>NC_081298.1:87417500-88617500 GCF_030435805.1 Mustela lutreola | reverse complement strand
AGGGGAGCAGGAGAAGGCAGGAGAGGTGACAAACTAGGTGTGAAGGCCCCTCACAGAGCTGGAGAGAGCCATTTGCCTGTGGCTGGATGGGCAATTGGAAGAATGCACCCAGCCACACAGATCCCTGTGAAGGAGGAGGAACGTGTCTCCCACGTCTCATAAGAGCAGGAGGCTCTGAGGAAGAATGTACAAAGGCCCATCTTGACTGCCCGCATCACTAAGTAGAACTTGGGCCACTGCTGTTTCAGCGTCTGCCTGCTGCCTAAGGCCAAGAGCCCTGGATCCCAAGATATGATCCAGACTCCAGATCCATCCCCCTACTGCCCTTGCGTGTCACTCTGGCTAGGCGCCAGAGAGACACACACCCCTGGTAGCCAGGCCTGCCACACACCATGATGGGCTGACAGTTCAGACAGCTTAGGAGACTCAACAGGGTGTCCCAGGATTGGATAACAAGGTTAGTTTCTGAAGCAAGCAGGTAAACTCCTCATAGATCCACACAAAATGATGAGAAGCCCCGAGCCCACCTCCTAAATCCAGCTAAGTCTCTCAAAGTGCAATCAACATGAGCATTTTTTTAAAACTGCCACTACTTAAAGCCTCTGCCTTCAGCTCAGGTCATGATCCCAGGATCCTGGAATCAAGCCCCGCATCAGGCTCTCTGCTCAGTGGGGAGCCTGCTTCCTTCTCTCTCTCTCTCTCTCTCTCTCTCTCTCTCTCTCTGCCTACTTGTGATCTCTCTCTGTCAAGTAAATAAATAAATTCTTAAAAAAATAAAAACATAATATAGGGGTCCCTGGGTGGCTCAATGGGGCTCTCTGCTCAGCGGGGAGCCTGCTTCCCCACCCCTCTCTCTGCCTGCCTCTCTGCCTGCTTGTGATCTCTCTCTGTGTGTCAAATAAATAAATGGGGTCTTTAAAAAAAAAAAGTACATAGTACAAAATCTTCCATCTTAACCATTTTAAATGCACAGAACTTGCATGTTAATGGTATGCACATTTTTGCACAACAAATCTTGGGAAACTTCATCTCGCAAACCTGAAACTCTCCCATCCTTTGAATAACATCTCCATTTTTCCCTACCTCTCCCAGCCCCTGGGAACCAACATTCTACTTTCTAAGAGTCTCACTACTCTAGATACCTATTTGTGGAATCATACAGTATTTGTCTTCCTGTGACTGACTTACTTCATTTAACATAATGTCCTCAAGGTCCATAAGGTCCTCAAGGTTGTAGCAGCAGATAGGGTTTCCTTCTTTTTAAGTCTGAATAATATCCCACTGTATACATAACATATACTACTTTGGGGGTGAATGGTGAAAAGGGACAGACTTGTGAAAATGCACCTGAGTTAATCCAGCTCCTGGAGGAAGGAAGACACGGTTGCCTCTGGCAGGCTCAAATATCTGAGTAGTGCCCTGTTTCCTCATTGATTTTTTTTAGGTGTCAAGTACGTGTTGAGAACTACCACGTTCCCACGTACTTGATGCATGAGGGAAAACAGACTGAGTCTCCACCTTCGGGATGCTTCCAGTACAGGGGGAGCAAACACACCAATGAGCCCCAAAATGCCCCAGCCCAATGCCATAGTGAGAGGAGTACAGCCGGCTGCTGTGTTGTGAGGATACTTCAGCAACCCTGTGGCTGGGCTGTCAGACAAAACACAGGATTCCCAGTGAGGCTTGAATTTTAGAGAAACAATGAATAGTTTTTTTTTTTTTTAGTTGAAGTATATTCTAAATATCATTTAGTATATGCATATCCCATGCTGACTGGGTATCCTTCCTTTGGAGTTGAGACTATATTTGGGATTTATAGTGACAGGATAATCTCTGACTTATGAGTGGACAAAAAGATGATGGCATTTTTATCTGAGGAAGGGATTGATTTTTTTAAACTTGCTTTTTCTTCTTAAGTAGGCTCCATGCCCAATGTGGGCCTTGAACTCACAACCTTGAGCTCAAAGGCAATTCATGAAAGAAACCCAGAGAAACAGCAGTCGGCTTCTCCCAGAGCAGGCCATCCAAGAGAAAGAGCCAGGAGCAAGTTATAACGTGCTTATGACCTATCTTGGAGGTCTCACTCTTTTACTTCCACAAATTCTACATTCATTAAAAGCATGTCACTATGTCCAGCCCACAGCCAAGCAGAGGCTAAATAAGCATCCTATCTTAAACAGAGAAGTGTTATAAGAACTTGTGAACATGTTAAACCACAACAATCCCACATCTTCTTTCCCAGGCAACCTCCCATAGAGCCCTTGCAACACACTCACACATCCTTTGCCCTATAACCTTCAGGTATGGAGGCCAATCCACACACAACCGTTCCCCCCACCCCAGGCTCTGCCAAAAGCAGCCAGACAGCCTTGTCTGGCCCTTTGGCTTCCAGGTAGCAGTCCGCACTCTGCTTGAGTACACACCCACCCTCTGTGTCACTCCCACTTCTCAAAGTTCTTGGTCTTCTCCAGCTTGGGGTTAGAAGGAAGCACCTTCAACTTCCCAAAAAAAGGAAATTGGGGGTCCAGACACAGCAACAGCTCTCTCTTCAGCAAGTCTAGTTCTCTTCATCCTCTCCTCGCTCACTACTTTTTTGAAGATTTTCTTATTTGTTTATTTATTTATTGAGAGAGGGAGTGAGTGAGCACAGCAGGGGAGGGAAAAAGGGAGAGGGAGAGAGAGAACCTCAAGCAGACTCCCCACTGAGCATGGAGCCCCACGTGAGGCTTGATCTAATGACCCTGAGATCATGGCCTGAGCAGAAACCAAGAGTCAGACGCTTAATTGACTGAGCTACCCAGGTGCCCCTCGGTTACTACTTTTTAAGGACATTCAAAGGTCAAGAGGCAGGTGCCTAGAGATTTTCTTTGAAGACAATGCAGAACTGTCTCCCACTCACTCTGCCAGGAAAAGTCTCAATCTAACATCTTTCATATTGATATATAAGAGGACTTAATTCAGGATAAAGAAAGCATCACAAACCAGAAAAAGGGATGGTGTTTCACAGATCATGTGAACAAAACTGGCTCTTGGATTTGAGAGACTCTTAAATTAGATCCTCACTATGCATCATATGAGAAAGAAAAAAAATCTACATACATTAAGCCAATAAAAAACAATTAACAACTGGAAAACTTTTAAGTGGTTAGTTAACTAATATTGAATAATAAAGAAACTTCTAGGGGCACCTTCAGCTCAGGTCATGATCCCAGGATCCTGGGATCTAACCCCGCATCAGGCTCTCTGCTCAGCAGGGAGCCTGCTTCCTCCTCTCTCTCTGCCTGCCTCTCTGCCTACTTGTGATCTCTGTCTGTCAAATAAATAAATAAAATCTTCAAAAAAAAATAGAGGAACTTCTAAAACTGAAGGTGGTGGGGGGAAGCACAGAGTAAAAGATGATTAGTTTAACAGATCTTTTTAACTAAAACACTTAACAGCCATTGAGAACTGACCACTAAATTGAGAATCCTCTCCTAGGATCAGAAGTGGTAGAGGTCACAAGAATACAACCTCTATGTTATATGACAGACCAAGAAATGGCTTCCTATAATATTCTATGAGTTGCCTTGAACTGAACCTACATAGCATGATTTAAACTCTGCAGTGAAATCTATATTTTCCATCATAATAAAATAATATTTGTAATTAACACAGCCAGGGAGCAGGCTATATTTTTGCTCATTCATTTCACAAATGCTGTTATGAACCCAGAATTTGCCCAGCATTGTTTGAGGCTCATGGGACCCAATGGTGAAACAGACCATGGTCCCTATCCCATGTATTTTACCTTCTTTAGAGGCAAAGGGACAATACATAAGTACTGAAATCAATGTATTTTTTCACATTGTGAGAAACTGCATTGTATTTTTATGACCCAGAACAGTTTTCACCATTTAGCAGGGAACCCGTTGAAAGCTACGGTTTTCAACATTGGCTGCACTATGGACCAATGTGGGAAGCTTTAAAAAATGTACTGATGCCTAGGTACTACTCCAAAAGATTCTGAAAAAAAGTGTTGCCTGAGTATCAGGATTTTAAATGCGTCTTTTCAGATGATTATAATGTGAAGCCAGACTGACAACCACTGAAAAGGGCATTTAAAGAAGTGACCACTAGATGTCGCTGTCCCCAAAGTTTTGAGGAGGGCTAGTCCTGAAGTAATCAATGATTAAATTCCCAAATAGATAAATTTTCTTTAGCCAGGAACTGGGCCCCAGGAAAATCTCAGCAACGAATATCCCCCAATTCCTCTTTGAAAGGAAGCAAATCACACAAAATCCAAGTGTATTCGTTTCTTATGGCTGCCATAACAGAACGAGTGGCTGAAACAACAGAAACTTATTTTCTGACAGTTCTGAAAGCCAAAGTCCAAATTTAAGGTATCAGCAAGGTTGGTTTCTTCTAAGGTCTCTCTTCTTGGCGGGAAGAGGCTGGCTTCTCCCCTGTGCCCCCTCATGGTCATTCCTCTGTCTGCATTGTCTGTGTCCTAATCTTGGCTTATAAGGGTACCAGTTGTATTGATTGAGTACTCACCCTAAAGACCCTGTTTCCACTTAATTACCTTTTTAAAGGTCCTGTCTTCAGCGACAGTGACATTCTGAGGTACTGGGCTTCAGCCTATGAATTTTAAAGGACTACAATTCCATCAACTACACGAAGAAATCAAAACCAAACCTGGGGTGCCTGGCTGGCTCAGTGGATTAAGGCCTCTGCCTTCGGCTTGGGTGGCTTGGGTGGCTTGGGTCATGGTCCCAGGGTCCTGGGATAGAGCCCCGAGTCGGAGTCAGGTTCTCTGCTCAGCAGGAAGCCTGCTTCCCCCACTCTCTCTGCCTGCCTCTCTACCTGCTTGTGATCTCTCTGTCAAATAAATAAATAAAATCTTTTTTTAAAAAATCCCATTGATTAATTGCAAAATAATGTTTTCTTAACCATCAACCACACTACAGACCTCTCACAGGATGACTGGAGAGATAGTTGCCTTTTTTCTTTTTAAAGTCTCCTTTCAAGGGTCATACCTGTTACTCAGTTTTAATCCAAAGTTTTCTAAATAGCCCCCACAGGCTTAGGTTTAAAGTATTCACTAGGTTATTTAACCCTATTTTCTGAGCCAAGATACTGAGTTTAAAAAAAAAAAAGAAAAGAAAAGAAAAGGCAACAGCCTGAGAAAGGGGGAACAGAGTTATTTTGATTGCTGTGGTAGTGAACTAGCTTCTCATTACTGTTTTTACAACACAAGTGAAACATGTCCATTGGAGAAAAGTTAGAAAGTACAATACAAAAAATTAAAGTCATCCAAAACTCTACTACCAAGTAACACTAAAAATATATCCATCAAGACTTCTCATTGTATATGTGTGTGCACCCTCAAAAAAGAAACTATATAGTTGGTGACCTCTTTTTTTACAGAGCAAAATTCCTGAGCACTTTTCAATGTCAGTATTAAAGCAGAAAAGACTTGGGAGAAGGAAATCTATAACAATGTTATGTGTTTATGTATTTATTTAGATAAAAGTTATACATGTACATAATTGAAACTGCAAACCATGATGTAGGGTATAAACAAAAAGAAAAACTCCCTTTCTTCATTCCAGCTCCACTCCTACCCCACCCCCAGTCTCTTCTTTTTAAGACAAAGAGTAAATTAAGACTATCCTGGAACTTCGGGCAGTTTGATCCCCGTACTCTGTGAACGTGGCACTGTGTTAGAGCTGTGGGTTAAAAATTGTGATTTAGGGTTGCCAAAGTCCTCATCTACTACAGAAAGTTAAAAAAAAAAATTTTTTTTTTTTTTTTAATCCCTACAGATGCCTGTCAGGGTGTCTGAATCCCATCACCAAAGTCACCCTTTTCCAGCCCTCTGGAGATTCTTTTTCTTTATAGTTGTTATGATGGTTGCCTCAGAGGCATGACTCCTATAACAGTTAACACACTCCCACACACTTTCCTGTCTGGTGAAATCACTCCTGTCCATTGAACTTAACCCAAGAGAAGGTTCTAGAACTGCTCCCTCCAATACAATAACTGATAAATACATATGGCTGTTTAAATTTAAATTAGTTAAAATGGAAAATGTAGCAAAACCGTGGGGTCTAGTGCCCCCTTTTCTGCACCCCCTCGCTGTTACTGAGCAACAACTGACCCCATGCATAGAAGCTGGATCCCAGCTGTCCAGGTACAAGGCTTGAAGGGTGCCGTGGAAGCTGTGGGTCTTACCACAATGCCTACAGTCAACTCAGCCCCCAAGACTCTGTCATTAAAACCAATCTGCCACATCTCGATTTGCAATTTTGCTGAAAAGGAACCATTTAGGACCTCATCAAGAGTCTAGAGGGATGTGTGCACAAGCAACTCAGACTAGTGAGAAGGGAGCCCAGGAAGCAGAAGCTCCTACCTACAAATACCAAACCCACTTCTCTTCCACATCCTGACCCTCACACCGCCTTAAGGAACCTGAAATAAGCTCAGGACCCTCTCCTTCTCAGTCCCAAACCCTGGCTGGAGTGCCATGCCCAGACCAGAACTGAACACGCCCACCTATGGGTAGAATGAAAGAAAGCCTTCCACAGGCGCCAAAATCCTCTGCAAAGGAGGACCAACAGGAATTCCAGCTTTATCAAGAAAGTCACACTGAGCCCGTGGGTGAAGGTTTTACTCAGAGAAAAGGGTGTCACACACCAAAAACAAATGAAAATAGCTTCAGGACACGGAGCAAAAAGAGAAAATTTTCCAAGCTTTTCCTGGCAGGAGTGTGTCTAAATTGCTGTCCAAAAAAATCTCATGACAGTGATCCCCACGCTGGTTCAGAAGCACCAACAACACGGCAAGCTCACTTGAACTTCAAGCCGCTGCATGCTCTACAGAGCCCATGGAGAAACCAAATACCCTTCAAGCTAAAACAAACCAAACACCTCCCCCAGACAGATCCTCACACGCACATGCACTCCACCGACTGTTCTCACAGCAAATGAAATACATGCTGCGGAAAGTTCCTTCGGAGTTTCAGCACAAGCCGAGCAGCATCTGGCCCTTGTGAGTTCAGCAACACAATTAATGTCCATAGGAAGCATACCTAGGTTTTGCCAAGTGTTAGAGCAGCGTGCCTTTAGAAATTATCTGGTGGCTGTCTCTGCCATCAGGAAGAGAACTGAAGCCCAAGAAGTAAACACCTGGAGGTCAGAGCTGGTTACTGGCAGAGGCAGAAACAGAACACAAGAGCCAACATTTTTTTTTTTTTTTTTTTTTTTTAACGTAGGCTCCATGCCCAGCATGGAGCCCATTGCAGGGCTTGAACTTGCAACCCTGAAATCAAGACTTGAGCTGAGACCAAGAGTCGGAAGCTTAACTGACTGAGCCACCCATGTTCCCCATGGGAGACAACTTCTGACTGAGCCCTTTACCACTACTCCATGCTGCTCCCATCATCCAGAAAGGAGATAACATGATGTTATAGGAGATTTTTAATTTTGATTGAGCCCAGATGTCTTTTAATAGCAGCAATTTTTTCTAAAACTGAATTATCCAAAGCACCCCCACAAGTTTACTGCAAACATTAGGGGCCCAGCTATGACCAAATGAAGGGCCAAGTTGCTAAATGAGGCAAGGTACCCTCCAGAGGAAATTTGGAGCCCCAGTGCCAGTGGGAAAGTCAGAACCAAGTTCTTTTTTTTTTTTTTTTTTTTTTTTTTAATTTATTTGACAGACAGAGATCACAAGTAGACAGAGCAGCAGGCAGAGAGAGAGGGAGGAGCAGGCTTCCTGCTGAGCAGAGAGCCTGATGGGGGGCTCGATACCAGGACCCTGGGATCATGACCCAAGCCGAAGGCAGAGGCTTTAACCCACTAAGCCACCCAGGCGCCCCCAGAACCAAGTTCTTAAGAGAGAACTAGGAGTGTTACCAGGGAGTTCAGTCTAATTCCAGAGGTACAGAGACAGAATGAGGAAAAGGATGGAAGCCTAAGATTAAAGGTCAGATTGAAATGAGATTGGATGGAGTGGGAAGGGATAGGACTCCAGGGGAGCACCATTCACCTTACAAAGTCTAGTCTAAGGACCAGAGCACCCTGGAATTGTGCAGTGCACAGGCTGCACAACTAGTCATGGTGACATGACCAGGAATGAACAGGTATCATGTAGCAACTAAAAAAATGTTGCTCTGAATGGCTGGAAGTGTCTTTGGTTCACCCATATTGGTCAGTGGCTAAACGGTACAAGATGCTACAACCTAACTTAAAGGTTGCTGAGGTCTGCTGAGGTCCCAGCAGACACAAGGTCTATAGTCCTTATTAATTTGTAGGTTTACACTAATCCATGGGTTTAAAGGTGTAATTATTTGAGGTTGTTACATTCACAAGTATGATTTTAGTATCTTAAATGCAAAACAAATTCAAGAAAGAATGTGTAGGGAAGTATCTTTGAGATATTAAAACATCATTTTAAGTCCTGGAGTCTCTCCTTCCTAGCCAAGCCAGCCCTACTGAATTCGTGTCATTCACTGTGCACCTTGGGAAGGGGGAGCCACCACCACCAAGGTCAGAGAAGTCATAGATGCAGTTTCAACATGAGATTTTTGAGATTCATAAAGAGACAGTAGACTTGAAAAACAGGCTTTATTTAAAAAGAAAAAGGTTTTCCAAATTCCAAAGCTTCCTTTTTGATATCAAGAGCAAAACTTAAGATCTTAGTCCAGATTTTACTATAAACTGCATGTAAAGAGGATGCAAGATAGGATAAAGTATAGTTTTTAGTGGAGAAAAAATAAAGGTGAAAGTGGAAGGCAGGAAATAGTGAGTATAAGACAAGGGTCTGGGTCTCCAAGAAGGAGAAAAGCAACCCTCACCATGCAAGGCTTAAAAGCCACTCTAGAGGTAATGTGAGGGTGATCCCCCGGTGTTCCAAGTTGGTGCCCCAGGTGCAGAAGAGACAGCACTCTGGAACAGGAGCAGAGGGAGGCTACATCAGAGAGGGTGTTTGTCCAGTCTATGCTGGTGAGCAGGAGAGCCAGTGTTTCCTGGCAGGGACTTGGAAGTGCTGAGAATCAGTCGACACAGACTCTGGGAAGTTTAGCATGGAAACAAGAAAAGATCATGTCAGCAGCTGCAAACATAGCTTGATGCCAGAGCTAAACAGGCAAGACCTAGCCCTCAGCAGAGGCCTCCTGGGCACCAGACAAGACCAGTCATGCTGCAACCAGTGAGAAAAAAGCCCTGGAGGGCCCGTTGATGATGGAAAGGGGACAAAGTAATTACAGAAGAGGATATCTATTTGGCTTACTAGAACCATAATATGCACATTGTAACCTGCTACTGCTTTATAATGGAAACAGAAGAGAAAATGTAACTGTTACAGAACATCTTTCCCAGTGGCCAGCTGTAAATGAAAATGGGCCAGCTGTAAAACTACCTCAGGTGTCCCCATCTAGTTACTCACTCTACAGAGTGTGGTCGTGTCATCCACACTCATGCCTCCCTGTGAGCGAGGCAGCTCCCAAGAACAGCTGTCGGCGGTGGGTGGGGTGTGGGGGAAGCCCCAAATTCACTCCAACCTGTTCCTTCACAAAGGCTTTGTTTTCATCTGGTCAGGCCTATATAACAAATACCATAGATCGGGGGCTCAAAACTCAAAGTACACACATTTCTCTCTCATGGTTCCGGAGAATAAAAGTCCAAGATCAAGGTGCTGGCATAACGGGGTTCTGGTGAGAACCCTTTCCCAACTTGGAGAAGGAGGTCTTCCCACTGCATTCGCATGTGGCAAAGAGATCGTCTCTGCCGTGTCTCCTCTTGTGAGGATAGCGTGATGGTTAGTTTGATGTGTCAACTTGACGGGGCTCGGGGATGCCCAGATAGCAGTTAAACATTATTTCTGGGTGTGCCTGCGAGGACGTTTCTGGAAGAAAATATCGTTCGATTCAGTAGACTGGGGGTTCCCAGATGAAACAAAAAGGCGAAGGGAGAGTGGATTCCCTCTCTCTCTTCTTGTGCCGCTATGTCCGTCTTCTGCCCTCAGACACTGGAGCGCCTGGTTGCTGGGCCTTCAGACTCCAGGAATTTCATCAGCAGCCCTCCGGTTCTCAGACCTTCAGATCAGACTGAATTATACCACCAGCTTTCCTGGTTGTCCAGCTTGCAGACGGCAAATCATGGGGCTTCTCAGCCTCCCTGGCTCCATGAGCCAATTCCTATAATAAATCTCTAACCTGCAGGAATCTCCCTCCCTTCCTTTCTTTCTTTCTTTCTTTCTTTCTTTCTTTCCTCCTTCCTTCCTTCCTTCCTTCCTTCCTTTGCGTCTACCTATCTATTCCGTTTCTCTGCAGAACATTGAATATAGGCACTAACCCCATTTAAGAATGCTTCACCCTTGTGACCTAATTACCCCCAAAGGCCTCACCTGCAAATACTATCACACTGGGGATTAGGGTTTCAACAGATGAATTTTAGGGAGACACAAACAGTCTATAATAGGCTTTGAGTAAAAGTTACACCACAGCCATGAAGCAAATCTACAGGAGTCCAATCTGGCTTCTTGTCCCCACCTCTTGGTGGACTGGTGGCCACGTTGGCCCAGTTATGAAGTGGGAAAAGAGTGGGGACCTCAGTCACCATGGTAACCCAGACAGCACCTTTAATTTTCAGGCTGTGAAAATACAAAGCAGGCTGTAGGCCAGAAATAGGTGGTGGGCATCCTGAGGGGAAGGGTGCCCTTTAAATTTTCCTAGCTAACTTGGATAAAAGTGCCCATGCTGCCCATTAAGCAAGGATTCTGAGGAATCCAGAGTGTTCAATGAATGCATGTTGAGGACGCTTTCGAAGGTCTTTGAGCTTTTCAGATAGAAATGTCATTTCATGATGCAACATGGGGGCTTAAGTGGGTAGAAGAAGAATCAAAGAAACAAGATGGAATTGGGAGGGAGACAAACCATAAGTGACTCTTAATCTCACAAAACAAACTGAGGGTTGCTGGGGGGAGGGGGGTTGGGAGAAGGGGGCGGGATTATGGACATTGGGGAGGGTATGTGCTTTGGTGAGTGCTGTGAAGTGTGTAAACCTGGTGATTCACAGACCTGTACCCCTGGGAATAAAAATATATGTTTATAAAAAATAAAGAATTTAAATAAATAAATAAAAGAGGGAAAAAAAATGTCATTTCAACATAAGGTATCTTATTTTCAATTCTTGGGATTAATGGATAGGGACCAGAGATTTCCTACATGTTTTCCTCTCATTTCCAAAGTGTTCATTATTTAGTGGGGAACAGGTACTTTCTCTTATATTGTTCAGGGTTACTTGTCTGAAGAGTTGTGTCTTCACCCCGAAGAAGCTATTTGTGGCCTGCCTCAGGCTCCTGCCCCGGAGAAGGGAAGGCCTAAGTCGGCAGAAGAATCTAAAACAGCAGCCGCCTCAAAGCTGTGGTCCTTTTGAAAATGGTCTTCAAAGTCCCAGGTCCATAATGGGGAAGAAGAGAGGGCAAAGAGAACACTGAAGAGGAGAGTAATTAAGAACAAGGATTTTCCTCGATGGCTTTTCTGTTTCCCTCACTTCTAAAGCTGTATAAATGTACGAGTTTGCTTCTAGGCTGAGCGTGGCAAACAGTGTATCACGGCTTGCCGCTCCCCCCACCACCAGCTAGACCCCTAGGTGGGGAGACTATAAAATTTAGTGTCCTAACCGGACGTGTTTAAGAGATAGAGAGCACTCTTCATAACTGCAATAAGAGAGGGGTCAACGACCTATGGCGCGCGGCCAAATGTCCCGCCACCTGTTTCGTACACCTGTGAACACAGCCGCTTTCACTCATGGCCTAGAGTCTCTGGCCACTTTCACACGACGTCAGTGCTGTGGCTGTGACAGAGACTGCAAGTGACCTCTCGACCCTCGAAGCCAAAAATATATACTCTCTGACTGCGTTTTGAGAACTATGGGTATAAAAGACATATATCCACCTGCAGCAGGATTTCTGGGTTCCTAAAAAAGCCCTGTTCCAGATGAGCATGACCGAAGTCAGCCCCAGATGCCCTCAACAGAATCTGCCCTTCTCATAAATTCTGGTATCATTCTCCACCTCTGTTTTGTGGGCCAAGTGGCATAATACCTCCGCAAGGCTCAGGAGGTGGGGCAGTGGTTTAGAGTGACAGGACAGAGAAGAAAAGTCCTTCCCCACAGCAGAACCTAAAGTTCTGTGACTTATATACAGATCATAAAGCCAACATTCCCTCTCCCCCTCCACCCCCACCCCCATCAAATTAAAGTGTTAGGATTTCTCTCTCCCTCTCCCACCCAGCCTCCCTGTGTCATCCTATTGCAATCCCAAAGCAGAACCTGGTAATCCTTTTAAAGCTGATTCCATCTGTATCCAAGTCAGGGAGCACCCGAGCTTGGCCCTACAGCTCTTCTTTGCAGCTCTTGCCTGGGTCTTGCTGTAACTTAAATTCAGGATGATCAATGGCAAGAACTCACTGGTTTTACTGTCCACAAATCAAGTGAAGAGGTCATCCAGATGATGACGGTAATGATGGTGACAATGGTGATTACTTGTAGCAAGCATTTAAAATGTGCCAGACACTGTTCCCATTCATCCACACAATTCAGTGAAATTGGTAGTGCTGTGGTTATCATTTAAGAGACAGAGCAACTGGAGCTAAGAGTGGTTGCCCACAGAACCTTGTTATGGGTTGAATTGTGTCCCCTCAGATTCGTGTGTTGAAGTCCTAATCCCTGGTATCTCAGTATGTGCTATTTGCATATGGGAGTTTAAAGTAGTAATAAGCTAAAATGAGGTCATTAGGGAACCTTTATAAAAATGGTAAATTTGGGGGTGCCTGGGTGGCTCACTGGGTTAAAGCCTCTGCCTTCGGCTCAGGTCATGATCTCAGGGTCCTGGGATCAAGCCCCACATCTGGCTCTCTACTCAGTGGGGAGCCTGCTTCCACCTCTCTCTCTGCCTGCCTCTCTGCCTACTTGTGATCTCTGTCTAATAGATAAATAAAATCTTTTTTAAAAAATGGGAAATTTGGAGACAGACACACATAGAGGCAACATGAAAAGATAGAGGGAGAAGATGGCCATCAACAAGCCACGGAGAGAGGCCTGGAGCAGATCCTTCCCTTGTGGTCCTCCAGAGGGGCTAACCCTACCAACACCTTCATTTCAGAATTCTAGCCAGAACTGTAAGACAATATACGTTTTTTTGTCTAAGCTATCCAGTCTATGGGACCAGCAACCCCGACAAACTAATACAACACCCAGTTAGTATTCAACCCAGGCATAACTGACCCCTACCAATGGGCCCTTTGGTCATAAACACGACTGCCACCTAGCCAAGAAGGTAAAGCAGCTGCTCCAGTTAGGTCCTGCCAAGACCTGGCTGGAACCTGCAGCCCGTTCTGGCACCAAAGCGAAAGCCATCAAAGATGGGAACACTGGGGCCTGTTGCTTGCTTCATCCATATTCCTCACCCCCAACCCATCCTATTCATCCCACCTCACATCTTCCCCTTTCTTCATGGTGCTTCTCTCAGCTGGTTCCTTGGGCCACTGACAGCCACCCCATTTCTTCCAGTCTGTTCCTCCATCCAGAATATCCTGGGACCTTTCTTTCCATGTAGATAATCTCCTCTGCTTCTCAGCCTTTCTGCTGAATGTGTTGTCCACCTCGTGCTTCCCCATACTCCCTTGGCCCAAGGCAAAAAGACACAGCAGAGAGGCATCCTGTTCACAGTTGCTGCTTTGAAACATCAGGCTCCCACCCTTGGCCAAGCTTCTCCTCCTCTGATACTCCCAACATCCACCATAGCCAGTATTCCTTTTTCTAGGCCATACCCACCTCCACTGAGAACTTGAGCATCTGCCATCATCTTAAGAGATTTCAACATCTACTGTATGGACCTCATCCAATCTAACACCCCAGGTTCAGATTTCCTCATCTCCCCAGGACTCCTACCTCCACTCTATCCCCCCATACTCCAGCCTCACGCACTTGAACCATGCACTTCTGACTGAAAAACCATGGCCTCTTGCCCTTCTCTCCCCCATACCAACTCACCCCTGACATTTCCTCCACCTTATTTCCACATCCAGTTAAGATCCAAATCCCACTGAATTTATCAGTTAAATATTTCTCTTACCTGGCCTCCCCCTCTGCCACATTTCTACCCTTACTGTCTTAGGTCATGCCTGCACCACCTCTGTCCTGGACTAGTGCAATAGCTGACTGCCTGTTTGACTCCAGTCCTGTCATCCTCAAATCTGTCCTCTGCACCAGCTGCCAGAGTGGTTTATCTGAAAATGCAGACTCTGGTTTAAGATTCCCAGTGCCTGCATACAACCAAGACCTCCCCGATAAAGTCTGAGCTCCTCTCACGGTTTAATAAGTTTCCACAACCTGGTCCTATCTATGCTCCAGCCTCGAATATGAAGTTCAGGTTCATCAGAAAAACCTGACCATGACAGAGCATCTGCAGCTGCCTCACACCTCCATGTTCAGGCTTCTTGGTAACATTTGCAGCACCAATGGAGACCTGCATACCATGTGTCTCAATATTAGCCTTTCTAATCAAACTAACAAACTGTCCAATACATGTTTTCTCTTTTTCAGTGGAGATATAATTCACTTTAATAAATCCTCCATTTTAAAAGGTATAAGTCAGGGGCGCTTGGGTGGCTCGGTCAGTTAAATGTCTGCCTTCGGCTCAGTCATGATCCCAGGGTCCTGGGATAAAGTCCCATGTTGAGCTCCCTGCCCAGTGGGGAGCCTGCTTCTCCCTCCCCCTGTTCATGTGTGCTCGCCTTCTCTCTCCTTCTCAAATAAAATCTTGAAAATATAACAAGAGGGGCGCCAAGGTGGCTCAGTCGGTCAAGCGTCTGACTTTAGCTCAGGTCCTGATCTCAGAGTCCTGGGATCAAGCCCCACACTGGGCTCCCTGCTCAGTGGGGAGTCTGTCTCTCCTTCTCCCTCTCTCCTGCCCCTCTCCCAGCTTGCACTTTCTCTCTCATATAAATAAATAAAATATTTTTAAAAATAAATAATAGGAAAGTGAACGAGTCAGTGGTTTTCAGTATGTTCTCAGAATCATACCACCATAACCATGATCTACTTCAGAACACTTTCATCTCTCTAAAAAGAAACATATCCATGAATAGTCCTTGCCCATTCCCTCCTCCCGGAGCACCTTGCAACCACTAACCTTCCCGCCTTTATGGATTCGCCCGTTCTGGACCTGTCATATGAATGGAATCATATGGCATGTGACTTTTTATGACCGGCTGGTTGTACTTAACATAAGGTTTTCAAGGTTCATCACGTGGGAGCGTGTGTCAGTGCTTTATTCCTTATGCAGCTGCATAATATTCCATTATAGGAATACAACACATTTTATTTATTCATTTGTCATTGGAGGGATATTTCTGCTGCTTCTACCTTTTGGTAATTACAAAGCACACTACTGTGAACGTCCACGTACAAATGTTTGTGTGGACATGTTTTCAATTCTTGGGCACATTCCTTGGAGGGGACTTGCTAAGTCACAGGTAGCTCTGTGCACAGCTTTCCGCAGCAGCCCTGTGCACCCTCTCACAACCCGCCTGCAGTGCACGAGGGCTCTGGTTTTTCCATACTCTCACCAGCGCTTGTTATTGTCTGTCTTTTTTTTTTTTTAATATTTTATTTATTTATTTGACAAAGAGAGATCAAAGGTAGGTAGAGAGGCTGGCAGAGAGAGAGAGAGAGAGAGAGAGGGAAGCAGGCTCCCCGCTGAGCAGAGAGCCCTATGTGGGACTCAATCCCAGGACCCCGAGATCATGACTTGAGCTGAAGGCAGTGGCTTAACCCACTGAGCCACCCAGGCGCCCCATATTGTCTGTCTTTTTTATTTCAGCTATTCTAATGGCTTCAAATTTTTTTTCCTCTGGCCTTGACAAATATGTTTATAGTAACAGGAAGACTGGGTTTGTATTTGGAATCATTGGACTTCTTGGAGTTTAGGAAAAGCCAGCCCCTGTCTCCCAGCCCCCAGCTTGCCACTCGCTCTCCCCTGCTGGGTTTGTCCTCTGCCACTGGGCATCTCAAGCTTGTGTGTGGACAGTCCCGTACCAGCATCCAAGCTCCATCCACACACCCCCGGACAGTTGCCTCCTGGGCTGGAGGTTTGGGCATCCTGACCCTGGAAAGAGGTTCATGGAGGAGACCCACGCAGGCTCTAGAAGCAGGCTCGGGGCCACTGGAACACGGAATTCTGGGCTCCCAGAACCCAGAGCAGTCTGGGAGATGTGAGCTTTGCATGAGCACATCCCTTTCTCCCATGGTCTCCTCATTCCTTGTGGGAGGAGAGGGGCTGGAAGAGGGCCAGACATGCAGAAGTTCGAGAGCAGCTTCCTGCCCATGTTTGATGATGGCACACTCCGTGTTCTTGTTGTCACTTACTTCTAGAATGCTCGGCCTCTCTGGAAGATCCTTAGTCATTTTTTTTTTTTTAAGATTTCATTTATCTGAGAGAAAGAGGTCACAAGTGCGAGGTGAGGACTGAGCCAGCCAGGCAGCCCATCCTTTGTCATTCTTGAGACACATATATCATATGGGAAGCAAGCCTTCCCAGACACCCCTCACAGCAGGCCACCCCACAGCAGCACCAGGCCCCGGGGTTGTAAAAAGCAGTAAGACGCAGTTTTTCCAAGAGGCAGGGAGCTGATGGTAGTGACAGCCAAGTAAATTGGCAAAGTACAGAGTGAAGAGCACAATGATCAGCGTATAGCTGGGGTGCTGGGGGCATGGGAGAATCACCTCATCCGGCCTTGGGGAACTTGAGGAGGGTCTCCTAGCATAAATGACCCATAAGCTAAGACCAGGAAGGCAGGCCATATTTAACCAAGCAAGAGGGAATGCCCCTAGCAGGAACTTCTCCAGTGTTCTAACAGTCAGATACACTCAAACGTTGCTATCTTTCTGCCATCAGCACTGAGAAGCACGCAGTGCAACTGTAGAAGCTGAACACGCCAGACGCTTAATGCATTTCATGTATGACAGGTCATATTAGACATGCTAATCATTGCCCTTAATGCCCCCACCCCTTTCTGGGGGAGTAAACCTTAACCATCGCCCCTGTTGCCTGCATCTCTGTTTCTAGTTGGAAGAAGGGGAAGGCATGAAATGTTCACGTGCTGACTGGTGAGTGACCAGGGGCCAGCCTGGGAGGCCTTGAGGGCTGGGTGACAGCAGTTAGGAGAAACTGCTGACATGAATGGAACCAGAGTCACAATATCGTATGCTGACCCCCAGGCCGACTCAGGAACTCCTGAGGCCTGGGCGGACTGCTCAGTTGAGCCTATGCACCTGGATGTGACCCTCGGCCAGGAGCAGACACCTTTGCCACAGCCCCCACTTTGGATCAGGATCAGAGTGGAGGAAAAGAGATTCCCAAACCAGTCTGTTCCTTGTAAGCTGCTCTGGTGGGAGCTTTGCTGCTGACAATTAAATCCTCAGCTTAAATTTGATATTTTAATGATCCCACATTCTATTTATTTGATTTATTGTCCAACCCCCAATGTTTTCAAATCCTTTTTGCAGTACACAGCAAAATACAACTCTGTCTCATACCTTATTTTGTAGGTCACATTCCTTGGGCTGCTTCAATATAATAGTATTTGCCTATACAGAGCAACTTTTCTTCCTGCATGTTGTCTCCATGATGTCCACCAGAGGGAGCGAGCGGGTCCTGTTTGGACTTGCTTTCTTGGCTCTTAGCCTCCCTGCATCCCAGCAGGCTGAAGGTGAAAGGTTGAAGTGTTTCAGACCTGGTGCCTATAAACCATATTGACAGTTGCTGAATATTCTGATGTATAGCACTCGGTAGAGCACTGGGATTTGGGGGAAACTTATCTAAAGGGAATAAGAAACGAACCTCTTTTCTTTAAAAATGAGAGATCTGGGGAAAATGGGGAAAAAAGCTTTCTATTGATTGCTGTGAATAATACCACTGCCTGTATATATGTTTATTGAACACTTTTATTCTGAAGGGTATGATTAAAAAAAATAAAATAACTACATGCGGTAATTATAAATTGATAGGTATTTTAATGGGACACTTAAATCTTATTCCTAAAGTTATTTTTAAAATATTAGAGCATGTAAATGATTAGGTGACTCATTCTGTGTTCAAGAGCTGTTTCTTTGGGGGAGAAGGGGAGAATCAGATTACTTTATTTGAAGTAATGGTAAGGAGATGTCTCTTGATGCCACACGAGGAAGCTTTCTGAATACCAAGTTAAGATGACTGGAAGTTCAGACAAGGAGTTGTATAGAGCAGTAGGAAGCTTTACTTGATGGCAGTGTCCTGGATGGTCTGGAATGGGCGTCAGAGATGGACCAAGCGGGCAGCTCTGGTCATCTGGGAATTGAAGAGTGATAAGGGCCAGACTTGGGTGACAAAGGAGGGTAAGAAAGGACACATATGTGAGACTTAGGACAGAGCGACTGACAAGACTTATGACAGAACGACTGACAAGACTGGAGAGGCAGAAACAGGAAGGGATGGGAAGCAAGCCAGAATACAGACTCAAGATGGGCTGTGGCAAACAGGCAATGACAGTTCACTCTGAATTCAGCACCTCAACTAATCTCTGTATTTTCATCACATTCACATTCACTTAAACAACAACAGAACACACATGTGTGAAATATTATATATTTTCTCTGTAGATAAGGCTTGTTGCACAGGTCACACACCCCTTGCAATAACTGCAGGACCTTCACCCCACCCTGGGCTCCTTGGCACAGAACCTGACGAATATAAATGTGACAGTAACGAGCCATGTTGTGCTGTCAGTCTGTCAGCAGCAGCACTGCTCTAGCTCTTGTGTCCCAGTGCAGTGGAAATGGGGACCTCTCCCTAGGTGGGCTGGGGCAGGGCTGGGGCAGGTCCAGGCAGCCTTGGAATCCTAAGCTTTGGCTTCTTCATCTTCCTCAAGCCTGAATTCCTCCTGGTGAAACAACCCTTCGAGAGCCCCTGAGCTTTTGTGGCTCAACATGCAATCGAGGGAGGTTAGGATGACAGAATTGTGAGTGACCCAGATGATTCTCCTCCTTCTCCAGAGCTCCCTTGCCAGGACACTCTCACTGAGCAGGACTTCCTGGGGCCGGATGTGGGGGCTTTTCTGAAGAAATCTGCAGTCAGCTGTGAATAATCACTGTTGAGCAAGAGAAAGAGCTCTGGACTCTCAGTCACATCTGAGACAATCTCAGTCACTAACAGAAATCTGCCCGCTGGAGTGAGAAGCCCCACGGTGAAACACCAGGAGGCCTTTGGAACAGCATCACAGGCCGGCTGAACTAATGAGGACGGAATCAGCACCGGCCCCATGGGGGAGGGGTGCTCACCCACCCCACTCCCCATGCAGAGGCCTTTGTTAAGAACAAGGCCACCATCAGGCACCTTCCCTGATGCTGTGACAGGAGATGCACCATCTCCCTGGGAGCTTCCAGTCTAGGAGAGGAGGGATATGAGCCCCAGTAGTCCTCTTGTCTCTCCCTAACTGGCCTTAGTCATCTGTTAGCCATCCACTTAGCCAAGCAACTGTGTCTGGCACACAGGTGATGCTCCCAAAATCTTTGGGTTTTTCTCATGCCTAAAATGCAAGAGGCAGTCATAAGAGGAAGAGAAGATGCAACTCCTATGCTTCGGAATCCATTTACTACAGGTTTCCCAAGAGTGACACTACTGATCTTCTGGGCCAGCTACCCTTTACTGTGGCTCTCCTGCATACCGAAGGCTCTTTGGCCGCATCCTTGGCCTCAGTAGCACTCTCTCTCAGGTACGATAATTGAAAGTTTCTCCAGCCATAGTGACATATTCCCAAGGGCAATGTCACCCACCTTGGGAATAACTGGTTATTCCTTAAAATTATGGCCGTTAAGTCATCCCATGACCCAGTCCTTCTTCTAGGGATTTCTGTACCCTGTTTCGATGAAAAATTCACACTTCTTAAAATCTGGTACCTCAGAACCTTATTCTCCTTTCAATATGTGGAACAAGTGATATGGTGACTGAATTCAAATTAAATTGGATTTTCGATTAATGGAAACAGATGCCAGTGGTTCCCTCATCCATACTCACTTCCACGGTTCTTCTGTCACAGAAACTACCCTTTCCAACAGCTACTACAACTAGTCACTGAGCAGTCGAACTGCAGCTCAAGGCAGTGAGCTTGCTCCCACCTGCCAGAGAGACACAGCTCAGCAGAGTGGTACATGCCACCTTGGGAAGACCGCCTACTCCACCCAAGACCCCAAAGCCATGACTTGAGATGGTGAGGGCTTTAGGTTACATCCAAATCTAGCCCAGAAACCACTTTCCAAATTTCTGTGTGTCCTGTGCCCACCTTCCGCTGTAAGGACCATCCTAGAGATCCTAGAGATGTGGGCACATGACCTAAAGCCCCAAACTCTGATTTTCAAACATCTTTCATTGAGATCCACTGGCTGACTGTGGGAGGATCACTGCAACATGAGCCCATTCTTCTTCTACATGGATGGAGAGAATGAATGGAGAGAAAGCACCATGGCCCAATAACCCCGGTCAGCTGTAGAAGCCACACACAAGCTCCCCATCAGGTGTCCTCTGTTGTTCTCCACTCGCCTGAGTAGACTGTGACACAGGGACATCTCTCAGACCCTGTCCCAGTTCCCGGTGGTGAATCAGCTCAGCCCAGTGGTCTAATTTAATGCTTATTCACAAATTATAATTTTAGTACAATAGGGCACAGCTTTAAATAAGATTATGAGAAACCCACCCACCTATGACACGCCAGTAGGCTGCTCATCTCCCAACTTTGGGTGGACATTCTGTTAGTCATAGAGAAGCATCTGGGCCCAGCTCACTTGTCTCCCTGCTTTTTGTATCTCTAGACATTTTACCAAACAGACACTGAGTCAGAATAAGTGGGTTTAGCAATTAAAATCTGTGTGGAGGCTGCCTTGAGAAGCATTTGGTGGATTTAGAAATAAATATTCCTCCACAGCAAATCAAACACTCATTGTAAAAACCTGAATGTAATATGCATGAAGACCAGTTCGAGCTGAAATCTCACAGCATAATCTTTTCCTCCTTCAACAAGGAACACAAAGGACCTCCACTTGCTTGTGGGGAAAGCTGAGGAATTTAGAGTAGAACTGTCTCTAAGTACAAGCAGCAGTGAGGTTCTGTCAAAGGAAGTGTCTCTGTGCTTCTGAATAAGCACATTTCCATCAGGAACCTTGCTGAGCCACGGAGTGCCCCTAGGCAATGTCCCACCCACTAAGACTTGGGCATTAAAATGAAACACGTAGTCCAATGATCTGAACACACCCAATTTCCAGTCCATATTCTCCTCCAGTCTCTGAGGAGGACTTGGAGCTGGGATGTTGCTGAATTCTGAAAGCCCCTGAGAGGCCAGCAACGGAGACTCTGCAGGCCCTTCTCCCGGACCATGATGGGAGGAAAAGCCGCCTTCCGTAGCACGGCCACCCACAAGCCCAACATCATGCCTGGAAGATGTTCCTCTAGGACCTTTGTCTGTGTTCTCTCCACGTCTGTTGTGAGAGCCAGTGCACCTCCTGTAGCTACCCGCGAGCTCTGACGGGAGCTGGTGAGAGCCCTGACCCAGTAAGACTAAGGCTCATCTTCCATTTACACAAGGATCACTGGATATCTCTTTGATAAGTTTCCAGGATTACAGACTGCACCTCCCACCAGCCAGCAGCTGGTGCCAACATCTGCCACCCAGAATCTAGGAGGACACACACACACACACACCCAGAATCCAGGAGGACACACACACACACATACACACACACACACACACACACACACACACACGATGCTTCATTCCAGAGCCTAACATAGCCTCCTCCAGGCAGCGTGTGCAGCTCCCATCTGAGTGTGAGGACTGACAGTGTCTGATAGAAGAAGGCTGTAACAGGGGCTCCTGCCATGCAAAGCCCATCACTGCACCTGTCAACCTTAAGTGAGGCTCTCTCATTTCCCCACCGAGATGTCCCAGGCTGTCCAGGGCTGACAGAGGACCCATGCTAGGACTGACTCCTGCTCTTGGCGCTGTCTCCATCACACCCTAGGATGTTAACAGCAATACACATTTAGGTCTCCAATCTGTAGGACTCCAGGCCCATGGTGCTTAACATTTTTAAGGTCATAGACCCCTCTGATAAGCTGATAAAAGTCAATGCTTCTCCCCGCAGAAAACTGCACTTCCACACATAATCGACCATACAGTTTCAGGGCGTTCAGAGGACCCCTAAAAACCCATCCCCAAACCACAAAAATCCTCTTTCCTGGTTATGGAAATTTAAAGTGCAAGAGCATTCCCTGCTCCCAACTAACCACTGCATACCTGCCCTACTCCAGGTAACCACAACCAAACGATGTCTTGAGTGGAGGTAAAGCAGCAATATTATCTAGACTGGCCAAATGTTAAGGCCACATGTAGCAGGCAATTTCTGGGTACCTATAATGGGCAGGACCCCTCAGCAGCTGCATATGAGGGGCTCATCCAGGCAAGGCCCCCAGTAGGCTCAGAGAGGTAACGTACACTTCTTAGCAAGGCACACCAGCTGCCTAAGTCCCATCAACTGCTCCAAGCATGGCTGAATGGAGCAAATGCATTTCTCTACACTAGTAGGAAGAGACTACAATCCCAAAGCATTTGCTGAGAGAATTGTCAGAAATACGGGTTCACTTTGTTTGCTAACTAGGATGGCCTTTATGTTCATTGGCCTTTTGACTTCCTGTCTGGAATAGAAAACAAGCACGTAAGTTTCTGGAGGCCCAGTCCACCTGAATCTACAATGGAATTCTAGAATACACTCACTTTAAGGAGCATGCCTCTATCTCCTGATGCAGCTAAGATCTACGTGTGATGAATAACAACCAAAACTTAGATCAATATGGAACTTGACCACTGATAGGATGCTATCTTGACTGTGGTCACATAAAACTGAGAAAACCAGCAGTTTAACGTCTTTGTCTTAACGTCAGTTACTGAACAAACTTAGTGAGGTCATTAGAGGAGCAAGCATTCAGAGAGTGACTCTCCTGTGCCTGGCACTGAGTAGAGCCGTGGAGAGAAGGAGGTGAATAAGGCAAGCCCGGTCCACAATGAACTCATCATCTGGCAGGGAGGACGGGAAGGCATATGATTAACTGGAATAACAATATGGTAACTGCTTTACCAGTGATATGACCAAGGTACCAAGGGACAGAGAGCAGGAAGTGAGTAATGCTGAGGAAAGGAGAGGCCAAGTCTCAGGGGGCTCAAGAGGGGTTGGGTCAGGGGACTGTGGGCAAAGGGCATGGGGTGTGCTGAGACCCACCGGGTGACATGGTGGGAATGAGGAACTAGCTGCCAGGCAAGCAGACACACAGGATGTGAGCCAGAAAAGGAAGGTGGTAGCCAGATTATTAAGGCCTTTGTCATCGATGAGAAGTCACTAAGAGATTCTTTTCATGGAAAAGGGATTCAATCACATTTGCACTGCAGGAAGATGGCTGTGACAGCAGCAGGAAAGGTAGAATCCACCTGGGGGAATCAGGAAGCAGGCAATAAGACAGAAAATTGCTGCACCAGTTTTGGTCAACAATGAGGAGGCTAGCATTTCAGTTCTAGAAGGCCCTCACAAAGAAGCCCTCATACAGAAAACCAGCAGGGTCTGAAGACGTGTTGGATGTCGAAGCAAGGCAGAAAGATAAAAACCAAGTGCCTCTGCGGTTTCTAACTTGGAGCAGTCGGTAGACCAAGACTCTTCAGAGAGGAAGGAAACAGGACAAAGAATTGGTTTGGGGGATAAGGAGTCAGAGATGATGAGTTGTGTTTTGGATAGGTTGGTTTTGAAGCAGCCAAAGGACAGTAAGTAAATTGCCTGCCGATGATAGTGTCAGAGGGCTGGAAGCATAAAGCAAGAAGGAAAGAGACAGGAACTAACGGATGGAACCTCAGAAACATGAATATTTATGGGGAGTCCAAGGAAAGACGAGCTAGCAGAGGAAACTGAGGATGAAGAACTAAATGCAGGGTGTGGACAAGACATCAACCCAAAAGGAGCAAATGTCAAAAGCTCCAGCAAGAAGACCCAGACGTAAGTCCTTAGGTCAGGCAGCTAGGCATTCCTGTCTTATTTTCTTAATTCAGCAGAATCTCCTGGGATTGGGAGTGAGGTAGAACATTTATACTACTCTTTAGAGAATACTGGCAAAGAAGGGAAAGAGAGAGACCACCCACCCTCTCCGTAGAGCAGGTGATTTTCTGCAGTGTGTGATTTAGTACGTGCCTGGTCACATGGCCCCACCAGACTCACCACTCACCACTCCTGTTTGGATGAAGCTGCAGAATGGGGCAGGTAACCACAGAGGCTGATGTCCACCCTGGCTGATGTTGAGACCAAGTGCTAGCATGGCCAGATATTACTAGTTAAAGACTTCAGTGGTCCTGAAATGTGGGGTGAAAATGATTACTCAGCATTAGAGGGAGGAGTTGAGGCTTCAGTGGGCAATAGGAAGAGAAGGAGTACTTTGAATGGATAAAGAAGATGTGGTACATATATACAACGGAATAGTAAGCAGCCATCAAAAGAAATGAAATCTTGCCATTTGCAACGACGTGGATGGAACTAGAAGGTATTATGCTGAGCAAAATAAGTCAATCAGAGAAAAACAGCTATCATATGATCTCTCTGATATGAGGAATTTGAGAAGCAGAGTGGGGGAGTTGGGGGCAAGGAGAGAAAAAAATGAAAGAAGATGGGATCGGGAGGGAGACAAACCATAAGAGACTCTTAGAGAGGGTGGTGGGGTTATGGACATTGGGGAGGGTATGTGCTATGGGGAGTGCTGTGAAGTGTGTAAGCCTGACAATTCACACGATACAGACCTGTATCCCTGAGGCAAATAATATGTTATATGTTAATAAAAATAATTAAGTATTAAAAAAAGGAGGAGCGTCTCTAAGAAAACACAAAACCAAAAATGAAAGCGGCAAAGGCTCTATGGTTGGTTTTGATGATACCAAGATGACATTCTGGGAAAGCAGGCATGAGATCTCAGACACCACCGGTGAGGATTTAAATTGGCACGACTTTATCAATAAGTAACCAAACAAAAAACTTAAAAGATACAATAGGAAGAAATATATATTTGGTCTTCGTCCTTTCCTGGCATGGATCTGCCAAAACCCTTGGGATTTCCTAAGTGATGAGGAAATGGTTCTTTTGTTATGTTAATGACATGACTTTCAGAAAGCCCCTAGGTCACCTAAGGATGAAGGCTGGTTGCCAGGAAAAACCACCTTGTGATTAGAGGATTGGAACTTTCAGTCGCACCCTCCAGGGACAGGCGGCTGGCAGGAGATGGAGTTCAGTCACTAATGGCCAATGATTTAATCAATCGTGGAGATGTAATGAAGCCTCTAAAAAAACCCAAAAGGAAGGGTTCGAGGAGATTCCTGGTTGGTGGAGGTGCTGGGAAAACATGGAAGCTCCTTCACCTTCCCTGTGCACCTCTTCCATCTGGCTATTCCTGAGTTACATCCTTTTATGATAAACTGGTAATATAGCAAGTAAAATGTTTCTCTGGGCTCCGTGAGTCCCTCTAGCAAATGAATCAAGCCCAAAGAGGCAGTCATGGAAACCTCTGATTTACAGCTGGTTGGTAAGAAGCACAGGGGAAGATCTGGACTTGCTACTGGCATCTGCAGTTAAGGTTTGCGAGGTGCACAGTTGTAGGACTGAGGCCTTAACCTGTGGGATCTGATGATGCAATCTCCAGGTAGAAGGTGTCAGAAGTGAGTTGAATTGGAGCGCATAGAGCAGGCGTCAAAGAATGGTGTGTGGTGTCAAGGGAAATCCCACACATCCAAAGAGGACCTGGAATCAGAATCACAATGACTCCACACACTTTAGTCCAGTGGTTCAACTTGCACAAATTTACCCTATGAAAGTCATAATGGATATCAGCAAAGATTTATCTATAAGGAAGTTCACACTAGCTTTGTTTATAAGAGTAAAATACTTTTGTTTATAAGAGTAAAAAACTGGAAACAATATAAATTTCCAACAATAGGGAATCATCCTACATTACTATAGAATAGAATACTATGCAACCATTTAAAATGTTGGGTAATTGACTAACAACCCAGAAAAATGTTCACAATGTATTACTGAAGTTTCAAAAATAGTTTACAAAAGATAATGAGTACATTCAGTGCATATGTGAACATGTACTTATATATTCAGCCAAATATATGGTTGAATATATATATGGTTGGTTTAACTATGAGTGGTTTTAATATTCTTTTTGCTTCTCTGTATTTTTTTTAAATTAAAAAAAATTTTTTTAATTTAAAAAATTATAATAAACATGTATAGCTTTTGTAATTAAAAACAATGAAATATAATAATAAATATATAATAATAGTTTAATATAACAAAATACTCTATATATAAAAAGTAATAGAATCTGGTCATTAAAAATTCAAAAAGTCTTAAAACATATTAAGGAAAAATTAAGTATCCCATTTTCCAAATTCTTCCAAATCAAGTTCCCCCACAGGGAATCATGTATAATTTTGCTATATTATTGTAAACGTTTTCTATCTACATACATGTAAACTTTTTAAAAAAGTAATTGAAGATGGGGGTGCCTGGGTGGCTCAGACAGTTAAGCATCTGCCTTCGGCTCAGGTCATGATCTCAGAGTCCTGGGATCAAGCCCTGTATCAGGCTCCCAGCTCAGCAGGAAGCCTGTTTCCCCTGTCTCTTTGCCTGCTTGTGATCTCTCTCTGTCAAATAAATAAATAGACTCTTTAAGAAAAAATTTTTTTAAGTAATTGAAGATGTTTTTATTTTAGCTAAAGTAGACTAGGTCGGGGGTCAGCAAACTTCTTCTGTCAGGATTAGGATAGTAAATAGTCTCAGGTTTATGGATAGTCTCTGTTGCCACTACTCAGTTCTGCCATCGTACTGTGAAAGCAGTTATGAATAATATGTAAACGAATGAGCATGGCAATTTTCCAATAAAGCTTTATTTACAAAAACAAGCAGCCAGGCATGCTTGGCCCATGACCCATGCTTTTCAGACTCCTGGACATCGGTGAACAAACTAACCAAAATCCAACTTACTGACTATACTGGCCAAAGAATACAGCTTATTTGGTGCTTTTTTCAGGGTGACATCAGCTGCAGTTCAAATGTCCATGTTTCTGGGTTGCCACGTAGTATTTCTTCCTTTTTATTATCAGTAACGATGATGTTCTTTTACACACTGAGTTATTCGCCTTCAGCCTGGGCTCCGCATCACCAGTGCCACCCTACCCACTGCTCACAGACTGCCTAGATGAGGGCCCACACCAACCTTCTGAAAGCAACCACCTTGGTACGACTACTCATGGAGCCTGTGCTGTGCACAGGGCCCGGCACTGCTAAGGCAGCCTCGTGGTAATTGTGATCAGGGCCCACATCTTGTTCACCTTTGTATTTGAGCACTTGGCACACTGCCTAGCAAACACTGATCACTAGTTAGAGATGAATAAATGAGTGAGCTCTAAGCAAAGTAAAGATCCTACCCTCGTGTACTGAGGCCTAGTAGTGAAAAAGGTGTTGGCCCATAGTGGGTGCTCAACAGATAGGAGTTTCCCTAGCATTTGCACAGGACAAATTCTACAGCAGCAACTGCTAGCGCCACAATCATGAGTGCTTTGTTGTTGTTTTTTAAACATTATATTTATTTATTTGACAGAGAGACACAGCAAGAGAGGGAACACAAGCAGGGGAGTTGGAGAGGGAGAAGCAGGCTTCCCACCAAGCAGGGAGCCAGATGCGGGGCTCCATCCTAGGACCCTGCGATCCTGACCCGAGCTGAAGGCAGATGCTTAACAACTGAGCCACCCAGGAGCCCCTCATGAGTGCTTCAGACAAGTGTTCCTCGAAGTCCTAAGTGAATACGAATCACTTGGGCTTTGTATTAAAATGCAGATTTTGATTCAGGAGTTTTGGGGGTAAGGCCTGAGACTCTGCGTATTAGTAACAAATTCCCAGCGGATGTCAATTCCATGGGTCGAAACAACCAGATTATAGGCAGTTCGAGGCAGAGCTAACGACTGAGCCCTGAGGAACTGGGGAAGCTTCGTGCCTCCCCAAGAGACTAGGTGATGTGGCCATGGCTCCTTGACTCACTTAGTTATGCAGGGTAAGAAGAGAAGCCTATGTCAAGATGGGTCTCAAAGGGAACTCCACCTGCACAGTCCTTCACAGACCAGGATTATGTCCTCAGCTTTACAATCCAGAAACTGAATTTTATCAGTCTTTCTGGCATAACTAGATTGCTCTGACCAGGAAGCACGTCAATAGCTTCTACGTAAAAAGAAAAAATGGGGTAAAAATTGGGGCAAGAGCTGAGGAAATCAGCCAGAACAGATAAGACAATTCTTTCCTCCTCTTCCAGTCAAAAGGGAGCCCAGCATTTCAAGTGACCAAAGCTCAATGCACAGAGTAAACTGTGGAAGATGTAGCCCAGCAGCGCTACCCCAAGGTTCAGTTTGGTAGGGATATAGGGATACATGCCTCCTGGTCTAGAAAAACCAAGGCTCTTTGGGTTAGGTGGATGCATAACTCAGAGCTCAGGGAGGCCCTCAGAGTTTTTGAGAGAGATGCTAAATGCAGGTCCCAGAGGAAAGGGAACCAGAAGTGAACCGAAAAATAGGGACTCAAGCATAGGGCTGGCCAGCAGACGAGCTGCACATGGGAACAGGCACCCACAGCCCTTGGGACACTCAGCACAGACATAGAAGACAATATCCATATGGACACGTTAGTGGGGAAGGAGTTAACACACCGCCACCCTGGGGGCCCCTGGATTCCAGGCTGGCCTTGATGGAGCCCACCGCAAGTAATGATTGCTGCTGGCTGGTGGAGCTATGACTGCCAAGCACTGATAAAGAAGCCATCAGGTAGCACTGAGTTGAATCCTGCAATCCCATCTCCAGATGACTACATAAAATGTAAAAGCCAGTTTATCATGAGAAATGTCATTGTCAATTGTGGCAGGCAAGCCTTCAGCACATCCTGTTATTGGCGGAGGAAGTTGAGCTCAGATGCAGAGGTTGCTTGATGGACCAAGTCCTAGGGATCTGTGTTGTCCTGGCCGAGATTGTCCCTAGACCTGCCAAGCCCTCAGAACTGTCACCTAAGCCAGGAATGAGCCCCTGGGTCATGGTTGGCCACCTAGGAAATGCTAACCTTTCCTGTCTTTCCCATCCCTAATCACAACCACAAACCTTCTGTTTTCATTGCCATTAACAACCCAATTCTTCTTTATTTTCCCATCCCCATGTTTTCAGAGCATGTCATGGGTTCCCAACGTCCCCAGTTACCTTTCTTTGGTTACATCTTGAGCTAGATGACTCCTACTTAAGTGCTCTTTAACTTCTCTGATAAAATATACTGGAAGGAGAGTAATATCCAGGAAGGTTGGCATAAGCATGTCCCTCCTCTCAGTTATAATTTATGGGCTCTTATTATCACTATTCACTCAAAAAATATTTATGGAACATTGATTTTTATTTCTTACATGACCATAGGTACAGCAGATCCAAATACCAATAAAACATTCATTTCATTAGTAGGGGCTCCTGGCCCAGGAAGGGAGACAATATGTCCATGAGCATAGATAAGACAGATAACCATAGGACAAAATGCAGTTTTGTCCAAAGCATGGAGTTCAAGACGGTGCAAACGATGCCACCCAGAGAACCGAGCAAGGGAGTATGTCATGAGAGAGGCAGCCACGTTGGGGTCGAAGCTGGGAAGATACTGAGTTCATCATTTCTAAGACACTCTTTTTCACATTGTAAGATCTCCAAACCGGTTTGTGTCATACCACCGCTGGCAGCCAGGTAGATGGGTAACCATGATACAGTCGTCATTGTCTGACATCATCACATACAATCAGGAGAGTGTTGGCATCAAGTCCTATAGAAGAGGTGTCTGTAGCTTAGGAGAAAATCCCAGAGAAGACAGTAGAGGATTCTTTTTTTTTTTTTTTTAAAGATTTTATTTATTTGTTGGACAGAGAGAGAGATCACAAGTAGGCAGAGAGGCAGGCAGAGAGAGAGGAGGAAGCGGGCTCCCCGCTGAGCAGAGAGCCCGATGTGAGGCTCGATCCCAGCACCCTGGGATCATGACCTGAGCTGAAGGCAGAGGCTTAACCCACTGAGCCACCCAGGTGCCCCCAATAGAGCACTCTTAAGAAATGTGTCAACACCAAGGCACCTGATGGCAGAGAGGATGCTGCTGCATGGAAAACCAGAGCTAAAAAGTGATGTAAGGTAAGAGTTCACTTGTCACAATGAACACTAAGGTATGGAAGTGTGGAATCACTACACTTGTACACCTGAGACTAATCTAACACCGAACGTTAATTGTATCGGAATTAATGTTACAAATGTAATTTAAAAAATAAGTAATGAAAGGTAAAAATGTTATGCAATTAGATAATGTGATGGTTGCACAACCTTGTGAGTAAATTAAAACCCCTGGAATTATACACTTGTTAAAGGGTGAATCTTCTAGCTCATTTTTTTTTTAAGATTTTATTTATTTATTTGACAAAGAGAGCAACAGCAAGAAAGGGAACATAAACAGGGGGAGTGGGAAAGAGAGAAGCAGGCTTCCCACTGAGCAGGGAGCCTGATGCGGGGCTCCATCCCAGGACGCTGGGATCATGACCTGAGCCAAAGGCAGATGCTTAATGACTGAGCCACCAGGCGCCCCAAGCTCATTTTTCTTTTAAGTGGGGAAAACAATGGGGGAAGATTAGAAACGTTCTGGAAGTGGATGGTGGTGATGGTTGCACCACAATATAAATGTACTTAATGTCACTGAATTGTATTCTTACAAGTGGTTAAAATGGTAGATTTAAAGATTGTATATATATATATATATATATATATATATATATATTTAAAGATTTTTTTTATTTATTTGACAGAAAGATCACAAGTATACAGGCAGAGAGAGATGGGGAAGCACACTCCCTGCTCAGGGATCAATGCGGAACTTGATCCCAGGACCCTAAGATCATGACTTGAGCTGAAGGCAGAGGCTTAACCCACTGAGCCACCCACTGAGCTCCAGTATGTTATATATATTTTATCACAACAGAAAATGCAGGGGGGAGATCCCACTATGAAACACTTCCCCACATAGGCACAAAACTATGTGCTGATCAACCTTCACCTCACCAAGAGTTCTGTGCAAACGTCATCCATGGCTGAGGATCTCTGTGTTTATAGCTACGGTGATGTAACAGTGAAATGAATGCAGGAAGTTGTGAAATTAATAAAATATAAAGCTAATCATTATTAACGTCCCAAGATAGCAACAAGAGAATAGAGAGGTGGATGCCAACTATCTTTTGGGGCAAAATCCTAAAATTCTGGGTTGACCAAAGTTGTATGGATCAATAAAACCACCTGCCTGGTGCCCCCAGAAGGTGCCAAAGACAGAGGATCTGGCCCTCAGCAGACCCTTTTACCTCCTCTCAAATGACCACACCAGGAGCCACACACCAGAGCCTAAAAGCCTAGAGGACCAGAGCAGCCACTGTGACAGTGACAAAGACCAGGCTTGCAAAGGACTGGTGCCAGGTCTTCCTTCTAGAAGCAGGGGACCAACCCCTAAATGTTCCCTTCTCCATGGATCCACACAGCCCATCTCTAGATCATTCTCACCACCAAGTGCAGACATGACGTCTCATTCCCAGCCTCATGACGACAGTACTTCTCGGGGCAGCCTGCACATCCACCTGCTGTGAGCTCACTACCAAACCAAGAGCTATGGTGAGAAGCCACAGTACTCGCCATAGAGACCAGATTGCTCAGTACACTAAACACTGAGATAAAACCTTTAAAAAAAAAAAAGATTTTATTTATTAATTTATGAGAGACCGAGAGAGAGAGGCAGAGGCAAAGGGAGAAGTAGGCTCCCTGCTGAGCAGGGAGCCCCATGCTGGACTTGATCCTAGGTCCCTGGGATCATGACCTGAGCCAATGGCAGACAAGTAACCATCTGAACCACCCAGGCACCCAAAGATAACACCTTTTTAAATAAATAAGTTAACTAAGATCAGAGCTCTCTGTTTGAAGTGATCTCTGGGTGGTAACTCTTCCCATGGGACTTTATTTAGTTTGGTTTTCAAAACTGGCTAAATGATAGGATGATGTGTTGCCAGGTCCCAGTGTCTAACCAGATCCACAAACAGCAGTTAGCCTTGGCCCCTAAAACAGTCAGCCTCCAAGGCATCAACCACAGGCTCACCTGCCTGCACCTTTCCAAGGAAAATCTTACCAGGGAACCTGCCCCCAGAAACTATGATCAACAAAGCAGAGACCAAGTTCAGGGCCTCCTGAGTTCTTTTGAGGCAATGAAATGTTTAGATTGATTTTTATATTTCATGTGTTACTACAAAGCTATTTATAATTTTCACTTCTTATGTTGTCCACTAATCTGGCTATACATTGTTGATGTGACTGAGGTCAGTCAATTTGCCTTTCTTCACCCCTTCTCAGAATCGGTATGATGCCCACTCTTAGAAATATGAGATTTTGACTCAGAGACCCCAGATGTCACAGTTTGGAGTTTTATATTTTTCCTTATTAAATTTTTATCTCAATTTTGGGTCATCATTCTGACTTATTAAGATGGCTTCACACCCTATTTTCATATCTACTAGCTATTCCTTCTAGATTTGTGTCATCCAAATAGTTGATTGACAGCAGTCTCTTCATCTAAATTACTAATAAAAATATTGTCTGTGGGAGTGCCTGGGTGGCTCAGTGGGTTAATAGTGCTGAGGGCACTATTAAGGACCTCAATCAGCTCTTCAACGTTTCATTAACACTCTAGGAATTATCCAGGTGGAATAAGGGGTGTGAGCCTCTCATTTTTGCCCCTCAAACATGGCAATCTGGGCTTTTTAGAAATCTGTATTTAGGGTTGACTCCATCAGGATGGACTTTGAGTCAAATATTTTCATCATCACTTCTTGCCTTTTTGTCACTCAACCCTAATGGTTCCTTTTCAGTCCAATATGCCATCACTTTAAGGTGATCACCATCTTTCTTTAGGACCAGAAACGCCACTCAGACTCATATGTGCTAACTTGCTGAGAGGCTAGAAGAGAGGAAAGGGCACAGCTGCTGGCTGACACACACAGTCCATCCTCCAGTAGAAGTGAAGTCTCCTCTCACTTCCAAACCCAAAGCCAAGAGGCTGGGAGGCAGAATGGCATCACAGTGAAGCATTTGGATTCGGAATCTGGGCGACCTATGTCTCTGGTCTGCCACGCACTAGCTGTGTGCCCTTGGGTCATCAGTTAAATCTCTGAGCCTCAGCTGGTTTGTAAAATGAGGACAGGAATAATACCCACTTCACAAGGGTTCTTGTGAAGATTAAATAAAATAAGATGCTTTGTACAGCTCATGACATATCCTAAACACAAAGTCATGTGTAGTAAGATGAGAATATCACTGTGGATGACTTGGAGGTGGGTAGTTTGAGAAATTTATCTATCTCCCCAACAGCAAGTGCAGCCAGAAAGAATTAAGCAGTGTTTTTCAAACTTGTGAGCAAAATCCCCATAAGAAATACTTTTTGTATTGTAACCCAGAGCACATAACAGATACATGACTGAAACAAAACAAGTTTTACCAAACAACAATTACTATGCATAACCTGGGAGGCACTCTGAGGCTTGATTCTTCATTAGTCTATTCTGTTTCATTTACTTATTTACTTCTGAAATTTTTCAAACCTACAGAAAAAGTGGGGTGCCTCAGTGGCTCAGTCAGTTAAGCGTCTGCCTTCGGCTCAGGTCATGATTCCAGGGTCCTGGGATCAAGCCCACATCGGGGCTCCCTGCTTCTCCTTCTCCCTCTGCCTCTCCTCCACTCATGCTCTCTCTTCGCTGTCTCTCAAATAAATAAACCAAATCTTTTAAAAGAAAAGCCAGCAGAAAAGTTCAAAGAATGATACAAAAATGCTCTTTACCTAGAGCAGAATCTCCCAACTTCAGCACCACTGACATCTCAGACCAGACGCTTCTTCATTGTGCGGACTGACGACGTTGTAGGGTGTTCAGCAACATCCCTGGCTTCTACCCACTAGATGCCAAGACCCCTACCCCCTCAGTTTCAACAACCAAAAGTGTCCCCAAATATTGCCAAATGTCCCCTGGTGACCAAATCCTTCCCCCTTCAAGAACCACTGACCTAGACTTACCAATAGTTAACACTGTACCCTATGACTTTATCTTTCTCTCAATACGCCTTCATACACATATGCTCAGAGACATATTTTTTGGGTCAACGCTTTGAAAATAAATTACAGACATCATGGCTTTGACAGTTAAATAGTTCAACATGCATCTCCTAAGAATGAAGCCATATTACACCCACAAAATTAACACTAACATTAATTCAGAAATATATTTTTCTTTTCTAAATTGATTTCATGATCCACTTGTATGGGTCATGACCCACAATTTGAAGCGTAAAAAAAAGGAAGATTCCAAGTACACGCTTACAGGAGTTTCACCAACACATGACTGTTTTTTCCTCCTCGGCTACCTCCCCCCCCTTTCCCTGCTGTGCAGGGGACCCAGGAGCTCTCCCAGGCGCCAGTGGTGTGTGCCCTGGCCTGTCTTCTCAGGGTTGGAGGGGCCTGCCGAGCTGGCGCACGGTGGCCTGACCACATCACAGGCTCCGGCTTGGGTTCAGGTTCAGGCAGGCCGCCCACCCCTTCCCTATTTGCTAAGCTCCTTTCCTTTACCTGCACTGGCTCCAGGAAAGTGGTTACAAGTTGGTCCAGAAACGGCCAACAGGCAAGGGCTGAGACGCATGAAAGTGTGTGAGTCACTGGCCGTCTTTGATTCTCTTGACCTTATAAACTTGGCCTTTGTATCTAGCGTCAGGACCCAAAGAGCAGTGAGACCTGGAAACTAGTAAAACCACATGCAGAGGGGGAACTAACTAGCTACCAGGGCTGCTGGCAGAGACCCCCAAGAGATTGGAAAGATCAGCGACGAGCAAGAGTAAAGAAGAGCTTCTCACACAGGCCCTGAGTAGCACCTTCCATTAACCCAACAAGGAGACCCCTTTTGTGTTTGCTCTTGCTTTTGCTTTCTTATAAAGACTTGAAGCCTGGGGCACCCTAGTGGCTCAGTCAGTTGAATGGCTAACTCTTGATTTCAGCTCAGGTCATGATCTCAGGGTTCTGGGATTGAGCCCTACAACGGGCTCTAAGCTCAGCGGGGAGTCTGCTTGAGATTCTCTCTCTCCCTCTGCCTCTCGCCTCCCCCACTCATGTGCACTCTCTCTCTCAAAATAAATAGATAAATCTTTAAAAAACAGTCCTGAAATCTGTGTGGGTCAGACTTCCTTGAAAGCCAAGGGCTTCTCCAGCTTGAAGATTAGAAGTAGGGAAGTTAGATCAACTCTGGTATTTGAAAAGAAAGAAATGACCACAGCCTAGAAAGCCAAAGAAAATCCTCCACGGGAACTGACAAGTAAGTATAGGAAACAGTTGCTATGACAACAGCCCATCATGCCAAAGAAGACCCCAGAATACAAGTTCCACCTCCCCAAGCCAAGAGTGCTGAAGAGACATGCAACCTGACAGGAAGAAAAAGACAAATGGAGCTCAGTGATGGGGCCACAAAGAGAAATGAATTACCCAGAAATGAAGAAATGCCATCTCCATGGCATCCTGTATGCTGTTCCAGTCTATCAGTCCAAGAGTGAAGAAGACACTTCCAAAGCAACCATCACGGCAAGGATAGAAATCAGAAGCAGCCATGGGTGGGAGCGCCACAAATATTCACTGATTGCAAAATGCTTTCACAAACTATTTGCACACAGTGCCTTCAAGATGTTTATCTCAATCCAAAATTATCTCATTTATTTCGTTAGTTTTCTATCAGTCTTTCCCACTGGATTATAAGGACATGAGAGCCTTGTCTGTTTTGCTCACCACCATAGCTTCACTTCTGAGAATGATGCCTATAGCACATAATAAGCAGTGCCCAGAAGACATCTGAACAATGAACAAATGAGGGGCAAGTGAGCAGGTGCGCATGGTCTCTCCTCAACTATCGTGAGACAGATACATTTCACCCAGCTTAAGTGAGGAAGAAAGGAAAGCATAGAGATGTCAGATTCACCCAGCCCATCAATGGTTAGCCTGGGCCTTAAAACCAGAACTCCTGACCCCAATTCTCACACTTCCTGAAATGAAAAACACATAAAAATTGTCTTGATCACTTAATTTCTCATACCCTTGGGTCATACACATTGTTAGGACTCACAGGACAATCCCAGGGCTGATGGCTTTGCTTTAATCAGCTCAGGTCTAAAATCAACAAGACATTTTATCAAACTGTGGGGATCTTTCTTGACACCATTCTCATAAAGACATGTCACAGTGAGCACGGGGACTTCCTGAGGAGTGACTCCATTTTGTCCTCAGCAACCATGCAACCCTCCTCCCATCCACAAAGAGGCTGCAGATGCCCATCCAGGAGCTGACGCCCAGGGGGAGAGTTTTCTACATTCAGAAGAGTGCTGCTCATTGACACCAAAGGAGGTAAATGAGGTAATACTGAATTCTAAGAGGCCCAGAGGAGTAAAGTGACTCCTACAAGGTTACAAGCAAGCTGACTTAGGTCAGGTCAACTACCTGAATGTGTCATTACAGGGAAAGTGGAAGGAGGGAGAGAAGGACAGACAGAGGGAAAGGGGAGGAAGAGGAGAGGGCAGGGAGGAAAAAGGAGGAATGGAGGGAGGAAGGATCCCAGAGAGGAAAAAAACCAAAAAGTACTTTTGGTGATTCAAGCATTCACATTCATATATGAGAGAAGAAGCATTTAGGGACATTTAGGGACAAGGGGAACTTCCCAGAGCCTCTCCCACTACTGGCACCAGTGATCACTCCCCTGCCTTCCCCCAACCCAGCTATGACTACTTGTCAATTGATCCCACTCCATCTCTTTTAAAAGCACCAAGGATTATGCTGATTTATCATCACAAAACTCAAGTCTCAGATATCACAAAGAGGCTGTACAAGAACAAGCTAAAAACAGAACAGAATTCTGTGTCTTCCCTCAAATTTCCTAAAATTGGGCAGACACACACACACACAAACACACACACAAATGTGAGATTTGCTCCCCCACCCTCATTCTTGCTATCGCCACCAGCAATTCTCAAAGCCCAGCCTAGAGACTCCCCAGGCTCACTGGGGATCAAGTCCAACCTGAGGCATCTTTAGCTGAGCCCCATGCTGCCCTGGGGCACCTGAGCAGAGTGTGAGAAAGGGCATCCCCTGTTGATCCAGCTGTCCCAGGCCCTGGCCAGTGCTTTACAAACAGTATTTAATCTTCCCAGCAAGCATGCAAAGATCCCTTTTTTAACAGATGGGGAAATTAAGGTTTGGAAAGACAAGGTACTTTATTGAGAACACAGCTAAAATGCCGCCTCTGAAACTCTGCTCTTTTCATTAAACCAAACACCTAACTCATTGCTAAATTATTTCAAGATGAAAACACACAGCTTTCAATTCTCCAAAACAAAATTGACCACATTTATTCAAGGCTGGATAATGAAAACCTCAAAAATTTCATCACAGATAATACTAAAATTGCAAATCAAGGTGAAAAAGACAAGGGCAAATGCTGACTTTAACCTCACTGGGAAGTGGACCCCCATGGACAGAAAACTGAGCACTTCCACATACTCAGCAAGAGTCAAAACAGTACTCTTCCCCAAATCCTGCAGTAGCCTGGCTCTCAGGCATCAAGTCCTCTGAAGTTTATAATGACAGTCTTCCCACAACAGGCTGTGGCTACATCAGGCAAAGCATAGCAAAAAGGACTTTGAGAGCCTCACAAAGCCTCTCATTACAAACTGGAGGGGAGTCAAGATTCCCTCCGTATGGAAAGCATTCTTCAGCTCCAATGTGCTGTTGGGGTGGTGGGCACAGGGGAAGGGCAAGAGTTCTGCAGTTGGATATAATTCAGGGCATGTAAACAGGGGGGACTCATCCATCAGATGTCTTGCTCACCAAAAAAGCTACCAGTCATTCGTCCAAGAGATTCCTAGGGAATAAGGGCAGGACCCCGTGGATTTTTCACTTACTAAGTAGTGCCAGAGACTCACTGTGGGCTTAGCAGGGCTGAAAGATGGTCTCAATTTTACTGAAAAGCACCCAAGCCCGAGGCAGACACCAGAATGCAAGTATATTCAGCTGCAAAGAGAAACTCAACCCCACATGGGCCCCCATCTCCCGTGTTGGCATGATCTGCACTTTTCGCTCTCTGCTCCAGCTACTTGGGAAGCCAAACCCTAACCTGCGGCGAGTTTTTTATTTGCCATGAGCCATCCACGTCACAAAGACCAGAAACGCTCAAAATCTCTTTGATCAGCACTTTCATTGTAGGAGACAGGTGTGAAACCAAACTGCAGCAGAAGATGGCCTGGTGAACAGGGCATCGGAGCAAAGGTGATTGGATGAATCAGAAGTTTAATGGCCTCACCCTGGGAAGAGCCTGGTGCAGGTTGATCACTCAGAGATGTTTTGCCAAGGAGACCGCCAACCCCTTTCCCTCTCATTCCTGCAGCTCTACTGAAGCCAGAAATAGTCTAAGAGAGTTTAGTGAAATTCCTCTCCCCTGTGCAAAGCAAGGGCCAAATGACTGGTGTTTCTCTTCCATTACAGCTGGCCAATCCTGCTTCTAAGACTACTCTTTCCTCTAGATGCTTGGGTCATTTGTTCACATCACCGTCAAGACCTAGAGGCCTCTCTGTAGTAGCTTATTTATTCCACTCTCATTCAGGGTTCATGTTGGCCCCCAGGTACTGACGAGTATTCTCACACAGAAGAAGAATCTGAAGCAACTTTTGAAAAATGCATTTGGGACCTGATCTGTCCAAATTATCAAAGCAAAGTTTCTATAGTTTACCACTTTGGCTAGGAAGTTTCTTTAATGAAATTCTTCAGTGCTTCACTAATTAAGATACAGGTTTAGCTACTTCAGAAAAGACCCCAAACAATCATGGTTTAAACAAGATAGAATATAATTTCTTCTGACCTAACAATCTGAAGGTATACAATCTAGGACTGATACCATGGCACCATCTGGAACAAGTGCTTTTTATTTTGTTGCTCTGCCAACCATAGTACAGTCTTTATCTGCATGACCTAGGATTTCTCCTGGTAATGCCCGTGCTTCTGTTACGGGACAGGACAGTGGGTGGCAGAAGTTAAAAGTTACCTTCCTCCATTCATTCATTCATTCATTCATTCAAAGATTCATTCACTTATTTTGGGGGGAGGGGCCCAGGGAGAAGGAGAGAGAGAATCTCAAGCAGACCCCACCCAAGAGCAGAGCTCCACCTGGGGCTCCATCCCATGACCCTGAGATCATGACCTGAACTGAAATCAAGAGTTAGACAGGCAACTGACTGAGCCACCCAGGAACCCCAGCTTCCTCCCTTTAAAGGCATGACCTGGGAGTCACACACATCACTTCTGCTCACACTATTGCCAGAACTTAGTCTACATTCTAGCTGCTTGTCTTGTAGTATTCTTTAGCTGGTGAGCCTGGTGCCTAGCTGCAAACTCTGTATATCTATGTAAAACTGGGAGAATTATCTCTTCCCAGCTACTATCATTTCTCCTTTCCACAACTCTACTCGCCTTTGAAAGTCCCACAACTCCTTAATAAGAATTAGTATAGCCTACTGTATAAAATTAAATTACATATATGCTACTTATGGAAAGCAAAGATGTCACATGGCTTCAGAAATGATTTTAAGAAATCAAAATTCAATGTCTAAAGAGTATCATTCTAAAGTTCAAGACTAGGGGTGTTCTTCAATTAATACCTGGGTATGGTGGGCATGTTAGCTTGAGAGATGACTTCATGTGAAGGAAGAGTCATAAGCAGAAAAAGGAGTTTGGGGTTCCACTGGGGAGGGTCCTACATGGGCAGGCCAAGGAGACTTGTTTCTCTCTTCATGCTGGATTTCAGTTTGGTGTGCATTCAGGTTTATAGAGCTTAATTATGTTCTCTATAAGTAACTGAAGATATATAGCATTGGGCTTTCATAGACAAAATCTTCAGATCATATTTGTTCCTGAATGAGGATCAGCTCTATGCTCGGCTATCATGGACCAAAGTCTCTAACTTGATTGCCGACTATAAGTCAGCTCCGTCATCATACTTCCTCCACTCTCCCCTTATTATCAGTGAAATGTCCTGTCCTGTTTTTAGCTGAAAAAGCAATCTCTGAGCTCTTGAAAAATAAATGAAATGAAAATGAGATGTAATTATGTATGGTTGCAACCATAACCACAGGCTTGGTTGGTATAAATGTTGCAATATTTTATGGGTCAGCTTCTGATCCACCACATGAAACATTTTTTTTTTTTAATTTAAAACACTTCTCCCTACCTCTATTGACTGTATAATCATTCAAACTATTGTTCCCAATGGACCAGAGGGGTGCGTGTGTGTGTGTGTGCACGTGCATGCACACGTGTGTGTGCAGCATCCAGATAGAAGGGAGGTGTTTAATTAACATATAATTGTCTTCTGTTGGGGAAGAGGGGGCCTTTAGACCCAGCCACTTCCCTATTAGTTCCAGCTCATTTTTCTTGCCCAGAACACCTCACTTAATAATTAGCTCATCTCTCTCTGGGGCTTCGTATATAAACATGCCACATTTCAAAGTACATGAAACAAGAGTAGTAAAGTGTCTGTGCAGTTTGAGGAAACTGAATTCCCAGATTTTATTCTCTGGGCCCAAATGGGTTCCATTAGCCTCAGGTGTTCTTCCAACAACAAAAAACTTATCCCTCCCATTGCAAAAATCCATCTAATACAAATGGTTAACCAAAGAACAGAGAAAACAAGCTCTAGCCAAAAAGAAAAGAGAGGAAGAGAGAGGACGGGAGGAAGGGAGGGAGGGAGGAATAGATGAGACATTCTCCCCGAACACCAAGCTTGAAGGCTCTCCACGTGAAGGCAAAGGTCAGCCTCCCTCCCATAGTAGCTTCTGAAAATATCCACCTCCCTTTCAAATACTAACTGTGCAGCTTTTCTTTCAAAAACTACTCCTCCACAAACAACCCATGTGCTTGGAATTGGTCAACAAAATCGATCATTTCTGGGTTGGTCAGCCCACATTTGAAGAATCTGCAGACTGGAAAGGCCCTGGCGGCCAAAGGGGGGTACTTCTACCCCAAGGAAAGATGGAATCCAAGCCAGAAATTCTTGGCCCCTGTTTTATAACACATAGAAACCTCAGAGTGTTGGGAGGGAAAAGAAAACAAACAGCTGAAAAATCAGCTTCTTCTTTGCCCTTCTTTAGGCTTTTTTGAGTCACACAAAAAAATCCTCCAATGTTTTGCAAGGTCTTTAGATCTCTAAACATACCAATTAATAGTTTTATGAGCAAATCAACTTGCTTGTCCTACAGTAATAAAGTCTTTTTTTTTTAAGATTTTATTTATTTATTTGACAGACGGAGATCACAAATAGGCAGAGAGGCAGGCGGGGGTGTGGGGGAAGCAGGCTCTCTGCTGAGCAGAGAGCCCGATGTGGGGCTTGACCCCAGGACCCCGAGATCATGACCTGAGCTAAAGGCAGAGGCCCAATCCACTGAGCCACCCAGGCGCCCCTAGTAATATAGTCTTAAACAATGACATTTTAAAGCTGTAAACTCTAAGTTTATATTGTACACATTCATATTTTCTTAAGCTTTACACATCTGGCAATACCTCACATCGTTTCTAGTTATGCAACAGTCATTCAATAAAAATGTATTGAGTTGCTGCTATGGGCCAGGTACCAAGCTAGAATCTGAGGATAACACAGGGATCTGCCCACATAGAGCTTACAGCCAAACAGAAGAGACAGGCTTTGAACAATTGCAGGACAAAGAATTCAGTTTCTTCTGTGACTGATCTCAAATCCCAAACCAATTTGAATCTATCTTCATACAAACACGTCACAGCCGAGGGCTACCTCTCTCACTGAAGTGGCACCTCTCGCCACCTGCAGGCAACCAAGGTGTGTACTGAGTGTGCTCAGGCAAGCTGCAATGCCACACCCACTTTCCTCCTCCTTTGATTTCAGGGCAGCTGTCCAATCTTCATCTCTGCCTACAGGCTTTCTCTGCCTGCTGGAGCGTGCTCTACCAGATCATTAACACCAACCACTGCCACCAGCAGCGGCCCTCAATCCATGACGGCCAGAGGTCATATCCAGATACTCTCTCGTCCTGGGAAGCACATCTAGAGGGTGTGTTTCCTGAATGAGAGCTAGCTCCCCCTACATAGAGGTCCACATTCCAGTAACTTGCTTGGTAAAGCGCCCTTTGTTGGCTGCCTTCCTCTCCTGTCTTACTTCCTCATTCTCCACAGTCATATCCTAGAATCATCTCCTACCTAAATAATGTACTTGCACTCAAATCCTTGCTCCAGGGATAACGCCCCCCACACCGCGCCATGCCATTGCAAAGAGCCTGCCTGATGCACACTTCTTTATGAAATCAGTCATCATTCAACAGCAGCTACTGAGCCTTGGCTGTTTCATTTTTCTGATTTAATTTATTAATTTTAAAGAAAGAAATGTGGGGGGGGGGTGCCTGGGTGGCTCAATGGGTTAAGTCTCTGCCTTTGGCTCAGGTCATGATCCCAGGGTCCTGGGATCGAGCCCCTCATCGGACTCTCTGCTCCGCAGGGAGCCTGCTTCCCGCTCTCTGCCTGCCACTCTGCCTACTTGTGATCTCTCTCTCTGTCAAATAAATAAATAAATAAGTCTTTTAAAATTAAATAAATAAATAAGAAAGAAAGAAAGAAAGAAAGAAAGAAAGAAAGAAAGAAGGGTGGGAGTGTCTCCTATGCCTGGTGAGTTTTTTGAGTCCGGTGCACTGAATTACATGGCCTTGTTGCTCTGAGCCACCACGTTGTGAAGTTTGCCATCATGGCCACACAAAATCTCTTCTCTTTCCACTGACACCTATTTCCTAGTGTTCTGTCCCCTGGTGACAGAGGCCTAGAAGGGGGAGAAGGATGGGAATGGGGTGAGATAGACCACTGGAGTGCCCTTTTCACAACAGGAAAGGGACAAATAAATAAAAAAAATATTATTTTAGAATGATAAGGGAAAAAATGACTTTTCATGAAGGTGATGTGGACTCAGCGTTCTTCATTCCTCTTTGGAACTGGAAAGCTCTAACTACATTTCTGTTGTTTGTGTCTACCAAGGGGCATCTACCAAGAACCCACCACGCTCTCTGCTGTTTATTTTAGAATGTCTAACTTAGCAAGAGTCAGAAGCAGTTTAATCAATTTAAGTCAGAGAGGGGGGTTTCGGAAGGATGCAGGGGAATCTCACAAAATAGCCAAAGGTGGGGAAGAGCACTTGGGTATCCTCAGACATTCAGCTGGCCGGTACCTACATGGCCTTACTGGCTGCTCACAGCCACCTCTCTTCTGATTGGGGGAGTCTGTACCTGGCTGTGCCACTTCCTGGATATCCTGAAAATTCACCCTGATGAGCTCACAAAGTCCTTGTGAGTGTGGAGAAACAGGCTTTAGACCGAGCTTCCCAGAGAAAGACCTGACCTGATGTAGGAACTGCCACCAACTCCAGAGCCGCTTTGCGTCTCCCATCCCTCAGTGTCATTGGGATGGAGCCCACTCAGCCACACTGCTTGCTGATGTAATTCCCCAAGTCCTACACAGGATTCTCCGGTTGGGGTGATCTAGGCCCCCACTGTACACCTTTTCTGCAGAGGAAGCTGGGAAATTTAATTTGATTTGTTTGATTATGGTTTTTGGAACCTACCTTGAGGTGACAAAGATTCATAAAATAGGGTATATCAAAATATGGAAATACTCACAAGATTTGGACAGCCACACACGGCAGGTATCCATTATAACCCACAAAGCAGAGGGAAAAAAGGCCACAAATTATATAGCGTATAGCTTCAACCGCTGAAGAAAGACTAACCTATCTCCATTCTAGTCTAAAAATCCTAAGAAACAGATCTTTGGTCCAAACCACCAACCACCCTCTGAGACAGTTATAGGGCCACAGAAGAACACGGTTCCTTCTGAGGGAACCATGTATATATTGGCAGTAGAAGGGAGACAGATGAGGTTACGGCAGCCTGAAAAATAGAGGTTTGAGGTCATTCAAAATAATAAGTAATCACAAGATTAGTTGAATACTATAGAAGGGATCACTGAAGGATTCATATTCAAAAATATTTCAGTAAACTAGGTGTCAACAGATATGAATCCCCTAGTTAAAGGTGAACACTGGGGAGTAGCAGTACAAATGAAAAATAAACACATGCAAAGATGCTAACCATCATTAGTCATCAGGGAGAGTCAAATTAAAGCCAGAGAAGATCCCAGTACACATCCATCAAAATGGCTAAAATTAAAAACCCAAATATTGATGAGGATGTGGAATAACTGAAACTCTCATGCTTTGCTGGTGGGAACACAGATACTTTAAAAAATAATATAGTGTCCAAACTTCCAGTTATAAAAAAAAAAAGTCACACGGATGAAAAGTACTGTGTCGGGAATATAGTCAATAATATTGCCATAATTTTGTGTGATGATAGATAGTAGCAACACTTGCTATTGTGAGCATTTCATAATGTGTATAAATGTCAAATCATGCTTAAATACCGAAAAATTATATGATACTGTATGTCAACTCTACTTCAACTAAAAATATAAATTAAAAAATAAATTTTAAAAATGTAAAACAATAAGGCTATTTCATGTAAACTTAAATATACATCTACCATGTGGCTTCACAATCCCCCCGCAAGAGAAATGAAAGCCTATGTCCATACAAAAGCATACATGTGACTATGCATAGAGCTAGACTCATAATAATCATAACTGGAGAGAGTCCAATGTCCATCATCTGGTAAGGTGATAAACTGTGGTATGCCCATACATTGGAACATTACCCAACAACAGAAAGGAATGAACTACAGATACATACCACAACATAAACAAATCTCAAATGCATTGTGCCTAATGAAAGAAGCCAGTTTCAAAAGGCTACAAACTGCATTTCTTTTATATGAGATTCTTTTTAAAAGGCAAAACTATGGTGATAGTGATGGTCAGGGGCCAAGAGGTGAGGGAAGGGGCTTAACTACAAATGGGAAAGAAGGAATTTTAGGGGGTGATGGACATGTTCTATACCTTGGTTTTGATGGCAATTATGCAGGTGTGTATACATTTATCAAAACTCATCAAATTGTACACCTGAGGGGGCCAATTTTACGTTATATAAATTACACATCAATAAAGCTGACAAAAACAAAGAAAAACAAACAAACAAACAAAAAACCTCTGCTCGCCTTTTCCTGCCCTTTCTGAAGTCCTCTTGTACTTGCTTACGTAATGTACGCGATATGAGGAATCCTCTTTGAGTTGTGTTTTTTTCCAATTGTTATTCCAATTATGACTCTTTCTTGCTAAAATGCCAATTCTCTGACAGAAGGGAGTTATTGAAAACTGACCTAAGCCAATTTGGTTACACACAACATTGCTTCTTCTTGGTAGAAACAGCAGCCACAGAAGAAGTTGGAGGATTTGCAGCCTCCTCACACCCTCCCCATCCCATTACATTGATGGAAAACCTCAAACCAAATTCTGCCACATATACACACATTTACTAAAAAACAACTTACTAACAAGTAAGCAGAAAACCACTTATAAAGCCTGTTCTATCAGCCCTGAAAAGTCTAAGCTCTCTATCCTTGAAAATGCTTTGACCAACACCTCATATGAAAAATTTATCTGAGAAAGACCAGACAACATTCCAGAAACAAGATTCTGTTACCTGCACAGGTGGCATTAGGTAGCCAGACGTTCCCTTAAACCAATGACCGGATAGAAGACCATTTAGGATCAAGTGCCTGTTGCCTGCCCTAAGGGTATAGCTAGATTCTTCTACCTGGTTTATGCAAGTGGCTCTGAAACATTTTAGCCCACCTACACACATCTCAAATATATTCAGTTCATCAAACCGAGGCTCACTTTTATTATGCAGGCTACTAGCTCTTACTTTCACCAGTGAAACCCTTTGTGACATTCACAATGCTAATTAGTGAAGCAGAAAGTACTCGGCAAGGTATGGATCTCGTTAGCATTTGTAGCTGCTGCCTGAACTTCCTGATTAGAATGAAGTTGGCCATGTCCTGGACTGGGTGTTCCTGGCAAGAGCTGCTACCCTTGGAGTTGGAACTTAAAACAAATAGCATAATCTTAAGATTCTCTGTGCTGAACTTTTTGGAAGCAAATTCTAGACATCATTCCAAAAACATATCCTCTTCTTCTTTTAACTCTTCATAAAATGTTTTACTTCTAATAGATGCTTAGTAACTGATAATGACTATAAGCCAAGCAAATTAAGAATGGAGGGTTTTTAAGCAGGCAGGCAGGCAGGAAGAAAGAGAAGAGGAGGGAAAGAGAAAAGGAGGGAAGGAAGGAAGCCTCGGACCTCCAGACGTTCCTTGTCTTTGAAGGTGTAGATACTCAGCCGTGGGCTCTGCCTCAGCTTCTGGTGTAGCTTTTTTGAGGAGCTTTTGGGGCTGGTGTGTTTTTTTTAATATCCAAAATAAGGAGATGATGTGGTCTGTGAAAAAGCTAAGTCACTCTGTATAAATAAAACTGGGGAATTTCTGGAGTGAAAAATAATTGCTAGAGGCTAATTAACAGCCTAAATTTAGTCAGATTAGTCTAGGTCACTGAGTTTGCCATTTCAAGGAAGCTCTACTCCCCCACCCATCCCAGTCACCCTCCAAGTCCTTTTTCTATATGACCAGTCCTAGGGGTCATGGAGTCAGAGCCACTGGGGGCCAAACTCAAAGGCAAGAAGTGATGGTGTGACTAAACATGAAATCAGACCTCTAATCCCAAGTACCACCCTGCCACCTACATTTCTGATCACTTCTAGTTGAACGTTTTATGGCAGCATGGCACAGGCTTTGGAATTCAAATTGTGGCTTACCACTCTCTAGATCTATGGTCTTAGGTGAATTACTTAGCTTCTATTAACCTCAGGTCCCTCATGTGTAAAAAATGAAAACAGGGGCACCTGGGTGGCTCACTTGGGTAAGTGGCCAAATCTTGATTCTGGCTCAGGTCATGATCAAAGGATCCAGGTCATGATCAAAGGATCCTGGGATTGAGCCTTGTATCAGGCTCTGCACTAGCAAGGAGTCTGCTTAAGGATTCTCTCTCTCCCTCTTCCTCTGCCCCTTCTCCCTGTGTGCGTGCTCTCTCTCTCTCTAATAAATATATAAATCTTTTTAAAAAATAAAAACAAAAAATAAGAAAAGCACCATACCTACTATAGTTGGGCACTCAATGCATGTCCTTGCTTGCTACCTCTCCCCCTGCCAGTAGCATCACCCATTAATCTTTAGTGGAACAACTCCTTATTCCTTTTGGCCCACATGGTTCTCATAAAGCCATGGAACCAATTGTCACAAGGCCAAGATCTGGCCAATCAGCATATTCTATCCTGGTATCACAGTGAACTGTTCAGTTAATAGTTCATTACCCACTGGGACTCAGTTCTGAGACTTATATTGGAACTACTGGATGTATATTCTCTCTCCCTTATGAACTTGAAGCTGATAACGATGTGGGTCTAGCAGTGCTCAGGTCACCATGTGGAAACAGGCTGCCTGAGAATGAGCCGAGGCAAGAAAGAAGAGCACCAAATCCTGATGCTTAAGCATTTGAGAGCAGGTGGGCCTAAAGCAAGGCCCACTCAGGGACTGGTCAGTTACAGGAGAGAATAAATTCCATGTTTGGCTCAAACCAGTTTGAAGTAGGTTATCTATCACCTAAAAACCAAAATACCATTAGGGTGCCTGGGTTGCTTAGTTAGTTGAGTGTCCAACTCTTGATTTCAGCTTGAGTCGTGATCTTGGGGTCCTGAGATCAACCCCTGCACCTGGCTCTGCACTCAGCATGGAGTCTGCTTGTCCCTCTCCTTCTGTTCCTCTCCTTCCCCATGTGCTCTCTTTCTTTTCTTTCAACCTAATTAATTTTTAAAAAACTAAAATATCATCAACTCTGAATCCCAATGTCTGAGTTTAAATTGTGGTTCTGTGACTCATTACCTGCAGGAACTTGGGAAGTTTGCTTATTATCTCTGTGCCTCAGTTTCCTTACTAATAAATGGGATATCAATAGCATCAACATCAAAGGTTATTAAGGATAAAATGAGTGACTACACATAAAGCATTCATAACAGTACCTGGCACATTGAGAATATACTATTTTACTATTATAATAATTACCAGCTATTGCTATTATATACTAATGACTATTACTACTACTATTATTTTTTTAATCTCATAGATTTATAGGGTTTGGGGAATATGGCCAATGAATTTGAGAGAAATTAAGAACTGTCCTGGTTGGGGCATCTGGCTGGCTCAGTTGGAGGAACACGCAACTCTTGATCTCAGGGTTGTGAGTTCAAGCTCCATGTTGGGTATAGAGATTACTTTTAAAAAAGAGAAAGGGGGGAGGGAGGGGAAGAAAATATTCTCCTGATTAATGCTCACAGAAGGAAGGAGTCTTAAATTTTATCCAACCCAATGTAAGGACCTTTTGGCCTTATTGTCTTTATTGCTAGACTTAAATCACCAGTTAAGTGAGGTCTGCCATAGATGTATTTAGGATATATCTTAATAAAAGACAAACTTTTGTCAAGACCCTGATGATGTCTATATGGATAAGATTAAGAGCTCTGGGTGAAGTTAGGCATCATATTTGACTAACCAATTAAACCTAACCTCAGTGAGAAGATTTGAGCAAAATTTGTAGGACTGGAGAGCATTAGTCTTGCAAATACCTACTACAGGAAGTTTCCTGGGAACAGGAACGGTCAGTGCAAAGGTCCTGCCAGGCATTTTGAAGAAACCACTGGATTAGAGTAAGTGAGGGGGATGTTTGTGGGAGATGAGGGGGCAGAGAGGCAAAGAGGCCAGGTCATGTGGGAGACATATTTGCTCCATTTTTTTACTCTGTGTGAGACAGGGACCCAAAGCAGGGTTTGGGGCAGAGAGGTGACATTTGACATTTGTTTTTAAAGATCACTCCAGTTCCTGCATGCAAAGTAGACCTTCAGTGAGCACAGGTAGAAGCATTGAGGGGAAAAGCTCAAACAGCTCTTTAGTATCTAGGTGAGAGATAATGCCCCTCTCAGCATGTTGGCTTTATTCTCTCAGACCAGCTTCTCCTGATGAAGAATCTGTGTCTGCTGGTGGCTTTAAGGCTTGCACCCACAGTTTATGACCAGAGAGCAAAGGCCTCCTTCCCTTTAATTCTTAATTCCCTTAAAAATGAATAAGTAGAACCAGAGAACAACACGCACCATTCCACTTTACATTCCACTTTCCATCCTACCACAGGCCTAGTACCTAGTTGGCCCTCACTGAATGCATTTTGAAAAATAAAGAAATAGCACAAAACACAGAGACCTGCTACTTGACTGATTTTGTGGGATGGATTGTAATACACCATTTATATCCTTGTGTTGTTTCTAATTGATGACCAATGATCCTATGTTCAAATTTACCAGATAAATTTAAGAGGGACGCCAATGGGTATAAGAAGCATAAGGTCACACCCAGAAAACTGAATTCCTGGCCTCGTTAACATTATCTTCTCATTGAATCATTCTTTCCTATAGAATGAGAAGAACATACAGTTTGAATTAGGCAATATATTTTTAAATCTCAGGCATTGTTACCATAACAATGAAAGTAGGGAGCCACTTTCAAACAATTTATCAACATTTTTTTTCAAAAGAATAAGGACAGAATCATCAAGTAAAGCTTAGAAGAGAACAAGAAAGACATGGAGAAATATGGAGCATTTATTTATTTATTTATTTATTAAGATTTTATTTATTTATCAGAGAGGGGGGGGGAGAGCGAGCACAGGCAGACAGAATGGCAGGCAGAGGCAGAGGGAGAAGCAGGCTCCCTGATGAGCAAGGAGCCCGATGTGGGACTCGATCCCAGGACGCTGGGATCATGACCTGAGCCGAAGGCAGCTGCTTAACCAACTGAGCCACCCAGGCGTCCCAATATGGAGCATTTAAATCAGACCATGGAGATGCCTGGGTGGCTCAGTCAGTTGAGCATCTGCCCTCTGCATGGGTCATGATTCCAGAGTCCTGGGATCGAGCCCCACATCGGGTGTCCCCGCTTGGCGGGAGACCTACCTTTCCCTCTCCCATTCCCCCTGCTTGTGTTCCCTCTCTTCCTCTGTCAAATAAATAAGTAAATAAATAAATAAAATATTTTTAAAATAAATAGAATCAGGCCCTGAAAACCAGCAGCCCAAGAATCTGATATGGATAGATAAATAGATAGATAGATAGATAGGCAGACAGGCAGACAGTCATGTATTTTATTTGGACTGCACAGCACTGGCCCATTCACTGATTTTAATTTTCAAATTAGTGGTTGACACACAAAAATTGGGATATTTCATATGAAGTCAGATCTCTTCCTCATTATAATATCAAACTATGTGGCAATGTTGAGCCACAGTTCTCTCAAGGCTCTGAACAGCAAAATTTCCTTTAGCAAAATTTCCATCACTCTCAACGCATGTTCTGCTTCTAAAATTTATATTTCCCTAATACTCATTTTTTTAAATGGAACTAGCAATCTCTAACTTGAAGTATATTGTCTGAGACACTATACAAAACAGAATCCAGAATAGTGTTCTAGAACTAACATGGTAAAAAAAATTTCAAAATGCACCCAAAATGAAGAAGGGACAATCTGATTATCCAGCCTTGGTCTTATTAACTACAGAAATGCAGAACTTCTGAATTAAGAATAGGGAAGTTTCGGGGCGCCTGGGTGGCTCAGTGGGTTAAGCCTCTGCCTTCGGCTCGGGTCATGATCCCAGGGTCCTGGGATCGGGCCCCAGGATCGAGCCCCAGGTTGGGCTCTCTGCTCGGCAGGGAGCCTGCTTCCTCCTCTCTCTCTCTGCCTGCCTCTCTGCCTACTTGTGATCTCTGTCAAACAAATAAATAAAATCTTTAAAAAAAAAAAAAAAGAATAGGGAAGTTTCAAATTGGGTGCGTGTATATTATAGACAGAATAAAACAGGCTAATGTGGTAAAATTTTGGCACATTTACCACAACTGAGGCCTTTAGCCATGCCAAATCACAGAGATAAATATAGAATCATTCAAAACCATTAGGATTATTAGTTCCTACATAAGAAAAACACGATTGATAAACGCCTGCCTAAATAGAAATCAGATCTTTGGCCTCTGTCTGCTATTCTACACCATAACTGCAAAATTCCTAGTGTGAATATATTACAGCCAGGAACTGGAGATGACCCAAACTATGAACCCCAAATTGGAAGGGATCACACTAATTTGTGAAACCCAGGACTGAACTGAAACAAAACACAATTTTTTTTCCTAAATTGTGAACTCACCCAAAAAGATTTCTATGAAAACCAATAAAATCCAGTTAAACTAATATGAACTATAACTGAACCAAGGTTTTCTAAAACAGTTAAACCAGAACACTAGAATATTATCTGAACCAAACCAGTATTTTGTCTGTCTGTATCTCCTCTGGTAAGTTTCTTTAAAGGCCTTCATACTTTTGTTCTGGTTACTGTGCATATCAAAACTACAGGACACACATTTCAATCAGTTACAAACTCTTAATTCCAACAGACACTTCTAGTTGCCAACCAAATACCCATTCCTTCCTATGTCTTTAAAAACAACCCAGATTTAGTCAAGAAGACAATCTATCCAATTTCCTTTTCCTAGCCTCTCTTGGAACCAAGGGTGACCACATGTCTCAGTTTCAAACTATGAGAATTTAGGCAGATGTTGGAAGAAACTCGCAGGATACCTTGTTCCCATGGACCCATTCTACATTCTTCCATCCTGGAATTCAAGTACAGAGCTAGAACAATCAAAAGATAAATTTCAAGATAGAAGCTACACACAAAGATGACAAAACAGGGACGCCTGGGTGGCTCAGTTGGTTAAGCAGCTGCCTTCGGCTCAGGTCATGATCCCAGCGTCCTGGGATCAAGTCCCACATTGGGCTCCTTGCTCAGCAGGGAGCCTGCTTCTGCCTCTGCCTGCCATTCTGTCTGCCTGTGCTTGCTCTCTCCCCCTCTCTCTCTCTGATAAATAAATAAAATTTAAAAAAAAAAAAAAAGATGACAAAACAGAAATCGGGACATGGAGACATTGTTGATATCCTACAGGTCCATTCCAGCTCTAGACTTCTTTCACGTGAGAGTTCAACAACAACAACTTGTATTGTGCATGAGCCATTGTTTCAAGGGTTTTCTGTTATACATAGCTAAATCTTACCTTAATTTATAAATTAAGTATGCCAACATTATAGAAAGCAATTCAGTATACCTTTTTTATTCAACAAATATTCACTGAATACCTTCTATGTTTCAAGGATGCATGAAAGATACTGACATATTTCCTGCTCTCATGGAACACAGAAGAAAGAAAATTTGGCTAGATGACTAAATCCCAGACTCAGCCTCACTGTTAACTAGTAATGTCTTTGAACTTGGAGAAACCCCTTCACTTCTCATAAGCTTCAGTTTCTTCACATGCAATATGATGAAGTTTGACCACATTTTTCTCGGCCCATTTCCAGCTCTCCGTTCGTATGATTCAGTTGGTTTCCACAGAAAGTCAGTCATTTTCCAACTCTCCATAGAAACCTATCTCACCCTTGGACCCAGAGGCCAGTAAATATGATCCTAATTGCCCTGCCTTCAACCGTAGTTAATAAGACCAAGGCTGGACAATCAGATTCTCCCTTCTGAAAATCTGAAATTGGAAGATTTTGACACTGAGCTAAGGTCATGTGGAACAGAGGTCAGAGTAGATGGCATGGCAAACCAGGATCATCTGTGAGTCAATATTTGGGGAGCAGAGGCACATGAGGAAGCAGAGACAGTGGCCTGCATAATGAAGCAGGAAATTGGAAAGAAGAGCAGACATGAAAATCCAAAGGTACCAAACTGGCAGTATGACAAGGCAGAACTAGTCTTTAGTTGGATTTTCTTTTCTTTTTTTTTTTTTTTAAATATTTTATTTATTTATTTGAGAGAGAGACAGTGAGAGAGAGCATGAGCGAGGAGAAGGTCAGAGAGAGAAGCAGACTCCCCATGGAGCTGGGAGCCTGATGCGGGACTCGATCCCAGGAATCCAGGATCATGACCTGAGCCGAAGGCAGTCGTCCAACCAACTGAGCCACCCAGGCGTCCCTTTAGTTGGATTTTCATTTTCATATTTTTCTCACAACATTTTAAATAACTTGGGTTAGTTGTCAAGATTTTCAAAAGAGGTTACATGGAGCATGGGGTGTGGTGCATAAAGAATGAATTTTGGAACACTGAAAAAAAATTAAATTAAATTAAATTTTAAGGATTTTCAGGGGCACCTGGGTGGCTCAGTGGGTTAAAGCCTCTGCCTTTGGCTCAGGTCATGATTCCAGGGTCCTGGGATCGAGCCCCGCATCGGGCTCTCTGCTCAGCGGTGAGCCTGCTTCCTCCTCTCCCTCTCTGCCTGCCTCTCTGCCTACTTGTGATCTCTGTCAAATAAATAAATAAATAAAATTAAATAAAAAAAGAGAAATTTTCAAAAGAGGAAGTTCTGCATAAAATTCTAAATTTCCAGCTTCTCTGAATTAGTGGAAGAGCTGACGACACAAGGCCTTCCTATTGCATAGCCACAAGAGACCAGAGCAGAGATGTTTAAAGGTCCCTATTGTTCCATCTCAGCCTAAGTGGAACTCTCTGTGAGCTGGTTTTAATCTGGTGAGTTATGTCAGCACCTTTCTACCCCCTGTCTTGCACTACTGCTGTGCATTTGTCTCCTTCATTTCCCCTCCTTGCGGGGCTCTAGTTGGTATGCAAGTGTGAGCCTCTGTTCCTGGCAATGCAGTCTCATGAGAAAATGACCAGCTCAGCTACAACTGTCCAATTTCAGTATTTCCTGTGTAGCCCCACCTCTGCTTCAATGACTCTCCTTGGATATTTATGAAATTTCAAAGCCAGTAGTGAGAAAAGCCAAGAAATGGCACAATGACATCTCGGAATCTTCCCCTACTCCAAATGCCTCAGAAATTGTCAGAACCAGGTACTTCTGAAGTAGAAGGTTAAGATAGGACTCAAAGGAATATTGATTGAAAACCAGATTAAAAGCAGCTCACAGAGACTTCTACTTAGGCAGAGATGGAAGAATAGAGACCAGATTTAGCCTCCTACCGGACACAATTCATAAAAGAGACAAAATAGATAAAACAATCGTTCTCAAGACGCTGGATATTAGGCAACAAAGTGCAGCCATCACTGAGAGAAGGAAATGAAGATGTGCTCCGTGTCTATCCCAACTTACCATCTTGAGATCGTTTCTATTTTCACCCAAGATTGGTAGAACACACATTCTCTTTAATGCAAAATGATCATTTACTAGAAGAGTCCATATTCTGGGCCATAAAACAATTTCAATGAATTTAAAAGGACTTAAGTCAAACAAAGAATGTTCTATGACCAAAATGAAATTAAGATAGAAATCTTTAGTAAAACATACCTTAAAAATCCCAAACCAAATGGTACAATTCTTAACCTACGTGTCAAAGAAGAAATAAAAAGAGACATTAGAAAATACTTTGAACTGAAGGAAAATGAAAACACAATATGTCAGAATTTGTGGAATACAACTGAAGCAGAACTTAGAGGGAAATCTATAGCATCAAATGCCTAAATTAGGGAAAATAAACAGAAGAAAATCTCAAATCAACAACTTCAGTTGCCTTTCAACTTAAGAAACCAGAAAACAAAGAGCAAATGAAACCCAAAGTAAGCAGAAGAAGGGAAGTCATAATATCAAAAGTTTAAAAAAGTAATACTAATTCTACACATTCTTCTAAAAAAAAAAAATGGGCACCTGGGTGGCTCAGTGGGTTGAGCCTCTGCCTTCAGCTCAGGTCATGATCTCAGGGTCCTTGGATTGAGCCCCACATTGGGCTCTCTGCTCGGCAGGCAGCCTGCTTCCTCCTCTCTCTCTCTCTCTCCCTGCCTCTCTGCCTACTTGTAATCTCTGTCAAATAAATAAATAAAATCTTTTAAAAAAATAAAATAAAAAACAAAAAAGACCAAGAGCCAACATCATGCTTAATGGTGAAAGACTGATTACCTTCCCCCTAACATCAGAACAAGGAAAGGATGTCTGCTTTCATCACTTATGCCCATATTCCGAACATTGAACTGGAGGTTCTAGCCAGTACAATAGGCAGGAAAAAGAAAAAAAAATGGTTTCCAGATTGGAAAGAAAGAAATAAAACCATCTTTATTTACAGATGACACGATTGTCTATGTAGAAAATCCTATGTAATCTACAAGAATAGCTATTAGAATTAATAATAAGTTTGGCAAAGTTTCCGTGCATAAGAGCAATGTAAAAAATCCAATTATGTTACTACATACCAGCAACAATAGTGAGAAATAGAATTTAAAATATAATACAATACCATCTAAAAATGTAAAACTCTTACAGATAAATAAAACAAAAGATGTGCAATGAAAACTACAAAACATCATGGGGAGAAATGAAAGGATACTTAAATAGAGATATATTGTTTTCTTGCATTGGAATATTCAATATTGCTAAGACGTACATTTTCCCTCCATGATCTTTGGATACAACACAATCCCAGTCAAAAATCCAGCAGGCTTTTTACATTATACATTATATTATACATATACACGTATACATTATACCTTTACATTTTATATTGTTAACTTTTATATTAACAATATAAATTTTTTTAGTTGACAAGTTGATTCTATAATTCATTTAGAAATGCAAAAGGCAATATAACAGCCAATTTGACTTTGAAATGTGGAGGATTTATACTACCTAACTTCAAAATTTAGTATATGGTTATAAAAATCAAGACTATGTGGTATTAAATTTAAGATAGACAAGTAGAACAACAAAATAGAAAAGAAGAAAAAAAATATTTGCAAAAGTACAAAGGCAATTTAATGGGGAAATCAAGGTCATTTTTACAAATGGCCCTGGAACAGCTGGATATCCATATACAGAAAACAGAACTTTGACCCACACTTCATACTACATTGAAAAAATTAACTCAAAATGGGTCACAGACCTAAATCTAAATAAAACCTAAAAGTATAAACTTTTAGGAGAAAATCTTTGTGACTGTGGGTTGAACAAAGATTAATTAGGTACAACACCAAAACAAAATCAATAAAAGAAAACGAATTTGATAAACTGGACTTCATCGAAATTAAGAACATCTGCTCTTTGAAATACATTGTTAAGAGAATAAAAAAGACAAGCCACAGACTGAGAGTAAATACATGTAAGTCACACATTTGATAAAGGATTTGTATCTCAAATATGAAAAGAAATCTTAAAACTCAATAAGAAAAGAAAGTAATCAGATTTTTTAAGTGGGCAGGGGATTTGAACAGACCATTGACCAAAGAAGATACAGATGGCCAATAAGCACATGCAGAGATGCTCACCATCATTAGCCATCAGAAAATGCAAATTAAACCACAAGAAGATACTGTTATACACTTACTAGAGTGTTTAAAATTTAAATGACTGACCAAATCATGTGTTGGCAAAGATGTTGAATAATTAGAATGTTCTCATTCGTGGCCAGTGGGAATGCAAAACAGTGCAACCACTTTGGAAAACAGTATGACAGTTTCACTCAAAGTCAAACATATACCTACCATGTGGCCCAGCCATTCCACTCTGAGGTGTTAACTGAAGAAAGATGAAAAACTCTGCGGGTGCCTGGTTGCTGCAATCTGTTTAAGCGCCGGGCTTTTGGTTTCAGATCAGGTCCTGATCTCAGGGAAGTGAGATGGAGCTCTGTGGGGGCTCTGTGCTCCGTAAGGAATGTGCATGAAATTCTCTTTTCTTCTCCCTCTGCCCCTCCCTCTTATGGTTTCATTCTCTCTAAAAGAAATAAAGCTTTAAAAAAAAAAAAAATGAGAAACTATGTTGACACAACAACTTGTACACGAACATGCATAGCAGCTTTATTTGTAATAACCCCAAATCGGACACAATCCAAATATTCATCAACAAGTGAACAAATAAACAAATTGTGGCATGTCAACACAATGAGACACCATTTAGCAATAAAAAGAAATGAACTACTGATATGCTCAACAACACGGACGAATCTCAAAATAATTATACTGAGTGAAAAAAGCCAGAACCTCTCTCCACAAAAAGAGAGAGAGAGAGAGAGCGCACGCACAAAATGTATGATTCAACTTATACAAAATTTGAATAGAAAATGCAAAGTGATCTATAGTAACACACAGCACATCAGTAGTTTTCTGGGGATGAAGAGGAAAGAGTAGGAGTAGTTAATATGTTCATTATCTTGACTGTCATGATGATATCATGGGTATATACATAATTATAAAATTGTACATTATAAATAAGTGCTATATATATTATGACAATTATATCTGAATAAAGCAGTTTGGTCCTTAAGTTCCTAGCAGCTCTATACACCTAGGCAACTGGTTTTCCATAACCCTGCCATTAGACTTAGGTTTCCTCTCTGAAGGAGTTAACAGAGGGTCTGGGGACTGGAGAACAGCAGGCCCAAAAGGCAAGAAGGGAATTATAAAGAGAAACAAACAGCAAAGTCCACATACTGAAGGTTGAGACTTACAGCCCTCTAGCCCCACTTGGCTCCTGGAATCCTGGCAACCAGGCCTTTCTCTTCCAGCCAAAGGACTGGAAAACTCTTCTCTAGGTAATCTTATTGGCCCAAGAAGAAAAACAAACATTCTGACATTCTGACAGTTTTTAGGGAAAATCCCTAAAAAACAATATAGCCAGATAACTCTACAATGAGTCTCATAACAAACCCCACCTGTGAAATCAGACCTTTTGACTGGCTTTTTAACATCCCACTCTTAAACATGAGCAGACAACTAATTGCTGTGGCAATTAAGAATTGTGTGATTCTTTTAATTATGTGCCTACGTAACTTTTGTAAAAATTGTGGGAAGGGAGGAGTGAAAGAAAATCATTTTCTAATGACTTCTCCATAAAAAATAAGATAATTTCTCTATTTTCTTTTTTTTTTTTAAGATTTTATTTATTTGACAGAGGTCACAAGTAGGCAGAGAAGCAGGCAGAGAAAAAGAGAGGGGGAAGCAGGCTCCCCACTGAGCAGAGAGCCCAATGTCGGACTTGATCCCAGGACCCCAGGATCATGATCTGAGCCAAAGGCAGAGGCTTTAACCCACTGAGCCACCCAGGTATGCCATCTTCTGATAATACTCCCTAACCCCCTGTTCAAGCAACTTTTCTATCCCTTCATGTTCTCAGATAAAATTCTAATTTTAGTTGTCTGCTCATGTTTAAGAGTGGGATATTAAACCCACTGATCAACCTTAACATAGCCTTAGCATGAGACATGGTGTCTTCCTGTGGTCCAATAGGAAATACACAGTACTGCCTCTAAAATATCCTTGCCAAAAAATAAAAACAGAAAAGAACTTGAATCTAATCAAGTATCTCATCTGGGTTTCTCAAAATTCACATCTTGGTACACATAGTTCTTTCTCATGTGTATACTATGTTTAGCAATATCCCTGACCTCTACCCACCAGATGCTAAGAGCATCACCCAGTTGTGACAACCAAAAAAGTCTCCACATATTGCCAAATGTCCTTGACGTGAACGGGGGTGGGGATCTCCCCCATGTCCAGAACCACTGCTCCACAGATAAGTACCAATTCACAAGAAATGGGATGAAGAAATATGCTAAAAGATACCCCAGGACACAATCAGCCAAATTCAAAATGTGGGAAACTCTAAAGGACAGATGACCCAGCTTTCTCAACAAAATAGAGCATGTGGGGTGTACTGAAAGAGGCACTAATACAGTTTAAAAGCCCCTTTTTAAAAAATCAACAAATGCAACATGTGGACTTGTTTGGCGCCTGATTTAAACCACAAAAATGTATTTTTGAGACAATTAGAGAAATTAAAATGTTAGGTATTATGACACCAAGAAATATTGCTAATTTTGTGAGTGTGATAATAGTACTGTAGTTATATTATTTTTTAAAGCTTTCTGTTGGAGATACTATTAATAGATAAAGGGGTATGAAGTCTGTCTGGTTGCAAAGGGAGTAGATTGGGAATAGATCAAGCAAAAACATCAGAATGGGGCGCCTGGGTGGCTCAGAGGGTTAAGCATCTATCTTTGGCTCAGGTCATGATGCCAGGGTCCTGGGATGAGCCCCAAGTCCAGTCCGGCTCCCTGTTCTGCTTCTCCCTCTCCCTTTGCCTTTCCCTCCTGCTCACTCTCTACTCTCTCTCTCTTAAATAAATAAAATCTTAAAAAAAAAAAAAAACCTGTCAGAACAATGACAATTATAGAAATCGAGTAGTGGGGCAGTTGGGCATTCATGCATAGCCAGACCCCCTTAAACAGTGGAAAATGTTCCAAGTCCCCAGTGAATGCCTAAAACAGCAGATAGTACTGACCCGTAGTCATACACACCTATTATAAGACTTAATTTATAAAATAGGCACATTAAGAAATTAACAATAAAATCTAATAAAATAGAATAATTATAATAATATATTATAATAAAAGTTATGTGAGTGTGGTCTCTTTGTTTCTCAAAATATCTCACTATACTATACTCACCCTTCGGCTTCCGATGATGTTGAGATGATAAAGTTACCACGTGATGGGATGGTGGGACCCCACGTGAATGACGTCTGACGCTGGACACGCTGACGTCATGACGTGAGTGACGTATGTATCGTGAACGATGTGCGTGACGTGATGACGTACGAGATGTGAAGTGAAAGACACGCTTGACGTGATGACGCATGAGGTGAATGACACAGGCGCCCGAGGTAGCATTAAGCTACTGCTAAGGACCTTCCGATCAGAAGTCTGATCAGAAGTCTCTGCTTGCCACTGTAGTTGACCCCAGTCACTGAAATTGCTAAAGCAAAGTCATGGTTGGTCGCGGGGACTACTGCACTGGGCTACTTTGTGTATGTTTGGAATTTTCCCTAACAAAAACTTGATTGGAGAAATAAAATCCAAGAAATTAATAAAGTATGGCTTAATGGGAAGCACATGGACTGGGAGTCCTGAGTTTGGGGTTATATTCCCCGCAGCTCTGCTAACCGGTCTGGTCTTTTTTTTTTTTTTTTAAGATTTTATTTATTTGAGAGAGAGAATGAGAGAGAGAAGAAAAGGGGGAAGGGCCAGAGGGAGAAGCAGACTGCCGGTAGGGAGCCAGATGCGGGCCTTGATCCTAGGACTCCTTGCTAAAGGCAGCCACTTAACCAACTGAGCCATCCAGGCGCCCGCAGTCTGGTCTTTTCTTTTTTTTTCTTTCCTTTTTTTTTTTTTTTTAAGATTTTATTTATTCATTTGACAGAGAGAGATCACAATTAGGCAGAAAGGCAGGCAGAGAGAGAGGGGAAGCAGGCTCCCTACTAAGCAGAGAGCCCAACATGGGGCTCGATCCCAGGACCCTGAGATCATGACCTGAACCTAAAGCAGGGTCTCAACCCACTGAGCCACCCTGGTGTCCCCAGTTTGGTCATTTTAAGCCAGTAAGTCATTTTTCTGGTCTGTAGAATAATGTTGATGAGTTAACCAATTTCCATGAACCCTTCCAAGTGAAACGTCAACAATTCTGTGACATGACTTGAAAAAGTGAGCTGAACAACTGCCCTGAGGACTCAGGAGTTTTCAAAAGTCTGAATTTGTGGTGGAGACAGTAGTGGTTAAGTTGTGACCCAGGATTCCCAGATTCCCTACCAGGCCCCTTGACTAGCCAGGAAGTATCAAGATGAGCTGTATTGGAACGTTCTGGATTAGAAAGACCCTGTTGAATGAGGCTTGCGTCAAACCCCTCTTTAAGCAGCTGCGGCTGCAGTTTGAGTAACTTGTCAGGGAAGTGTGAATTACAAGTCTGTATTACAAAAGGGTTTATTTTCAGCCTTTCCAAAAAACAGTGAGAAAGAGGGAAGCATGCATAATAAAGCAGCTGGCATCTGAGGCAAAATTTGGCTTTTACTTGTCCTCTCCTTCCCTTTCAAAGTCTTGAACTATAGGTGTATGTCCTGCAAACCTGCGAGAAACTCTCTGTAACTTTGGAAAGAAAGAGCAAACAGGAAGAGGGCAGGTGGAGAGGGCGGAGGAAACTACCACTGCTCCTGGGGTTGCCGAGTTCAAGTGGCAAAGGAAGAACTGAAGTCCTCTTCTCCCCCCCCCCCCCGACCCCCACTAGGCCCCGCTTCAGCAAAATGATTAGATTCCTGTGGGACTGACTGCCCACTGCCACAAAGGAAACCCTTATTAGAGAGAGCTCCCTGAAATGCCCCTGGAAATAGCATCCCAAAGATCTTTCTGCCCTTGCTTTGCAGAAAGCAGAAAGTTTGCCCTGCTGCCATTTGTAGAGCACCATCCATTGTGAAGGGAAGAGGGAACTCACACCAGTTCCCTCCCCTGCACCTCATCCTGGGTCCCAAATGAAACCTTAGCTTCTCTCCCTCAGCCTATCACAAGGGCCTTTCAACAGTCTTTGGGCTCCAGGGTGACCTTCCACAAATGCAAACCTGAGCCTCCTCTTTAAGATATTTTCACAAGCCCCCATCGCTGTGGGGGTAAAATCCAGGTTATAGGACCTCTATTAGAAGCAAAGAGTACTGGTGGTTTAAAAGCATCCTCAGGAATCTCAGGAGCAGCATGACTTCCCTGGATAAACCTAGAAGGAGCTTCTTTATAATACTCAGAGGCCATTCCTGGGGCAGAACACGGGAATCCATCCAGTTAGGCCTAAACCTCCCCGCCTCTCCAACTCTGCATCTCTCCAGTCTTCCCAGACCTCTTCTGTTACCCAGGGGCAGCACATCCCTCCCCTGCAGAGAATACTATGGAAAGGGCAGCCCCAGAGAGTAGATTCCCCAGCCTGAGGCAGGGAGGAGCTAGAGCAGCCCCAGGAGGGATGGAGGGATATATTCCCAAGGTCTTGTCCACCTGAGTTGTCAGTCAGAACTGCTCAGCACACAGTGCAGAGTCAGAGGCAAACAAGGATCCTGAAGGGTAAAGAGAGCCTCCCGTAGCCCGCAGAAGGGGAAACCAGGTCAATTCTGGAGATGAATGATAAGTGCTTGAGGTAGCTTTACCAAAAAAGGTTTAATTAACACAAGCAACACAGGAATAAATTCTCCTGAGAAAATCCTTAAACTATTTCATATTAAGCTACTATATTATCTTGGATGTATTTAGTTGTAACAGAATGCTTGGCTAACAATGGTTTAAGTAGTAAAGACATTTTAATGTCTCAGGTAACAAGATGCTTGAAGTAGAATACCGTCTCCTTGGAACAGCAAGACGACGTCAGGATGCTGGACTGATGTCGCTATAGTTCTCCTGGCCTTTCTCTCGTGGTCGTAAGATGATTGTCATACTTCCAAGCATCATGTTTTCAAACAATATCACCCAAGGCAAACAGGAAGGGGAGAGGCAGAACTCTTCGTCCACTGCACTCTGTTATTAGGGCCAAGAAATACTTCCTGTAAGTCACCAGCAGACTAAGTCCCATACCTACCTGTAGGCAGATCACAGGCAAACAGGAGTGGTGTAACTACACTTGGCTTAGATCATGATTCAATGCCGGGACCTTCCTTCCCTGAGCAAATGCTGCCCTTTGATACCGAAACAAAATGTGAATTATTAGCATGGAAGAACTGTGAGGTAGGGTGGTGGGAAATGGCAGCTGTGAGGCAACGAACAGTGTCTACCACTACTGACATCCTCTCTGCCCACCCCCCAGTTTGAATAGTTTGATGTCCTCCCACCTCCCCAATGCTAACCACTATTATCATTTCAGACTTTAGGTGCATATACATATGCATACACACAGCACACCATATTAGACAATAGAGCTGAGGTATTTAATAGACTTATGGTATTGTGTGTGTGTGTGTGTGTGTGTGTGTGTGTGACACAAACATGCCATCCTCCTTAGGCATCTTTCTTTTTTTTTTTTTTAATTTATTTTACTGTTATTTTTTTAGGCATCTTTCTGCAATTTGCCTCACCATTCAACAATATATCTCAGTGATCCATCCATATCAATACTTATTGATCTATGCTATTTTTGCAACTGCTATATAGTGTTCCCTAGTGTGGATGTGTGGCGGTTAATTCGGTACTTCCCTATTGACAGCCTCTCGGTTGTTTTTAGAGTAACTTCTAAGTGCGTCTGTGGATAAATGCACTGGATATTCTCCATTTGCTCCTCCAGGTCCATCTTTCTCTGCTCTGTGTTTAGATTGCTGATCACTATGAAGAGCATGAGAGCCAGCTCTGAAGAGCATGAGAGCCAGCTCTCTGGCATCTGGTTGGGTGAAGCCTCTGTGAGTGGCAGGAAATCAGAGACTCTAAGAGAGAAGCTGGAGAGTTATTCCCCTCATTCCCTTCCTGCCAAGCTGCAGGTTGGCAGAGACTGTTCCTCTACGGAAGCCTCCACTCCTGTCCTGGGGATGTCCTGCAGCGAAAGGTCTGAAGGGGTTCCTGTATCTGCTGTTGTCCCTCTGCTGCTTCAGGCCCAAGGCGGGTAGCATTTCTCCTTGCTGCTGACAATCCCTCACCAGGTGCTGTTTCCCAGATTCTAACTGGTTTAGCTAATTACATTCATTTAAAAGAGCAAGAACCGTGAAGACCCAAACTTTTCCATGCATGGCTCCATGTGTCCGTAATTGGCCTCACTTTTCCTCCCAGCATCGCCCCTTTCCAGCTTCTACTTTCCTCTCCTCTTTATCATTTTGTCTCTATATAAGCAGCATCCAGATGACCCCCACTCTGATCCACTGGCTCCTGGTTTCTACTCTACATGTTACCTTATTAGCACACTGGGTCTTCAGACTTACTGAGCTGTTCTTGTGTGGGGAACCCACAAGATCTCTAATAGGTTGCTACTTAATGGGAGCCAGAAAACATTCTCCATTCTCATAAAGCAGGATGATATATATGCATGTGGTCCCCAACTATAGGAATGTTCCCCCAGGGTCATGACAAGAGCCCACAGTCCATCTCTCACCTCTCTGAGCTCCTTATACTTCACCTCATGCTTCCTCCTTTTTTTTCTAAGATTTTTTAATTTATATGAGGGGAGGGGAGGGACAGAAGGTGAGAATCTTCCAGCAGACTCCCCACTGAGTGCCGAGCCCAACACAGGGCTCCATCTCATGACCCATGAGATCATTACCTGAGCCAAAACCAAGAGCTAGATGCTTAACCAACTGACACGCCTCGGCAGCCCTTACTCCATCCTTCCTACTAAACTCAACATGAAGTTCTTTGTTTCAGGCCCTGAGGTGACTTTAGAAACCAGTCAACAAATTTCCAGAGCTCCTACCAAAGCAGTTAAGAATATGGGCAGTGAAGTCCAATAAATCAAGGTTCAAATTCTGACTTTACAACCCAACAGCTGAGACAACTCATGCAAGTTATTTAACTGCTCTTGCCTCCATTTCCTCATTGTAAAGTTGAAATTGTAGTATTACTTACCTCTTAAAATTGTTTTAAAGATACATTAGATACATCTAAATATATATCTCAAAGGTATTAGCATAAAGCCTAGTCCAGGGAAATCCCTTCATACATGGTCTAAATGTTATTCACTCAGTACTATATAAGTTGCTGTGGAGGTAAAAGCCATGGTCCTACCCTCAAGGAGTCCACAGTCTACAAAGAAATTTGAGAAAGAACATTCTTGCAACAATGAACAACACAGGTGACCCCTATATTTTTGAGGAGCAAGTTATATGGTGTAAGTTTCAGTACAAAAGTTTTGGGATGGTTCTTCACATATCTAACCTTTCATGTTGCCTGACAGGTTCTTGAGGATAAGCACCAGGCATTAATGCCCCTTTCATGCCCAGGGCTTGGCACATAGTAGACATTCAAACAGTCTGTCTAAATAATCAAGGAATGCTTGGATCACATGTTAGAACAAGCACCTCATTCTTTACAAAGCACTTTGAAAGTGAAGCATCGTTTCATTCCTGTAACAACCCTGTGAGATAATTAATGTTGTTACCATCTGAATTTTTCAAAATAAGGAAACTATGGCTCAAAAACTTAGCACTTTGTTTAAGTCCCACAGTCAGTTTATAGGAGGGATGGTCTGAGACCCAATGCCTTTGACCATAAATATGGAGCCTCCTCCTACAAGGACCACAGAAATTCATAAGCCAAAAAAAAGTCTAACCTCTGCTGAAAGTCTTTTTCTGCCTCCAATATGCTCTCTTTCTAAACCTTTTTCTGCTCTCTTTGGCTGATGCTGCTGGTTCCAGGTTCTTCCTTTAGCCAAAGGGAATCCAATTTATTTGGATTTCTTTTCAGGGAGGCAGAGACTCTCCTGTTTATCCAATCCCCTATCAGACATATAAATGCATAATATAGTCATTAAACTCTGAAATACATGACACAGTAATAACCACACACAAGCTGTTAAAAAACTCATTACCTCCAGTGGGAGATAGTCACCATGCTTGCTTCTTTCTCCTCACAGGGCCAAGGCAGAATGCTGGCTCTCTGGTTAGGGAAAATGTTTTACTTTTCCCAGGAATCCTTCTTTTTTTTTTTTTTTTAAAGATTTTATTTATTTATTTGACAGAGAGAGATTACAAGTAGGCAGAGAGGCAGGCAGAGAGAGAGAGAGGAGGAAGCAGGCTCCTCGCCAAGCAGAGAGCCCGATGCAGCACTCGATCCCAGGACCCCGAGATCACGACCTGAGCCTAAGGCAGCGGCTTAACCCACCGAGCCACCCAGGCGTCCCCCAGGAATCCTTCTAAAAGCAGTTGTATTGTTGATAAATCCTAGCTTATTTGTTTGCTTCTGAATGCATTGGAAGGCAATGTTTAAAAATTTTTTTCATCACAGAAAACACTGCACACCCTTTGGGGGGAAAAGTTAAGCAAAATGAAATATGCAGAAGTGCCTGGGTGGCTCAGTTGGTAAAGTGTCTTACTCTGGATTCCAGCTTAGGTTGTGATCACAAGGTCATGAGATAGAGAGCCCCATGTTGGGCTCTAAACTGGCCATGAAGCCTGCTTGAGATTCTCCCTCTCCCTTTCCCTTTGCCTCTCCAGCTGCCCCCTGCCCTTTACCCCAACCCAGGCATATGAGTGTGCATACTCTCTCCAAAAAAAAAAAAAAAAAAAATTAAATGTGTAAAGTGAAAATGCTCAAGAAAATGAGAAGATAAGCCACAGAGTGGGAGAAAAATTTTGTGAAAGTCATACCTAATAAAAGACTATTCAAAATAGCAAAGAACTTTTACAATTCAACAATAAGAAAATGAACAACCGGACTTAAAAATGGGAAAAAAGACCTGAATAGACACCTCAGTGGAAAATAAGCATATATCATTAGGGAAATGCAAACCAAAACAGAAATGAGATACCACTACACACCTATTAGAATGGTCAGATCCAAAATGCTAACAGCACCAAATGCTGGCAGTGATCTGGAGCAATGGAAACTCTCATTTGTTGCTGGTAGGAATGCAAAATGCAAAAACTTTGGAAGACAGTTTGGCAGCTCCCTACAAAACTATACTCTTACCATACAACCCAGCAATTGTGCTCCTTGGTATTTACCCAAATGAGTTGAAAACATGTCCACACAAAAACCTGCAGATGGATGTTTATAGCAGCTTTATTCAAAACTTGGAAGCAAACCAAGATGTCCTTGCCAAAACTTGGAAGCAACCAAGATATCCTTCCAATGTGAGTTCATTGACTGTAACAAATGTAGCTCTCTGGTGGGAGATGTTGATAGTAGAGGAGCCTAGAGGGGAGAGGGATTGGGGATATATGGGAAATCTCTGCACCTTCCCTGCAGTTTTCTTGTTAATCTAAAACTGCTCTAAAATTAAAGTCTACTTTTTTCAAAGTAAAAGTTATTTTCCCTCAGCTTCCCATGCTCAAACCCACTCCCTATATGTATTTGTTGTCAAATGTTTATTGTATTTTCTTCTGGTCTTTTTTCTCACACACATAATGTATATGAATTTGTAAAACCTTTTTTTTTAAAGATTTTATTTATTTATTTGACAGAGAGAGATCGCAAGTAGTCAGAGAGAGAGAGAGATAGAGAGAGGAGGAAGCAGGGTCCCTGCTGAGCAGAGAGCCCGATGCAGGACTCAATCCCAGGACCCTGAGATCATGAACCGAGCCAAAGGCAGAGGCCCAACCCACTGAGCCACCCAGGTGCCCCTGTAAAACCTGTTTTAAAGGTCAGCACAAGCTCTGTATATTTGATAACAGTGTCTTATTATAATAGTGGAAATACTTCAAAGTACCTAGTCCAAAATAAAGAATAGTTAAGTAAACTATAACATATTGTTAACTGAGCACTGCGTAATGGAAACTACTTTGCACTGTAAGGGATCTAGAGGAGGAGGAGTGGTAGTGGTAACAGTAGTAGTCGTGGTGGTGGTGGCAGTGGTGGTAACAGAAGTAGTAACAGTAGTTATAGCTGTAGTAGCAGCAGTAGTAAGAATAAAGTAGTAGTAATGGTAGTAGTAGTAGTAGTAGTAGTAAGAGTAAGTAGTGGTGGAGTAAAGTAGCAGTAGCAGCAGCAGCAGTAGTAACAGTGGTCATAAGGTCATTGTAAAGTAGTAGTAGTAGTAGTATTTAAAGTAGTAGTAATAGAAGAATCAGACAGAACTGGATTTAAATTTCTTTCTTGCTATTTAAATAATTACTGAGCACTTGCCAAACCTTGATTTCATCTGCACCACTTAATAACCCCAAAGGGTTATTAAATCAGTCACATTGAAAGGATATATGTAAAGTCTTCGGCAAAGTGTCAAACACCTAATGGGTCCTAGATGTCCCTTCTATCAGCCACAGTCCCTTCTCAAGCATACGCCCTTTTCTCGGTGACCAGGCCTGGCACCAAGTCAGCAGTAAAATAAATGCTGGCTGAGTTACACTGGAATAAGACATTATAACTCTTTTAAATCAATATTTAGAGACATGATATGAGGTTTGGGATTTCAAGCAGGACAAGATTTAGCAGAGGGAATGTGAAGTTGACACAATGTTGAGTGGTCTTAGGGAGTTGAAGTCAGGGAAGCCTATACTCTCTGGCACATGGTGGAAGGACCGTCACAGGTGATCTCAGCTGATCTCAGTACCAAAGAGGTGATTCCCAAGGGGATGCCAGAAGCTGCAGCAACACTGCCCGTCTGCCCTAGTAATGAGTTTTTCTCTGTGCTGCTGTCATGACTCTGTTGACTCATTGAGAGAGAGAAACCAAAGTGTGCAAAAAAAAAAATGCAGAAAAGTAAGTTCTGATGAAGGAGAAAGAAGGAGGAAGCTCATGGCTCAAGCTCTAGAACATTGTAGGAACATTTTTTAGGGACACCTGGGTGGCTCAGTTGGTTAAGCATCTGCCTTCGGCCCAGGTCATGATCTCAGGTTCTGGGATTGAGCCCCACATCCGGCTTCCTGCTCATTGGGGAGCCTGCTTTTCCCCTCTGTCTCCCTCTTCCTCTCCCCCTGCTTGAGATTGCGTGTGCGCTCTCTCTCTCTCACTCTCTCTCAAATAAATAAAATCTTTAAAAAAAAAAAAAAAGGAACATTTTTTAAAACCAAAAACAGGTGTGCCTGGGGGGCTCAGTCAGTTAAAAGTCTGCCTTCAGCTCAGATCATGATCTCAGGGTCCTGGGTTCAAGTCTTGTGTCAGGCTCCCTGATCAGTGGGGAGGTTTCTTCTCCCTCTGCTTCTCCCCCACTGATGCTTGTGCTTGCTCTCTCTGAAATAAATAAACTATTTAAATAAATATACAATAACATGGAAAACAACTTTAGTTTTATATTATAAATACGTGCCCATTGCTGAGAAGAAAATCATCTACAATCTTACCAGCAAGAGAAAGCTCCTATTAAACCCTTGGTCTTATTTACTTATGAATCTTTTCCTATGCTGCATACCTATGTCATACATTTGTCACATGCGTAAAGTATTATCTATGTATATGTGTGTTTTCTAGATATGATATCGTCTTATCATGTCAATAAACCGTCATCCATTACATCAGTTTTAATGGCTGAATAGAATTCCAGTGTCTGGCTAAACCATACTTTATGTAACCAATCATCCATTGTCAGACACTTGGGTCATTTCCAAAATCTTGCTATTAAAAACAGAGCTGCCAGAAACTTCCTTAGAGCCATGCAGTGAACTTCTGATCCTCTTTCACAGAAGGATGAAAGAGAACAATGGGCTATTTGCGAAAGTTGACTTCCACTCCAAACCACCATCCCCTTTTCCCCACCCCTGGTGATACCCAGTCCTCTGGAGTCCAGCTGGAGGAATCCACGGTCAGGACCTCAGATTCCTGAGGATTTGCCCCACTCCCAGAAAGAGTGTCTGAGCGTTTCTGAATGCATACAATTAGATGTGAGGGCTCTGAAACCAGGCCAGCTCTAGCCCAAACTGAGAAGCACATGAAAGAAGTCTTGGCTCACTTTCAACTCCCTCTTCACTGTTTCCTTTCCTAGTACTGTCCAGTCCTCCCAAGAGGCAACTGACCAGCACCCCCAAACCCCTGGGTCCTCTCTCCCCATCTGATCGGCTGTGACATTTCTACAGCCGTGACAGCAGCCAGGATGGAAAGGAACCATATCTTCTAGTAATGTATACTCTTCAAGAAACTCCCTTTAACATCTTGAGCCAGCCAACATGATTTGAATTAAATCTGCAGGGAGGCTCAAATAGGTAAGACATTATCCCTGCCCTCAGGTGGCTTACAGTCTATAGTCTACTTCAGTTTCCTAGGGCTGCCTTATCAAGTGACACAAACCAGGTGGCTTAAAACAACAGAAATATATCGTGTCATAGTTCCAGAGGCTACCAGTCAGAAATCAGGGTGTCAGCAGGGCTTGCAGCCCACCTCTATGATTCCTGCCTCTGTCTACCCGTGGTCGTCTTCCCTGCATATCTGTGTCTCTGTCCAAATTCCCTTCTTATTTTAGGACACCAGTCATACTGGATTTAGGGCCTACCCTAATTCCATATGACCTCATCTTAACTAATTACATCTGCAAAGACCCTAATTCCAAATATGGTCACATTCTGAGGTCCTGGCTGGACATGAATTTGGGGGGGGCACCCTACTCACCCCACTTATGCTCTGAAAGAGAAAACGGTGAATATAAAAAATTAAAACTGCTGGCATCAAATTACTACTACAGCTTTTTTGGGGGGCAGGGGAAGAATTTTACTTATTTATTTATTTATTTATTTGAGAGAGAGTGAGCAAGAGAGAGAGAGCAGAGCAGGGGTCAGGACCGGGCCAGAGGGAGAGGAAGCAGACTCTCTGCTGCGTGGGGAACCCAAAGTGGGGCTTGATCCCAAGATTCTCGGATCATGACCTGAGCTGAAGGCAGATGCTTAACTGAATGAGCCACCTAGATGCCCCCACTATTACAGCTTTAAAAGGACCACGAGGGCTAAAATATGGGAACATGGGATGGCGAGGGGTACTTCACCCTGTCTTGTACCTCCTAGTCTGGGCTATGCATTTGAGCCAACCTTGCTGTGAGCTCCCAAGGGACCCTCTACAATTGCCTGTGGAATAAGGAATATTTCTTGAATTCTCTCCAGCTCTGCTTTGCAAGCGTGTTTGTTTGGGGTTTTTTTTCCTTGCTGTTTTTTTTTTTTTTTTTTTTTTTTTTCTGATCATAGTTCTGGAGACAATTGTGGCAGAGAGGAGATAGAATGTAATGCAGAACATATAAAGCAAAACTGCAACATCTTTTTCCCCGAATTTGCTGTGCTTTTTGTACATCTGTCCCCTTTTCCTCTGCTATGTCAGGTTTAAAAAGTAGGAGGTGTGTGAAGCAGCACTAGCCTCTTTGAATCCAGGAGCTTGCTCTGTCCTGCCCCTTCTGTATACTGCTAACACCGCAGGGCTGCAGACTCCTAGTGAGACAGTTATCCAGGAGTCTTTCTCGCCAAGACCTTGGGCAGCAGTCTCTGCATTTCCAGAGCCTTCCTTCAGGTGTGCAAGGGCAGGGCACAGGCTAGGATTTGAGAGCCATCCATCACAGCACATCTCTTGTATAGGCAGGAGTTCTCTTCAGAGGCATTTGCCCCACAGCTAAATCCTCGCCTTAGACCAATTTAAGGGTGACTGTGTTTCTCCACCAGCTCATATCACTCATAGCAAGTGTTTTCATGATCCGTACCCCACCGACAGTCCCCACACGTTGTCCAAGGCTGACCCCATCCCCAGGCTGTCTTCTGTAGGCACCTTTCATTCTTGGCCTGAGAGTTTTGTGTGGAAGTGCAGGAGAAATCAACCTTTGGAAGCAACCCTCAAGCAAGGAGTACCAGGTGATGGTGAAAAGTGCTCCAAATTTCTTGCCTGTGGGAGGAAGGGGGATAACTGAGTTTTGTTTCCTGCTATCTCCCAGAGGTTCCAGCAGGACTGAGCCCCAGTTGCCCATAGTGGTAACCTGCTCACTAAAGTATTGTGGACTATGTCTTCCTTCCCCACTCCCATCCCTGGGCTTCCTGACATCTCTTCCCAAACAAACTACTTGGACTCAAATCTGTGTCTCCAGGTTGGTTCCTGGGCACTCAAGATACACAGTCGCATTAGCCTGCATTTCTCTGTTGGGTAATGAGCTTCCCCACAGACAGGTACCAAATCTTATTCCCCTCAGCACTCACCATTTGGTCCCTGCCAAATGTTTTATATACATTACTTCAACTCAATAGAGATCATTATTATTAATGATCGCCATTATTATTATTATTATTAATGATCATTATTATTAATGACCTCTATTATTAATAATAGAGATTATTATTCCCATTTTAAAAACTAGGAAAATGAAACTCAGAGAGCTTAAGTCACTTGTCCAGGGCCATGTAGCCTAGAAGGAAGACCTGGGATTTGAACTAAGGTGGCCTCTCTCCTTAGCCTACACCATTAATGACTGCCATTAGCAGTGGTATTCAACAAATGTTTGCAGAAGAAACAAAGATGCTAGCAAGCAAGCTGATAAGAATTGGTACAAAGTGCTAACGAATTGGATGCTAGAGATAGGGCTCAAGATCACCTAATTTCTTGAATGTATTTAAGACCCAGTGGAGATAGATCTTCATGAGTCTTTTTTCTATTGATTTGAGAAGGATTTATTGATTCTTACTGTGCCCAAGATACTGGATAAGATCCTGTACAGGCTACAGAGAAATGTAAAGTAAATTCAAGGAGCTTTTTTGTCGACATCTTAGTGAGCTGGCAATGAGAGCAGCTGCTCTCTGAGCTTCACTATGCTGCAGGGACAACAAGAAAAAAGATCCTGGAAAGTCGCCCAAGAAAGACAAAGACCCAGTGAACAAATCTGGGGCCAAGGCCAAAAAGAAGAAGTGGTCCAAAGGCAAAGTTCAGGACAAGCTCAATGACCTGGTCTTGTTTGACAAAGTGACATATGCCAAACTCTATAAGGAAGTTCCCAACTATAAGTTTATAATCCCAGCTGTTGTCTCTTAGACACAAAGATTCGGAGTTCCCTGGCCAGGGGAGCCCTTCAGGAACTCCTTAGTAAAGGATTCACTGAACCAGTCTCAAGGCACAGAGCTCAAGTCATTTATACCAGAAACACCAAGGATGGAGAGGCCCCAGCTGCTGGTGCAGATGCATATACAGGCCCCACCAATGGTACGTTTTGAAAAAAAAAAACTTCATTAAATCAAAAATAAATAAAGCAAATTCAAGGAGCTTACAATCTACTGGGGGTGAGGTAAGACAGAAGTAGCTGAAAAGATAAATTACAAGACTAGAACTGCCATCAGGCAGAAGTGATGCATAGCCAAGGATGCTGAACAAAAATGGGCTAGGTTTTCAAAGATGAGCTCTCGGGGCTGGAGCAGACAGACAGTTGGGAGGAGGCGGGGCTTCAAGGACAGGTACTAGATGGCTGGAAGCCAGGACAAGGAGGGAGAATAACAGGGCAAAGACATGTGAGCAAAGCCACAAAGCAAGGGGATTCCAGACAATTTGCTTCATCATTCTGCCTTGCCCCCTCCTCCCAGTCAAAGGGAAAAGGTAATGTTTACCAGGAGAAAAACCAAGGTCTAAGAGACAACTGCTGAGGATTACAGATACATGGTCATTTCCAGCTGCTTTTCAAGCTAAGATAGCATAAAAGAATACAAATCACATACTAAAGGGGTCACCCTTCCTTCAGGTCTGAGGGCTGATTGAGCAACTGTGACCGCCATGGCTCCCGCTCTGAAAACTTGGCACCAGAGGACACTGCATAACTGCCAGCTCTCTGTTGTGCTTGGATCACACCGCCTAGAGGCCAGGAGTCACAGATTTGGGGGATTGAAGATCTTTCCCTGAAGGCTTGGCAACTGAGATCTCATTTACAGCTCCTGTTGTGGGAGAGGACTGCTGCTTTGATCACCTTCAACTTCTCCCCAGTGAGGGAGTGGGCAGGCCAGATTGGCACACAGGAGAAACTGAAAGAGCCCAGCCGAACACTCTGCACAATTTGGTAGAGGTCAGGTATGGAGAGCCTTGAAGACTATAGGCTACCATGGGCAGAACTGGCTCAAAAGGACCTCACTCTTGGTGAGGGTCCAGAATCTATGTCCAGAGCTAAGAGCCCCCACTATTTTTCAATCAACCCCAAACTAACTCTGCAAACACAGCTTCAAGACCTACCATCTAGGTAGGGGACCTACAACCATCACCCGTCCGCCTGCCCCAGGCCTCTTCCAAATAGAAATTCTAGAGCCAGAGTTCTTGCCAGCTCACATGGGGCAACTAGAGTTTCACAGCCATGGCTATAGGAACACAAAGGCTGGATCCAGGTCCTAGGAGTTTCCAGAGAGCTTTGCCGTTTACTCAGCAACAGTCTGACACCCAGCAAACACCAGCAGTTGCTGAAATGACACTGAGTAGCCAATGGACCCATGTGGGGATCATATCCATGGCTTTGTCCGCACTCTGCCGCAGACCAGGCCAATGCAAGGGTATGGGTGCCCATGGGGCTGCCCTCACTCACTAGGGGCCGAGAGCAGAATTATAGATGCTTCCCCATTTCCTCTTCCTCCCCTCCCAATGTCCCTGAGATGCATTTCATAAAGCTTCTCGGAAGGTGGCCAGTTCAGTAACACAGCCTTTTATTGGCTCTTCCCCCTTGCCTCTTTCACTCTCAAATAAGATGACTCTCACAGAAGCATTCCTGTCAGGCCCTGCTTTCAGGAGAACACAGGCTCAAGCACTCAGAAACTTTAAAAGATACCATACTCGGCTTCTGAAAATGAGCCCAACAGAAGACAGCAGTGAGGGTTTTCTTGATCTTTGAGTATGCTTATGTTGACTTTGGGACCCAGTCAAGCCTTAACTCTGAGAGAGGTTTTCAGGTACATCCAGCCCAGAGAAGGAAAAAAGGATCTTTACTTCCTACATGAGAGAGGCATGGCAGGTGAATTTTTTTCACTAAGTCCTATTTCATTTTGTCAATTCACTAAAACCCATCTTGTGGGAGAGCCAGTGACTCACCATGTAAAAACGGGAAGAACAGTTTCATTGGAAGTGGGAGAATTCACACACTGCTCACATGCACGCCTTAGGACACAAGGTGAGGTAATGTGGCTTAGCTGCCGTCTAAGTACCCTCGACTTGATAGAGAGGTTTTAACCAAATATAGCAAGGAGGCATCCATTTGAGAACCTATCTCCTTCTCCCAAAGCAGATGATGTTAGTGGAGGAGAATGGGATCAGAGTTCAAATAAACGTGAGAGAAAAGAGCCAACTTCTAAAGAGGAGGGAAGGAAAAACCTCCCTTGCACCTTCTCCTGTTCGCGTGCCAATCTAAGTGAAATTGCTTTCAAAGTGCCACAGAAAACACCTAGTAATGTCCACAACCTCAGAGGGAAAGGCTGAGTTTTATTTATTATGACAAGATTACAGGTCGTAAAAAGAGTAGTGTCTAATTTTTAGAACTGTCACATTTTAAAAATTATGTTTTAAGCTTAAGACTGTTAGGATTATAACATCATTTTTTTCTATATTAAAAAATGTGAAGAGTAGAACAAAAACAATTCTGAGTTTTCTGAAAAGTTGTGACTTGAATATATATATATATATATATATATATATATATGTTTTATATATATATATTTTTTTTATTTTTATTTTTATTTATTTTTTTTTTCCCCTTCATGGCCTCACCCCCAAAGGAGGGCCTGTGAGCGCCTCTGAACGGCCAGCTGCTGACCACTTTGGAGTCTGGTTAGGAGCATGAGCTGTATAAGCCCATTCCTCAATATTTACCCAAGAGAAATGAAGACTTTAGTTCACACAAATACCTGTACACAAAGGTTTATGCATACTTATTCATAATTGCCCCAGACTGGGCACCACCCAAATGCCCTTGGGATTAGCAAATGGGAGTGAACTGTGGTACATCCATACAATGTAATAGGGCTTGTCAGTTAAAAGGAACAAACAATAGATGGATGCAGCAACAGAAGAAGAAATCTCAAATGCATTTTGCTAAGTGAAAGGAGCCAGTCTCAAAAAGCTACATGATTCCATTTATAGGTCATTCTGGGAAAGGCAAATCAGAAAACAGATCCCTGGGTGCCCAGGACTGCTGGTAAATGGAAGGAGGGGATTGACTATAAAGAGGCACAAGGGAATTTTTGAGGATGGAACGGCTATGTATACTCATGTGGTGGTGGTCCTACAGCTGTATGCATTTGTCAGTGCTCATAGAATGGTACACCACTAGAAAGGGCGAATTTTACTGTAGATAAATTACACCTCGATTAAAAAAAATAGATAAGATCCATGGAATCCCCAGCCTGGGAAAGAGCTTCAGCTCTGCTACTTCCTTCTGTGAGAACTTGGAGGAGTTACTTAAGCTTTCTGAGCCTCAGTTACCTCATCTCTACAAGAGGATTTAAGAGTGCCTGTTAAAGTGTTACAATGACTCAACAAGTAAGGCAGCGCCTGACACCCATCCGGCATTAGATCTTATTATAAAGATCTATATCCAGCCAAGAATCATGGTATCAGGCCCCTCCCCAGGTGGTCTTGATAGCTCTCTGCCCTGCACTCCACCACCCTGGACCTCTGCCCAGCCTGGATTCCTGGGGGGAAATTGATGCCATCCCTTGAGAATTCTGGGGAGCCATCTCAGCTGGGTTAGAGTTTGGGTTTGTGACCCTGTCTGGTTTTGAGTCCCAACCAATAAACTGGCATCTCTAGGAGTTTTTAAATCTCTCTCCTGCAGCTACCAACGGTGCCCTTCAGCCAAGCCAGTAAGCTCATAAATGCCACTCCAGCTGAAAGATGTGTGTTCACTCTCCCGTGCTCCTGTAGGGCTGTGATGTACCTATTCTTCATTTCCTGGCTCATAGTAGACAGCCAATAAATAAATCGGATGTACCATCCCAGGGCAACTAGCTTCTGGGCATTTTATTGGACTGTGCTAAACACTGTTGGATTGCAGGTTCTAATTCCTTTCTTTAGGCACGTGCACACGCATCTATATGTGCGTATAATTCTCCTAGCTAACACTTTCTCAAACATATTAATGAAAACCTACTGTCCCACTGAAGTGTTTCAAAGATCCCAAGCAGGACACCTGGGTGGCTCTGTGGGTTAAGCCTCTGCCTTCAGCTCAGGTCATGATCTCGGGGTCCTGGGATCGAGTCCCACATCGGGCTCTCTGCTCAGCAGGGAGCCTGCTTCCTCTCTCTCTGCCTACTTGTGATCTGTCAAATAAATAAATAAATCTTTAAAGATCCCAAGCAGATTTTTCTATAGTTAGGAAGTTTTGTGAAACATTCATTCATTATATTAAGTAACTGGATAAATCCCTAACAGATTTCCATTGATTAGGCAGAAATATGGGCATGAACCATACATGCACTGTGGGGAGGATTTAATGGCTCATCTGTTCATTAACAGAGGCAATCATGCAACAAGTGTTTACAGAGCCCCTCTCCTATGTTAGGGTCTAAGTTGAGGGTGCTGGGGTTCCTCCTTCCCAGCCTCCACACCTGAGTCTCCACAGTGTCACCACACAGACATCACACCTGTTGGGGCCTTAGCTTTCTCAATGGTAATGGTTAAGGCCATTTCAGACTCATTCCAGAACCAATAATCTATGACTTTGGAGGTTGTATTGCAATTTCTGGTAGCAGAGACACATTTTGCTGGAACTGATAATGATGCAGCTGACCTGAAAAAGAGGGAGAAGTTAAAGGAATGTCTCAGTGGTCATAGTGAATTTACACTTTTTGTTTCTCTGCTTTGAAACTTCTTATGATGGAATGAAAGATGCACAGGCCCTCAAATGGGGTAGAGAAATGGGGAGCAAGCACACGATGGCTTCAAATGATATTTGTAAAGTCTTATTCCTTAAAATTAAATAAAATTCAACAGGGCTAAATGTTAATTTGGGGTGTTAGGAGTTCATACCTGTGAATTACAATGTACTCTGCATTCTTTCCTGTGTCTAAATATTTCTCAGTAATTAAAACACACACACACACACTTCCTTCCTAAGTAACGAAAACTGTGGTGCGACGCATTTTTTTAATCACAAAAAGTGTGTTCCTGTACTTACCCGAGGAATCAGTCCTTCCTTGGAAATAACGCCCTGCTGCCCACCCATCTCTCAGTCTCCCCTCTGGCTGCTCTCCAGGATCCCGCCTATCGGTGCGAATGAGCAAAGGGACTCACTACTTAAATCATGACTACTAAAAGCCGAGGGACTTCAGTTCCTCTACACCCTTCCTACCGTCCCCAGGTCACCTGCGCCTCTGCACTCCTGCCCTCGTGCGGCTCCCTGCTGGTGGGGCAGCTCTGAGCTTGCTTTCCACCAAGAGGGCGCGGGGCGGGAGAGAGCCAGGCCCCCTAGCCAGGCCGGGAGCAATAACGACTCCCCATTTCAAAGGAATGGGCGAGTAGAGGGGTGGATCCACCTCGCCTCAAAGGCTAAAAATAATCCAGTTTTGTAGACTTCTGAGTAATGCACAGAGAAGAGGAGGACAGGTTAGGATCTTTGCATCCGTTCTGCAGAACTTATGCTGGTCAGGAAATAGTTAAGCTGGGACCCCTCCATCCTGGGTTCTCTCCCGAATCAACTTATAACTAGAGTTTACCACTCATCTCTTCCATAATAAAAATGTGATTAGTAGGAGCCAGGTGGGGTTCTGTCCCACTGTTAAGAGGCAAGCCCCAGCAAGCAGAGATGCAAGGCAGCCTCCCTGAGCCTGTCTTTTCAGCACACCTGAGCCTGGGTATTTGGCCTTTCTGGGCAGACACCACTATCTCTGGAAAGACTGTGGGGGGTGATTAAAAGTGCCACCTCTTCCCCTAGATGGTTGTATAACAAAGGAGGTAATAGTGCCTTTAGCCTCCTTAAGAAAATCCAATTTGACATTCCTAGCTGCTTACATTTAGATGCAAGATACCTATCTCCTTTAGCCAAGACGTGATTGCTCTCTTCCCTGGGTTTCCTTTCCTCCGGAACTGCAAATTCTCTCAGTAAGACAAGGACTCCTTACTGCACAGGATGCTGCTTCTCCCCCACTCAGATCTGAGTGTTTGTAACCCTGTCTGAATTCTTTCTGCTGCGGTGACCTCCTTCAGGGACAAAGGTTAGAGTCCCGCAGGAAGCTCCCTTCGCTGGCTGGCACTGCGGAGCGTCAGCCCTAAGCCCTATCGCCTTGACAGAGACTCTTTGCTGGACCAAACTTCAGTCAGCCTCCTGAACCTTGTAGACCCATCTGTCCACTTCCTTGTAAAAACCTGTTTTAATAAAACCGCTGCTAAGTTGATTTGACCAGAAACGCACCCCATCCCCCAACCCCTGCAATATCTGTTCACCTCCCTCAGATTCTTCATATTCCGCTGCCCCCAAGTGATGTCTGTCTCCCTGGCCTGCCTTCAGCAAGAATTTTAGGACCCGGGGTTAGCCAGATATCCTTTTATCCGCTATGTTTCCTCTTGGTAATTTTCCACCCACTGACCCCACCCCCTCCTTGGCTACAAATTCCCACTTGGCCACACTGGCTTCTGAGTTGAGCCCAATGCCCCCTACCGTGCAACCCCACGGCAGTCATCCTGAATAAAGTCTGCCTTACCACTTTTAACAAGCGTCCCTGAGTGTTTTTGCTTTTTCTTTAACAGGCTCCTCCTGGGTCCCTGGGCTGGAGAGAGCCAGGCCCCCATCCTTCTTGGGAGGTGTAAGCAAGGAGTGAGGTTCTGCCCCATTGGATCCACGGAGTAAACCAGCCAGTTCCCTACAAACGAGTTGGTCTTTGGTGCGAGGACTTGTGTGTGGAATGTGGCTCCACTAATTCATCCTGCACCCACTCAGTGGGGGCACATAGCTGTCGCAGAGCCAATTTTTCTTTTCTTGGTGAATACGCATCTCCCCCCCCCCATTGGATTTAAAGGTACATCAAGGACCCATCTCCTCTCCATCCAGGTGTCATTGCTAAGTATTGACCTCCAGACCCTCATAACGCTGCACAGACTTAGCTTTTGCAGAGGGACAGATGTGAAGGGCAGTCCCACGCAGGTTCCGAAGGAGGTAAGAAAGCCAAGAGGTAGAGCTGAAAAATGATTCAGGTTCTGCTCCCTAAAATCCTAAAATGCACTTCTTTGAATTACTTGTAAGAAAGAATATAAACAGGGGTGCCTGGGTGGGTCAGTTAGGCGTCTGTCTTTAGCTCAGGTCATGATCCTGAGATCCTGGGATTGAGTCCCACATTGTCAGTCTGTTGTCGAGTCCCCTGCTCAGCAGAAAGCCTGCTTCTCCCTCTCCCACTCCTCCTGCTTGTGTTCTCTCTCGCTGTGTCTGTCTCTGTCAGATAAATAGATACAATCTTAAAAGAAAGAACATAAACAGCTAAGGTCTTTTAAGGCATTACTCTCTGCCAGGCCCTGTGCTCAGCCTTTAAAGAGATCATCTCATTTCATCCCTACATTTACAGGGGCAGGGTCTGAAGTTTTAACAGGTCATGAAATAAACGTTCCACCGGTGAGAGGTGGAGCTGGGATTCGAACTCTGATCTGTCTCACTCCATACACAGAGCCCCTAACCTTGATCCCTCGAAGGACCCTTGTTGAGATGCCAAGTGGTCTAGCGTGGCAAGTGTACCGAGAATAGACCTGGGAAGACATAATCTTGAGCCTCTTGGTCATCTAACTTTTGATGTGATTGTGAGGAATAGTACAACCTATCTGGGTGTCAGAGTTGCAAAAGGCAAATCATGGTTTGAGGTCGGTCTCCTTCGCAGGAGTGGTCAGACAGGTTTGACTGCTAATCTCTCAACAGAGGTTAAGGAGGCGGAAAGGAGATACGCAAGCTCACAGGAGGAAGTTAACCAAGATTCCTCAGGCTTGTGCGCTTCTTAGAAAGTATCCCAGCTCCCCACTGAGCTCCCTTTCTAGCCAGTACCTGGAACACAGACCCTGCCCCAGCCTCCAGGGAGTTCTGGAAAACAACAAACACAATGGGCCGCTTTTGGTGCCCAGGTCTCAAAGGCTTCATTTACATCTCATGTTTACACAGGATGTTTTAGGGTCTGGCAACTTTGACATTTTCATTGAAATAGCCCCCAGAGCAGAAGAGAGGTACAGGTCGGAGGCAGATCCTGAAAAGGTCCCATAACAGGCACTAAACTTCTTTGAAATTTGATCTTCAGTCCTCTCCCCTTATCTGTGGTGTTGGTTCCAGTTACTGCTGTCAGCTGTGGTTAGGAAGCAGATGATTCTCCTTCCGACACACAGGCTAGCGCTACACAACGTGCTCACGCCATCCCTTTCGCTTCACCTCACCCATAGGCAGTTTATCATCTGCCATCACCACAAGAAGGGTGAGGACAGCACAGTAAGCTATGGGGGGGGGGGCGGGGGGAGAGACCATATTTACATAACTTTTATTAGAGTATATTATTCCACTTGTCCTATTTTATCACTGTGAACCTCTTACTGTGCCTGATTTATAAATTAAACTTCATCATAGCTATGTATGTACAGGAACAAATATCACGTATATAGGGTTCCAGACTGCCCGGGGTTTCAAGTGGTCCGCTGGGGGTCTTAAATAAGGAGAGACTACTGTGTTATCTTTTTAAACACATGCAAAGTTTTCATTCTAGTCACATCCTGCCCAGTTTCCCCCCTTTTAAAAATTTATTTAAATTCAATTTAATTAACATATAGTGTATTATTAGTTTCAGAGGTAGAGTTTAGTGATTCATCAGTCTTATTTAACACCTAGGGCTCATTATATCCCGTGCCTTCCTTACTGCCCATCACCCAATTACCCCATTGGGTAAATAATCCACCAACCTCCCCTCCAACACCCTTCAGTTTGTTTTCTAGAGTTCACTGTCTCTATGGTTTGTCTCCCTCTCAGTTTTCATCTTGTTTTATTTTCCCTCCCTTCCCCTATGCTCGTCTGTTTTGCCTCTTAAATTCCATGTATGAGTAAGATCATATGGTATGTCTTTCTCTGACTGACTTACTTTGCTTAGCATAATACCCTCTAGTTCCATCCAAATGGGCAAATGCATGCCTATTTATTTTAACCGAAAGTATTTTTTTTATTACTTAGTCGCACTACTTATCTTTTCCCCTAAAACCTAACATAATCAGTTATAGTTACTTAGCACAGCACTAGTGTTACAGGCCTTACCTCACCAAATACTCACAGTCACCCTAACGAGCAGGTGCTGTGATCCTGCCCAGTTTATAGATGGGTAACTCTTCCCTACTTCGTTGCTGCCAGCACCGCGAAGACACATTTCGCCTCTGGCTTCTCCCTGCTTGGGTATTCTAGATGACTGCCCTCTCTCTTTTTTTTTTTTTTTTTTAAGATTTTATTTATTTATTTGAGAAAGAGGCAGTGGGAGAGAGCATGAGCGAGGAGAAGGTCAGAGGGAGAAGCAGACTCCCCGTGGAGGTGGGAGCCCAATGCGGGACTCGATCCTGGGACTCCGGGATCATGACTTGAGCCGAAAGCAGTTGTCCAACCAACTGAGCCACCCAGGCATCCCCGATGACTGCCCTCTCTTAATTAAGGTCATATGAAAGAGTCTTTACCATCGTCATTTTTTAAAACATAAAACTATGTAGTAAATATTAAGATAAACATAAATTTGTCAAACTATACCCCTTTCTAAGGCTGAGAAGCCCCTCCCACCCTTCTGAAAACTTCTAAAACAGAAATTTGCCTTGGGTGTTCCATTATTTCAGATAAAGACTCCTTTAATGTGGTGATTAAGCTACTTAGACTCAAAGCATGGGCTCAGGAGTTACAAATCCCCACTAAGCCATTTCCCCCTGATGTGATCATGAACTAATCATTGACTCTCTCAGCTTCAGTTACCCATAAATTGGGGATAATAATAGGACATACCCATAGGGTTGTTAGGAGGATTCAACGAGCTAATACATATACAGCACCTGTCACAAAGTATGTAATTGATAAATGTCAAGTGCTTTTCTTAATAAAGAGATTAGGGGTGGAGATTGCTTTAAGCAACACCTTTTAGTCAATAACACCTAAAACCACATTTCTGAGGTTGGGAAAATGTTGCCATTGCAAATTCATCTTTAGATATTAGAGCAGGTGTACGGACCTTTGGCTGTAAAAATGTGATCCCCAAGCAATGTCCTGGGTTCTGAGCCAGGGAGGGAGTGTAAGGTAAGGTCTACTGACTCTTGCAACAGAACTGAATTAATTTCCTTCGGAATCTGAAAGCCACTTGTGAGGGAAGAATGAAACCATAAGGGGACCCATTAGCTAACATGGAGTTATCCCTCTGAAACCAGGTCAGCATTGAGCCTTGCTGGCTGTAGATCTAATGAGATCACAGTCACACCCTGCCCTCCTGGGAGGCAGCCCTGATCACCCTCAACCCCAGCTGAGATGACAGTAGCTGCTCCAACACTGGGCTTCCCCTTCTCCAGCCCCCACATTCTCATTTCTCTGCAAGATGAAGAACTCGTGAGAGGAGGCCCTGCAGTCTTCATATCTGGACATCCCTCCCTGGCACACAGTACATGCCCTATAAATCTTTCCAGAAGGAATTCATGCAAAGCAGCAAAATCCCCTTCCCTCTTCTCTAGGGCATATCTGTGTAACCAGGGCCAGTCCTATGGCTTATACACACACATGTCAAAACATGTGCCTTCCAGCCCTCACAACCTTCCCATGCCAGACTGGGAGGTACAGCTGCCTTCATCTAAGGGTTACCTCAAAGAGGTCATTCACGTGGATGTTTATATTCTTTATATTTTTACTGCATAAGTATCTTGGTCTCCCTAGTATCATCTTTCCCAAACATTTCTTAACCTGGACTACTTGGGCCAATGAAAAAACTAATCTATTTTATGTTGATTCCATTAGCTTCAGTTTCTTGACCTAGTAACTAAACTGGAAGAAAAACAGGGAAAGGGAAATCTTTCTATAGCCTTCCAAACCCTGCATAAAGGGGCACCTGGGTGGCTCAGTTTTTAAGCTGCTGCTTTCTTTTCAGGTCATGATCCCAGGGTCCTGGGATCGAGCCCCACATTGGGCTCCCTGCTCAGCGAAGAAGCCTGCTTCTCCCTCTCCCACTCCCTGTGCTTATATTCCCTCTCTTGCTCTCTCTCTCTGTCTCTCTCTGTCAAATAAATAAATAAATAAATAAAATCTTTAAAATAAAACAAAACAAAAAACCCCTGCCTAAAGAGAAGACTTAGTGGCTGTGGCTCCTCTCCTGTTCTCTTAATTTCCATGTGTGCTTATCTCCCCACACCAATTCTATATACGAAGATGTCAGAAAGGGAACATACCTGGATAAACTTAATAAGACTTTCTCTCCATGGACCTCATGGAGCCTGGATCCCCTACCTGTAAATAGATTAGTCTGATGTCTGGCAAGGATCCTGGATTTATAATCATTGGCCCTGCTTCTTGCTGGCTATGACATTTTGGATAATCACTTAAACTTCTGAGACCTCAATTTTTTATTTATAAAAGCAAGTTCAGCCTAGGATGTTTTTAATGTTCTCTGTGACGCTAAAAGCTAGATAGCACTATACAAACCTGAGGAATAATTAGTGTCCCTGAAACGTGACTTCCTTCCCTACAACACGAGCTAGTGGAGGTTCTGAGAATAAATGTCCCTTGGGAAAGAAAAGCGAATGCCAGCAGATCACATTCAGAAGAAAAGAGAGGCTGCACAACCACAGAAGTATCTTATTTACGCAGAATATCTCCCAAAACCTTTGTGGAGACATGTGACTCTGAAAGTTGCCTTCCCATGGGAATGAATGGGACTTGTCCTATAGACATATCAGTGGAAACTTTGGCTTGAACTACTACTATTTTAACTTATACATTACCTGGCCCTTTTAGAGGACAAATTATGTCAAAAATTGCCCAAAGAGCTAACAGTACAACCTGTGCTCTGTTGTCCAGGGCTATTTTGGGTTTTATAAACCATAAGCAATTAAAAAAAAAAAAAATCAATGCCCTCAACAACTAAAAGTCAATCAAGTTACTTAAGATTTCCCCCAATATATATAGCCATTGACTGATTGTCCAGGAGTCTGACTGTAGCACTTTGGGTCTTGTGCAGACACCAAACTACTTAGCCAGCAGACAAAAATACAGGGAGCTCCAATCATCCAATCAAGAGACCATTAAAATATGGGTCATAAATCTCTGGTTCTACAGTTCACCAAGGACAACGTCCAGCAACCTTCTGGCCTTGCTAAAAGGTAACTCTATGGAACTGGGTCCTGCTTTTCTCCTCCTCTTTCTCATAGTTGTATCCTAAGATTGGGGTGCACAGGTATCCTCAGGGACCTTTTGTTTTCTTACCAGAAAGGGAATCTCTTTTCCCTAAAGGTACCTGGGGGGATTTTACTGGTTTAGTGTTTCAGCCTCAGCATTAATCCTGAGAATGGTTTCTTTCCAGGCTCTCTCTGCCTTTGGCCATGATCAGGCTCATGAAGTTGTCCCTGTTGTCCAGCCAGCTCTTTCCCTCCAGAGCTGTAAGTGTCAGAGGACAGAGGAGCAGTGGCTGCCCCTGGATATGAACTAAGAGCAGTTCCATCCTGTGGCCAAGGCACTCTAGGGTCAACTGATGGGGCTCTGTTCTCCTCAAGAGGTAACTGGCAGGATACTCCAGTCCTGGCACCACTGGTGCTAAGGGGACTGAGAACTCAGTGCACATGATCCATTCCAGCTGGAAAGGTCTGCTGCAGACCCTCTGAGCTCTAAAACAGGGTTTCCTCATCTGCAAAATGAGCTTATCATGGAAGTAGAGTGCCCAGTACAGTGCCTGGCACATAGCAGGCACTCTGGTGCTGGTGCTTTTTCCACCTACATCTGAAATCCAACTTCTGAGGCCCATAAGAACCAACTGATTTTCTAACTCTAGAGGGATATGATCCATCAATATCCAAACCTTGCTAGAGAGCTCTGATGAAGAATGCCTTTCAGCCTTTGTTAAGAAAAATTATACAATATCCTTCTGACCTTGTACAAGAGCATTTGTAACAAGCCCACCTGAGGGATATCTGATGCTCTACAGTTGAGGTTCTTAAGTTGTAGCAGCTGGACCAGAAAAGCAAATTCTTGGGGTGCCTGGGTGGCTCAGTGAGTTAAAGCCTCTGCTTTCGACTTGGGTCATGGTCTCAGGGTCCTGGGATTGAGCCCCACATCAAGCTCTCTACTCCGCGGGAGCCTGCCTCAACCCCTCTCTCTGCCTGCCTCTCTGCGTACTTGTGATCTCTCTCTGTCAAATAAATAAAATCTTAAAAAAAAAAAAAAAAAAGAAAGAAAGAAAGAAAGAAAGAAAAGGGGGAAAAAAAAGCAAATTCTTGGGCCCCAACCCAGACCTACTGAATCAGAAACTCTGGAATTGGGGTGGTGCAATCTTTTTTCCAGTCTGTCTGGACTGACCCACTGGTCCAAAGAAACATCACTTTGTGCTCACAGAACTGACTGACACAAAGTAAATGTTATAAAATGTTAGCTGTTATCATAAATTAGCCTATGTAAACATAAGAGTGGGATGATACACACATTGGAGCAGAAATCACAAAGAACTGGAGAACTTGGAGTGGAAGCCTCAGGGCACCAAGAACAGAGGCTGTCATCAAGCAGGCTGGCAAAACCCAGGAAGGCAGGGAGCAGCACCAACTGTGTGTGGATGAGCAGAGGGAAATTATAGGCAGGGTCTTGGCAGGGCGGACCCAGCTGGGATGAGGTCTGACGATCAAATCCAAGAGGGTTTCAAGTGGCCCAGGGACAACTTTAACCTGTTAGTTAAGAAGACCTGGTCTCCACTGGTCACCACTAAAGTCTTAAAGGTTCCAGACTCACCTGTCTATCTGGTTCTCTCTCTCCCAGGTTATTGGTTGAGTCCCATTTCCAGTGGCTCTCCAAGTGCCCACAATGGTGGCATAGTTATCTCCAGGGGTGTGGACAGTCAGCCTAGAGCCGGCAAGCCTGATCCTGGAGCCCATCCACCATCCTCCTCAGATTCACATTCTTGGCTCCCACAACTTCACAGGGTTGAGGTCATTTCCTTCCAAGTTCTGGAGTCAGAGACCTAAGAACTAAGTTTTCAGTCAGGGCCCTAAGTAAGAGCTGACTGTTTAAATGATGAGCCCAGACAGAAATACAAACATGAGGCTGGTAATACATCGCTAGTGTTTCATGTGGTAATATGCCAGGCACAAAAAACCTAGCCCATTCACAAGTGGGTTAATCCATTTAAAAATTGGTGCCTAAGCAGCAAAAGCTGAATTTGGGTCTCAACGGTGAAATTAATTTCATGAATACTTGAATTCTATTTGTAACCTAAGTTTGAAGTGAAATCACATTAATAAGAGTCACTTTCTTAATGTTATGAAAGTTTTCTGTTCATTATATTTCATATAATTTCCGAGTCCATCAATACAGTAGTATTTGACCACTGTTTTGAACCACTGAAAAGCATTTTTAATTTTTTTAAAGATTTTTATTTATTTGACAGAGAGAGACACAGTGAGAGAGGGAACACAACAGGGGGAGTAGGAGAGGGAGAAGCAGGCTCCCCTCTGAGCAGGGAGCCTGATGTGGGGCTCAATTCCAGGACCCTGGGATCATGACCAGAGTTGAAGGCAGATGCTTAACGACTGAGACACTTTTAAATTTTTAATAATTTGTTTGAAACACTGACTGGGGTGGTGCCTAGGTGGCTCAGTTGGTTAAGCATCTGCCTTTGGCTCAGGTCCCGGTGCCAGGGTCCTGGCATTGAGTCCTGTGTCAGGCTCCCTGCTCAGCAGGGAGTCTGCTTCCTCTCTCCCTCTGCCTCTGTGCATGGTCTCTCTCGCTGTCTCTCTCTCTCTCTCTCTCTTTCAAGAGAATACATAAAATTAAAAAACAAAACAAAACACTGACTAGGGATGCCTGGGTGGCTCAGTCGTTTAAGTGTCTGACTCTTGATTTCAGCTCAGATTGTGATCTCAGGGTCTTGAGATCCACCCCTGCCTCAGGCTCCCTGCCACCTCAGCATAGTCTGTTTGAGATTCTCTCTCCCCCTCTTCCCCCACCGATTCCCCCTAAAATAAATAAATAAATCTTTTAAAAAATTAAATTCAATGAAAACAAAACCAAACCACTGACTAAGCCAAGCTGGTAATGTGGAAATGTGTTCCAGTGGGTGAGAAAGGGGAGGAAAGAGAACAGAGGGGAACAAGCTGAGAATTCAGATACAATAGCTGGCTGCCTCTGCTATGGCCGCTATACAGGATCATATAGGAATAGCTGGCAAAAGTCTGTGGGTTGAGAATATCTGCACAAAGCATGCATGATATCTACCTATCTATCTAGAGAAAGAAATGGTAGAGATACTATGGTAGAGGTAATCCAACCTCTCTGTGCCTTAGTTTCCTCATCTGTAAAATGGGGATAGTAACAGTACCTACCTAAGAGGAAAATTGTAAGGATGAAATGAATTCATAATCTATGTAAGTCACTTTGAAAAAGGATATAGCAAACACTACACGTGTGCATACTATTATTTTAAGTTTACTTAAATTTGGAGATCAACTTGAGAGGATACGTCATTGATTCCTAGTTAAAGGAGTGACAGTATGATGAGAAAACGGATATGGGGAGATGGGAAGGAGGTAATTTGCAAGGTCATTTGGTCAATTCATTGCCCTCAAAAAATATATTGACGTCTTAAGGGATCCTAGCCCATCATTCCTTGATGAGTCAGAAATTGGTCTTGGCGGACACCATCCATAAGCTTTTGTTCTGGCATGGTGCCCACACTTTGCCCCTACACAGTCAACACCCCAGAGAGCAGTGAATCGATGTCCTTATCCAGACCAACCAAATCAGTTAGGAGCCATGTTAGGAATAATTTAAAAACAAGAGCGATCTGATGGAGGAGAGCTGCAAATAGAACTGTTAACCTTGACAGCCATCCAGAGTGAGTTCTGTGGCTGGAAGCCATCACTCCATCTGTCTGGTAAGTCACTGAAAAAAAGCTCACCATTTTCAGGTCTTTAAAGATGAATGCCTATCAGCCCAAATGGCCCCAGATGTGTGCAGAAGCCCCAAGTCCCTGACTTCCTCTTTTGGCCAAGATGCCCCTTCTAAAAGTCATCTGAGGAAGTCACTTAACCACTCAGTTTCCTTATCTTGGAAAAGAAGAGAACATTCAGTGCTATAGTTACTACCCGTCTCCCTAGGGAGTCGACGGTCGCTGGGTAACTAAAAACCCTATTTAAAGTGTCCAGTGTTACAGAGACTAGCAAACTATGCCTGATTCATTCACTTGGGACTCACTGATGTTTTGGAAATTTGAGTAACTGAATAATGCGGAGGGTAGGCATTAGGTCTGGCCCTGTCTTTCAAACCTCCAGGAATCTGGAGACTTTAAAAAAAGAGAGAAAATCATGAGCATATCCTTCCTAACAGATACTCTTTTCAAGTATCACTGCTATCTTCTCATTCATGGACCTATTCATGATATTCTCACTCTTATACTGAAATATTCCATTTGCTCTACTCGTACACATTATATAACTAGTGAGGCTGCCACTGGAATCAGCCCTACTGGGAAACTATTGTAAGCCAAATCTTTGAAATTGTGGAGTCTCCAGGTGTGTTAAGAGGCACCCACCGGTGCACCTGGGTGGCTCAGTTGGTTAAGCGTCTGCCTTCTGCTCAGGTCATGATCTCAGGGTCTTGGGATTGAGCCCCACATCAAGCTCCTTGCTCAGCAGGGAGTCTGCTTCTCCCTCTTCCTCTGCTCCTCCCCACCACTCATGCTATCTATCTCAAATAAATAAATAAAATCTTTACAAAAAAAAACAAAAACAAAAATGAAGCACCCACCAATGCCTTCTTTACCACTCCAATTGGGTAAGAGGTTAGCCAGAATTAGAGGATTTAAAGCAACCAAAATTAAAGCTAGAGAGGAACAGAACTGGAATCATCTTAGTGTCTGCCTTTTGGCTTTGTTTGCTTCCTGTTTGAACAAACAATGCTCAGGGTGACAGTGATTCTGATTTTGTCATACATCAGAGTCACCTGGAGATCTTGTTAAAATCTGCATTGCTAGACCCACCCTCATAATTTTGGGTTCAGTAAGATAAGGGAGATGCCTGAAAGTCAGCCTGTTTTCTATAGATTCACAGGATGTGTTGCTGCTGGTGCAGGGATCACACTTAGAGAAACACTAGGCTGAAAGGTACATTCTTGCAGGCGAAAATCTTATGTTCTGTGTCTAGTTCAGGTGAACAGCTGTCCTGGTCTTCTTGGAATTGAAGGGTTTCCTTGGATGCAGGACTTTTCAGTGTTAACTGGCATAGTCCTGAGCAAACCAGGGTAGTTATCATTCTAACAATAGAAGAGATAGTGACATCCCTAATCTTTTTAAAGTTTAGACTAATTCATCAGGCTACCTAGTTAGTTAAGAATTTCCTAAGTCCCAGAGGCTACATAAGGGCACATTAGACACATTAAAACAAATTAAATAGCACAGTTGCAGTTCTTGTCCTCAAAGAATTTCCTGTTTGAGTTAGTCCTTCAGTCATGTATTCATTTGTTGATTCAACACATTTTCATTGACTGCCTGCCTGTGCTAAGCACCAGGGGTGGGGGTGCATCAGTGAATAAGACAGGCAGGGACTGTGCCCTTGTGGAGCTGGCTGGCTAATTGGAAGACCTGAACCTGTGTGAACAAAGATGAAATGGAAATAATTCTTACCCTGAAGTGGCATATGAGACTCATTTGCGTTAATGTTCAAAGACTTTACCAAAGAAAGCCATATGTTATAATGATCATAATCACATCACAAGAATCTTCTGAAAAGTCCCGATTATGATCTCAGATTCCCCATTTTTGCATGCAGAGGGTAGGCCATGAAGCTAGAGGCCAGGAGGACAGAGGCTTAGCTCTGGTTTTCTACTAACTTCTCTTTGACCCTGAAGGACTCATTGGTGTCTTTGTTCCTCATTTTCCTCACACTATCATCGTAAGAATCAACTGTGATATTACTATGGAAACACTTTCAATATCAGCAAACTGATTTATCTGGAAGACAATTTATATGTAATGAGACCACGCAATTCTAACACCACAGATTTCCTGGTGCAACTAAAGTGCTCAAATCAGAACAATTTCCATGACCTGTAATTCTTTTATGGAAACATTTCAGAAATGAAGAGCCGAGGTGAGTATAGGTTTTTCATTTTAGAGGACAGAACTTTCATAATTTAGAAATTCCCAAGGACAAATGGAAAATTCTTTGAAGACCAGGGGTTTAAACTGGTGCCACTCCTTGTGAATTCAAATTTCTAATACCAGAGATTCTAATGAATACCTAAGTAGCATAAGGAAAAAAATACACATCTCTTGTCACCTCTATTTTTTCATCTTAAAAAAAGAGTCCTCTTTCTAAAGTTGAAAGATATCTAAAAAAAATTTTTTTTAAGTCTTCCCTTTTTTTTCTCAGGGTATATGTTTGTGCAGACATCCTAGGAACACAAGGTGTCTATCTGAATCACGTCATGCCCTGCTTACCAACAATTTAGTCCTCCCCATAGCCCTTAGATTAAGGATCAAATAACCTGAGGCTGATAATTCTCAACCCTGGCTGCTTTACCTGGAGAAGTTAAATCTGTATCTGGTCCTCCTCCTCCAACTGAATCAGAATTTTTGTGAGTGGGGCCTGGGTACTAAATTTTAGTCTGGTCTGGTTGGTCTGGTTTAGTATGGTCTGGTTGCTTCAACAATCTCATCTGCCTGTGCCCTCTCTTTCTTGGTTCTACTCAGCTTCACTGGCTACAATCCAGGGCATTTGCACATGCTGTTCCCCCTCTTAGCTTCAGCATTCCTCCTCTGACCTCCTGGACCTTACCAAATTGCTCCAATGTATAGTCTCCTGGCACCAGAGTCTGGCCTCCTTCGCACATGTCACAGCTGCATGGTACATTCATTTGCAAAATCCTCGGATTAATGTCTGCCTCCCCACCAATGACTCCTAGCTCCTTGAGATCACAGGGCCATTGGTTTCTTTTTTTTTTTTATTTTTTATTTTTTAAAGATTTTATTTATATATTTGACAGAGAGCGAGAGATCACAAGCAGGCAGAGAGAGGAGGGGAAGCAGGCTTCCTGCTGAGCAGAGAGCCTGATGCAGGGCTCAATCCCAGGACGCTGGGATCATGACGTGAGCCGAAGGCAGAGGCTTAACCTACTCAGCCACCCAAGCGCCCCAGGGCCATTGGTTTCTGTTTACTGTTGTGTCTTTCCCAGCTCTAGTGAAAGGCCTGACAAAGAAGAGGTACTCAATACTTATATTAATGCAGGAAACAAATGACAGGATGGGACATGTCCAATATTTTGTGTCACAGGCTTTAAGAGAGCAAAAAAATATACATGTTTTAACAGATGTTGGTGAGGATTCAGAGAAAGGGGAGCCCTCTTACATTGTTGGTGGGAATGCAAACTGGTGCAGCCACGCTGGAAAGCAGTATGGAGGTTCCTCAGAAAGTTAAAAATAGTACTACCCTATGACCCAGCAATCGCACTATTTACCCAAAGGATACAAACAGAGTGATTTGAAGGGGCACCTGTACCCCAATATTTATAGCAGCAATGTCCACAATAGCCAAACTGTGGAAGGAGTCCAAATGTCCATCGATAGGTGAATAGATTAAGGAGGTGTGGTGTATATTCTATATATTACTTGGCCATCAAAAAGAATGAAATCTTGCCATTTGCAACAACGTGGATGGAACTAGAGGGTATTACGCTAAGCAAAATAAGTCAGTCAGAGAAAGACAATTATCATATGATTTCACTCATATGCAAAATTTAAGAAACAGAACAGATACACATAGGGGAAGGGAGGGAAAAATAAAACAAGACAAAATCAGAGAGGGAGGCAAACCATAGGAGACTCTTAATCATAGGAAACAAACTGAGGGTTGCTGGAGGACAGGGGATTGGGGGGAATGGACATTAAGGAGGACACATAATGTAATGAGCACTGGGAGTTACGTAAAACTGATGAATCACTAAACTCTACCTCTGAAATTAATAATACATTATATGCTAATTAATTGATTTTACTTTTTTAAATTTTCTTTTAAGATTTTATTTATTTTGGCGGGGGGAGAAGAAGGCTCCCCACTGGGCAGGGAGCCCAATTCAGGATGCCAATCCCAGGACCCTGAGATCCTGACCTGTGCCAAAGGCAGATGCTTAACTGACTGAGTCACCCAGGTGCCCCTAATTAATTGACTTAAAAAAAATTTAACAGTGTTTCTTAAATGTCCTGTGTTAATCTAAGGAAGTATTGTCACAAACCATTGAACCCCACTTAATCTTCACTATAGCTCCCTCAGCCAAGCTTCAAAGACAAGCATCATTTGGAAAATAAAATTACAGAACTACTATAACAAGCCATATCCTGTTGAGAGTTATTTTGGGAGGTGCCTGCAAAAGGGGGGTTGTACACTCCCTTTTCTGTGCCTGGAGTGGGGTGCAGAGTCTGAGGCCTCCCTTCCAGAGGTATGTTCTGAAGGAAGAGTTCATCCACATGGTAAGCGTGCTACAAAGCCCGGTTCTATTCTCGGTCCACTTCTACAGGGCCTGTCAGTCTGTCAGTCAGTTCGTCCGTAATATCTATCCCGAAATCCAGAAATTCACATCAGCCTTGACTTGGGTTCACATATATGTAGCATGAAACATAAGAGAGGCTAAGGATGCCAGAGATACCCGTTTTTTAAGCCTCGGCCGGGGTGGGGGTGGGGGGCGCTAAACTGGTCAACTCCAACAAAGAAGTTTCCAGACTAAACTGGAATGCTCAGGAGATAAATTTCATTTACAAAACAAAGAATGGTCTGGGTTGGGTGTGGTAGGGCTGTAGATTTCAGATTCCAGATGTATATAAAGTGGTACAGTCAGGGTATTTGTATTTGGGTGGGGGGAAGGATATTTGTATTTGAAAGACTGGAGGCAAATAACAAAAGTCATGACAAATTTTAAAGTTATCAGTTAACACCAGTTCTCTTTCCTCTGTCCTCAACCACTAAAATGCACCTGCTCGGGTCTATGCTCTGTCGCCCAAAAGTGTGGATTACAGAGCCCATTGCCTTTCCTCATCTTCCAGCCTGGCACAAAGGCCCCTGAGAAGTAGCGAGGTCCTGGGTGCCCCTGTTGTTATCACAGAGTGAAAAATCAGCTGTGTTTCCTAGGCCCAGAGCTACGCAGAGCTCTAGCATCCTGCTAGACTCTCCATCTTCCTAGCCAGTCGCAGGGGTCCCCGGGTCTTGTGTAACCACTGGAAATACCCGGGGATTCACCTCGGGCTCCAACCACTGGGAGCTTCATTTCCCTCCAAACATTAAAGGGAGGTGATTCTTACTCTGCAGGGATCCGTAAATTGGAGGGTTCCGTAAATATGTCAAATCCCAATCAGTGCCCAATAAATGTTAATTCTTAATAAGTACTCTGTGAGTGCTAGTTATCGATGACAGCATTTCAAGGAGCATTTCAACCTCTCCTACACAGCTGTAGACAAGGTGGATTCTTGGGCAGTTGCTTTCTTCCCCAAGTCCAAGCCCTTCCCCTTTCTTCCCCAAGTCCAAGCCCTTCCCCTTTCTTCCCCAAGTCCAAGCCAAGTGCCCACTCACCAGGTGGCCTCATGCTAACAGGGAGGAAGAACAATCTGCTTTGTTTGTAGTGACAGGTGCATGGCTCCAGATTGAATAAGATGGCCTCCTGACTCTTAACAAGGGGAAGGTATGTGCTAGAAGAAATGCATTTTCTTTTCTTTCCTTTCCTTTTTTTTTTCTTTTTCCTTTCCTTTATTTCTTTCCTTTTTTTTTTATTTTTTTATTTTTTAAAGATTTTACTTATTTATTTGACAGAGAAGAAAGTACAAGCAAAGGGAGAAGCAGGCTCCTCACTGAGCACGGAGCCCAAAGCGAGGCTCAAACCTAGGATCCTGGGATTGTGAACCAAGCGGAAGGCAGATAGCCAACCGACTGAGCCACCCAGGCACCCCAAGAAATGCATTTTCACTTGTATTATTGCCGCCATAGAAAAGAGAGGTGGGGAGATCCTATGACCTACAGGGTCTTTCTCTTTTAGTTAAAGGCAGTTTGAAACGGACCTTGGAAGCCACTTCCTGACCCTCATCACAGCATGAAGACCTAAAATTTGTATCCCACTTTATAGAGAGCAGAGTGCTTCTATCTTCTCTCCCTCTTTTTGTTTGCTTTGAGCAGAGAAGCAATACCACATGAAGGAGAGGTTGCTAAAAGGAAATGGGAGGCTGGGTGCGAGCCCTAGCGTTCTATCCTCCTCTGGGCCCTGGGCTCCTCATCCGTAAAGTGGAGGACATGAAGTAAACACTCTCTGAGATTGCTCCTAAGAACAAAAGAAAAAAACTCTAAGACTGGAAAACTTTAGAGAGAGAGAAATTAAGGCATTGAGGCACAGAGGAATTATATGGTTGGCACCGTGTTTGGTGACCGAGCCATCACAAACTTAGCAAGCCCTGGACTGATCTCCCGATCCTGCCCCCGCGCAAATCTGCTACAGCCACAGCCTTCCACCTCATGATCAGGTGCAGACCCAGCCTTCTAGTTGCTTGGCTTGAAAACCTTGGAGTCCCCCCAATGTCTTACATTCAATGCATCCACAAAGCCTGCTGACTCTGTGTTCGAACAATGTCTGCATCAGAGCACAGCCGCCCGCTCTGATCTCCTGTCTGTGACACTGAGGAGCTAGGGGAAGTGGGACTGCTCAGGCCACCGCCTCTTGGGGCCCTGTTGGCCCCATTTATAAAATGACCATAATTATGACCTCGTTTTCCTGTTGGAGTGGCTGTCTTTTCTTTGTTGATTTTGTAGGAACTCACTGTACATTTTATTTATTTATTGTTATGGTTTTTCTTGTTGAGGTTTTATTATATTTCCTCTTAATTGGCTTTTTGGTTGTTGTTTTTTTTTTTTTTTTAAATTTTAAGTAGGTTCCATGCTGGGCCCAAATTCACAACCCTGAGGTCAAGACTGGAGTTGAGATCAAGAGTCGGATACTTCACGGACCAAGCCACCCAGGCGTCCTGGCATTTTCTTTTTTTAAAATAGTTGACACACAATGTTAAATTAGTTTCAGGGGCACAACATAGTGATTTTGATAAGTCTATACTTATGTTATGCTATAGTCTCAAGAATAGCTACAGTCACACAATGCTGTTACAATGCCATTGACTATATTCCCTATGCTGTATCTTTCACCTCCGTGACTTACTCAATCCATAACTAGAAGCCTATACCTCCCACCTCCTCTTCACCTACTTACCCCTCCCCACACACCCCTCCCATCCGGCAACCAACAGTTTATTTTCTGTGTATGGGTCTATTATTGGTTTTTTTCATTTGTTGATTTGTTGCGGGTTTTTTTCGATTTCACATATAAGTGAAATCATATGGTATTTGTCTTTCTTTGTCTGATTTATTTCACTTAGCATAATACCATCTAGGTCCATAAATATTTTTGCAAATGGCCAGATCTCATTCTCTTTTATGGTTGTGTAATATTCCATTACACACACACACACACACACCCCTCACCACACCACATTGCTTTATCCACTCATCTATCAATAAATACATAAGTTGCTTCCATGTCTTGGCTATTGTAAATAATGCTGCAATGAATGTAAGAATGCCTTTTTCTTTTCAAATTAGTGTTTTTGCTTTCTTTGGGTAAATACCCAGTAGTAGAATTACTAGATCATATGGTATTTCTTTTTTTTTTTTTGAGATTTTATTTATTTATTTGACAGAGCTCACAAGTAGGCAGAGAAGCAGGCAGAGAGAGAGGAGGAAGCAGACTCCCTGCTGAGCAGACAGCCGGATGTGAGGCTAAATCCCAGAACCCTGGGATCTTGACCTGAGCTGAGGGCAGAGGCTTTAACCCACTGGCCACACAGGCGCCCCTCATATGGTATTTCTATTTTTAATTTTTTGAGGGACCTCCATACAGTTTTCCACAGTGTCTGTACCAATTTACACTCCCACCAGTAGTACCCAAGGGTTCCTTTTCCTCCACATTCTTGCCAACACTTTTTATTTCTTGTCTTTTTAATACTAGCCATTCTGACAGGTGTGAGGGCCTAATGCACTGTGGCTTTGATTTGCGTTTCCCTGATGATGAGTGATGTTGAGCATCATTGTACATTTTGGATATCAATCTCTGATTTGTTTTAGACATTGCAAATTCTATCTTCTTCCATTCTGTCAGCTGGCTATAAATTTTGTCCATGGTGCCCTTTATTGAACTGAAGTCCTCTATGTAAAGGTAATATAATTTATTGGATATTTCATCTTAAGGTCTGTGTTTTCTTTTTTTTTTTTTTTTTTTAAAGATTTTATTTATTTATTTGACAGAGAGAAATCACAAGTAGATGGAGAGGCAGGCAGAGAGAGAGGAAGGGAAGCAGGCTCCCTGCTGAGCAGAGAGCCCGATGCGGGACTCGATCCCAGGACCCTGAGATCATGACCTGAGTCGAAGGCAGCGGCTTAACCCACTGAGCCACCCAGGCGCCCAGGTCTGTGTTTTCTATGACTTAAGAAGGTCCTCCCAGGGCTCCTGGGTGGCTCAGTTGCTTAAGCATCTGCCTTTGGCTTGGGTCATGATCCCAGGGTCCTGGGATTGAGTCCCTCATCAGGCTCCCTGCTCAGCGGGAAGCCTACTTCTCCCTCTGCCTGCCTCTCCCCGTGCTTGTGTGCTCACTCTCTTTTTGTGTCAAATAAATAAAATCTTAAGAAAGAAAGAGAGGAAGGGAGGGAAAGAAAGAGTCTTTCCCTGGAGCACTTGGGTGGCTCAGTCAGTGAAGCATCTGGCTCTTGATTTCAGCTCAGGTCACAATCTCAGGGTCCTGGGATTGAGCCCCCATCAGACTCAGTGCTCAGCAAAGGGTCTGCTTGAGATTCTCTCTCTGTTCCCACCTCTCTCTCGCTCAAATAAATAAATCAATCTGTAAAAGAAGAAGTCTTTCCTTAACTCTAGGTCACAAAATCATCTACATATTTACTAACCTAATTTTCTTCCATAAGGTGAGAACCCAATCTAGTAAATAATTCTTTCATTACCTATCGATTTATGAATTATATTATATAATTAAATTCTCATACATACATGGGATTGTCTCTGAATTCTGTTTCATTGACCTATTTGCCTGTTTTTGTACCCAAACCACATGGTTTTTATTAGTATAGGTTTAAAAAAAATTCCCAACAGCTTTATTGAGGAACAGGTGACCAAAAATATTCCATGTATTTAGCTGTACAACCTGGTAATTTAATATACATATACATTGTGAAATGATTACTATAATCAAACTAATTAATGCATTTATTACCTCATATATTTCACTTTTTTCCCTTGTGATAAGAATGCTTGTGATCTACTCTCAGCAAATTTCAAGTATACATTCAGTACTACTTACTAACTATAGTTATCATACTCTACGTTAGATCCTTAGAGCTTACTGTACATGTTGACCAACATCTCCACATTTCCCCTCATTTCCCCCCATTCCCCTAGCCTCGGGCAACAACCACTCTACTCTTACTATGGCTTTTTAGTATGGCTTAATATCTGGTAGGGCAAAACCTCATATTTTATTTTTAAGAGTGACACATTGCATAATATACAGTATAAAATATGCTGATTTCATATATGAAGTTTATTCACCTGTTCACGGAAATTTACTTCTCCATTTAGAGTAGGTTTTTGGGTTTTTTTTATTTAACTTCTTCAAAAGATCTCACTGGAATTTTGAATAGGATGGCAAAAGATTCAAAGATTAATGAGGGAAATATTTGTATTTCTTTATTATTAAGGCAATCCGTCCAACAGAGCATGGGTATGTATATAAATCATCTTCTATATCCTATATTAGAGTTTTTCTTTTCACTTTCAAAATTTTGAAATAATCACAAATGTACAGAAGATGGGGGTGTAAAAAATAAGGAATTGTTTTCTGTCTGAGTCCTTTGAGAGTATGTTTCTGAACTGGCACCTTTATCATGCCTTGATGATATGCCCTGCACTGTGCATTGCTTACAAACAAAGACATCCTCCTATATAACCCTCATATACCATCACAGTCAGGAAATTTATACTGACATATCTTCACCTTATAATCCTGGGACTCCAAGTTTCATCCATTGTCCCAGTACCATTTTTTTTTTTTTAAGATTTTATTTATTTATTTGTCAGAGAGAGTGAGAGCACAGGCAGGCAGAGTGGCAGCAGAGGCAGAGGGAGAAGCAGGCTCCCCGCCGAGCAAGGAGCCCGATGTGAGACTTGATCCCAGGATTCTGGGATCATGACCTGAGCCAAAGGCAGCCACGTAATCGACTGAGCCACCCAGGCATCCATCCCAGTACCATTTTGCATAGCAAAAGAATCCCATGCAGAATCAAGCATTGCATTTGGTTGTCGTGTCTCTTGTCTCCTTCCATCTAGAACAGTTCTTCTGTCTTTTCATGGTTTTCCTGGCCTCAGTTTACATGACTTTATTTTGTAGGATGTCCCTCAGTGGGCTTTGGTGTTTTATTGGGATTCGATACAGGTTATATGTCAGGTTATACACACTCCCACAGAGGTGATGCTGTGTTTTTCTCACTGCGTCCTGTCAGGAGGTTCATGATCTCAATTTGTCCTGTATTAATGATGGTCCCTTTGATCAGTGGTCTAAGGTGGGGCATGCTAGGCTTCTCTTCTGTGAAGTTACTGTTTTCCCTTTGGAATTAATCATGATTTGGGGGTATTTTGAAACCATATAAATATCTCATTTCTTCTTCAAATTATTAACTTGTTTGTTTATATCTGTATTGAAAAAATTTTCTGTTTTACTCAAAGGGTTATAATCCATCATCATCATAATTTTGAGGTAGAAACTGTGCCCAGTGTGACCAATGGGAGCTCCTTTAGTGAAAGTCCTTTTGATACATCCCCATCATTCTGTGAGCACTTCCTTTCATTTCTCGCACAATGGAATGTGCCAGAACATATCTCTACATAGATATTCCCCTCATGCCACCCCACATGGAATCTGAATCCCATGTCGGATTACCACCTCTCCCTATACACACACACACACACACACACACACACACACCCCTACCTCACCTAGCACCAAATGTGATACCTGACACTTTGTTGCTGGCTCCTATCCTCCACCCACAGAAGTCTACCATGCTCTGCCCCACCCTAATGGCTAAGGACCAAATGTGCAAGAGAAGAGCAAAAGGAAGAAGAAACTGGCTTAGAGTTTTAAAAGTTTTATCAACAGAAATTTTGTATATTCTTGCTGTATTAGTTTGCTAAGTTTGCCATAACAATGTACCATAGGATGGAGGGCTCAAACAACAGAAATTTATTTTCTTATACTTCTAAAAGTTAGAAATTGAAGATCAAGTTGACCACAGGAATTTTTTTTTTTTCTGAGATCTCTCTCCTTGGCTTATAGATGACTGTCTTCTCCCTATGTCTTCACATGGTCTTCCCTCTGTGCATGTCTTTATCCTAATTTCCTCTTTTTACAAGAACACCAATCATACTGGATTAGGGCCTACCCCAATTACCTCATTTTAACTTAGTTGCCTTTTTAAAGACCCTATCTCCAAATGTAGTCCCATTCTGAGGTATTGGGGGCTAAAGGCTTCAATATATGAATTTGGGGGATACAGTCAGTCCATAGAATGTAGTTAGGCTAATTCCTAGATATATTATGACTTTTGATGACTATATTAAATATTCTCTTCTATTTTAATTACATTTTAGAAGGTTATTGCTAGTATAGACAGATGTTTGATTTGTAAATGTTGACTAGCAACCCTTCTAAGCTCTGTTATTAAATCTAATTCTTTGGGGCACCTGGGTGGCTCGGTGGCTTAAAGCCTCTGCCTTTCGCTCGGGTCATGATCTCAGGGTCCCGGGATCAAGCCCCACATCGGGCTCTCTGCTCAGCGGGGAGCCTGCCTTTCTCTCTGCTTGCCTCTCTGCCTACTTGGGATCTCTCTCTCTCTCTGTCAAATAAGTAAATAAAATCTTAAAAAAAAAAAAAATCTAATTCTTTGTTGATTGTTTCCTTTTCCATCAAACAATGATATATTTATCTATTATCTGACATCCCCTTTCTCCAAGGCCTTTATTTCCCAAGGGCTGCTGTTTCCTGGAGGTGTGCTCTCACCTTCATTAGATTAGTTAGATTCCCATAGATAACTGTATATGGCATGTATCTCTACATGCATGCGGTGTATCTTTAGAGGAAGAGACAAGGTCAAGAGTGGGATTTTTTTTTTTTTTAAGATGGAACATATTTAAATGGCCAAAGGAAAAAAGTACTTGGTGAGAAAGGAATTAAAGAGATGAGAGGAAGGATTGATTTGGAATTCCAGAATGGGATTTTAGTAGATACAGCAGGATTAGCTTTGGAGAGGAAAAGAAGAGGAAGTGAAGGTGGGTGGAGATGTGGAAGAAATGGTAGATTGGAGGGTAGAGACAGACTGCAAAATCTCTGCTCTGATGGTCTTATCTATAAAGTCATCTATTTTAAGACAGGGGTGTTGGGCAATGTAAGGAAGTTTGAGTTTGGACAGAGAACTGAAGGAGAATTGTATAGGTTTGTTTTAATCACATTTTTTTTTCTTCATCTTACTGTAATCTGCTATACATGTGTGATTTAGAGATTAAGTCACTCCCTGCTCTTATGCCTATAAAAACTGAGAACAAGAGCTCTTGGCCAAGAATTTAATCAAATCCCTTCCAGAAATTTCAGGACATAAAAGAACACCCATCAAGAGGTACATGGCTCCTTTCTTATTCCTAGTATTTATATTGTCTCTGAGAATTCATGTTCATCTTTAAGTATGTGTGCATATCTGTATCTAGCAGATCCAAAAACCAGCCCCTGAAATTGTCAGGAGAATGACTATTCATCTTGTAGCTATACTGATGGGAAAACCTAAAAGTTAACTCAGTTTAGAGCAACCATGCCCACACCACCACTCATATCTTATACCTTGGGCCCTGGAATATCTCATTTCGGGAACAGATCCCATGCCCCAGGTAGCCACTGGTCAAAGGAGGTGAGAGACACATATAATACAATTGAATCTGACCTGGAGCTTGGAATCCAGAGCCAAAGACCAGCCCAGCTCAGTCAAGCCAACCTGTAGACCTAGGAACATGAAAATAAAGGATTGATATTTTAAGTAATGGAGCTTCAGGATAATTTGTTAGACAGCACAGCTGTGTCAGTAGCTGATGGATATATATCACTTTATGTCAGAAGACTCCAACTCAAAAAGGGGAAGAAGGGTAGAAGCTGACATTTTTTAGTTACATAAGCAGTAGGTGTCTCTATTTTATCTGGTATTGAATTATATATTAAATTATATTGACTCACTCATTTATTTATTCACAATTCATTCAAAAATCATTCATTCAAAATTCATTTATTCATTCATTCAAAAATAACGAGTACCTATTGTGTTTTAGACACTGGGGACAAAACAGTGAATAAAGCAGGTGGAACTCCTTGAATTCCCATGGAATTCCCATGGAATTTATATTCTAGTACATGAGATGCATTTCCTACAGGCTTATGTGGGTAAAGGAAATTGTTGTAGAATCGCTTAACCTCAGTACAGCTAGCTCACATTTGTTTAGCTACTACAACACGGGCTTTTAGCCATTCATGTAACCCAAATAGTTCCCTTCTCCACTTCCCTTTTGAAAGGAGTAACTTGCCCTGAGTTCCTGCTATTTGACAAACACTAAAACTACATTATTTTTAGTCATTAAAAAATCTTTAGAGTATTTAACAGTACTCCCATTATACACATGAGGAAACTTTAAGGTGAAAAAAATGAAGTGATTTGTCCGTAGTCACACAGCTGAGAAAGACCTGGGATTTGAGTGTACAGATACAAAGCCCTATCTTGATGAACCATATTGAGTCCCCAGGTAAGCTTATCATTGTCCTGAAAGATTCTAGATTAAAAGAAAATATTCTTCAATGTCAGCTACCTTTATGTTGCTATGAAAATGGTGGTTTCTGGGAATACCTCTATAACTTCATTTTTTGTTACTAATAAATGCAAGGTTTTTTTCTGATTCATATGTCATGGGCATATGTGGTTTAAGCCAACTAGAAATTCTTCAGTTGGTTATAGATCTCAGAACATATAATCCTGGTTAGTTCTTCAAATTTCTTGCCCAAAATCAAATCCCAAACCCCACTCTAAAAACAAAACAGCAGAAAACAGCTGTTTGCAGAATAACAATCTTAGAAGTCAATATAAATAATCAAAAGTTAAAGATGTTGGCTCTCCTGCCCAAATCTGGAAAAATTTGTGCATTAAAAATAATGATGATAAAGGATTAGAACTGTGATACTGTGATTTATAGAAAATCAAATGCAAAAATGCAACACCTGATCCCTGATTTGATTGAGGGGGTTCTTTATATATTTTTGGAACAGGAAAATCTGGATCATATTTTAGATAACATTATTTCACTAATGTTAAATTTTGTAGGTGTGATAATGAGATTGTATTACACAGGAAAATGTCCTTGCTCTTAGGAAATGCAGAATTAAATATCTAGAGTGAAATATCAAATTGTCTATAACTTAACTTTCAATAGGTTAATCACATATGCAGGTGTGTGGATAGATATATTAGAAAATCTTGAAAATGCAAGAGTGAAAAAGCAAAAGAGAAAGCAAGTGTTAATAATTATTACCCTAGGGACGCCTGGGTGGCTCAGTGGGTTAAAGCCTCTGCCTTTGGTTCGGGTCGTGATCTCAGGGTCCTGGGATCTAGCCCCACATTGGGCTCTCTGCTCAGCTACCCCTCCCCCCCGCCGCCTACCTCTCTGCCTACTTGTGATCTCTTTCTCTCTGTCAAATAAATAGATGAAATCTTAAAAAAAAAATTATTATTATTATCCTAGGTGAAGAACCCACAGATTTCATTGCTTTTTCTTTCAACTTGATTGTACATTTGAATAAATTCAGGAAAAATAAACGGGGAAGAAAAGCAAAAGATGTCGGAATTGATGGTGTCTCCATTCCTTACCTTGCAGGCATTTGGAAAACACCAGGCTCTCAAATACCTCATCCTTGGAAGATGCAGTCCTGTCTGAAGCCTGGTCAGGTCAACTGCTCTCACTGCAAACCCACATTGAGCGTCCAGCCTTCAAGTCTGGCACACTCAAAAGCTGACCAAACGGGAAGCTGGCTTCTCTGCTCCTTCCCGCAATGTCAGACATTCTAATGATCATGTGGAACTGGTTTTGATAGACAAGAGGATACGCGTGTCAGTTGCTGAGAACAACTGAAGGGTGAGTCAGGAAAAGACTGGGAAGGAGATGAGGGGGCAGAGAGATGGGGTGTTCGCAGCTGGGAAACAACTCAGGGAATGTGTGGGAAATGTGGGGGACGGGAGTTTGGGAGAAGGTAAAGGAGCAGGGGCTTATCTAAAAACCTTTAACACAAAAAGAACGGGGGGGGGGGGGCTTATTTGTTCTTGTTTATTTACCTGCCACAAGTTCCTGCTGTGAAACAGGCAGGTGGCACCTACCTGCACTTCCTCATCCTGCAAGTGAACCCAAACTTCCTTCCTCCTCTTTCATCCGCACCCTCCTTTCCTTGCAAACAGCTGGTCTTCTTTAAGGGAATGTGCCCAAAATGTGCCCACATTTTAGAGCTGGAATATGTGTGAAGTGAAATTGGAGGAGACAAGGTTAAAAACAGCAAGACCAGTTTGGAAGACTTCATAGTCATCACAGAGTCCATGACGATGGCCCAGACCAGGCGATAACAGAAGAAATGGTGAGGTGGCGGCTGATTTTGAATGCATTTTGAAGGCAGAAGTCAAGAGTGTTTTGACATTGCTTCCTGGCCTACAAATATCACTGGCCCCTCCGATTTTCCTCAGCATTCTCTAGCTCTGCGATTTTTATTCTTTAACTGAAGGGCTTGGTTTTTTTTTTTTTTTTTTTTTTTTTGAGCCACAAGGTAAGTTGGACTCTTGACAAAGGAAGACAAATCCATCCCTGATCCTGGAAATGCTATTCAAAGGGCAAGCCCTCCCAATAAAGATTGGTCAGCAATATTAAAGGAAGTTGGGTCCAGCTCTATATTCCATTTTTTCTGGGAAGTCTTACTTCTCACAGGGTGGTGTCTGTCTCCTATGCACTCAAGGGCAGTCTTATGTATAGTAATAATGTTGTACTGACATGAATATAGTATTTTACAATTGTTTTACATTGTTTGGGGAGGTCTTTTGTGACCCCTAGACTAGACTGCGCCCCCTGTCCTATGTTCCAATGGTGTCTGGTTCTTCTCCTATTGTAATTCTCACTACATTTTATTGTAGATTCTTGTTTAATTCTGTCTTGTTAGATGGAAAAGTTTTATGAGGAAAAGACAATGTTATACCCCTGGTTCCTAATACAGTGTCTGCTTCATTAAAGGTATTTGGTACGTTCCTGCAACTAAATGAATCCAGTGAAAAATAACACTTAATTTTCAAAACAATTCTTACAAAGTGACTGTTATTGTCACTACTTTGTTAATAAGAGGAAGGAGCTGCTGAGATTGTGGTCACAAAGCTAATTGTGGAAGAAGTAACTGGGAATGGTACCCAGACCTCAGCTCTTTCCACTGTGTTCTACCTGGAACCTAGAAGAAACATCCATTCATTTCAAGTGTCAACAGACACTTACTGATTATTTCCCACATGTCAGGCTCTACCGTGGGGACATGTTCATGGGGGAGGGGTATTCAAAAAAGAGTAAGATTTGCATTCAGACACTGCAAACCAAAAGCAGGGAAATGGACATGTAAATACATAATCACATTGTAGTGTGGTACATGCCATGGGAGTTCCTAGGAGGGATGTCTAACTGCCTGGGTGAAGGAAGGTTCAAATAGGTCCTTCTGATATGGGTTTGAAAAAAGAAAAAAAGAAGTCTTTTTCTAGGAACAGAGCAAGGAAGGTTAATAAAGGATAAGACTGATGGCTGGCACTGCCAAAACTGGGTAACTTTCCTGTTCTGCTGTTAACTCTCCCATCCCACCAAAGCCACAGCAGCTGGCTTCAGGAAATAAAGGGATCAGTCCCAGGAGCCCAGGCTTGCTTGACTCAAAAGCAGTCAATGCATTAAAAGGTCCATGGTGTGGAGTCAGGTTGTGTTATAATACCCCTGCAGCCCCCCTCCCTGGGCTACCTCATACAGACTGAAATACCACCTGTGCCAATGTAGTTCTTGGATTCCAGTAACAAGGCTCAGCTCTCCCTATCACACACAGTGGCCCCAGCACGTCGTTTCAATCAACATCTAAGTTCTATTTTTGCTACAAATGAAAGAACACTGGAAGTTATCTGACATGAAATAAAGTGAGAGCAAGGGGACACCACTGGTTTACCAGAGCCTGGGAGAAGTTGCCTCCTAACAATATAGCCAACTAGCCAGGACAGTCCACAGCCCTCTCACAGAGACATGGCACTCAAGGGCAGCCAAGAGAAGGTTATTGTGATGCCAAATTAGGAGTTTGGGGAAGAAAAGATATTACCATAAGCAGTTAAAGTGATAGGGAAAAAAAATTTTTTTTAAAGATTTTATTTATTTATCAGAGAGAGAGAGGGGGAGAGAGCGAGCACAGGCAGACAGAATGGCAGGCAGAGGCAGAGGGAGAAGCAGGCTCCCTGCTGAGCAAGGAGCCCGATGTGGGACTCGATCCCAGGACGCTAGGATCATGACCTGAGCCGAAGGCAGCTGCTCAACCAACTGAGCCACCCAGGTGTCCCAGGAAATTTTTTTAAGTAAGGAAGTATGGTAATCATATTCACATTTTAGACAGATAATGGGCAATGGTACGTATTGGAGGAACAAAGAACAAAGGGTTAATGAAAAAAATACCAGTGAGAGATGATGAGGCATCTATCTGGGTAACGAGAATGAAGAGGAGGAAATGGATTCAGAAACTATTTAGGAGATGGAGTCATCAAGACCTGGATGACTAATTGCATGTAGGGGGTGAGAAAATAAGAAGAGGAGAGGATGACTCCTGAGTTTCTGACTTGGGAAAGTGGTTGGATGGTGGTTGGAAGAAGAGAAAGAGACTATGTGTGTGTATGTGTGCGTGTGTGAGTGCGTGTGTGTGTGTGTGTGTCTGAAAAGAGAGTTCACCTTTGTAACTGCTGAGGTGACTGACCATGGGTACAAGTTTCTTTTTTTTAATTATTTTATTGACATATAATGTGTTACTTGTAGGTACAAGTTTCTAATAGGTAGTTGGATATGTGGTCTGCCATCAGCAGTTTAGAAAATTCCAGGCTGGAGGTAGTAATATGAGAGTCACCAGAGTTTAATGGTAAGTAGGAGTGAATGAGGTAATCCAAGGAGACTATATTGAGGGAAGAGAGGGCTGGGGACCCAAAATTAGGGAACACTAAGATTTAAAGGCAGTTGGAGGGTGCCTGGATGGCTCAGTGGGTTAAGCCTCTGCCTTCGGTTCAGGTCATGATCTCAGAGTCCTGGGATCGAGCCCCACATTGGGCTCTCTGCTCAGCGGGGAGCCTGCTTTCCCCTCTCTCTGCCTGCCTCTCTGCCTACTTGTGATCTCTCTCTCTCTCTGTCAAATAAATAAAATCTTAAAAAAAAAAAAAAAAAAAAAGACTTAAGGCAGTTGGAAGCAGTTGCCCATGAAGAAGATTGAGGAGGCAAGCCACACAAACTCTAAATTCTGAACACCACTGGGAGATGTTCTAGCTCAGTTGGAATTGCATTTGACTGCATAGAAATCTGCAACAGAAATCTGACTACAGTGGATTAATCAATTTATCCAGAAGCCAATCCAGGTAGGGCTTAATGAAGCCAGCAAAATGCAGGCTCCTTCCAGCTCCTTTTGTCCTATGGTCATAAGATGGCAGTTCCACATCAGCTCTTAAGCCCCCATTCAAGCAGGAATAAGGAGCAAAAGGCATATGCCAAGTCTCCTCTTTTTTAATTTTTTAATTTTTTTTTTTATCAGAAAAGCAATAGTTTTCTGAGAAGCCCCATCTTTTATTTTCTTATTTATTTATTTATTTATTTATTTATTTATTTTAAAGATTTTATTTATTTGACAGACAGAGATCACAAGTAGGCAGAGAAGCAGACAGGGTTGGGGGGAAGCAGGCTCCCTGCTAAGCAGAGAGCCCCATGTGGGGATGATCCCCCTGGGATCATGACCTGAGCCAAAGGCAGAGGCTTTAACCCACTGAGCCACCCAGACACCCTGAGAGAAGCCCCAACTTTTAAACTAAAAACTACAACTCATTGGCCAGGAAGGGGGATCTGAACATCTCACTATATGGATACCAAGAGGAGATGCCCGCTCTTTCTTTCTTTCCTTTTCTCTATATTTCTTTCTTTCTTTCAACTTTTTGTTTGGAAATAATCTTAAACTGACCAAAAACTTGCAAAAATAGTACAAAGAATTCCTGTGTGCTTTTCACCTCCAATCTCCAGATGTTACCATTTACATTTACTTTATAGTTTTCTTTCTCTCCCGTGCACATTTACTCCTACATACATCAGTGTATGTTTCCTACAAATAAGGATCTTCCCTTACTTGACCATAATACAGCAATCAAAATCAGAATATTAACATCGATAAAATGCCATTATTTAATCTACAGCTTTTCCCAGTTTTCTCACTAATGTCCTTTATTGCAAATAATTTCATTTTTTTCTTCTTTTCTTTTCTTTTTTAGTCCAGAAACCATTTCAAGATCATATATTGCATTGCACACATTGCACATTGTTCTCATGATTTTTTTCTACTTTAATCTAGAAAGTTCTTCAAACTCTCTTTATGTCGCATGTCACTGACATTATTGAAGAGCCCAGGCCAATTACTTGGTAGAACATCCTTTATTTAGAATTATTTGGTGTTTTCTCATGATTCAAATGATGTCTTTTTAGCTAGAATGTTACATAAATGATATGGTGTCTTTCTCAGGGCATCATATCAGGAGGTACATAATTTGGTTTGTCCTATTACTAATGATAGTAATTTTGATCGGTTAGTTAAGGTGGTATGGTCGTATTGGTCCGATTTCCCTACTACAAATTCACCGTTTTACCCTTTGAAATTAAATTAATAAGAATCTGGGAGATGCTAACAGACTATATAAATACCATGTTTCTCATCAAACTTTCACCTCCCAGTTTCAGTATCCATTGATGATATTGCCTGAAGTAATATTATGGTGATTACAAAATGGTGATGTTCTAACTCTTTCATTCATGCTATAATTTATTGGTTTGCCTTTTACCATACAGAACTTTGTTTCCTCCTCCTTTCGTTTTTTTCAGTATGGACTCCTAGATTCCTACTCTATTCATTGGGTTATAATCCACTGCTATCATTATTTTGATGTTCACGTGGTTACAGACTGGCCATTAGGAGCTCCTTTAAGCTGAGTTCTGTGTCCTTTCAACTTCTCTCCATCATTTTTTGAGCACTTTTCTTGAGATGATTAATTTTAATAGTGTGTGACCTCCTTGATCAAATCAGGCTTCTGTTAGCAAGAAACAAAAGGAGAAGTGAAGATTGTGTGCACAACCAGTTGTGCCTACCACACCTTGTTCCTCACCACCCAAGAGCAGGTGGGTTGAATCCAGTCTTACAGCCTTGCATTGTTTTAATAGAACAACATTGTGCCCACATTCCAAAAAGAGCCTTGAGGCCATGTAATTCCATCAATACCTATTCTAACTGTAATCCTTTATCACCATCCAAAGTGAGTGATCCTAGAGCCAGTTCCTCCGTGGTGCACAAGTCCTGGGGGTGCCATTCATATAGCAGACTATGGATGATGTACTAGAGCAGGGGCTGGTAAATTTTCTTTATAAAGAGGCAGATGGTCAATGTTGTCAGCTGTGTGGGCCATTTGGTCTCTGTGGCCACTACTCAACTCTGCCATTGTAGCGTGAAAGCAGCCACGGATAATACATAAATGAATCGGCATGGCCGGATACAATAAAACTTTATTTATGGATATTTACATTGAATTTCACATTATTTTCATGTACCATTAAATATTCTTACTTCCAATTTTAATAATCATTTAAAAATGTAAAAGCCGGGCGCCTGAGTGGCTCAGTGGGTTAAGCCGCTGCCTTCGGCTCAGGTCATGATCTCAAGGTCCTGGGATCGAGTCCCGCATCGGGCTCTCTGCTCAGCGGGGAGCCTGCGTCCCTCTCTCTCTCTCTGCCTGCCTCTCCATCTACTTGTGATTTCTCTCTGTCAAATAAATAAATAAAATCTTTAAAAAAAAAATGTAAAAGCCTTAGTTGTTAGTTCTTAGTTCATGGGCTTTTCAAAAATGGGCAGCTGGCTAGATATGACCATAGTTTTCCACTCCCTGCTTTGCTCAGCCTGAGCTCTCATATAGGGTGGCCCTGCCTCCAGCCCTTCTCTTCCTCCTCCCCCTAATCTCTGGTTGGCCGGCCATGTTGCTCGGGCTTTCTCTCTATCTTTTGCCCTCCTCTTTCTCAGGTCTTTTCTCTGTACCTCAGAATCCCCATTCAGCTGTAGTAAACTTCTTTTCACCTTTAACCTCCTAGTTCCTTCCTTGTCTGACAGCAAAGTAAACGTATTCCCTAAGGAATTTGCCTTGCTGAATTTTGGAAAGGATGCTACTTATTTTCTCATGCTCCATAACCCACGGGCATGGGAAGTGGTGTTAACAAACCTCCACATTCCTTAATCCTATTTCTAAACCTTTACTCCTGCACCCTCTTGCAAAACCCCCTTCTCCTTTAAGGCTCTTATCATGAGGACTCTGAGCAATTAGTCAACTTACATTAAGTGACATCTTTACAACCACTAGGAGATAAGTACCATTCTTATCCCCATTTTGCAGAGAGGTACAGAGAGGTTAAAGTCTATCCTTGTTACCAAGATGGTATATGGCCTTTTCTGTATGATTATGTACCACGTGGGCAATTATTCTCCATCCTAGTTTTACCATCCATTATCAGTTAGGCACATGGGCAGAAGCATGCAAACTCAACTTGAGACCTTTGAAGAGGATTTAATAGAAGAACCATTTATAAGGTATAAGGTAGTCTTTCGCAACCTTTTTTCATTATCGTCTATCCTAAGGAGGAAATTCAAATTAATTTACTAATAATTCTACTAATTAAATTAAATTAATTAATAAGATCCAGTTCACCCTGACCCAATCCCCTCATCCTGCTGTTAAGTGGAAGTCTTTCTAACTGCAAACAGTGTGTGGCTCTAGAACAGGGAACTGGATGTCTGGAGGCAGGCAGGAGCATGACCTTTCCAGCTTTTGAATGTTGTACAATATGCTTATATCATCTAATTTTAAAATAAAATGTAATTTTAAAAATTGACCTAAAATGCAAATATGGTCATTCCTTCCCATGCTGAAAACACTTCAGTAGCCCATCTGCCACCAAGTTAAAATCCAAATTTGTTCACATGTCACCCAAGGCCCCTAGCATGTTTTTTAGTCTCATCTATACCACTTCTCACCTCAAAGCCTATGTCCAGGCGTGTGAATTACTGAAAAATGAATGCATTCCTGAGCAACAATCTTCCTTTGCTGCCGGTTTGCCCATAATGCCATCAGTTCCCTGTTTTTGTGTACCTGCAATTTCTACATTCTAGAACAGGAAGCCTCTCCCTCTTCCTGGTGAATTCTTCATTCTTCAAGATTCAGTTAAAATAACTTCTCCTGGGGCGCCTAGGTGGCTCAGTGGGTTAAACCCTCTGCCTTAAGCTTGGGTCATGATTCCAGGGTCCTGGGATGGAGCCCACATCAGGCTCTCTGCTCAGCAGGGAGCGTGCTTCCTCCTCTCTCTCTCTGCCTGCCTCTCTAGATCTCTGTCTGTCAAATAAATAAATAAAATCTATTAAAAATAAATAAATAAATAAATAAAAATAACTTCTCCAGATTCCAGTGAGATTCGCAGCAGACCTTCTCTGTGCCCCGGTGGCACAGCATAGTGACGAAGAGTACAGGCTGTGATACAAGATGGCGTGCATTTAAATCCTGGATTTGACACATAGCAGTTGGTGACTTTGGGCAAGTTATTTAACCTTTGTGCTTCCATTTCCTTATTTGTAAGATGGAGATCAGAGGAGTTTCTTACAGGGAGAGTTTCATTTACCAAATGTTTACCATCTATTGTGTACCAAAACAGACAAAAATTCTTGCTCTGGCCGAATTATTTTTTTGTTAAGATTTTATTTATTTATTTGACAGACAGAGATTACAAGTTGGCAGAGAGGCAGGAAGAGAGGGCAGGGGGAAGTAGGCTCCCTGCTGAGCAGAGAGCCTGATGCAGAGCTCAATCCCAGGACGCTGGGATCATGACCTAGAGCTGAAGGCAGAGGCTTAACCCACTGAGCCACCCAGGCATTCCCCCTGGCAGAATTTGTATTAGCTTTAAGAGCAAGGATTGGCAAATGACAGCTTTTGTGACACATTTAGCCACCTGTTTTGTAAATAAAGTTTTACTGGAACATGGCCACACCCATTTGTTTCTAGATTGTCTATAGTCAAATGCTACAATGGTTGAGTTGAATGGCTGCAACATAGATCACAGAGCCTTCAGAGCCAAAGATATTTACTTTAAGAAGATACTTGTCTTTAAGGAAAAGTTTGCTTGCCCTGCTCTGGTGAGACTGAGCTCATACATGTAAAGTGTTTTTAAAAAAAATTTTTTTTTAAAGATTTTTATTTATTTATTTAACAGAGAGATCCCAAGTAGGGAGAGAGGCAAGCAGAGAGAGAGGGGAAGCAGGCTCCCCGCTGAGCAGAGAGCCCTTTGGGGGGCTTGATCCCAGGACCCTGTGATCATGACCTGAGCTGAAGGCAGAGGCTTAACCCACTGAGCCACCCAGGTGCCCCAGTGTTTAAGATTTTTAAACATTGCCTGAAACTTGTCAAGCACTCAGTAAATGTCACTTTATGAATATTATTACTATAACACTTTATACTGGTACTCAGTAAAATTTTTGCTGAATAAACAAATAAGAAGAGGTAAAGAGGAACCAGAAGCTGGGGTTATGGAAGCCATTTGAGGAAGAGTTTTAAGAAGGTGGAAGTGGTCAGCTATGTTAGGTGACAAATCAATACTGAAGAAAGACTGTCAGATTTAGCAATCAAATGAAGTGAAGTGACCTAGCCAAGGAACAACTTGTGTGAAATGGTGAGGACAAAAGCTACACTATGGTAGATTTAGGAAAGAATGGAAATGAGGAAGAAAGTAGTTTATATATTATATTTATAATGTTACAGCAAGGGGCACCTGGGTGGCTCAGTGTGTTAAGCCTCTGCCTTCGGCTCAGGTCATGATCTCAGGGTCCTGGGATCGAGCCTCACATCAGGCTCTCTGCTCGGCAGGGAGCCTGCTTCCCCCTCTCTCTCTCTGCCTGCCTCTCTGCCTACTTGTGATCTCTCTGTCAAATAAATAAATAAAAAATTTAAAAAAAATGTGACAGCAAGTATTGAGATAAAAATGAACACATTTGGTCTGCCACTTGAATTTTTAAAAATCTGCTAACCCAAAATGTCAAGTTTATTGAAATATTGGGGTATATGATTGATTTTCTGCTTATCTTTGGGTTGTTTAGTGTTGGGTAAAATGTCAATGGTTCAAATTCAAGTCCAGAACTAACAGAACTTCAGGCCAAAACTTCAAGCCTAGAACCATTAAAAGATTTGTGATGATTTGGTGATAAAACAATGTTTGTTTCTTTTGTGATCTTAATCATTCTGTGATCTTAAATGGTTTGAAATGACAATTTCATGGCAAACAACAGTATAAATTTGCCTGCAAAACATTTATTTTAACCGCAAAAAACCCTAAAGAGGCATATTTCTTGTTCATCACATAAACTTTTGCATGCATTACACATTCTGATAGATATAGATATAGATATATGTGTATAGAAAGAACTTGGTTAATTTGGTCATTGCTTTCCCCATCCCCTCCAGGAATTTATTTTTTTATCATTATTTATTTATTTATTTTTTATTTAACAGAGAGAGATCACAAGTAGGCAGAGAGGCAGGCAGAGAGAAGGGAGAGGAGGAAGCAGGCTCCCTGCCGAGCAGAGAGCCTAATGTGGGACTCGATCCCAGGATTCTGGGATCATGACCTGAGCTGAAGGTAGAGGCTTAACCCACTGAGCCACCAGGCATCCCACTTCCAGGAATTTATGATTTAGTTGGTGAAGAAAGCTAGTTGAGAGGCGCCTGGGTGGCTCAGTGGGTTAAGCCTCTGCCTTTGGCTCCGGTCATGATCTCAGGGTCCTGGGATCAGGCCCCACATGGGATTCTCTGCTCAGAGGAGAGGAGCCTGCTTCCACCGTCTCCCCACCCCCGCCTGCCTCTCTGCCTACTTGTGATCTCTCTCTCTGTCAAATAAATGAACGAAATCTTAAAAAAAAAAGAAAGAAAGAAAGAAAGAAAGCTAGATGAGCAAATAGTTTCAGTATGGGTTATAGCAGAGGTACAGAAGAATAAAATATTTTATATGAAATTATTTTGCCATCTGTCACCTATTTGCCAGCTATTTCTGTATTTATGAATGTGTGCATCAAGACTAAAGAAAATGTTACCATATCATAGCTCCTTCTTAGAAAACATGTATGAGACATTTAGTACTGTGAACACATGCAAATCGTTACTAAGAATTTTTTTAGGGGATTACAAAAGACTATGTTTAAAATGATCTTATTTTTATTAAAATATACACTGTATTGGGGGGATGTCTGGGTAGCTCACTTGGTTAAGCATCCAACTCTTGATTTCAGCTAAGGTCATGATCTCAGGGTTGTGAGATCAAGCCCCATACAGGCCCTGCACTGGGTGTGGAGTCAGCTTAAGATTCTCTTTCTCCCCCTCCCCATCTGTCCCCTCCCCTCATGTGTGCACTCACTCACTCTCTCTCCCTCTCTCCCTCTCTCTTACAAAAATACATAGATTTTTAAAATAAATAAATTATAAAATATACACTATATAATATTACATTAAAATATATACTATATAAAAAATAAAATATATACTATGTATAGAAAAAGCATATAAAGATACACATTTAAAATTTTAACAGATTATATTTGGATGATGGGATTACTAGGATATAATTTTCTTCACTATCCTTTTTTAGACTTTAAATGTTTATACAATGAATGAGGCTTACTTTCATAATCACAAATAACAATGGAACAAAATCATTGAGTTTTAACCATCACATGTTATAAACATACAGCATTTGTACTTGTAAGCACCGAGAGGCTAGAAGTTCTTATGTTTTTGTAGATTGTCCAATGTTTAGTTGTCACATGAACAGTAACAGAAATTTCTCAGTCTACGAATGTCAGTAAATAACATCCCAAAGAGATGTGTTTAGAAATCCACTCTATTGGTTAGTTTTCTTCTGTGAGGTGGCAAATCAGCCAGGCACCTGCCATTGAAATACTGGGATTTACTTAAAACAGGGAGTGTATGCAATGAGTGCATACTGCATGAATTATTTAGTTTGGCTTCAAGGAATAAGACATTGGTAAAAAGTGGCTTAAGCAATAAAGATTTACTGTTTCATATAACATGAAATCCAGAAGTAGGTGGGTTCCAAATCGAGTTAACTCAGTTGTTCAGCAATTTCAGGATTCAGGGTCAGTTCTCCTTTGACCTTGGTGGCTTTCTCCTTTTGGGTAGCACTGAACATCACTGCCTCTGAAAGCTGGCATGGGAGGGCATTCTCCTCTTACCCCATCTCTCTCTTTTTTAAAATTTTTAATTTTTTAAAACTTTTTTCTCTCTCTTTTTTAAAAAAAGATTTTATTTATTTATTTGACAGAGATCATAAGTAGGCAGAGAGGCAGGCAGAGAGAGAGAGGGGAAAGCAGGCTCCCTGCTGAACAGAGAACCCAATGCGGGGCTCAATCCCAGAACCCCGGGATCATGACCTGAGCCAAACCCACTGAACCACCCAGGCACCCCAACTTTTCTCTCTTTTAAAAAAATTAACATATAATGTATTATTTGCCCCAGGGATACAGGTCTGTGAATCATCAGGCTTACATATTTCACAGCACTCACCATAGCACATACCCTGCCCAGTGTCCATAACCCAGCCACCCTATCCCTACCCCGGTACCCCCAGGCAACCCTCAGTTTGTTTCGTGAGATTAAGAGTCTCTTACGGTTTGTCTCTCTTCCGATCCCATCTTGTTCCATTTTTTCCCTTCCTACCCCCCCATAACCCCCGACCCTGCCTCTCAAATTCCTCATATCAGAGAGATCATAGGATAATTGTTTTTCTATGATTGACTTATTTTGCTCAGCATAATACCCTCTAGTTCCAACCACGTCACTGCAAATGGTAAGATTTCATTTCTTTTGATGGCTGCATAGTATTCCATTGTATATACATACATATATATATATATATATATATATATATATATATATCTCACATCTTTTTTATCCATTCATCTGCTGATGGACATCTAGGCTCTTTCCATAGTTTGGCTATTGTGGACATTGCTGCTATACACATTTGGGTGCATGTGCTCCTTCGGATCACTACATTTGTATCTTTAGCGTAAATACCCAGTAGTGCAATTGCTGGGTCATAGGGTAGCTCAATTTTCAACTTTTTGAGGAATCTCCATGCTGTTTTCCAGAGTGGCTGCACCAGCTTGATTCCCACCAATAATGCAGGAGGGTTCCCCTTTCTCCACATCCTCACCAACATCTGTCATTTTTTGACTTGTTAATTTTAGCCATTCTGACTGGTATGAGGTGGTATCTCATTGTGGTTTTGATTTGTATTTTCCTGATGCCGAGTGATTTGGAGCACTTTTTCATGTGTCTGTTGGCCATTTGGATGTCTTCTTTAGAGAAATGTCTGTTCATGTCTTCTGACCATTTCTTGATTGAATTCTTTGTTCTTTGGGTGTTGAGTTTGATAAGTTTTTTTTATAGATTTTTGAACTAGCCCTTTATCTGATATGTCCTTTGTGAATATCTTCTCCCATTCTGGCAGTTGTCTTTTGGTTTTGTTGACTGTTTCCTTTGCTGTGCAAAAGCTTTTGATCCTGATGAAGTCCCAATAGTTCATTTTTGCCCTTGCTTCCCTTGCCTTTGGCGATATTTCTAGGAAGAAGTTGCTGTGGCTAAGGTTGAAGCGGTTGCTGCCTGTGTTCTCCTCAGGGATTTTGATGGATTCCTGCCTCACAATGAGGTCTTTCCTTCATTTTGAGTCTATTTTTGTGTGTGGTGTGAGGAAATGGTCCAGTTTCATTCTTCTGCATGTGGCTGTCCAATTTTCCCAACCCCATTTGTTGAAGAGGCTCTCTTTTTTCCCAAAGGACATTCTTTCTTGCTTTGTCGAAAATCAGTTGACCATAGAGTTGAGGGTCCATTTCTGGGTTCTCTATTCTGTTCCATTGATCTATATGTCTGTTTTTGTGCCGGTACCATACTGTCTTGATGATGATAGCTTTGTAATAGAGCTTGAAGTCTGGAATTGTGATGCCACCAACTTCGGTTTTCTTTTTCCACATTCCTCCGGCTATTAGGGGTCTTTTCTGGTTCCATATAAATTTTAGAGTTATTTGTTCCATTTATTTGAAAAAAATTGATGGTATTTTGATAGGGATTGCATTAAACATGTAGTTGCTTTAGGTAGCATAGACATTTTCACAATATTTGTTCTTCCAATCCGTGAGCATGAAATGTTTTTCCATTTCTTTGTGTCTTCCTCAATTTCTTTCATGAGTACTTTATAGTTTTCTGAGTAGAGATTCTTTGCCCCTTTGGTTAGATTTATTCCTAGGTATCTTATGGTTTTTGGGTGTAATTGTAAATGGGATTGACTCCTTAATTTCTTTCTTCTGTCTTGCTGTTGGTGTGCAGAAATGCAACTTATTTCTGTGCATTGATTTTATATCCTGCTACTTTGCTGAATTCCTGTATGAGTTCTAGAAGTTTTGGAGGGGAGTCTTTTGGGTTTTCCACATAAAGTAGCATATCATCTGCAAAGAGTGAGAGTTTGACTTCTTTGCTGATTTGGATGCCTTTACTTTATTTTTCTTGTCTGATTGCTGAGGCTAGCCCATCTCTCTTTTTGCCAGGGATTCAAATGTTTCCTAGAATTGAATTTCCCTAGAAGACATCTTCCTACATTTTATTGGCTATGTTGTGATGGTTCCGTTTAAGGAAAAAATAGGGTAAAAAAAACTATAGTTCAAAGAAAAAAACCAGAGCCCAAACGAAGAAGGGAGAGAATGATTTCCATTATTTCCCTAGACCAACAGAGTCCAGTAGAATTTAATGTGAACCATGATGCAAGATTACATATATATGTATACATATACACACATATACATAAAGTAAATATATATATATATATATATATATATATATATATTTAATATTTATTCCTGAGTAGACTTTGGAAAGCTAAAAACAAGTTTTCATTTTCTCTTTCATGAATGAGCTACAATATCGATAAGCTAAATTGCTTCCCATGAGCATAATTACAAGTGCCAAGGGTACATATGGTAGGAATCCAACAAGAGCTGAAGTTACTGAACTTGGACTTTGAGTTTCTAAGTTATGGTTTTAGATGTGATCCTGACTATCTATGTGGTCTTAATGAAGTCACTTGGTTTATCTGGGCTTACCTATCCCAGTTTCCTCATCTTAATACAGGTAGCTGTTTAAAATGTCCTTTGAACTCTATTACTATAGGATGATTTTATGTGCTATTCAACTGTGGACTTTCCCAGCCCCTTATCTGACACCAGCAAGTTGGGCCGGTGACACATGGAAAGTTATTCCAAAGGGTAGTTTCTCTGATGCCATGGGACAAATGTACTTTAAGAGGGAAGGAAAGAAGGCAAGCCATAGTGCCTGTCATTCATTTACTCAGTAATATTACAGGAGACTCACTATGTGCCATAATGACTTTAGATTGAATAAGAGAGAATAAAAAGTAGTGTCCACTATCAGTGAGCCTACCATCTAGTGGGAAGGTTAACATAGAAAAATAGATTCACAAGCACATAGTGTGTAAAAAAGTCTAGGAGAGAGGAAGATGAGGTCATACATTGGAGCACAAAGTCCTAATGAGGGGAGGTGACAGAACCTCCCTGGAGGAAGGGATACCCAAGGGAGGCCAGGAGGAAGAGGACTTGGATGGTCCTCCTGCTACTATGGGAAATTGCCTGGCCTACAGGGAAGCTCACCCTACAACATATTCTCTTTTCTTTTTTTCTCTGACATAGTGTTCTTCTATTCTTTTTTGCAGTGTATTTGCCCAGATGTCTGTATGTCTGGGATCAGGTGAGAGGGCCACAGAGACACTCTGGCAGCAAACTCCCAGCTTCTATTTCCGATCTTTCCATAACCTCCACTGCCATCACCTCGAACACTGCCACCACCGCTTCGCCCCTCCTGGTCCCCTCTCACCACCTCCATCATCACCAGCAGCATGACTTAACACCTTCATTGTCGTCACCATCATCCCCTCCTGTACCACTGAGAGCACGTCCTCTGCCACCATCAAAAAAGTATACAAGTAAGCCTTGCTTTAACTAAGCCTTGTATAAAGTCTGATTTAATAGAATGAACAAATTAGGGGATGGTTATTTGCTTTCCAAATTATTCAATCTGTGGCAAACTTAGTTAAGTTTCCTTGGTATTTTTTAGATGTGTTTTGGTTTATAAATTTGAATTTGAATTTGCCCAGATCTCTTTGGGAATATACCTATTTTAAAGGCAAGGCATATCAGAGACAGGATTTTCATGCTGAGAAAGAAGGACAAGCATAGTAAGTTCATAAGGTCTCTTTCTTTACCCATTAAATTACGGAGAAGAGTTTTATAGCTTGCACAAATCTACTTAAACATTAAGCAACTTTAGTTACCTGGTCATAAATCAGTGACTAGAAAGGTGGAAGTTAATTCTATCAAGAGTACTCCTATATAGGGGCGCCTGGGTGGCTCAGTGGGTTAAGCCGCTGCCTTCGGCTCAGGTCATGATCTCAGGGTCCTGGGATCGAGTCCCGCATCGGGCTCTCTGCTTGGCAGGGAGCCTGCTTCCTCCTCTCTCTCTCTGCCTGCCTCTGTGCCTCTATGCCTACTTGTGATCTCTGTCAAATAAATAAATAAAATCTTTAAAAAAAAAAAAAAAAGAGTACTCCTATATATAAATAGTAACCTAGGGGCACCTGGGTCGTTTAGTCAGTTAACCATCTGCCTTTGGCTCAAGTCATGATCGTGGGGTCCTGGGACTGAACCCCACATTGGGCTTCCTCTGCCCTTCCCCCGAGTTGTGCTCTGTCTGTCTGTCTGTCTCTCTCTCTCAAATAAATAAAATCTTAAAACATTTTTAAAAATATATAACCCATATATAAATATATACTGATACTTACATAAAAATGATTCATATATTTATATACTTAAACATGTATATTTTATATATCATATATTTATATTACAAATATATATTTATAAATGTGATCAATGTATATTATTATAAATATCCTAATATCCTTCCCTAATTGTGAAACTTGGGGTAGAGACCTAAGTAGGTTGTAAAAATTATTACAAGTGCCTCTCTTCTTTGTGTGCACCTCCCTTGCCATATGATTGTGCTGCTCTTCTTATCAAGAAGGAGAGTGTAGGGGCACCTGGGTGGCTCCATTGGTTAAGTGTCTGACTTTTGGTTTTGGCTCAGGTCATGATCTTAGGTCATGAGATCGAGTCCTGCATCAGGCTCTTTGCTGGGCCTGGAATCCACTTAAGATTCTCTCCTTCTCCCTCTGACCCTTCTCTGCTTGCTTTCTCTCTTAAAAAAAAAAAAAAGAAAAGAAAAGAAAAAGAAAAAGAAATAAAGAAAAAGGAGAGTCTATTTCCCCACTCCTTGACTCGTGAGTCTGAGTTGGCCACGTGACTTCTTTGGCTAACGGGATATTAACAAATGTGTTACAAACAGAGGCTTGAAAAATGCATGCACTTTGGGGTTTGCCCTCTCATGCTGAATTGGGAACCCTGCCACCACCACCATATGATCTAATCTGGGCTGGCTTGCTGGAAGATAACATCTCATGTGGAGCAGAGCTGGGCCAGTCCAGCTCAGGCCCTAGTAAACCAACCACCCCACCAATCACCAGGTATGTTAGAGACCATCCTAAACCATCCAGCCCCAGCTGAGCTAGCCAAAGCCAAAAGAGCCACTGAGTCAACAGCCCAGAGACTCATGAGAAATAAAAAAATGTTTATTGTTTTAAGCCATAGAATTTTGTTGTGGTCTGTTATATGGCAAAAGCTAATTGATACAGGAACCATATATTACTGAGTTTTGTTTTCCTCTTTTCTCTTTATCACTCTTTATCCATTCCCCAAAACTTGGCAAAATGGTTTATTAGAGACAAAGTTGCCCCAAACATACTCTTTTTCATTTTGTTTTAAATCTAAAGGCACTGGTTTTGTTTTTTTTTTAAAATTCTTTCTCAGTTAAGGGCTTCACAGAAGAAGGGGATGGAGAATAAAAGTAGGAAAAAATGAGGCCTTTAGAAAAGAGTAAGGAAATGGGAATTATGGTGGTGATGGTGGGATGGTGACATCAAAAAGAGATGTCGCTGTAACTCATTCAGTGTTAACTTCCTGGGTGAAGTTCGTTCTACAAAATCAGAATCTCTACAAAATTCTCTGGCATTGACCCCAGATGTCCCTGTGTTAAACTGCAAACACACATTCTAAATTCCCCTTCTGTTCCATTCCTTATTTCCTCTCAATCTTTTTCACAATCCAGAATATGGCTTTCTATTTTGGTAGTTAGAATTTTTTTGGCCGTAAATGACAGAAGCCCAATTTGATCTTAAAAGTCCAGATCATCCTCAAGCTTCTGGCAAGATTGAATCCAGTTGTTCAAATGATTTCCCCATGGAACTGTCTCTAGATTCTGTTCTTCTCTGTGCTGGCCTCAGTGTATTCCTCAATCTCAAAGTTGGTGGCAACTGTCAGTTGTGTCTCTCCATCTTGGGGAACTAAACCCTCCTCCCCTCCCCCACCTGTCACCCTAACCACCATTAAAGACATTAAGATTCACCTATTTTCCCAATACAGAGTCTTGGTGCAGGATATTGGGAATTGGTATCTTTCCTCCCCAAGAGGCCCAGGGCTCCTCATGCAAACTGCTGTACCCAGTAACAAGTTATACCTACCTGGGGTCTCAGAAAGGAGCTTTGATCCAGTCATAAACGGTTCACATAGAGGTCAAAACCACAAATGCTTATGGGAGCCAGAAGCCTCACAGACAAGGCAGTGGCCCCCCAAAACAATGACCAAGCAGGATTTGGCCTGCTTTCACTGTTGCCACATCTTTAGAGTTTTTTCAGGAGCCCCAAATCTTGATTTTTACATGAAATATTCTGACTTTAAACTGTTAGATTTTATTTATTTATTTATTTATAGATTTTATTTATTTATTTGACAGACAGAGATCACAAGTAGGCAGAATGGCAGGTAGAGAGAGACAGAGAAGCAGGCTCCCTGCTGAGCAGAGAGCCCCATGCGGGACTCGATCCCAGGATTCTGGGATCATGACCTGAGCTGAAGACAGAGGCTTTAACCCACTGAGCCACCCAGGCGCCCTGTTTATTTACTTTATGCAGGCAAAACAAAACTTGTCTGGGATCTTTTGTGGCCCAGGGGCTATCAGTTTGTGAACGTGGTTTTATGCCCTAAATCCCAGAACAATGAATGTCCACTTGACCCACATTTGCATATCTATGGCACCACTGCAGGGAACTGGGACTGACAAAGATCAGCTGTGAACCCGCTACAAAGGTTGACTTCAGGATAGTCGAAGGTCCTTTAGCATGGCCTCTGTGGCCTCCTTCTAGGGCTTGTCACTCCCACACTCTCTCCCCACAGTTAACCACCTCAAGGCCTTTGTGTTCACTGGGCTATTCCAGAGTGCCCTATTCCCAGTTACCATATCAATACTCTCACCCTCCCTCAAAAACCAGCTCAAACACTCCTTCCTCCAAAGCCTTCCTTTCCTGGAGTCCTACTTTCTCTACCAGCTTGCTCCGGGTTTTAGAGCGGTACCCCTTTGCTCTAAAGTTTTCTTCACAGGCCTGTTGCCCCACTTGACCTGGGTTCATTCACCTCCATATTCCTATTGCCTCACAGAGTACCCACACTTTTGAGTGCAGATTGGAGTAATGGGCATATAATTTGAAAAAGAATGAGCCTATTTATTGCCTTTCATACGCCAGAAACCCATTGGCAAAGAACTGGTAATTTTTACTTTGAGAAAATACGTTCAAACTTGTTTAAGAGAAGGGGGGGGGAACCCCTGTGCATACTTTCATTTTAAAAATGACCACATACTTGTGAAATATTTGTTGCAAAGAATAAGATTTTATATTTCCTCCGCTTTGGACATAGCTGAGTCTTCTAAGGGTTCTAGAACTAGAAAATGGCTAAACTGACTCGTTTCACTAGCCTTTCTCCCGAACCTCAAAAGTCCCCAGGGCTCTTATAGTCAGGGATGTCTGCTGCCTCCGAGGCGAAAGGGAACCAGCTCTTCCGAATGAAACAGCACTTCTAAAGGGACTGCGGCCTATGTTGGGAGAGGGAGCAGCCCCAGTCGAAAGACCCTTTGAACAATCCGCTCTGAAATTGGCTGAGGCTGGTAGAGGTGTAAACTGAAACTCCGGAGGCTAACCCTAAGCGGTTACATTTTCTCGACCAGAAGGTTTCCCAGCCCCGTCACTCATTCCTACTTGCTTTCTCTCCCTCCCCACAGCGCGCACACACATTTTGGTGGACCGCTGCACTTGACATTGAGCCTGTCTCCTGCCTCAAGTGGGGCACCTCGGAAAGCAGCGAGGTTGGCGTTTAATTCATAATATGACCTCAAGGGAAGAGGGAGGCAGGGACAAGAGCCTTTCATCTCTGCTACTTAAAATCCCAGCAGCGCAGCAGAAAGGGAAAATGAGCTGGGAGTGAGCTGCACCGGGGCAAGAAGTATGGCACGATAACGGTACCAGCGAGCGCGTCAGCGGCCCGCCCGCCGGCTATTTATACCACGTAGATTATGCAATCTGGCTCCAGCCATTCATGCCCCGACTGGGACGCCCCGCGCCGGGGGGGAGGGGGACGGGGGCCACCATTCCCGGGCGCCGGGTCAGTTTCTAAGTTTGCATCATCACCTTTATTACGAGAGCTTGGGTTTCCATTCCCGTCGCCCGGTCTTGGGAGAGACAGCTGGGCTACAAACTCACTTGGCACACACGGCCGCTTACTTAAACATAATAAAGGCACCGGGACGCCGAGGCGCTGCAGAGCGGCACGCAGAGCTGGGCTCTGGGCAGACCGGAAGGAACTGATAAACCAAGCGCTAATGATACCCGCTCCCTCCCCCGTCGGAAGTGTCCTCCGCCGGTCATTGAGAAATACCGAAGGGGCAGAATGGGGGTGAGGTGAGGACAGGCCTGGGCGCAGCTGCGCGCGCCTTGCGGGGCGGGGAGCGAGGGCGCCCCGGCACTGGGAGACTCTGCCCGCCTGGCTGCGCCGCACGAACCTTAGTGCACAGCTGAGTCTTGCCCCAAAACACCCCGGCTCGGCGCGCGCGCCCCCGTGGGGGCCGGGGGGAGTGGCTTATCAGATCCCGCTCCGAAACCCAGCCCAGAGAGATCTACACTCGCGGCCCCTGCCAACCCAAATGAGGTGAGAGGACGCAGAGAAGAGGCGAAGGACACGAAAGAGAACCGACTGCCGAGAAAGATAAAATGTCCGCTTCTCCCGGCGCCCGTGAGGGGCGGTAGGGAGCGGGGTCTGCGGCCGGCTTCCGAGTGAAACCAGACTTGCGGGTCTACTGAGCATGCCCGTTCCTTGGCAGCCGAGGGTCGCTCCGGTTCCGCACTCCGGGATTTATAGGCGGCCGGCGGAAGGACCAGGGTTGGGGGGTGCTTCCCCGCCCACGACTCCAGCTGGAGGGGCGGGTAGGCGGAGGTCCTGCTGGGGGCTCCGCTGGGCGTGCGTGAAGTTGTGAGAAGAACTACTCTACTTTTGAAGCTGTACGGTTTCACTAAGAGTCGACATCCTTGAATCGATCGTGTTCAGAGCTGCCCGCCCCCTGTTTTTCTGGTTGTGGGGGAGAAACACGGATATGGGTATTTAGTTCGTTCGGTAATGTCATTAAATTAAAGCCCTAAATACGTGATGCCCGCTATTCTGGTAACAATTCAGTAGACTTCGATAAAACCCTGATGTTCAGATCAAAAACATATCTGAGTTATTCGCCCAATATCGCCATTTATTCTATGGAGCTGCAGGAGTCGCAGCAATCGCGGGGGGAAGACGAAGAGGTGACCTGCTAAGAACATTTACATTAAAAAGCCCCTTTTGGGTGTTGAACGAGGCTGTAGAGAACTGGAAAGATTTCTTTAAAGGAACAAGAAGGAGCGTGAGTGAAGGAGGGTGGCACTTAGTAATACAACTGGCTAGAGAGGAGAAAGGGTTGCCATTCATCTATTTGCAGTGTGCTGCTTAATACCATACGATCACTGTAGCCATTTATTTTCCCCAGCAACCGTATGTTGAGGGTATTATTCTGACCCCACAGGTGTTGTATCCAAGGCTCAGAGAACCTAAGGACCTGCTGGAGTTTGGCATCAGGACATCCAAGTGGGGAGCTGGTGACACCTGGACTTCAGAATGTTTTTCTTTGCTCCTCTGGCTGCCTGGTCTGCCGTCTGGGCCATTCACTACTATTAGCAGGGAGCTGGATGAATGAGTGGTGATGACACGGATTTACTTGCCTACCTGCAGAAACTTATAATCATCTCACCTGCCACCTTGCCATTTGGACACTCTGAAACTGGATGATGGAGCCATAGCGATGCCCACTGGATGGAAAATTTTGACATGGACAAACATCTGTTCCTGGAAGTAAAGGAATGACCAAGTGGAATTTCTTTCAGCACCTCCAGGAGAAAAGCAATGACTAAAGGTGAGGACAGGACAGATACCTTAGCCTTATGGGGATTTAGAAAACAATGAGATGCTCCTTTGTTGGGTGCTTTCTCATAGCCTCTCAATGGCCTTAAAACCTGTGAAAGACAAGATTGTTTTTGTTATCCGTGTTTTATAGGGAAACTGAAGAACTGCTAAACGTCTCACTCAAGGTCTCAAGGCTGCTAGGAAAAAAAAAAAAAAAGCCCAGGTGTTCCTCCCTTGCATAGTTCCCTTTTCAGCACTATACACCAGCACTCAGCATCAAAGGGGGGTGAACCCTAATCCATGTCCACAAAGATCATGGTTGTGATAGGCATGAAGCCTAGGGTAAACCACTAGTTTCTCCTTGACTCAAGGTGATACTATCTTTGGAACACTTGTGGCTCTCCAAATGCATACATATACCCTTTAGGTGTACTACATTTGAGGCATTTAGTCTCTTAATTTGTTCAATGGCTGCTATTTGGTTAAAATCTCTGCATATTCTCTTGGCACATTCAGTAGCGTGGAAAGTGTACTGTGCTTGCAGAACAGGAAGGGGCAGGGACTACCTCTTGCTTTATAGCAAGACGCCCCCACCCCCAAGGAAATACTGAACAGCTATGTAAAGTAAATGTGTGGAGCTCCTTGTTCCAACACTATAAAGAATCTCAAAGGGGCGCCTGGATGGCTCAGTGGGTTAAAGCCTCTGCTTTCAGCTGAGGTCGTGATCCCGGGGTCTTGGGATCGAGCCCCATATCGGGCTCTCTGCTCAGCGGGGAGCCTGCTTCCTCCTCTCTCTCTGCCTGCCTCTCTGCCTACTTGTGATCTCTGTCTGTCAAATAAATAAATAAAATATATTTAAAAAAAAAAAGAATCTCAAAACTGCAACAGCAGAACATCAAACCAAGTAAAGATCTCCGTGCAACAGCACAGGTTGCATGCCAAGGAAGCCAGCCTTATCCACTCCTAGACAATATTGCTTTGGAGAGTGTGGGGCTGCCCGCGGTCCCAGGGCCAAGACAAGAAAAATCATTTAAAAGACAAAGGGTAGGAGGAGAGGGGATCCAGAAAGTACTCCTCATCTGTGCCAAGGCCCACTGGGCTGGTAACCTCTGGCCCACTAACTATGGCCTTCAAGGGCCTGGGGTAAGGGCCATCCTCCAACAAGAGAGAGGTTTACTAAATTTTTAACATGTATTTGAGCTTACCTTTTAACCCGAAGAAGTCCATCATTTCTACTGAAATGCAAACGTTTCTGGACTGTGTTGGATTTGCCTTTTTTTTTTTTTAAGTGTACAAATAATGATTCCTCAAAAATGCCCACTCCGCTAGCAAGACAAAAAAGATCACAAGATTCATGAGAAATTGAAAAGCTCTGCCATTCAGAACGTTGGCAAAAACACCTGTGCCGTCCCCACCCTCCCGTTCCACTGTGGAGGGTAGTTAGGTCCTCTGAGCCCAAGCACCCCTCTGGGCCTCTACTCAACTCCACGTCTCCGCTCCCGCCCCCCACCATTTTTAATCCAGGGGTTAGGATGGAGGGAGGGAACCAAACTGGAGCCAGATGTGTGCGAGTCCCCGGCTCCCGCCTCCACCCTCCTCTGGGGCTTCTTAAAACCCGGAGCGATGGCGAAAAAGGATCTGGAGCCAGACAGACGCCGCACAAACAACTCCGTTCCGCTGCTCCTCCGGGAGTATAAGCCAGGAGGGAGGAGGAAAGGAAGCCGGGCATGCTCAGTAGGCGGGACAAAGTTTTTTTTTTTTTCTCCTCCCCCCCTCCTTTTTTTTTTTTTTTTTTTTTTTCTTTCGGTCGCAAGTAGGAAGCTTTTTGCACTCCACCACCTCTGGCCGCTGGGAAGACGTCATCGCTTCCGCCCTACTTCCTCCTCCTGTTGGCGGCGGTGAGAATCCAATATGGAGTAAATCGGTGGAGTCGAGAGATGGGGCTCGGACGGGGCGCCCTGCACCGCCTCCCAGGCGCACCTCCCCCGGCCGCCGACCGCTCCCCGGAACCCTGATTGGCCCGGCCCCCGGGGGCGACCCCGGACCGAGCCCCCACCCGCGGCTGGCCCTTCTCTCCTCCTCCTCTCAGCAGTCTCAGCCGCTCCACGGCGCGCTTGTTTTTCTCCTCTTCTCCCCCACCGCCGTCCCCTGCCCAAATCTCTCCCCCCTCTGCTCGCTGCCGAGCCCCCGGAGCCCCTCCTGCAGAGCCCCGGGCGCTGCTGCGCTCACTCCTCCCGCAGCTTGCCTTTGCACCCCTTCCCCAAACCTCACCCGCGCTCCTATCGCCCTGCTTCCCCTTCTCCCTTCTGCGGCGCCCCTTCATCTCTCGCCGCTCCCCCTCCCCAACCAAATCAGGCGATCTCCGGAGATGTGAAGAAGGGGGGTGAGCGGACAGGAAGATGAAGGGAGCAAAGCTGCCCGCCGCGGGACAGGCGTCTAGGTGAACAGGAAAATGACCGAAGAAACACACCCGGACGAGTAAGTTTGGCCGCGGGGTGGGACGAGGGTGCCCCGCGGGGGTAGCGAGGGAGCCGGGGCTGAGGACGCAGGCAGGGACGCTGCTTGGGTGAACTTGGCGTGGGGTGCAGCTACTAGCCGGCCTGTGGGCTTTCGGCTGAGAGATTTCCCCCCGCGTTGTTGAAGTGAGGAGGGGGCAAAGACTGCTTAGGGCCCGCGGGGGCGCGCCTTGAGTCGGCGGGCTGGTGGCCGTGGCGGGGGCCAAGGGCGCGCGGGTGACCTCGGGGCGGTCCCCGCTCCCTCTCCGGGGACTCACAAACACCCCCCCCCCCGAAATCTTCCGTGGCCGGAGCGAAAGACCTGACACCCCCGCTACGGCTTCCCGGGGTCGGTGGGTTTTCATGTAGTGACTTTGTGACTCCTGCCCCGCCGCTCGCCCCCCGGTCCCTGAGGGAACCCACTGGGGCCCAGGCTCCGCCATTTCGTTTTCTTGAATCGCTCTCATTTGCATACCACATTTTCATTCATAAAAAACACGGCGGAGCCAGTGGAGGACTGGGCGCGGGCTGCGCTGGGGTCTGCGTGAGCAGGGATCCCCAGGCAGGTCGCCGAGCGGGAGCCGCTGGAGGGGTCCCGCGGCGCGTGTGAGCGTGTGTGCACGCGCTTTTGGGCTTGAGATAGGCGCCCCGCGGGATCGGGGCAGCTCGGGGGCGGATCCGAGTCGTGTGCTGCGGGGGCGGGCGGGAGCGTGCGGGGCGGTGTGCTGCGAGCCAGTGTGTGTATGTGAGTGTGTGTGTGTGTAAATGTATGTATCTGTGTGCGAGTGTGTGTGCGCGCATGCACAGGCATGCGTGCCCGGCCCGCGGGCCCGAAGGGAACAATGCTCGGGGCGCTCCGCTGGAGGGTCTCCTGGGTGACCCGCCGCCCTCCGGGGCATCCGAGCAGTTTCCCAGCCGGGGGCCAAGGTGAGGTTCTCTCCAGCCTCACGGTAGTGGAATCGGGTTTGGCTTTCTCCCACCCCCGCCCGAGGCGTTTCCAATTAGGGGAGCAGCGGCGGCAGGGCTCCTGGGCCCCGCGCCTGAGGTCGTCGGCTTCGGGTCGGAGTGGTCACCTCACGGCGGCCCACGCCGCTGCTCAGTGGCTGTGCCCGCCACCAGCCACTTTTTTTTTCTTTCTTTCTTTCTTTCTTTCTTTTTTTTTTTTTTTTTGTGAATAAGACGCTCTCCTTTATTGTCACATGATATCTCTCCCCTCCTCCCCTGCACATTCATAAATCCGGAGCCTGCCTCGGCTCCTTTCATTCAGAGCTGCCATTAGCTAAGGTAGCAGTGGCGCTGGCTTGGACGCAGAAGAGCCGGTTGGTAGCCACTGGGACACACCCTGGGGAGAGGCCCAGAGAGTGGGTTTGTGGGGTCGTGGGGGTTGGCGTGTATCTGCTCGAGAGGCCTGAGGTCTTTTGCCCCTGTGAGCATTGACAGTCCATGCAGAGAGGGGAAGTGACTCAGGGCTGGTTGACAGGGAGGGCTTTTCTTGTAGCAGGTGACAGAATGCTGTGCTCTACTCTTCAGAGTACTACTTCACTTTTTTTTTTTTTTTAATGCCCCTTTATCCTTTGGCCTCTGCTGTTGCCAGGCTGGGCCCGAGAGGGTATTGAGAGGGGTGGTGTATGGGAAAGAGCATTTCCTTCCTTTGGGGATCTTTGACTGCAGTAACCCCTGGTCTGCCAGACACCGCACCTGGAGAGCATCCTGCCTGGTGTGCCTGTTGCTGCAGTCCCACCACCTGTGCTGGTCTTTTCAAACATTTTGCTTTGCTTTCAGGAAAGGGTAAAATGGGGGGGGGGTTGCTCTTGTGGGGAAGAAATCTGCTGGTGGGCCTTGCCCCCATACCAACTTGACTAATAGACAAGTGTTTTTATAGGTCTTCCTCTGTCCTGGCACACACAGATAGTAGTAACAGGGAGGGACAGTTGCCTTGCTCTGAACTTTGGGATTCTTGTTGCAGATTGGTTTCATTCGCCCTGCCTTGGGTTCCTTACCTCCATCCCTTGGGAATACTGGCCTGGCCTCTCCCTTTTCACCATAGCATGTCAGCTTTGCACCTACCCCATCTGATAGCCAAAGCAAAGGGATTTGGGGTGGCATCACCAGCAAGAAATGACTATATCTCATTTCATGCTTTCAGAGCAATTCAGCATGGAACTGGCTGCCTCCACTGCTGTCAGAAGCCCAGTTGAGACAGTGGGTATTTGAGGACAGGTTCTGGTTTCAGTTAGAGAATTAGAAAGCTGTGGCACCTTAGCCCAGTGCAGAAGTGGCCTTCCTGGGATTACTTTTAATGTAATGACCTTGGCATGAGACATGAAACGTAAGCCCGTAAGAACACGGGCTGTAGGGGCTGTAAACTGCCATTTGTGGACACTGTTCATTGTATTGTTCAAGTTCTTACGTAATGACCCATCTGAAAAATTCCTTTTAAATGTTAGTGCCTGGAAGAAGGTTTCTCTCTGGGTTGCAGGACTTGCTGTGATTGCCTTTTTGTTGTTGGGTTTTTTTGCAACCACTGTCTGAAAGCTCAGAGCTAAAATTATTGCTTGATTACAGTAGTCGTAGTTATAGTCTAGCTTTTTGCTAGATTTATTTACCTCTCTAGTATGAATTTTGATCTTTCATTTTCTTTTCTAATGCCTTTATGTTTGAGGTCCTACAGATATCTTTTGGAAGTAGACAAGGTGTATTAAAATAAAGCAGTTTGGTGACCTCAAATGGGAGACCTATGGGAGAAATAGTTATGCCTTAGGTAAAGTAGATTTTTCTTTTCTTTTTTTTCAAGATTTTATTTATTTATTTGACAGACAGAGATCATAAGTAGGCAGAGGCAGGCAGAGAGAGAAAGAGAGAGAGAGAGAAGGAAGCAGGCTCTCTGCTGAGCAGAGAGCCAAATGGTGGGCTCTATCCCAGGAACCTAAGATCATGACCTGAGCTGAAGGCAGAGGCTTTAACCCACTGAGCCACCCAGGCGCCCGTAAAATAGATTTTCTTGATAGTCCATATATACTTAAGGTTTTTTTTTGTTTTTTTTTGTTTTTTTTTTAAGATTTTATTTATTTATTTGTAAGAGAGAGAGAGTGAGAGCGAGCACAGGCAGACAGAGTGGAAGGCAGAGTCAGAGGGAGAAGCAGGCTCCCTGCGGAGCAAGGAGCCCGATGTGGGACTCGATCCCAGGACGCTGGGATCATGACCCGAGCCGAAGGCAGCCGCTTAACCAACTGAGCCACCCAGGCGTCCCAACTTAAGGTTTTTATTAAATGGTACAGATATATAATAAATATGTTTAGTGTCAGTAAAGTCAGAATCTTGCAACTGTCAAAATTGTGCCTACTTTTAAAAAATAATTAATGTTTGGTCTTCTCATGCTCTTTTCTATGTCGATTTAAAACTCGAGGGAGGGGCGCCTGGGTGGCTTAGTGGTTGGGTGTCTGCCTTTGGCTTGGGTCATGATCCCAGAGTCCTGGGATTGAGTCCCACATCAGGCTCCCTGCTCAGCGGGAAGCCTGCTTCTCCCTCTCCCACTCCCCCTGCTTGTGTTCCCTCTCTCGCTGGCTTGCTCTCTCTGTCAAATATATAAATAAAAAATCTTAAAAAACAACAACAACAAAACAAAACAAACAAAAAAAAAAACTTCTCGAAGGGCACCTGGGTGGCTCAGTCATTAAGTGTCAGCTCAGGTCATGATCCTAGGGTCCTGGGATTGAGCCCCACATCGAGCTCCCTGCTTAGCAGGAAACCTGCTTCTCCCTCTCCCCCTGCTTGTGTTTCCTCTTTCACTGTGTCTCTTTCTGTCAAATAAATAAATAAAATCTTTAAAAAAAGAAAAAATACTCTGACCTTTCTCCTCTGATCCCATTCCAGCTACAAATGCATGTTAAGTTTTACATTTCTACAGATTTTAAAAAATAATTTAAAAGTAAAAAGCATCAACAAACTGTTGAAAAGAATCTTTTGTCCAAAAGAGTGGAAAAAATTTTTTTGATCATGTGCATTTTGTCTGTATCTTGAAAGCATTTGATTATGGTCTTGAATGATTTGGAAATTTGTTGACAAAATGAAGAAATCCTTCTCAAGTGAGCTTAACGCAGAAGACATCGGCCTACCATGTAGCTATTCTGTCCCTCTCATAAATACTTCTCTGAAAGACACATCTTGCTGAGAATGGACTTTTAGTCATGTTTTTCCTAATGTTGAAAGGTCTTCCATTAAAAAAACAACAAAAAAAAACCAGATATTTTTACCGAACCATTTCAAAGAAATGAGACGTCAGAATGTCCTGTCTCTGAATACTTGAGCTTACTTCCCACAAGATGAGGATACTCATCCAGGAAACCGCAATACCATCATCACACTTTACAAAATTAATAATTATTCCCTTTATTGTCTTTAACATTCAGCGCAGTTGACTGAAAATGTCTTTTACAACTGTCATTTCAGCCAGGTGCCAATTAATGATCCTGAGTTAAAGGCATTTAACTTATACTTACAGCTCAAGGCTCAGCTGTTTGCTCACTTTCTGATCTAAGGCAAGTTATTTATCTTTCACCTTGGCTTTTTTTTTTTTTTTAAGATTTTATTTATTTATTTGACAGAAAGATCACAAGTAGAGAGAGAGAAAGGAAGGGAAGCAGGCTCCCTGCTGAGCAGAGAGCTGAATGCGGGGCTTGATCTCAGGACCCTGAGATCATGACCTGAGCCGAAGGCAGAGGCTTTAACCCACTGAGCCACCCAGGCGCCCCTTTCACCTTGGTTTTATCTGAGTGAATAAAATGGGAGTGAATGTTAGCAATTTCATGGAGTTGCTATGAAAATTAAAGGAGATATCCTATGTAAAGCTTACTGTCGAGCACCAAGCATCAAACAGGTGTCCGGTGTTGGCTCTTAGAAGGCCACTGGGATAGGTTTCTTATAGGCTCAGCTTGTTAATTTTTCAAATAATCCTATGAAGAAGGAGTTACCCCATTATTTTATTATTTTTTAAAGATTTTATGTATTCATTTAGAGAGAGAGCGTGTGCACACAAGAGCCACCGGTGGTGGGTTGGGGCTGAGGGAGAGAGGCTGGATCCCACCACCCTCAAAACAGCCCTGAGATCATGACCTGAGTTGAAATCAAGAATCAGAGGCTAAAAACTGAGCCACCCAGGTGCTCTGGAGTTACTCCATTTAACTGATGAGGAAGCTTAAGTTGCTTTGCTTAAGATGACACTTTAGTCATTTAGTCTTCTCAACAGTCCTATGAGATAGATGGGGTATTATTACCTCCATTTATAGGTGGGGAAACTGAGCCCCAGAGAAGATGAGTAACTTGTCCAAGATCGTATCATTAGTAAATGAAGGAGTTAGGATTTGACTCCAGCAGCCTGGCTCAGAAAGGACTTGTTTTGTTTTGTTTTTAATATTTTATTTATTTATTTATTTGACAGAGAGAGACACACGGTGAGAGAGGGAACACAAGCAAGGGGAGTGGGAGAGGGTAGAAGCCGGCTTCCCACTGAGAAGGGAGCCTGATGTTGGGCTCCAGTCCCAGGACTCTGGGATCATGAACTGAGCAGAAGGCAGCTGCTTAATGACTGAACCATCCTGGCAGCCCAGAAAGGATTGTCGTTAACCACTGTGAGGTACCTTCTCAGAGGACAGGTGGGCCAGCCTTAGTCATTCTGACTTCTGAGCTCACACTGTTTCTGTCAGTCATGCTGTCCTTGATTCTTCTGAATTGGTGACAGTCTATCATTGCCATAATTTTTTCTACTTCCTTTATCTTCCCTGAAATTGCCATGGGGCACGTACTGAATTAAAGTGAATTTAAATAAACCTAGGCTTGAGAATTCTATGATACACCATAAGATATTTGGAGTGTGAATCCAGAGTTGATTATTGCTGTATGTCAGCTGTATGTTCGTTGAAATACAGTTGTAGAAATTAGACCTGGTACAATAAATATTGATCCAGTTTCTTTGCATCAGCCTTTAAAAAAGAGGTGTTTATACTCCACCTGAATAGAGTCCTTAAATGTTGAGAACATGGAGTTGGCTCTGCAGAATTTGAATCTTGGTCCATTCACCAGAAGATCTTGAAAGCAAGACAAAACAAAACACTTGGAAAGACCTTAACAAAATTGTAAGCCAGGACATGCAATTGTATAAAGTCAAGGGCCTACTGTAAGGCCCTTCATCTTTCTAGGTGGTGAACTTGTACTTCTCTCCATCTGCTAGGCTTGTTTCCACGAGGACTTAGTGAGTGCTCCCTCCTTTCTAGCTATGGCTGATCCTCTCTGCTTTCCACTTCCTTTAATCAGATAAAATATATAAAAGTGAATCAGTACAAATACCAAAACTATTCTGCCTCAGCAGTCTGCTTACTCAGGCTCTGTATTCTGGAGTTTTCTTCCTTCTCTTCTGCAAGTGAATTTCTGCTCATTCCCCCTTCCACCAGTTCTGCAGCCATTACTTTGATGGGGTCCTTCCATTCTTTCTTTTCCGTCCCCTCTTCACATCAAAACTGAGGACCCTTTATAGTATTTTTTCCTCATGCTGTAGGGCAATTCTCACCATTTAGAGTTGGGCCTATACTCGACTAGATTCTTACCAGAATATGAGCTTCTTGAATTCAGGATTACCTCTTAACTACTTAGTTTTCTAGTTGTTGGCCCAATACTGTTGGGCACATTATGGTTGCTTAATAAATGTCTGTTGAATTAAAAAATGGATTTAATTATTTTAGGATGCTTTGTCTCTACCAACAAATGCAATAATTGTAATTGTATTTGTGCACAGAAAATATGTGGATAAACCCCCTCTGAGAAACTGCCTTCACAAGAAGCCCTTGGCACATTTTGTGGAACTTGGGTGCCGAACGATCTGGTGGTGGTGGTCTGTGATTGATAGCTCAAAACCATTTTGGTTCCAGTCAGTGTTGTAGGAGTTGGGAAGTGGAAGATCTTGAGTGCCTTACAAGCCAGGGGCTATGTTTCTGCCTCTGCAGGAGAATCTCCACAGAAATCACAATATTAACAACTTGTAGTAGCCGCAGGGTTCTCGTGGAGTCTTCGCACTCAAAGTCAGAGACAGCCATGCTCATGAACACCAGTATTGGCACAGTTCCTATATTCCCCGGGCTGAAAGCAAATACACAGTCTGACAGCAAAACTCTCAGAAACTGAACATGATGATAATAGAGGCAGAGCCCCAAGTTTTGGGGTATGGTTTTTTTGGCTTGTTTTGTTGTGTAAATTGGGCTGGTTTTGTTTGTTTGAGACCCAGTCATGTTGATGAACTCTTGTAAATGCTTCCCTTTAAGCAGTATGTAAGACCAGAACATTAATGATTTTTTAAAGCATGTTCAGGGGCATGTAGTCACTGGAGTAGAAGGACTATTTTGCACCAGTACACATAGTGCACTGTGGAGCAAAAAGCATTTTCTGTGCACTGGTGGGCGTGACACGTTGGTCCTGCAGCTTGTTATGTGTCTCATGTCATAGAAAGGAAGTCAGGCCAGGATTTTAATAAAATACTTGCTAGGAACTGGCAATTGAAGGGATTAGAATAAGGGCAGCTTTTGAAATGTATGGGTTTGGCTCCTCTGTGTACTGATAGAATGATTTTTCAGATCTGGTTGTTTTCATTCTTAGATATATTCCCTGTTGGCCATTCCTAAGTGCTTAAACTTAATTATCAGGTTAAGTTTTTAATTGTCTTTCCTAGTTCATCTGGTAATGGTATCTTTGTCTCTTCGTTTTCATTTCTTATTCCTCTTCTTTTCCTCCGTGGGTCGCTTTGGCCCTGGCATCCAGTATTGATTTTTCAGATACTACTTAGTTTTGCATCCCACCCTGAGAATGCATGGAGAAGGCTAGCCCTATCTGCCCTGCTGGTGTTGGGAATAATCACTTATGAAGCCTTATACCCATAGTCTTGCAGCATGCTGAGCGCATAGTAGGCTGTCTGCAAGTGTTTGTTGATTGATTAAAGCAAATATTTGTTAATTGAAAAGTAATTATACCTTGTATCAAAATATAAACTATTATTCTTAGTGTACCTACATTCCAAAAGATTTTGAGGTTACCTTTTCAAAATGTCCAGGAGGGACCAGCTGCCGTGATGATAGTGGAGGAAATGGGGGTTTTGGGGTCATACTGTGTTCTGTCTTCTGCTGATTAAGGGCCCCTGGAAGGTGTTTTAAGCCAGGAGTCCTGGGATAATATAAATGAAGGTCACTCTATCTAATTCATAGGCTGTTAAAAAGTGGAAATGAAATCTTGAAGGTAAAGCATTTCAGCACAGTGCCTGATAAATTGGGAATTCAGTGGGACTCACCCACCTCCAGTGTCTCATATCATGTAGCACAGTATGATTTATTTTCAGAATCTACAAGGTAGAGGATATCCATTTGCAATATTTTACCTTCAGAGCACCTTTTTTTTTTTTAATGTTTTATTTATTTATTCAACACAGAGGAAGAGATTGCAAGTAGGCAGAGAGGCATGCAGGGTGGAGGGGGAAGCAGGCTCCCTGCTGTGCAGAGAGCCCGATGTGGGGCTCTATCCCAGGACCCTGAGATCATGATCCCAGCCTAAGGCAGAGGCTTAACCCACTGAGCCACTGAGGTGCCCAGAGCACCTTTTGAGTCAAGGAACAAGATTCTCACTTTAATGCCTGTGAGAGTTGAAGTGACCTGCTCCAGGGGGTTACTAGGAGAATTAGAGCCTCGAAGTCACATTCTGCTTTCTGTTCGGCTTTCTGGTGCTATGCTTGTAGGACCTAGAGAAACTCATTAGTTTTGGTGCTGTCATGTCAGTAATGCCCAGCTGACTGCTGGCACTTTTACTCAGTTGGCTGTCTTTTTAAGATTTCCTGTCTTACAGAAGCTGGCCTCCTCTGTTACTGTCAGTGTACTTACCTGTACATCCTTGGCTTTGTACTACAAGGATGTAGTAACATCCTTGGCCTTCTTGACATTCCTGCCAGAGGTCTAGAAATCCTATCACCAATGCCCTTCAGATTGTTTCTCAGAGTCAATAGGCTTGGTCTGGGTGGGATAGGTGTGTGTGGGGGGGAGGGTTGGCTGAAGATTCCCTTAGGAGTGAGTTGGCTTGTGACTTGTTTTTTCTATTTGTATGCCGTGTTGGTGTTTATGTTTTATATTTTCGGCCAAGAAATAAAGTAAATGTTAGATTAGATGTTTAATGTAATCACCAGCATTCCAGTAATTTTATTCATTTTTACAGGTCTTTTAAAGCTGCAAAGTGTGAATATAGTCTTAATGTAGTCATTTCATCTTTTTCCTTCATTTAATAGGTTAGATCAAATCTATGATTTTTCTCAGATTCAGTATTCCAAAACAGGTCTGCTCTGCCAGGGGAGCATGTACTGGCTCAGTATTCCTTCTGGGTCTGACGGCCTAATGGTTGCCTTTTCATTAATCTGTGTATAAACAGGTTTCATATCCAGAGTCTACTGTTTATAAACTAGCTTTGAGGCCCTTTCCCTCCATTCTGATGTCTTTTATACTAAGGAAAATCAGGGAGTACTAGTTTCCAGAGGTTTTCAGAGTGTGGTAGACTTTAAATCTAAATTACTTGACTTTATTATTTTTTTTTAAAGATATTATTTATTTATTTGGCAGAGAGAGGTCACAAATAGGCAGAGAGAGAGGAGGAAGCAAGCTCCCTGCTGAGCAGAGAGCCCGATGTGGGGCTCAATCTCAGGACCCTGGGATCATGACCTGAGCTGAAGGCAGAGGCTTTAACCCACTGAGCCACCCAGGCACCCGTCTTTAGAAGATACTTGGACCCTAGGGGCCTCTGGGTGGCTCAGTCAGTTAAGCGTCTGTCTTCAGCTCATGATCTCAGGGCCCTGAGATCGGGTTCCCCACTTAGAAGTCTGCTTGTCCCTCTCCCTCTGCCCCTCCCCGCTACTCATGCTCTCTCTCTCTCTCTCTCCTTTCTCTCATAAAATCTTTAAAAAAAGATACTTGGACCCTAATTGCAAAGCCATGTGTTAATTATTTTATTGGGTAAGTAAATAACCAGGGTGGTGAGGCTTGAGCCAAGGGAGTGACTACCTGGTGAGTGCCATTCACTTACTGTGTACCTTAGTGCACCAGACACCGAGATGGCATGGGACCGGAACTGTGACTCAGAAGGAGGCTCTGACCTTAGGGAGCTTGTGTTCTAGGGTGCTAGGCACTTTCATATGCCTTAGGGGTATGAAGACAGCATCATCTTGATGACTGACTCTCAGAGTTGTTTTTCCTTTCTTCCCTTGCTTCTGCAGGGCTCCCCCTAGAGCTGCAGGCATCAGGATTCCCAAGTTGAGGGTGGGGGGCAGTCTTCATCCAGAGCATCGAAGGTACTATATGCCCTTCCCAGAACCCCCCAACAAGCTCTTCAAGTTATTTTTGGGGGGTGTGTGTTGTGTGTACATGCACTCGTGCCCTCCCATGTGGATGGAATATGTCTGACAGCCAGGAGAATATGCAGAAAGGTTAAGTATCTTGTCTGAGGTCACAGAGCAGAATTTATTTTTAATCCAGGTCCTTTAACTTCAGGCCCCATAATTATAGAATATTATATGTCATAACTTTGTAGAGCTTTAGTTTTCTTATATAAAAAATTGTGTTGTGTGTACAGCTTGATTTATATTACTGTAGAGCAAATGAAGTTAAAACTTACTTTGAATCCTGAAACTGCCTCAGAGCTATGAGGTGACATTTCTTTCTTGCATTTCTTTTCAGCCCTGGAAAGCAGTGCCCCCAGAGGTGACCTTTTCTGTACTGATACAAAGAGCAACATTACGGGTATCTGGAAGGCCCCATTGGTTGGGCGTCTGTCTGCCTTTGGCTTAGGTAGTGATCACCGGGTTCTGGGATAAAGCCCCTTGTCAGGCTCCTGCTCAGTGGGGAGTCTGCTTCTCCTTCCCACTCCCCCTGCTCACTCGCGCGCGCTCTCTCTCTCTCTCTCTTTCTCTCTCAAATAAATAAAATCTTTCAAAGAAAAAAGAGCAACTTTACAGATACCTCTTTGGGGAAAAGAACTAGCCACCTTATCCTTGAAGTCTAGATGAGAATGGATAACAATGCATACTATTCTGGACCTGTGTTTTAGCCTAGCTATTTTGGGAGGAGGATCAAACTTAAACTTGTATTGTGAGTCTTGCAAAGTGAGGATTCTGGTTTAGAAAGGCCTCAGATTTTGTATTTTCTTTTCAAGATTTTATTTATTTATTTGACAGAGATCACAAGTAGGCAGAGAGAGGCAGGTGGTGGGGTGAGGGGAAGCAGGCTTCCTGCTGAGCAGATGAGGGGCTCTATGTGGGGCTCGATCCCAGGACCCTGAGATCATGACCTGAGTTGAAGGCAGAGGCTTTAACCCACTGACCCATCCAGGCACCCCATAGATTTTGCATTTTTAAAGAGGATTTATTTATTTATTCGAGAGGGAGAGAGAGACAGATGGACAACAGAAGCGGGAGGGGCAGAGGGAGAGGGAGAAACAAATCTCAGGTGGACTCTGTAGTGAGCATGGAGCCCAACTCGGGGCTCAGTCCCAGGACCCTGAGATAGATCATGACCTGTGCTGAAACCAAGTGTTGGATGCTTAACCCACTGCACCTCCGAAGTGCCCTTCAGATTCTCCATTTTTTAATAAACTTCCAGGTGCTGCTGCTCCGTGGATGACAGTTCATGGGTTATCAGGGCATATCCGGTAGTGCCGGTAGTAAGCTCACAGCGGCCAGATTTGTGTCTTCAAAGTTGACTTCACATACTTGGTGTTTGGAATCTGTTGAAGAAGGTGGTGCTTCCACATGGAGACATACTATTATCAAGCAGCCGCTTCTCCATCCCTGGCAGAGTTTCCAGCTTTGAGATGGAGCTTGGCTTTAGATGGGAATATGCTGGAAGAATTTTTTCTTACGGCTTAAAAAGCATTCTTGGTGAATGCCAGGAGGCCCAAGAAATCCATCATTTAAAAAGAAATATGAAGTCCCAGCACTTTGTATGTAAGGTCTATGGTCAGCTGGCATTCTGCACCTTCCAGACAAATCCGTCTTGTATGGAAAGCCTGCTGCCTGGGGAAGCAGGCACGTACAGCCCTAGAAGAAATCACAGGAAGTAATTAAACAGAGAAGGTCAGAGAAAGAGGAAGTGGTTGTGTTGTTTCTGATGCGAATAGCATTGTTGTTCCTCGGGATCCCAATGATGGTGTTTAAGTCTTCTGGAATGCACTGCTTGGGGATTTGATTGTATTTAAATTGCAGCCCTTTCAGTTTATTCTTTTAGACAGCAATCTATTTAGGAAATGAATTGCTTTTAGGTCTTATCAGGAATACCCACGTGCCTGAGCAGAAGTTTTAAGCAAGGAGTTGCTTATAGCTTGGCAAATTGCACCTAAATGAAATGAATGTCAAGACTATTAGAGGTTAATTTTAGGTGTCTGGAGTTCTCCTTAATTCTCCTGATTAAACACTTTAACATAATAGTTTCCTTAATTGGAATAATGATGGAATATTAGCATGCATATTAAACCATTTACCCAAATTTGAATAGGGTTAAAATGCAAATTATCCATCACTTGTCAGTTGCTTACTTTTTAGAGATGATTCCTGGTGAGAGATGGGGAAAAGACTGGAATGTGAATTGGGATGGGGCTTTCCATTTGAGGCAGCATGGCTAGGAAAGCCAAGAATAGACCAGAGGACTGAAGTAAATGAGAGACCCTTTGTTCCCCCAAAACAGTGGTACTAAAAATACCCCAATGCTGTGATAGTAAAACTGCAACATGGGGGCAGATGCGGTGGGAAATCTGAAATGAGCTGATGACCCTCTGGTTGTGTGTTCATTAGTCTGCCATATTTGTGATGAGAGACTAAAGACCCTCCACCCCTACCCCTGGATATCCCATCTGAAGTTTTGGTCTGATGCCACCACCTAGCACTTCCCAATGTCTGAGAACCCATAAACACTCCCAGGTGTCTGTAAACCAAATACATAATGTCACCCATTTGTAACTATTACTCTGTTTCAATGTACATAGCTGCATTTACAGAATAATAAACCATGACCTCTTTAAAACACTACACAATTCACAGTGGATGTTTGACGTATATTTTTCTTAACTTATGGTTTATAACAAATACAACTGTAATCCCTGGGGAGGGGAGCTGGTATCCGAATTTTCTCCCGTTGAGTCTTCATACTTAGAAAATTGGGAATCCCTGTGGCCCTCATTCTGGATGTAAGAACATAAGTGTGGTCCTTCTGTAGGGGATGCAGGCGCAAGAAGGCGTGTTCCTACTCCTGGGTGGATTGGTTGGAAGGTCTGAGGAAAGTAGGGGCCAAGTGTAGTTGGAGGAGGAGGAGATGAAAGTGAGTCAGGCCCTCTCCTCTAGAGACTTGGCATGATGTTTGGTCTTCTGATTAAAGCTGGGAGTGCTGGGGGCTTGAGTCTTCTCTGTCTTCTGTTCTTGCCTTTTTTAGCTCCCGTGGTCAGCACTGTCCAGTACCTGTGCTGTGCACTCTTGAGTGAATACCAAGCAGCACAGAAGATGGTCACCCTGTTAACATGTGTACAGAGCTGTGGAAGACAGGAAATTTAGGTTCCCGTTCCTTCTTCACCACTACCCTGGTGTGTGGCCTAAGATGTCGAGCTTCTCTGGACTCTGCTTTCTCATCTCTAAAATTAAGCGGTTGAATAGCATAATGATACTGAAGGATTCGTCTAGTTCCAGATATTATAGGGAGAGTAAATGTTAAAAAATTGTTTTATTTATAAGCATGATATTCTTTTCTCTCTCTCTCTCTTTCTTTCTTTTTTTTTTTGTTTTTGAAGCATAGTTGACACACAATGTCTCATTAGTTTCAGGTGTACAACATAATAGTGATTCAGCAACTCCTTACCTTATCTTGTCCTCATCGCAAGTGTAGCTACCATCTGTCACCGCACAACACCATTTTACAATACCATTGTCTGTATTCCCTGAGTTGTGCCTTTCATCTCTGTGACTTACTCATTCTGTAACTGGAAGCCTGTATCACCCACTCCCCTTCACCCTTATGCCCATTCCCCCACGCCACCTCCCTCTGGCAACCACCATTTTGTTCTCTGTGTTTACGGTCTATTCTGCTTTGTTTTTTTAGGTTTCATATATACGTGAAGTGATTTGCTAGTTGTCTTTCTCTGTCTGCCTTACTTAGCATAATCCTCTCTAGGTCTGTCCATATTGTTGCAAATGGCAAAATCTTCCTTTTTATGGCTAATATTCCATGGTGTATATATGTGTGTGCGCCACACATTCTTTATCCATTTATCTCTCCATGAACACTTGAATTGCTTCCATATCTTGGCTGTTGTAAATAATACTACAGTGAATCTAGGAGTGTATGTATCTTTTTGAATTAGAGTTTTGTTTTCTTTGGGTAAATACCCAGTAGTGGAATTACTAGATTGTATGGCATTTCTCTTTTTAATTTTTGTGAGGAACCTCTGTTGATGGGTCAATATAGAAATTTACATTCCCATCAACAGTGCATGAGTGTTCCCTTTTTTCCACATCCTCACCAGTACTTGTTATTTCTTGTTTTTTTTGTTTTTGTTTTTGTTTTGTTTTTTGGGGGTGTGTTTTTTTGTTTTGTTTTGTTTTTTTATACTTGTCATTTCGGGCAGGTGTAAGGTGATATCTTAATGTGGTTTTAACTTGCCTGATGATCAGTGATACTGAGCATCTTTTCATGTGTTGGTTGGCATAATACTCTTTTTTTAAAACAGAGAGAAATACAAAGTAGAAATTAAAATACTGATTGCTGCCCCAGTCAGGGAAGAGTTCACTTTCGGCAGGGTGGGTCTTGAATCTTAGAGGACTTAAATAAGGGTGATTGGTGGTATTTTGCGGGAGGCACAGATCAAGCCGTATAGCGGGGAGGCATCTCTTGTCCAAAGGTCTCTTCCACAGGTAGGAAACTCCTTGTCTAGGTTTATGCTGGGGGAGCTCAGAGAACAAGCCAGTGAGATTGGCTGAGACTAGCTTTGGGAGGCTGTTGAGTGCCAGGCTAACAAAGCAGGTACTTGGACATTTGTTCTTTAGGTAGGACAGAGCTGGTTAGGGTTTTGAAGAAAAGATGATGTGATATGTTGTTAAATTCAAATTAGTTGAACTAGTTAGCGGGTGCAGGCTAGGCTGGAGTCAAGAAGGCTGCTAATAATTGTTGCTCTGCCATACCTGGGCAGGACTTTGCTCTCTAGCCTTAATTAAATGCAGTAGTCATTGCTGTAAAAAGTTCTGTTCCAGGGAGGGTGTCGTTAACGCTTATTGGAAGATGGTCAAGTATGCAGTGAAATTCAGAACTTTACTTTGTAGATCAAACTTAAAATTTGGGAGTAACCCAAGTAAGTGGTGTGAGTTTTTTGATATGTTTTTAGTATTATTACTTATGCAGAAACACAGCACTGGTCTGTTGAAATTGCTTGTGAAGTGTGCAGGATACATTGCCCTTAGTAGAGCAAAATGGTTGCAATTAGATCATAAAATTATAGAACTGGGGAGGATCTTAGGAAAATGCCATCTCAGCTCCCTTCTTTTACGTGTAAATTGCAGTCTGGAGAGGTCAGATGTGTGTACTGGGGTCACCATGCTAGTCAGTGGTTTGGGATATGTCAGTGAGCAGATGTCATCTGGCCTTGGTTCCAGTCTTGTTTTGGGTACTATGTTAAACAGTCATAACAATTGCTATCCTCAAGTTGTGGAACCCCCAGGAGACAAGATAAAGATGGTGGAAACCGTCAGTTTGGGTTCACGTGGCCCGTGTAGACGGTGAACCATCAACACTTTGAACAGATTGATAGCGTTGGTCAGCTCCTGTGCAATAGGTTACAGTAGTTGAGCTTGCCAAACGCTGTCCCTGTGTGGCTCACCTGCAGATGGCAAGTAGGGTTTCTGAGGTCTGGCTTCCACGTGTTGTGTTTCAGGGACAGAAGGGTTGGGGGTAGAGACAGAGGAGGGCCTCTTTCAGCTTGCCATTCTGGGAGAGGGGAGATGAGCCCTCGGGTGAAAAATTGAAATACATGTGATGTTCCAAGGTTTTTGCACCTGGGCACCAGCAAAAAAGTTTTGAAACATTACCTCTCCTTGTTCTTCCTCCCCAGCTCCAGTGCCTTCTGTTCTCCCCATGTGTTTGCTTTTGATGTTAACTGCCAAGGCAATGTGGTCATAGACAGCAGGAAGTAATATTTGATATGCAGGTCTCGTGGGGTGGGGGTAGGTGGATGCCAGGATGGGAAGGGTGGCGGTTTTGGCACATTAATGTGAGAACACTGCGCGCTTTTAAGCCAGCAGGTGCTGTGGCCCCTAAGGAGGGAAGGGAAGAGTTGACCACCTGGTCATTAAGAGCATGTTTTTATGGTAGCTTTCTACTTCCAAGTTTTTCTAGGGCCACTGCCCTATAGGCTGAAACCAGATAAACGTAGGATTATCCTCTGTACCAAACATAGGTAGTGTTGTAGCCAAGGGCTTGTGGAAACTTAGGCTTGAGAAAGAATGAAAATAAGCTCCAAACCAAGCCACTATCCCCACAAACCAAAGGTCCCACAAACAGGCTGGGCAGGCATACCCTACTTTGTTACAGTGAGATTTGATCCATTTCCCATTCCTGCTTTCAAACTACATACAATCTTTAGTCAGGACTCCCCATGCGATAACAAGATTCATTCATCATTGTGTAGGATAGGAAACTTATATTTTTAAAACTTTTTTTCTCTTGGGCTTCTATCCATCCCTCCCTTTTGTTTCTTCCTGTTGATCTCCTTCAGCTGGGCATTCTTTTACTCAGGAAGTGAAAGGGTCCCTTGTGAACCTGAAGATCCTAGTTCAGTGCTTCTGAATTGTCCAAATGATTCGGATCATTTGGTTGTAAATGATGGATCCCCCTTCCATGTTCCTGTTACTCCACAATGAGCAGCACAGCAGTGACCTAGAGAATTAGGTTAGGTGCGGTCCACCCACCACCCCTGGTGTACAACCTGAAACAGACCCCGCCCCCTGCCCCCCAAGCTGTCCTAACAAGGACAGTTTATCAGTAGAACAGAGGCCCAGGGTTGGTTTGGGACACTGTTTAGGATGCACTACCCTTCCTGCTTTACAGTCTTAACCTTTCTCATCCCTGGACAAATGGAATTAGAATTTCACCTCCACTGTGTGTGTCCTTACTAAAGCAAATCCAGGAGATTCTAATGTGCCTCAGACTAATCAGGATTTGGAAGAGGGGAAGTAGGGGGATAGGCTGGGAAGTAGTCAAACCTAGAGGGTTGTAACCAACCAAGATGGTCTTGACTAGGGAAAATTTACTCTGTTTAAAGATTCTGGGTGACAGATGTTAACTAGATTTATTGTGTGATGATCATTTCATAGTATCTACAAATACCGAATCATGTCATACACCTGAAACTAACATAATGTTATATGTCAGTTATATCTAAAAAATAATAAAGCCCCTCCTCCAACTTCCCCAGCTTGTCACTACCATTAATTTATCCTACTCTGCCATTTTGGAAGGTATTCAGAAGGCAACACACCTCCATGTCTGTGAATGGGAATGTTCTGAGAAGTGTTCCTCCTTCTTTTCCTGCCCTTCCTTCTTGGTTCCACCTCATTTATGTTGGATAACAAATAATTACTAAGGGAGGAAGATACCAAATTGATGTTACATGTGAAGTAAGATCGTAAGGGATAAAAAATAAATTCTAATTGTTGATCCAAGAGGTCTTTAATAAAAAAAATTCTAAAGCATATGAAAAATCACCTACAGCTGCCGTAAATTATGGCTTTTTAAAAATTATTTTTAAAAAAGGTTTAACTAAAACTTTGACAGCCCTATTAACTTGGTAATGTAACATAGTTGCTTTTAGGATACGTATTTAGCTATTTTAATAGTTAAAGTAATAAATATAGGTTTTGTTTTGTTTTGTTTTCTTTAGTGGAGTGGAACCAGTTATTTTGCAGGAAACAAGAATAGTTCTTGCATTTGATTTTTGACAAAACTTTGCTAATGTGAGACCCGTATTTGCTCAAATTTAAAGGAAAACAGAATTATAGAATCATATGCTTTTACCTAGAAATGAAAATACATTGACTTAGAACAGATGTCTCTAACAAAAACTGATGCCAGGTTTTAAGACTATAGCTTGTCACCCAGAACCAGAAGAAAATGGGACACAGTCTTGCACAACAATGTAAATGTACTCAGTGCCACTGAACCATACACTTAAAAATGGTTAGAATGATAAAATTTTATGTTATATATTTTTTCCACAATTAAAAAAAATCAAACCAAAAAAATGGGACTGACGTCAACTAATGACTTAATAAGAACTCCAGAAAAATGGCAGCTTGAGCATGACTGTCTGGGCCTGCGCACCTCAGACTCTCAATCTTCCAATTAGAATCTTCCTTTGTAGATTTCTTGTTTCCTGTCAATCGCTAGTCCCCTCCATCTCCTCTTCTGCTCCTCCCCTCAAAAAAGCTTCCTTCACAGAAGTTGAGGCAAGTGAATCTGAGGTCACTCCGGTGGGGCTCAGTCGCGTGGCTTCTAAAGGTTCCTGCAGTTGACTTTGACTTTGTGCATTTCTTTTTAGACTAGTGTCTTGACAAGGGGTTGGAACCTCTGAGAAAGGGCTTAAGGTCCAAACAACTTTGCAGGAGCGCTACCACCATAGCTGTTCTTGATTTTGGATGGTGGGGCGATGAGCCCCTCCCAGCTGGGGAGACCAGGGTTGAGGGTCCACTCATTCATTAGTGACCAACCAATACTGCCCTTAGGCAAGCACTTCTTATCCCGAGAGCCTCAGTACTTCTTGGGTAGAACAAGAATACTGATTCTTATCCCGCGTGGGATAACAGTGCAAGAGTTTACTACCTAACACACATGTGAAAACCAAATAAGCCAGTTTTCTCTTCCTCCTTTCTTCTATTTGGAGACCAGCAGATTGCTAAACTGGCAGGTGAAATTAAGAGTCAAATTCAGATGTTCAGTGAGAATGAACATGTGCCGTAGTGCATGGCTATGAGAAAACAACCTGCTCCTTGATGATGTCAGGCCCTTTTTGGTGTTTTTAAGAGTTGACGGTTCTCTCTTTAAGTGGTTTTACTAGTAGCATGTTGATGTAAGTCGGATTGTTAGCATTTCTGAGGTGGTGTGCCCCCAGAGCAGGAATATTGGCAACTTTTTATATAGATTTTGGGAAATTTTCAGTAAACTGCATGGTAACCAAGAAGTACTCATTCTTGATTATTGAAAATTTATACTCATTCATAAACTGTTTATAGATTTGACACTTGCTGGCCTTGGGAATACTTAAGTTACCACATCACCACATTTGATACTTAATTTGGTAATCTCTGTGTCCACTAGAAAAAACAAATGTTATGATGAGCTGCTATGATAAGCTCTTGGGGATAGGGTTATTCATGGTCGAGGGCACAGTTGTCCATATGAAAGCACACCCCCTTCCTCCCCCTCCCAGGACTGAAACACCGAATCCAAAGATCTTACCACTTCAGGGAGCTGAGAAGTAGGCCCTGTTCCACCACGCTGAGTGGCCCTTCAGTTTCTGCTTGGACACTTCCGTGATAAGAAACCCACGTGCCCAGTGTCTTGGGCATGTGGCTCTGCTTGTTGGCAGAGCCTTCTATGGAACCACTGTCCACAGCAGCAACAACCGGTTCTCTTGTTCTGACTGCCCTGCTGATGCACGAAGGCTGTGTGTCCTCCGTTCTGCTGGCCAGGCATCATCCCTGTCTCCTTATCTGTGTTCAAGTTCAACCATCTCCAAGAAATTGGGGGACCAGAATTGGAGGCGCTTTTCTGGATGCAGCCAACTCTTAGACATGTGCTGTTTGCCTCTCTTTGTGCAGTCTAGGGTGGCGGGGTTGGTGGGGGTGGGAGGTGTGCATGGTCCATACATAGAAAGGCTCCAGGCTGTTTGCATTGAAAATGCATACCACTCGTGCTGAGCCTGCACCCTCGATTTTTCCTTTTCTTTTTTAAAAGATTTTAATTATTTATTTGAGAGAGAGAGGGAGCATGAGAGGAGAGAGGGTCAGAGAGAGAAGCAGACTCCCTGCCAAGCAGGGAGCCTGATGTGGGACTCGATCCTGGGACTCCAGTATCATGATCTGAGCTGAAGGCAGTCGCTTAACCAACTGAGCCACTCAGTGCCCTCAATTTTTCTTTTAATAGATGTATTGTTCACCCTCAGCTGCCGTGGGGTTTAGAGGAGTAGACGTCTCTCCCTGTGACAGGGCCTCCTTTTTGCCAGCCTGAGCACTTAGGTATTGTATCCTCTTGGCTTTTAATGTGGTGGACATGGATGGGGACGGGCATTCCCGCCTTTCCCAAACGAACTCTCCACTTCTAGGTCTAGTCTTTTGTATTCCCTGGCTGGTACTCTTCAGCACAGGTGCTGAAGGACAGGCAAGAAGGGGAATGAGCTGCTACTAGCATTGAAGTTGGTGGGTCTCAGAGCTGGTCCTGGGCCACCTAGTCAGTCAGCCGTCTGCAGGGCTTGTTAAAAATGCACGTGTCTGCAGCACCCCTCCCCCTCCCAGACGCCCTGGCTCAGTCAGGAGATCCACTTCCTAAATTGTAATTATATCCTCGATGTTCATTTTCGTAATTGTCCACCTACTGAGTACTCAGGAATCTTCAAGGCCACCTTTGAGCCTTTCTTCAGCCACCCAGTGCTTTTAATAGTTCCTGAGTATGTGTTTACACAATCTGCATTTTATGAAGTCCATAAAGACATATTTACCCAACAAGTCACCAATGCTCCAAAGGTCAGTTTTCCTCAACTTCTATGAAAGGTTCTTAACTCAAAGTCAATTAACACCAAGATAGACGCCAATTAAGGCAAGGAAATGAGCTGTTCAGGCCAACATTCCATCGGTACCTTTTGTCCCCTGTTGCAGCTTAGTTTCCCAAGTCCCTTCACACCATTTACTTCACATAAGCTGTACACGTGTGGCCAGATACAGCATAAGGTAAACATGCCATTTGTCTTGTCATGTCATCGTGTGGGAGAGCTGTTGAAGAGCATGTCATTTCAGTAACTAAGAAATAATGCCATGTTAGCACTTTGCAGCTGACTGAATTGCCCTCCCCATGGCAGGTGGAGGGGTTATCACAGGAAGGCCCACTCGGGCTCCTTCTGTAGTGTTGCTTTTTCAGAGCCTGTGGTTCAGTGAGTCTTGCCAGGGTCCAGAGTTGGGTCCAGAGCTGGGATTTCCTCGTTTACAGAGAGGAATTCCTTAAAAGAATTGCAGGAAGATTAGTTGAGATAATGTGGATCACATGCGTTGCATAGTGCCTGGCACATGGAAAGCAATCAGTTTAGAAGTGGGTTATGTCCTGCAGCTGATGATGGTGATAAAACAAACCGACAACCCTGAGAGGGAACAAACCCTTTAAGCTTGCTGTTGCAGTAGGGTCAAGAGCCTCTCCTGGCAGGTTTTCCCCAGCATAAGGCACAGGGAAGCCTCAAGTCCTGTGGCAGCCGCGACCCCATCCCGATGCCGGCTTGGCATCCCACACGACAGCCATTCCTCGGGAGAACGGTATGGAAGTGCGGCAGGCTCCTTCTGCTGTCACCGGAGATTCCATGGGTGACATCTTTCAACCTAACTTCTTACCTGTAAAAGCCTCATTCTTAGGAGAAAAAAGCTAGGTCATCTTTTGATTTGATTTGGGAACCATTTTTAGTTAGGTTAAGAACTGGAATAGTGAGTACAAACAGCGATGTGAAAAGAGCCTCTCCCTGAGAAGATCTACCAGGTGCCCTGACATGCTGACGAGCCCAGCATGGGCAGGGAGGAGTGGCCGCCAGTGTAGACTGCTTGCAGATTCTCTGGTATCAGCACGAGTTAGAAACTCCCCCTGCCCCCACATTTAAAATTATTATTAGTCTTCATCAGGAAACATAATTCCCATTACTAGAGGTGAGGCTGTTTATTCTTTTTTTTAAAATGACATCCAAGGTGTGAATTGCTCAGAGCTATGTTACAGGAAGGCACTAGGGCCTTCTTGGTAAAAACCAGAGGATTTAGACCAGTGCTGTCCAATAGAAATAAAACATGAGTCCCAGAAGTCGTTTTAGATGTTCTGGTGGCAGTATTTAAAGAAAAAATTGAATACAAACAGGTGATTTTAATTTAATTAAACACCTCTAAATTATCTCAACATGTAATCAGTATTAAAAATTATTTGTGAAATATTGTGCATTTTTTTCTACCACGTCTTTGAAATGCCATGTTTTCCACGTGCACCACATCTCATGGGGACGAGCTGTTTGCCGTGCTCATGGCCATGTGTGGCTAGTGCCTGCTGTGAGATAGTGTGCTTCTAGCCTAAAGCAGACCCAGGTGTGAACTCCGCTCTGCTGGTTATTAGCCATGAGACCAGGGGTAAATTACCTGAACCTTTCAAAGCCTCACATGTTTAAAAAAGGGACCACAGTATCCTCTTTTCTGGGCTGTTTTATGTATTAATTCAGACTGTGTGTACATAAATTGATGGGTCCACGAAGAGGTGCTGTGTCAGTAGCACCTATGAATTTTGAGGGAACCACTGTCTGTTGTGTAGAGTGTAGTTGAAAAAGAGAAGGCTGATGATGAAAACCAGTATTAGGGCGATATTTGTGGGCTGAAGAAGAATTTCAAAAAATCTGACCAGTTCCTGGGCCTCTCTGGCTCTGGATGATGCATTTGGCTTAGAGCTCTGTGACCGGTTCAGAGACGAAGGCGACAGGGAATCTCTGTGGCATCATGAAAACCGTCTCCACTTCAGAGGCGAGGGAGCCAGTTTCAAATTCTGACTGAACCTTATACTGCATTTTTCATCTTTCCAAACTTCAGCGTTTTCGTTTCTTAAATGGTACTAATCATAGGAAGCTTGCGAGGATTCAGTCAGACACGGCACATGACAGTCTGCCGTGGCGTTGGCCACATCTGAGGTCCCTAGTACGTTACTGCAACTGGCATCCAGGAAGCAGTTTCATCTTGCCGAGGGGGCCTGACCTGCCCCTCTGAAAAGCTGCTCCAAAGAGGAAACCAGCAAGAGAGGAGAGGGGCCCCTATGATGGTTTTGGTGAGAAACTATGGAGCTGCAAACACACTGATTAATCCTGTCTCTGCCTAGTGGATGGGCGTGGAGGATTTAGAGCTCCTCATCCGTTTGGTTCATTGAATATACTGAGATTCTCCTAGGCTGTGCCAAGATGTGTGACTATGCAAGGTTCTGGAGGGGACTCTGGCAAAGAAACGGGAAAGAGGAAAAAAGGGGGCCCTGCCTGGGTGGGTGGCTTATTGGGGAGTTACCCTCCCTACATGAGCTAGGTCATAAACATTTGGTAACTTTTTTTTTCTGTCCCTTTTTAGTCCTGGCTTCCTTGTCTGGCTTTCAGTAATTTTTATTATTTGTTCTGGAGGAAAATGACTGTCAAAGTGTTGCACTTCTCCAGAGGGAGAAATATCTTCAAATAGAGTTTTGGGGTTACCTGCCCCCAAGGGGAAGCATGAGGAGATACGGTGTCTTCAGAGGTACAAGGACAAGTGAGTCAGCCAGCCGGAGAGAATAAATGCACGTTGATCTTTTGATTTAAGCAAACCAGACACCAAAATCTAGATTTGCAAAGCACATGAATGCGGGTGTGTGTGTGACAGTCACTGTACACAAAGACTCAGCATAAAATTGCTTTAAATAGGCAGCACCCCCGCCCCAAGCCTTGAGCTGAGGGAAGCTTTGCATGCTATGTATGTATCCACCTCTGATTTATCAGCAGCTCTCTTGCATCTGTGGCCGTACAGCAATAGATGAGAGCCCTTTGCACCCTCGCACATGGCATCTTTACTTGATGAGGATCATTTAAATGGCCCTAAGATTATCATTTGATGGGTTTTCACTGCATATGGGGTTTTCCTTGAATTCAGGGGGAGGTATTAATCCTATACTGCCCCCCTTGCTCCACCCCACACACGTACAGATGTGAGGTTTCTGTTAAATTGTGACTTGTGAGTTTTCTCATCGTTAGCTCACATTAGCTATGAGGTCAGAGACCTTCCGTGGTGGGTCTTTGAACGATGAATAAAGGAGCTGAGTGCCCCGTTTGAGAAAGACGAAATTTTCCACTGCCCCAAGTCGTGTCCCATGACTTGGATCAGAAGCCGGTGAGAGCTGCCTGGGCAGGTGGCTTGTTAGAGAGAGCCCTGCTTCATTTGTGGGTCTGAGCTCTCAGGAAAGGTGGATCTTATCTCGAAGGAAGTGGTGGCTCCCTTTATCAGGCCATTCTGGCGGAACAGGTTTGCTCCCAACAAAGAAGAATTTATGTTAACTGTTTCTGGCCTCTCACCTGCAGCCAGGAGGGCTGAGTTGCCTAGCCCAGAAAAGGTGAAATGACACATTCTCAAGTGTGTGGTGCTACCTGCCCCCAACCTCCCATCCCCCGCTGCAAGTTCCCCCCTCTGCAAGTCCTCCCCACCCCCAGAGGGACTACCTTCATTTCCACACCATTTAGGCCCCAGTCACTTCCTCTCTGAAAGCTTCTTGCAGTCTTTGAGACAGGTGGGTGCCCAGACGGGAGCAAATAGAACATTGGGTCCCACCAAACAAAACTAGGCTCTTGGATATGAGGGAAGGAGGAAGGGGGCACATGGCTCCTCTTGCTGTTTTTAACATTTCAACTTACTATTTATTCTTGACCACCGGTAAAGAGTGAATAAGAAGAAGGCTTTAGGAGGATTAGAAAGTTTGTAGGTTTGTGGGAGAGGACTAGGAAATCCTGTTTTCCCACCTTTTCTCTGGGGTACAAGCTCGAGATTTTCTGGCCCGGGGGTGGTGTTTGTGGCTCTGGCATTTTGCCCAGGGCTGAGGTGCTTGCTTTTCTGACCTAAGGGCAGTTAGCAGCCCCAGGGAGTGCCCATCAACCTCTTGGCCTGAGAACGGAGAACTATCCCTAGGCTTGGGAGTTAGACCCAGGTCACAACTGCGTAGTGAAAGATGTGGTTGGCCTGGCTGTTTTCTCTTACCACAGGGACCATCCACATGAGTGCCTGGGAGGAAGGGTTGTGGGCCTGCTGTCCATCACAGGGGTCAGCTGGGGGGATTCGGTAAGAATTTAGAAGAGTTCCCAAAGGAAAGGGCAATAGTCACTCAGCAGAGAGGCCCTGGGTCTCCTCAAACAGGAGTGCCCTGGGTGGAGGTGGGGGAGGCGGGTGGAGGAGCCTGAGGACTTGTGGAGGAGCTCAGATGTAGCGGCTTAAATTAGTTCAAAGTGAGAAATGTAATTACTATACTTGCTCCAACCAAATGTCTGCACATTGTTATAAAATGAGGTGTAATCATAGAAGAGAAGATTGCAGTGCGGCGTTACTCCCACAAAATAGCCTTTTGTGTTCTTGGGAGCCCTGTGGTGCTGATTAATCTTTTGGGGGTGTGTTGAAGTCCCATTAAGTTCAGGTGTGTGTATTGGATGTAACTGGGGGAGGTGGGAGTTTTCGTCCTGCTCCTTTGGACAGTCATTCAGTTTGCGTTTGTGACAAGTTCGTGATGAAGGAAAAAGGAATCACCATTAAACGTTTCAGTGGCATATTGGAGGCCAGAATAAACTAAGATCTAAGCAAGAGGAAAAACCGAGGAAGGCATGTGGCACCTGGCCCTTGTTAACTGCTATTTGAGTGATAAAAGGAAAGCTGAAACCAGTATTTGGGTGACTCCTTGGACGGTCTTTTGTCTCCCGAGCTGAAGGTGCTGTAAGGAGGCAAGTGGAGCCCCGATTCTGCCGTTTGTTGGCTATGTGACCTGGAGAAGCTAAGACTACAAGCCTTCTTAGTTTTCTCTTCTGGAAGAAGGGCTGGTGTGTGCACAGTGACATGAGCTAACACCTGGCACAGAAGAAAGCACAAGGGGTAAATATTAGCAAGCTGCCATTATTGTCAATATTCTAATTGTGTTATAACATCCTGTTTCTTTTCTTTTTCTTTTTTTTTTTTTTTAAGATTTTATTTATTTTAGAAAGTGAGAGAGCGTGCACAAGACGGGGGAGGGTCAGAGGGAAAAGCAGGCTCCCTGCTCAGCAGGGACTCCATCCTAGGACCCCTGGGATCATGACCCGAGCTGAAGGCAGACGTTTAACCGACTGAGCCTTTCAGACACCCTAACATCATGTTTCTGCCCCATGTGTAACCAACGAAAGTGGGGAGCTCACAGTCTGTCAGCGAGCGCGTGTCTGGAGCTAAGTGAGGTTGGTCCAGCGGAGGTTCCTCCAGAGGTTTTCTGGGCCAGTTGCTTGGAGGGTGGGGGGATTTGTTTGGCAGATGTCCAAGCTGGGGAGGTGGTGCCTGGGGTGCCTGAACTGTGTGCATTTATAAGAAATGGACATGTGGTTTCTGTAGACTAAAAACTTTTATACTCTGTGATACAGGTGGCTGCTCTGTGACCTTGTGTTCCCAGACTTGGGTGTATTGACTCTGCGGCTCCCAGAGACCCCAGGACCCACTCTGTGCACAGTAGGGTTTATTTCGTTCTGGGAGGTCAGGGCATATGCCTGATTGGTTATTGCGTGCAGCACCTGGCATGGTAGGAGCCCGGCAGCAGCTGCTGATTGAATGGTGTGAATGACAGCATTAAATCATATGTGCTCCTTGAGAACAGTTCCTGAGAAAATTGCCGTTGCTGAGCCTGCGAAGCCATCCAGTAGAGAGAGCAGAAAGACTTTTAAAACATTTGGTTTGGTCATAGACAAGTTGTAGAAACTTATTTTTATACCTATTCACCATGCAGTTTATTAATATACTTAATATATGTGATTAATTTTGTGAGTGTATTTGATTACAGATTTTCACTTCATGTGACAGGGTTGCTGCCTACACACAATTCTTAAAACAATTAAGGGGAGCATGAGTAGCGTGAACATCCCTTTTCAGAAACTGATGATGCGGCTGTTGCTTTGGAAGTTGTGTTGACACTCACCAAGTGACCGCAGTGCCCAACCAGTGCCCAGCCATGATGTCCAGGCCTCCTAGACCCGGGGCTTTGCTGTGCCTCTGCATCACCTAGAGGTTTGGCTAAGCTTCAGGGTCCCAGTCTGCAGGTCTGGGGTGGAGGGGCTCAGGGTCTGTGTTTCCAGTAGCAGAGACTTCACTTTGTAGTATTTTGAGGGTTTTTTTTGGTGTTCTAAAGACGTCTAGCATATCTTCTTCTGAATGTTGACTTTTCTATACTTAATCTCTTCTGGAAATAGCTGTTTCCTTAGGAGGGCCTAAGATTTGCCCGTGGTTACTACGGCCCAAGTGTAGCTGCTCTGAGAAGCTAGCACGTGGCAGAATTCCCTGTAAGCCTTCAGTGAAGTCTGATGCTTTTTATTTGGCTTTGAGGGATATATAAATACATGGGGGATGTTTTTGGGGGCTTTGGGGTATAAAACAAATGTTACTTGTTGCAGTGTTGGCAAAAGGCATGGATTGTGCTGATAAAATTTTAGGGTTGAAGTTACGTAGAAAGTCCCAAACATGATAGATTCCGTTTCTGTTTCTCAGTTTTTGACCAAATGTACACATCATTGTCTAACCTTTTTTAGTCAATAAAAACTTTAGTTACAGTTCTTTGCATAGCTGTACCATGCCTATTGATTTTAATAATTTCCGAATTTTTAGAGGATTTCTTTGGATGCAGCTACTTTGTAGGATTCCATTACTCTAATTCGGGCAATAATATAGGTGTGAGTTTAACTTCCAGCGTGTCTTAAGATGCTATGATTGTGTAGTAAATTATGATATGAATTACTGTTCCTTCACTAATAAGGCTACACCCACTTCGGTGCTGGGGTCTCAAAGCTGCCGCCTTCTTTTCTCTCTTTACAGGCTTTACTGAGTGGAATCTAGTCCACAATATGGCTTTGCATATTGTCTGTGTGCAGATGACTGACAGATTAGTTTCTCCAGGATGGCCATTCCCAGAACTTCAGATGTGTCTGGTGTCGCCACATGGATGTCTAGCATGCATCTAAACTTAAATGTCTGAAGCAAGTTCTGATCCCCGAAAAGTGGGCAGTCCACTCACCCACCCTTCCCTGTCTTGACAAATGACACCACCATTCCCTCCGAGGTCCAGGTCCCAGATCTCATGGTATCTTTGATCCAACTTTCCTGTACTGCCTGTTTGCATCTGATTCATCAACAAAGTGGTTGTTCTTTCATGACAGAATGAAATTGTCCTTCTTTCCCTTTGCAGTTACCTCCCTTGGTCCAGGCAGCATGATCCCTCCCCTGAAGCATTGTGGAGCCCTCTGGCACTCTGTCCCTCTCTTGCCCCCTGTATAATACGTTTTCTGCAGAACAAACAATCTTTACAGAAACCACACTGTTTTGTGTCTCTTTTTCCCTGGGAACTTCACACCTGCTTTGCCAATCCCCAGATTCCTGTGTCAGCCTGGATCGATCATTCTCCTCATCTGGTACCACTCTCTTGGTCAGGCCAGCTCTTTCCTTGTCTCAGGGTCTTTGTGTTGGCCATTCCCTCTGACTAAAGTGCTGTTCCTTCTGTCCTTCCCATCACCGGCTCCTTCCTCATAATTGTATCTGAGTTTAAATGTCAGCTTCTCTGGGATGCCTTCTCTGACTCTGGTCACCCTGTTACATCACCCAGGTTGAAATCTGCAGGATTTAATCACTGTTACATGTTCATGGTCTGTCTTCCTATCCATGACTAGGAACCTCCTTTGTATAATAGTGCTTAGAAAGTACCTGAATACAGTAGAATCTTAAGTATTAGTGACTTTATCTTGAATGCAAAGAACTTTAGAGTTCCACCAGCATTGGTGTCTATTTACTGCTGTTGGGGCAAAAAGTAAAATAATAAAATAAGCATAATCATTTCTAAATATATATATATTTTTTGCTTTGTTTTGTTGTAGTATAAAGAAATTTCCAGAGTATATCAGAAGGTGGGTTCCTGCAGCTGCAGGGCTGCATAAAGCCACTGACTCTCCTAGTGATGTCTGAATTCCTAGGAAACCAGTGTGCCTTCCGAATTACCTTGGAAAAAAAATTAATACGTTGGTTTTAATTCTCTGAGTTGCAGTTAGTAATCTGTGGTTGAGGGGCGCCTGGGTGGCTCAGTCAGTTAAGTGTCTGCCTTTGGCTCAGGGCATGATCTTGGGGTCCTGGAATCAAGCCCCTGGTTGGGCTCCCAGCTCTGTGGGGCACCTGTTTCTCCCTCTCCCTCTGCCTACTGCTCTCCCTACTTGTGTGCTCTTTCTGTCAAATAAATAAATAAAATCTAAAAAGTAATAATCTGTGGGTGGTCTAAATGTTTGCATTTAGTTAATTAAAATATTGACCCACCGCTTTTGGCAAATACTTCTTGAGCTCTTGCTACTTGCAAGTCTTTGTATTTGGTGCTGGAAGAGGAAAAAATGGTAGGAGACATGATGACTGACCTTGTAATTCTGCTTGTAAACATTAGTTGTTGACTTCTGGTTGAATGTAGTAAATTGAACAAGTGTATATATCTCTGCTTCCTCCCAAAGCTCTAATAAAATGACATAAGGAATAAAAACAGTATAAACCCAGAAACCTCCCAGAGAGATCTCGGCCAAATTTTACAAGATGGAATGCCACCGCATGAATGCTGATTTAGCAGAGTGGAGAAAGCTGAAACCGAACTGCGTGCCTGGGTGGGTGGTGCAAAGTTGGGGGTGGGATAGATGGAAGTTTTTGGTACAGAATCCGAAAGGCAGGGTTTCCAGATACAGTCTGAACCAAAAACAGGGAGTAGAAGAACATTGCATCAGAGCAAGGAAGAAAGGAAAAGAGAACACCATGAAATCGAGGGAATAGGGTCCAACACAGAACAGAAACAAAGGAAAGAAACCCCAGCAATGCAGCTACACATTTAGGCCCTAAGAGCAACCTGTCTAGGTGGTGGAGATGCAGGACAGGTGGTCCTGGAGGGGATGATGGCAGGAAGAGCAGAAATGCTTTTGATCCTATCAGAATATTCTCCAGTTCTGGCCCAGTTTGCAGATGCAGTAGTCCTTGATACGTGGAAAACTAAGCACAAGTGGCCATTTTTCATGTAGGGATAAAAAGTTACAAGGAATAAGACTATCAAATTTTACCAGGTCAGCTCTAAATATTTATACCAGCGTATGCCCCAATCTTGATTTACTTTAAATGTCCTGTAACTATTCAGGAGGGCATGAGGAGGAGAACTGTGGAGGACCCATGGTGACAGAAGAGTGCTAAACCTGAGAAAGCCAGTAGATTAGGGCTAATATTGATGTCACAAGGGTTGTACATCAGGGGCTCTATTGGAAAAGTATTCATACCTGTACCTTCTACCGTGTTGGGCATGGGCCTGTCAGGGGCTGTTCGTTTGGAGGAAGTGACATGTCTAAAGAAATCTAGCTAAGATTCCTGCCTGCAGAAGTTGGCAATCTAGAGAGGCCAAAAGGACAGGGTGCTTGGGTGGCTATGTTGGTTGAGCGTCTGACTGTTGGTTTCTGCTTGTGCTGTGATTTTGGGGTTGTGAGTTCAGGCTCTGTGCCCAGTGCAGAGTCTGCTTGAGACTCTCTCAGCCCCTGCTCACATGCGTGTACCTGTGTGCTCTCTCTCAAATAATAAAATAAGTTAAAAAAAAAAAAAAGGCTGGATCTGTGAATTAAATATAATCACGGATTACCTTATATTGGGAGCAAAGGGCCAAAAAGGGTGACAGAAACATTATAGAAATTTGATGGTGGGAAAGGGGAGATTATCTTGGGTTCAGCAGTTCTGAGAAGCTTCAAGAAGAGAACGGAATTGAGCTTTGCCTGGATGGACTGGTAGGGTTTGGATAGAAGAAGAGAGGTAGATCCAAGCCCACTCTGGTTCCCAGGGAGAAAAGTTAACCTTGTCATTTGTTCAGTATGATGGTCCTGTGGGCTGGGTTTATTCTTTGGCACTGTCATTGGCTGATTTCTGGCAGGACTGGATCGTCTTCAGGATTCTGATCAGTGTTGGGCTTCCAGCCAGGTCATGTAAGATGATCTAAGCTGGTGAATGGGGGTGCCAAGATGCAGTGTGTCTCTATTTCTCTATCAGAATTTTTCTACTTCAGTGTTTCATTCAAAACGGAGAAAAGTCAAGTCCTTTTCCTTTTTTCTTTTCTGACGGCCGTGACTGAATTGTTCTTGCATGAACGGTTCTTGTGTTCTTATTTAAAAGAAGAATTTGGCATATGGCAGACCTCTTCAAGCTATCTTTAGTTGGTTGTGGGGTGTAAGTGATTAAGAATGCAGCTGTACTTGCTACCAACACATGCTTTTAAGGAGCGAACTGCTAAGCAGACAGGCCTGGTTAGAAGTTTAGAATAGCCTCTTGGGATCAAAGATCTAATTTTTCAAGTGCATGATAGTCAAGAGTCCCTCCCCTCGGGACTGAAGCATTGAGGGCTGTTTGTGCCCAGAGGCAGCGTGATTTATTTGTTTAAAATGGCGGCTACTCTTGACTCTGAAGAGGTAGCCATGCTTCACTTGGAGTAGACAGGAGGAGGCTGACTTCACTTTACTTTGTATAGTTTGGCTTCAGTGCTCCTTAGGAATAAAACATTCTTTACTTCTCTAGTGTGTCCCTGGACAAATCCATCTCTGTCCTGTTGCTCAGTAACACAGTGGTGCTGGGTCCTTAGTCTTCAAAGCTTGGAACTCCCTCTTGCCTTTCCTCCAAAAATGTGTTCTTTCACTCAGCAAATATTTACCAACCTTCTGCCATATGCAGGACTGTGTGGAGAGCACAAAGATGAATCAGACATGGGGCCTCTCCATAAACGTTGTCAGTCAAGGAGAAGATGTCTTGCAGTAGGGCGACCACGTGGGATCTTTTACCGTGAAATGCCCAAGAATAGCGCCATGTACTGTAGGTATTTGGAAGGGAAAGGAGATTAGTTAGATGGGTGGGTTTCAAGTAAACCCTCATGGAGAGGGTAACATTTGAGTTGAGCCTTGAAGGACAGGCTTAGCTCTGTAGAGGAGAAGGTGTTTTAGGCAGAGCTAGGTAATATGTGAGCTACAAAGCAAGAGGATGATGGAGAATTGGAAGGAAAAGTAATTGGTGCTTTTTCAGCTCTCACTGTACCAGAGGAGGCACTTGACCAAGTTGTCAGCCTGGTTATCCCATTTAATCATCACAACGCTTTTTTCCTGCTACAAAAACAGAGGCCTGGAGCATTTAAATAACTTGCCCAGGGTGACTCATAAAGTAGGTAATGAGTGAAGATTTGAACCCAAGACAGTCTGATTCCAAATCCCAAACTGTCGGTTTCTAGGATGAAGCAGGCATCAGCTTAAGCAAAAGATCATTTGAGGAAAAAAGGAGTAGTTGGTAAGGTAAAGTTTAGAAAAAAGTGGCTTGGGGCAGATGGAAGAAAGAACCTTGAAAGCTGAGTTAATTACTCTGTAAGCAGCAGGGAGCCATTGAAGGCATGTAATGGGGTGTGGTGTGGCCCCAGCAGGGTTTCCAACTCTAAGGCGAAAAGATCGGAGTTAGGCAGTCTGTGCCAGTGACTATGCCAGGTGCCTGATACCCCTAATGCTCTTTAATGGTCCTGACAGCCCTATGAAATGGGTGCTGTGGGCGCCCCCTCCTACTCAAAAGGAAATAGGGAGATCGAGAGTGGGTCAGTGACTTGCTGGAAGTGGAATAGAGTATGGTGTGCGAGGTAGACTTGAGGTCAGAGGCAGAGAGACTATCGGGCCACCAAAGAAGCCCAGGAGAGACAGAGGTGAGGCAGAGGGGGTGGGAGCTGTGGGGGCGACAAGATGGGGTGGGAGGTGGGAGACTTGGTGTGGCAGGTTTCTGATTTCCATCTTGTGGGGTGCAGATCCTGGAGAGTGCCCTAGGGCTATGTGAGCAAAAGAGGGAGCAAGTTGCCTTCCTTATGCACCCTACAAACGATGTGAAGGGTCAGGTTGGGACGGTCTGCCCCGAGTGGGGCAGAGGCCTCTGAGGCCTGACTTACTGATGCTTGAGGTCTACGGGGATTGAAGGTAGGGAAAAAAGAGTGTGGAGAGTGTGGAGCTGGGGCTGTGGACTTGCTGTGCTGGACACTTAGATCTGAGGCTGGAGAGGAACCTGGGATGGAATGAGGGAGGTCAAGGCAGGGTACATGGTGATATCTCCGGAGGGGCCCGTGATGGAGAGAGACTTTGGACTGGCCAAGTCCTGGTCATAGACATCTCAGTTTTACACTTGCTGCTAGAGTCAACCCCAACCCAAGGCAGTCTCTCATCTTGTTCAGAAAAGGAATCAAAGTCCTATGATTGGTATAAACTTGCCTAAGAAAAAGACACAGAAGTAGCATAATGTGAAAATGTAGCGCTTCAGAAATTTTATTTTGATTCCTACAAAGGGAAGAAACTGTGCTGGCCAGCACCTGAATATTGTGTCCTTTGGATTCTGCCTTCCCTGAGTCTCCCTGTGATCAGAAGGGTTTTGGTGTGCCAGAAAATTGAAATAATAAGCAAGATGCCTCACAGCTCCTAGCCATCCTAGTATCAGACAGAAATGCACAGAGATGTGGGACTGAGGTGCCCACATGGAGGAAAGAGTCCTGTCCACTTGAATGTCTAGGACCTGCCAGGAGAGGGACAGAGGAGTATGCCTCTCTCTTCCAGTGAGTCAGGTGAATAATCCTTTGTCTGTGAAATAGTGATAAGAAATCAGTCTTCAGGGGCACCTGGGCACCTCAGTGTGTTAAGCCTCTGCCTTCTACTCGGGTCATGATCTCAGGGACCTGGGATTGAGCCCCGTATCGGGCTCTCTGCTCAGCGGGGAGCCTGCTTCCTCCTCTCTCTCTCTGCCTACTTGTGATCTCTGTCTGTCAAATAAATAAATAAAATCTTAAAAAACAAAAAAACACTTCAAAAAATCATCTGTCTTCAGATAGTGTGTGTTCCTCATATTTGGCCCAGAGGCAGTTCTTGGATTAAGGCTTCTTTGCAATAGAAGGTTTGATAAGCCTTTGTTCATGTCCATTCACAATGGCCTCCAGGATTCTATCAGACGAGGGGCCTGTGCAGGTACCCACAACCCCCCCCCCCCCCCCCCCCCCGGTGTATGACCATCCTGTAAAAGCAGCACTCTCTGCCAGAAGCCTATGCATTTTAAAACCAGGGATTTGTCTGCGGAGTCATCTTTCCAAATGTAATGATGTATAATTTCCTAGTTGTTGAACAGTGCTTGATCTCTTTCTAGGAGGAAATGAGAATTTAAATGTTTGCAGGATTTCAAGATTTTTTACATATACCCCGCTTCCCTTCTGGTCCCTGTGGCATAGGGAAAGCGTTGTTCCCAAGCAGCAGTCACTATCGATTGACATTCTACAGTTTTCTTCCCTGGGTACTTTTCACACAAAATAAGTAGTCCTCGCAGTAATTTTTTCCTTGTGTGGTTTTAAATCCATTTTAGAGATGAGAGCCCAGATGCAGAAGGTAAGTCAGTAGCTTGCTCAGAATTCCCCAGCTGGTAAATGCCAGAGCTGGGATTTGAACCGGGAGTTCTCTGACTGCACCCTGGCTTTCTGCTTTCATTATCAGGAGTAGTCTGACAATTGGCAATGATTAATTATTGAACGAATAAATGAATGAATGAATGCTCCAGGAAGGAATAGCCTAAATGCCCTGTAGTATAAGAGAATGAATATTTGAGATAGTTGTTTGGAGAAGTGGGCCACAGACCAGGAGACACCAAAAAAATCATCCTTCTGTCTGATAGATCTCTTTATTATGTTTATAATTGCAAAGGGAAGAGGGGGGAAACTATGATTATTCAACCAACAGGGATGGGTAAAACTGTCCTCTTCAGCTCTGGATTTGGGAAAGCAGGTAGGAGTAGGGGATGGAGTCGGAGGAGCAGGTTGGGGAGCGATGCCCCATTTCCCATATATTCCCACTATTGTCCTGCATCTTTGTGCATTTGTCCGAAAGGTGGTGGAAGGCTCCGTTTGACATTTTTTAAAGACTTTATTCATTTACTTGAGAGAGAGACAGAGTAAGAGAGAATGTGAGAGGGGAGAAGGTCAGAGAGAGAAACAGACTCCCCGTGGAGCTGGGAGCCCGATGTGGGACTTGATCGCAGGACTCTGGGATCATGACCTGAGCCGAAGGCAGACGCTTAACCAACTGAGCCACCCAGACGCCCTTCGTTCGGCATGATTTTGGATAACATGCTGCCTTGTTTCTATCTCGTAGCAATAACTTTGTGTAAGAAAAATAGTTAGTTACGGGATCTTTTGCCTTTTGAAAAGGAGGCAGAGAAAGCTGTTTTAAACTCTTGACAGGCCCCTTGCTCTTCCTTATTGCCTGTTACTTAGTGGCAGAAGTAGAATCTCTTGGCCATTGAGGTCTGGGACCAGAAGTGCCTGAAGGACCCCAGACCCATTCTGACTCTGCTTCCATCCTGCTTGCTTTCTGCTCAGCTCTCAACAGCTCACTAAAATAACACTTAGAAAGACTAGGTAGGGTCTGGGGTTGGAAGAGGATTGAGTGTCCCTGGCCTGTTCTGATGAATCCTATTTATTGTCAAGTACAGCTTTTTAATGAGCTGATTCATTACCGAGAGTGGGTCTCCTGCAAATCCCCTATTTGTATCCTGCGGATTTAATTTCTTAACAATTTCCTCATTTCAACACAAGGCTATTGTACCATGGGTTTTATGATTTCCTCACATTTTATTTCAAAACTGTGAGGTAAATAGAAAAGAAAAAGCTTGACAAAATAAACCAGACACTTGAGTGGATATTTAACTTCTCTCTAAACGAAGGATTGCTCATACATCAAAGTATTGGAAGGAATTACAGAAGAATCACTGATGAGTTTCCAAGCTTCTGTTTGTGTGATACCATAGACAAATTTAACAGACAGATATACATACGCAAAAGTTTGCCTCAGTTGTGACTTTCGGAGTTAATACAAAACTGAAAAGTTTAGAAAATTACCAAAAAGATGCTTAAGACAACCACTAGAAAAACAGACAACATACTATCTTAAAAATGCCAAGCTAACTGGTTAAAAGAAAAAGAGTTGGCTAAACATGAAATTTTTAAAAACCCACAAATTATTAAAGTAATGCAATGAAACAGTAGCATTTTTCAGTTGCTATTAATTATCAAATAGAAACATTTTAAAATGCTGATATGGCTTTGGTGAGGGGACATTTTTCATATATTGCTATTGGGAGTAGAATTTAATGCACTTTTTCTGGAAAGCCATTTGATAATATGTATCTTTTTTTAAATTTATCATCTTTATTCAGAATTTCTTCTAGAAATTCAAAGATCATAATCCTATGAAAAACCATTTATGGGAAGTGGTGCTTAAAGTTATAGGAGTTGAAAATGTTGGTAAGAGAGCATAGGGGAGTGGTTAAGCCCCTTGGAACATCCACACAACCAGAATGTATGCAGCCCCAGTATGTTCAGGAATTACACAAATAATACAACACTGGCTGAAAACAGGATACAGAACTCTATCTACAGATCACCCTCTGAATTTGGCCTAGAACATATGTGCAACAAAAGAACCGGAGGGAACTCTTAATCACACTGGTAGCATGGTTATGGTCGTTTCTGAGCTGAGGTGTTACAGGCATGTCTCTCGTGTTCTTCTCTATTCTTCTATGTGTATATTAAAGTGACCAGCTGTTCCAGTTTGCCCAGCACTGCCCTGGTTTTAGCATCAAGAACCCTACTCTGGACAATTGGTTACTCTAGTGTGCGTGTATGCATATGGAGATGAATTTGTGCCATTTGGCAGGAAGGGCCAAAGATAAAGTGACAAGTGACAAGCTGATGGGGCCTGTGTAGGAGTCAAGCAATAGATTTTCTGGTGATAAAACTCAAATGGCTTATTTTAGAAAACGCAGGAGAAAGTAAATATGCAAAAGCCAAAAGGGTGCTTATGTGTGGCCAGTATCATTCCATATGCTTTAGGTGGTTAACATTCTCTAATCATTGCAGCCTGTGAAGTAAGTACTGTTATCACATCTCCATTTACGGAAGCACAGAGGAATCGGGTAATTCACGCATGGTCCCACAGCTCTCTGCCACCATCCCCCCATGCCGCCCAGGTCCAGCCACTTCCATTGCTACCTCTCTTGACATTTTTGTCGATCTCACCCATACCAGAACACCAAGTTGGCCACATTCTTACTCTTTTTTTTTTTTTTTAAAGATTTTTATTTATTTATTTGACAGAGAGAAATCACAAGTAGTCGGAGAGGCAGGCAGAGAGAGAGAGGGAAGCAGGCTCCCTGCTGAGCAGAGAGCCCGATGCGGGACTCGATCCCAGGACCCTGAGATCATGACCTGGGCCGAAGGCAGCGGCTTAACCCACTGAGCCACCCAGGCGCCCCGGCCACATTCTTACTCTTACTGCTGTTCTTCAAACCAGTCCCCCCGCCCCCCCAATGCTGGGACTGCTGGTGACCTCAAACAGAGGAAACACCTTCCCCGTCCGGAGCCTGGGGTGGGGATTTCCATAGCAGAGGCACTGGCCTCTGGTGATAGAGTTCTTTCAGTTTTGCCACATGATCTTGTGGCATAGGGCTGGGTCCAGGTGCAGCTTTAGTTATTTCTGGAAACACTTCTCCTTTTCCTTGACTTCACTGAGTCTGGCTGCCCAGTCTTTCTCTCCTCTGAAGGTGATTTCGGCTCTTCTGCTCAGACCATCAGGCATTTCTCTAAGGGCCGGAATCTCCCATGATGTTTCTGAACTCTGTACACATTTCCAGATGAGTCTGAACTTAGGGATCGGGTGAAGTATAATAGGATATCTATCGCCCTCTTTTGCTCAACAAAACCCCAGTCACTGCCTCTTGCTTTGTTAGCCGTGGTGATCTCTGGGTGGTAGATCACAGGTCATAGATTTTCTTTTTGCTTATCTGTTGTAAACATTTCTTTGACAAATTTGCTTTACTGTCCAGGTTTTTTAAAATGTATTTCAGTTTTCTCTTATGATGCAGTTTTACTCCTGCAGAGTTTCCAGCTCCTTCAAAATCCATGCGTGGCAAAGAGCGTCGTAACCCTCATTCAAGTTAGAGCAACTCCATTTCTTTACCAAAAAGAAATACCTTCAGCTATTGTCTGAACTTGTACCTTGTTGAGAACTCAGCCAGAGTTTCTGCTTAATTGTTTGTTTTGTCACATTAATCGAACAATGAGAGGGTACTGGCATTCTTCACCCACGATGTGGAAGCACAAAATCACATTTCTTTTTAGGTGTGGGGTGGGCAGGGCAGGGAATGTTTTTTGCTTTTACATCTTAGAAATGTTATTCGACAAATAATCAAGTTTTAGGTACTTCTTCATGGGGACTATGATGTTCAAGCTAAAACAAAGTTTAAATTTGGACATTGTGTGTTATATTTTCGAAGAACCTGTGTGTTTCTTTATACTCTTCCTTCCAGAAAGTTCAAAAGTATGAGTTATTGTCTCTCCCCTTAACATACTTTTTTGGGAGGGAAGAGGGAAGTTATGTAGCAAAATTATTTTTCTAAATTGTAGAAGTAGAGTATCTTCAGAATTTTTAGTGTTTAAAGGAAAGACCATGCTTCCTAAGGCAAGGTACTCCTTAAAAAAAAAAAAAAAAAGACTAATATATCTTTTTACTGCTGTCTCTAAAAGAGTGATGAGACATCTGCTGGGGTGAGAACAGGGGAGAATTGCCAGGGGGATTCCTGACACTGGGGTAGAGCCTTAAAGCAAAGTGCCTTTCATCCTCAAAGGGAAAAGGGGTGGAAGCTTAAGAAACTAGAGGGAAAGGGACAGGCTGGGCCAGTCAAGATTTCCAGAGCCCCTGTGCCCACAGCTCCCTTCCACACAGCTCCCACCACAGGGCCAGCATCTCTGGGGAGCTGTTAGAAGTACAGAATCTGGGGGCACCTGGGTGCCTCAGTAGCCTAAAGCCTCTGCCTTTGGCTCAGGTCATGATCCCAGGCTCCTGGGATCGAGCCCCACGTCTGGGCTCTCTGCTCAGCAGGGAACCTGCTCCCCTGACCCCTGCCTGCCTCTCTGCCTGCTTGTGATCTCTCAAATAAATAAATAAAATCTTTTTTTAAAAAAAGCAGAATCTCCCACTTCACCCATGAATCAGAATCAGCTCCTCCAGATGATTAACCAGCAGTGTCTGTGGGCACTGGCTAAATTGGTGGCTTGTGTGGCTACCCAGTTGAGCAGTTTACCTCTAAACCAAGGACAATGGGGGGAAGGTGGGCTAGGAGATAGACTGAGAGAGATCATTTAATTTATAATATATTCTAAATATAATATATAAATTTATGACACTGGACTACATGCTCAGGGTTTGGGTTTTGTTTTGGGTACCAGGAAACGACAAAGAACACAATAAGAGTGTATGTGTATTTGGGGGATGAATTGTTTCCCTTTCCCCTGCCCTCTTGTATTACTGGTAGTCTTTGGATGGGACCAAGGGACTAACTGCCCCATTGGTAACAGACCCTGAGCACATGGTAAGCACACCAGTGAGGAGATTAGTCACTCTCATCAAGGAAACGGTAGAGTTTTTCATGAAGGTCCTCATTCTTCGGGCTCCAGAAATTACTGGAAAGGGAGTTGCAAGCCTATGGGCCTTGGCCGGTTTGGGCATGGCCCAGGATAGAGTAGGAACGGAGACCTTAGGTGGGAGGCAGCCATGGGCTGGGCTGGGTAGTCTGCTCACATGGGGCCCTGGGTTGGCGTCCCCTTACACTACCCTTGTTTGTCAAGTACTGGTAAGTCTCGGTCCCTGCCCCTGATGGGGGACCTGTGATCCTTACTTTGAGGGCTCGGATTCAGAGTTCCATAAGCGCTCTGGATTCACTCAGGTTAAACTTCTCACCCTAAACAAGTATGAAAATAAGGGACTGAACACAGCTCACGGATGAGTCTCTGGCCTGGTTCTTTTTGGCTCTGTCATGCACCAAACCTGGCATTGTCCTTAAGACCCGAACCTCAGTGCTAACTCATGGTGGTTTTTAGCTATTTACTCTCCCTAGTTTTTCCATGTTTAGAAGTTCCCTTTTTACGTAAATGTGTATGTTTAGGTTAAAGTTCACATTTTTAGTTAACAGTCTAAACTATTAAATCTGAACTGGAAAATACACATTCGATGTTGTATAGGGCTAATTATTTTAATATTTCTGATTTTGTTTAACCAAGTGCTGTAGTATGTCTGCTCTGGGATTCATATATACACATTTACCTAATTTTGCAACATGGGTCCTGTTTACTTCAAAAATAATTTTGAAGCATTTACCTGGTATGCTTTGAAATTTTTGTTTTTCTGGTATTGAATATATTTAGCTGTTGTTCTCTGTTCAGTAGGCTGAGACTTGGGTGTGCTTACCATGATTTTGTGTGAAAACTGATGAGGCTTACAAATTATTCTATAGGAAAACTAGAACCCTCTGAAGGGAGGGAGTTCATATTCCCGTTTCAGTGGTCCCAGCTGTATTCCTGAAAGGGAAAGCACTATCAGGAGCTGTGCGTACAGCTTACAGAGGAGATTGTTTGGGTAGCCATTTGGAATTTCTGTCTCCAGTGTTGTGTGACTACAAGTGAGGGAACCAGCATCAATTGAGTACCTACCACTTAAGCCATTCTGCATGAGGTTTTTAGCATGCTGATCACAAAATCAACCTGTCACAGAGGAAGAGTTCCCCCAGCCGCCCCCTGCCAACCTTGGGGTTTTAGGTCTGCAAGGTATTTGCTTGAGTACCTCACAATCCAACTGTTTTTGTGTAACATTAAACCAGCTTCAACTTAAAAAAAAAAAAAAGAAAAAGAAAAAGAAAGTAGCTCTTAAAGAACTTTATGTGGGCAGTATTTGTTGTGTGAAATGTGTCCAGGCAGGCAGGACTCTACAGTGAAGGCTCTGATGGACAGGCTCATGCCTGGGACTCCTGAAACAAAGTGTTTGTAGACACACAGAATGAGCGCCGAAGGTCCAAAACCTGAAATGTCCTCTTTGAGACACCCTGAGTGTGTTGCTTGGTCTCTCTTCTTCCGTTGACTGGGAACCATACCAGAAGGATGGGGATCATCTACTTCTGACAAATCTGTGATTACATTCAGACCTTACCAGGTTGGCAGTACCTTTTGGGTCTTGGGTAATCAGAGGTGACCGTACATCTTGTAAGGGGGAGCTGTGCCCTAAGCGGAGAATGCAGCAAACTAGAAAAGTGCAGATGGTCTGGCCCCTCCCCACAGAGATGGGGTGGAGAACAAATGATCTAGCAACCCAGCTCAGTAAAGCTATTGCTGTTGCTCTCATTGGTTCTGAATGGCCTGTGGGGGAAGGAATGTGCCTTGACTAAATTTGGGGGAGATCCTCTAATAGTAGAGGACACACAAAATTAATGCCTGCACTTTTTCTTTTAGATTTTATTTATTTGACAGAGAGAGATCACAAGTAGGCAGAGAGGCAGAGAGAGAGGGGGAAGCAGGCTTCCTGCTGAGCAGAGAGCCCGATGTGGGGCTCGATCCCAGGACCCTGGGGTCATGACCAGTGCCAAAGACAGAGGATTAACCCACTGAGCCACTCAGGCACCCCACCTGTGCTTTTTCCGATACTATATCATCCCCCTCTTGGCCTCACTATCTCCTATAGAAGGATCATTTGCCAATTGCTGGAAAAATCAACTTTGCCTGAATGTTTAGGAAGCTATTTGGGATTTCCAGTGTTTTTCTTCCTCTTCAAGAATAATAAAGCAGGCTCACATTTCAGGGTTGGTGGTGGTCATGGTTCATCTCTTCTGCTCCCTACCTCATTCTGCTACTTTGTTCCAAAAGAACTTCTGGGCTCACAAGCTTTTTCCCTGAAGAGGTCATCATTTCAAGGGAACTGAGATCTCATTTAAAGTTTCTAGTTAAGAAAATCCAAGGCTCTTGTCTTTCTTTGGCTTTCCAGTGGCAGTTGTTAGGGAATGAAGCATTGATCCACCCTCTCAGCTCTATCCACCCCTGTGTCCGATGGAATAAGACGAAAGGAAGGCAGTGCTGGCTCTCCTGTTTACCCTCCTTCTTTCATGCCCCCCCCATGGTGCTGACAGCGGCCAAGGAGGTGGTGAGATTTCTGCCACGGCGCTAGCTGGGCCACCTGTGAAGCCACTGCCAAAGTCAACATGTGCAGCCTTTGTGTCTGGCCAGTAGGTTTCATAATGGTGGTTAATGGAAGTTCCTGTTCAGATGCCCTCAAGCTCGTTGTGTAATTCTGTCTCTAGAGCTCCCGGGCATCTTCTCTTATGTAAAAGCACGATCTTTAGGGAGCTTTAAAAATTTCTCTTAACTGGTCACTTGGCAAGGTCCTTGGAGGCTCCTGTGAGTGGCCATTAAAGGAAAGAGCAGTAGTCCTAGTGGCCGTTCAGTAGAAATTTGTTGTAGTCCTCGTGTGGAACAGCTTTTGTTCTGGAAAGGTGGAAGAGAGGGCACACAAGTGACTAAGCAGTGAACTCAGAGCCCTGGGACTGTTGGTCTCAGTCAGAGGTGGAGGAGAGGCAGATAAATAAATAACCATACTATAAATTAGAACCAGAGAGCTCTGTGGAGGGGGGCCTGTGAGTGGGTCACTTTGGATGGAAGCTGAGGAGAGGATTAGGGAAGGCACGCTCTCTGATGAGCGCCGGTTGACATATGGATGGAAGTGTTGAATCACTACATTGTACACCTGAAACGAATATTACATTGATGTTAACTTACTGAAATTTGAATAAAAACAAACGAAAAAAGAAGCTGGAAGCCTGTTTTAAAGTCTTCTTTGAGGGGAGAGACGAATTTCTGTGAGGGTGAAGAGAGGTGAGAAGGGTTCTTTGTAGGAGCGGTTGTGTCCTCTGTCTTCAGGGCTGTGTCTCAAGACCTACAGAAGGGCCTGCCCAAGTTGTGCAGCCTGAGGGCCTTGCACTTTCTCTTAACCCAAGAGCCCCACCTTGCTTGGTTTAACGCTCAGCCATTGCTGTCCGGAAATTCTTAATGTTTGTCTTTTTGCTTTGGCAGGGGGCCCTGCGAATCATGTAGTCAAGCCCTGCGGGTGGTGATGGGGCGGTAAAAGTAGCTTGAGCCTAGAAGCTGTAGGAGCTGAGCAAGGTGTGGCGACAGGGTTGTAGAGGAGAACCAGGGAGGCTGGCGGTCTGTGGAGGGAGGCTGACCGCAGACAGACAGATGTGGCAGATACCAGCAGCCCCAGTTTACACATCTGGTGGAGATGGGCTGCCTTCAGGCCCTGGGACCAACAGCCGAGAGGGTTATAGGAGACGGCGGAGGCTTTTAGCTGGGCTGCAGAGTCTGCTCGCCAGCAGGAAGGCAGAGAAAGGATTCCCCAGGCCAGTGGCAGCGAGGCAGATGTTTTGCAGGAGTGGGGGTGAGGCCCTTTCCAGAAAGACCCGGAAATCTCTGGTGGGACAGCTTGTGGAAACACGCACCACAGCTGCTGAGCTGAGCAAATGACCTACAGATCAGGGTTTGTGTCAGTATCAAGAGCTTCACTAGAACAAATATTCATCCAAAAATAAACTTCCCGCTCTTCCTGTTTTTATAACTTGCCTATTTCCTCCGAGTTTGAGGCCGGTCTCCAGCTCCGCGGGTTATTAATCTTCAGAGGATCAAGACCTCTATAGAAGTATTTCCTGTACATGTTTATCTACCCAGCCCTAAATTATTTTCTCCAAATGATAAGAGAACTTTTCCATACTGGTGTCAGACTTTTCCTTGGAGAGGTTTCAGTGAGGCAGCACGGTGAGTAAGGCCAGTCCCGAAGGGAACACGGGAACACCGGCAGGGGTGCGAAGGGACCGGCCGTGGGTGTCTGTAGGTGCCCTCAATCATATCACCTCCCTCCGGATGACCAATAGCTCCTTTCTGGCCAGAGCCCCAGGAGATGAAGTGATTGCCACAGAGGGCCCGACTGGAGGGGGTTTTAAGCACCCAGCTGAATATCCACAGGGGGATCATCGTTCCAGGAATGCTTCTAACCCCTTTGAAGAATTTAAAACACCCCTCATTGGGCCCTAATTTGTTCTTAAAACATCTTCCAGCTTTGCCCTTTGAAAAACAAGGGGATGAGGGTATATTTGGTGCTCATGACTGTGCACAAAGAAGAAGAGAAAAGCCATGTTGACGCCAGGCCAAGTTCAGACCCGGCAGACAGACAGACAGGCTTTGGTATGTAGGCGTGAGCGTTACCGCTTGCCTGCCTCTGGGAGACGATCTTTGGTCTTCTACCTTTCTGTGCTTACAGATGTCAGGCCAGCACACAGGTGAGTTTGTTATTTTTGTTGGGTTTGTTTGTTTGTTTGTTTTTTGTTTTTATTTTTTAATGTAAGCCTTCTTGTGTGACTTGCAGAGAGGCCGTGGGGACTGGGCTGCGTGGGTGGTGGCTTGCGCCGCAGCGGAACTTGGAGGGAAGCCAGCTGCCTTTTCCCGAGGCCTTCCGAGGTGGGGCAGGGATGTCCTATTTTGCACGGAGCTCCGCCCATCCCTCTTGGTGATCCAGGTGACTGAACTGGGAATTTCTGTGCTGTGCCAGACCACAGCCTGCTGCTCTCGACCCATGCTCGTCCCATCTCCGTAGCCCCTGGCCACCTGCGCTGTGGTGCCCTCCGAATGAGGCTGGTGTGAACAGAGTGCAAAGTGACACACTGGGTTTTGAAGACTTATACTACTACTGCTACAAAGAATACGAAATAATTTCTCATTAGTAAATCATTTTGGTTACTTGTGGAAACAAGAATATTTTAGATATATTGGATTATGTCAACTATATTTTAATTAGTTTTGCCTGTTTATTACTTTTTTAAGGTGACTACTAGATAAATCATAATTGCATAGGGAGCTCGCATTACATTTCTATAGGTGGGTGCTGCTGCTCGTCTGTGTGATGAGATCAGCTGCCAGTTGTGGCTTTGAAGGCAGGACGTTCCCAGAGGCTGGGAGGGGAGGGGAGGGGAGGCCCCTCTCCCTGGTGGCCTGGCTGAGGGGAGACCCAGGCCTCAGCGGAGACTTTCTAGGGCAGTGGGTGGGACAGCCTTTGGCGAAGCAAAGAGTTAATAACTTCATAAGCAGCAGGGATTTTTAAAAATCCTTTCAAAAGCACCCCTCCTGGCTTCTTTTTGTTGTTGTTGTTGTTTGTTTTTTAGCCTACTTTGCAGACCAGTCTCCTTTATGGAAGCTTCCCCTCTGCTGCCCTCTCCCCCTTCAATTCAGAACTCCCCTTGTCAGCATGGGACCTGCAGGGATGGTGGTGTCCTTTGGATCTTACTGTTTTGTTTTATGCTCTTGTTTAGATAGTTCATCTGTCCCCAGGTCAGGCTCCAGTCGCTGTCATCCCAGGAATGACCCAGTTAGGCTGGAGAAGCTACTATTTCAGACCGGTCCACCTTTGGAGTGGTGGGCGTGAAGCTTAGGAAAGTCCTGCTCTGACAAGGACCGCGGTACAGAACCACAGCCAACCTCCTAATGTCGAGGTGGCATTTCAGGATAAGGGTGGGTGGGAATCCCACTGGTAATTGAAAGCCCAGAATAATTCCCCGTTGCAGGGAGGAGTTTCATGTTGACTTCAGAAGACAAGGAAGCTGTTGGATTGTACAGTTACCATTTGCCAAAGACTCTCACATGATGAAATGTCTCTGCTTGGACACCTGTGCCCAGGGATGGGGTTTCTGTCCTCAGCCATCCCAGCAGCCCTGCACCAAGGGGCTCCATAGTCTTGACGAATTTTGTCCACACTTCTGTTATGGAATACCAAGTTTTTGCTGGAATAATCAACACGAGAACCAACATTTCTTAGGTGCCCATTCTGTGCAATGTGCTTTAGTACACATGCAGTTCATTGGCGTCACAGACTCTCGTATACCCCAAAGTAGGAGCCATTGTGTCCCTTTTTGCAGATGGAGATCTGAATTTAGAAAACTGAGACACGTTCCCTGAGATCTCCTAGCTAGAAATCGATGAGGCGGAAGTACAGCTTGGTTTGTGTGACTCCAGAACTGAGGGCATTACCATAGGACATCACTCTGCGTTGCCCAGACCAGCCTGTGAGCATGTTGTTCCATTCTGCGCATGCATTTGTTTATCAACATGTCTCTGCTGGTGCAGGCTGGGACACGACATCAGGGAGGGTTTGATTCTGGGTTGTTGCAAAAACTAAGCTTAAAGTCGAGGAGTACTGTTGAGTATCTTAGCTTTGCTAGGAGGACACCCTCTCACATGGCTTTTTAAAATGCTATGTGCTGGGGCGCCTGGGTGGCCTAGTCGGTTGGGCATCTGCCTTTGGCTTGGGTCATGGACCTAGGGTCCTGGGATTGAGCCCCACATCTGACTTTCTGCTCAGTGGGGAGTCAGCTGCTGCTTCTGCCCCTTCCCCCACTCATGCTCACTCTGTCTTTATTTCTCTGTCTCTCAAATAAAATAAAATTAAAAAAAAAAAATTGCTGTGCCCTGCAGTACATTTTCCCCACATGGCTTTTGCCTCCAGTGGAGGGTCCCAGGCTGCCTCGAAAGATGTTCCGTTGGCCTCTCCAAGGTGCTTTGTAGCTTAGTGCAGAAAGGGCAGCCCCACGGCTGACTGGCTGGTTTGGTGAGGTTTGGAAATAAGCGGAAGGGTTAAGAGCTGTATGCTCTGGAATCAGGCTGTTCTCTTCATCTACCTCTCGATGGCTTTGTAGGTTGGGCTCTTTGCTCTCTGGGTGACTGTCTCCTCAGTTGTAAAATGGGGATACTCAGCACCCACCTCAGATAACCACTGTGCAAATTAAAGAGCACACACAAAGGCATAGTTACTTGGCACATCAGGTAAATGTCAGTTAACATTTCATGACGATATGTTCATTAATGCCATTTAATGCTGCATGATGGATTAGAGTGCTATACAAAATGTACCAGAAGATATGATTATGTGGCCCGAGTTTTTTGTTGTTCTAAGGCAAACACATTAGAATTTACACCTTTGTGTCTGAATACGTACCTTTGTACTTGAGTGTTATGTCTTTCAAAGCTGTGACCTCACCTCAGGAAACAGCATGCATATCTTGATCTCCCAACCATTGGCTTGAAACATTTTCAGAAGCCTTTCCTTTTTGGAAGTCTCAGATGAAAAAAGATGATTTTATTAAGTATTTAAATTGTGAAAGTAGGGGCACCTGTGTGGCTCAGTTGGTTAAGCCTCTGCCTTTGGCTCAGGTCATGATCCCAGGGTCCTGGGATGGAGCCCGAATCAGGCTCCCAGCTCAGCAGGGAGTCTCCTTCTCCCTCTGCCTCTGCCCCTCCCTTTGCTTATGCACGCACACACACTTTCTCTCTCTCTTTCTAGTAAATAAAATCTCTTCAAAAAATTAAACTATGAAAGTAAATTTGAAGTGTGGAAATGGCCTTAAGTTCATTAGAGCTCAGTTTGATTAAGAATTTGCGAATAAGCTTTGGTGATAGGTCTGCTATGGGTTAAAAAATGGTGTTTTAACTAAAAAATAAGGGTTGGGTTTGTTTTGTTTTACACTGTAGTGGTTGGCTCATTTATTAGAAGACTAGCCTTAAAGGCAGCCCCCAGAAGAAGGGTTCCAGGGAGCTCTTGACTTGGGACAGCAACTTTGGAACACTAATAGAGGCTGCAGAGCAGAAGTCTTAAAGGCAGGGTTTGGGGTGAGTAAATTCATCTTTACACCTAGTGTAGTAAGTAACCCCTGCTGCTGAGCTGGCATTTGGGGCTTGTGTAGCTGGTAATGGGGCCAGAAGCAGAACGTTCCCTGCATCCAAGGAGTTGAAGCCAAAACCTGGCTTTGGATGTTGACTTGCCTTCCACGTCTGTTTACCCTTTGCGATATGTGGAAGTCAAATCTGAGAGTGTCAGCCTGTGTCAAGGGAAGGCCTTCAGGTGGCGTGGGAGACCTTCCTCTTTCTTGTATTGCCGTGGACGGCTGAGTGGCTAGAAAGCACCGCTGAACTGGCACTCACTGGGGGTGGAGGAAAATGCATGTCTCCATGGAAAATGATGGAAGAAAGCTCAAGAGTTTCATCTCTTGAGGCTCATGATGACCAATAGGTTCATCTAGAAGGGATGGGCCCCCAAGCAGCCTTTGGATTATTTTTTACAGGTGGAAATTAGAGGTGCCATGTTCAGTATATCTGAGTTTGTCCTCGCTGTGGAAAGAGCATAGGACTTTAGAATTTGGCTGGTCGGACTCCAGTGCTGCTCTCGATGGCTGGGTCGCCTCTGGTGTCATAACTAGAATTGCCTAGACTTCATTTCCCTCATCTAGAAAATCAGAACCCGGTTCCACTTCAGGATTGTTGGGAGAAAGGGTCCTAAGAGTTGCACATAGGAAGAGCCTAAACAGATGCAGACCTTCCACCTCCCCTCGGCCTTGGAGAGTGACACTAGAATTAACCCCATTGCCATGCAGAAGCCCCTGGTCACGCATCAGATATGCCACCTGCTGCGGGGGAAATGTCCCCAGTCCTCTGTGAGGTGAGGCTTGTACTCCTGAGAGGAGAATGGCCGGTTCTTCCCGGTTCTTCTCAGCTTTGAATAAGGCCAGCTGTTTAGCAGTCAGCCCCTCTGACAGACAAAGCTGCCTAAGACCCTTCCACCTCTTAAAAGCTTTTCTGGAGCTAACAGAGGCCAGCCTTAGCAAGAGGCACACCAGCACTTAGTGCTCAGGTGAGTAAAAAGAAACACCCAACGGAATGCTCTTTATGAACTTGATATTGATTACTGGTCATTTCCTGTTTGGATTTAAAGAAGGCCCACCTTCAGGTTTTAATCTGTTTGCCAAGTCCCTAGTTTTTACTATAGTCCTAGTGTCCTCCTTGATCACACAGATCATTCAGGGCAACTTGGCCTGGATCCCTGACTTGGGGGTCCCAGTGAGACTGAGTTCTAGGCCAGCAGGGTCACAGGCAGGCTGCAGCAGAGTGTGTGGTGGCCACTGACTCTCACATTTAACCCCTGACTTTCCTTGAACCGGCCCATTAGGTTCCCAGAGCTCTGGTTCTCAGTTCCCATTAGAATTACCTGAGGAACTCTGAAAAAATCCAGAAATAGGGGCCGTGTCCCAAACAATCAAATTAGGGACCAATATTTTTTAAGAAACGAAACAAACTGCCAGGTGATTCCAGTGGACAGCCAAGTTTGAGAAGCAGTGCTCTAGGTGATGGGATGAAAAGCCTTCTGCTACAGTTCCCTCCTGAGTTGACTTACCTTGGCAGGGTCATGAACTCTCTCCTCTACGGATCACCTGGGGCCAGGGTGTCCCCTCTAGGGGCTGAACTGCCTGTTGCAGTCAGTAGTGAGGGAGGTCTCCGTGGCATATAGCTATTCTAACAACCTATTTTCTTATGAAACGTCTTCCACGAAGGTAAAAGAGAATAGTGGAGGGGATCCCATGCCCTCATCACCCAGCAGTCATTCCTGTTTCCTTTGCCTCTCTACACACACTTTCTGGAGAGGTGAGGGGTAGGCTGGAGGATTTTAAAGCAAATTCCAGACATCATTTCATCCATAAATACCTTCATGTACATCTCTAAGAGATTAAAGACTTCATTTTTTTTTTTTAAGATTTTATTTATTCATTTGACAGAGAGAGATCACAAGTAGGCAGAGAGGCAGGCAGAGAGAGAGAGGGAAGCAGGCTCCCTGCTGAGCAGAGAGCCCGATGCGGGACTCGATCCTAGGACCCTGAGATCATGACCTGAGCCGAAGGCAGCGGCTTAACCCACTGAGCCACCCAGGCACCCGAGATTAAAGACTTTAAAAAAAAAAACAGCCACAGTACCATTATCACACCTAAGAAAATGAACAGTAATTCTTTAATCTCATGTAATAGCAAATCCGTGTTCAGTTTTCTCCCAGTTTGTCACAAAAGTGCACTTATACATTTGGTTTCTTCCAATTAGGGTCCAAGCGAGTATAATTCATTTTTAACAGTGTGACTTGCACCCTGGGGTAATTAAACCATCATTGTGTGCGAGCACAGGTAATGATGCATCCGCAGGTCTGAGGAAAGGTGTAAATGGCGTTTGGCTCACCAGGTGTTTGTGGGGTGGTCTCTCTTTGCCCCTTATCTTCCTTAGCCCTTCTGGTGAGACCTTGACCTGTCGTGGAGGAAGTACTCATTGAGGCCCCAGTCACAACCACTTTTGTGCGGCTCTGCTTCTGCCTGAAGGCATAGCTCATTTGGTAAGCTTAGAATAGAACCTCAGCCTGCTTGTAGAGTGTGAGTCAACTCTGTGGATGGTTTTGAATTTCCTGCTCCTTTGCTGAAGACAGTGACTGGGAAGGGCTGAAACTGCCTCTTGGGGGTCCTCCCTGGGCTCTGCTGAGGGGTCCTGCTGTGCTGGTTCTGTTGGACTTCACCTGGGACTTGTGCCCTGATGCAGGGACCAGCCAATAGCTCTCAGCCCTGCTTCCTTAGGGTGCAGATGGGTTCTGCGAGTCTTCCCCTCCAGCTGAACCTCTGGATTCAGGTCCAGAGGGAAGGAGAGGGTTACTTTCTGGCCTCTGAGGACAGAAAGAAAGCTACCTAACCCGCTGGCGCTGTGTTGGTACAGTGTGTCCCTTCTAAGAGCTAGAATGCTGTTAGGATTTCTTAGAGAGAGGTAGATGACTGGATGGCCCCTGGGATGAATGGGTGGCAAGTCTTTAGGGGGAGTGAGCAGGAGAAGATCAGGATAGAGAATGGGCAGTCTAAATAAGTGAACTCTGGCTCCCTGCGCAAATCTCTGTGTGCCTACCCCATATGCGTCATATCAAATCAGAATCTCCTATTTCCGGAACCATATTTTTTGCTTTAGAAAGGCTTTGTCTTGACTTTAAATGGGTTTGCAGTTGGAAGGTTTTTATTCCTTCTTTCTCTGTATCATGGTCCAGTTAATCACAGAGCAGTAAACAAGCATCTTAATATATAAAGGCAACTCTGATCTCTGAAGTTGTTTGTCACAGGATTGTTTTCAATAGCAAAAGGTTCAGAAGAACTTCAGTGTCCGTTAATAAGGGACTGGTTAAATCACAGTATATCTTTTTTTTTCCCTACTCTTCCTTTCATTTTATTTATTTAACTTTTAAAATTATTTTTATTAACATGTAATGTATTGTTTGACCCAGGGGTACAGGTCTGTGAATCGTCAGGCTTACACATTTCACAGCACTCACCATTGCACATACCCTCCCCAGTGTCCATCACCCAGCCACCCTATCCCTACTTCCCAACCCCCAGCAACCCTCAGTTTGTTTTGCGAGATTGAGTCTCCTATGGTTTGTCTCCCTCCCGATCCCATCTTATTTAATTTTTTTCTCTCCCTACCTCCCACGACTCCCTGCCCTGCCTCTCAAATTCCTCATATCAGACAGATCATATGAGAATTGTCTTTCTCTGATTGACTTAATTTGCTCAGCATACTATACTCTAGTTCCATCCACATCATTGCAAATGGCAAGATTTCATTTCTTTTGATGACTTTATAGTATTCCATTATATATATATTTTACATCTTCTTTATCCATTCATCTGTTGATGGACATCCAGGTTCTTTCCATAGTTTGGCTATTGTGGACATTACTGATATAAACATTCGGGTGCACGTGCCCCTTCGGATCACTACATTTGTATCTTTAGGGTAAATACCCAGTAGTAGTGCGATTGCTAGGTCGTAGGGTAGCTCTATTTTGAACTTTCTGAGGAACCTCCAAGCTGCTTTCCAGAGTGGCTGCACCAGCTTGCATTCCCACCAACGCTGTAGGAGGGTTCGCCTTTCTCTGCGTCCTCGCCAGCATCTGTCATTTCCTGACTTGTTAACTTTAGCCATTCTGACTGGTGTGAGGTGGTATCTCATTGTGGTTCTGATTTGTGTTTCCCCGATCCCGAGTGATGTTGAGCACTTTTTCATGTGTCTATTGGCCATCTGGATGTCTTCTTTGCAGAAATGTCTATTCATGTCTTCTACCCATTTCTTTAAATCATCATATATATATATATATATATATATATAATTATATTAATATAATATATAATAGCATAAATATATAATAAATCACTATATATATATATAAAGATTTTGTTTATTTGACAGAGATCACAAGTAGGAGGAGAGGCAGGCAGAGAGAGATGAGGAAGCAGGCTCCCTGCTGAGCAGGACGCCCAACGCAGGGCTCGATTCTAGGACCCTGGGATCATGACCGGAGCCGAAGGCAGAGAAAGCGCTTTAACCCACTGAGCCACCCAGGCACCCCAAATCACAGCATATTTTTATGGCAGAATATTGTACAGATGTAAAAAGGGAATGAATTAGTTCTGTGTTTCCGTATGCAAAGATTCTGAGGAGATAAAAAGCAAGCTCCAGAGCATGTAAATAATATATTTGTATAAACCCTAGAAGGATACACAAAAGACTTTCAAAAGATGGTTACTGTTGGTGTATTGGGTGGGAGAAGGACCAGGACAGGTGGGATGTGGCAGGAGTATACTTTTTTTTTTTTTAAGATTTTATTTATTTGAAAGGGAGAAAGAAAGAATGAGAATAAGCATGGGGGAGGGGCAGAGAAGAGGGAGAAGCAGCCCCTCCCCTTCTGCTGAGCAGGGAGCCCAACACAGGGCTCAGGATCATGACCTACACCAAAGGCAGGTGCTTAACCAACTGAGCCACCCAGGTGCCCCAAGGGAGTATACCTTTTTATATTTTGATTTATGATCATGAATATGTTACCTAGGCAGAACAATTAAATTTATATCCTGCAGATAAGTTGATGGCTTATCATGCCCCAGATAATCTTAGAGGAGCTTCTGACCACTCCTTAGCTGGTGTGTTTGGAAATGGATCAGTGAGCCTATGACCAGCCCATGGAATGTGTGCCATATTTTCCCCATGATGCCCTGCTCAATAGCAGATGATAAATATTTGCTTCTTTTCTGAAGCCCATGGGCTTTCCCCCTTCCTCACCCTGAACTAGAAACTGAGCTGACAACTGAAGTTTAACCAGAAAGGATAGGGAAGGTCTCTTGCCATGTCCTCCAGTGCAGTTGGTTTCCCTCTTACGGGGAGAAGAAGGTGTTGTAGGGGAAGCTGTGGGCCCGGGTTAGGGGAATTGGGATGGCTTCCGTTCCCATTTCTTTTCTGTCCATGCAGTCTTTTGTTTCTCCCTTGGCATCCCGTGTGCCATATTGATTGTGTGTTTGTATTTATTTCCAGCTTCTACAGAGTGGTAGCAAAATCCCTTCCAGCTGAACTAGTCCCACCCTAGTAGCTAAGAATGTTCTGAGGTTAACACTTGCTCTGCACTTGCGGCACATTCTTAGTATTAGGGACATTTCCTCTAGGGCTCACAGGAAACAAACAAATGGAATGCATGGAACAGTTTTCTCCCTCTTGGGTGGAGAAAGAGGGGCAGAGAGAATCTTTGGGGGAGCCTTGAAGCAAAGAACATGGTTGGAGTGAACTTTGTTTAAAAGTATTCTGAAGGGACGCCTGGGTGGCTCAGTCGGTTAAGGGTCTGCTTTCGGCTCAGGTCATGATCCCAGGGTCCTGGGATTGAGTTCCGCATGGGGCTCCTTGCTCGGCAGGGAGCCTGCTTCCCTCTCTCTGCCTCTGCCTGCCACTCTTCATGATTGTGCGCTCTCTCTCTCTGTCAAATAAGTAAATACAATCTTAAAAAAAAAAGTACTTTGAAAAATGAAATTCAAGGACACTGAGGACCTATTCTTGGCTCTGCCACAAATGTACCTTCTATATTTTATTTCAGTTTGTGCATCCAGGGCTTGCTCTTTGGTTTTGCGTCTATAAACTAAGTGGGACCTCCATCCATTGTCCATTCTCCTCACTATTCTGTTTTAGCTATCTGGTAACTAATTTTAATAAAACTTGAAGGCCGTCCTGTTAAATGACAACTAAATGAAGAGAGTGAGTAAGTGGTACCTTTTCTTCCTTGAATGAATACTACAGTGAGTACTGTTCTAGGAGTGAGTACTCAGAAGGTTGAGGTTTGATCGGGGATTTATTATATCACGCACAGGTCTTGTCTTCTTTCGAGAAGAGCTGTACACATAATGAAAACCGCATGTGGTCATAATCACCCTTGGCAGCTCTGCAGGAAGCCAGCATACAGCCTTCCCCCTCTTCCTCCAGTCTTCGGAAGGATCACTATATTTGTGAGAGAACACCAAATGAAGTAGTTGACTAGTGTTCCTGGTCTGTGTTGAAAGATGAGTGGCTACTTCATCTTTAAATACCAAGATCCTACCAAGGGTAGCAACAGACTGGGAGAGGCACATAGACAGTCGGTCCCCAAATCTTGATGAATTCTAGGGTGCATGTGTTCATCAAGAAGAGCCTCTTCTCTCCTTGAATGTACGCAGGCTCTGGGTTCTGTTCTCTTTTTCAGTTGGAAGGCTAACTATGCATATATGAGCTTCCCCTATAAGGCACTTGCCTTAACTACTACAGAGGGCCAGGTTCTTCTCTTGGTGAGGCACTTTGGATTCTCCCCTTTCCTCTTTCAGGAAGTTTTATTATGACTGCTGTTAGGGATTCCTGAGAGGGGAAGATGCTTTGAAAGGTGGGGCCAAAGTCAATGATCTGTAAGCCTATCTGATCACTTTGCACTCTGATGACCAGCAAGCCCTAACTCAGATTCATTGGCCCATTTTTTTAATGGGCTAAGAGCTAAAGTGCTTATGGCAAAGTCAGAAGCAATTTCCAGAGTAATCAGGAGCTTTGGCTGTTCTTCTGGTGATGTATTTAGCCTGGCACCTCAGAATTGTAGTGCAAGTAAATATTCTGGATACCATCATCTACTTTTCTTGTTCTGGAATTATTTCTGACTGCCTTTCAGAAACCAAAAGTTAACAGTGTGACAGAATTGAGGGATGATTTTGGTTTCTTGCTAGGTGGGTAACGTAGACACAGAGTCAAAAGTCACAAGCCCAGTTCTGAACCCTAGAGCTAAATTTGAACAAAAAATTTAGTTTCCTCATAGGTCAATTGTGATTGGTCTAGAACTAGAACTCTAAGGTTTGCTTTAGCATTCTAGGCTGCTCTTCTAGTTCTTTAGTTAATATCTGATCCATAAGATGTGAAACCCATAAATTATTTATTTGCCTCCTCCCCTGGGGTGCTGAATCAAAGAACTAAAAAAAAAATCTTATTAAGACTTAGACACAATATCTTTTGTTTTTATCAGAAATGAATAAATAGAAAAATAGGGAAATGTTTCCCAGTCATTTTTGTAATGGAGTTCAGACAGTGACAAATAAATCAAATCAGTAAACATGGCTCACATATCTGTAGATGCCTCTAATGCTCTTACTTTCTACCACTTGAATGCCATTTCAGGTGAATGTTTTCCTTTGCATTTTCTAAGTATTCTAGGATGAACTTAGCACGTTTTGTAATGAAGAAGAAAACACATTACAAACCTTTGCTAGTACCTTTCTGTCACTTCCTCCTTCCATCTAACTTTTATCTCCACCCCCTATTTAAGCCAATAAAGGTTAATCTGTTTCTTGAATGAAATGAAAGAAACTCTGGTCTACCAGGGGCTTACCATTTGTTAGACATTGAGCTACAAAAATGAAAATAACCATCTTTTTTTGAGAGTCTCAAGTCCAATGGCAAAGGGGGGACATGCAAGTCACAACAAAATGCTGTCATCATGGCACTGATTGCCATGAAGACAGAAGAGAATGTACTAGCCTCCATTTCCTACCTCCGGTCTCTAGGATAGAAGTTCTGTGAAATTGCGAGGCTCAGTGCTTACATATGATATGGCCACAGTCAGTGTTGACATTAGCTGCTATTGTTGACCAATGTTGTTTGTAAGGAAAAGACAGTTCTAGCTTTGGGGCGAGAGCCACATCCTTTTAAACTGGTGTGTTCATTTAGGCTGGCCTCTTGGATCCAGGGTCAGAACTTATCTTGTCCCGTCCTCCCCCTCCCCGCCCCCGTCTTCTGTTCTTGATCCGCCAGCATTGCCAGCTTGCTTTCCACTCCCATCTCTTCTCTCTTCCCACTTGTATTAGTAGGCGGTTTTCTCATGTAGCCCTTACCAATACATGCCTTGTAGAATTCTTGGAGTTTCAGGGATGCCTGAGTGGCTCAGTCGGTTAAGCATCTGCCTTCTGTTCGGGTCATGATCCCAGAGTTCTGGGATCCAGCCCCACATTGGACTCCCTGCTTAGTGGAGAGTCTGCTTCTACCTCTGCCCCTGCCCCTCCCCTTGCTTATGCACGCACACGCTCGCTTGCATGTTCTCTCTCTCTGTCGGAGTAAATAAAATCTTTTTAAAAAAGAATTCTAGGGACGCCTGGGTGGCTCAGTTGGTTAAGCAGCTGCCTTCGGCTCAGGTCATGATCCCAGCGTCCTGGGATCGAGTCCCACATCGGGCTCCTTGCTCCGCAGGGAGCCTGCTTCTCCCTCTGACTCTGCCTGCCACTCTGTCTGCCTGTGCTCGCTCTCACTCTCTCTCTTACAAATAAATAAATAAATAAAAAAAAATTTAAAAAAGAATTCTAGAGGTTCAAAGATTGGATTCGTTTAAGCCCTACATGTTCCAGACAAGGGAATTGAGGCACCAAGAAAAGTGACCCAAAAGCATGTAACAGTGGTAAAGTTTAGCTCAAGCTGCTGCCTCCCGACAGAATGAATTTGTAGGATTTCTGACTCCAGCATTGTGTGCTGTTTAAATAGGTGAACAATTGAAGAGCATTGTTGAGAGTTCTCAGAAGAGATTTCTATTTCCACAACTGAAATAGACACATCTGACAGAAGTGGCTTCCGTGAGAAAGGTTTGCTTAGCTAGGAAGCTACCATTATCTTGGATAAGTTCATTGTGATCAGCGTTATGGTAAGTGGTAGATTTAAGACTTCCTAGAATTATACAGCCTTTAAGCATCTTCAGGTCTCATTCTGTCCTGCAGTTAAGGAAACAGCCAAGTGGGCTGGCTAAGCTGATGGCAGATTTGGGTCCGGCACACTCCGTCTGTCATGAGCCTTATGGTGCGACTGTGTCTTGAAGAATGAGCTAGCCAGCCTTAAGCATCTTCCAGACACAGACCTCACTGTTCCGCATGGCGGATTTAAGTACACTCACTGGTCACCCATTGGGCACTCCCCACATTCCCTTTCCAGGTCTTGAGGCGCTCTCATCCATTGAACTTAAAATTCCACACCCAGATGTAGGCTTGGTTTCTCTCTTCAGTCTGTCTCTGAGGCCAGGCCCTCTTGCTCTGTTTGCTCTCCAGGCTTGAGGGTTAACATGGTCTTTGAATGAATGCCTGGCCTCTGGCGTGGCCATATCCACAGAACCCTGAATGCTCTTACTTCTTCTTGCTGAGCAATCCCTTGCCTCCTTTCCTGATTTCCCAGAGTGACTTTCCCATGTTTCTGATATAGTTTGGATTCCTTCTTCCACTTTGTATCCATCCTGCCCTGTTTGTGTAACATCTTATGCTGGAGGAAATCAGGCTCTCTGGACTAGTAGTTCAGCCCCTTGTTTTTACTCCATACAGACCAGGCACAAAATTTGTGGGTGTGTTGGTTTAACCATAGGGAATGCCCCATACCAAGTGGGCACTGGGTGAATGTCCATTCCCGTAACCTTTCCTTAAAGAAATCTTGCCAAATCCACCAGCCTAGGCCTGAAAGATCCTCATATCATAGCGTTTATTATCTTTTATTTTAAAAAAATATATATGGTGTGCCTGGGTAGCTCAGTTAGTTAAGCATCCAACTCTTGATTTTAGCTCAGGTGGTGATCTCAGAGTTAACAGCAGTAGGCTCCATGCTCAGCGGGGAGTCTGCTTAAGATTTTCTCTCTTTCCCTCTGTCCCCACCCCTGGCCCCCACTCTTGCACGTACATGTGTGCACACTCTCTTTCTCTCTCTCTCTCAAAAAGAAAAAAAATCAGCTAAGTGTAATAGCTCACATGCATGTAATCAGTGCAGGTCTCTCTGACTCTGACCAAGCTGAAATCCCCAAAATAACTGTGAGCTTTGGAAAGTGCCTTATTTTACCCCTGTGCCCGCCAGTTACACTTTACAGAACATGGCTGAAAACTGGCTTAGTCTCAAGTGCGACTTGTCATTTTGAGTACGTCTCTGGAATCCTGCTCCCAGTAGGTAACTGTAGAAATCATCTGCCTCCCCCTTCTGTTTCTTTAACAGCCCTAGCCCTTAGCATCCGTGTTGGCATTTAACACATGCAATTTTCTATTGGGTAGACCTTGCAAAAATGTTGATATTTGCCAGTAAGGCAGCAAGTGGCCACCAGAAAGGCTGTGTATCTTAAGTCCACCTTAAGTTTTAATCTCTATCCAAACAGCTGGCTAGGACCTTTTTTTTTTTTTTTTTTTTTTTTTTAAATAAGAGAGCTAACTGAAGGCAGTTAGAATGGTTCCTTTTGTTCAAATTTCCTCTTGCAGAGACCAGTCCCAGGACTCCCTTCACCTGCATTATCCATTAATGCAGTGGGTTCATTTTCCCCCAAATAAACAAGCTTTCCTGCCAAAGAAAACAGGCAGCGTGATTAGATGCAGGGACGTGCCTTGGGACGTGCATCTGAGGCATGTTCTTCATTTTTCTTTTTCTTTTTTTTTTTTTAAAGATTTTATTTATTTTATTTGACAGAGATTACAAGTAGGCAGAGAGGCAGGCAGAGAGAGAGGGGAGGAAGCAGGTTCCCTGCTGAGCAAAGAGCCCGATGTGGGGCTCGATCCCAGGACGCTGGGATCATGACCTGAGCCGAAGGCAGAGGCTTTAACCCACTGAGCCACCCAGGCGCCCCTGTTCTTCATTTTTCTGTGGTGCCCTCAGTCTCTACTAGACTCTTGTCTGCAGTGATAATGTTATGGCAGCCTTCATTTCCAAAGGCCCCTCAAGTTGTAGTAATACCGCCCATGGTGGTCCAGCCCTCTTGAAAGCATCCTTCATTTCTGTTTGCTCGGTTTCCTGAATGCCTCTTCCAGATCATCTTTCACCTCTTGCTTCAAACTCTGGGGACACATGTGGTTTCGACATAATGCACAGATGTAACTGGGGTGGGAGAAGCATGGCTGTGGGCTCATGCACATCACACACACATCTGAAATAGGGAGGTCTTCCTCTGTGAGTGGGCTGGTCAGGAAGGAGCAGAGGTGGAGAGGCCGGCCACAAGACAACGCACTGTGGTGTGTGTTGAGCGGTGTAGAAAGCGTGAGCTCCAGCGCTCGCGGGCCAAGTCATCGTTAAGAACACCCATCTGTTTGGTTTCTAAATTGAGACATTGAATAGAATAAAGGACCAACCACCGAAACTTCTTGAGGGGAAAGACCCGATTTTTTTTTTTAATGTATTTTTTTATTATTTTTATTTTTTTTAAGATTTTATTTATTTGTCAGAGAGAGAGGGAGAGAGAGCGAACACAGGCAGACAGAATGGCAGGCAGAGGCAGAGGGAGAAGCAGGCTCCCTGCCAAGCAAGGAACCTGATGTGGGACTCGATCCCAGGACGCTAGGATCATGACCTGAGCCGAAGGCAGCCGCTTAACCAACTGAGCCACCCAGACGTCCCAAGACCCGATTCTTTAACCACTAAATGGTTGATCACCAGGGGTTGGGAAACTTTTTCTTTTAAGGTCTAGTTAGTAAATATTTTTGGCTCTGGGGACCATGGGGTTTCTGTCACAACTGCTCAGCTTTGCGTTTGTGGCCGTAAAGCAGCGCTGGACGATACATAAACAGACCAGCATTTCATGGAGGGCCAGAATTTGCCCACCCCTGCCAACCTGAGTTTGTAAGACTTAGAAAGATCCTCACCATTGTCGTTGGCGTAAATTAGTGAGCGCTCTGTATGTGGCCAGGCCCCACACTACGAAGCACATGTTATGAGTGATCCCATTTATCCCATTCAGAACAATTCTGTGAAGTTATTAATATTATACCCATTTTACTGATAAAGAAGCAGAGGCTTAGAGAAGAAGGGCCAGGCTGGATTTTGAACCAAGACTGCTTGACTTCAGTTTCATGCTCTTTTACCACTGCACAGTACAGCCTGTAGATTACGTCATCAATGTCCACATTTGCTTTTAGAGCTCGACATTAGCCAGTATTTGGACGTTAGCCTCTCCCCATGCCCCTTAAAAAGCCCAAAACATACAAACAAATTGTTGTTAGAAACTCTTACACAGATTAATACGTGGCAGAAATTTAAAACGAGTCCATAAACAAGTTGTAAAAAATGAAAACAGTATTCTGCTTCTTAAATACCCAAGTAATGTGGGAGCTGAGTATATAAAGGCCTGGGGCTCTCAGGCCAGAGGCACCCAGGCCGGCTTCCAGGTTCCAAGAGCTAGTCCTCTGAAAATGTGGAGGTAGAGCTGGGCCTGGAACAAGCTACTGTTCTTGGGATGGCTTCACCCAGGGCCGTTCGATTCAAAACCGGCTCTGGCATGAGCTGTTAACCTCCCCCCAGCCCCCCGACACACACACACACACACACACACACTCACACACACTCACACACACTATACAGGCTCCTCAGTTGTCCCCAATGGTGTGCCGGTCTGAGGTGGTCAGGGGAGACTGGATAGCACGTGCCTCAAGTTGCTTGCTGAGCAGTGGTGGTCATTTCTTTTCTACCGAGTAGAAATGTTCATTAAAGCTGGCAGAAATCAGGTTTGGATGCCTTTTGTTGTTACAGTAAGTAAGGTGTGTTCTGAAGGAAACTAAAGAGTAAAGATCAGGGGGAAAATTCATATCCCTCCTACAGCAGCATTTCCCAAAATGCTTTCTTCTGCTTGTAGGGATGGTAACGGGGGAGGAGGTTCCTGTGGTCAGATAAACTTAAGAAATGCAAGACTAAACAAACAGTATTCTCGAGGATATAGTTTCCCAAAATGTTTGTTTGGTTGTTTTGTTTTGGGATTGTCTTATAAAATTGTTTATAAAGATCATCCTTAATCTTAACCCAGAGTCCTTACCTAATGCTGGCAGTTTGGTAAATTTCCTTTATGGTCCAAGTTTTTTTTTTTTTTTTTAAATGGGTGAGGTGACAGCCGCAACAACTATGGTGGTCACTAACTCTGAAATAGATCTTTTAAAAAGGGGGGGTATGTATTTTCTTTGTTTTGTGTGTTTAAGTATTTCATCGTCATTGATAAGTTATAAGAATAACGTGAAAGGACTCTCTTTTATTTGTTACCTCTACTAGATGGGAAAGTTTTTTGTTTAAGATTTTATTTATTTATTTATTTATTTATTTATGAGAGAGAGAACGGATGCACAAGTGCATGCATGGGGAGGGGCAGAGGGAGAGGGCGAGAATCTTGAGCAGACTGTGCTGAGCGTAGAGCCCAACACAGGGCTTGATCTGACAACCCTGAGATCATGACCTGAGTCAAAACCAGGAGTCTGACTGAGCCACCCAGGTGCCTCTGAAGGATTCTTCTATATCCAGTTCCCCATTTGTTAACATTTTACCATAATTTCCATATTCTCATTCTCTGTGTATTACTGCCATTACTTTTATATATTTTTTAAAATTTTATTTATTTACTTGTCAGAGAAAGAGAGCACAAGCAGGGGGAGCTGCAGGGAAAGGGAGAGGGAGAAGAAGGCTCTCTGCTGAGCAAGGAGCCTGATATAGAACTCAATCCCAGGACCCTGGGATCTTGACTTGAGCTAAAAGCAGATACTTAACCGACTGAGCCACCCAGGCACCTCTACTTTTTATATATATATAATTTTTTTTTAAGATTTTATTTATTTATTTGACAGACAGAGATCACAAATAGGCTGAGAGGCAGGCAGAGAGAGAGAGGGAGGAAGAAGGCTCACTGCTGAGCAGAGAGCCCGATACAGGGCTCCATCCCAGGACCCTGGAATCATGACCTGAGCTGAAGGCAGAGGCTTTAACCCACTGAGCCACCCAGGCACCCCTACTTTTATATTCTTAATTAAATTTGAGTTATACATTCTTTAATGAACTTTATACTTATTTCTTGAAGATACTTGCAGAAACTCATGTAAGACTAGAAATTTATGATTCCCCCCATTTCTGCCTGTTGCATTAAGACAAATCATTGCTTTGCAGGTGTGTGAAAAGTTTTCCTTAAGTTGCAAGGGGACATTTTGATAAGCCTATAGTTAGAAGTCTTTATGAGGAAAGAACTTGTCAGAACCACAGAAGGCTTCGGCTCAAGCCTACACACAGTCCTGACCAGTTTGGATTCATGAGGCTCTCTCTTGACATTGTGTGGGGACTTAACAACCCTTTGCTGCATGCTTTCCATCTGCTTGGGCAGTGTTCTTTGAGGATTGGCCTTGACTACTAGCTGAAGTGGGAGCCTTGACCTGACACACCCTCCTGTCCTTTAGTTTTGGAAAGAAAGGGAGCAGTCCAGAGGTCCCAGGCTTTTCATAGAATGTCTGTACTTTAAGTGTCCTGCGGTGACTTGTCACACTTTCAGAACATATCAACAAGGACGATTTTTTTCAACAACATCTAGTTTCAGTAGTGGTTTTGTTTAACATACATTGGAACTTCCATATCTGGGTTTTTTCCAGGCATGAAATCAAAGCTCTCTTCTTCCCTCAGATGGTTAAGGGAGTGGAGCAAACACTGTCACCTTACAAAGAGATGTATTGGTGTAAGGGGACGATGGATGTGACTTACGTAACCTCTCATGGAGTGTTTCCAAAACCATATAAGGAAGCTGGAAATAGTAACCTCTCCCTTCTAATGTCAACATTGAGCTCACAAATGAGGCTGGGGCCTGTGTCCGCAAAGGAAACACGAAGAACATCAGATAGTCTTGGGAGGAGAGAGCAAGAGGCGTTTGTTCACTGGGTGGATGCAGCCCTCATGGTGGCCTTTGGACACGTGTGCCATAACTTCAAGCTGGAAGTTCCCACACCCATGGTGACTGGGTTGCACTGTGTGCACGTAGGATAAGCCCATACCTAACTAGAAAAGTGCCTTGTTCGGGTACAAACTAGACTGTAGGGACTGGGGAAAAAAATTTTTTTTTAATTTTTAAAAACATTTTATCATTAAAATCTTTAGATACTCAAAAGAAGAGAGACTAATACAGCCAATCCCCATATTACTTACTGCACGGTGATCAAGATTTTACCACATTTCCTTACCCTCCCCCCACCTTTGGTAAAATATTCATAACAGATCCCAGCTAGCAGCACATCATTTCATCCCTAACATACTTTCTCTGAGTAGACATTTTCTGAGTACAGTGCCGCTCTCCGAACTTGACAGAATTAACCAGGACCCAAATTTTGATGTGTAGTTTTTACAAAGCTCCTGCAGCTAGGTTCCCTTAAAACCTAAGAATTGACAGTATCCATGCCTATACTGATTCACTGATTTCTTAAAAGAGTTTGTGGCCGGGAGTAGGGGGTGGTCCTTGCTTTCAGCTCTGAACCAGGTTATTGGGATTGGAGATGCGGGCGGGTAAGCAAATTGCAGTTGTGGTTCCTGGCTTGGAATCTCAGGTATCGAGCTATGCCATTTGCTTCCTGGGCATTTCGTAGTATCATCAATGATTGATAATCAGAACTTACAGGAATTTTTTTTTTAAACAATATTTTAATTGGAAAAGGCATCTGTCAGCTGTCACGCTTCCAACTTCCACTTTTGAGAAGCAGGATGTTGAATGTGAGTAATGACACAACAGGCCTATAAAATGCAGACTAACCCTCCGATGACTCATCCAATACGATGCAGTATATTTGTCAAGGAGACTGAATCATATATGGGGGGAACCACTCTTCAAGCAGCCAGCTGGTTCTCAGGTCCGCAAGAGACCATCCATTTTTATCGGAAGCTTTATAGTAGCAATAATGCTAATACCCAGCACTCGGGCTCCACAATGTAGAGGAAATGGCATCACCCAGCAGGTATGTGCTTACTGTTTACGTGAACTTTATTTTCTCCTTGTTCTCTTCTGCCTAACCTTTCTGATAATGTGACAGTTTTTTAAGGGAGGAAACAAAAGTATTCTAATTGGAAGGCACTGAACGCTGAAGTGTGTGTGCCTGTGCTCACATGCAAGGACAGATAGGTTACCACTGTTCCTTGAAAGGACAGAGGTCTTGTCCACTCCTCTCCCTCTCTGCAAACAGATTTCTCCTTAGGTATTCAGGTAAATTCATCCCTTTTATTAAGCCCTGAGTTTAAAAGGCTGCCTAGGAAACAGCTTTTGCAGAGGTGGTGTTTCTTTTGGGTGGATAGCTCAAAACTTTAATAAATGAATGAATGAAAGAAAGAGCAAGCAGAGGTGAGCTAACAGATACAGTCTAATAGTAACAATTGTATTTATTATGTTGGATTTATTTTCAATATTGTGATTTTTCTTACCTCCAAGATACACAACTTAATGCAAGAAAGCTTTAACCCTGTACTGAGTAACTGTGTCTAATTTTTGCAAATCATAATTTGTTCATACTAAATTCATGCATTAACTTTTCTAGGTGGGAGAAAGGGTAGTGGGGGTTTAGTAACAACATTTAATTATAGCTTTCACATGATCTGAAGGATTGTTCTGCATAATTGGGAAGCTGTGTCGCCTGTCTGCCCTCTCTTTCTTCACTTACTAAATTTAAACAATGCCTGACTTGTGAAGGCACAGATCTTGTTTATTTGAGTATATTAAACATTCCTCTTTGTGTTGACAGTCCATTCGGTATCTCCTCGTATTTTTAAAAAATACTTCTTGTGTCCTACTTGTTAGGGACAGATGCTATAGTTAGTTTATAGTAGTACTATTTATGCTTTTCTAGTCTGTCTGTCCAGAATGGGTCGAGACCTATAACACAACTACCCACAAATTTGCCTAAGACTGAACATTTGTGGAACAGTCCATCGATGTGGGTAAATGCTGTTATCACTCAGAAAGCATTAAACAGATCTAGGCTTACCGAGCTGGAAATGTAGGCGGTCTTTGTTTCTCTTCCCCTTTCTTGTAAAGCCCATAATAATGACTTGTTTTCTTTGAGGGACGTGTATTCTAAACTGTCCCTAAGTGTATCAAATTTACCTATTTACATTCAGAAATTCAGATAATAGGGAAAAGCAGCATGAAGAGAGTTTGTTTTGTTTCTCTTCTGTAGATTAAGAGGTACACTTTTTTTAGAATGGCCAGTTTGTTTTTGAAGACAGGACCATCTCCAAATTTCATTAATTTTGCATTCTATAAATGAAAGCCACCTGTTATGCTGTAACATGCTAATTATGGTAGAGGACAATAATGAAGAAGAACAGTATTTGAAATATGTGGGGGTTTTGCTAAGAATTTTCCTGCCCACATCTGTAGTGCTTATTTTTATATGTGTATGTGTATACATGCATATATAGTGCATATTTAATAATAGCATTTGGTGGTATTAAAAAATACTTCAGATTCAAAGTAAGCCTTTTTATTCCTTCTCATTAACTTTTTTTTTTTTTTTAAGTTGTAGAAGAAAGGCTGCTTTAAAAATGTTGGCTTGAACTAAAGCCTGAATTTGTGATTCTTTAATAGATGAGGTTCTCTTGCTGGTTTGGTGGGCACCATTGGTTCAAGTTTCTCTTGGTCAAAAGTTACCAGAAAAATCATGGGACCTAAATATATGAACTAAAGACAGAATAGCTCATTTGCTCTGATTTCACTGGAATCTTGGGTTCCACTTTATCATTTTTTCCCCTTAATACCTCCAGAAAGTGGTTATAGGCAGGTGTATAAAAACATTTGGTCTAAAATTCTCGGTGAATTGGCATTGTCTTGCTTTCCCTGTGCTCTGCGTAGTTGAGACTCAAGTCCTGTCCAGATCATTTTAGGGCAGTGTAGATTTCATTCAGCTTTGGTTTTTTTACCCACTCAGAGCTCCTTGATGACTGTGATTTGGCAATGACAGTCACCCCTAGGCTTGTGGCCGCCGCTCTCGGAGGCTCTCAGAGGCCCCTGTGCTGTTGAGCACCATGTGCTGTTGGTCCCGAGTGACCACATGGTTTTCAGATCCTTCTTTCCCTTTTGAGGGAAAAGGAATACAGAGCCATGGGCCGGTACCAAGGATATCGTTATCGTTCAACTTAGAAGTGATCAGTAGGTATTGAGTGAGATGCAGCCTGTGTTCAGAGCTATGTGCTGGATGGTGGTAAATTAAAAAATGCTTGTTATGTGGGCCCAGCCCTGTTCTTGCTCTCATTCCCTCTTAAGTGGGGATTCATTGTTATTGGTGGTAGATTCCTCCCGGGTTTTCTTTTATTCATAGATTTACTGGAGTCTATAATCTGGAGCCACTAATTGCTCTGTGTAGAAGCACCTTTTAGCTATTCCCTCTTGGTTCTTCGGAATCTAACACTTCTTGGATGGCTATCGAGAAAGAACTGCCCTACTAAAAAAAAATACCTTTAATAGTTTTGGAGGCCATGTTTTTGAAGCCAAGTGGACTGACAACCTCAGACGAAGGATTGATTGATTGGTTGATTTTCCTCCTTGAGGAGAGTGGCAGTCGGGGAGAGCATTTGAATCCTCAAAACTTAGAGCATTGAGATTTTATTGAATTGGAGCAGATTAGTATACATCAAGGATATTTTTTCCTTATCTTTGAGAGTTGAAGACCCCTGCCCACTTCAGCATCTATTAAAATTATACTTTAGGGGTGCCTGGGTGGCTCAGTGGGTTAAAGCCTCTGCCTTCGGCTCAGGACATGATCCCAGGGTCCTGGGATCAAGCCCCACGTTGGGCTCTCTGCTCTGTAGAGAGCCTGCTTCCCTTCCTCTCTCTCTGCCTGCCTCTCTGCCTACTTGTGAGCTCTCTCTGTCAAATAAATAAAGAAAATCTTAAAAAATAAATAAATAAATAAAAAATAAAATTATACTTTAATGACTCAAAGCTATACTGAATTCAGGAACCAGTTAATAAAAACATTGTTTATTTAAAATCACCATAGACTGGGGCACCTGGCTGGCTCAGTCAGAAGAGCCTGGGACCCTTAATATCAGTGACATGAGTTTGAGCCCCATGTTGGGTGTAGAGATTACTAAAAATACGTAAATACATAAATAAAATCGCTATAGATAATCGGCATTTTAAAAACACTTGTGTTTAGAGACATCTGTTTCGTGAGTTTATAATGTTTTCATGCTGTACAGGTGGATGATCTGTGAATGACTGGCAATAACTGTAGCCCCCAAGGGGAGAGCTGGGCCTGTCCATTTCCTCTTGTCTACTTCCCACTGTTCTGCAGTTAAACTATCCTCCTTATGCCTGAGGTTATAGGGAGGACATCCTGCCTACATAGTGGGTGGGATTAATAGTACTTGTAGGTAGATCTTACGTCATTATCTGGAAATAACAGCTTTCTTGTTGTAGCTCAAAAATGCCAGAGACAAGCACAGAGCAGCCTTCTTAGTACATAAACCCCACTCTTAAGGATGCTTAAATGGGGTGAATGACCATTTTCTTATCAAACCAGCATCAACTTTTCTTAGTCCTGAGCATTCTTCCAGATATAAATTTGCTGATGGCTTGTTTGCAGTGACATCTGTGCTCAGATTGTCTTTAGGGTATATGTGGGACAATTATGGAAGCCATACCCCTTCCCAGTCAGATTCTTAATCGCCGACATTTCTTTATAATTAATGATCACCATAGAGAAAGTGAATGCTTGAGAACGAGACTGGCACTTCAGCCCTTCCTGAAAGAGCATTTGGCTTACATGACAACTCTACCTTCCTTGCCTCACACTCTAGGAGCAGCATGGGGAGTTAGCTACGTCGTCTTCATAGGGCTTAGTATGCAAGAAACTGCAACAAGATACTATCTCTTTGCAGATTTCAACCCAAGAGGTGACTTTCAGTTTTCAGTGCTAATTCATGCTGTTGCAAAGATTTTTCACATTGGAGATGTCCAGCCTGGGTTTGGGGTTTTTTTTTTTTGTGGTTTTCTTTTAAACACATGTGCCTTGTACCCATCCAGTGAAAGAGAGGGGTTGCCTGCCCTTGCTCTAGCCCCACGAGGCCTGCTGTTTGACTGGGCCTCTTGAATTCCATGAAATGGAGCGCAGACAGCATGTGTCATAAAGGCTGCTTGGGAAGGGTGAAGAGCAAAATTAGTGCCTGTGGGTGGGCATGTGTTCTCATCACATCGCCAAAGAACTGCAGTGTGCAAAATCTGGCAGGAACTTGTTCCAAAGAAAAATAAAACAGCCCCTTTTTTCCTGCTTTGAGAAATATTAAAAAACATCACTAACCCTCATGTTGAAGAAATGGAACTGTTAGAAAATCTTTGTGATTGTGTGCATGTGTTTTAATAATCTTAGAAGGTTAGTAAAAAGGGACTAATCATAAATATTTTTTAGGGATTCTGTAACTTTTGTAAACATCATAAGCCTTCTATTCGAATATAATCAGTTAAGGATGAGGGAGGGGAATTTGTTAGAGCTAACAATTAGGGAAAAGTCCATTATATTTAACTTTCTTCTGTCCTTTGATGTGATTTTGTAAGAAGAACTGTTTTTATCTCAGTAAAACCAATTACAAAGGAAATGTTTGTGTTTTTCATATATGTGATTTGCCTTGTATCCAAAAGAACAAAGCATAGGCCACATTTACATTTATATTTGAGGCACAAGATCTTCCTTTTATAGTTACTTTGTGAAGGTCTTGCAAATTTGTTCTTAGTTCCTCATAGCCTAGAAGAATATTTCATAGCTTAAAGGCTGCTCATGATGTATATTTTGCACAATGGACATATGTTGACTTGATAATGGAGGGGGGATTTTGTTGATTTTGTTTTGTTTTAAAGATTTTATTTTTCAATAATCTCTATACCCAACATGGGGTACGCTTACAACCCTGATATCAAGAGTCTCGTTTTGGGGCGCCTGGGTAGCTCAGTGGGTTAAAGCCTCTGCCTTTGGCTCAGGTCATAATCCCAGGGTCCTAGGATCGAGCCCCGCATCGGGCTACCTGCTCAGCGGGGAGCCTGCTTCCTCCTCTCTCTCTGCTTCCCTTTCTGCCTACTTGTGATCTCTGTCAAATAAACAAATTAAAAAATCTTTAAAAAAAGAGAGAGAGAGAGAGAGTCTCGTTTTGTACTGACTGAGCCAGCCAGGTGCCCCTGGTGGTTTTTTTTTTTTTTTTTTTTTTTTTTAAAGATTTTTGGCGTTGAGGGGGAGTTATTTATTTATTCGACAGACAGAGATCACAAGTAGGCAGAGAGAGAAGAGGAAAAAGGCTCCTTGCTGAGCAGAGAACCTGATTCAGGGCTCCATCCCAGAACCCTGGGATCATGACCCAAGCCGAAGACAGAGGCTTCAACCCACTGAGCCACCCAGGCACCCCTTGTTTTGGTTTTTTTTAAGTGCCAATGTTTCTTTCTTTCTTTTTTTTTTTTTTTTTAAGATTTTATTTATTTATCAGAGTGTGGGGGAGAGAGCGAGCACAGGCAGACAGAATGGCAGGCAGAGGCAGAGGGAGAAGCAGGCTCCTGCTGAGCAAGGAGCCCGATGTGGGACTCGATCCCAGGACGCTAGGATCATGACCTGAGCCGAAGGCAGCTGCGTTATTAACCAACTGAGCTACGCAGGCGTCCCCCAATGTTTATTTCTTAAAGACTACGGAAACTTCCTTAGCCAAAGCCCAAATTTCTTCATCTGGGATCCTTTTTTTTTTTTTTAAGATTTTATTTATTTATTTATTTATTTATTTATTTGACAGAGATCACAAGTAGGCAAAGGGAGAGAGAGAAGCAAGGCTCCCCGCTGAGCAGAGAACCCGATGCAGGGCTCAATCCCAGATCCACGACCCGAGCAGACAGCAGAGGCCTTAACCCACTGAGCTACCCAGGCACCCCTGGGATCCTTCTTGAGTCAGTTTATTTCAAGTATCCTCTTTTGTTTTTCAAATTTGTTGTTTTGTTTTGTTTTTAATTAATGATGGCCAGATAAATAGGAAAAATAGACTATCTTGGCCATTTTTGAGTATGTGGTACATTTGTGTTCATTATACATTGTTGTACAACTGATCTTCAGAACTTCATCTTGCAAAACTAAAACTATAGCCATTAAACAACTCTCCATTTCCCCCTCATCTTAGACCTTCACTGTCGCCATTCTACTTCTGTTTGTATGAATTGGACTACTTTAAAAAGTGGAATCACACAGTATTTGAAATTTGTGACTGGCTTATTTCACTTAGTATAATGTCCTCACAGTTCAACCATATCATAGCAAATGACAGGATTTCTCTCTTTTTTTTAATCTGAAAAATACTGTCTGTATATATACTACATTTTCTTTATCCACTCTTACCTTGATAGATATTTAGGTTGCTTTTGCCTCTTGGCTGTTGTGAGTAATGCTGCAGTGAACATAGATGTGAAATTAATTGCCTTTTGAGACAGGAATTGATTTTCAAGAATTGTTAATCTTCTATATGCAAACACATCAGAAAAAGTGTCATTGTGTCATGTCACTTTATGTTTACCCAGCCTTTTCAGTCCACACACGAGTTTCCGTATGCCAGGTTACTCGCTGTGGGAAATTGCTGGGTAGGTGGCAATTTTTGGTCTGGGATAGTGTAGCCACAGTGCCTGCAGGGATTGTGACTTTCCTAGAGGTGACTTTAGTCTTGGGAAGTGGCACAAGCACACTGGTGAATGAAATGAGCCATGGAGAGTTCCTCTTCAATGATGTGAAGACAGGGGGCCCTTTTCTTCCTTCCAGTATTAAATGGCAGCCAACAGTGACAGCATGACTTCAAGGTAGTGTAATTACATCTGTTTGGCCTCCAGACTGCCACCCTGTCAGTGAAGCTTTCTGGGTGGTTGGCTGTGGCCTCTCGGTTGCCCTGCCTCAAGCAGTGGTCGTTAGCTGCCACTGAATGCGTGACCTACCACCTGCTTGGGCTCCCTGGGGCAAGCACGTCTGTGATGGTCAGCAAAGCCTCCAGGGGTCTCAGTCACCTGTGAAGGTCATGAGTCTCCAAATGAAACTACTTCAGTCCTTCCACAAGCTGGGAGACTTTGCCATGTGGGGATAGCCCTAGAGTTCCCTGGAAGTTCGTTTTGAAGTGAAACCAGAATGAATACTCTCCCATAGATGAAATAATATTCTAAGAATATTGTGTAAAACTGTGAGCCAGAGTAGTGGCAAGTTGGCCTGCACATTCTCCTTACTGCCGTGTTCTCTTCCGGCAGGAGAGTGACTTCCTAGAAGCACATGTGCTGAGTGGATGACTGTTTTGTCATAACTCGGAAGGAAATTGCCCTTGTAGGTCAAATCCTATCTCTGTTGTGGTGAAGGACTAGTCAAGAATCTGCTGCGGGGGGATTATCCTGTGAGGCCGAAGCTAGTTTTGTCCTTCTTGATTGTTCACCAACAATCACGGCCACCGGCCACCATAGAGGGAAAGAACAGATTCCTCAGTGACACTTAATTTGGAACTCCTACTAAACTATAGCACTGAAGCTGATAGCGATGTTAAATTTGTGTTTTCCTCAGTCCTTGTGAGTTTGGTTCCCCTAAGTAGGCCTGCTTTTTGGTTTGTGTGTTTGCTGTTTAGGTGAAAAGATTTCTCAGCCTAACTAGCAGGTGACCATCCAGTTGGCCCTTTTTAGGTCAAAGTCCAGGGGTCCCAGATGAAACCTAGATCAGAAGTTTAGGGATTCCTCCTTGCTTACCCCTTTACCCCACCCCACATCAGAGGGGAACACTCTTAGCCAGAGCTGAGTGAGTAGGACTGGGTGTTCCCGCTGCAGGTGGGCCTCAAGGCTTCTGTTAAGGAGACTTGGTGAGCTGTCAAAACCATTTGGGAATATAACTGTGATTCAGGTATTTTAGGGCTTGATTAGGCTTTTGTGGAGTGGAATCCTGATGCTCAGCATTTCATGTTTTGTTTTTTCCTGTGGGAAAAATACATTCCAGTTTCAAAAAACTGATTTACAAGAAAACTTGTAGACCAGAATGTCATTGGTGACATCGAAGGAGCCTGAACCTGTTTAGAGTTGCTGTAAACAAAGGTCTATAGTGTATGTCTCTCCCCGTTTTGAAGTAAGGTGGTTGCTTCCTTACCTTTTCCTAACTTCTTTTTTTTCCTTTCTCTCTGAAGGTAATGAAAAGCTGGTATTGGAGTCAGTTGATTAAAGCACATAGGATGAACTATTCTCCTCTTTGCCTGCATTTGGTCTATAGATGTGTCTTAGAGATTTGCTTCCATGTGGCTAAAGGGAATCTTACATTTGTGGCCGGGTAAACCCAGCTAGATGGCTACATTGTGACTGTTTGATTCAAAGATCTTAAGAAACTTATTAAAACTCAATTTTCATTGTTTTCTTGTTTTTTAGAAATGCTTTGATAGACTTGTTTTGCTCCTCAGAACCTTAAAATTGCATAATGATACTTGTACCAAGAGAACAGACCTGTTAGTTTGTTGTGGCTTCGGGTCTTTGTAGTTTCTAGGGTTTTATTTTCTCCCCCAAGTCAAAATGTTTTCAGTTGCATTTTACTGCTGCAAGTTTTCTCATCTGCTTTTGTAGAGTATTTGGGTGGCTTAAGTTTGCTAAGCCCTCTGGCACAGCTGAAGGACTTTAAGCACCCCCCCCCCTTTTCTTTTTTACACAAAATTAAAAGAGGGACCAAAGTTGAAAAGGGACCTCAAAGGTCACTGGACCCTACCCCTTGTTTTACATACGAAGAAGCTGAGTCGGGGGTGTCTCAGCCAAGAGGAAGGAGGAGAAGTGCAGTAGAGGTCATGTTTGCTGACTTAGGAAACTAGCTGTACTACCTGATCTGAGAGTGAAGATTGCCTCTACTGCTGGAAGGGTTGAGTAGGGCTTCCCGACCCCTCCCCCTAGCTCTGCCATTTTGTTCACGTGGCTCTTGGTGCTACCTCCTCATTTCTCCTTACAAGTCCTTTGACAATCAGTTGCCTATACTTTAAACTTGAAGAGACCGATGAGAATAATTTATATCCTCTCGATCACCTAGGTTAAATATGGGAAACATGAGCTACAACATAGGAACCTTTTAAAAAAAAAAAAAAATGGGGTAGGGGTGTGGTCTGTTTACCAATCTTAGTCTTTTATCTGCCTCTAATGCCAGTGACCTAGAACAATTCCCTTCTCCTGTCTGGACTACAGATTTTCTAAGCAAGGGGTCTAGAGTAGATGGTTTCTACAATTTTTTTTTCTGACATAGAAATGTATATCTAGGGGCGCCTGGGTGGCTCAGTGGGTTAAAGCCTCTGCCTTCGGCTTAGGTCATGATCCCAGCGTCCTGGGATGGAGCCCTACATCAGGCTCTCTGCTCAGCGGTCTCTCTCTCTCTCTGCCTGCCTCAGCCTACTTGTGATCTCTCTCTGTGTCAAATAAATAAATAAGAAATGTATATCTAACTAGTTTGTGTGGCCCTTCACTAGTCCTGATTGGAGACCTAAACTCCACCTGCAGGCCCCACCTCTATCCCGATCTCTACCTGAGAAAGGAAGAGGTCCAGAATTCTTCAGTGAGAACAGATGCCTTGCAAGTGCTTTGTTTTGTTTCTTTGTGTGTTAAGCTTTTCATCTCTGTTGAAGGAGATGGCGGAAACCTGGAGGAAAGGGAACAAATGAATTGGTGATTCCTGCCATCTGAAAGGCTTCGGTGTCTACTAGATGGGTCGGGAACAAAAGCGCGGAGGCTCTTAAAATCTAGTCAACCTGTTGCCGGCTCAACATGTGGACTTACTTTCTTCTTTGTGGGTCTTCGTGTGAGAGTAGGTTTTTATTAAGGACTGGTTTGTAAAGGATTTTGTAGATTTAGAATTTCGTATTAACATAGTTTGGTAAAGTAATTTCCTGACCTTTTCACCATGGTTTGCTTTACGGTGGACAGTGGGAGAGTGGCGGGTTAAAAATGGGAAATGTGACCTGGACTGCTTGAGAAGCTGACTTTTTAGTACCATTATCAGCATCTTCTAGGTTTAGTGTTGATCTCCATTTAGAATCATGTAGCTCTATAAGTTTTCTCTCTCATCTTTTTTTTTTTTTTTTTAAGATTTTATTTATTTACCCGACAGAGAGAGATCACAAGTAGGCAGAGAGGCAGGCAGAGAGAGAGGAGGAAGCAGGCTCCCCGCTGAGCAGAGAGCCCGATGCGGGACTCGATCCCAGGACCCTGAGATCATGACCTGAGCCAAAGGCAGCAGCTTAACCCACTGAGCCACCCAGGTGCCCCATCTCTCTCATCTTCTTTATGGAATTCTTCAGTTACTGAGAAAAGTTGAAAGAAGTATACAGTCAACACTCACTAGCTCCTGTCTCCAACTACCATTTTACTGTTTCTGCTTTATCACCCGGGTGTCTGTGTGTCCATCCCACTCTCCATCCAGGACACCAGGTTATGTTTATGTATTTCAAAGTCGGTGCAAATATTAGTGCTTTTTTTTTTTTTTTTAAGATTTTATTTATTTAACAGAGAGAGAGAGAGAGATCACAAGTAGGCAGGGAGGCAAGCAGAGGGAAGGGGGACGCAGGCTCCCCGCTGAGCAGAGAGCATGATGAGGGGCTCGATCCCAGGACCCTGAGATCATGACCTGAGCCGAAGGCAGAGGCTCACCCACTGAGCCACCCAGGTGCCCCTATATTAGTTTTCTCCCTAAAAACATCTCAGCATGTGGGATCATCAGGTACTCTCTCCCTTTGTTTTCTCCAATTCAGTGAGAAAGAAAGCAAAGATCTTCTGAGAAAGTCAGACTTGGAAGTTCAAGGGCTGCAATTTAAAGACCTGAATTGGAGATTATTAACTTTAAACAGCTCCCTTTGCCATTTGTGTTTTGAAGTACCAGTTTTTCTATTACATGTATACTTTAATGTGGTGAGAGTTAATTTTCTTTAGTAATCTAACATTTCCATTAGCTGGTCTTTGGGGGTTTAAATGTGGATCGTAAATACCATTTTTGGAAGGGTGTGTAAAACAGAGGGAAAGTCAAAGAAAATTATTGCTTTCGGAGTAAAAAGTAGGAGAAGAAGAAAGGGTTCTTCAGGGGTGGGTTATTTTGTTTGTTTTAAGTTGGTAATCCTTTGATCTTGATTAATTATGAACTCCACTGAACTCCAGGCTCAGCAAAGCAGCCGACAATAAAAGCAAAATCATAAACCTGGATTCAGACTTCGGCCTCTCTCCTCCCAGGACTCCCTCACCCCCACTTCCCACTGTGGGATCACCCTGCAGCTCAGCCCTTCAGAACAGAACCATTCCAGTCTGTGAGAAGTAGACTCATTCTCTTTCAGTTTGAATAAATTTTTTTTTTTTTTTTTTTTAAAGCAGTTTAGCCATGTCCAAGTTGTCCTGCTCTGGTGATTTTTGACAAAAGCTCAGAAATCTTCAATAGATGCCTTGAATGTTAATAAACTATTGTGATAAAAATCTTACCCTCATTTACTAAAATGGTTTGTCCATGCCTAAAATTCCCATGTTAATGCTGAGAGAATCTGTGCAGAATATGGGGGATAGAATTAACATTAAAATAAAACACACGTGTATACATGTATATGTTTATCTCGTTTCTTCAGTAACTAGCTATGGCAGATACGATTCCTTTCCTAGGCATACACATTAAAGGGACTAGGAGCAGAGGCAGACTGCTGATGTGTCCAGTTGGGTTTGGAAGCCTTGTTTGGTATAGATTTGCCTTGAAAGCAAGAGTCTGAATGTGAGTTACCCCCTTGTGCTAGTGTAATCATCACATGTGACAGGGCAGAGAATCACTCGATGCTGGGTTTTACAAAAGCTTTTCCAAAAAATTTTTATAACTTTGTTGAATGCAATGGAATTATAATCTTTTAAAAATTTAAAAATCGTATTATACTTTACTTTTTTGTTGTTGGAGTTTAATTTCCTGGAAACCAGTGTTTTAAGACTCAGAACTTAAAATGTATTTCACAGCCTGCTATTAAGGTAATTAATTATCCACTGTATAGACACTTGACAGGTAAGGATACAGAGGTCCCAAGTGGTTGACCAGGAATCCCAGCTAGGATTTAATGGCTCATGCCCAGGGATCTCCAGTTCCCTAATTTCCCCCAGGGTGGAAATTAGGATTTCTGCTATTAGTAGGGATTAGAGCAAATAGTTTTTAAATTCCAAGAAAAATGATTACTTTCTTCACTGATTATTTATCCCCCCTTTCCCCCAATAAACTACCAGACCTGTCCTGCCCCATTGCTTCAGGCTTGACCTTAGGAGGGCCTTTCTTCTAGCTGTATGCATTACTCACCTCAAGAGGGACTTGCTCAGAAAAGTTATGTTGACATAGGGAGAGTTGCCAAAGAGCCATTTAAAAAAATCTGTCTTGGATACAACTTCTAAAATTGCCTTTTCGGGTGCTGAAGTTAAGATTTAATTCAAACATTTCACTGTCCCAGCTTAAAACAGCCCAGTATTATGATTTTAGATTGCCTATTAGCAGAACAGCCCACATGCCTTATCTTTTTTTTTTTTTTAAGAGATTTTATTTATTTATTTGACAGAGAGATCACAAGTAGCCAGAGCAGCAGGCAGAGAGAGTGGAGGAAGCAGGCTCCCTGCTGAGCAGAGAGCCTGATGCGTGGCTTGATCCCAGGACCCTGAGATCATGATCTGAGCTGAAAGCAGAGGCTTAACTCATTGAGCCACCCAGGTACCCCCCCCCCCCATGCCTTATCTTAATCATGTCCCCGTTGTCAGCGACTCCTCATCACGGATATTAGATACTTTATATTCTTGTGGCTACTGAATTTAAATGTTGGTAGGAAAAGTCTTGTTGTTTAAAAAAAAAAAAAAACTAACAGCACTGTGTCCAAGACATGTGATATATTACATAAATAAAATCAAAAGATCTCTACAGAAGTTTAAAAAAAAACCTGAGAGCAGTAGAAGTAGAATCCAGCTGAAATACTCTTTTCTCTTGTGGAGAATTCATGCGTGTTCGAGCTACAGGCAATAAAAGTCAGAGGTGAAATGAAAAAAATTTCATTTTGAGCACAGTACAGTGGAGTGAGTTTAATATAACTCTGTAAACCTTGCCGAGAAAGAAACTCCAATAATTGCCAGCATGCCCACACACCGCTGTGGGCATCCCCACCTTGTGTTCACCGACCCCAAAGGTTTGCCCCTAGAATCAGGGCTCTCACTGAGGTGGGGGAGCAGAGGCTCAGACAGTCTTGGCCGGCTGTCATGTCACTGGCCCGGCAAAACTGTCCACAGTGCTCCCAGGCTGCAAGGATGTCAGAGGACCCCTGAGGGCCTCTGGTATTTCCTCAACTATTTCCTCAAAGGCCTCGTTAAACCACTGTAAAGCTTGTGAGTCTGATGTCCAGTCTTGATCTTTGTTCCTTTTTGTCTTTGCTTCATTTCCTTTTCGTGGCCATTAAGGGTCACAGGACACAGCAGCCAAGAAAGAGGGAGCAGAGCAGTGAGTGGCACAATGTCTGGTACCCTCCATTTGGCCAGCCCTGCAGAACGTCCATGCCTGAGGACATGCCCAGGGCAGGTGCCTTGGCCCCATGCGAGAGAGAATGTGCCAGAATGTTCAGTGCACGTGCTGCTGTGGCTCTTAGGTCCGGAAGGTGTAAATTAGCACTTGAGACTAGAAAGCGTTTCTGTTTCCAGTACACTGTAACTTGAAGATACTATAGAGGCATGTAGCAAGCCAAATCGGCCCTCTGTCTTAAATAAGGTATGGGTCTTTATTTTGAATCATAGAATCACAAGCTTATAAACTATGAGTTGGTGATAGTTTTTCTAGAGGAATATTTTTTTTAAGATTTTTTATTTATTCATTTTACAGAGAGAGATCACAAGTAGACTGAGAGGCAGGCAGAGAAAGAGAGAAGCAGGCTCCCTGCTGAGCAGAGAGCCCTATGCGGGACTCAATCCCAGGACCCTGGGATCATGACCTGAGCCAAAGGCAGCGGCTTAACCCACTGAGCCACCCAGGCGCCCTAGAGGAATATTTTTGTATTAAGATTTCAATGGGAAAATAAAAACAGTAATGGCCGTATATAATTGACTTGTGAGGTTTGGTTTTAAAATTACTAAATGTAATAATCATTCCTATCTCAGAAACCCAGTCTTGTTGGCAGTGTCCTTCACAATAAATGGAGAAAGCAGCCCTTTCTATTATGTGCCGTAGAAAATGGTGTGTGGGTGAGTGGGTCTATTTATATGCCTCAGTGTAGCTAGGTAGCATAACAACAAAGATGCTGGGTTTATATGTGGCATTTGAGGATGAGAATGGACATCCCCTGGATGAGGGGAGGACTCGGACATGTGGAGGGCTCTAGTGACCTCGCAGTACAGCAGAACACACTGGCTTATGTGCAAGATAGAACTGAGGATTCCTAAGACATTTTCTCATACCCTCACTCATGGATTCTGAGCCCAGCACACAATAAAAGGGGAACCTATTCACACCCCTCTGGGGCTCCCACAGGACCCCAGGCTTTGAGCTTTATTGGTTCCTGGGTGAAGTCATTGTAAGACAAGTACCCCCTAACTCCACAATCACCTTTTGGGTGCCATGTGTATGTATTGGGTTCCATTCCTGGAAACTCACTACATGCCATTTTTAAAGTACCTAAGTTGACCTTGAAGATAGAGCCTAGAACAGCTCTGTTGTAACCGTCTGGGGGGAATTACTCTGCCAAGACGAGGTGAGCTGGGGTGTCTCAGAAAAGCAGCAACACAACGAAGATTTCCTCTCTCAGTACATCCAGGCATGCACAGACGGCTTTGACACCATGAGTTCAAAGTCATGGTGCTAGTACCTATTCAAGTACATGGATTCTTATACTAGCGGATACTGGGGTAGGGCAGTCCCCAGTATGACTCTCCATCAAGTGTACTGCATGGCTGATTTCACAGATGTTCAGTAACTGTAGGGAAGGCTCTTTCTTACGTGATCTTAGCCTACTTCTCAGCTTCCCCAACTCCAGTATCCTGCAAACCAGTTCTCTTTAGGAAGCAAACAGTTAAGATTCAGAAAATTTCCTTCTATGCTTCATAGTGCCTGCTTACCAGCATTTGAGAGGAAAGCTGGTACCTTTTGCCAGATCCAGCATCTTCAGTGGGCTTTTCTTGCCACTGTTTTCTATTTTATGATGGCCTAACTACGCACTACACATTTTGTGGGCAGAGCCAGTGTCCTACCATTAGAGGCTGGTACAGAGCTGAAAATCATGGTACCACCATGCATAGAACCACATCATGTAGAAAACTCCCTTGCCTACAGTTTTGGAGTACACTTATTTTTAAGACCAGAGCAGTCCACTTTTAAAAAAGTAAGTAGTTGAGGGGCGCCTGGGTGGCTCAATGGTTTAAAGCCTCTGCCTTCGGCTCGAGTCATGATCCCAGGGTCCTGGGATCGAGCCCCACATTGGGCTCTCTGCTCAGCAGGGAGCCTGCTTCCTTCTCTCTCTCTGCCTGCCTCTCTGCCTACTTGTGATCTCTGTCTGTCAAATAAGTGAATAACATCTTAAAAAAAAAAATTAAGTAGTTGATACTTAACAAAATAACCACTCATGGAACGACCACCTGCTTAAATAGAATCTGACCATTGTCTGGCTTCAGCACACATGCCATACTTTGTATCCATGTATCATCAATGGAATCAAAGAGACCTTGTCAGTCTATAGGCACAAGGATGACTGGGGGTGGGTTGTGGGATGTGACAACAGTAAAGGTGTGCCCGTGTTATATTTGGGCTCAGCTGGTGGCTGTGCCCAGTGGAAGAGGGAACCTAAGAGGCCAGATCTTGGCTAATCCCTCTCAGGTTCTGGTGAAGCACAGAAGGGTGGAAAAGAGAGCAGGAAGGAAGGAAGCAGTGATGTTTCGTAAAATGGAGAGATACAGGAGCCTTGTGATTAGATGAGGGGGCCAGGAAGTTTGTGTGGGGGGGAGTAAAAGTTCCAGTCTCCATCCCCAGAGCCAAGGGCCTAAGGGCAGGAGCACAGGACCAGTTCACAGATGGCAGATGGAATTATTTTCCTCTACAGGTGTGCCTGAAATGGAGGCTCAAACCAGGTCTTTATATATCCGACTTGTGTTGGTAATTGCTGCAGGTCCGTTTGGGATTTTCTTCTGTTGGCGAGGCCCTGACAGCCTCCCTGCAACTCTGGTCTCTGCAAGCTGGAAAGGGCCCAAAGGCCTGGAAACACACTCCTTAGAGGCCAGGGGAGCTGGTCTTTATAGGACCTGTTTTGTCATAAAATCAGACGTTCAGCAAAAATAATGATGGCTGCAACTTACCAAACTTCTCCCTATTAAGCACTTGACCTCTGATGTAGCTTTTAACCCTCAGGACGTTCCAGCAGGGTTAGTCCTCTGTCTGTGTCTAGATCCTCTATCTGTGTCTTCTGCAGATGAGGACATCTGAAGCTCCACAAGAAGATTCTTCAGCTACTGGGTCAGGGCGCTGCCGAACCTGTCCAGCTTTGAATGACACTTCCAGACGGTGCTGCCTCATCACCATTTCCTACAGTCCCTTTGTTTACCTTGTTTACTTCTGTAATGTGGTCCAGACAGGGCCTGCTTTGAATCTGGAAGAGAGCTTAGAACGTAAAAGCCAAAGATCCAAACCCTGCCGTGCTCCTTTGAAATCAGTATCCCCAAATAAGAATCTGGTTTTGAAATTGTTCTTACCCTGCCTCCCTGTCCTGCCCTAGGATGTCCCCTCCCTCTTTTGCACATTCACTGATCACAGAACAAGTCTCACTTTTACAGATAAGCCCCCATGTTCGGAATGCAAAGCTTTTTCCTTAAAGAAGCCACGTTTCAGTGGCAGAGCTCCAGTTGGATTCACAGAAGCCTCTTTTGTTCATAATGTACTGAAAGGATAGGATATATTTGGGGGGTGGTAGTCAGATCCCATATGTAACGACACTGAGTCTTTGGGGCAGTTTAGCTCCAGCTCAGACACTAGATCTCCGTCTGGTTGGTGTTTGGATCTACACGTGGAACTTCACCGAGTCCTTGACGAGTTATACCGGGTTAGCACTTGCCGCTTCCAGAAGCATTTTTTAAAGTTTTGTTATTTTTGACAGTAATAGCATTTTTTGAATTTCTTCTGAAGCGTACCAGCACCGTTTTCTTTGCGCAGATGAAAAAACTAATCTGCCCTTGCCCTTCCTGTCCCATCCTCCCCCAAACAAACGCAACATCTGGCTTAAACATGTTGTTTAATTCTTTCCAGAAAGAGACAGAGGGAAGGTGGGAAGGGAGTTTGCTCCCGTATACCTTTTTGGTCGTCGAGTTCACTGTCGTTTCTGTTCTGGGTGGGGTGACGTGCCTGAGTAACATAAATACACCACAGATAGGAAGCAGTTGGCCTCTGGCCATGCAGCTGGATTGGCCAGACAGCCTTCACAGTTCTCAGTGCAACACTTTATCCCCCTGCCTGGTATCAAATAGCCAGATGCCTCAGTAAATGCTGGCTTGTTGGGGTTATGGCCAGACAAGGTGGGGCGGGGGTTCTGTTCCCCCAGCCCCCAACACACACACCCCATCACAGAGGAGTCAGCGCTCTTGGGAAGGGACATAGGAGGAATTAGGGCAAGAAAGAGGATGTGGCAGACTGCAAGCAAAGACCAAAATTAGCAGCCCCTGTAGTCTAGAAGCCAAGGGGTGGGGTATTTTTTTAAAAATGCCAATGTCTAAATACCTTTTGGAAGTACGTTTATGGCACCAACATAAGTCATGCAAACTTCCCTTTTTCATGTCTGCTTACTCCCCTCAAAGGAGGGGAGAACAGCAGACAGCTGCAGCACATAAAAAGTAAAAAGCACATTCTAACAAGAGTTGTGTAGTTTCAGTTACTCACCTTGGCCATTTCCTATGGGGATGAACCCTTCATACACTCACAGAAGATCTGAGAAAGCTGAGTGTTTCATAGTGGAGAGTTACAAATCCCGGGGACCCTTAGATTTTCTGTAATGAATGGGATGTGGTGAGGGTTGGGGGGGTATATTCTCAACTTGTTTGTATGTAACTGATGTAAATAAATGTTACCAAATGTTCCTAAACTCTGTGATCTAAAGGAATATGGGTTTGAATCATGAGATAAGTGGATTAATGATAGAAACCATGTGATTTTTCTTTTTTTCAAAATTTGTTTCTTTCTTTCTTTATTTATCTATTTGACAGAGAAAGAGAGAGAGAGAGAGAGAGAGATCACAAGTAGGCAGAGAGGCAGGCAGAGAGAGAGGAGGAAGCAGGCTCCCTGCTGAGCAGCGAGCCCGATGTGGGGCTCGATCCCAGGACCCTGAGATCATGACCTGAGCTGAAGGCAGAGGCTTAATCCACTGAGCCACCCAGGCGCCCCGAAACCATGTGATTATTACATTTAGTTTTCTTATTAATGAAATCTTTATCCTATGTCAACTACGCTCTTGTGGCTTATAAGCAAATGATTATTGAATGCTTTATTTTTTCTCAGATTTAGTTAGCTACAAATAACTTTTTTAAAATCTTTCTATAAATTTCATGCATGTAACCCATTCATTCCATAGCCTACCATATATAAAACAGTGCTGTAGGTTCTACGGATGTAGCAGTGAACAAAAAGGGCAAAGGCCCTGGTTCTGTGGAGTTTACAATCTAGTTGGGCAAAGTAGGCAAACAAATAGGGCAAATGTTGTTTTAGTAGCATGTAGAAAGATAAAGAAGGATGAAAAGATAAGATTTAAGAGGATTGGCAGGTACTACTTTATGTAAAGTGGACAGAGAGTCTTCTCTGATGAATTAACCTTGGGAAGAGACCTGAAGGAAATAAAGAAATGAGCTGTTAAGTGTGGAGGAAGGAGGAGGGGATAGCAAGTGCAAAGGTCCTGAGGTCATAGTGTGCTTGATGTGGAGGACAGGGGCAATGGGACTGACGTAGAATGAGTAAGGAGGAGAATGATATGTGCTTGGGTTTCATTTTTACTCAGAGTAACATAGGAAGCTCATTGGATGGCTTGTTTGAGTAGAATCATAATCTGACTCCCCTTTCTATTTTCTTAGAAAGTTGGGCGGGTGTGGAAGTAGGAAGTCCAGTTAGGAGGCGGTTGCAGTAGTCTGAGAGGTGATGGCAGCTAGGATCAGGGCAGTGACAACAGAGGTGGTAAAAAGTGGATTCTGGCTATATTTTGAAGGGAGAACCAGTTGGATAAAAGAGGTATTGAGAATTAAGAGTTCATTCTGAAACATGCTAATTGAGATGCCTACCAGAAACCTAAGGAGAGAAATCACATAGGCAGTTGATTTTATGGATCTGAACCTTAGGGAAAGGGTCTGGGTAGACATGTGAATTTGGGCACTCTTAGCACCTAGAAGAATTTTAAGTGGTGTCGTTGACCTCAGCTTGGGTTATGGATGGTCTAGCCATAGTTAAGGGAGGAGAGGCAGAGAGAACTGGTACAGAGTCATAGGCATGCTAGTGGGCACGGGTGCAAGGTCCCTTCTGACTTTCCGATCTTCCCAGGGAAATTAAAGCAAACTCATCCATCACTTGAGAGGGACAGGGTAGGTGGACCCATGAAATAATCCTCTTGGGAACAGATCAGGGAAATGGAGCAGCCTGTGCCCACTTGAGATCAATGACTTTAAAATTAGATCTATGGGGCGCCTGGGTGGTTCAGTGGGTTAAGCCTCTGTCTTCGGCTCAGGTCATGATCCCAGGGTGCTGGGATCAAGCCCCGCATCGGGCTCTCTGCTCAGCAGGGAGCTTGCTTCCTCCTCTCTCTCTGCCTGCCTCTCTGCCTACTTGTGATCTCTCTGTCCAATAAATAAATTAAAACCTTTAAAAAAATAAAAATAAAAAATAAAACTAGACCTATGAACAAAGTCCTGCTCAACAGCCTGGGCAGGGCATGAAGTTAAGGAGGTGGTAGAATTCCACCAGGGTTGGGGTTTCACCAGGCGTTAGAGTGGAGAAAAAGAGGGCAGCGTGTTATGTTTTTGTACAAAAACGTGTTGAGTCGACTATGGAACCTGAGTAGTGAATCGAGTGAGAACATAAAGGGGAGAGGGGAGGGGGGTCAGAGTGATAGATGGTTGGTCCCAGTGGGGTGAAGACTTGGAGGAATGTGGAGGGAGTGAGCTGCAAAGATGGGAAGTGGCAGCTGGAGAGCAAGCTGTGTAAAATTGAGGTTAAGGGGCACCTGGGTGGCTCAGTGGTTAAGCCGCTGCCTTCGGCTCAGGTCATGATCTCAGGGTCCTGGGATCGAGTCCCGCATCGGGCTCTCTGCTCAGCAGGGAGCCTGCTTCCTCCTCTCTCTCTCTGCCTGCCTCTCTGCCTACTTGTGTTCTCTCTGTGTCAAATAAATAAATAAAATCTTAAAAAATAATAAAAAAAAAAAATTGAGGTTAAGGAGGTGGTACAGATATCAGTAATGACAAGGTCATGGGTATGACCTAGGCCAGGATGCCTAAGGTTGGATGTAAGACAAGGGCATTGGGGAAGAGTTCCAGAAACTGAGAGGCCAAGGAGTTGTACAGATCATTTGTGTGTATAAGCAGATTACCAAGAATCACAGCAGGGATCATTGTAAGAGATGGAGGACAGTGGGCCCATTTGCCACTGTCTTCCAGGAATGAGGGAAGGGCTGCATCCCAGAGGTCTGTAGTAGGTTGAAGAGGAGGGTGGTGGCGGCATGTTCAGACTTGGGAAGCCGGAGAAACCAGAGAGGGCTGCAGGAGAGAGGCAGCGGCCCGGTGTCAATGGGCCCCAGAAGCCCAGCCCCAGAGCACATTTCTGTGTGGGCTCAGAAAGTGAAAGGAACTTCTGGGAGGGCCCTGGAGCAGTCAAAATCATTGAGACAGAAAGCAGAAGGGTGATTGCAGGGCCTGGGCCGAGGGGAGAGCGGTGACGGGGTTTAGTGTTTCACGGTATGGAGTTGTGACCTAAGAATATGGAAAAAAAAAAAAGTCCTGGAGATGGATGGTGGGGAGAGTTGAAGAGCCGTGGCTGCATACTTCATGGCAAAGAATTGTACAGTTAAAATGGTATGTGTTACTACGTATTTTACTGTTTTCAAAATGAAAGGAATGATCTGAAGAAGGGATGTGGAAATAAGAGGGGAGGGAGCGGGTGGGGGTGGGTAGTAGATAGTGAGCCACAGGGAGTCGTGGGAAATCCTGAGTGTGGTGAGCAGGGAGGGGTGGAGGGCAGAAGGGCGGTGTCTAAATGATCTCTGGTGGACTGGAGATGGCAGTGGCCAGGCTCTGGCTGGCGTTGGGGGTAGGGGGGTGGTGTCTTCCCTGAGTCCCAAGGAAAGGGGGAGGGTCTGTGTTACTCTACATCTTTGTTTCTCTAGAATCTGGCACAGTGCCTGGCATGTAGAAGATGTGTATATATGTTTGAATGAGTAAAAAATGAATTCTGTCCAAAGAAAGAAAACAGCAAATGAGAATTTAAATGGCCTTGCTGAAAAACCCAAATACGTTTCCCCAAAAGCGATGAAGAATGAAAAGAACTAGAGTTGGTCTCTGGAGAAGAAAGAGGATTTTTGGCAAATGTGCAAGAGAACTTATTGCGAAATTGAAGTTTACACTAGAAAACATAAAATCATAAACAGAAGGCTGCACATGTGTAAAGGGTATTAGAACTGAAATCTTTTCCCACCTAGACACACGATTGCATGGTGAATTTGCAATTTGGAAAGGAATTATCCTGTTCTTGTGCTAAGTCAGAAGATGATTAGCTTTATAAAATGTTAAGCCTAAGTCATTCATTGTAAACTTAAGTTTTTAAGGGTTGAAACTATAATATCCTCTTAAGTTCATAGGTTTGTCTTTCTTACTTGGTGATAATAAATTGCGACAATTAGCTCATTCATTTTGTTGTTAAAACTTATATCCAGAAACTAGAGTGTTAATGCTTTTATACATCTCCAGAGACTCACAAATATTTTTAAATTACTGGGTGTCTTTTTAAAAATATACTTTCACAGTATATTTAGTTTAAGCATTTTTTGTCAAAACACCCCCCTCCCCCAGATTTGAGAAAGATCACATTTTAAGGCTGCTACTAGGCATTGATTTTTCTTTTGACGAGTCCAGAACAGTGCCGGCTGATGTTCATCTTGTATTGGGAAACGTGTCCTGCAGCTACCAGACCATTGTCATGCCCCGTTCTTCTTGTTGTTGTCGTTTTAGTGACAGCTATATTGTGCGTGTCAAGGCTGTGGTTATGACCAGAGATGACTCCAGCGGGGGATGGTTCCCACAGGAAGGAGGCGGGATCAGTCGCGTGGGGGTCTGTAAGGTCATGCACCCCGAAGGCAATGGACGAAGCGGCTTTCTCATCCATGGTGAACGCCAGAAGGACAAACTGGTAATAGCAGACACGCAACACATGGTTAAATCCGCGACAACTGATTTCTTTATTGTTTCATCGCAAGCCCTCTTCTCATAGGTTTGGTGGTGGTGGTGGTGGTGGTTTTTCCCTCCCCTTATTTCTCTGACTTCAAACTGTTGTGAAAGCTTCAGAAGTTAGACCTCTGGAGCTGATGCCACATGCAGAACATCACCCTGGCTTTCCAACGAAGGCACTTCTACCACACACCAGACACCGCAGGTGCTTCGAAGTTGTGTGTTTGGCTGTCTTGTTGGCGTCTTTGCTTAACTGAGCTGTCTTTCTGTCCCTGTAACAAGATCTTCAAAACAAAAGTGTTTTCTTTGTTATGAATCACACAATAGTGAGCTCTGAGGTTGGGCTTATTTTTTTAATAATGTAGGGTTTGTTCATGAAGTATCCCATCAAGGTTTGGATGGTTAAAAAGTCAAATGCAAAGGCAGAATGTCACCAGACATATGGTTACTTTTAACTACTCTTCATCTAAAAGGTAGTGTAGCTTTTCTTTCAGACACTAATGAAAAGAAAACCTGTTTGGAAAAAGTAGTGGTATCACTCATCTATAATAATTGTGCATGCTTATTAAATATGTATTTTGGAGATTGGAGCATTTGTAGTTCATAACATACAGTTCCATGAAGGACCTTGGATGTCCAATTCTGAGTTAGGAAGGAATCTATGATACGGAGGAAAATTGAATGTTCCAACCTGTTTTGAATTAGTGGCCTTGAACCTGGAAGAACATTGCTCCTATCTGCCCTTTTTGATCATGGAGTGTATACTCAAAAGCCATCTGTTGCTTCAGAATGTGCAGGATCATATGGGGTCTCAACAGAGAACATACAGAGACACCACAGGGAATGTCAGTGTTACATTTGAGATCCTAACAGCGAGTGTTTCTGTTGAGTTTTATGAGTTAAATGTACAAATTTAATCTTCTTTTGCAACCACTTCTTACTGTTTAAAAAAAGTTACCAAACAGATAAGACAGAACAATTTATAAATGTTATATATAGATTAACAGAAATGCTATTTTCACACTTGATTCATTTCGAAAAATGCAGTGAATGAAAGTTTAAAGGGAGAACATTGCTCATTTTAAGAAGGGTGCCCATTCAGGAAATTCCCTACATATTAGTCCAATAATTAAAACATTCTTATTTACAAGATAATCACAATACAGGCAGTGTAACCACACTACCAGTAAAAAGTAAAATAACTACCATTCATCTGATGTCTGCCATGCACTAAATAGAGTGCTAACCCTTACGGTAGCCTGTGTAATTATAACTGAAAAAAAATGAAGATTGAGAAAGACTCCTTGTTCTCAGTGACCCTTCTTGAGGACCTGGAACTAGTATTTGATACCCTGTCACTCTGACCCTAAAACTGAGCCAAAGTCACATGTGTGCAACTGCCCTTAGTCCTTTGGTGTAGTTTTTTCCCACAGGTGTGTAGTTTTTATTTTCCATAGCGCCAAGGGTGTGTATTTTTATTTTTCCATAGCGCCCAATCGGAGCTTGTCAACAATGTTGCATCTCATTTGCTTTGCCTTAACATTCTCATAAGAAATTTTCCCAATTGCTGGTATCAGGTTGATGTAACATTGTTTACTTGATCTCTTTAGGGTTATTTATAAATAATAAGGTACTTTCCCACCCTCCCCCACCACCTCATATAACTACTTACATTTTTCACACTTACTATTTTCTTGTAAGAATTTAGGGGATCAAATTTTTATGACTTTGGATTCTTAAAAACACAAAGAACTGCTACCAGTATGTATGAGAATCTCCTTTAACACATGGCGGGGGGGTCATATATTTAAGTCTCTACCAATTTGACAGAGTAACAAGGGTATCATGTTATTGAGTACTTAATGGTATCATTGTTTTTCTGTTTGTTAAGCAGCTATAACTGAATTATCTGTCAGTGTCCTTTGCTTATTTATTTGTTGGGGGCCTTATTTTTCTCCTTGCTATGTGTGCCCTCTTATATAAGAAAGATATTAATCTTCATCTGCCTTATTTACTGTAAATACCCTTAAAATTTGTTGCTTACCTTTTTATTTTAGTGTTATTTTTCTAGCAAAAATTTTGATAGAATTTTTTTCACTTGTTCACTTTTTTTTTTTTTTTTTTTAAGATTTTATTTATTTATTTGACAGAGAGAAATCACAAGTAGATGGAGAGGCAGGCAGAGAGAGAGAGGGAATCAGGCTCTCCGCTGAGCAGAGAGCCCGATGCGGGACTCGATCCCAGGACTCTGAGATCATGACCTGAGCCGAAGGCAGCGGCTTAACCCACTGAGCCACCCAGGCGCCCCACTTGTTCACTTTTTATTTTTATTATTACTTTTGTGTTAGCAGATTATCTTGCCTGAGCAGTTAAATCTTTTTAGATCTCTTTTTTTCTTGGTATTTTCATGGTCTGTCGTAGACTATGTCAACCTAACATTGCCTTTAGATTCTCTCATCCAGCCCCTTCATTTTAGAAATACATTTATAAACTTGTATCTTACCATGGACTTGTACATAATAATTGTAAACTTTTACCATTTTGGTCAGGGCCCTTTATGTAAAGAACCTCAGCTAAATTCCTGTAACATTCTGAAGGAGGAAGATACTTGTATCTCCACTTCGCAGTGGGGAAACTCCTTGCTCCAAGACGTGATCCATTTCCTCCATCTAGGCACGTGGTCAGTAGCAGAGCCAGCATTGGAAACCATTTCACTGTGAGGCAAAAACCTGGTCCCCCCACTCTAACTCTGCCAGGTAATAGGGCAGTCCTGGTTGTGGACGAGCTTCTGTTATTTGTTGCTATTGCACAAGGATTGTGTGCCTCATCCTCTCTTAACCACCCCCCATACCCCATCATGTTTCTCAGTCACCCCGTTTCTCTTCCTGTCCCCTCTATGTTCTGTGACTCTACACTTCTAGACTTTTATATGCCCTCGAACTGAAATCACACACCCATATACCCATTTGTGCTTCTCCATCTCTCCACCCCTCACACTCTGGGAAATTCTAGACTCTTCTTCTTGGTGGTACTTAACCCCAATCCCCTCTGCCTTGTCCCACAATACACATACACACACCGTTTGGGGATGCTGTGACTGCTCCTTGGGCCTCCAAGCTTTCATAACACAGCACTCCTGCCCCACTGGAGGGTATGGACCCTCGTAGGGAGCCTGCGGGTGGGGTAGGTTGTTGAAGGACCCCCTCTCGCAAGTGGTGGAATGGTGAGGAGAGGGTGGAGGTCATTTTTGGATGGAAGGTATCAGAGTTCCTAGTATTCCAATTAGGACAAGAAATGCTTTTTCTGATAGAAAACTAGTGTTATCACTAGTTTCTCCAGTGTAGTACAGTTCCAGAATTTAGCACATTGGTTCTTGTTATTATTTGAATTGTATGTTGAAGCCTATGAATAGAGTTACCATTGTTTCCATGGGAAAAATCTGTTCCAGACATTCAATCAGAAATTGTTATTTAGATTTTTTTTTTTAAGTTGGGGACGATGAAGTTTTCCTGAGAAATTATATGTAAATGTAAAATGTCTGAGTTGAATCATTTTAGATAAACTAGAGACGTTTACTCCTTAAATCCCATGAGAAACCACCCTACGAAGATGAACCCCATCCTGTAAAAGGTTGGTCATTCCTTGCGTTGTACATGAGCAGGTCTGTGAGGTCTGTGAGCGTACGTGCCCGCTTGTGGGAGTTCCAACAGCTAACGCTCTTTGAACGGCAATTTGGCAGGGCATTCATTTTAAGTGTACATACTTCTTAACTTGTCGGTTTCATATTTAAACCCCATCCTGTAGTGATAGACTTGCACACAAAGATTTAAAGAAAGCAGTGGTTCTTAAACATTTTTGGTCTCAGGATTCCTTTACACTCAAAAAATGTATTGAGGATTGGAAAAGGCTTTTTGTTTTGTGAGTTATAGCTACTTATTTTTACCATATTGGAAATTAAAACTGAAATTTAAAAAATTATTTATGACAAGTCACCATATGATATTTTCCCGAACAAAAATTGGAGAAAATAGAACCATTGCTTTATATTTTTGCGAATCTCTTTAATATCTGGCTTAATAGAAAAATAACTGGATTCTAATATCTCCTCCTGCTTTCAAGCTGTTGCAGTTTGGTGTTTTGGTTGAAGTATATGGGAAGAATCCAGCTTCACACAGAGAAGTAGTTCAAAAGGGGAGAAAAATATTAATAGACTTTTCAGGTAATTGTAGATGTACTTGGATACCCCACCAAAACTCAGCTTGTAGTAGTTTCTGAAATGTGCGATCCAAATCCACATGAATGAACTTTTCATACCCTGTTAACGTTAAATCTTCTGGCTTATCTTTCACCTTGAGTGGACCTTTTACTCATTCCTAATTTTTTTTAACATCATGTCATTTGAAAAAGAATTGTTTACTGAGTTCAGCAGATCTTGGAAACATTGATACATTTAATCCTGCAGTATCAAAAAAAGTCACATTTCATAACCTCACCACTAATATCATTAGAAAAGTTAAGTATTGGGAAGCTATCCAAAATTCTGATTTCACTGGAAAGTTCAGATTTTATTATTGGCAGCAAATACCTCCAGTTGTTTTCTTTGAAGTGACAGGCTTGCTGTGTTCATTTTCAAGAAAGTATTTGCCAAATTCTGGGTCCGAATAACCATAGTCCATCTGCTGGTGGTTTTTTCAAGTGAGCCTGGTGATCTGTGGAAAAGGCAGTCCATTCAAGTCACAACTGAAACAGTTGAACGAGTACTTTTCCTTGAGACAGTCGTCATTCTTCCATATGCAGCAGAAGTGGACAGGCTGTGAGAAGTGCCCCTCCCTCTCCATCTGTGCATTTGACATTTGACATTTGACATGCACTATGACATCTCTTCATATACTTAAGCCAGAGCAACGTAGGACAGTAGATTGAAGGCAAAAGCAGATAGGAAAGTCCCGTTATATGCACATTCCACTGCAGCACATGGGATTAAAGCTCTGTGTTTAAGGGGCAAGACTTAATACTTGTTAACTGCTTCATCAAGGACAGTCTGACATAAAACTGGCCTCTTCCATGTGGCCTATGTGGCAGTGACGAAACCAGTGATTTGTGTAGACGTTGGTGCCGCTGCACTGCCTCTGTATGTGAACGGCACACAGCACCAAGGTTTTCCTGGCTGTGCCTTCTGCACCCTCATCAGAAATGGCAACACAAGGAAAAGGCAAAAACTGCCTATGTGATCATAGTTTGTTTTGTTTTTTTAAGATTTTATTTGTTCATTTGAGAGAGAGCAAGAGTGAATGAGAGAAAACGAGTGAGAGAGGAGAGGCAGAGGGAGGAGACTGACTCCCCACGGAACAGGGAGGGAGCCAGACCCAGGGCTCAATCCCAGGATCCCGAGATCATGACCTGAGCCAAAGGCAGCCGCCTAACTGACAGGCACCCCTATGTGAAAATTGTTTTGCCACCCTGGATCCCCTGAAGCGAGGAGGGAGTAAGTGGGAGGGCTCCCAAGAGCTCGCAAAACAAAATTTGAGTACAAGTATAAAGATGTTCATTGCAGCACTGTCTCTAAAAGCGACTGATCAGAAATCACCTGAACGCCCCTCAGTGCCGAAAATGGCTGAGTAATTCTAACATATCCGTACTGAGCCATGAAATGAAACTTCTTCCTTTCCTGTATCTGTCTCTAAGATGTGTTCTCAAGGAAAATAAAGGCAAGTTGCAGAGCCAGTTATAGATGTGGCCACATTTAAAAACACTCACACAGAAGCTTAGGTGTGTGTATAAGGAAGCCGCAGGAAGGGACCTGGCTCTGTGTCCCCCATCCTGACAGCAGCTGACTCTAGAAGTGGAGAAGCATTGAGAGTGGGGAAGGACAGGTGAGCCAGAATGAATCCTTCATGTATTTGTGTAGATTTACTTAAATCTTTGAAAATATGCATTTCTGGTATGGATTCTTTTAAAGCTTCCAATGAGAACATTTAATGACCTTTTTTTCTCCCCATGCATTTCATTTAAAAAGATAATCTGTTTAAAGCCTTTCTCAAGGTTTAAGTTAAGCCAGACTTCACTAGAGGGTTTATACCTGTGAAGATGAAAACACCTGAACTTTCTTATTGTTGTCATTAAACCTAGATACGTAGTGATGTTATTTTGTTTAACAGGACATAAAGAGATGGTACTGAGCCCTTTTCCCTCACTTATTTTAGGTAGCTGAGCTTTTCTAAGAATTTTATAACTTCTCTAAGAAAACTTGCCACTGTGAGAATCTTAAATGTGGAAAACATCAACCAAAGACTAATTTTTTTCCATCCTAAAAACATGGAGAGGGACACCTGATGGTTCAGTCCGTAGTACACGAGACTCTTGATCTCGGGGTCATGAGTTCAAGCCCCTACGTTGGAGCAAAGTTGACTTTCAAAAAATATGGAGAAACTGGAAGTCTTTGTTTTTATAAATAGTTTATTCTGAGGCTTTGAATTGAGACTATTAAATTCTAAAATAGATAACATTTGTTAGTTAAAGCCTTGGTTATTTGGATTTCCCCAATTTGGAATGGGGCTGGGCTGACATTTAATCATTGCACTATTCTTAGAGAAAAGTGGCCATAATAAGCAATTTAATCATAAATAGAACTGTGCGAGGGGACCGTTGTCTTCTTTCAATACAACGGGATAAAGTGAACTGCTGTGGACTCCATTTGATATACCAATGTGACTAGTGCACTCCGTTTATTAAGTCAGAGACCAATTATTAGGCAGCACTTAATTTCTGTTTGCTTAGATGCATTCTTGAAACTTCTATGCATTTAAAGTTCTCTGATTTGAACTTACACTGATTTAGGCAGGGCTTTACTCTTGCCCTTCGCTTAATCTAAAATTAATAAGATCTTATTTTGTTAAATGTGGAGCTTTGCCAGAACAAGGTGGAAGCTATTAAAACTTAGCAGAATGATCTTGGTATAGCTAATGAAGCCATAGGAATGAATATGGTCGCTATTTTGGAGATTTTTATGAATAAAGAATGACGTCTACATTCACATGAGGGCAGTGCTGCTTTGATGGTATAATCTTAGGTCCTGGTATCTTTGTCACCAACAGCACTGTGCTGGCCATACTGTTATTTTGTAATGTATCTTGGTCTTCTGCAGCCTGGTTAGGGGCACAGGGCTAACGCACATGACACTGTTAGAAAATACTGTGAAATCAAGTACCAAATTGTGAAGGTCACAGTAAGAACGGGAGTGAAAGTAGAATGTGATGGTGGGAATATCCTGGGAAAATAGTATGACCTTGTTAAGTTTCTCATTCAGTGTTTTCCAAGCACGTTGGTGTTTGTGTTATTTCCATTTTAAAGATGAAAAGACCAAGGGTCTGAAACAATCAGCTCCAAGTCACAGCTTAGTAAAAGGCACTTCTGGGACTAGATCACTAAAAACTTGGAGATTGTTTGCATAATCCAGATAAAAGTTTAATAGACTAGGGTGGGAGCAACTGAAATGAGGTGGATCTAGAAGATGTTGAAGCAAACATGGACCTGGTGGTCGATAATATAGGATAGAGGGAAAGCACCAGAGACAGAGACAGCCACAGAGATTTTGAGCTGGGAGCATGAACAGAGAAGGGTTGGCATTGCTAGATGTGGAAAATTGGCAGAAATTTCAGAACAGGTTAGTTAATTTTTTCAACATGTTGCATGTGTGGTCTCTGGGAAATAGCCATCATGACAGAGGAGGGAAGGTTGAGAGCCATTAGAACAAAGGCCCTGACATAGTAGCAGTAAAGCTGAAACAGAGCAAAGCCCCAAGACCTGGGCCATCAGCATAGAAACCGCCTTCACCCTACCCCCACTGCCCCCTCCCCATCAGGGGTGGGAGGAATTAAAATGACTGAGAACCAGGATGGTTAAGAAGTACAGTGAGGGGGCGCCTGGGTGGTTCAGTGGGTTAAAGCCTCTGCCTCCGGCTCAGGTCATGATCCCGGGGTCCTGGGATCGAGCCCCACACCGGGTTCTCTGCTCAGTGGGGAGACTGCTTCACCTCCCCCCACCCCCTCCTTGCCTCTCCCGTAACTTGAAATCTCTGTCAAATAAATAAATAAATAAATCTTAAAAAAAAAAAAGAAGAAGAAGAAGTATAGTGAGGATCACCAAAGGCCAGCCAGGCAGGGTCAACAAAGAGCAATGGTCCATGAGGCAAGCAAAGGCTTCCTTTAAGATGGGGAGACTCATAGATACAAGAAGGCAGGGACGGAGGGTTTTCATTAGTTGCCATTAATGATGGATGTTTCCTGGTTGGGATTTTGGTAACCAGACACCATCCCGACTCCATAAGTAACCAGCCTCTGTGTTTCAATCCTTCAGGTGGTATTGGAATGCTATGTAAGAAAGGACTTGGTCTACACCAAAGCCAACCCAACCTTTCATCATTGGAAGGTCGACAATAGGAAGTTTGGACTTACTTTCCAAAGCCCAGCTGATGCTCGAGCCTTTGACAGGGGAGTGAGGAAAGCAATCGAGGACCTTATAGAAGGTATCACGTCTTGTCACTGTGCTCTTAGGGGGACAGTGGGAATGTTCCGAGGCCTTTTTTATTCCAGTTGTCTGCCATCCTGTATTTGTGGTTTACCAAGTGACAATGCAGGGGAAAAGGAGATAGGTTTCAGAGTACGGGGTGATCCCAGTTGGTTTTTAGACTCTGCTCCAAAAAGGTAAGTTCTGGACTTCCATGTCAGTGACTTTTTGACAGAGTTCACCTTTCCCTGACTGTTGAAATGGCTTTGGTGTGATCCGTGTTGACTTAGAAATGGAGAGTGACTCTAATAGGCCCTGAAGGTGCCAGGCCTTCCCACTGCCTTCCTGTAACGAGAGCTCAGGGTGTTTGCACGGAAAGGGAAGGGGATCTCCTGGAGCCCTGGTTGGGGTTAGGCCTTAAGTCTGTGGGTGAGTGGGTAGGAGACATTGGGTTGCATTTGACCATGACCTGGAAGGCTCTTGCGCATTCCATTCTCATAGGCTTTTCTAGGGTCCACACATGCAAACGCACAAGTTCTCCACACATTAAGTTATCCATTTGAAGAATTAAAGGTGCCACAGCCCGGGCCCTGTTAGAAAAGAAAGAATCAAGCAAGGCATGTGTTAACCAAATTCAGAATTTGGGGAGATTGATTAATAAGAATGGGTTGCTGCATTTAAGAACTAAAGTGTTCTGAAGTCCTTTTCTTCTTTGTGGGTTTGGGGGAGAGCAGAAAGCAAATCTTACTAAGAAAACTTGGTCAACGTCAGTAGTAAGACAATTCAAGCTAGAACCTGGGTCTGTTCACTACAACCATGTGCTGTCCAAAAAGATATTAAACACCAGTGTTCACATTATGGGTCTGACCTAAGGTGGCAGATGCTTAAAATGTTATCATACATAGCTTTTAAATAATTACAAAGAAAATAGCTCCGATATTATTGATAGAATTGTGTGCCATATGTCCAGATAGTCACTGAAGCTGAACAAATGTGACTTAGAATTTTTTTCTCTGTATATTATCTACCTAGCTGTTTTCTGTCAAATTTTCATCAAACATCAGTTGATTAGAAATATTGAACTAGCTGAGGAAACTCCTGAAAGATCGGTAGTAATTGAGCAGAGGACATTTTTTTTCTCCTCCAATCCCTCATAGAAATTTAAACAGTTCTCATTCCTTTCAGTGCAGTTCTCTTAATTTCAGTTTTATGGAATAGCAAAATATTTTCTAAATGCACATTTTTAAAGATCTAACCAAGAAAAGGAGATGGAGAAGAAATTTCCCTGTTGGTATACCTAGATCACTTACGCAGATTTAAATATGTTTTTCCTTTTGACCATTAACAGTATCTGTTAAGATGGGCCACCCAGTATCGGGTACTGTTAGGGGAAAAGGAAGAAGTTACATGGATATGCATACCAGAAGGAAGAAAGAGATGAACACGTAAATAAATCGAACCCTACAGGCCCAAATCATTCCATGATGGAATAAACTGGGTTTTCAGGCATGAGCCCAAATTTTAGCCTGCAGAAATGGAAACTTCACTGGTGGCCCATCATTGCAAGAGAAAACCTCTTTGCATGGGTGTCAGCTTAGAAGGCAGCTCCCCCAATCTGGTTTTTTTGAGTCTAGTGTCTGCATTTCAGAACAAGAGGTGACCATGCAAGCCATTTCGTCAAACCCTCTTTTTGGCAGATGAAAAGATGGGGAAAGTAAGTCCAGTTTTCATGGAGATTGTGGTGGATTCCTGCTGGGGTGCCACTGGCAGAGGCTGCCCGAGGTGCGCGTGCTGGCGAGCTATGGGCAGCACCCCCCCGCCATCCCCTCTGAGGTGCCGCTCTGGATGCTGCTTCTCTAGTTGCCCGGGCAGAAGTTTGAAGGATTGAGAACAACAGTAGACAGATTTAATTTAAGGAATAACATCCTAGCTAGAGTCAGTTGAAGAGGAATAAATTAAAAACATTTAATTCCCAGGTTATGTATTTCTGTTGATGACTCACATTCAAAAGAAATGGAATGTGGTTTTGTTAAAATATATTGTTTAAATGATTGACTTTGACTTATCATCTTTGGAAATGCGTCTTACTACCTTTCTTTCTTTTTTTTTTTTTTTTTAATCTTTTTAGGCTCAACCACATCATCTTCCACCATCCATAATGAAGCAGAGCTTGGCGATGATGACGTCTTCACAGTAAGCTCCCTTTGCCCTTTGCTTTCCAGATTAGTTAGTGAATAATCGAGGGAGGCTCTGTCTAAGGGTGTAGGAGACACTTCGCAGTCTGGTATTTGCTGTCGCCATTGGGATTCCATGAGGAAGAGCTGTCCCCAATCTGTCCGAGGTTCTCATGCAGGCTTCCCTCAGATCCAGGGTCAACGACCAGTTCTCTGGTTTGCCTGAGACTTCCTAGTTTTAACAGTAAGAGTCCCCCCTGGTCTGCAAGACACCTGGTCACCCTACTCAGAGTCTTGTGTTAACCCCTCCTTGGCACCCCAGGGAAAGTCAGAATAGCCTTTCTGAGTAGGAATTAAACATCTGATAAGAAAGGTCTGAAGGCTGAGTGGAGCTGAGGCCCACATATGCAAAGACAGGAAAGGGCTTGGATAGTCTGACACAGCTTGAGTTAATGGGATATAACTGGAGACCTAATGATTTCTCAGCTTGCTTCTGCACTGAAGTCCTGTGCTTCTAGACATTAATTAACAAATAGTCCATTGCAGGCCTGCGGTATGCTTAGTGCAGATGGCTTAGTGCAGCGAGAAAGCTGTAGGGCAGCATTTTCAAACTCTTGGTCTTGACCCACAGTAAGAAATACATTTACATTGTAACATACGATACAAACGCACATCTGTAGACACCTGAAACCAGATCATACTTCATGTTCTGCATTCTGTTTCTTTTTTTCTCTTCCATTTCATTTCCTTCCACTTTTTATTACAAGACTTCTAAAGCACCATAGGAAAATCAGAAGAAGAGCACAGTGAAAACCTAGATTCAGCCGTTGAGACATTCTTCCCCATTTGCTTTATCTGTACACATGTGTATGCACGCACACTTGTGGTTTCAGTTTTGGTTCTGGCCAATCCAGTGAAAAGTAAGTCACCTCAGGGCTTTAATTCTATTAATACTTCAGCATGCATCTTCTAGAAATAAGGCATCCTCTTACAAAGCATATCATTACTATACCTAGAAAAACTAATAGGAATGTTGTAATAATCATCTGATAGTTCCTTCCTAGTTCCTGACTTACCCCAAGAGTATCTTTCATTAGATCTTTTTATTTCATATTTTTAAATATTGGCTGCAGCCCTTTAAACATGTTTCCCAGCGCGCTCATCATGAGAATACAGAGGTGTGTAAAGCATGCCTCAACCCCTCATGGAGATAACAGGATGGTTTGGATTGACCCGTGGAAGGGCCCTGACTGTGGAAAGTATTCTTGTCCAGGGTACTTTACAGGCAGGGACCTGGGGGTCAGAGAACACCTCTAGGAGGGGAGGCTGACCTGTTTCTCAGTGGCCTCTGAACCCTACTCAGGAAGGGGCTTCAAAGCTGGGCAGCATGCGGGAAGGCAGAAGCAGGGATGTGTGTGGTGAATTGCTTGAGGGCTATGGACCCCAGCCTGAGGGGACCCGAGCATGCATAGCTGGGGGTGTCAGGAAATGAATTCAGTTGTCTTTCCATTGAGCACCTGGTGTGTGCTGGGACTCTGAACCGGCTTCCTATAGTGCTCCGAGCAGACCCTCTCAACAGTTGGCATGTTGCTTACATCTGTTCCTTTGTCACGTTTTTTTCAAGAGACAAACAACAGCAGGCAGGTTAAAAGGTGGCTTCCTGTGCTCCAGAGCGAAACTGTCAATTCGCAGCTGCTTCCCAGCTACCTGCCAGAAGTGATTTATAGAATCGCGAGAGGGCAAGAGGGAAAGGGGTGATGGAAGCCAGCATCCCTCCTAGTTTCATCCCCTAATCCACAGGGGCTCGACTTGCTACGCTAGGGTGGTGCCGGATGCCCAGGAGGAGGTGTGGAAACAGCAGGGCTGTTTCCAGACACTCAGCAGAGAAGTAGCTCCAGGGAACTGCATTCCAGGCAGGCCCTGGTGTCTGTCTGCCTTCATTCCATTTGTTTACAAACAAGGGCCTATTAATAACAGCAGCTCCCTTCCCGGGCAGGCCTGGTCTTCAGTCCTTTGACTGTTAGGAACTCATCATCGGGAAGGCTGGGGAGGGTCGGGAAGGCTGGGGAGGGTCGTCAGGGGCTTCCTACCTGGGTAAGTGAAACACCCAAAAGCCGAAGCCCAGGACAGGAGCGCCCTGTTGACTCCTTATAGAGTCTACAGCTTCCCAAAGCTTGTTGTATTCTAAAACTTTCACTGATAGGACAGACATTTAGAATTTGGAACTCATTTATTACAGATAGAGTATACATGGCAAGAAGACCTTCTAAACAACTTACGGATGGCTCAGAACCATGAGGGCTTTCTGGGAGAAGAGCGTGTGTATGGGTCTAACCTGAGGAACCAGAAGGTTATCTCTGCTGCTAGAGCCAGGGGTTTCCCTCTGCTGCAGGGGATTCCTTGGCATAGAAAGAGCACAGGCTCTGTGGACAGAAAGAGCACAGTATACTGTGGACAGTATACTGATGTGTGTTGTGTTGGGAAATAAAGTTGGGGAAGAAAGACCCGACTCCCCCTGGAGCCATTGGGCACTCACCAAGCGTGGGCTGTCCCTGCTCACACTTCCCCCGCTCTCCTGCTTATCCCTCAAACCAGCTTGTCCTCCTGGACAAGGATTGTGAAACCGTGCTGTAATTCCTCAGAGGAAAATTAACGTCCTGCTTGGCATGTGCATGAGTGCACACATATGTGCATACATACACGCATGCATACCCTGCCCGTGCATCTGTGGCCACTCGCCAGCGCCCTTACCCTCTCGGAGCCCCCCTGCCTCTCCGTTCCCTTCCACTGCCACCAGCATAGACTCCCGATGAGTGACTGCTCTGTTTTTCTGAGTTTGGGCTGTTGATTCATTCATGTATCCTTTTTCTCCCTCCCATCGCTTACAGCTGTTTTGTCTCCTTTAAAATTCCAAAGTACTCTGTGGATGATTTCTGGCTTGCCATTTGAAAGCTTGCCCTTTTCTGTTTTTAAATTTTTTATTTGCCGAACGAATGAACCTTCATCTAATTAAAAACAGGACATCTCACTGGTACAGTTTCAGCAACCCTGTATAAAGCTTTGCTCTAGGGGCACCTGGGTGGCTCAGTGGGTTAAAGCCCCTGCCTTCGGCTCAGGTCATGATCCCAGGGTCCTGGGATCGAGCCCCGCATCGGGCTCTCTGCTCTGCAGGGAGCCTGCTTCCTCCTCTCTCTGCCTGCCTCTCCTCCTACTTGTGATCTCTGTCTGTCAAATAAATAAATAAAATCTTTAAAAAAAAAAAAAAAAAAAAAAGCTTTGCTCTAAAAGGTGCTCAATAAAATGGGTGGTCTGAACCCCAGATACAGGGGCTGACAGTCATAGGTTTGCATATTTTATTCATTTGCCATATTGTTATGGAGGGAGCGATGCAAGGTTGGGTGATTTTGAGGGATGCTTCATTGTTTTTCTAGCTGTGTTTTCTGCTGAGTCTACAAATGGGAGCTGAGCTCCTAGCATTGTTGCTCACTGGAAGCTTTTGACTGCTCCTGTGGCTTCTTGCCCTCCCCCTTGCAACACAGTCTCATGCTGTCCCCCTCTGCTCATGGGGACCTCAGGTACAGTGACTGGTGCAGGTGAACACAAATCCCTACATGGCATGGCCGTGCCCTGCATTAAATATGCAGGTGTGAGACCTGAGACATTTGATAAAATTTGGAAGGTGAGTAATGCAAAAAATACAAAGCAACAACGACAAAAAAGGTTAGCATTCTATTTAACAGGATTTTTTTTTGGCATTGCTAAGAGCTGGCACACTCTTGTTAATGCCCCTGACAGCTTTTAGCTTCTTTCGTTTCTGGGAGACTTTCATTTTTGGGGAGACTTAAAAAGGACAGAATGGAAAGACCCTCGAGTCTGTTCTTTCTGTTGTACTTTTGTCTTGCAGAGAAGACACGTGCTTTGGCATATCCTGGAGGGGAGGCCCATTGTCAGCCTGAGATAGGAACAGTTTAGCTCCATGAATAAGCTGATCTGGTTTGCTCCCCAACTTTAGACTCACTTTCTCTGAGCTCCCTACAGTTGAAGACTCTGAGGCCAAAGGGTTCAGAGCCTACAAGAGGAGAAGTAGGAAAAATGGACCATAGAGAACTAGAAGGGCTCTGGGTTTTATGGCCATTTAATGAAGAATTTTCCCTAGTCCATAAGGTTGGGTCCATTAAAACCCAGTGGTTTATTTACTGCTGCCAAAGCCTACGATCACTTTTTAATTCTTATTAGAATCTTCATAGATAGACAAGGTTAATTTTAATGTGGTCTTGGGAGAATGCAGCTGTACGTATACATACTTCCAGAGCAGGCTGATCTAGAATCTGCGGTCAAGTGTTGCTGCTGCTTCAGCTGTCATTGTGCTGAGTGGCTGGATTCTGGCTCTAAAGCTTGGGGATTAGGGGAAATATTTGCATTATAGACAGATACTTGGGGGTGTATGAAATAGCTTAAGTCTTCTTCCATAATAAGTCCTGACATAATATCTAAATCTGCAAATCGGGGAACGGTCATATATAACCACATGGCATTGGAAACAATGGAGAGAGGCACCAGAAGAAGCTAACCACAAGAACTGGAAGAGTATTTTCTGTCTGGTGCCCAAGCATGGATGGGGAGGGGCAAAACTGCTGCTGGAGACAGGAAATGATACATGTGTGCTGATTTTTTTAAAAGAAAGAGTGCTGGGTTTTTCTCGGAGCAGGGCCAGGGGTTCAAGGGAGAAGGCGGAATGGAGAGACACCCTAGTCCCGGTGATCCTGGTCCCCCCACATTGGGGGTTTAAAAACGTAAAGAGACACAATACACGTTGAGGTCTGCGGCTGGAGGTGTGCGTCTTTTTTCTCTGCCTGGTGCTAGGAAGCAGTGTGTCCACCATGCAGGTAATTAGCTGGAAATGTTTGGCTTGCGGGGAGGCGAGGTTAGCTATAAACATGCCAGCTCCTTAGAATTACAGGTCTTAGAATTGGAAGGGATTTTGAGTTCCTATCACATGAGCCAGCCTGCTTCCTCTGCCAAATGAAATAGGATTCACCTCATTTTATAGCCGCAGTTGTGGAAGCGGCTGAGAGTCGACTGGGTGACTTACTGAGGATCCCAGGGCCAGTTCATAGTGGAGGAGCTGTGAACACCCTCCTCCAGCCCCTCCGGGCCACCACGGCTATTTTTTTCTTCCTCTGTTGCATAATTATATTTATGATATTTCAGCTGTTCTATTTTTTCAACAACAATCAAATAGAGGCATTATATTTTGGGGTTCTCTGGGACCCAAATTGGACAAGGGAGCAAAAAGAGGATAAATATATGAGCCATGGCCTACGTGGCCCATTCATGGGACAGACTGGGAGCCTCCTGAGTGTTGCCGCCCAGAGGTCTCCAGAATAGCAAGTCAAAGCTTAACCAGAGGAAAGCCTCCCCTATATAAGGTCTTGATTTTTTCCCCCCGCCTTCTAGGTTTTTACTCCCACCACCTAGGTATTGTTTCTGGATTTGGGCAGTCCTCCTCAGCAGCCCTTAGTGCCTAAAGGCATCCATCCTGTGTAATGAGATCACTCCTCCCCTGTGCACCCAGAATGGGATTAACGTGTATACCCTCAGTTTGGGCTTGGCCGAATGGAGAGGAGCAATCGCGTCATTTTGCGTGGGTCTGAATTCTCGCCTAGAAACCAGCAGAAGAAGGCTGGTATTTGGATTTCGTTTGGCATTTCATCAGACTTAAGGAAGGTAGCCCTCCTTCGCGGAGGAAAAATGTCCTGTCTTTTAGAACACCATCCGCTTCCAGCCATGGTTTGCCTAGACTAGAAAACTTGGTCCTTCCTCGTGCCCTACGCTTGAACCCTTGACATCCTGTTTACTACAAGCTGCATTTTATTACTTTCTGGCTATTCAGAGCAGTTGTCCCTAATGACCTCCCAGGCACCGCCCAGCCACCCCAGGTGTTTTGTAAACCGTGGCTACAGCAAGTATTTGAAACCAAAGTACTGAGAAGCAATTTGTTTTGTCCTAGATGGGCTTTTGAGGATTTGCAAGTTGTGCTTGTTTTCATTCCTGAGTTAAGGAGGAAAATGATGAATTCATTGCATTTTGTAGTTACCAAGGCTTCATGGGGTGGGGGGAGTACAGGACGCCACGTTTCCCTTTTCTTGAAGTTTTTTTTCCACCTACTCCATCCCAGCAGATGTTAAGACTGAAGGCAAATCTAATTCTGTATTGAGTGGGGTTCATTTACTGATCTTCTAAGACGTGGTGGGTGACCTCCGAGTGTGTAGAGTTTGGAAGCTAGGGAGAAGAGGCCTGCATTCCAGACTTAACTTCTGCTAGTAGTAAACTCTGATCGCAGAATCTCGTGAAGGCAAATGTATTTCCTCCGAGCCTCTGTTTGCCACCCCTGGGGAGGGGAAGGAGAGGTGCCGTGGTGTGGGGCTGCCCCTGGCACGGGCCCTGGGTTTTCACGTATGTGACCGCACGCAGGCCTCACAGCCACCCGCCCTGTGAGCCACATAGTGAGGCTTCTCTGTCTGCAGAGAAAATCAGCGAGGCTCCCTACCCTGCCCACCCAGAATGCAAACTTCCCATCTGCCTGCTGCCTTTCAGAGAGTTTTAAGAAAAGGAAATGTTTATTCCGTAAGTTTCTACCTATTAGATAAGCCAGATTCCCTTCATTGCAAAGTAGGTTCCTAACCAATAGCCTCTCCCAGGAGTGCCTGAGCTCCAGACTACTTCACTAAGGCCTGAGGTTCCCGGCATCTCTGCTGGGAAGCCCCTGTCTCTCTTAGGTGATAAGTGACCCAAATGTTTTCTGTTGTCTCTTCCTTTGCAGTCAAGGGATTGGGCAGAGTGAGATGGAGAGAGGCTTTGGAAAAGAGAAAATAGGTTCAGAATGTTAGCTACTTCTATAGAGCTTAGCCAGTGAAGCTGATGAGTATTGTGGCTGATTAAGAAAAGCACATATGTGGTGGAGGGGCATCTGTGTGCTATGTGGTGGACCCCAGGAAGTGGCATCCCAAACTGCTGCTGGCCAAGGCCCAGCCCTATACGGGGTGGCTGGAAGGTCTCAGAAGATGGGTGGGAGTCACTTGGTCTTCCAAATGAGATGAAGTATCAAGCTCACACTGCGTAGTTAGGGGAGGATCTTTTTATTCCACACAAACTACCTACAGTGGCTAAATTAAAGCAATTAATACACCCTAAGCTCAAACAAAAGCTTTGAAATGCTCTCGGTTTCAGGAAGCCCAAAGGCTTTTTGCTGGCCCTCCCACTTGTGTCTGTTTTCATTTACATGCGTCTCCTCTCATCTTTTTAAGCTGTGGCTGGCAGGACACTAGTCTTTCCATTTTCTTCCTTCCCATAGAGCACATATTCAGGGATACCTGAAACCCCGCCTCCCTGCTCCCAGCCCCTTGGCCCTTCCCAGGAAGCCAAGCTGGGGGTATATCAGAGTCCTCTCCTTTTGTAATAAAATTTCACCTAACTTGAGAATTTAGAAACCTAAGACCTTTTTTTTTCAATGAGTGGGAATTTGGTTTTTGTTGTTTTCCTCACAATGAAAGAATGCCCACTTTATCCTCTGGGTCCCAGAGAGCAGAATGTCCTAGAGTCTAGGGACAAAGTCGGCTCTTTCCCTGTTTCTGCAGCTGCCTCGTAGACCCACAGTGCCTGCTGGCTGGGGCCATGTAAGAGCCCGTGTGTGTACATACTTTTAAAAAAAAAAAAAAAAAAAAGGAGAAAAGCCCTTGCAATGGAAAGAAGGTCAAATATTGCGTTGGTTGCATCAGCTGTTGAGATCTATTTTGGTGGCGGATTGCAGTAAAAATAATACAAATTGTGGTCATAACTACTAGGTAGCCTCCTTTAAAAATGTAAAGTAGCAGCATCTGCAGACAAGGCAGGAATTCTACTTAATCAATCTGAAGGAATCCTGTAGCGGCCCTCTTCCCTCCCCCCGCCCCTGCAATCAGGGAGGCAACAGTCTTGGTCAAACCCCTTGGACGGCTAATGTTCTTAAGAGGAGAGGGGAGGGTTACACATGCCCCCGCGCCCAGCTCCCTCAGACCTTGGAGATCACTCAGTGCTTCTCCCTTGTTTTACACACAAGGAAACTGCGGCCTTGGGAAGTTAAACAGCTTGTGCAAGACACCTGGCCTAACCTGGCATCATTTCTCTTTATATGGTGCAGTTGGTGTTGAATGGCGCTATGTGATTTCTGGGTGAGACAGCCTGGCTCCTTAAGCATTTCTTACCTTTATTTTTCTAGGCCTCGCTTAAAACACGTTGGCCTCTTAACCTCCTGGCGTTGTCCTTCCTTGCACTTGGCTCCTTACAGTGTGTGTTTCCTTCTGTCAGCTCGTGTGTGTCTTGGGACACAGGGATGATGAAGTGACTGTCCTTGTTTGCCTTCCTTTTTTTTCTTTTTTTAAGATTTTATTTATGTATTTGACAGAGCGGGGTGGGGGGTGCGGCAGAGGAAGAGGGAGAAGCAGGCTCCCCGAAGAGGGGCTTGATCCCAGGACCCTGAGATCATGACCTGAGCCGAAGGCAGACGCTTAATGACTGAGCCACCCAGGCGCCTTTGTCTGCCTTCCTGAAGGTGGGGTTCATCCCATTTGTTTCTCTCCCCAAGACAGAGAAGGAAATTGCCAGTTGCCAGCCTCCTCTCGGTCGCTGATAAGGAGTAGAATGCTCCAGGTGCCTCTTTAGTAGTTCCAAGTGTCCTTGAAAGAACAGCCCGGGGTACATCTGTCCTCTCTGTCCTCTCCCATAAGCAGCGTTTACTGCTGCTGCTGCCTCTGCCTTTGCCATCCTTTTGGAAGAACAGAGAACCAACAGGAAAACTCAAGGGGAGCTGAAGGGATGCACAGAGCCTTGAAAACACTTGTTTCACTTTGAAATGCAGAGTCTGACCCACCCTGAATGCCCCAAAAAGCCGTTGGTCAACAGCCAGGATTCCATCCCAGGATGGGTCATTGAAGCAGACTGCCTCCTCAGCTGCTCTGGCTTCTTGGTGCTTTCCCTCCTCCCTTCCTTGAGCTTCCCTTGATCAAAGAAGTCAGCCTTCCAAATGAAGAAGGCTCTTTCCAGACCCAGGGCATGCGAACAGATGCGTATGCTTCAGGAACTTCCAGATAAACCCAAGAAAAGGGAAGAATGGCTGAGGTTCCAAGACTGAGAAATGCTGTCTTATAAAATATGCCCGTGCAGAAGGGAGCCAGCCACAGGTTTAAAGTGAGACTTGGCTCTTCTCTCCTTTCCCCGTTCATTCTGGTTTCCACACAAACCAGGCAGCCTCAGTGAAGTATCTTTTGTACTTTGGATTGTGATTATTGTCAGATAGCGTGACATTAAAGTCACTTAGAAGAAAAGTTCTGTATCAAGTTTTGAAGCTCTGATATGTTTCTCTCCGTTGTTAAATTCTAGGGAATTACAAGAAATATCTGAACTCTCAAAATAAGTACAGTTTATGTCTGCAGAGTCTGGCCCTTGGAAGCTTGCTCTTTCTGAAGAATTTTATTAGATGTTCACTGGTAACCTCGCACCTCCTTTGCTCTTCATCTGAGGCTTGGTCTGGGTTTCCCACCCATCTGGGATGGAAACCACGTGGCCTTGCCCCTGCCACATCACCCCCTGCGTGTCTGAGCCCACATCCCACCAAGCACTCTGCCCAAACCCGGGGAAGGAATGAGTGCCGTAATCCAAGTGCATTCTATCAGGCCACTCGTGTCTCTATTTTCTTAATTCTCAGGTTGGCAGTGGCCACTTTTCCGTCTTTGTACCCTCTGATCCTTGCTCCCACCCTCCCCTCACTCCTCTCACCTTCCTGTTCCGTCTAGGCTCTTCTTAACCAAAGTCTTGTCTCAGCGTTCTCCCCTGTTAGAGGGTTTCAGCACCAGGCCACACAGAGCTTGTTACCTTCAACAGAATCACACAACTTTTAATTAGAGGATGATTTCCTGAGCTGAGACCTTGTCATTTCACATTAGAACACTCTGTCAAGTTTCTGTTGTTCGATGCCCCCTGTCAGCTTGCAAACTTCTCCATTGGACAGCTTTTGAATAATGGGCATGGACATTGAGCCAGAGTCCAGCCCAAAGCCAGAGGCAAGATTTTTCAGAAGCAAATCTGCAGGTGGTGGGGTTCTGCTTGCTGAGTCCCATCACACAGGAGCTCCCGCCAGTCAGCAGCCAAGCTGGCCCTCGCCGTCCACGGGGGTGCAGTGCTGAAGGCTCCCTATCCCTGGATGTGGGGAGGCCTGTTGCGGAAGCCTCTGCCTCTGTTCTGCTTGAGTACAACCCCTGCAGAGCACAGGGAGTTTAAAACACAGCCAGAGTATTTTCAAGGTGAAGGTGACACTATCAGATTGGTTGGTCGGTTGATGTCATTCACTTGTGCACGCATATAACAGACGTTCAGAATCTGGCGTGTGTGTGTGTGTGTGTGTGTGTGTGTGTGTGTGTGTGGCGCTTTGGTGGGCTGCTTTTCTCCAGCATGTTTGGAAACCACAAGCAGCGTTGTGGGAGAGTCAGTTCTGCAGGACCTGTGGAGAGGGTGCCTGGCTGGCCCAGTCTGTAGAGCCTGTGACTCTTGATCTCAGGATCATGAGTTTGAGTCCCGCATTGGGCATCAAGATTACTTAATTTAAATTAAAAAAAAAAAAAAAAAAAGGTACATGTGGATAAAAGGTTTTTCCCCCTTGTTTCTTTGAGGTGCCCTGAAAGTACATTGCTTTTGTTTGTAGGTCACACTCACTGCCTGCAAGGGCTGATACTCTAGATCTGGAATAAGCCACAGCTGTAGGGCAGACTGTCTCGTGCTCTCCTTGCCAGAGTCCAGACAGACCCCCAGCAGTCCGGGCACGGACTTCAGCTCTGCCTGCAGGAGGCCGTGAACTGTGGACATGCTTCAAAGCTTTCTGACCCTCTTGCTCCCTGTACAAATCTGTCATTAGACGAGGAGATACTCATCTAATGAGCTCTGCTCAGTCTCACGTTTTCTAATAGTGTCCAGGGAGCTTTGCACTGGACTGTGCAGCGGGCAGAGGCTGCTCGGGGTTCGCGAGGTAGGACGGCTGCATCAGAGGTGGCACTGCTGGTTGGCTGATGAGCACCAGGAGAACACGGTGTGCCTCATGGCTCAGAATGACTTTCTCCACATTGTTAACCTGGACATAGGTCACAGGAAATAGGGTGGAGGAGGGCGAACAGATGATTAACACGGAGCTGGCCGCGATGCAGAGTGCATATCACAGTGTTCCATACACAGGTAGCTTCTGTCCAGAGAGAGGACTGCCATGTGTGGTGCTGCTTAAGAGTTTAACCCTTGAGATTTGACTCACGCTGAAGGGCCCCCACCTACTCACTCAGGAAGTATTTATTGAGATCTTTAGAAACCTCTGTATCATGACACGTCATCCCCTTATCTCCTAGGTTTGCCTAAAGCAGGGTGCACCTTTTTACTTGGAGGGATTGTGCTTAAGTTAATCTCAGCAAAACCCCTCTGAGGGCGGGCATCGGAAAGGGCTGGTAGGGGCTAGAAGCAGCAGTGCTGTGTATGGACTCCCCGCACCCACCCCCCTCCCCGAGCATGATCAGGGCTGCATTTCCATCCAGCTCTGCAGTGGCTGCCTGCCCTGGTCGGGCCAGCAGGACCCTGCCTGGCTTGGAGTCTGTCGTCCTATGTGTGAATCGGAGCCAGCACTCTGCCTGCGTCTGCGTACCAGCCCCCTACCCACTCCCACCCCCGAACAAGCCGGGGCCTGGCAGACAGCCAGAGATAGGGACGAACTCTTGGCTTAATTCTGTCTGATCTACAACCACCCGTGTGTGAAAAGAGGGAGGTAGTCAGTACCTCTGAAGATGGGAAGAAAGAGCAGGTGAGAGGTGGGAAGACAGGACAGAGTTTGGGAGAAGGTAAGCATTCCTGTGTATCCATTTGGTTGCTTTCAGTTATTGGGATTTGAGGGGTAAATAGCAATTCTTCCCTAAGTCCTGAAGTACTGAGGGGGAGAAAAGAAAGGAAATGCATGAAGAGTGATGATACCTGTCCTGGCCCACATCTGCAGGAAGCAGACAGCTCAGGTGGGAAGACACAACGATTGGACAGACCCGCCCTGCCAAAGCGCAGGGGCGCTGATCTCCACAGCCTCCCACAGTGGGGTGGGCTCTTGGCCTCCAAGAGGACCACACCGTCCCCAGAGTGGATGCCGGCATGTGCTGTTTGCCAGTTGGGTGGCTCCCAAGAGGCCGAGAAGTAGCAGACTCTGTGTGCCCAGTTCCACTGCACTGCTGTGGAGAGGAATGAGGAGAGGCAGAGTATGCTGTGGGCAGGACTGCCAAGGCGGGGGAGAGCAGAAGTGAGGGGGAAGTGTGCCCCAGTGATGAAGCCAACGCATACTGGCTGAAGTTCCCAAGGCAATATGCTTACACCTTGGGGACAGCCTAAGGTAGATGAGGATTCAGGCTTGACGAGATCCAGAAGCTCAGATGGCGTCTATGGGGGCGGCTGCCCTGGTTTGGCTTCACATCCTCCTCAGAAGGTTCTTTCCTTGTACCCTCACCAGGATTCCAGGCTTCTAGGACCCTTAGATCTTAACTGCCAAGATTAAGACAATATCTTTTCTGACCTCTCCATGAAAAATCTTTGTATTACGTCAGAAAGGACTATGAAGGGTGCCTGGGTGGCTCAGTGGATTGGGCCTCTGCCTTCGGCTCGGGTCGTTGTCTCAGGGTCCTGGGATCGAGCCCCGCATTGGGCTCTCTGCTCAGCGGTGAGCCTGCTTCCCGCTCTCTCTGCCTGCCTCTCTGCCTGCTTGTGATCTCTCTCTCTCTCTCTGTCAAATGAATGAATAAAATCTTTTTAAAAAAAGAAAGGACCATGAATCCTTATCTGAATTAGTCACTCTGGATTGAGGGATCAGAAACAGCATCAGCTCTGTATCACTTGGACTAAACAGGATTAGAGGGAAAAAATCTGAAGGGTTGGGTCTCCAAAGAGGTGTTACACATGTCCACCAAGTTTTAAAAATTAACAGTCATTAAGTTGCATAATTGGAATATGGGTATCTTTGTCCTAAATACTGGTCCCATTTTTCTGGGCAGGTATTACTTTCTAAGTTGGGAGTGAGGATATAAAAATAATTTTCATAAGTCTGTGTTAACCTTGTCCCCAAAAAGATATACAGCGCTAATAAAAAACATGTAAGATTGGGACGCCTGGGTGGCTCAGTTGGTTAAGCAGCTGCCTTCGGCTCAGGTCATGATCCCAGCGTCCTGGGATCGAGTCCCACATCGGGCTCCTTGCTCAGCAGGGAGCCTGCTTCTCCCTCTGCCTCTGCCTGCCATTCTGTCTGCCTGTGCTCGCTCAATCCCTCTCTCTCTCTGATAAATAAATAAAATCTTTAAAAAAAAAAAAAAAAAAAACATGTAAGATAAAGAGATAAATAAGCAAATGAGGCAAGGGAATTTAGACATTGAGAAGCAAGAGCCATGGAGGAGTTCTTGATTTTTGCCGAAATAGGACAGCTAGATACAAGAAATAACTTTCCATTGATTTGGGAGAGAAAAGGATCTGTGACTCTGAGGAGCCAGGGGAGGAGGGAATTCTGAGGATTCCTGGCTTTCAAGGTGGGGGCCACAGTCCATCCCAATATGTGATCGCCTTCCAAAGACACTCACCAAGCCTCCAGTCTGAACCCATCACCTCTACTGGGGGAGCAGCTCTCACCACCGACAGACAGGGGCCTTCGTTCTCTGTGCAATCCCCTCTCTCTTTCTCTCCCTCCCCTCCACTGGCTTACAGTGACCACCACCCCCCCCCCCCAAGGCTTGCCTTCAACCCCAAATTACAAAATTTCTTCCAGGAAAGCCAATGCCCGCGATACCCTTGAGGTATCTTTGTTGCTGAGACTTTCCCAGGATGGGATTAGCCCCACACAGAAACATTTGGATTTTATTTTTTGCCCATTTGCATCTTCCCTGCGCACCAGAGTCCCATGCAACCAGGGCTACAAGTGAGGTGACCATTTTTGATCAAACTGGGACACACTCACAGGAGGCCTGATGAAGCGAGCCCTTTCCCCGAAGCCTGGTAACTGCTCCCACATTTGAGAAAACAAACCCAGCTTTCCAGGGTTGGGTGGTTGGCTTTCTCTGCCCTTTGAGCCAGCCACATCGTGTTTAGACAGTCTGGCCCTTTAGGGGTCCTTCTGCCTCCCACAGCCAAGATAAACTCCAGATTTCGGGAAGTCCAGCAAGACACCACAAGTGGGGGTAGATGGCGTGTTCGGTTTGGGTATGTGGGTTTGGTTTTTGTTTTTGTTTTAATTAACTCTGGGTTACCTCCCTCTAAACAGACAGCTACAGACAGTTCTTCTAATTCCTCCCAGAAGAGGGAACAACCTACTCGGACAATCTCTTCTCCCACATCCTGTGAGCACAGGAGGATTTATACCCTGGGCCACCTCCACGACTCATACCCCACGGACCACTGTCACCTTGAACAGGTGAGCAACCCTCTGGTTCCTCCGAGAGCACGGGGTGGGCAGCTGCTGATTCTGGGACAGCCCCCTTCCCCTTCCATGTGACCCAAAGCTCATGGCCAGGCACCCTCTGTTCTCCATATTGACGGTGGTGGTGGCAGCTCATGCCCACTTAGCTTTCTATGTGCGAGACCCCGTGCTAAACTTTTCCTCTGCTTAAGCTTGTCAAATCCTCACAAATGACCCCACGAGGCACGTCCTCGGCATCCCCAGTTTATAGAGGAGAAGGCTTAGGAGAGTCCTTGATAGAACAGGTTACAGATGCAAGCATGTGTTTACCCAGCATGCTACGCTGCCCCCCGAGTTCCTCTGTGCAAAGGGCTTCCTGGCTTGGTGTGAAAGCCCAGAGCCAGGATCAGGACTAAAGAATGCTGTCCGCTTGGCTCGGGCACCCTGGCATCGCAGGCTGCAGGCCCAGGCTTGCTTGGGGAGATGTAGCTGGAATCTAGAATTCAGTAACTCAACAAATATTTACCAGGCGGCTGTTCTGCGGAGCAGGTTCCCAAACTGTGGGACATGGACTGGTGCCCGTAGAGGGTGATGCGGCCACCAGTCTGTTCTGAAAAGGAAAAAAGGAACACAGGGCAGTGAAGGGTTTTGGTTTTGTTTTGTTTTCAACATAAAGCTAGATTGGTAGAAACCCCCCCCCCCCAGAAAATCTTACTGTGTGCTTCTTAATATTTTGGCATTAAAACACTCTTTTTAAAAATCACTTTATGGTACCTGTAGTTGGGAATTGACCTTTTGACTCCTTACTTTGCAAAGTAATTAGCAAAGCCTGTTCTGCTCCCAGGATTTGTTTTGATCTATATAAGATTATGGTTTTCTAAAGTCTGTGGAACTCTGTCAAGAATCTAATAGGATGGGCGCCTGGGTGGCTCAGTGGGTTAAAGCCTCTGCCTTCCGCTCAGGTCATGATCCCAGGGTCCCGGGGTCGAGCCCCACATCGGGCTCTCTGCTCAGCGGGGAGCCTGCTTCCTCCTCTCTCTCTGCCTGCCTCTCTGCCTACTTGTGATCTCTGTCAAATAAATAAATAAAATCTTTAAAAAAAAGTATCTAATAGGAATTTGGCAATATGTGAGACATGGTCCCTGCCCTCAAGGAGCGCACAGTCTGGTGAGAGGAATGGACAGATTTAGTTAGCAGGTGATAAATCCTGTGACAGTATTAGATTGATGATGACCGAGACAGGTGTGAGCCACACCTGTGTGATAGAGAATCTGAGGCTTAGATACATGCTAGTAAATTCCAAAGTCCGAATTTTACTCTAGTGGGTTCCCTTAGAGCCGTGTTCCTCACCCCTTAAGAAGACTTCATCCACAGAGGCGGTCAAGTGGATTGATAACTACGGATTCAGTGCCTCCCTGGCCATGGACAGGAACTCCCTGACGCCAGAGCAGGACTTGCTGCAGAGAGGACTTTGTAGCCCCTGGGAGAATTAGAGGCAGGGAGGGGTGAGACTCTGGGTCTGGCCTGCCCCTCACCACCTGTGAGACCCTGGCCGCATGCAGACTCCAGGCAGTGAGCCTCCGGATCTGTACTCCTGTAGCTTCCCAGCCAGATTACAAGAGACCCCCATACCCTAGCTCCTTGTATCCATTTTTGCTTTTCTGAACATGACCCACAGTGCAAAATGCATTTCATGTTGTGACCCAGTAGGCAGCTCTCACAGACACAGAGGCCACCCTTGTAACAGGCAGTGTGCTCCTGTCCCTCCCTGTTCCCTTGGAAGAAAAGCTGATCTTGCAAAAGAGAATGCGCTGTACAGACACAGGTGAAACTAGTCTAAGCTGTTAGAAATCAGGAGGGCTGTCACCGTCACCTTAGGGAGAGGGGCTCAGGGAAGCCTCTCACATTCTTCTTCTCCCTCTTGGTGTGTTCAGCTTCCAAAAATGCAAACTCCCTTTTTACGGGTTCCCTCGTGTATGGTAGTACCTTGGCAAAAGGAAAAAAATTTCCGACCCAGGAGTGGATGGCGAGTCACAACTTACAGGACCTTCGACCTAGGAGATGTTCACTCATTCCAGGGTGGGTCCGATCTTTGTGTCAAGAAATGCCTTCGTCAAGGCCAGAAGTACACAGTGGAGGACTTGGGGGGTTGTTTTTGCCGCTGCTATAAAACAGTCTCCTTTCTCCCGGGGCAGCCGATGCCGAGGCCCTACCGCCAGGTGAGCTTCCCAGACGACGACGAGGAGATCGTGCGCATCAACCCGAGGGAGAAGATCTGGCTGACGGGCTACGAGGACTACCGGCACGCGCCCGTGAGGGGCAAGTCCCCGGACACGTCAGAGGACGCCGACTCGTACGTGCGCTTTGCCAAGGGCGAGGTCCCCAAGCACGACTACAATTACCCGTACGTGGACTCCTCGGACTTCGGGCTCGGCGAGGACCCCAAAGGGCGCGGGGGCGGCGTGATCAAGACCCAGCCGTCCCGGGGCAAGTCCCGGCGGCGGAAGGAGGACGGCGAGCGCTCCCGGTGCGAGTACTGCAGGGACATGTTCAACCACGAGGAGAACCGGAGGGGCCACTGTCAGGACGCGCCCGACTCCGTGAGAACTTGCATCCGCCGCGTGAGCTGTATGTGGTGTGCGGACAGCATGCTCTATCACTGTATGTCGGACCCCGAGGGAGACTATACAGACCCCTGCTCGTGCGATACTAGCGACGAGAAGTTTTGCCTCCGGTGGATGGCTCTTATTGCCTTGTCTTTCCTGGCCCCCTGTATGTGCTGTTACCTGCCCCTTCGGGCCTGCTACCACTGCGGAGTGATGTGCAGGTGCTGCGGTGGGAAGCACAAAGCGGCCGTGTGACTCAGTTTCCCCCCTTCCCCTACTCCTCCCCCTCCTCCTCTTCCTCCTCCTCCCACAGCCACAAGGAAACTTGTGTCCGACATACTCTCACCTTCCCTGCTCCCTGGTACCTTGAGGCGCTATTCCAGCCCAGGGAGCCTGCCTAGTGGACTCTGCACTTCCCCCCCTCCCCCGCCCCCCCCAACCCCCACTCTGCATCAGACACACACGCACGCACACAGTGTTGGAAGGAAAGGAACCTCCGCACAACACTCGTGTATTATTAACGATCTGTAATCAATCTGTCTTATACATGCGTTGATTTCATGTCTTTCCTACCCACCTCTTCCAGTGCAAAGGCGCCTGTAGTCGGACTGCTGCTTTGGGGTGGGGTTTGTAGTTGGTTTTTCTAGCCGCTCCTTTCTCTTGGTTCAGCTCGCCGGTTGCTAAGGAGTATTGGGTTCCTGCAGATAGGTAACGTCAGAACGATGAAACCCCACCAGAAGTATTTTAACCTGCAGTTGGATTATGTATAGGAGGTAAGCTAATTAACAAACGTCTCCCACAAAACAAGATCGCTTTAACTTTTTGGAAAGCCAAATTTCCCAAGGAAGCTGCAGTTTCTATCTGGAGCGCATCCTCATTCTCTGCCCTCCCCCAGAAATCTGTCAATCATTTACTGATGCAAAACATTCATCCATGAAATGACTGAGAATTGAGCCTTAACTTGAGATTAACTTGTGTGAATCAGGAAAATTCCTTAAACCACATTGCATCCTCATGGACCACGCCTAGAAAAGGGGGATTTCAGGTACTCTGAGAGCCTCCCTGGTAACCCCTTAAATAGAACTTTCTTAAAATTGTGTCCCCACCACTTCTAAAAATTTAGCAATATTAGAAGACAACACTAAGAAATTGTGCTCATTGTTTTGCAAATGAAATAGTTGAGTCATATACATACACACACCCGTGTTCTCCAAAGACTTCCAGTTGAGAAACACCGAGGTTGTGGAAAATAAAATTAAAGGAGCTTCCTCCCATATCCCCTATTTTGGGGGAGGGGTGCATTTTAAATGTCCTAAATCTGAAGAGTGGTGGGTTGCATTTTGTTCATGGGTTTCTGTTTTTGTTTTTGTTCTAAACTGAAAATCACATCACCAAATTCTTCGTTTATACTTGGGGGGGATTAAAAAAAAACCAAGGCCATATGTAAAAACCCTTCCAATGCCTAAGTGTCTTTCTCCTACATCTCCAATCCCAGACTTACCAGTTCAGGTGCACAGATGGTTAGGTCAGCAGTCTGGGTCTACCTGTCGCCTTGCCATGTAGGAGGCTTCTAATTAGCTGGAAAAAAGTATTTTTCTAATATATTGCAAGGAGTAGCCAAATCTCAATGCACAAAGAAGAAAAGCAAAGAGTGGTACCTAGCATAGTACAATCAGAACGTCACAGAGACCGTAGGAGACAGGCTTGTCAAGGCTGGCTCTTCTTCCCTCCATGATCTTCCTGTGCTAATTGCCAGCTGAGGGCATGGCCTGCTCTCTGTATCTCCACTCCCCCCCCCCCATCCCTTCTCTTTTGCACACAGGACAGCTAGTCTTCAAGGAAAGGGACTTTTTCCCAGTCTGCCAATCGTATTGGGAAAGTGCTAGCCATGCTTACCTTCTTGGAATGTTTTCAGCTCATCCGAGCACCCATCACATTTCTTTAGTCAGATCATCGGTGTAAATACTCCGTGTGCTTATGAGTTAGTTGGTAGATGTTTTCATTTGTTGGGAGTGACTGGTTTGGGCCTTCTGGCTTGGAAAGGAGCAGAGAGCTGTCAGTCTGGTGATGGAAGAAAAGAGCACTGGTTCCCAGCCTGGAGAACATGTAGAATTCTCCAGCCAGCCTCCAGACCCTGTCAAGAGACCAGCGCCCCCTCCCCAAGACCCCCCTCCTGAGGCATTTCCTCAGGGCCTTTCTCAAGGTCTCTCCTCTCTACAAAGCACAACACTAATGTAGGTTTGTTAGACCTCAGTTCAAGTGCCCCTATTTATTTCACTAGGAACACACATCCTGGCACATTCTGTTTGTAGTCCCTGTTTAGTTGTTACTGACCCCTTGTCCTTTTCCACCCTTTGAAGAGTTATGCTGGTGAATCTTACTCCGCCTATACGTTTTGGTCTGTGAAGGCAGCGAGTGGTTAAGGGCACAAGGACAGCCATGGGGACATTGATGTAAATACGTCTCTCTCTCTAATTGCCACACTGCAGCTGAACAGTGTGTAGTATTTTCCCAGTCAGCTTTGCCATACTGACGTCAATCATTTGAGAGAAATTATTCAGATTTTATTTTTGTATCTGTGGTAACAAAACATTAACCAAAAGATTTGTTTGGAAGCTTCCTCTAACCACCCCCCACCCCCAAGCTATTTGCTCACATTAACAAATTAAAGTGCCTGAAGCATAATTCATTCTTTACCTGTATACTAAAAACCCTGTTGTATTGATTTTTTTATAATAAGCCTTTTTACCTCTGTGTAAAAAATATATATACAAGTGTATGATGTACATTTTAGTTCTTAACTTTTTTTTATGGTTTCTAATATGTATGACCAATGTAGTCATTGCTTTAAAATGTACCATGTAAATATAAACACATCCTAAAGATCATTGACTTGGGGGTATTTGTCTGACAGGAGATTTGCGGGGGCAGTTGAGCCTCAGCACATGCTAGAGTTCTCGCAGAGGATGGGAAGGGGTTTCCTTTGGAGCAGGACACGTGGACACTAGTCTGTTTTTGTGAGGCCCTTCCCGGCTGTGGTTATGTCATATTCCCAAGGGGAGACTGCAGCTCCTTGGGCTTGGATGCTTCAAGCGAAAGGAATGCTGCATGTCACAGCCCCGGGAACACCCCCTCGTCCTAGGCCTGGCTTCCCCCACGCGTGCTCCTCAGAGGGAACAGCTGTACTTCCTCCGAGTTGTTTTCCACCAATTCCTGTTGAACTTCGGGTAGGTGGGTTTGTGTGGCGTTTGGGAGATAGTTTCTCACAGAAAACAACTATTAACACTGCAAGACCCTTGGTCTCCTCAGAGTGGTTCTCTTTCAGTGACATTTGGCCCACTTTCCCTTCCAAATGGGCTCTTTGGATGCTCAAAAGTTACAGTGGCAATTCCCAGGAGGAAGGTGTGGGGTCTTGTAAGGGTCACAGAGGAAAGCTTCAGCTCCTCTCCAGAGAATGGAGCAGGGGCCTTAAAAAGACATGGAGAGGGGCCCTCTTAGTTTTAACTCTTACAAGCCACTGGCAAAGGTGAAAAACAACAGACGATGCTGGAAGTTGGAAAGCCTGAGGAGAGAAGCCATAAAGATTAGTAACTAAGAGATGACCAGAGAACATGAAAGCTATTCAGAGTAGGGGGCCATAACAATTATAGTGGGGTGGAGAGCCAACATGGGAGAAGTGAAGACATCCAATGGAAAACATGTTTTCAAGAAATTTGATGAGCCCTGGTCCTTTTCCTGGACTTGCTGTCATACCTCTGCTCACCTCCCTTTTGGGGCTTGAGAAGGGGTCACTGATTAAGAGCCTTGCTCTGTCTTCCTTGTTCTCTTGGGCCCATCAAGCTGCCTCAGGATTAGCTGGTCATCTGGTGCCCTATGTGCTCAGCCAGGAGCAGGGCGTGCTGCACACATCATCTCCTTTAAACCTCCATTGAAAAGAGGGTTCATTTCCACTCAGGTGAGAAAGCAGGAAAATAAAGTCCATTAATTCACAATTCCATGTCTCTGCCATTACTAGCCTATTAACCCTTGGGCAAGTGACGTCACCCCTTGGAGCTTTGTGGTTTTTTTTGTTGTGTTTTTTTTTTTTTTCAGGTAAAGGAAATACACATCGCGAAGGTCAAAGGCTCTGCTGTAGTTACAGTGCAGAACACAGGAGGTGCTTCGAAATGCTAGCCCTGTCCTCAGTTCCTCCTCTATTCTGGAAACCAGAAACTGGAGAGGACAACCACTTGAAGCACAGGAAGCTGAAGAGCTTGCAGCTATTTTGTGAGTATTCAGACCTACTACGTTGAGATTTCTTTTTCTTAACCTCTCTGCAGTTCTAAATTCACTTTTGATTCCTTGCCTGCCCAAGGGCTAGTCTTCGAAGTGTACTAGGCTGGCCAGATTCCTCTGGGGCCAACCCGTGCAGCTTGCCAGAAAGTTCTGGGCCTCTGAGTGGTTCTGCCAAGAAAACTAGATCTGGCTCAGCGTATTTGACCAGGATGGGAACACGTGGTCTTGCAGAGTGCTACTACCTTAAACCTTCCAGCTCTTTGGTGGCCTTGATCCCTGCAAGTCAGCGTGCTCCTCTCCGGGGCCTCAGCTTCTCAGATGTAGGCCTAACCCTGTATCTCCAACAGTGGGCACCACCCTACCCCCTGGAAAAGCAGGACATCTCAGGGGAAAAACTGTTGAAAGAATCCTGTTTTACAGGGACTTCTCAGGTGGTTTGTTCTTCTAATGTGGCTTTTGAGCAGGCAACCCCTCCTTGTGAATGACGGGCCAGAGCTAGTAGAAGCACGCCAGCTGCTTGCAGGCATTCTTACGGTAGGTGCCTCGGGCTTTCTGATTTGTGGAGTGAGATGCTTAGAAATGCCCCCACTTTGCCTAGGGCTGAGCCAGATGTGTACAATGAAGGGAGATGGCCCTGGTGACATAGGGCGTGACCAGACCCTGGTTGTCACCTAGCAAATCAGGGCCCACCAATCTTCTCAGCTAGTGGTCTCCTCAGGGCAAGCTGGCCACCTAAAGGGCAGTGTTGGGTGGGGTGAGAGTAGGGCGGGGACAGAGCAAGTAGCAGGAAGTACACTCTCTATTTACTGATGAGTAATAAAACCGTTTTAGGATAGTCATGCCTCATCCTCTTCTCCCAGCTCTTCTGTCTCTTCTCTCATTTTCCAAAATGAAAACTTGAAGAGGGGTGCTCTGATTATAGAAGTAATATACAGTCATTATAAAAATGTCATATACAACAAAAATATAAAAATGGGAATCTCCTTGTATTAGGTTGCCAGGGCTCCCATAACAAAGTATAGCCTGGATGTCTTAAACAATAGAAAGGTGTTGTCTCAGTTACAGAGGCTAGAAGTCCAAACACAAGATGTAAGAGAAAAAATCTGTTCCAGGCTTTTTACATGGGCTGACAAATGGCCATCTTCTCCCTACGTCTGAAGTTGCCTATCATCTTTCCTCTGTACGTGTCTGTGTCCAAATTTCCCCTTTTTATAAGGATATCAGCTATACTGGATTAAAGGCCCACCCTAATGACCTAATTTTCCAATTTAATTACCTCTATAAAGACTGTTATCCAAATAAGATCTAATTCTGAGGTACCACAGGCTAGAACTCTGTTATTCATTGGGGGGTGGGGGCACCCATAACACTTTCCTGTCCCACCAAACACGCAGTGCTTACTGTGTGCTTTTCTGGACTTTTCTATGCATTTATACATAGATGTGTGTGAGTATACATTGTTTTTACTTTAAAATATGTCCTTGGACATTCTTTCAATTGGAAATCTTTGTCCATTTATGTATTGATATGTATGTGTTCATTGCCATTTTGTTTCTTCATTTATGTGCTTTCCTGCTTTCTTCCTTTGTGATTTGTTGATTTTTTATAATGTTATACTTCTATTCCTTTCTCTTTTTTGTATCTACTGTATTTTGCTTTGTAGTTACCAGGAAGCTTACATACGACAACTTAAAAGAACAGTCAATTTTAAGTTGGTAACAAGTTTGAATTCACTCTGAAACTCTACGTTTTTATTCCCCCCCACTATACTTTGTTTTTAATACCACATTTAACTTCTTTTTATCTTGTGTAGCCTTTAATTATTATAGTTATTTTTAATACTTTTGCTTTATCCTTTTTACTAGCTTTATAAAGTGATTAATCCACCAGCTTTACAATAGTATTCTAAATTTTACTATATATTTACCTTTACCAATGAGAGTCATACTTTCATATGTTTTCCTATCACTAATTAGCACCCTTTCCTTTCAGCTTAAAGACATCCCTTTAGGGCCACCTGGCTCATTTGGAAGAACTTGTGACTCATGGATTTGAGCCCCACACTGGGTGTGGGGAGATTACTAAAAAACATTAAAAAAAAAAAAAAGGTATCCCTTTAGCATTTCTGGTAAGGCCTGTTGAGTGGTGATGAACTCCTTTAGCTTTTGCTTATCTGGAAATCTCTTTATTTCTCCTTTGGTTCTGAATAACAACCTTGCTGGGTAGAGAATTCTTGGTTGAAAGTTTTTTTCTTCTAGTACTTTGAATGCATCATGCCAATCCCTTCTGGCTAGCAAATTTCTGTTGAAAAATCTGCTCATATTTTTATGAGAGTTCCCTTGTATGTAACAAGTTGTTTTCCTCTTGCTGCTTTAAAGATGTCTTGTCTTTAATTTTTGACATTTTAATTATAATGTTTCTCTACAGACCCATCTATGGCTGCCTGTAAGAGAATTACTTCAGATGTAAGGACACAAAGATGGAAAGTGAAAGGATGGAAAAATACATTCTATGCTAAGGAAACCAGAGGAGGGCTGTATAACTATACTTAGGTCAGACAAAACAGACTTGAAATAGACTACAATAAGAGACAAAGAAGGGCATCACATAATGGTAAAGGGATCAGTCCAACAGAGGATATTTGTAAATTTGTCATTTGTAAATATTTATGCACCTGACATAGAAGCACTTAAATATATAAAGGAAATATTAACACACCTTAAGGAAGAAATAAGCAGGGGTGCCTGAGTGGCTCAGTGGGTTAAAGCCTCTGCCTTCAGCTCAGGTCATGATCCCAGGGTCCTGGGATCGAGCCCTACATGGGCTTTCTGCTTGGCAGGGAGCCTGCTTCCTCCTCTCTCTCTGCCTGCCTCTCTGCCTACTTGTGATCTCTGTGTGTCAAATAAATAAATAAAATCTTAAAAAAAAAAAAAAAAGGGAAGAAATAAGCAGCAACAGAATAATAGTGTGGGGCTTTTTAAAAAATATATTCTTTTATTTGACAGAGAGAGCACAAGTAGGCAGAGAGGCAGGCAGAGAGAGAGGGGGAAACAGGTTCCCTGCTGAGTAGAGAGCCTGATGCGGGGCTCGATCCCTGCAGATCCCTTAATCCCTGAGATCATGACCTGAGCCGAAAGCAGAGGCTTAACCCACTGAGCTACACAGGCACCCCTAGTGTGAGGCTTTAATAGCCCACTTTCATCAGTGGATAATTCACCCAGGCGGAAAATCAATATGGAAACAGTAGCCTTAAATGACACATTATGCCAAATGCACCTAACAGATACATATATAGAACATTCCATCCAAAACAACAGAATACACATTATTCTCAAGTGCACAGAACATTCTCTAGGATAATCATGTTAGGATAATCATTAAGCCCAAAATAGGGCTTAATAAATTTCAGAACAGTGAAATTTAGCACAATCATATTTTCTAATCAGTGGCATGAAACTGGAAATCAATGACAAGAAAACTGGAAAATTCACAAAGATGTGGAGATTTAAAAACGTGCTATGAAACAACCAGAGTCAAAGAAAAAAAAAAAGAAATTAAAAAATACCTTGAGAGAAATGAAAATGGAAACACAACATGCCAAAGCTACTAAGACTGAATCAGGAAGAAAGAGAAAACATGAATAGATTGATTACTAGCAAAGAGACTGAATCAGTAATCACAAACCTACCAACAAACAAAAGTCCAGGACCAGAGACAGCCTCACTGGTGACTTCTACCAAAATTTAAAGAATACATACCAATCCTTCTCAAACTCTTCCAAAGAACAGAAGAGAAGGGAACACCTCCGAACTCATTTTATGAGCTTGATACAAAAATCCAACAAGGACAGCACAAGAAAAGAAAATTATAGGACAGTATCCTTGGTGAATACAGATGCAAAAATTTTCAACAAAATATAACAAACTAAATTCAGCAAAACATTAGCTCATTAACCGTGATAAAAAGTAGAATTTATTCCAGGTATGTAAGGGTGGTTCAGTATCCAGAAATCAATCAACAGGACATACCACATTAGCAACATGAAGGATAAAAATCATATGATCATCTCAATAGATGCAGAAAGAGCATTTGACAAAATTCAACATCCATTTACAAAATGAAAAGCAATCTACTGAATGGGAGAAAATATGAATCATATCTGATAAAAATCATATCTGACCCTGATAACGGGTCCTTTTAGTTCCTTCTTTAGCAAGTTCCATTGAGGCCAAATCCTTTTCTTTAAGAGAAGGAAGAAAGAGATTGGGGCAGGGGAAGGAGGTAGAGAGAAGGACTCTTAAGCAGGTTCCATGCCCAACATGGAGCCTGACTCGGGGCTCAGTCCCATGACCCCAAGATCCTGACCTGAGCTGAAATTAAGAGTTGGGTGCTAACTTGAGCCAGCCAGGCGCCCCAAGGCCATATCTTCTTGCATCTTCCCAAAGACACAGGGTAGCAGTTGTCTAAGATTAGCATCTGTTTCTTATAGAACATAATGTTCAGAGAGAGGCGCTGCCCTGAGTCTTGAGGGCGGGTCTCCTCTCCTTCAGATTCTCTTCTCTTTCCATTGCCTTGTTGGTATTCACATGGAGAGCCCTCTCTCTGGGACACCGTAAATGCAGCATCCTTAGCCTTCCCCTTAGGTGCTGGCAGCTCCCTCTGTGAATCACAGTCTGCTTAGCTCAGGTGTCCATGTCTGCTAAGCATTCCCTGGGATATTTCTGAACCAGCCGACGTTGTTTCTTCCGCTCTGCTCTTGGGCTCTCTGATGAGGCTGGGAAATCCAGGGTAGCTTGCAGACCTCTGAGCCGCCCCTCCCAGCCCCCTTCCCTTCTCTCCCCACCGAGGATACTTCTTCTAGCAAGTCAACATCGGAAGATGAAGATGCATGCCTTTAGCCATTCTTCTTTCACCATGTTGCATGCTGGAATTTACAGTCATTATTGCTTTGGAGAAAGGCAGAGGAGGAGGAGGAAACTAGGCTGTGTCTTCCTGCCTGCCCAGGTGGAAGATCATCACTGACAAAGGGACTGAGTGAAACAAAACTATTTCTTCCCCTTCCGGGGCCTGGCTGCCCCATTCTGGTTCAGAGTGGCCAACACAAACGGTGTGAAATCCAAGACTGTTCTTCTGAACGCATCCCAGTGGACAGTGTGGTTAGTGAGAATTCTGCCTGGATTTTGGCTCACGGCCCCAGTGTGGTCAGAAGGCTGTTGCCCGATTTCACGTTTGTGTGGCATTTCTGGGAGTCCTGGGGGATGCTGCAAGAGGGTATCAGGTGTGTCTGGTCTGCTTCTGCACTCACCTGGGGGCCTTTGGCATTCACATCTGTGGCCTGATGCAAAAACCATCCCACGTTTCTCCTTTTTTTGTCAAGCCTGGGTAATAACTACCTCTGTCTCATGCTTGCCATGCTCCATTAGTAACTATGGTTGCCTTTTGAGTGTCTTCCAAAAAAGCCTTCCCCAGCCAAGGGAGAGAAAATGGATCATGTCTGCCCAGCTCTGAAAGCTGACATTGTAGGCCATCACAAAACCATCCTGTGCCGTGTGCAGCGAAGGAGAAAGGGCAAGAAAAAGAAACACACGGGACCCCAGGCTGCGGTCCTGTTCTGAGTCTACCTTCTGGGGCCAGGAAGTTGTGGTAGGGCTCCTGCGTGCTGCTTTTGAATGAATGTCTTTGCCTCCTTGCTGGCTCGATGTGACAAGCAGAAGTTACTTTGAAGATGCCTCCCCCCGACAGAACCCAGATATTTACATAGTGGCCTTTCATTCTGTGAACAGAGTGTGTGCCTCTGCAAATATTTTCAGCCTCCCTGCATGCCTGTGGGCCCCTAAGTGCCATTCACCAGCTTTTCAGCTTGTCTTGCAGGCAGCAAGCCTGGGAGGGAGGCCTGACTCAGAGCGCCAGGGGCCCGGCTGTCGGCCGCCGCCACCTCCTACTGCTGCAGACCCGGACGGGAAGGAAGCAGTGGGTTTTACAGCTGGTGTTTTAGGTTTAGAAAAAAAAGAGAGAGAGAGGAGAATTTTTTTTAAAACTACCTTGCACATGTAAAAGGACACTAAACGTCAGTACATATGCGGTATTTGGGCATGAGAGAAATTGCAGGTTTTGTATGATTCATCGTTCCTCTTGCTGACAGTGAAGGAGGTTTGTGCTCAGCCTCTGGTATTCGGGGAGCTTGTTCCGAATGCTCTGGTAAGAGCAGGAAGGCTCAGGTACGTTGCCCCTTCCTCAGAAGGATGGTCGTGTCTGGGTTATGTGAAGGCAAAATGCTTCCATCTCCTCTCCTAGGACTTTGCACAAAGATTCTCATTTTCCCATCAAAAACGGGGTCGGTGGCTTCATGGATGCAGGGGACCAGGGCATGGAGAGAGGAGGAAGCCATACTTCCTGAGTCTGACATGAGCCTAGAAATATGCAGTGACCAATCGAGATGGGAGGGTCCCACTCAGGGCTGCGTCCCAGCAGGTGCCTTGGGCTCCCTGGAGGTGGCGTGAGCCAGCAGTCCAGAACACGCAGTCTTTCTAGGATTAGGCTTTTGCAAGTTCCCAAAACATGGAGCGCTGCTTCTAGGCTGACACATACCTTGGCAGGGGTAATGGGGCTTCTGCCCGGAGCCGGGAGTCCCCGGGGTCAGGCTGACCTCCAGGCTGCAGCTGGGCCTGGAGGAGAGGCCGCATGTAGGTGGGGCTGCCTCTCGTGCCAGATGCATTCCCCGGGCAGCACCGGGGCCACAAGAAGCAGGCTGACCCAGGGACCAAGTGCACAGTTAGGGCAGACAGGGAGAGTTTGGTGGCCATCACCCAGACTGGCCTGCCCCAGGCTCCCCACGCCCCATCCATACGTTCCTTGTGGGGCGGGCATATTGCAAGTTCCACAGTCTCCGCATGAAAGAGCAGCACTGGACCTCTGAAACACAAAGCTTCGTTTTTCCAAAGCTGCATCAGACTCAAGTTTGGCAACACAGAGCACGGAGTCCAAAAATTATGACAATTCTATCAAGTTCTGTTTTGTGACTTGGGAGGAAGGTTCAAGAGTATTTCCCTTATAATAAATTTACTAAGGTTTTCTGCACATGTGTTTGATTTTTCTTAATCATCTGATTGTCAAGTAAAAGTCCTCTGCAGATAAATGAGCAATTGAGTGACACCTAAAATCTAATATCAGTCCCCAAATCTGCTGTTCTTAACAATAGCCCCCATAGGCCTGTGGTCATTGCCCTGTTGAATGCAGCCCATGTTCCCCTGACCCCAGCAGTCCCAGAACTTGGCAGAGATGTGTACTTCCCAGGACTGTCGGTGTGACCTCCCCTCCGCCACCACTCACACTGCCCTTGCAGTTAGGTCTGGGCTCCTGCCTCGTTCCGGCTAGTGGGCTAGGAGTACAAGTGACGGACAGGGACATTCAAGAGTCAGCGTGTTCTTCGCCTATGTTCTACTTCTCTTCCTCTCCCCAGCACCGTACCCCACCCCCTGGGCTGTCATGGAGGCCACCCACTGTGGTGGTAAGCCACAAGAGGAAAGCACACTGGGACACTGAGTCATTCCAGGGAGAACAGCTGACACCAGGAGTGGCCCAAGTCAGGGAGTAAATGAGTAAGGACAAAATAAATCTTGGTATTAAGCCAGTATAATTTGAGGTTTATTTGTTACCACCAAAGGCGTCCTGACTGATACTGAGATAGCAGCAGCTTATATACAAAACATCAACCTCATGAGACAAAAAGTCAGCTTCACTCTAGTAAACGGAAGGCAAAAAGGTGACAAAAAGGCAGCCAGCACCCTCTCCCCCAGGCCCAGAAGTGGCTTCAGGAGCTCCTCAAGCCTTCACTGGAACTAGAGAAGAGGCAGAGCTCTGTTAATCAGAGCGTGTTGAGCCACTAGGGAGCGACGGAGGGAGTGGTGCAGACCACACAGAAGAGCGCGCTCCGGCCCCCTCCCACCATATTTACCGTGTTTCCTCGAGCAAGCCACTCCAGCTTGGGATTTCAGCCCGTGACTCCTTAAGTGAGCCAGGCCCGAAGGGGCTCCACCTGCCTGGGGTGGCAGGCCCAACCCATGAGCCTTACATTTCTTGGCTGCCCCAAGTGGAGTGTGATGAGATGGTGGCTGGAGAGAGGAACCTCTGCTCTCCGCAGTCTTCTTTTCATTCAGAAACCTCCCTGGGGCCCTGGGGCGCTGCTGATGTCTGTCACTATCAAACCTAAGGTTTATATAGGGGATGACCCAAAGTCCAGAGCCTGATGGCTTCCTGGTTGCCATCCCCAGTACCCTGGAGATGACAGAAGTGTTGTCTCTGAGTCAGTGACCGGTTGAGTGACCCCAACTGTCCTTGCCTGTCATCTCGCTCTTGTGATCAAAAGCACAATGCTGGGGGCGCCTGGGTGGGTCAGTGGGTTAAAGCCTCTGCCTTCAACTCAGGTCATGATCCCAGGATCCTGGGATGGAGCCCCGCATTGGGCTCTCTGCTCAGCGGGGAGCCTGCTTCCTCCTCTCTCAGCCTGCTTCTCTGCCTACTTGTGATCTCTCTGTCAAATAAATAAGTAAAATCTTAAAAAAAAAAAAAAAAAAAAAGCACAACATTGCTCACACACATTTGCAGAGCCATTTGCCTGAAGATGCTTGTTGCAACATTGTTACTGATGGCAAAAATTCAAGAAAGTCCAAAAAAACAAAACCAAAAAAACTCTAGAAAGTCCTAAATGTCCCTAAGGAGTGGACTGGTTAAGTTCCTATATATCTATACTGTGAACTACTCTGCAGCAATTTAAAAGCCAGGCAGTCCTTTATGTACGGACATTAAAGCCAAGACACGTTAAATGAAGAAAACAGGTGCAGATAGTGTGGATAGCTCACAACCCTTTGTATATACATATGTAGACACACAAACAGGTACACATCTGTGTGTGTATTGTATGTAGCTGGAAGGCAGTACAAGAAGCCAGTAATGACTATACCTGGGGTGGGGTCTGATGGGACAGAATTAAATCACCATAAATTCTCCACTACCACCTGTTATCGTATTTTCCTTTGAGTTTTTTAATCAAAGAAGAAAAATAAAACACTGCTGTTAGAACGCCAATCCTAGATTTCAAGTCAAACTTTGCTATCTCACCGCTATGTGATTTCGGGCAAGCCTCAGTTTCTTTATCCACAAAATGGGTTAGCACTGGGGCCTCCCTCTTTGGACTATTAAGAGGATTAAATGAGATAATACATAAGAGTTTAGCACAGGGCCTGGCACCCATTAAGCATTCTTGGCATCCATTCATGGCACCCATTAAACTATTTTTGATAAAGCCCAAAGCTCACTGTCCATTTGACCACAGAGCTCAGATATTTGACACAATCATTAAGACCATTCCTTGAAGAGTGAGTGTCGGTATCAGTTTTAATATTTTATCACCTGGCAGCATCTTGTGGAACACACTCCAGAGCCTCTTCCTGTGCCCTGCCCAGCCTGCTATTAACAGTCCCCAAAGCCTTCTTAAAAAGTGTGCCTCTCCATATGGTTTCCCAAAACTCCTACTCAGTAGACAGGCCTGATATATAGCTGGTGAACATCCTTTTCTCCTTGAGCTTTTATGGAGGATGTGAGGGCAAAGGCTCCTCTTACCAAATGAGAGAGAAAAGACTCTCGAAGCCATTATGTGTCTGACACCAATTCAATTACCCGATCTGTGCCCTTTGCAGCTAAGCACTTCCTAAACTTCATTAGTGCCGCAGGACGGCTGCCGGCTGACGTCCAAGCCTTGACTGAGAGTCATACAGAGGAGAGGACAAACGCCATTGTGGAGGCTAGCTGCAGCACCCCTGCTTCCTGAGCTAGGGAGACCTGGAGCCTCAGGGGCTGAGTGGAGGGTGCAAGTGAGGTTGTGCGGCCCAGTGCTGACCTACCCCAGCCTGACTCCCATCACCCAGAGTTTCAAGTGATCTTCAAAACAAAACCTGGAGGGGCGCCTGGCTGGCTCAGTCAGGGGAGCGTGAGACTCTGGATCCCAGGGTTGGGACTCTGAGCCCCATGCTGGGTGTAGAGATTACTTAAAAAACCAAAACCAAAATACAAAACAAAACCAAGGGGAGCCTGGGTGGCTCAGTGGGTTAAAGCCTCTGCCTTCAGCTCAGGTCATGATCCCAGGGTCCTGGGTTCGAGCCCAGCATTGGGCTCTCTGCTCAGCAGGGAGCCTGCTTCCCCTTCTCTCTGCCTGCCTTTCTGCCTACTTGTGATCTCTCTCTCTGTTAATTAAATAAAATCTTTAAAAAATATAATATCCCTTGTAATAAACTGGTAAATGAATAGAAAAGGAGAATGAAGGAAAAAAGGAGAGGCAAAGAGCAAAGAAGGATGCAAACTGAAGGAGAGCTGAAAGAGAAACTTTGTTTCCATCCCCAGTTACTCAAAGAAAGTCAGGAGGTGCAAAAACAGACAAATAACCTTCTGTTCAACCAGTTATTGCTTCTAGAAAGGACAGGCTGTGATAGAGGACACATATTCTCTGAAGTATAAAACAGACAAGGAAACTAACACTAAGACCAAGAGAGGTCAAGGAGACAATGTTAAGGACAAGAGGTTAAAGACAAAATCAGTTTTCATTTTTTTAGTTCATTTTTTAGTGTTTTTTTTTAAAGTATAATCTACCCCCAACATGGGGCTCAAACTTATGATGCCATGATAGTCACGTGTTCCACCAAGTGAGCCACCAGGTACCCCAAAACCACTTTTTTCATCTCAACTAAGTGATCCTTACCAGTCCTGCTAGCTCCCAGAAAAAATATATATACCTGTGTCTGTTCTACAGTCATAATAAATTCAGCACCTTTCACAATGAACAGAAGGAGTCTGCTGCAGACCTTTTTCATTGCACAAAACTGAAAATGAATGAATATTTTTTGTGTTAATCATATAACACACAAGACAGTAAAGATTCTTTTGATTATTTGTCAGAGAGAGCACATGAGCACAAGCAGGGGGAGCAGCAGGCCGCGGGAGAAGCAGGCTTCTCGCTCAGCGAGGAGCCCGATGCCGAACTCCATCCCAGGACCCTGGGAACACGACCCGAGCCCAAGGCAGACCCTCAACCCACTGAGCCACCCAGGTGTCCCCCACACACACACATCTACAAAACATGGGTTGTGTCGTCTACACTGGCTCACTCCTTCTAAGGCAAATAACTCTAGAGTCTATCCCACTGTACCCACCCAGCTCAGCCTCACCTACCATAAATACTGGTTCACTTGTCTATCTAACCAAAGGTTATAAGAGGCTTAAGCAAAGGTTACACCATGACTTATGCATCCATGAGGCAACAATCAGTGATTTGTTCACCAAGAGTAGTAAGGAGACCGCAGAGAGAGTGATTTCTTCAAAGTTGTGATCCTGGAACAAGCGAAGGATCTTGGAAGCCCTGGTTGGTACAAAGGGAGGGAGCTTTTTGCCTTTGAGAAAACCACTGGGCTTCAGTCAAGAGCAACTTGGCATTATCCCTGACAGAAAGGAGACCAAAGGCCCTTCCCCTCTCTGGCACCTATGAATTACTAGGTACATCCAGAACCATAAAGGAAAGGGAGGACTTCCACCTCCTGAAATATGACTGAGAGGGAACTCCATGCCACCATGGGGAATAGGAGCTTGAAATTCTATTTAATTAGGGGGACAAAGTAATTGTGATTTTTTTTTTTTTTTTTTTTTGGTATCACAAGTTGGGAACTAAAAGTCTATCAACTCCATGAGGCACCTGGCTGACCCAGTTAGTAGAGCATGCAACTCTTGATCTGGGGTTTTAAGTTTAAGCCCCATGTTGGGTGTAGAGATTACCTAAACATAATATATATATATATATATATATATAGTCTCACCAACTACGTTTGTATCTCTGGTACCTAGCACAGAGCTTAGCGTATAGTAGATGCTCAATAAATATAGAATGAATGAATGACCAATCCAGAGGCCTTGTAAGATCTTCCTTCAGTCATCAAATGAAAACTCAATTTTCATTAAGTTCTATTATTTTCAAAGGCAGAGAGTGGGCTCTTACCATTTAGAAAATTGTTCATGCCCATTAGAAAGCAGAAGATCTCCCTTATACCACGTGTCACTCCCCTGCTCAATTCCTCTAGTGGCTTTCTAGCTCACTCTAAATAAAATCCAAAGTTCTTCCTCTGACCATCACACAGTCCTAAAATAACTGGTCCGCACTATCTCTGTGACCTCATCTTCTCCTACCCTCCCCCTCTTTTTACTCCCTTTAAGATACACTGGCTTCCTTGTTGTTCCTCAAACATGTTCCTTTCTCAGGACTTTCATACTTGCTGTTCTCTTCACCTGAAATAGTCTGGTCTGAGATCTCTTCAGGGTTTCATCTTTGCTTACCTCAGGTCTCTGTTCAAATGTTGTCTCTTTAGAAAAGCCTTACTAGTTTACCTTATTTAAAATTTCATCCCTTCTTATTTATAATAGCCAAATTATAGAAACCACCCAAGGGTTCATTGATAGATGAATAGATAAAGAAGATATGGTATATGTATATACCGTGGAATATTACACAGCCCTAAAAAGATGAGATCTTGACAGTTGCAACAACGTGGATGGATCTAGAAGGTATAATGCTAAATGAACTAAGTCAGAGAAAGACAAATACCATACAATTTCACTCATACATGGAATTTAAGAAACAAAGCAAATGAACAAAGAGAAAAAAGAGACAAACCAAAAAACAGACTCTTAACTCTAGAGAACAAACTTACCAAAGGGGTGGTGGGAGGGGGAGGGGTGAGATAGGTGAGGGGGATTAAGAGGACACTTATCGTGATGAGCACTGAGTAATATATGGAGCTGTTGAATCACTATATTGTACACTGGAAACTAATACAACACTGTATGCTAACTATACTGGAATTAAGAAAAAAACAAAAACCAGAATACCACCAGACCTGATCAGAAAGAGTTAAGTAATACTCAAATGAAATTTGTTAGACCATGTTTCTATTAATCAACAAGAAACCCTGTTAAGGGAAAATTACAAAAATAATAATAAATTAAATAGTGTCTCCTCGAGGCATCTGGGTGGCTCAGTCTTTGAGCATCTGCCTTCAGCTCAGGTCATTATTCCAGGATCCTAGGACTAAGCTCCACGTCGGGCTCCCTGCTCAGGTGGAGTCTGCTTCTCCCTCTGCCTCTGCCCCTCTCCCTTGCTCCTGCTCTCTCTGTCTCTCTCTCAAATAATAACTAAATAAAAATCTTTAAAAAAAAAAAAAAAAAAAAAACAGGGGCGCCTGGGTGGCTCAGTGGTTTGGGCTGCTGCCTTCGGCTCGGGTCATGATCTCAGGGTCCTGGGATCGAGCCCCGCATCGGGCTCTCTGCTCCACAGGAAGCCTGCTTCTCTCTCTCTCTCTCTCTCTGCCTGCCTCTCTGCCTACTTGTGATCTCTGTCTGTCAAATAAATAAATAAAAAATCTTTAAAAAAATAAAATAAAATAAAAATAGCATCTCCTCTCAGTCTGCCCATTCTACACTCTGTGCTTACACTACTTTATTTCTCTTCATAGCCCTTACATGACATATAGGACAGTTTGTCCTTTATGTCCTATACTTGCTCATAGTCTGTTGCCCCATTAAAACAATAAGAAAAGATCATATTCATTCCTCAATTACCAATCAGTCCCCAATACCTTGAACAGTACCTGGCACACAGTAGGAACTCAAGAACTATTTGTTGAGGGACGCCTGGGTGGCTCAGTTGGTTAGGCAGCTGCCTTCGGCTCAGGTCATAATCCCAGCGTCCTGGGATCGAGTCCCACATCGGGCTCCTTGCTCCGCGGGGAGCCTGCTTCTCCCTCTGCCTCTGCCTTCCACTCTGTCTGCCTGTGCTCGCTCTCACTCTCTCTCTCTCTGACAAATAAATAAATAAAATCTTTAAAAAAAAAAAAAAAAAAAGAACTATTTGTTGAATAAATGGGAGATTCTAACCAACAGATTTCACCGCTTAGGCCATCATACCCGCTAGGCATTCTCTGGAAGATGTGATTGGCATGAATGTCACAGACAGAACTGTTGGAGCTGGTGGAATTCTTGAGAGCATGGACTTAGGGCTGGATGTGGGCTCCTGACACTGCACGGCCTGGGACTTTCCACTGCCATAAGGAAGCTGCCCTAAGGAGGGAGACCCCCAGCCCGGGGCTCTGGTGTCTTCTCCAATATCACTGGGCCCAGGGCAAGAGGGAAATCCCATAGACAGTAAGCTATTCTGAGAAAACACATTTGGGAAACCCTGGATTGAGATCTCCTTTCTTCTCGGGGCCACAGGTAAGCTTCTGTGCACTGTGATTCTCCAAGTTAGGGTGATCAGAGATCACATTTCTCGAACTTTTTTTCAATCCCTTTTCCAGAGAACTCTTTTGTGGGCTGTGTGTTCCCAGGGGTTCATCTTAGAAAACACTGGCTTCGTGCTTTCTTCCCGGCTCAAGTGCCTTCTGCAGAGGTGTGTGGGAAGCTGCCAGAAAGCTGGTTGCTTTGGTTACCTAAAGAACCCAGAGAAGGGCCTTTCTTCTCCACGAAGCCACACGCTCACCAGCTCCTTCCATCTCCTGCAGGAGGGCGGAAGCGCAGCCCTGTCTACATCCTTCTACCTGAACCCACTACCTCCAGCATCTTCCTCCAGGGGTCCCGTTCACCCACCTCCCTCCTCACTCCCTGCGGGGAGGGCTTCCTCCCTCCTGGAGCCCCAGGTCACTTGCAGGGGTGGGGGATTGGGGGGTTTGGGGGGAGGAATAACCCTTCTCAGGGCCCTGGGGCAGCCCCCTGCAGAGAGTCATTTAAATGGTCAGTGCCTATTGTAAAGGAGGTGGGGGGGCGGTTGTTCCAGATAAATACTGGATTTACTTTATTGGATTGTTCCAACAAAATAATGGATTGGATTATGGATTGTTCCAATAAAATAATGGTACATGCTGTGGACATGTTCACATACATCTGCAGAGAGAAAGAGAAAGCTGTGGAGTGATGGTGGTTTTCTCTGGACAGTGGGATTGGGGGTGGTTGTTTTGTTTTCTTGGTTTTTTCTTGCTTGCTTAGCTGAATTTCTTTTCTTTTCTTTCTTTTTTTCTTTTTTTCTTTTTTTTTTTCCTTTTTTATAATAGGCTCCATGCCCAGCGTGGAGCCCAATGCCAGGCTCAAACTCAAGACCCTGTGATCAAGACCTGAGCTGAAATCAAGAGTCCCACACCTAACCAAGTGAGCCACCAGGGTGCCCCTGCTTAGCTGTATTAATAAATTTTCTTCTTCTACAGGCTTTTAAAAAGAAGAGCTCATGTAGGTGTCACAGAATCTGCAGCCGTCATTCGGTTCCTCGCTAGCTGTGTGACCTCAGAGCACTTGACCTCTCGGTTTCCTCGTCTCTCAGTTGCCCACCTCGTTCCTCCTCAGAGATTGTCCGGGAACCACTCGGGCTCCACAATTAGATTGCAAGCAGCTGGAGAGCAAGCGCGGGTCTCCTGGCGGCCGCACCTCCTCTGCCTCTTCCCGGCAGCCCACGCAGGGCCTTGCACCCGGCAGCGGGCAGCAGCATTAGTTAGCTCATATTACCGCAGGTGCTAGATGAATTGTCTCAGGGACTGAGCCTGGAGCCAAACACATTCATCCTTGTCCTCGCTCCAATTCCCAGCGGCTGGGATGGAGCCCAAGGCGCAGGAGACCAGTAAATCTGCTCTTTGGGCCCCACCCATTTCTCCACCAAGCAGATATGGGAGTGGGGAGCCAAGACAGGCTGGAGGGTGATGGGGTGGAGGGAGGCTCCCCCTCCCGTTTTCCACCCACCTCGACCTCGAGCTGGTCTGTCTGCAGGAGTGAGCGCAGCGCCCCAAGAGCTGAGTCCTGGAGAAGGGCTGGCTGACTTCCCAAAGCCTCCCGGCCCAAAAGGTGTGTGAGTGGGCTTTAGGCAGTGATTTCTGCAGAAGGAAGGGATGAGGTCCTGACCAGGGGCAAAGGCAGCAGGTAAGAGCCATGGCCAGGCTCCTCCTGAGCTGGCCCCGTGGCCTCGCCACCCTGAGCCTGGATAAATCACTTCGCTGCTCTGAGCCTCGCTTTCCTTGTCACTAAAAAGAACAATAGCACCTATATTTTAGATGATCATGACAGTCATTTGAGATTAAGCATGTACGATCTAACAATATAGCAAGCACACCTATGGACCCCGGGGTACCTTTAGATAGTTCGAAGGTCTAATTAAGTAGCCCCCAAGTGGCTCAAAGTATAGGGCTGACTTAATGCCTGCGCCCCTTCCCTAACGCTAAATTCACGGATGTAACTCACTTAGAGCTCACTCCAGTTCTGATGTGGGTGGGCGCCATCTTTCCCTCCTCCTATGCAGCCTTGAGTGGATTTATTAAGCCAAAGCAGCTCATGGTGCATCTTTTGTGGGCCAGGCGTCTGCTAGGTGCTTCCTATCCCTTTTACAGAGAGGACCTCTGCTCTGGGAGAGCCCAAGAAACTCCTCCAAAGTCTGCTCCTGTCCCCCGTTTTGTTTCGCAGACTCTGGAATTTTCCATCTCATTCCTTTTGATGCCATTTGTAGCGAAGGCTTCCTCATGCATCTTGGGAAGGAATGTGCTAAATGGTACTATATACAAACCCGCTTCTCCCACATATTAGCCACACTAAGTGCCACGCCTTTACATAATTCTGAGACATTCTTCTCAAGATATTTGTGGCCCAGGGAGGGAGCCGGGGCGGCCTTCTTGCAGCTGTGCTCCTCTAGGTTGGAAACTGACAGAGACTCACTGGAGCTGGGTGCTGACTGAGAGGGAAGTGTTTCTATCCAACCTTGCGGAGGACTTAGACCCTCCCAAGGGTTCAAAAAATGCAGCATCAAAATGGGAGGGGAGAAGACTGGATTCACCAGGTGCGGAACCAATATTTTCAGAAACGAGATGGTTTGGTGACAGACGTTCAAGAAATACAGCTGGAAGGAGAAACTCAGCAGTTGGGATGCCCTGGAGTTTCACATTTGACCTTTGGCTTCCACATGAGATTAAAGGACAGAAAACTTTTTCAAAGTCATTTTCTATTTGGGGCACCTGGGTGGCCAAGTCGGTGAAGCGTCTACCTTCAGCTCAGGTCATGATCCCAGGGTCCAGGGATCAAGCCCCACATATCTCTCTCCTCTCTCAAATAAATACATAAATAATCTTTTTTTAAAAAGTCATTTTCTACTTATGTATCTAGGTCAAGTTCTTTGGTAGAAGTCTACCGACTATGTCCTCTTATTGTGATTTATGCCAGTGGTTTAGAACATTTTTGTATGACAAACATTTTATAAACTCTCAACAGCCCAAATAAAATTCAAGGATGACATAAACTATCTACACACAAGGTAATGTAATTAACGTAAAACCCTAACTCTAACACAGGTTTTTTGTTTTTTTTTTAACCTGCTGACACTGTCCTATATGCTACAGGGCAGGTCACCTCTGCCAAGTGAGAGGCCAAGTGGTGCAGATGACCTCCAGAAAAGGAATCAGAATAATGCTCTCAAAAAAGAACAGACCTAGAGAATAAATTTTAGAGTGTAATTCTTACAACCTAGATTTCTTATCATTGTGCTATTTAAAAAATAGAATATGTATATAGATGGCAATATTATAACAATATTTTTAAATTTTGTAAAACAATGAAATTCAATGAGACCCCTGTATTTCATGAGTTTGTTATTTCAATCTGGCTCAAGTCTGTTGGAAGAAATCTCAAATCCTTGTTGCAGATTTTCAGTTAGTTTCATTGCACAGTAACTGGCCAACATTGAAACCCTTTTTAGGAGAATCTGTAGTTAGAAATGCTTAATGCCTTGAGCTGGCTCACACCTGCAGAGTGTGAGTAAATAACACAGTAATTTCCAGAGATGATCTTTCTTCCTTTTAAGCTTGATTCTCTCTGTGGAATGGTCTTCTAAATTACTGGTCTCTTCAAGTAACTTCTTAGACCTTTTTTTCAGGATTATGATGTTCTAAGTATGGCTTACATTTACATTTGTAATAAGTTTCGTCTGGAAGAACATTCAACAGCCATGTGGGACAGGAGATATGTTTTCGTTGTATGGGACTAATCCAAATTTTGCAGGGCACCTAGCTTCTACTCCCTTCCCAATGTCAATGGGAGGTGTCAACCAAAAAGTACACCAACTAATTTCCAATATGTCCCCTCTGGGGTATCACAGCTCCTGTTGATTACCCCAAGCTTCCATGACCACATCCCAGATGTGGGTCACTACCACCCAAGACTACACTGACAAGAACCCACTTTGGATGCACAGACTCATATGTTCCTGCCACCAATTGGTGTTTGGGGCACAAGATAGGGTTATCTCTACCACCACTAACACTTCTATGCAATGTTCACTAATCCTAACTCAACGAAACCCTCAAATGGTATTAACAAGGTAACAACTGTTGAGAGTTCATTGTGTGTCAGACCCTAGGCTTTAGGTTTACTGTTTCAACCAAACTTCATGATAACCCTATGAGGTAGACACTATTAGTAGTCACATTTTACAGAGGAGAGTTTGGGTAACTTGGCCAAAGTGACCAACATGTGAATGGCAGGATCAGAATATGAACTCTAGCTCTGACTCTATTTGCTGTACTATTTCTCTAGAACTTGCTTCTCTGAATTCAAGTAAAAGAAGGAAATGGAAGAAACCATGCTTTTATAAAAAGTTGTATACGTTTATACCCAGTTTTTCCAGAGTCAGTATACATTCATCATAGCCCCCTATACCACTTGTTTTATAGTCTTGTGCCTTTGGAGTTGGAGAAGAGGAATGGCTGTTTGGAATCTTGCCTTTGGCCCTGAAAGATATCCCATCAGGAAAGAAAGACTGAGCTAAGTTTCCCATAGTCAGAATGGCAAATAGGTTTCATCTCAAGTGTCAGTTGATTGGTCATGGCTGCCTAGGGTTGAGAAGAATTTTTAAGGTAAGTTGGCGATGTTATTGTCAGTTAATAATAGCTGTCCAGGCTAGGGAGGCAGCATGTGGTAGCCTCCATATTAGGAACATATTATCCTTATTTCCCTAGGTAGGAACCTGTACACTTCAGAACAGTTTTCAAAAGTGGGAATAAAACTGAAAAGGAAGTTTTGATGGAATTCTAAATAACCAGAAAACCCCAGTTCCTCAGAATGCCTTTTCATGTAGCCATAGAAACTAGGAAGTAGAAAGGAACTTCAAGGTTATTTGGACTTGTCCTTCAATAGATGAATGAATAAAGAAGAGGTGGTGTATATACACAGTGGAATATTCCTCGGTAGTAAAAAAGGAATGAAATCTTGCCATTTGCAACAATGTAGATAGAGCTAGAAAGTATAATGCTAAGTGAAATAAGTCAGTCAGAGAAAGACAAATACCATATGTTTCATTTATATGTGGAATTTAAGAAACAAAACAGATGAACAAAGTGGGGAAAAAGACAAACCAAGAAACAGACTCTGCACTATGAAGAACTGATGGTGACCAGAGGGGAGATGGGTGGGGAATTCGATGGGAATCGAGATGTGGGAAACAGATGATGGGGAATTCGAGTTCACTTCTACAGAGTAATGTCTGAAAGTGTTGGATCACTACATTATACACCTAAAACCAAAACTAATGTAACACTATGCTAACTACACTAGGCTTTTTAAAACTAGAACATTTAGGGGCGCCTGGATGGCTCAGTGGGTTAAATCTCTGTCTTCTGCTTGGACCATGGTCTCAGGGCCCTGGGATCGGGTGGGGCCTTGCATCGGTCTCTCTGCTCAAAGGGGAGCTTGCTTCCCCCTCTCTCTGCCTGCCTCTCTGCCTGCTTGTGATCTCTCTGTTAAATAAACAAAATATTTTAAAAAAAAAATTCAAAAAGAGATTATCTGGATTTATTTGCTTCAGAAACATTTATCAAAAATAGGAATGGGGGGGCACCTGGGTGGCTCAGTGGGTTAAAGCCTCTGCCTTCGGCTCAGGTCATGATCCCAGGGTCCTGGGATCGAGCCCCGCATCGGGCTCTCTGCTCAGCGGTGAGCCTGCTTCCTTCTCTCTCTCTGCCCGCCTCTCTGCCTACTTGTGATCTCTGTCTGTCAAATAAATAAATAAACAAAATCTTTAAAAAAAAAAAATAGGAATGGGGGGGCACCTGGGTGGCTCAGTGGGTTAAAGCCTCTGCCTTCGGCTCAGGTCATGATCCCAGGGTCCTGGGATCGAGCCCCACATTGGGCTATCTGCTCAGCGGGGAGCCTGCTTCTCCCTCTCTCTCTGCCTGCCTCTCTGCCTACTTGTGATCTCTGTCTGTCAAATAAATAAATAAAATCTTAAAAAGAAATAGGAATAGAAACAAGAAGGAATTTCTGGTGGTGAATTCTAAGTTCACCAGAAAACTCAGTTCCTCAGAATATTCCATTCATGGACTTGTAGAACCTAAGGTGAGGAAGGACATTTAAGATAATTTAGGCCTGTGGTTCTCAAATTTGGCTTACAGTAGAATCACCCGGGGAACTTTTGAAAAATTTTTGTCTAGGTTCTGATTTAATTGGTCTGGGGATAGGCTCAGGAATTGACATATTCTTAAAATTCCCCTCCTTGTTCTAATGCTCAGCCTGGACTGAAAACTACAGATTTGGTCAAAACCCCTCATTTTACAGATGAGGAAATGGAGGCTTCGAGAAGCCTCGTGGTTTTCCTGGGGACACACAGCTGGGAGAGAGCAGATTCTGCTCTGCGACCTCGGCCTCTGGCCTGGGCATGGGGTGGAACCCCTGGGTCCTTGATGCTGCAGAGCCCATGTCAGTCTCACAATCTGTGTCCTGTTGGCCATTTTCCCTACAGCTGATGCTCAAGCAGAGCATGACCACACACCTTAAGACAGCCACAGTGTTGCGGCCTCTAACCCCCGCTCCTGGCATTCCCAAAACAAACTCCAGGCTCCTCCTGTGGGGGGCTCTACTGCATACCTGAGTTGTTGTTGTTTTAGGATTTTATCTATTTATTGGAAAGAGAGAGAACAAATGGGGAGCGGGAAGGGCTAGGCTTCCCTCCAAGAAGGGAGCCCAACCCTAGGGCTTGATCCCACAACCCTGAGATCATGACCAGAGCCAAAGGCAGACGCCTAACAGACTGAGCCACCCCACTGTTCCACATAGATGGTTTTTCATGCCACTTGCTCTATGCCACATTGTATTACTTGCTTGCCTGTAGTGTCCCTTCATGGCACTAAAAGCAATACTAAGAAAGCAACAAATCACTATCCCCAAAGTAACTTTAAAAATGTAGAGGAAGAGAATGAGGAGTGGGTTAAATTTATGGAATGTCTCCTATGTGCAGAGTACCTTACTTATTTATTTATCCTCTCAACAACAGGAAGGGAAATGTTATTATCCCATTTTACAGATCAGGAATGGAGGATCTGAGAGGTTAGGTCACTTGCCCAAGGTCACACAGCTCATGGATGGGAGCCAGGATTCAAGCCAGTTCTCACTACTGCCCTCTGTAGCCTCCTCCAGTAGCATGGTGTGTTCTTGTCCCTTTGAAGGGTATACGGCCCCACAGATGGCTTATTAGTTGCCAGGAGAAAATGGTAAGGATGCAGTGGAGAAACCTGACCACGCAGTGACCGGCTGATCAAGATGAACATTAGCAGATGGACATCAGCCAACATCACTTCTATTGTCTTCTGTCTGGGGCGGCATCACTTGAACCTACTTGTGAGGAACCCAAATTGACAAACAGTCTATAAAATAATTAGCCTCTGTTCTTCAAACATTTCAGTGTCATAACAGGGAGAGGACGGCCGAGGAATGGTTCCAGAGTAAAGAAAACAAAAGGGACACGACCTCTTAAAGCTGTCTGTGGTGCTGGATTTGATTCTTCCCCAGAGTGGGGGAAATGCTCAGAGGACCTACCCCGCCAACTGACAAATTTGGAATGTAGGATGTACAACAGAAAGAAATATTGTAACAGTATCAAATTTCTTGAATCCCAAAAGTATTGTGGCTGTGTAAGAGAATATCCTGTTCATTGGATATACAGGTATTAAGAGATAAAGGGGCATGGTGTCTTGGCTACTCTCAAATGGCTCAGAAAAAAATAAATATTGCTGTGGTATTCTTTTCAGCAGCCGGCAGAGCACTAAGCCTGTGGCAGATAGTGAATTAAAAATCTTTGTTTTTATGTGATTAAATGATCTCCCAGTTTCCTGACATCAAGGAAAATACTTTTCAAAGAGGCTTTCTTGGCTTCTAACACTTCTGCTTGATTTCAGAGACGGCACAGATAAAACTGTGATCCCCACCCCACCCCCCCACTCCCCACTGGGCCCTCAGCAACTCTAAGGGGAAAAGCCTACTCTGAATCTGTCTTGCTGGGTTCTCCTTTGTATATACCTCCATATTTCCAGAAAATGTATTTAGGATATTCTTACTTTTAACCATATTCACGGGGTGAAAAAGACGAACTCAGGAGAATATGGCTGAGTCCACTCTGCTCTTCTGACTGGCCGCCATTGTGAGAATCCTCAGTCAGATTCCTGCTCTACAAGATGGCGAGGACTGAGTGTTTCTCTTGAAGAAGAAACCTGTCTTTCGTTTGGCAAATACTGAGCTGGCCTCTGCTGGGTGTGGTATACCGAGGACTTATCCTGGACATTTGAGGGAATAAACACAGTATGGGCTCCTGAACAAAATGTATGGAAACTCCATCCAGGGTCCTGCGAGGTACTAGTTTCATGAAGATGGAATGGCGTCCCAGTCATTCGGCAGGATGTGCCTGTATTAGTCAGGGTCTCCGCGGCAAACAGCACAAACTGCCCTGGATGGTTTAAGTGGAAAAGAAGACTCATGACCAAGAGATCCTCAGGAGCTCACAGAAGCCCTAGGAAAGCCAGAGTCCGGTTACAGACCATCCAGGAGGGAGCGGGGCCTTCATCAGTGCCTCCGCCACCTCCCCTTCTGGCAGAGCCCCTGTTGCCCACATCGGACAACGGGCACAAGATTCCTGCCTGCCGGCGCCCCAAAGGCCCAGGCCTGTGCTGCCCCGTGGCCAGATAGGACTTCTCCAGAGCTCCTGCTCTCCAAGCCAGAGCAAGCGTCGATGGGCAGATCTGTGCTGGAAGAAAGACTGGGGTGGTGACAGCGACTTCTGTCTTGAGGAGGCAGCACTGACAATGTAGGAAAGTCCCTCAATGTGGGAAGAGTTCAAAAGATGCTTGGTGGCCTCGGGCCTCACGGCCAGCGTGGAGCAGCAAACCCTGGGGAAGCTCCCAGTTGCTAGATTCTGTCTGCTGTCCTTGTGCTTTCCATCACCATCTTCCTCATCCTCTTCTCCGCTGCTCTCCGTCATTCTAAGGCTTATTCAGATATGAAGACAAAAAAAAAAAAAAAAAGGTGAAAGCCTCAAATCTTAGTTCTAAAGTGAACCTTAAGGAAGAGATTGGAATCGTAACTATTTCATGCCCCTTGAAACCTACGGTCTCAGATGAGGAGAAGGGACCACAGCTACCCTGTCTATGCTATTGGTGGGGTCCAGGATCCTCTGGGATGGGCTCTGCATGGTGTGAATGTGGGGTGGCTAGAGAGAAAAGGAGGGGAGGATGGAGAGAGAGACTTTGCCCTGAATAAAGCTCACTCTGACCTTCCCGCAGGACTTCTCCAAGACTTTCATACGCCACAAGGAAGATTTCTTTCCCTAACTCCTTGGACTACAGAGAACACGTGGGTTGCAAGGCATCTTGCTGGGACTTGGGTTTCACAGAATACCCTTGGGAAAATGCTCCATTACCCCACGTTGCCTTAGAACCTCACAGAACGTTTCTTCAGATTCAAAACTCTTGGAGCATTCCATGCAAATACAAGTGATCTTAAATGTCAATGGTTTCGGACCAATTTTAGGGCTACTTTAAAAAGGGAAGGGGAGGTTGCACCTGGGTAGCTCAGTGCATTAAGTGTCTGCCTTTGGCTCAGGTCATGATCCTGGGGTCCTGTGTGGTGTTCTCTGCTCAGCTGGGAGTCTGCTTCTCCTTCTGCCCCACCCCTGGTTTGTGCTCTCACACTCACTCTCTCAAATAAATAAATAAAATCTTTACCAAACGTTGGCGGCTGGGGGGTGAAGGGTGGGGGAGAAGCACTCTACAGAGCTGAATCTCTTTCAAATTCTCGGCTGTCTCTGCCACCATTGCATTTAGGAAACACAGCTTGTGATCTTTAAACAAGGGGACCCCTGACCCTACACTCAAGCTGATGGCTAAATAACTATAATTCACACAGAGTATAATAATGTTATCCAGTGTGGGGGGGGTGGGGGGAGGTATTTCCTGCAAAATCAATGTAATTTCAAATGTGCTTATTTTGCACCAGCTGAAACTAACATTGTCATGAGTTGATTTTGTTATTTTTTTGTTTCATTTTCTGGTTCACTGTCAAGTTCAACTTCAAGTTAATTTCATACATGTACACGTGCAGAATTTGCAAAAACTTTGGTTCCCAAGTAGGCTGGCCCACAAGCCCTTCTCCAGAACAGCTGCACAAGGCTGACAACTTTCCACTGCATTCGGCTTAGAAATCCTCAGCATACTTTACAAGGAGAGAATGTAGCAGCCTCTAAAAATGCCCACCGATCCTACTTTTTAAAGTCATTAAGATATTGAAAAACCCCATCTATGAGGTGTGACACACAGTACTGGTCCCAAGGAATCTAGTCCTTGATACACTAAAGGCACTGAATTGTAAAGGTTGCCAGGTACCCGCCTCTTTACCCTAAAATAGTATCTGATGGAGATGCCTTCACTTGGAATGGGTTGGGTTTTTTTTTTTTTTTAAATAGTTTATTTATTTGACAGACAGAGATCACAAGTAGGCAGAGAGGCAGGCAGAGAGAGCAGGGTAGAAGGTTGGGGGGAAGCAGGCTCCAGCTGAACAGAGAGGCTGACTCTGGGGCTTGATCCCAGGACCTTGAGATCATGAACTGAGCCGAAGGCAGAGGCTTAACCCACAGAGCCACCAGGTGCCCCGGAATGGGTTTTGATTAACATTCAAGAGATCATATCATACTGTTATCAGTATATTCACCTCTTTTAAACCAGTTTTTTTTTTTTTTTGAAGTGATGATTTTCAACGAGTTCGTAAAACCTATTTAATCCTATTATGAAAACCTATAGTAAATGGACAATGTGAACAGCCTTAGGTTAAACTTGCTAGAGACAGTTACAAAGAATTTATAGGCCTTGATAGTTCTAAACATCCGGAAATGTAAGAGGAATCTGTTTCCAGGGCCTCTTCAGCCCCAGCCAGACACTCCCTACTCTTGGTATTCTGGTTCGTATGAAAGCATTTAATCCAGGTCCTAACCCTCAACCATCCCCTGAGTATGTGAATTACAGATTCTTGCACATCTGAAGTACTTTCTTGCGGCTTTTTTTGGTCTTGCTTTGTTTTGTTTATCCTACACAACTTCCTTCCTTCCTGCCCTTTGCTCCCCGGGGGGTTTGAGAGAGAGGCTAACCACTAATCCTGTGCTCCCGCAGTGACGACGGGAGACCCAGATCCAGGCCCCTCCCTCTGCTCCTAGCCAAAGGGGGACAGAAGCAAACAATGGCCACTTCCAGCAACACTGCTCTTCTCAGTACAGAAGGAGATCCGGGGAACATCCTTGAATTCACTGCTGCTAAGTGGCCCCCAGCCGCTCGGCTTGGGCGCAGAGCTACCACCCCTGGCGCATTCTAGCCTCTCTAGCCGGCCTTCCCGTGGGCCGGGCCCCTTGACAACGCTTGGTGGGAAGAGCTTGCTCGTGTTCTCGCCACTCTCCACGCATTCCACACAGGCAAGTTCTTACCAGACTGAGCCATTCAAAGGTTTCCGCTCCCCAAGTGTTCTTTTCAAGGGCCATTGGGAATCCAGGGGCCACTGCAAACCTTAATAACTGACATTCTTTCCATTTCTCCCCTTCCTGTCGTGAGCAGAGGGTTTGAGACCTCTCCTGATGAATTTGTCAAGTTCTGATAGAAATTCAGAGCCCTGGACCAGGATGTACACCCTCTGGGCAAAATTTCTGCCTACTGAGAAAAAATGTTTTTTTTAAACCCCAAACTTGATAAATCCTCAGAGGGTGACAAGCTCCTCTGGACGTCAGTGCCTGTGCCCAGCGGACTGCTCGCTCGTTCACTCCCAGGGTTACCACTTGATTCTCTTCCTGGAGTTGGTTTGCTAGAAACAGAAGAGCAAAGCTCTTACAGCGCACTTCATATCAAAGCACTTCTCTAATGGCCCTTGGGATGTCAACCGCTCCAGGATGAGGGCACTCTACTCATCTGCCTGAGTTAAATTAAGGCACACAAAAGACAAGTGCTTTTCCCAAGGCCTCTGAGTGAGGGGGTCGGGAGGGGAGGCGAGAAGAGTCATGATGGGGTCGCAAGCTGATCAAGGCTTTGAAAGGGAGGCAGACAGACACAGATGGCCACGCAGAGCCATGGTGGGGTGCTGAAGCCAGAGATGCTCGAGTTAGACTCTGCCTCTACGACTTCCTAGCTTCACGTCCTTGTCCTGGTTAGTTTTCTTCCGCGGTCTGTTTTCTCATCTAGGAAGTGGGGGTAACAACTCCGGACCTGAATGATATTGAGCACCAGCCCTCGGTGCCCAGCACAGCCTTCTGTTGTGTCCTCACTAGTACTGTTTCTAGGGGCCTCCTGCCATTACTGGGGGGCCTGAGGACCCCTATTGGCTTGGCTCACGGAAAATCAAGGCAAAGTGAGAGCTGGATACACACCGGTTCAAGATGCATTCTTCTCTAAAAGGCGTTACACCAAGGCCGGAAAACGCTCTCCTTTTCCAAAAGGGGTTTGAAACAAAAGCCCTCTCAAACGGATGAGACTGGCAACACTTTGGAGAGTAATAAAGGAAGCCGGCCGATTTTCTCCAGGCACAAGGGAAGGAGAGAGAGAGGGAAGGGAAGAGAGAAAAACAGAGGGAGAAACCAGGAGTCCACGGGCCCCTAGTAGTTGAGTTCTAGGTAGAAAGCATTGGGCTTCATTCTCTAAGAAAACGATTAAGAGGAACCTTTGGGAAAACATGTGCAGATTTCTATGGTTTCTGGTTTCTGATTTAGGTTTTTCCAAATGCAAAGGAGCTCTTCTTAGCGTGTCACCTCAGTGTCCGAAAGTGGGGCCGGGTATCTTTATCCCCCCGCCCCCACTCCCGTTGAGAGCCGCTGGCCTGAGTGCTGCCCCAAACACGTGGAGGGTCCAAGGCGGCGGGGCCGGGGGGCGGGGGTGGCGGGGGGTGGTAAAGCACCTCGGAGACTCGGAATTCTCTTGGTCGAAATGAAAATAGTTTACACCGATATTGTCACAAATCCAAGATATCTGGGGCAAATGGTTTCCTCATTTCTCCTCAATAAATCAGTGTGGAGATTCTTGGCAAGCTCTGCTCCTCACAAGGGTGGGCAGCTCTGAGTCCAGCCAGGGCCTTAGCTCCTCCTCCTCCTCTCCAAACCTCGACCTGCCTTTTGCAGACGGAGTTCTCCCCTCCCTGCATCTGCCTCACAGCTGATTATTTTAGCAGACAAGCTCGGAGCCTGAAGAAAACAGGACCTCTTCTTTCAAGTAGTAACTGTACTGAAACTTTGTGGGAAAAGTCCCTCCTTGGGTCCCAGCCTCTGAATGCCATCAGCTAGTGGAGGGAGCAGCCATTTGGTTTCATTTGCTCAAAGGTTTTCCGGGTCTCAGTGTTTCGACGGCGGGGCTGGGGGCTCCATAAATCAAAACCTCTTCAGACTCTTAAAGATGGGCATTTCATCCTACAAATCCTTTCCCTCACAGATTTGTTCAAAGGACCCACAAATGCAACAAAACAAACTTCCATTTAGAACGCTCTAGGAAGTCTTTTGTTATTCTGAAAACACCTGGAGAGAGGTTTTTTTTTTTTTTTTTGTTTTTTTTTGTTTTTTTGGCTACTACCACAAATCTTGGCTTCTTTTGAATGGTAGAAGCAGAAAAAGGGGTTCAAAGTATAAAAGAGCGCTACATATTTGGGATGGGAAAGAGAAACATAATTTTCAGCCAACTCTTTTCTGAGATTGGTAGAATTAACCAAAACCAAACATGACATTGTCACATGATTTTTATTTTTTATTTTTTAAATATTTTATTTATTTATTTGAGAGAGACAGTGAGAGAGAGCATGAGCGAGGAGAAGGTCAGAGAGTGAAGCAGACTCCCCATGGAGCTGGGAGCCTGATGCGGGACTCGATCCCGGGATTCCGGGATCATGACCTGAGCCGAAGGCAGTTGTCCAACCAACTGAGCCACCCAGGCGTCCCGTCACATGATTTTTAAAAGAAAAGTCGCTTATAGTCAGAAACAGTGTTCCTAATATCACTCCCACCTGTTTGAGAAAAGGCAAATGGTAAACACTGACACCTCCCCCACTTCCAAATCCACATTATGAAACAGCATTCTGCTTTAGGGGACCTTGTGATTTTCAGTCAGTTTTTGTGTGGTTAAGAAATGTATTTATAGCAGTCATTAAAATAACAATTGGTCATTATGAACAGTTAAACACCTCCACTTTGGGACAAATTTCAGATCAACATTTGGAACAGATGAGGCTCCCAAATATTCGATATGCATCTTAGCTAACCGTGCTGTCACAGGTGGTACTTGAAAAGGCTGCAGGATATTTGTTGTGCGCTCTGGAGTGAAACGGACAATTTAAGAGAAGCCTTCGTGGCGAACTCGGTAGGAATAAGATACACGCAAACAGCAAGAAAACGCACCCAGCATTAGCTACAGCCTCTCCAGCTAGAGCACTCTAGAGCCTACTGGTATGGGCTGTTGAAGACATAGGTTCAGAAGAGAAAAGTAACTTCCTACTCACCCAGAGGCTCCACACAACTCCTTAGAGAGGGTTCCCACTCTGAAAATCAGCCACCTCCTTACCTGCAGCGGGTTATTGTCCCCCCCACCCCCTGCGTGCACTCACCTGCAGCATTTTCATATAAATGGCCCGCCCCCTCCCTCCTCTCCTCCTCACTCGAATCTCTGGCTAAATTCATCCTTGCCTGAAAAAGCAAATGTAAGCTTCTGCGTCTCTCTAGCATCTAGAAACTACAATAATAAAATGCCACAAACTTCCAAATTTTGGAACTGGGTTTATACTTTCAAAAAATCAAAACTTATATATCCGCGGGCACGGGCTCCAAGTTGCATCAGGAGGTTCGCTTGTAAGTTAGTTGCATGGAACCTGAAACAGATTATTTCCTCTCCCTACATCTGGTAGCTGGGGGACTACAGACCATTTTACAATCCGTCAAAGGGCTGAATTGTAGCACTAGCTGTACTAGCTTGAGTTCAGGGAGCTGGGAAGCATGCAAGTCAGAGTGAGGAGAAAATATCTCAGGACAATTCTGAAATAAGCAGTTTGCTCTGGTTATTTCGCTGTTTCCAAGCACCCAGTTCCCATGTATAGGGCCTCTAAAAAGTAATACACTAATAACTCCACATTCCTTGGAGTCTGTTTTCTTCAAGGCAAGTTGGGCCAAACTTACAGACTTTCCCTTGCCTTAAATCACAAAGAGCTGGTAAGCTTCACTGGGTGTCAGTTTGAGTCCCAGCGCTTCCTTTTAATTCACACATATGTGTAAATGGCTAATGGGGCTGTAACCTTCCCACAAGAATTTGCATTTTGAGTAAAGGCTCTTATCGGCCAGCAGGATTGGGGATCGCGGACAGAGGATCTGTTTGGGGGAGGGGATGGAGGCCGGCACAACCGGCCACCCAGCTCTGCTCAGAGGTGGCGTTCAGGGCCTCTTCCCGTCTCACTTCAGAACCTATTCGCTAAAAGCTCCAAGAGGCGTCAGGAGAGTGGGGCAAGGGCAGGCCAGTGTGTGCCCTGGGGAGTGGCTCATTCCTTGGGCTGCTTATTCTGTTAAGATCCTACAGCAGCGGAGTGAGAGCTTTGAGGGGAATGTAGGACCACTGGCTGAGCCGGAAAACAGGCCGATTCTCAGCCCCAAACCTGGTGGGCCCAGAGGGCAGGAACCTGCATTTGTTTTAAACACTCCCTGTGATTCTAACCTTCCTATCAAAAGAGACATGAAGGGGCAAGTAATTTGACCATTTTTGAAATTTAGGTAATTTTGCTCCATCTACATAATTTCTTGTAGGATACTTTATATATTAAATTCCACATAAAGCTCTAAAAAACAAACAAGCAAAATGGCCTTTTAAATTGATCATCAAGGTCTTTTGAATTATACCCAGTCATCATATTGTTAGCTTCCAAACCTACATTTCTTTCGACAGTTTTTTTTTTTTTTTAAGATTTTATTTATTTATTTGACAGAGATCACAAGTAGGCAGAGAGTCAGGCAAAGAGGAAGGGAAGCAGGCTCCCTGCTGAGCCCGATGCGATGTGGGGATGCGGGGCTCAATCTCACGATCCCCCGGATCATGACCTGAGCGGAAGGCAGAGACTTTAACCCACTGAGCCACCCAGGCACCCCTCTTTCAACAGTTCTTAAAATTTAATGCCAGAAGCTTTAGATCTAAGAAAGAAAACACATATGTGGAGATAGACTGAAGATTTCGAATCAAGGGGTCAAATGTATGTTATCAACTTACTTTTGACATTTGAACCTTACTTAAATTCCAAATTTTTACTTTTCAAATATCAAGTTGGTAGGAGATATGAAAATGTTTTAAGAGCAGTTGACAGAAGTAATCCTCACTCAGGAAATCCTTAGATTTGGTTACCTAAGATAAGACAAGCCTTGCAATTTTCTTGTGCCATATGCCTAGAGAAAACATCCCAACCCCTGCATACAACATCAAGGCTCAACAAAAAGATCAACTTAATATTGCGGCAGGTCTTAACTTTGGTTTCCTGAACTAATTGCTTAAAATGTCAACCTTTATTTGATATTAATATCTTTGCATTCAAATATTTACAATTACTTTTTTAGTCCCTAGGAACTCTTAATACCTGAGAGTTGGGGCCCTCTTTTCTAAACCCATAATCAAGGAAGAGCAAAGCAGCTCAGTAAAGTCTCCTTTTTACTGACCTTTAAGAAAAAGCATTCGTCAGGCAAAAGCTCAACCTAATGCTAAATGGCAAAGGCAGTGTTGTAGGGAGTCTACCTTGGGCTTAAGAACCATAGTTTATTACTCTTTTAACTGCTTTCTGCACTTCTTAAACCCAAACCTGTCAATTGGTGCACGCAAGCATAGTTAAAATACTAAGTCTTCTCTTTCAAGGAAAAATATTTGCAGAGTCCTTTCCAGTCTTTTTCCTCTTCTGGGTGGGGAGGAACTGAAGGTAGAGAGGAAGCAGAACAGGAACTGTTCTGCCAAAGAGAGTAATCATTTCAATTCCCCCTGCCCAGTTAGGTATCTTGCATCTGCACACAACACAAAATGAGACACTTAGAACAGGTACAAAGCATTGTTTGTTTTTGTCACTGCCATAGTGCAGATGACTTAAACAAAAGTAACTATAGTGTAATAGCTTCCTTCTCCCTAACTTCAGATGTTCAACAATACAGGGCAAGATGCTTTAGGAGGGTTTTAAAGTATTAAGTCTAATGCAAAAAATCAATGTGAATTTATACAACAGCTGCCTTACTGACAATCCCAACGCAACTTTTTCTGTTCTATAGCTAAGGTTACTTGCAATAGAGTGGTTAAAGTCAGAAATTTGGTCTTTACAAAGTATTCAAGCTTTTAATAGGTCAAGGAATTTGAGCTGGTGGAAAAAAGGGACCCTACAAATATCCCAGGTACTATGGATACTGGCCAATTAGTCCAAGATTAGATTACATGTTAAATATTGAGCTAAAATGAATCCTTGAGAAAATGGTTCACTTTCGTTCGGTACTCTCTTGGGTGGTTCTAAAATTAGCACAGTTCCACACTCAACTGTACAGTGGTCAAAGTTTATGGATGAAGAAAACCAATGGAGACCATTGAAACCTTCATCCCATCAACAAGGAGCAGTGCCCAGTATCTTCCGTCTTGTAACACATGGAGATAGTTGTCCCATTATACTGGCAACTAAGAAGAGGTTGGAGAAGACACCAGAGGCAAACTTCACGACATCCTGGTGTAACATGGCCATGAAAGGAGTAATGAGATTCAAGCAAGCAAGTTCATGAAGAAGGATACACAAGAATCCTATCTACTCCTCAGCCCCATCCTCAAAGGTTAGTATGAAAACAAGGAAAAGTCAGTTTAATACACAGGCCCCTTACATATAGATCTGTCTAGCATTCCTAATCCTGCAAAAGCCATCTTAAATCTTCCAGGAAACAAAACAATCCACTTGAGGGGAAAGAACCCTCTAATACAGCTGTGTAATTTACTCTGTTTTCTAGTTTTTGTTTTACTTATGTATTTAAAATCATACCAGAATAAAGAGGTTTTTTGGTCAAATAATAGAACAACACTGAGCTGAAGCTCGCCTAACATTTTGTGTTGTATGCAGATGAAGTTGTCAATCCCTCTTGCATTAGCGCAAGTGAAAATATGAACAAAAATAAGAAAATGAAACTAGAGAGAAAAACAATAGGTAAAACCAAGACAAAATTCAAATTTACTTTCAAAAATCTGATTTTATTTTCTGAATCAAAAAGAAGTGTATTCACGTTAGATGTAGAATGTTTAACTTTCCATTGATCTCTCTCAAAACACCTTCCTGATATTGTTAACAGTGCTTAGAACTATAAAAAGTCAACATCCAATACCATGCTTTAAAGAAAAAAGTTTAAATGTAGGATTTATTTCTAAGGAACCCTTCTCAAGGTCAAGGCATTGGCAATTCTAATTTAAAAGGAATTTTAATCATTATTGGAAATTTGAGTGACAATTGTTTTCAAGAGCTAAAACTCAGATCACTTTTAAAACAGAAAAAATTTTAATATCTGAGGACTCCTACCTGGCAACTCCAATTAAACATTATTTTCTACTACCCCCCAATAACTAAATGAATCATTTTACCTTAGAATAGGAAAATTAGAAAATGGAATTTTAAAATTATATATACCATTTGAATGGTCGTGTCTGCTAGCAGAATCATGAAATTAAAACCAAATTCTATATTCAAGGGACAAAAGATAACTGCTCTTTCCTTGTTCTAAGAGTCTATCCTATTCCTTGTTGTTTTCTACCCCCATAGATTAAAATCATGACCAAAGGCCAAGAGTTAATCCATTTACCGGAAATGAACAGCTGGTAGGTACTGGCCCTACATTTGTGTCCTTTATCTAGTCCAGGACTCAAAGTCTAGGGGGATTTATATGAACATGATTTTAGGAACACTTGAGAATTCTAAAATGACTGACATCCATGTCCCTCAAATCTAGTACATGTTATTCATAGGCTATTCAAGTGTACTGAAGCATGTCCAGCATGCAGGCAAACTTCTTTTACTTGTTTCAAATTGAGGTAAAACAGACAAAAAAATACTTAATATTAACAGAAGCTACATAATTAAAACTAACCTTTTGTTGCTTATTTCATAAAAATTGATTTTTAAGTTTTCTCACAGAAAAGAGACTCTATAAAGCCAATAATTTCTCCAATTTCAGTCACCTAAAAATTAAGCTTCTTCGTTCAAAGCCATTATTACTAAAGAATATTTTGAAATGAAGGAAAACATTTCTCCCCAGAATCTGCATTTTGTACTTAGCGTGATACAATTTATTACTTTATTTTTCAAATTTAGAAAGAAGTCTGAGTACTAGTTGATATTTTTCAGACACAAAGCAATACCGACGGGATTTATAAATATGATTTTCTGACAGATGGGAAAGTTTGCTAACATTTACAAAATATCAACAACTCTTCTTTCAAGCATAAGATGACTGAGACTTATTGTTATGATTACTTTTTCAGTACAAATATGAATTTAAATCTTGATTTTTTTTTTGCCAACATTTTAAGTAGTCAAATTTTATTCTACTTCCAGGTTTCAAATTAAAATAATAATAAAAAAGCAATGAAAATTACCCAACTGGCAACAAGTCCCATATTTCAATGTTATTTTTAACCCAACAATTATAACCTACTGCCAGTAATTATTCCTATGTATCTACCTATTCTTACTAAAGAAGCACTGGTCAGATATATCAAAGCGTAACTGCAAGAATGGTACTTGGCACTGGATTACCTTAATGCTTCTGGTATAAAAAGAAGCACTCTTAAGCACTTTTTTCATCTGTAATCTGAATTTCCAAAAGCATTTTTAAACTGTTAATTTTGTACTGATAGATTCTAGGGAGTTTATTCCCAACTAACATGGTTGATTTAAAAACAAAACAAAACAAATAAATCCCTAAGCCACATGGTAATGGAGTATTACACTTGCTTTTTATATCATGGAAACAGTTCTAGGCAGAGCAAAAGTAGATAAAAACCTGCCAAATCAAAGTACTGTAAATAAATTTCATCTTACACACCTCAGAGCAGAAAAGCTCAAAAAATCAAAATTGTAAAATCAAAAGACCACTCCCTGCCCCCACGCAAAAACCCACCAAAAACACTTGAATTCTGAGTCTAACGTTCCCCTAAAATGTTAATTCCAGAAGCTTTAAGTTACTTTAACTGTGCAGTGACTGTTGAAAGCACCACACCAGGGAGGAAGTGCTGTAAAAGGGGTCAGCAGCCGCTTACCCGCCCCTCACCACCCCCACCCCAATAATATGTAAAAGCCCCTGTAAAGTTTTTTCTTATGCTAATAAAGGCATACCACCTAGCGTGCTAAAGACTAAAACTAGCAGCATTAGAGCAGTAAAGTGAAAATAGGAAGCCGACAGGAATGATCTAAATGCCTACTTAGAAGAAACAAAGCAGCAGACAGGACCCTTTGCCCTCTCATCGTGTTTGTAGGGAAGTGGCTGAATTAAACAGATTTACCCACATTAACAAAAAATTAACAAAGCTTCCCCAAGACACCAGAATAAAACCTGACCTTTCCAGTCAAAGGGCACAGAGAGGACTCTTCCATGTCCTGGAGTTGAATGAGTTCAAAGACTGGCAATAAAGGCAAAAAGAAAGCATTAGGGGTGTGATGTGAACAAGCTCTGGAGTTAGTTTATCGAACAGTCACACCAAGTTTCTCCAGCACACGAACACCCTTTTCTTGGTATTCTTGTCGGGTCATCCAGAAGTTGTCTTTGTCCTTCATGATATCTGCTAGAACAGCACCACCCAGGAACACCATATGCTTTCTGCGCGGTGGGTCTTCGATGCGGATCTTAAATTTCTTAAAGGAGAAAAAGACAAGATCGTAAAATGTCACAAGTGCATCATGCTTTCTGCTTCATGAAGATGACTGTCTCATATATTCTGCTGCTGAATTCCCACAAGTCCTGTGATGTAAGCAGGATGGCTTGACTTTTTATCTGAAGTAGACATTTTTGGTAATTTGCCCAAAGCTCACACCAAGGAGATCACACAGACCATCCCAGTGTGCTGATTTACACCTGTTCTCCCATCTCTATTAACAACACCCCTTGTCACTCTCAAAATGGTCTTGATATGAACAATAAATCGCACAATCAGCCTACTGAGAGCCCAAGTACCAGAGTCCTGATTGTGGCAGGTTTCTTCACCTCCTGGGGATGACCACATGAGAAAATCACTTAGATGTTAAGTCAAGATTTTGGATAAGAGGACTTCTATGGTTTCCTCAAGGTCTAATGCCTCTATGATTGCTGTCCCATGTAAGAGTAAGATTGGAATTCTTTTCTTATAAGCAAAGTTCAGTTTTTATTGTCTCAAATTCAAATGAAATGTTCTCAAAATAAACAAGGCCAAATATGGTCAAATAAACCGTTGGAGATGCTGGGGAAAAAATGAACACAGTAACCAAAATTAGATAAGTGGAATAAGTTTTACACTCTGCAGCCACTATTGATTGTCTAATAGAAGACACACCTCCATGTGTGATCATTCCATGCCTGAAAGAAAAACCTTAAAATGTCATAGATCAATTTACTGTGTCACAAATCCTGCAAAAGGACTCAAAGTCACTATGTCACTTTAGATTGCCCCCACGTCACATAACTGAATTGTAGGATCAGGTATAAACACCAGTTTACTTACTTAAAAAAAAAAATAGGCCTGGCTTTGTTGCAATAAAACTTTATTTATACAAACAGGCAGTATGATACAGGCCGGAAGGTCAGCCGCCCTGGCTCTAAGGGAAAGCTGGTTAGTCCCTGAAGGCGCTGCCGTCCCTGCAGCTCTGTCCCTGCAGCTCTGTCCCTGCAGCTCTGAGGGGGCGCTGTAGTTCTCTCACACCACCTGGTCTGGTCACACCAATTCTGGTTCTTCACTGCTGCTTCTCTCTCTCTCCTCCTTGCAACTCCCAAGTTGAAACTCATTCTTTTTTTTTTTTTTTTTTTTTCCTTAAGATATTTATTTATTTATTTGTCAGAGAGAGAGAGAGAGAGAGAGAGCGCGCGCGCGCGTGAGCCAGAACATAAGCAGGGGAGCAGCAGCCAGGAAGAGAAGCAGGCTTCCCGCGGAGCAGGGAGCTGGATGCCGGACTCGATCCCAAGACCCTGGGATCATGACCTGAGTCAAAGGCAGTCGCTTAGCCAACTGAGCCACGTCCCTTGAAACTGATTCTGTCAGACCATTCCAGCCACCACTCCTCTTTGCCAAGTCACCTATAGGAGTCCCAATTTATTTCCCCTCATGCCCGCTCTTCCTGTGCGTGTGTGTGCTCTCCCCACCACTTCCTGGTCTCCTCTGTGACTTCATCCTTCTCTCCCTCTCACTTCATGAGGCACAGCACGGACTCGGGGGACCACCTCTCTACTCTGTAGCTGCCCCCAAGCAACTGAACATGACAGGTGAGAAACTGCCTGTCTTGGCTGAACTGCATCACTTCCTTCGTTTGAGCTCCTTAGCACAGCCTGGCAAGCCCACAGCACGTGTCTTCTCTCTTCTACTCTTCAAGAACACAATTTCATACCTCCTCCATCTCATGAACTTCCACCACCACCTCCCTCCCTCCCAGCCCGCCACCTCATCCTTCTACAGCCTTCTTTCTTCCTCCCTTCCCCACACCAGACTTAGTGATCCCTTAAAAACAAGTCAGATCCTACCACTTCTCTGCTCAAAACCCTCCCAAGGCTTTCAGTTTCACTAGGAGTAAAGCTAAACCCTTCACCATGGCTGATGAGACCTGCATCCAACCACCTTTCTGACCTCACCAAGCAGGCCTCCCCTTTACTCACTCTGCCCCAGCCATACCTGCACATTCCTGACAACCCAGGGCTTTTATTTGGTGTGGGGGGGAGGTGGGAAGGAGTAAAATTTTATTTATTTTTTTGACAGGTAGAGAGAAAGCAAACAAGCACATAAGCAGAGGGAGAAGCAGGCAGAAGGAGAGGGAAAAGCAGACTCCCCACTGAGTGAGGAGCCTAAAACAGGCCTCAATCCCAAGACCCCGGGATCATGACCTGAACCGAAAGCAGACATTTAACCAATAGAGCCACCCAGACGCCTCAACCCAGGGCTTTTGTACTTGCCATTCCTGCCTCGAAGATTCTTCCCACAGATGGTTACATGGCTCACAGGCTCACTCTATCCAGGTCTCTGCTCAGAAGATCTCTGAGGAGATCAGAGTCTTTCCGGGACCACACTACATGAAGGAGCGTGCCACCTTCCCAGTCACTACCACTTTCTAGCCCCTCACCTTACCTTCCTTTTCTTCATAGTGCTTATTACTACTGACACATTCACAGAATAAAAGTGGGGACCTGGTTTTTATTTACTACTGTTTTGTTTGTTCCAGCAGCTAGACAAGTGTTTGGCATCCAGAAGGAGGTCAAGAAATATTTGCTGAGTAAGGAAATAATCACCTGAGATTAATTTTAAATTATATGTATGACAAAAAAAAAAATCAAATAAGCAAAATACTTAGACAATATGGTTCCTTTTGAGTCTTTTAATTTATTTAATATATGTGAGTCCACACTCCATTTTCACAATTTAGTGACAGATGAAAATGTGACATTAGTATCTCTGATATATATAGTCCTCTGTAATATGTAATCTCATTATCTACAACAGCTGATCAAGGTTGTTGGGACAAAGCTCAGAGATTAACCTGGAATTAAATGACCCTGGCTGAGTGCATAGTATATATAGTGTACTTTGCACACTCCAGTGTTGGTAGAAAAAAAAAAACAATGCCGAATTACCATCACCTATTACCTTCTAGTTTGTAAATTACTTTCTATTCTATACATTGACAACTACCAATTAAAGTCTGTTTCAAGAGCAAGGACAGCTGATGGGGATGCAAAATATTTGCTACATTATGTTTTACAATCTTTTTAGGGAAGTAAGACGTATACAAGAAATAGCCAGAAAAATAATCCAGAATCAGAAATTTGAGACAGTCCAAGAGTAGCAATGAAGGCTGGTTACATATCCGAAAAGTTAGCTAAAAAGAACCCCCAAACCCCAAGAGGCATTTCTCTCTCCATAACACAGCAGTCGCCCCTTATCTGTGGTTTCAGTTACCCATGGTCTGGCAGCAGAAGATGGCCCAGCCAACATAGCACTGCATCACGAGGCCTGCGTGACTCCTGTCACCTTATCTCGTCACGAAGGCATTTTATCCTCACATCACCACAAGAGTGAGTATAGTACAATAGGATATTTTAACAGAGACCACACTCATATAACTTTTTTCCAGTGTATTGTTGTAACTGTCCTATTTTACAGTTGCTGTTGTTGTTGTTAATCTCTTCTGGGGCCTAATCTATGAATTAAACTTCATCATAAGTGCTCTTGTATGGGGGGAATCAGTATTATCTGCGGTTTAGGCACCCACTGGGAGCCTTTGAACATATCCCCACAGAAAAGGGCTGGGGGAAGGAATACTATATGGCAGGTTCTTCCTGTGCCCTTAGAAGCACCTAGGCTCCAGGTTGTCTGTTACAGAGGAACCAGAACATGTGGCCTGGGACCTCACTGCCTCCAGCCACTGACCACAGAGGTGACCAGGCAGTACAACCATTCTGAAACAGAGCTTACCTTGAACCATTTACTTCTATCTCTTCAAGGCTGCATGTGACTTCATTAAAAATTTGTTTAGGAAGACTTCTTGCTCCCTCTGGTGGTTGTCAAGATTCACAAGCTACTTTATAGGGTTTTAAAAAGTATGTTAACAGCTGGATTATTGACTGATACTTACAGAAAGTTTTTCCACATCTCCCTTTAAAACTCGTTCTAAGTAAAGCTGTTTAAGTTCTCGTTCCAACCGTGATGGCAGCCCAGGGTACATAGTAGACCCTCCAGAAAGCACAATGTGCTTATAGAATTCAGATCTAGAAAGACACAAAAGGTATCATTTGGGGTTTCAGATGAGAAAAACAGTCTTTCAGCATTCCTTTTATATCTGTCAGTTTCAAGCGATTGCTGGGAGAATTAAATAAAATTCAACATGGATCGCAAGGTTTGTTATTAATGCTGTTATTAGATAACAAACGTTTGTTATTAATGCTGTTATTAGATAACAAACCCTCTCTACATGTAAAATACTTATTATAATTTTAATGATAATGCTTCTAAAGCACATGACACATTGTCCTGCAAATATAATTGAGACTTTAAAAAAAAAAAGATTTTTATTTTTCTATTGAGAGAGAGAGCAAGCTGGGCATGGGGGAAGAAGGAGAGGGACAAGCAGACTCTGCACTGACCTCAGGGCCTGATGTGGGGCTCGATCTCATGACCCTGAAATCATAACCTGAGCTGAAATCAGAAGAATCAGATGCCCAACTGACTGAACCACTCAGGCACCCCTGCAACTGGGCATTTAACAAGGACCAGAGTTAACATCACAAACTTCCATGATTTGGACTATGTATGTCATCACAGTGCTTCTCGAAGTTTACCATAACTAACCATTTTCTACTATGATTTCAGTTGTTTCCCAATTTTTCCATTTGCCTTTTGTTCTTTTTCCCTTTTGTTCCTTTGCCTTGGAACTAGGTGCTGTTATGTTAGGTGAGACTGGCGAGTTTCCTTGTTAGAGCAGCCTTCTCTTTCTTTAAATATGCTACCGGTTATGATACCAGATAGTCAAATCTAAAATAACTGCATCCAGGGCACCTGGGTGGCTCAGTGGGTTGAGCCGCTGCCTTCAGCTCAGGTCATGATCTCAGGGTCCTGGGATCGAGTCCCACATCGGGCTCTCTGCTCACCAGGGAGCCTGCTTCCCTCTCTCTCTGCCTGCCTCTCCGTCTACTTGTGATTTCTGTCAAATAAATAAATAAAATCTTTAAAAATAAATAAATAAATAAATAAATAAATAAATAAAATAGCTGCCTCCATAATAAGAGTAACATAACTAAGTGAGGGTCTGAGGAACTCTTCTAGTGAAGTTCAGGAGCTGAGCCACAGCTATTCTGGCCTCATCCATCCTGGCTTCCAACGGCTCAGCCTATCATGACCCCAGGGAGCTTACAGAAGCGTGCGGCTTTTACACCCACTTGCAGAGCTCCGCACACAAGTGTAGCACATGCAGTTGAGCTATGGCTCCACATGGTCCGCTCCCACGAGCATTTACAGGTACACCTTCAACATGCAGAACACACGGAGCTGAGCTGTGCTACTTCCCAATGCTAGCTCTGTTGTAAGGTCCTGAACTGGACTCCAGTTTCTTTGGGAATGCCAACACTTCAATCACCACCAATAGGTATATATTTTGAGTCCAATTTTACTATTAATGATCATTAAGTCGAGGGACAAAAGCATCTACCTAATCCCCACTAAGAGAGGTTTAGATTTTTGATCATCTCACATTAAGTTTATAGCTTGTTATAAGCAGTTGGCTTGCTATTTTTATTACTTTTCATTATTACCCTGCTCCTCCGCCATCCCACAAAAATTAGTTTGATGGTTATTTAACTCAGGGTTAAACACACAAGTAAGCAAACATTTGCTTTTTACAAAATGCTTCTGAGTGAATTCCTCCATAACCTGGATGTACAGGAGGGCTGTTCAACTATGACTCAAACTCTAGATGCAATAAAAGGTTATCAACTTATTTAATAAGTAAATAAAAATTTTTGGATAGCCAAAAAAACACAAGAGACAAATGGAAAATCAGAAAAAGTACCTGCAATAAATATCACGGAGCTATAATATAAAAAGAGCTTTTAACAAACTGAGGGGGAAAATTACAAAAATTCTACAGAAGCAAAAGCCATGAACAGATAATTCACCAGAAAAAGACAGAAACAGCCCTAAACATAGAAAAATATGTTTAACTTCTCTCTTAAGTAAAATACAAATTGAAACTACACTGAAATATCATCTCACTCATCAGACTGGCATAAAAGTTAAAAAGTTGCCAGGGCGCCTGGGTGGCTCAGTGGGTTAAGCCGCTGCCTTCGGCTCAGGTCATGATCCCAGAGTCTTGGGATCGAGCCCCGCATTGGGCTCTCTGCTCAGCAGGGAGCCTGCTTCTCCCTCTCTCTCTGCCTGCTTTCTCTACCTACTTGTGATCTATCAAGTTAAAAAAAAAAAAAAAAAAAAAGTTGCCAAACTATGACCAAGCTGTGGGGACACACAGGTGCCCTCATCTATTACTAGTGGGAAGAAGAAGGGTCCTAACATCCAGACAGGGGAACTGAGCAGTAACAAAACTATATGCATTTACTTACCCTCAGACCCAACAATTCCCTTTAGAAATGTTTTCAAATTATATATGCCCAACAGTACAAAAATATACTGTACAAAAGGTTATTAACTGCAGCATTATTTGTCTACAAAAATACTGGCATCTACCTACATAACCCAGATTCACCAAATGTTATGTATACACTGAGGAAAAAAGGACAATCTCTAGGAATGGTCGGGATTGTTTAGGATATATTAAGTGAAGTGCAAAAAAGCATTTATACTAAGCTACGTTTTGTATAAGAACAAATAAGAAACACAGAAAGGATAAAGCCAAGCTAATGAGATCATTTACCTGTAAGAGGGAGGAAGACTAGGGTAGAGAACAAGGGGCTGGGAGAGTAATACTTCAAAATATGCTTTTTTTTTTTTTAAAGATTTTATTTATTCATTTGACACAGAGAGATCACAAGTAGGCAGAGAGGCAGGCAGAGAGAGAGAGAGGAGGAAGCAGGCTCCCCGCGGAGCAGAGAACCCAATGCGGGACTCGATCCCAGGACCCTGAGATCATGACCCGAGCCGAAGGCAGCGGCTCAACCCACTGAGCCACCCAGGCGCCCCCAAAATATGCTTTTTATATAGTTCTGACTAGATGGTAATGTTTTACCTAAAAAATTAAAGCTAAGGCAGGACTATCCTGTGCTACAAAACAGAATGTGCTCAAAGAGATAAGAGCATGTCAAAGGATACACAGGTGTGTTTGAAGGGGCTCTCCCTGGCCAAATCAGGAACAATTTGAGCATCAAAATAAATAAAGACAGTAACAGATTAGAATCACTGGACAGGGCGCCTGGGTGGCTCAATGGGTTAAGCCACTGCCTTCAGCTCAGGTCATGATCTCAGGGTCCTGGGATCGAGTCCCACATCGGGCTCTCTGCTCACCAGGGAGCCTGCTTCCCTCTCTCTCTGCCTGCCTCTCTGTCTACTTGTGATTTCTCTCTGTCAAATTAATAAATAAAAAATCTTAAAAAAAAAAAAAAAGAATCACTGGACAAAATCACGAGTTCACACTGATAACAAGCAAAACGAGGCAATGCGCTTCCTTATGCTGGAATGCCAATTAATAAATATAGAAAGAATGACAGAATTAGAAAATCACCTTTTTGAGAGCACAATAAAAATGGATTTAGGCAAGAATCATCAACAATACTAAAAGGGGTGAGGGGGCAGGGTTTATTTATTTATTTGACAGAGAGAGTGAGCACAGGCAGATAGAGAGGCAGGCAGAGGTAGAGAGAGAAGCAGGCTCCCTGCTGAGCAAGGAGCCCGATGTGGGACTTGATCCCAGGACCCTGAGATCATGACCTGAGCCGAAGGCAGCTGCTTAACCAACTGAGCCACCCAGGTGTCCCAGGGGGCAGGGTTTAATGAGGAATAGGAGATCGATACAGTCCCAAGGTACTTTCCCACAAATTACTTACAAACTAAGAAAGGAAAAATACAAAAACTGAACAGGAAACTTCACCAAGAGCTTAATCCTAACATCACCAACAAGGAACAAACAGAACTCATCTCTGGATGGGACACCCTGAGAAGGACACATCACTTCAGTAGTATTCCAGCCCCAAATGCATAAGCTGGATCTAATCATGAAAAAACACTCAAACTCAAGTTGAGAAAAATTCTCTAAAATAATTGGCTTGTATTCTAAAAAGATGTTGCTGTCATGAAAGCCTGAAGAATTTTAACAGATAAAAGCTAAGACATGACAACTACATACACTGTGTGAGCTTAGACTTGATAATCTCCTGGGGAAAGGAAAAACTGTATAAAGGACATCACTGGGACAGTAGGCGAAACTGAAAAACGGGTGGCAGATAACAGCAGATCAGTAATCACTCTCCTGAGCTCAGAAACAGCACTGCAGCTAGTTAGAGAATAACTCTGTTCTCAGGAAATACAAAGCAAATATCAAGGAGTAAAGAGGACTTTCATGTTCAACATACTCTCAAAAGGCTCAAGAAAAAAGAGAGGGAGAATGATAGAATAAACATGCTGAATGTTAAAATTAGTAGAATGAGAAACTGAGTAGAGTATACATGACTTCTCTGTATTATTCTTGGGAAATTTTCCTTAAGTTCTGAATTATTTAAAAAAAAGTTTAAGGTGGTTTCTGAGACACAGTGATATATATCCAACATCAAATGTCACCCTCAAAAAATTCTTTTCCCTTATCTGTTCAAAACCATGAGTGAAGTAATAGGCAACTTAGTCACTTTAACTATACATACTCTATCTATTGATAAATAACTTTGAAACCAGCACTTATGATGTACCTGGTATCAATGTCAGCTGCCTGGATTGTGTTAAAAAGCAATTCGGCAACACCTACTCCCTCAACATTGATCAGGTGAGGCTGAAATAAAGCTTCTGGTGCTTCAAATCTCTCTCCCCCAACTTTGATAATGCGGCCATCTGGGAGCTAGAAACCAAGAATAACCAGGTATTAGTCAGCAAAACATATTTATTTAAAAATTTCCCAGTGTTCTTTAGAACACTAGTACTTTAAACACATCTGTTCAATAACCAAAATCATTATCAGCAATATGTTTCTCCTAAAATGAATTTTTGAAAAAGAAAAAAACAAACGAAATAAAATACATTTAGACAGTTTTTATTATCATGCTGTTTTGTTTTTTAAATGCAGAACATGCCATAACATCAGGAATTTCTTGAAAAAAGTGATGAATGCATGAGTGTGTCATGTTCCACTGCTGTGTGCAGCTAAGCATAAAAAAGAAGCATTAAGGGGTGCCTGGGTGGCTCAGTCATTAAGTGTCCGCCTTCTGCTCAAGTCATGATCCCAGGGTCCTGGGACAGAGCCCTGCACTGGGCTCCCTGCTCAGCAGGGAGCCTGCTTCTCTCCCTCTCCCATTGCCCCTGCTTGTGTTCCCTCTCCTGCTGTCTCTTTCTGTCAAATAAATATACAAAATCTTAGGGGGAAAAAAAAAAAGAGAAGAATTAATAAACCACTGCATTTGGATTACTGGCTGGTGTCAATGCTGTTTCTCTGTTTTAACACATTTGTGGTTTATTTTATGGATATTTTTACTATGTAGCATAGACACATTCAGTTAAAAATTTTAAATAATTTCTTTTACCAAATAATTGCACTGTGCAACTTTACTGTTTTGCCATCAAAACAGTTTATATCATGTGTAAAACTTCTGTCAAATCATGTAATCCAAAAAATGTTTTATGATTAGAAAAGTTTAAGAAACACTGATAGATTACTGTAATATATATTTTTAAAGGTTTTATTTATTTATTTGACACAGAGAGAGACTCCAAGAGCAGGAACACAAGCCGGGGGCCCAATGTGGGGCTTGATCCCAGGAGATGATGACCAGAACCAAAGGGAGATACTTATTGAATGAGCTACTCAGGTGCCTCAAGATTACTTTTTATTAAGCAGTTCTACTGTATCCTACTTACTAGACCCTATTAAATTTTTTTTTTTAAGATTTTAAGTAATCTCTACACCCAAAGTGGGGCTTGAACTCACAAGACCAAGTCACATGCTCTACCAACTGAGCCAGCTAGGCTCCCCTCTAGATCCTATTAAATTTTAAATAATGGATAAATATAATTTCAACTTAAGCAAATAAGATTTCTTACTTAAAGGATTTTATTTATTTATTCCACAGAGAGAGACACAGCGAGAGAGGGAACACAAGAAAGGGGAATGGGAGAGGGAGAAGCAGGCTTCCTGCTGAGCGGAGAGCCCAATGTGGGGCTTGATCCGAGGACCCTGGGATCACGACCTGAGCCAAAGGCAGATGCTTAATGACTGAGCCACCCAGGTGCCCCAGGATTTTTTTTAAGAGAGAAAGCCCATGCATACAGGGGGAGTGGAACAGGGAAAGGGAGAGAATCTTGACCAGGCTCTATGCCCAGTGTGCAGCCCAACATAAGGCTTGGTCTGCTGCTCAATCTCACGGCCATGAGAGCACGACCTGAGCTGAAATCAAGATTCGGATGCTTAGCCTACTGAGCTACTCAGGCGCCCACAGAGCAAATTAAGATTTAAACAACTGGTCAGATATCATTACAACATGACCCTGTGTATGCAGACAGTCACACGTTATGTTTATATTTAATTAAATGAGAAATGATAAGTAAAAACTCCCATTTATTCATTAATATATTTTATTATTTATTTATTTTTATTAATTTATTTTTTAATGTGGGGTCTGAACTCATGACCCCAAGATTAAGAGTTGGATGCTCGACTGACTAAGCCAAGTAGGCAAACACCAAAAAACTCCCATTTTTTTTAAAGAGAGAAAGAGAGAGAAAGTGTGCACATGAGCTGGTGGGGGGGTGGGCGCAGGGGTAGACGGAGAAACAGACTGCCCTCTGAGCCGGGAGATGGGCTAGGGATTGATCTAGGACCCCGAGATCACGACCTGAGCTGAAGGCAGATGTTTAGCCAACTGAGCCCCCCAGGTGCCCCTCCCTCTCTTAAAACCACCTCACAACTCATTGGATTGACCTAAATTATAAGCATGCTGGTGTATGCTGGCATCTGACCCACTTCCATAGGAGACACCAGAATTAGTCTTACAGTGACATGTCTCACAGTATATTTATAATAATACGACTACCGTAATTGTATTTGGACTCTAAAAATGACTTTGCAGTATGACAAAGTACCACAAAGCCAAGGTTTTTTTTTTTTCCTTAAAAAATTTACTCCATGTTTACAGATACAAGCAAAAGTAATCATATTTTTCAAAACCTCCACAAACTCTTTTAATAAATTGTATCAAATTAAAAAAAAAAAAACCACTCAAAAAACAAACAAATAACCCCCAAGGATACTGATTCAAACAAATACTCTTAAAAAAACAAAAAACCCATCAGGTGAGTTTAGAAACCACATGAAATCACCCAAAATATCTGGAAAAATTTTATATACAGTACACGGTTATTGGCAAAACCTCTGTAGCTCATACTTCAGCCTCTCCGAGGGTGTGGTTTCTTTCCATACTCTGGCTGCTGGTCAGCATGGGGCCACCTGGCCTAGGAGCTACCAACCTCTAGACCCTACCCCTACCTATTATGACTGTAGGATTCTCATTTTTTTGCACCAAATCTTATCCTATCCTTTACTTGTCTCTCCTTATCCCTCTTCACTTGCTCATCAGTTTCATTAGTCTACTGTTTTTTATTTATTGTGCAGCTGACCCTGTAACAATATGGGTTTAAACTGCACAGGTCCAAGGACATTTTTCCCGACAAATACAGTAAAGTACTGTAAATGTATCTTCTTGTCCTTATTATTTTCTTAGTAACATTTTCTTTTCTTCCTATCTTACTTTATTGTAAGAACATGGTATATAATACATTTAACATACAAAATACCTGTTAGTTGACTGTTTATGTTATTGGCAAGGCAATGACAGTAGGTTATTAGTAGTTAATTTTTGAGGGAGTCAAAAGTTATACATTGCATAGGGAGTGAGCGCCCCAAAAGTCACCTGTGTATATTTTTGTAACCCACCTCAAATTCTTTGAGAAAGGAGGGGAAAAATTAAATAAAACATGTTTTACATTTCTATTTCTCTCATCTTTTTGTCTCACGCCATTTTCTTACAAGTCAGGTATATGAAAAATTATAAATCTAAAGGAACTATCAAAAAAGCTTCAGAAAAGAATCTCCAGGGCAGATCTGGAGATTAATAAGTTGCTTATAAATTATTTGGATCAGTATTGCTTAAAAAATAAAACAATATAATTTATAAAAATTAACAATAATTTTTAAAATGTCTATTTCATACATATTTGTGATATGCAGAGCTTGCATGAATCAAACGGTTTAAGAATACTTGTTTTTATTGCCCATTACTTGATTTCATTTTAGTAATAACTAGATCAAAGATGAGATATGGAAGTATTTTCTACCCAGATGAATATAATAGACTTAACAATACATTAAAAAATCAGGTAGAATCTACTCTCCTGGTGTAACCTATAACTGGGTTCTCAATCTTACTTTCAAGTTAACATTTGTTTTCAACAGTTCATTAAGAAAATACGAAGTCAGGAAAAGACTGCCACCTACTGAATTATTATAGGAAAGCTATAGGATGAGCACTTCCCAAAGTACTCTTCCTAGAACAGGAGTCTTATGAAATGCTAGAATCCTGTAGTCTAATAAGGTTGAGAAACAGGCAGTTTACCACATTCTCACAGACATACACATACTAAGCACATCAAAGGTTCTGAGAAGCTCTTCATTAAGTGAAACTGAATCCCAAACTTATTGGACAATGTAAACTCCACTTTAATTTTTGTGAAATTACTTAATAACATCTCAGGGAAATAACACTCTGCAAAACACATGTTGAAAAGTGCTATTTTAGATCTCAGAATCTCAAAATAACATCTCTTATCTAATTACATCCTAAGGTAGAAAAGCTATTTATGATTTGCCTTATTTCACATTATATGGTGCCCTAAAATAATCAAATCAAAGAATCTTATTGTAGAAAGACATTAAAAGTCACACACATACATACTCTAACAACTCAAAATAAAAATACTGATTCTAAGAAAACCTACTTAAGCACATTATCAATAATCATGGTGCTCCATTTTAAAACCACATACGTATTAAATATCGAAAATACTTACTGTGTAAGATTCAACTAATACTGTGGTTTCTAAGGCCAGCTTCTGCTCTTGCTCAATATTATACCCCACATAACACAATTTTTCCTTAATCATGCGAACTGTTTCAAAGTCAGCAGAATGGTTGAAGGCATATCCTCGCAAAAGCAGCAGCTGGTACAAAAAAACAGTAGCAAATTCACAATTAATCTGAATGAGTTAAATCCTGGCAAGCTTTCATTGCTCACTAAACAGTTCAAGTCAGTAATAAATGCAATGGACAGTGGATCCTTAGGTCTTACTGAATATTTCAGAAATGGGAATAGTATTTTCCATGAAAGGACTTATATTTCACCTTCGCAGAGAGTGAAAGATTTAACAGTTTATGAGTAATAAATGGGTAAAGTAAGCTTAAAAAACCAAGCTAGTTTTAAAAAATGACTGTTTTGAGTGCTAATGTTTAGATAGTTTTGATAAATAATCAAAATAAATATTTCGATGAATATTATTTTAGTACTGGACTCCTATAATCTGCCATTTGCTCAATCAATGCCATATTCATGAAATATCCCTAGGTCTTAAAAAGTTTTATCCCTACTTCTAGCATTATGTCTGACATATAGTAGACGGGCAAGAGTATATGTCAATGAAATAAATGATTAGAATTCAAATTAACAGAAAAAATTTCAAATAAAGATAATTCAAGTTAACAGAAAAAAAACACCCCAAATTGGACTTTTCATACAAAAACTTTAAAACCCTCAGATATTCCTCAGACAGAATTTTGGCCTGGAACAAGAGTATTATAGTTCTCATTAGTTTAATCTCATTATTACTCTAAATGAGACAAATGGAACCCCATGTGAAGATAAAGACTTATACAACCTATTTTACTGCACAAACATCACCCTAGAATAGTTTCTCAACAGTAGCACCAATGATATTGTGGACCTTAATAATTCTTTGTTGTGGGGACTGCCCCCACTAAACATCTGTAGGATGTTTAGTAGCATTCCTGCACAGCTGGAACAATGAAAAATGTCTCCAGGTGTTGCAAAATGTCCCGGGGGTGGGGTGGGGGCAGCATTACCCCTGGTTGAGAGCCACTGACCTGGAGAGAATAAACTCACTAGTCTAAACTTTGTTTTTCAATATTAAAAATATACACATACCTCTAAATAACAGCCTTATATACTTTCTCCAGCAATGTTTTAACAAAAATTGTAACTAATTATAGTTAGAAGTAAACATTAATATATAGTGAACACTAAACACTGGATATATTCCATGAAAACTACTAAATATTGAAGTCTGGTACAACTGGGCCCATTAAGTTTTTTTATTTATTTGAAAGAGAGAGAGAGCATGAGTAAGGGATTGGAGGGGAGGGAGAAGCAGATTTCCTGCTTAAGGGACTTGATCCCAGGACCCTCAGATCATGACCTAAGCCCAAGGCAGACACGTAATTGACTGAGCCACCCAGGCTCCCCTCAAAAAAAGGTTTCATGGCAGAAAAGGCTGCCTCTATTGTTCAAAAAGTTTTACGGTCTCTTCTATTTCACTACCAAGTCTTCAGGATTAGCAAACATAATTATGTAATGATGTATTCTATTCTCATTACCACACCAGACAGCATGTGTGTAAATTCTACATGGATTTTTACATGAATAATGAATGGGGTAAATGGGTCATTCCCCCAGTGGTGCAGAAGATCTGCTATGATCCTGAGAGGATTATTTCAAATATGTTAAGTTAGTAAATATAAACTACAAAAGCTAATTTCTATGATGTCTTCTTTTGCTTACCTTGATAAGATATCTGGTAATATCCCTTCCAGCAATATCCAGTCTCCTGGTAAGGTGAGGGAGAGAAAAGCCTTCATACACTGGACAAATGTGAGTTACACCATCTCCAGAGTCCACCACTACTCCAGTCAATAAACCTGTGTGAGAACCATGAGGTTTTAAATAAAAAGCCAAATCAGAAAAATCAGAACCAGCAAATTTCAAAAATTAGTACAGAAGCCAAACTAGAAACTTCACCAACCAGAATGGTCTAGAAGACAGCATTTCTTTATTATTTATTTTGCAGTTTACTTCTAACATCTAGACACTAAAGTGAGTATTCTCACACATGCCTCTTGTGAGACCTTTTAATCTGTGTGCTATTCCAAGAGATAGGAAGAAACAGACTCTGAGACCCAGAACTGAAAAACACAACATGTTCTTAAAGCTCAGTACAATTCTTTATTTTTCTTTCCAATTTAATCTTGATCCCTGAATTTCCCTGAAGTGGAATTTTCTAAAGCATCATTGTAACTTTTAGGAAAACCATTTTGAGAGATAAATACAAGTTGATAGTGAACCTGCTGAAATAATGTGCTTATTATTTTTGTCAAATAATATATTCAAAACTGTGTCCTGGAAAAATTCCTATTGATACTAGATAGCTGGAAATTTGAGAACAATTAACCTTGGCAAGCCAAAGGATCACTTTAATTATTCACCAGAAACCAGAAAGACAATGTCAGCTAAACCTTTTAATAAAAGAACAGCAAAGAAGCTGCCTTGTTTCCCATACATACTATTTAAACTACAAATGAATGCAAAAGTTACCTTCTGCACTAGGGTTAATTTAGGGGAAAAAGAAAAGATGAAACTTTTTCTAACTCAAATTTTCTAATAGTTACTAGTCTAACAATTTTTTAAAAAAGATTTTATTTATTTGACAGACAGAAATTACAAGTAGGCAGAGAGGCAGACAGAGAGAGAGAGGAGGAAGCAGGCTCTCTGCTGAGCAGAGAGCCCGATGCGGGGCTTGATCCCAGGACCCTGGGAATCATGACCTGAGCTGAAGACAGAGGCTTTAACCCACTGAGCCACCCAAACGCCCCACATCTACTGCCTTTTAATGCTGCATTCCTTTCAACAAGAAAAACATTTCATTGCAAAAAAAAAGAGGAATCCACATCATTAATTCAAAAACACTCCCAGTAATATCAACTAAAGTAGGATTTACATTTTATTTTCCAAACAGACCTTCCCATCCAACTGCAGCCTATTTTCTCCCACTCCCACCAGGTTACAGAATAGCCTTTCGAAGTACACATCTGACCCATTTTCAGTGCCACACCATTTTGTCACTTGAGTATACGCTCTTCCACTTCAATTCCTATGGATTCTCTGAGGTTCAACTGAGTTCATACCTCTTCATTTACACCTTTCCTGACAACTCTTACCTCCAGATTCCCTAATTCCAATCAATTCCCTTCAATAGCTTTCTAAACCACCATGTCACTTCTCTTACTCACAAGCCTTCCATGGCTCCAAATGCTTCTTCCTACCTTGGGATAACTGGTAGCACTAGCCACCTTGTTTAGAAGGAGAATTTTACTGCGGGTCAGAGTTCTTTTGATCATTACTGGACTATCATTTCTCACAATTAAGGCTTCAATAGTTATACAAAAAATGACTAAATACCAGGAATTAAAAGACAGTATCTTCTCATTGGATGGAAATAAATGCATGAATACTGCTAGAAAAATCTGTTATGGTCAGTTTTATTCAAATACAATTTAAACAAAAATTCACTTTATTAACACTGTCCATCCTCACCACCCAAATGACACTATTATCACCAGTTTCAAAGCTTAGATTCCCCCAATTTTTAGTTATCTATTTTTTTCCCAAAGTATTTTCTTTTTCTTTATTTATTTATTTATTTGACAGACAGAGATCACAAGTAGGCAGAGAGGCAGGCAGGGAGAGAAGAGGAAGCAGGCTCCCTGCTGAGCAGAGAGCCCGATGTGGGGCTCGATCCCAGGACCCTGGGACCATGACCTGAGCCGAAGGCAGAGGCTTTAACCCACTGAGCCACCCAGGCGCCCCTCCAAAGTATTTTCTAAAATAATTTCTGGAATTCATTTTTCTAAAAATGAAGTAAAATTACCACAGTGCAGGTAAACACTCCTTATTTTTTTTTTTTTTTTTAAAGATTTTATTTATTTATTTGAGAGAGAGACAGTGAGAGAGAGCATGAGCGAGGAGAAGGTCAGAGGGAGAAGCAGACTCCCCATGCAGCTGGGAGCCCGATGCGGGACTCGATCCCGGGACTCCGGGATCATGACCTGAGCCGAAGGCAGTCGTCCAACCAACTGAGCCACCCAGGCGTCCCGGTAAACACTCCTTATAAAGTAACAAGTGATTTTAAATTCCTTCTTCAAAGGAAAATTATTCATAGCTGGAATATAATCACGTTAAGGTCAAGAAGACCTTACTCACTGCCATGTCCTTTGCACTAAACACAGCACAAGGTACATTCCACTTGATGAATGAACAAAACTTTTTTGAAAATTTAATTCCCCCAAGTATTTTCTAAGTATCTATATGTTGTACTGAAGACAGTTTAATGAGCCAAGAAGTATTTCTACAAGGTGTTTTTTACTAATCCATGCTTAGAATTAAATGGGTCACCACAGTGAGTCTTCTAAGTACACAGCTAATGACTAAGGCTGAAGATTTAGCTCAGGTGTCACCTCCTTTAGAAACCTTTGTCATGGGGCGCCTGGGTGGCTCAGTGGGTTAAGCCGCTGCCTTCGGCTCGGGTCATGATCTCAGGGTCCTGGGATCAAGTCCCGCATCGGGCTCTCTGCTTGGCAGGGAGCCTGCTTCCCTCTCTCTCTCTGCCTGCCTCTCCGTCTACTTGTGATTTCTCTCTGTCAAATAAATAAATAAAATCTTTAAAAAAAAAAAAAAAAAAAAAAAAAAAGAAACCTTTGTCATGCTGAGTCAAAATTATCTGTTTCTGTATCTTTTTCCCTATTAGACTCTAAATTCTTTGAGGGTATCTTCACATTTCAAGTGCCTAACGGGCTGTGTGGCACCTATTTGACAGCCCCATAAATTCTCTTAATAAGACTATCAGAATATAAAGAGCTCTCCCCACATGACCAATTTTTATTCGCAACAAAAAGGGATGCAGTTACTAATGGCAGCACCAAGAAAACATAAAAGTTAGGAAGACATTTCCAAATGTCGACCTTCTCCTCTACTATGTATATAACAAGTGTGATTTTATACTAACCTTTTTTGGATCTCTGTATTTTTTTTAAACTCTGACAATTCTTTTTTTTTTTTTTTTAAGGTTTTATTTATTTGAGAGAGAGAGAGAGTGAGCAGGAGAGACAGCACAAGTAGGGGGAGTGGCAGAGGGAGAGGGAGAACCAGGCTTCCTACTGAGCAGGTAGCCCAATGCCGAACTCAATCCCATGACCCTGGGATCACATTAGTCAAAGACAGATGCTTAACTGACAGAGCCACCCAGGCACCCCAACTCTGACAATTCTAAGGACGAATTCCAGCTCATTCTTCACTGCATAAAAAATTTTTACTTTGGGGCACCTGGGTGGCTCAGTGGGTTAAAGCCTCTGCCTTCAGCTCAGGTCATAATTCCAAGGTCCTGGGATCAAGCCTCGCATCGGGCTCTCTGCTCAGCAGGGAACTTGCTTCCTCGGTTCTCTTACAAAAAAAAAAATTTTTTTTTTTTTTTTACTTTAAAAAAGTTTAGGATGCCTGGGTGGCTCAGGTCATGATCTCAGGGTCCTGGGATTGAGTCCCACATCGGGCTCCTTGCTCAGTGGGGAGCCTGCTTCTCCCTCTGCCTGCTGCTCCCCTTGCTCATTCTCCCGCTCTCTCTCTGACAGATAAATAAATGACATCTTTTAAAAAAAGAATTAAAAAAAAAAAGTTCTAAAAGAGGGAACCTCCTACTTTTACAGACAATTATCATATGATCTCCCTGATATTGGAAGTTGAGAGGCAATGTAGAGGGTTAGGAAAGAAATAAATGAGACAAGGTGGGATTGGGAGGGAGACAAATCATTAGAGACTCTTAATCTCACAAAACAAACTGAGGGTTGGGGGGGCGGCGGGTGTGGGTAGGGAGAGGGTGGTTGGGTTACAGACACTGGGGAAGGTATGTGCTATGGTGAGTGCTGTGAAGTGTGTAAACCTGGCGATTCACAGACCTGAAACCCTGGGGCTAATAATACACTATATGTTAATAAAAAAAATAAAAAAATTTTTGAAAATTTGAGTTCTCTTTGCCGTAAGTCCTTCATTGCTTAATGAAGAAAATAAAAATATATGTGGTATTTTATTTGACTAATTTTAGAAATTATGAAAATATTTGAGTAAATATTTGAAAAAATTTAAATAAATATATAAATATTGTGCTTTTCTGGGATTTACAACTTACTGACAAACCAAATTCCTCTGATATAAAATGCCCTGAGTTGATTATTCTAAAAGTTAAGTTTCACCTACCTTGAGCATACAAAGTCAGAACTGCCTGGATAGCTACATACACACCAGAAAACTGGTAAGTTTCAAACATTACCTGAAAATGCAAAAGGAGAGAAAGAAATGCTGGTATTTAGAAGTTATATAATACGTATATATTTTATGCTTTCTTGATGGTTACAGAGTAGATTAGTTGCCAAAACAGAATCAAAAGGGACCTAAAAGAGTCCTCCATTCTCCTCAGCTGTCACAGAGCTCCAATGTGGCGAACAGATTTTTGGATGTACACGGAGTCCTCAAGTATTTCCTAAGTGCTACAAAGCCAAGATTTTTGAATATTTTGGTTAATAGCTAATTAGAGTGGAAGAAAGATTTTCGCATTTGAACAAGCCTTTCTTAATGATGTCCCTTAATGAAAATATCTTTTAATTCAAGGACAAACTACAGAAACTGCTCAACTGCTGACCTTCCCATCCCTTTGTCCTAACCTGGGCCAAGAGTAGAGTTCTACCCCCAACTGGTTAAAAAAAAAAAGAAAAAAAAGTAGTAAAATGGCAGGGCAGGAAGCCAAAAATATATGCAGTAATTCCTGAATGCTGGCAGATACAGAAACTGCCTAGCTGTTCCACCCACCCTCCCGGCTTGAGCCCTGGCTGTGGTGCCGCTCTCAGCTGAGCTACACTAAAGGGAGGAGTCTCCTTGTGCCCTCTCTGGTCACAACGATGCTCATTCTCTATAATCCAGGTGGGCTGGAACATCCTGTAGGACTTTTTCTCTCATCTACAGGGAGCACTGCTTGCCTGGCAGGGCTGACTACCACTGGGTAGATCTAGTGACCTAGAAATTTTATAAATGATCACAATGAGAATTACATAGGATTTAAATGTTATTACTCTGAAATACATATTCATCAATTAAGCAACTAGATATTCTAACCAGATATTCTAATCTAGCCAGTACTCAATTAAGAAACCAGATATTCCAACCTGTATTTTATACCATATCCCCTCTCCAGCCAGGAGAAAATGGAAGAGTTAAGCTGTATTTGTGTTTGTCATCATCAAAGTCCACTAGAACTTGTTTTTATTTGTAAGATAATTAGAAAATATTTGTAGTACTAAATGAACTTACTGGATAAGATTAAAGTAGGGCATTACCAGTCACAGCCAAATTTGCACTCACAAGTAAAAAAGAATATTAAAAGAAAATGAGACTTTATAGCACAGTGAGACCAATTCTTATCAGTCTCGCAGATAAAAAAACAAACAAAAACCACAAACATGTCCTAGTCAAATAGCTAGCTAGTGGAAGATACATCCAAGTATAATGTCATCTTTCTAACTTTTCATCCGAAAGGAAACTTGATTTTCATTCTGATGTTGTGTTGCTTTCCTAAGGTGGTTAACATGTGCAGGAGGAACCTTTTGATTTAATGCAAAAGTACCTCTAAGCTGATTTTACAATGTCCTACTAAAAATAAATACCAATTACAAATGACTACTTATCCATCACAAAAAGTATTAGTAGTTATAAATCACTTAGAAATAATAAGTTGCAACTAAAATATGAACTAATATAATAACGGCCATCTTTCACAGTTCTGGGGTGGTCAGGAGGGGAAAAAGTAGTAGTAAGATATAAGCCATAAGGAATGACATGGATTTTGTAACTAAAACCAGGATCTTAAATTTTTAAAACATTTAATATAAAACTTAAGCTTTAATCCAGAATTTAAAAATACTGTCCAGCAATAATCTCTTGTATAATCCTTCTAAAATTTCCACCAACAGCTAAATAGATGTAGAGCAGTGTCTGCAAAGCTACTAAGACAGAAACCATTATTATAAGCTTTTACCTCAAATAGAACAAGACAAAGTCATACAGTTCCTACCTCATATAAAACAAAATATAATGAAAGACAACCTTGAAAAGTTACTTCTCTAAACTCGGAAGAATGCAGACTTCTTGCTCTCTATACTTGCTTCCCCCAGGGCCCTTCAATCTCCTCTCGCTAACTCCCTCCTCTCTGGTCCTTAGCCTTCCCACTACTGTCTGTTCCCACTTCCCTGGTGAACGACTCCCAAGTTTCTTTCTCTAGCCTCAGACTTTTCTTCTGAACTTGATCTTTTACAGGTTTCCCCACTACCTGAAGGTAGAATATTCCTATGAAACCTTAAGTAAAGCTGAAATGTAAATCAAAGAAGCAATTACCATTAGTTTATATGGAAAATTGAGAGCTCCCAAACCCCGAAAATAACCTATCTTGGGCTTTTCTGATAACCTAGGACACATCTTGCTAATGGATGCACAAAATGAAACAAGATAAAGCACAGGTGCTCATACACACAGTTCAAAGCTATGGCACCTTGATGGCGCGATGCTGAGTGTTGTTCCAGGGTCAGAGTTTGGTGCCGCCACTCTCTCTGCTCTGGGTGTGTGCTGCCTCTAACAGCTCACTGTAGAAAAACTGCTGAATGCAATTTTTCCTTTTCCCCTTTTTCATTAAGTGAAAATCCTCTTCGGAGTTCTTTCAGTTAGTGAAAACAGGTACTAATGTAGGTCTCTGGTCAAAGTAAAGTGGCATAACATGAACTTTCGAAAAGTGGGGGATACCTCTCTCTGACATTTTTGACTGGATGTCTAATGAGGACCTACCATGTCCAAACTTAACTCCTGATCCATTGCCCTCAAATCCTACTTATCTGAGTCTTTTCCCATCTCAGTTGATGGTAATGTTATCCTCTGGGTGCCCATCCCAAAACCTTTTGAGTCATCCCTGGTTCTCCCCTCCTCTATTACCCATATTTAATGCACCAGAAAATGCTTTGGCACTTTAAAAATAGATTCACAGTCTGGCCACTTCTCTTTACTTTTGCTGCTATTACCCTGAATCCTAACCATCATTATCTTCTGCCTAGGTAACTGCAAGTTTTCAAACGTGTTTCTCTTCCACCCTTGCCTCCTTATGGTCTACTCACAACACAGCAGCCACAGACACCTAAACTGGAGCATGTCCCTTCTGCGTGACAGCACCTCATCTCACTCAGAGTAAAAGAATAATTCTCTTTAAGGACCTGTGAAGCCCTAGATGATCTGGCCCTATTATTTCCCTAACCTCATCTCCTACTGCTCCCCCATACTAGCCTCTTTGTTGACTCTCTAATATACCAGGCTTGTTCCCATTTTAAGACCTTCACACCGGCTAGCTACTTCCCTTGTCTGGAATGCTCTCCTCCAACATATTCTGGCTGATTCTCTTACTTTCTGTTTAAACATCACCTTCTCTTGATGCCTACTCTCACACCCTGTGAAAAATGTTACCCCCTCCCCACTCCTCTTAACCTGCTCTTTCCCTCTCTTTAGCATCTATTATCTTCTAAGGAACCATTCAGTTAATTTACTTTGTGGGCAGTGGAGGTGGGGTGGGTGTCACCTGCCAGAACAAGTTCCATGGCAACAGGACTTGATTTTGTTTACTAATATATCCCACTTAGAAATAATGACTAGTTAGGTTCTTAATAAATAGGATCTGGGGGGGAAACAATTATTTTCATTTCCTTTATTCTTAATAGCAATGGTAAAAGAACATCTGCTGTAACGTCACATCACAGAAAGACATATATACACATCCCACTTGAAAACTTACCTCTACAATCTTCTCTCTGTTTTTGGTGGGGTTCATGGGAGGTTCTGTGAGTAAGATTTTACAATTTCTGGTATCTATGTTAAGTTTCTCTGGTCCAAATGTATAATCCCACAGGTGTTTCATATCATCCCAATTTCGTACTATGCCATTTTCCATAGGGTAGTTAACTTCTAACATTGAGCGTAATTCACTTGCCTCATCACCGACCATAAGATCCTAGAAAATTATAATATCAAGGCTTTAGGCCAAATTTTTGCATAAAATATCTTCAGAAAATTACATTCCCATGATATTTTGGAAAACTTGGGAGTAATTTAATTTTAATTTTTCTGGCACTTTCAGATAAAGTTCTTCATTCCACAAGTTTAAAAAATCTTTTCTTTCAAGAACAATGCCTTGGAGAGTTTAATCATGAATAATAAATTTTTATGTACAATGTGGTTTAAATCAATAAATGGACCTTACCTTCAATACATATGCTTCCAAAAGAAGAGCATTAGCACAAATAAACCCCACATTTTCATATTTTGGAGGGTTTTGTATGAGGTTTCATCTGTTTCTTTTGCTCAAATGTTCAAAAAATAAGGCCTGTGATATGTGAAATAGCACATCAGGGAAAAAAAACTTGTAGAAAAATGCTCAATGCATGCAGTACAGTTCTTTGTACTAAATATTGAAATGGTAAGTGTAAATGATACGTTTTAATGTACAACAAAGCATAATGAAAAAAGTTAAAAATTAAATGACTCTTTATTATATTGTAATAATGCAGATATGCACCACATTACTTGCAAATTTCACAAACTTCCACCTGCACATGCCTCAGTTAGAACTGAAATTAAGTTTCTATATATGTCTCACCAAGATGAATGGAAATTTGTAGACATACCAAAAATTAAGACATAGGGAAACAATGTTTAAAAATTAGCTTATGAGCAACATTTCCAACCTTAAGTATAATACTGGAAAACTATGCTAGCACACAAGAAGCAGAGTACTCACAAGTCTTGTCTCCAAGGAGAGCATACTTAAGATGACCCACATTTGAAAAGTCAAATTTTGTATGTATAATAAGGCTAATGATGTCATAGAATTTAAGCGTATTTTAAAAATCAGCTATTCAAGCTACTCAATAATCCTGATTTCTACATATACTGATTAATTCAACTTAAAAAAGCTATCAGAAATAGCTACTGTTGCTACAACACCGTAAGTTTAAAACATGGGGAAATGAAATGTTAAAATTAACATAAAATGTCTTAAAATAAGGTTTAAATATATGTGAGTTTAAAACTTTTAAAAGTAACAATTTAAAAAAAGATCAGAGGTAAACCAGGGTGAGGGCTCAAAAAAAGAATTCTGGAAAAATCCACTGAAAGCAACAACAAAAAGGAAAAACAAAGTTAAAGCAGATGCTAGAAACGTTACAAAAACGTCTCTGTCGCAACTAATTTCTTATAAAGTTAATTTACCATAACATAAATACTTGAATTTCTTAAATATTAACTGTTTAAAATAATCTGATAGGAAAATGGAAAATTAAAAATCTGCATCTGTGAATTCTAATCAATGACATGCATATTTTGAATTACTTTAGGAGAAGTACATTGATACTTTGAAATACATCAAAAAATGAGATAGACTAATGGAGGGATGAATAAATAAATACGTGGTATGTCAGGGGAGTAAATATTAGTGTTAGAATCTAGGTGATGGGTATATGGGTTTCACTGTAGAATTCATTCAACTTTGCTATACATTCTAAACATTTAATCAAATGTTGGGGGGAATCTACACCTACAAGAACATATATTACTTTTAACCATTAACAAATGGTCACTTACATTACTTTTTAACTTTTTAACAATTAACAAATATAATACACAATTTTGTTACTTTCCTCTAGAATGTATCATTCTATGTGTTGTACAAAGTTAATAAATTAATTAGATGGCTTATATAATCAATACACATTCATAACTATAGCTCATCAAATTTAGAATAAGTCTGATCTGATTTCATCAGAATATTTACTTCTATTTCCATGCAAGAATACGGTTTTACATATGTCTGACCCAGTACCAATTCAAAATAAAAGTCTCATCCATCTACTTCTAAAGCATACATATATAAAGGATTAATTTAAAGAAACATCTAGCATTGAATATTTTATAATCCCTCTGAACAAAAAGGAAGAACAGTTAAAATGGAAAACAGGTATTAACCTATGAAATTAGTACAAATATTCTCAAGTAGCTCAGCACCTAATCCAAAAATTTATCTGTATCTAAAATATTAATTAAAAGAACCATAGAATATATATTCTTCCCTAGAATGTTTCAACTTCCAAAAACTACAAATGCCAAGAGCTTTATGTGACTTGCCTTATACCTCAGAACCTTAGATTTTTTTTTACCACACACCCTACCCCTGGATTTAAAGCCTCAACTACCACCTGTTACTTGAAAGAATGAGAAATCACAGTAACTATATGAGATGCTCTTTCAAAGGCATTTATCTTTTATGAAAAGCAGGCAGTGTAGCTTTATTTGCCAAGAATTATTCTGAACCATGTCACCTCAAATTGGAAAACTGAGTGAACACATTTTAAAACCCAAATTAAATCCCTAAGAAGGAAATTCCATAAAAAAAGTTTGTTAATAAAGCCTACACTGTTCTCTACAAGTATACACTTAATTTCCTTGAGATTTTAAGAATAATCATGATTTTTATTTAGTATAAATATAGGAATTTCCACATTTAAATGTTTTCATTTATCCAAAAGAACACTCCACAAAGATACTGTTACTAGTTAAAATACAAATCACTAAAAAAATGCTTGATCTTTGTCAAAACTGCTTACAAATAATATAAAAAACACACAAACCTGAAAACACCTACTATTGAAGCACTTAAGGACTGTCACAGAAAAATATAAAGAGAGCAAATTGTCTGGGATGTGCCCAGCTTCTAGTTCAAATTCTGGTTCACACAATGGTATTTATTTAGGGGGAAGGTGTGTTGTTTATGGAAAAGTCTTGTAAGACTTTCACATTTTTCTTACTTATCCTCAGATAATGTTGTAAAAATCTGCTCATCAATGAAAATGGTATAAGAAACAAATGAATCTCTTTTCCTCCCTTTTTACTATCTATAGTCATTGGCATATCAAAGTTTTACTCAGCTTATTACACATTTACTACCCAACTGGATGCAAATACATATAGACTATGATAGGCAATGTTTAATTTAACATTGATCAATAAAATAGATTTATCCAAATGTAACAACTTCACCACAATTCTCTGGATCATACGTATTCTAAATAAAGCTACTTGGTTTCTAATATTATGCACACCACATTCCATTTTAATTATAACATTCGTCTACAAGAAACACAAAATAATTCAAAACTATGTTAGTAATTAGTTCTGGTATGGTCCATTGTATGCAATCAGGAAAGTACAGGACTTAATTAGTTGCTACCAAATTGAAGCAATGAAAAAGGTTAAAAATCAAAGTACTTAAAATTAAAATATGGAATTACCCCCCTCCCCAATACTACAGGGACACAAAACAACAACTACTGTCCCATCAAGCAAAAGTGGAAAACAAACAGAGAGCATGTGTGTAACCTCACTTACCATCTTTTTGTTATTCTACTTCAACAGGTCAAGAAAGGTGAAGAGAGAGAAGGTAGAAGTAAGAGTCAGAAAAGGCCTAAATAAAATCCTCACTGAAATTTTTAAACATACAAGCAATAGAGACAAATTAGGTAGAGGTCAGATGCAGTACTATATTTTACGGAGTTAATAATTAGGGCCAAATTAACATGGACAGTTATTACTCCTGAAAGAAAATTAACTCATTAAACAATTTAAATTTCCAGTTTTTAGTCTATCACCACATTTCAGCTAACAAAACACAAAAGTATAAGTCAATCCACTAGGCACAAGAATCCCAAAAAGTCAAATTTCTTTACTTCATTACTGAATTTAAGAACCTTAATTAAGGAAAATAAATAACAGAAAAGGTCTAGTTGAGTAGGTAGAGGGTGAGTTTAGAGTGTTTTTTTTCTAAGCTCTAGTAGTCAAGTTAAATTTGACACAGATTTCTTTTACTATTTTCTACTGGAAGAACAAATTAACTTGAGAGACTTAAAAGACTGAGCAGATTGAACAGAAATGAGCCAACAGAACACAGAATGACAAACCATACAAGCAAATGCTACTAGGGAATTCCTTAGCAAAAATGTCTTAGAATATAGGCTAGTTTCATTTCTATCACTTGGCCTTAAAAAGCAAGAAAGTGGGAGTGAAAAGATATGTAATCATTTGTGCCATGTTAGAGACTAAAATGGTTAATATGTGATGTATCTGTATACCTCAAAAATGTTATTCTCCATAAAGTAGATAAAAAAGACATTCTTTAAAAGCCTAATATTGAATAAAAACTGTGATTTCCAACTTCATTTAAAAAGCTTGTCCTTATCACTGGTATTGGCTAAATTTTAGGTCATTCATTTAAGATTAAATTCAATCAGAATGTAAGGCATTGACAAAAACAGAAGGTATCCCCCCCCAAATTTCCCAAAAGACCCTGAAAAAAAATATATCATTTTGAACGTCCCATTTGATTGTAAACAGAGGCCAGAATCATTCACTACTTTAAATCTTTAAAAATGTAACCCGGAACCTCATTTTCGGTTGGCATCTATACTCATTATGTAACTCAATTCTCTAGTACCAAGAGCAGAGAGCTACCAAGTAGCAAGTCTCTCTCTAGCTATTACTACCTTCCTAGGTATCTCAAACAAATGTCCCAAAGAGGTACACTTAACTGGTATTTCAAATGACTCATAATCTAACTGAAGTTCTATGAAAGACTGTCCAGATAGGATCAACGATGCTAGCTTGTTCACAAATAATTCAGTAAAATGGCCCTTAAATTTGACTGCATTTTTTATAATCTCATCCCGAGGCCACCTAAAGAATTTAAGTCAATTGGTGACCACTGTCCTTTTGATTGTTCTGTTTTCTTTTCTTTTAAAATACTGTAATTCCCACTTCATTTCCAGTCTTTTTAACACAGAGAAAAATCTCTCATCCTTAATGTCCAATCTCTCACGTTAAATACATGACAACCTTCCTCCGCTCTCCTTACAGTAAGAGAAATAATGCAATAATGCAAGGCCAACTCAAGATGTGAGCACCTTCTTCCTGTAGCTTATGGAAATCAGTTACTCTATTAGTGAAAAAAAGAACCAATAAAATGTATACCCTGTGTTTTCCTGACTAGCTATATTAAAAAGTAGGAGAATTAGACCATGAGAAGGAAGGAAAAGTCATAGGTCCCAACGAGACACTAACATATAATGAAAAATATATGGAACTGAAAGACATAAAAATATCAGGCTGATTTCTTTTAAACATTATATGTAATAAGGGCTTTAAGTCCCTAATACAATGTTCACATCAACATAAAAATCTTATTGAGTTTTACTCCATTCAGAGAGTAATGGCCTATCAGTTTTTGTGTCTTTCTTCAAGTGTTGATATAAATTAAAAATACAAGAAATTCTGCCTCTTTGCTTATCATGGTATCGTATCTTATAACTACTTAATTCAAAGAACACCCCACAAGTTTTAATCCTCATTTATCAATAAATAAAATATTACCTTGATTTCAATGTTTCCCACTTTGGTGGTTGATCTGATAATAGGTCTTCCAACCAAAGCTGGGAAGATGTGTTCTGGAAAGTTAGAGCCCGCATATCCACACTTCACAAACTGAAAGAGAACAGTAAAAATGGATTAGTGTCAAGGTATTTACCATGTCCATTTAAAGAGAGCATCTGGAAAATACCACTTCACATTTATACAATATTTTAAACTTCTGGTGCTTTCAAATTATCCGAAGTCGTCACCCAATCTATTCTATCTTCCTTTTATTTCCTTTATGGCATGGACTACTTCAGAGTTTATGTTTATTTACCAGTTAACTACTTATTCAGTGCGCAGGTCTCCCTACTACAGGGAAAGTCTCAGAAAGTCAGGGAGCTTAAGCTGGGCAGTTCATGGTGGAGCCCAACACCTCAAAGAGATCTCAGCACACAGTGGTCATACAAGTGAGAAACAGATTCACTTAACAAATGCTAAGAATTTTTAAAAAGAGAAATGTCAGAGACTGAACAGAACTAATGTTTCAATTATCTTTGGCAATTCACTTAAGCAACATTTACCAAAATGGGGGAGAAAATGGCATCGGGACTAGCATCATATTAAAAAAATATATTTGGGGCATTTTTTTACTGTTTACACTTTTATATTTAGATAAATGTATTTAGTGATGCCAAGTAACCAGAATTTTATATTCAGATAGTGTAGTTCTCCAGTAAGGGGATTAACACTGACCCTGAAAATACTTTTAAGAAACTGATACACTTCAGGGAAATACAAATCAAAATCACAATAAGATACCACCACCTCACACCAGTCAGAATGGCTAAAATTAGCAAGTCAGGAAACGATGGATGCTGGTGAGAATGTGGAGAAAGGGGAACCCTCTACACTGTTGGTGGGAATGCAAGCTGATGCAACCACTCTGGAAGACAGCTTGGATGTTCCTCAAAATGTTGAAAATAGAGCTACCCTACGACCCAGCAATTGCACTACTGGGTATTTACCCTAAAGATACAAATGTAGTGATCCAAAGGGGTATGTGCACCCAAATGTTTACAGCAGCAGTGTCCACAACAGCCAAACTATGGAAAGAACCTAGATGTCCATCAACAGATGAATGGATCAAGAAGATATATATATATATATATATATAATAGAATACTATGCAGCCTTCAAAGGAAATGAAACCTTGCCATTTGTGATGAAGTGGATGGAACTAGAGAGTATTATGCTTAGTGAAATAAGTCAATCGGAGAAAGACAACTATCATATGATATCCCTGATATGAGGAAGTGGAGATGCAACGAGGGGAGTTTGGGGGGTAAGAAAAGAATAAATGCAACAAGATGGGATTGGGAGGGAGACAAACCGTAAGAGACTCTTAATCTCATAAAACAAACTGAGGGTTGCTGGGGGGAGGTGGGTAGGAAGAGGGTGGTGGGGTTATAGACATTGGGGAGGGTATGTGCTATGGTGAGTGCTGTGAAGTATGTAAACCTGGCAATTCACAGACCTGTACCCCCGGGGCTAATAATACATTATATGTTTATAAAAAAAATTTAAAAATTATAAAAAAAAGGAAACTGATACACTAAGAGACTTAACAACTACAGTAAAACTGAAAATAGAATCAAGGGTTTTTAATTTTTGTACCAATAATACAGCCTGTTCAGTTTTATTTTTAAGAGCAGACATTGCAAGGAAAATGCAATTAAAAACTTGAGGGCAGAAGGAGGAAGCTACAGACCAGGAAATGTAATCATAATCTCTACCTTCTTCCTTAACAAGTCTTTATTCATGTAAGTTATATTGTACAAGGATTTTTGTGTCTACTGATAAATCCCAAGTGCCTAGAACAGTGTCTGGAATGTAGGAAGTGCATACTATATAACTGACCAATAAAAATTTAAAATTTTGCTGTTGATTTGGAAGTATGATACCATGATTATTTTATTTTTTTAATTTTTTATTCTTTCAAGATTTTATTTATTTATTTGACAGAGAGAGATCACCAGTAGGCAGAGAGGCAGGCAGAGAGAGAGAGAGAGAGAGAGAGGAGGAAGCAGGCTCCCTGCCAAGCAGAGCCTGATACGGGACTTGATCCCAGGACCCTGAGATCATGACCTGAGCCGAAGGCAGAGGCTTAACCCACTGAGCTACCCAGGCACCCACCATGATTATTTTAATACAAAGAATTTGTTTCATCTTAAGAAAAAGTACATTGTTTCATGGCTCCAGGCCCCATACATTCTCTGAAAAGAATTAAGGAGAAAAACAGTATCTGAGTGTGACACATGACAATAATAAGAATGTTGACAGAAACTATTAACCTACCCCTTGACAGAAAGCTACTGTGTACACAGAACTGTTTTATTTGATGGTGGTAAAACTTAGGAATGATCTTAAACTTACTGACTTCTGACTAACCCCACCAAAATATCGAATTTTCATATTTTGAAGATCTCTATACCAACCCTGTTGGAAATGCTGATGAACCACATTTAACTATAAATAGCCTAGAACATTCTGCCACCCAGAATTTGAAGTGAATTTCAAGTCTTTTATAAATAGAATTTTAAAAAATGTATTAAAGTCATGACTTATGCTGATTAAAGCTATGAAAAATCTGTCTGAAATACCACCTGACTTCCTACCCTCCCAGTTCACATTTACATTCTATGATCTCCATAAAACATACTGTCCATATACACGTTCTTCCAAACCCACAAAACCTAGTCCTGGTCAGTTAACCTCTAAGTCATCAAGGCTAGGGTATTTTTCAGTAGCTACCTGTTTCTAAAACTATGATACAATTCTTATTGGATTATCTTCCAAGGCAATAGTAGGATATGATGGCATAAGGAATAATCTTTTTTTTTTTTTTTTTAAGTTTTATTTATTATTTGGCAGAGAGAGAGAATACAAGCAGGGGGAGCTGCAGGCAGAAGGAGAGGGAGAAGCAGGGAGCCAGATGTGGGGATGGATCCCAGGATCCCTGGGATAATGACCTGAGCCACCCAGGTGCCCCCAACCATACCCAAATTTCTATATGAATAACATTCGTCATGATCATCAGCCTAATACCAGCATTAGTCAGAATTTACCTTCTATTCCAAATATAGAAACAAATACTATGCAGATATTAAATTCTTATGTTTACCTCAAAGTAATGAACAGATAAGGACACTGGGTGGGTCAAAAGTGTCCATTCCAGGCTGAAAATGCTCCCTTATATAGTTATAAATGTTTTTAAAGAAAATTATAGAATGACTGAAAAAAGAATCGACAAGTTTCCAAGGGCCATCTTCAGCATATTAAATATAAACAAATGATTTAAGAGAGAAATACTATCTAAAATTGAAGGTGGGTAGACGAGCCTGGCATGGGAAATAAATCAAATCCTGGTGCATGGAGGAGGCTGTGAAGGTTGACATGCTTTCCCTCTCATTCTGAGCTACACAGACTCAGAAACACACAACATGGCAATACATAAATAATCACAATTGTCAATGTTTACTGATTATAAATGCTCAGATGGGTGGTTTATAGCTCAAAATTCTCATTTGAGCATATTTTTGTTTGTTTGAGCATATTTTAAGGGATGAAATATTTGCCATGTGATTAAGGTAAAAAGACATCCCTGAAATAGGAGATTCCCTGAAACTATAAAAACAATTGTAAACCCATTTATTCCTGTGCTTTACAAAATAAGGAAAGTTGGCATTTAATTCAAATTAAACATACCAATCACTTATTAATGAAATTACTTATGCAGTTTAAGCAGTAGCTTACTGGAAGCAAATGCGGCTTTAATAATCCAGTGCCCAGGAGGACCTGGGTGGCTCAGTAGGTTAAGCCTCTGACTTCAGCTCAGGTCATGATCTCAGAATCCTGGGATTGAGCTCCACATCGGGCTCTCTGCTCAGCAGGGAGCCTGCTTCCCCCACCCCCTCTGTCTGCCTGCTGCTCTGCCTACTTGTGCTCTCTCTCTCTGTCAAATAAATAAATACAATCTTTTAAAAAAATAATAATCCAGTGCCAGCACTCCTACATGGTATTAGATACTCAGTCAAAATGACAATAGCTGCACTATTTCTTATTATTTCCAATGTGAGAGCATTAATAGCTATAATAACAAGACTTTAATTACAATAATCTATTTTTAATAACAAAATGAAGACAATTTGACATTTCCTTTCTTGCAAAAAGTCAGTGCCTTAAAAAAAAATCTAATTCATGTGATAAAATGCAAAGAAAACAGTCTTTTCCAAGCTACTCATTTGGTATCATTTTAATCCTTGCAATACCTCCCCCAGTCTAATCATTTTAAGGCTTGGACTTAGTTCTCTCATTGTGTGCAAGAAGGTTGAGTTTAAAAAAATAGATATTACCATATATAGTTTCCTCTTCATAGCACTGTGGTTTGAACTAACTCCCTTACTTGCCACTGAGTCATCAAATGGTAAGAACATGAACAGTATAATGTTCTTTCAAGCAAAAATAAAGAAAAAAATCCAACTACATTTGCTCTAAAAGTATCTTTCTCCCCTCAAAATATAAACTGGGATTTATACAGCCCCATTTGAGCTTATTTAATTTGTATTTTTCCTTTATTAATTTAATCTGATGGTATGGATATATTCATTAATTTAATTGCCTAGTGATTATTCTCATCTTAAGCCACAAAAATACTTTTTCTATTTCAAAGCATTTTGCAGAGTGAAGCCAAATTTGTTTTTGGTTTGTTCCTACTTCAAGCACTCCTAAATTCAAAACATAAACTAGCATAAATCTGATAAAGCACACTATAAGCAACAACAAATGTGAAAATTATAAATGAAAGCATAATTATCCGAGCACAAGAAGTTTACTTTGTATTATTAGACCCTAAAAATTCTACCAGCCATACAGTAAGCACACGAGTCTTTCCTGTCAGTGAACTAGCTTAATGCTGATGAAATCACCCAAGTTTGGTAACAATACACTCCAGGGACCTGGGCCCAACTCTTGAAAGACACCTAAACCTAAACAGATCTCCAGATTTTCACCTGTGTGGCCATTTTCAGTGGTTCTATTTAGATGGAAGGTCTCTTTTAGGTTTGAATGGTTATGAAGATGAAATGCATAAATTATTGGAATTAGGTTAAGTTTCCTTCCTCTAGGCCACCCTAATGAGAGAGACCCCGTCTAGTTGGGAGCTTGTGAGGAAGAGAAGCAGGACCAACATTTGACATGTGATCACAAGACTCACCCACTCTTAGAGCTTTCCAATTAGGGCCTGCCAGCGGGGATTAAAAAAAAAATCATCAATTTCTCAAATAGCCTATAAGCCTAAAACCTAAAATATGTTAAGAGACCAGTTGCTTTAGGGTAACAACTATTTATGCAAGTTCTTAGAAATTAAAATTGAACATCTTCTGTAATATTTAGTTGTAGATAACTCAGTATAGGTTCAGGTACTGAAACAAAATCAAGAGGACGATGAAATATAAGCAGTAAGAAATAGAGAATTTCTGTGTTTAGAATCCTATATAAATTTTCGGATATCACAGCATTCCTAGCTACATATTACATCAGAACTGTCTCTTCATTTGAAGCCAATCATGTCTATATAAAATCTGGATAAAATTTTAAAGAACTAGAAATTTAACACCAAATACATAAATTTTGTTCAAATTAACTACATTTTTCCTTTACTGATCTCTTAAGGTACAAGATTCTTAAACTAAGGATTAGCCATAAGCCTAATTATTAACAGACAATCAGCTTTCTAACTCAGGTAACCTAATGAAATAGTAACAAAAATGAACTCATGGCTAACATTCCTATTCTAACTGAATATCAACAAACTCATACACTACAAATACAGAGCTTGTTACCCTTCGAAGAGGAGGAATCACTGAAATATAACTGGCTCTGATTTCTAAAGATTATCAGACATATTTAAAAAATATTTTAAATTCAATTTTTAAAGCTTTAAATTTTTTAGAGGTCAATTTCAGACTACAGGGGGAAGCAGGCTACTTTTTTTTTAAGCATCTTTAACTGGGTTTTAGCTGTAAAAGCAATAAATGTTTATAGTTAATTTGGTTTAAAGATAGTCTCACATGTTTTGTTAAAAAAACAAAATAGAGCACTTCCCAATAATTCAGAAGAGTCATGAAGTCTTTCCTATCTTCCCTCATTCTTAACCCCCAGGCTCACAGGTAACCACTACAAACATATCACTCCCTCTAAAACTTCCATGTACAAGTTCGTGGACACATAAACATATTTAATAAAATAAAGAACATTCACATAAATGGGATCATTCTAAAACTTCTTTTTTTTTTTTAAGATTTTATTTACTTGACAGACAGAAATCACAAGTAGGCAGAGAGGCAGGCAAAGGGGGGGGCAGGCTCCCTGCTGAGCAGAAAGCCTGCTGCTGGGCTCGACACCAGAACCCTGGGATCATGACCTGAGCAGAAGGCAGAGGCTTTAACCCACTAAGCCACCCAGGCGCCCCTAAAACTTCTTCTTCTTCTTTTTTTTTTTTTTTTTTTTTAAGATTTTATTTATTTGACAGAGATCACAAGCAGGTAGAGAGGCAGGCAGAGAGAGAGAGGAGGAAGCAGGCTCCCTGCCGAGCAGAGAGCCCGATGCGGGACTCGATCCCAGGACCCTGAGATCATGACCTGAGCGGAAGGCAGAGGCCCAACCCTCTGAGCCACCCAGGCGCCCTAAAACTTCTTTTTTAAGTTAACAATAAACCTTAGATATTTCCACAGTGGTGAATCTACCTTTTTTTTAAGTATACCATTCTGTATGGATGTTTCCACTGTGGTGAATCTGCCTTTTTTTAAAGTATACCATTCTGTATGGATGCCCCATTATATGATAACCCTTATTACTCTCATATTTTTAACTTAGTTCATATAAAACTAGTGTGATCATTGCTTGTAAAAAAGTCTGTAGCACAATAAGGGCAGTATTATGCCAGTAAATATCAGCTCCTTTTTCCCCCTCAACAATCCACTTTCCAAAATGTTTTAATGTTCAAGTAAAATCTAGACGCCTGGGTGGCTCAGTGGGTTAAGCCTCTGCCTTGGCTCACTCATCCCAGGGTCTCAGGATCCATCCCATATTGGGTGCGGGGAGCTTGCTTCCCACACCCCTCTCCCTGCCAGGCATTCTGCCTACTTGTGATCTCTGTCTGTCAAATGAATAAATAAAATCTTTAAAGAAAAAAAAGTTCAAGTAAAATCTTTTTTTTTTTTTTTTTCAGATGTACAACAGAGTGACATATAGGACAACTATATGTTATGCTATGCTCACGGTGGGTGTAGCTACCATATAATAATGCTACTCAGTACCTCTGACTATATTCCCTAAGCTGTACCTGTCATCCGTGATTTACTCACTCCATAACTGGAAGCCTATTTTAATTCATATGTCACATTTATGGAAAAAGAGAAAAGTCACAAAATATTGCAACTCCAAAATGGTTAGAAATCATTGTAATGCAGGGGGAAATGATCACTATAGAACTCATCCCAATTAAGTAACATTTCTGTCTTCCAATGTTCCACTGTAAGTTTTTTTTAAATGGGGGCGGGGAGTTGAAAGCAACAACTTTCCACTGATTTCTAAATCACTGTTTCAGCCAGATTTTTACCATCATTTGCCTTTTTGAATCTTAAAGACTAACATGATCTGTGTTCTGCATCTAAGGAAAAAAATGGGGGGAGGGAGGTAACAAACTTGGTTAACTTCTCCCAAGGTCCACAATTTAACACATGGGGCTTAAAGTGGTCTTCGATCTCCCAAAATCAATAGAACATACTGTCTCTGCGGGGCTGCACCGAGGCCAAATTCCCAGCATGCAGAACAAAAAGTAAATGATGCTTTGCTCAACTGCACCCCACACCCCAAACTGCGAAAGGGCTGCGGCTCGTTGCATGACAGCACTTCCCTTTTTCTTCAAACCCATTTCCTGCCTCCCGTTCGGTATCGTCAATGATACAGGAAGAGGAAGAAGGCCTCTGGGTCTTTCTCCTTTCTGCAGAACCGGAGACCCGGGGGAATGGAACCCTCATCGAACAAACCTACCCAGTCTTTTACCCCTCCAGCCCTTTAGCCAAAGTGTCCCCATTCGGGCGCGGCGCCGGCCGCCGCCGGGCAGCAAGCTGGATCCCCCTCCAGTGTCGGCCTTCCCCACCGCCTCACCCCGAGTCGCGGAGGTGGCAGGCTCGGGGAGACCAGAATGGGATCGGTCCCCTCACTCCCCACGCCCGTGAAGGCCGGAAGCGCTGCCCCGCGCCCCCTGGTCCGGGCTGCCCGAGGGCCCAGGGGTGCAACCCGGACCACCGAGGGCCCACGCGCCACTAGCACATCTCCGCCCCGGCTTGAGGCCACGACTTCCCCGCCGGCGCTTACCCCGGTGCCGTTGTCGCACACCACCACCTTCCTGCCCTGGCTGTCCATCGTCGGTCCGGAAGAGAGCCGCCGCCGCGGAACGACCTAAGCCCCTACTGCCCGGCCCTTTCCTCTTCCTCCTTCTTCTTCGCGGCCCCTCCTTCGGGCCAACTTTCTTCCCCCAACCGGAAGTCAACGCCCGGCCCCACCCGCCATTTAAGATACAGCCTGCACGGAAGGGGTGGGGGTGGGAGGGAGGAGGCCGAGACGGGCAGTAGTGAGACCCAATAAGAGACGTTTAAGTTCGAAGCCCCGCCCACAACTCCTGTTTCAGCTTGGGCTCCCTCTCTGCGGTCGCGGTCACCGCCCACCCGGCTTCTTTTTTATGGCTTCTAGTTCCTGGAGCTTTGTGGGGGCATTAATGGCGGCTGATCTAGGGGACGTTGAGGCCCAAGGCGCTGCAGGAGGTGAGGGCCTCCCTTATCCGTCTGCCAAAAAGAGGCAGGCAGGTGAAGGACGCTGGATCTGTGCGAGATGGCAGTGGAATGTAGAGAGGAGACAGCCTGGAGGGTGGAAGGCAGGGGAAACAAATGGACATCTCTGTTGAACCTACTGTTGAACATGGTTTGGTGTGTCATGACTTCTAGGGCTCTTCAGGGAACAGAGCTGGGATGGATACACGCATATGAAGTCATGGATTTATACTGATACCTCCAATTCCAGCCCAACTGTTTTTTGCCCAATTTGCCCTTAGTCAAGAGAGCAGGAGTGGACACTTATCTTTTCAGGCCCCTTGCTCACCAGTTCTCTTCCAGCAGCACCATGTTCCTTCACACCTCTTCACTGTATGTACCTGTTTGAATCCAGAGTCTTAACTTTGAAATCAGACAGTCTCAGTTTCAGATATGGCTCTGCCACTCAAGGATTCGGTGATTTGTATTTATCTTTGCCTATACATACGAATACTAACCTCTACTTCCACGGGTGGTTGTGAGGGTAAAATTCTATGCATGGAGTATCTATTCAGTGGTAGTTATAGATTATTATTTACATACTTTTAAATGTATAGTTCTTTCTACCTATAATGCTTCTCCTTTTTTTTTTTTTTTTAACCAATCAGGAGACTTCTCATGCTCTAAGATCCAGTTGTCACATCTGTGAAGACTTTGCTGATAACCCTCAAGAGGCTCCTTACTCTTTCTTCACTAATTAGTTTACCATGGACATAGGAATAATATTCTTGTGCTTTTAATATTCAACAAATATTGGATGAGTGATATTAAAATTTATCTTGAAAAAATGCCAGCATTTTTGAGAGGTGAGAACTAGAATTGTGCCTTTCACACGGCTGTACATGTGCACTGACTAGATTAAAGCTTGGATCATAAACCACTCAGTCTAGTATTCTAATACTAGGCTGCCTCTCAGTTTTCACTTTGTTCTTTTATTAGACCAGTCGTTTTCAAACCTTTATAAGGGCTTAGGCAGCTTTATTCAAATTTAATCTTTCTAAAAAAAATAATAATAATAAAATAAAATTTATTTATTTATTTATTTATTTTAGAGAGTGCAGGATCATGGGGGGTGCAAAGGAAGAGAGAAACTCCTCAAGAAGACTCCCCGCTCCGTGTGGAGCCTGATGCAGGGTGGGCTCAATCCTAGGACCCTAAGATCATGACCTCAGTCGAAATCAAGAGTCCACCACTTAACTGACTGAGCTGCCCAGGTGTGCCCCCTCAAATTTAATCTTACATGGAACCTCAACATATAAAATAAATTAAAGCTGCCATAATAGTGGAAAGTTTGAGAAATTAGAATGGATAGAAGTCTTCAGGGAAATATGTCTTCTCTGCACCTATTTCAGTGGTTGTTGAAGTACCTTAGCCTACTGAACAGTGCATTAGTTCACAAATTACACATCTTCCTTTTGTGGCCCCAGTGCCTGGCGCTGTAAAATTTTCCTGGAAGTATATTTATTTGGTCTCAGCAAATTGAACTCAAGCATTGCTGTGTCCTTTTATTCTTCCCCTCTGTGCTTTTTTTTTTTTTTTTTACTGTTTAAGAGATTATATTTTTGTTTTTTTTCTGATTATAAAAATAGTATATGCAGATGATAGAAAATATCAACAAATATCCATTTACTTACTAATGGAAATGCAGCAAACCCTTGATCATGCAAATTCAGATGCAGCACTATTGGTGACTGGTTCCTAACTTCTATACCAGGTGAAACCTGGTCATTTCACTTTCCTCAAAATAATGTGATTACATATTTTAGGTGATTATTTTAGGGGAGTAGGAGAGGGAGTCTTCATATCTATCCTCTGTCATGGTTTTATGTACATTATTCCACACAAAAATCTTGCTAGACAGATATCCCCATTTTACACATGAGAAATGAGGGCTTGGGGTGCCTAGGTGGCTCAGTGGGTTAAGCCTCTGCCTTCAGTTCAGGTCATGATCTCAGGGTCCTGGGATCGAGCCCCGCTTTGGGTTCTCTGCTCAGCGGGAAGCTGGCTTCCCCCTCTCTCTCTGCTTGCCTCTCTGCCTACTTGCAATCTCTCTCTCTATGTCAAATAAACAAATCTTAAAAAAAAAAAAAAAGAAAGAAATGAGGGCTTTAAAATATTAAGTCCTGTAAGGTCATAGGATATGAAGAATACATAACAGATACCAGTATGTTGTTATTTGTCATCAGTGAATATTCTGAAGTTGAAAGAATGTTAGAAAAACCCAAATAAATTTAATACAAGGCTGATACACTGAAAACTACAAAACCTTGTTTAGAAAAATTAAAGAAGATCTGGATAAGTAAACATACCATGTTCATGGATTGAACACTCATTGGTTTGATTTGGTTTTTAAAGATTTTATTTATTTATTTAACAGAGAGATAGAGAGCACAAGTAGGCAGAGCCGCAGGCAGAGGGAGAGGAAGAAGCAGGCTCTCCACTGAGCAGGAAACCCAATGCAGGGCTTGATCCCAGGACCCCAGGATCATGACCTGAGCCAAAGGCAGCTGCTTAACTGACTGAGGCCTGCAGGTGCCCTGAACACTCATTATTAAGATGACAGTTCTCTTCAAATTGATCTGTAAATTCAAATGTAATCTCTATCAAAACCCCAGCAGCCTTTTTTCTTTTTAGAAACAAGTTTGATCCTGAAAGTTATATGGAAATGCAGAGGAGCCAGAATAGCCAAAACAATTTTGAAAAAGAAAAGCAAAAGTGGCAGACTTCCACTGATTTCAAAACTTATTATAAGGTACGGTAATGAAGACGTAGGATATTGTCACAAGGATGGACATATAAATCAATGGTACAGAATAGACAGCCCAGAAATAACCTTACATTTATGGCCAATTGATTTTCAACAAATCTGCTAAAACAATTCAGTGGGGAAAGAGCAATTTTTAAAAAAAACAAATAGTACTTGGACAACTAGATATTCTTATATGTGGAGAAAAAGAAGAACTTTGATCCTTCACACTATACACAAAAATAAATTCAAATGGATCATAGATTTAAATTTAGAAGAGCAGGTGAGCCTGGCTGGCTCAGTTGGAGGAGCATACAACTCTTGGTCTTGAGGTTATGAGTTTGAGCCCCACATGGAGTGTAGAGATTATTTTAAAAAATCTTTTAAAAATTAAAGATAAAAATAAATAAATTTAGGATAGCTAAATTTATAAGTTCTGGGAAAAAAAGGTGAGAAAAATATTTTGTTGTTAAGCAAAAATTGCTTAGACATAACACCAAAATCATGATTCATAAAAGAAAAAAATGATAAATTGGACTTAACAGAAATTTAAAAGTTTAACTCATGTATTAAGACAAAAGACAAAAGACAAGCCACAGACTAAAAGATTTTTGCAAATTATATATTCAACAAAAAACTTGTATCCAGAATAAATTAAGAACATATAACAATAATAATAAGATAAATTATCTAATACTAAAAGTGGGTGAAAGATTTGAGTAGACATTTCACCCAAGAAGTTTTATGAATGACTAATAAGCACATGGAAAGATACTCAACGTCATTATTCATTAGGGAAATATAAATTAAAACCATAATGAAAGTGGTGGCCTGCAGGCAGTAAGGCCATAGGTGGACTGGGTCTTGTGCTCCTCCACCAGACTGGTAATGCAGGGCCCCTCAGGCACTCCAGCTGGGACCACTGGGCAGGCTGCCCTCAAGGCTAGTGAGAGCTGCCAGGCAAGAGTCTTGCACTCCTGCACAGTTTTGGCATTTTCTTGCAGGGGCTGCTATGTGCAGTGGCCTTCAGCATGTTGATTCTCAAACCTAAGAACCAAAGCATGAAAGAAGTCCCTAGAGGATATGGTTTTTAGACACTTCCAAACAAGTCATAGGAATGTTATTCATCCACTTTGCAAATGTGTACCTAGCAGATCTCATCGAATAGGACCCTTGTTCACTCCAGCTTTCTCTTGAGACACAACTGTTAGCAAGTTGCTCATCTCTGTGGACATGCAAGCCATGAGCATCTTAGTTGAGTAGCAGTAGTGGGAGCTCCTGCATTTGGACAAATGTGGAGACCCGCTGCAGTGTGGAGCCCAGGTCCAGCAGTGTGCTTTTACATCTTGATCATGATTTTTGAGAAGTCTGTCACCTTCATCGTCCTCATACTTCAGTGGAAAAAGGTGGCCCATTGAGTCCCACTGAAAACCCGAATCTGAAATTGGCCATCATCATGCTGATTACCCTTTTCTTTTTTTGATAATGCCTTAATGTTTTGGGTAGTGGATTACACTCTTAAATTCTTCAGCATGTCCTCTGGAAGAAAGAATACAATATTTTACAAAACCATAGTGTCATTTTATCTAGGAAAAGTTAGCAATAACTCCATTTTATCTAACATTCAGTCCATATTTGTATTTCCCTAGTTATCCCAACCATGTTTATAGCTGTTTTTCTTCCTAAACCAAAAAAAAAGATTTATTTATTTAGTTGAGAGAGAAAGAGAGCACAAGTGGGAGGGGCAAACTGAAAGAGAGAGAAGATCTCAAGCAGACTCTACCCTGAGAATGATTGGAGCCCTAGGCAGGCTCCCATGAGATCATGACCTAAGCAGAAACTAAGAGTTGATGCTCAACTGACTGAGCCACACTGGAACCCTTTGTTAATCTCTTTAATCTCTTAATGTAGAATAGTCATCCTACTTTTTTTTTTCTCATGGCATTATCTTTTTGAAGAGTTCAGATCATTTGGCTATAGAAATGTTCCATGATCTGGATTTGCATGAATGCTTTCTTGTGGTTGGTTAAATTTTTAAGTGATGTTTATGCATAATGTTGTTATGGCATTTGATGATCCTGTAGACAGGATGTGTTACGTGGATATTCTTTGCTTTTGGCAATATAAAATTAACATCGTATTGATATCAGAACCAAGCAAAAATCTTGCAATACTATCAATAATGCTATTGTCTTGATTTAGATCTAGCCTAGAAAAAGTGCAATTTTTATACATACATATGCACACACAGAAAAGCAGGTATCTGTGATTTGTGATTCCATAACTCTGTTGGGGAGGGGAATAAATACTATGAAAGTTAATAAACTAAATGATTTACTATCCAAGTTCCTGACTTTATTTATTTATTCACTCACTCATTCATTTATTTATTTAAATTAGGCTCCTGCCCAATGTGGGGCTTGAATTCATGACCCTGAGATGAAGAGTTACATGTTTTACAGACTGAGCCAGGCAAGTGCCCCTTTTCTCAATGTCATTTAGCCTCTTACTTGTTTTTGGATTGTCTGTATAACATAAATACATCTCAGGGTTAGAGGAAAATAATTCTGAGGAGTTTATGCATTTTATGATACAATAGCTTTAAGGATTTTTTAAAAAAAGATTTTATTTATTTGTTTTAGAGAGAGCATGCGGTGGTGGGGGCGGGGAGAGGGGTAGCGGGAGAGAGAAAGAGAGAATCTTAAGCCAACTCTGTTTTGGGTGTGGAGCCCAACATGGGGTTAGATCTCATAACCCTGACATCACAACCTGAGCTGAAATTAAGAGTTGGATGCTTAACTGACTGAGCCACCCAGGTGCCCCTAAGTTATCTTTTAATAATTGACCTGATTACTATTTTTGGCTTTTATTGTGGAAAATTTCAAACACATATAAAAGTATAATTAAATGAACCCTATGGGCCCATCAGCTAAATTCTGCAGTGATGGGCTTTCTGCTGTTCTTGTTTCATCAATTTTTCTTCATACACAGTTTTGTTGTTCTTGTTTGGTGGGAGTATTTTAAAGCAAATATCAGGGATCATACCTTACCTCTTTTAAATACTTCAGTATGTGTTTCTAACACATCATGAATTTAAAAACATAATCATAATAGCATTATTATGCCCAACAAAATTAACAAATTCTTATTATCTCAATCCATATTTAGCTTTCCCTAGTTGTCCCCAGAATGTTTAATACATTTGAGTAATTTAATACTCAGTCCATATTTAGCTTTCCCTAGTTGTCCCCAAAATGTCCTCTTTCTCTTTTTCATTTGGTTATTTCTTTTTCTTTTTCTTTTTTTAAAAGATTTTATTTATTTGACAGAGAGACAGCGAAAGAGGTAACACAAGCAGGGGGAGTGGGAGAGGGAGAAACAGGCCTCCTACCAAGCAGGGAGCCCAATGTGGGGCTCAATCCCAGGGCCCTGTAATCATGACCTGAGCTGATGGCAGGAGCTTAACAACTGAGCCACCCACGTGCCCTTCATTTTTTTTTTTTTAATCAATATTTAAATAAGGCCTGCACATTGCATTCAGTTGATTTGTCTCTGAAGCCTATTTTAGTCTATGACACGTCCCTCTCTCTTCCCTTACACCATACTTTGGGTGAAGAAACAGGATCTTTTGTCCTCTGGAATTTCCTCATTCTGGATTTGGCTGATTGTATCCATGCAATGTTGTTTGTCTTGTTCCATTAGCCTCCATATTTTTCTAGAAATTGGTGGTTAGATCTAGAAGTTTGATTAGCTGTAGGTTCAACTATTTTGATAAAAGGGTTTCATAGACAGTGATGTACTTTTATTGTAGTGAAGTACAGAGATGTACTTTTATTGCATCACATTTGAAGAAACACAATGCGTGGATGTCCCACAGTTAGTGATGTTAAGATTATTCAGTGGATTTTGGTTTTATTGAATGATATATAAGAGAGTTCCCCATGAGTTTGCCACTTAATAGGTAAAGCAGTCATCAATGATTGTTGCCTGATTGGATCAGGAAGCAATCAAGTAGTTTGCCGGACCCATAATTTCTCATTTGCAAAGATAATAGGTTTTGACCTAATTAGCCGCTGTAGTTGCTTTCCAATAAAATTATAGCTTTAAAACTAGGTTAATTAAACTATTTTTAAAAATCAAAAAACAAAGCTCACAGGCACTTAGTGTGTATAAGCTATAGCTTTAGTTGGCATTTTAGTTGTGATAGTCCTCATTCAAAAGGTTCATATTTCTCCCCTCATCTCACTATATAAAAAAATTAACTCAAAACAGATCAAAGATTAAATTTAGGAGGTAAAACTATGAAACTCTTTTAAAAACTTACGGGGTAAGGATGCTTGGGTGGTTGGTTAACTGTCCAACTCTCGGTTTTGGCTTAGGTTGTAATCCCATAGTTGTGAGATCAAGCCCTACATTGGCTCATGCTCAGTGTGAGCACTGAGATCTTGAGATCTCCCCCTCTGCCCCTCCTACTTCTGTTCTTTCTCTCAAATAAATAAATAACTCTTAAAAAAAAAAAAAAAACCCACAGGGGGCGCCTGGGTGGCTCAGTTGGTTAAGCCACTGCCTTTGGCTCAGGTCATGATTCTGGAGTCCTGGGATTGAGTCCCGCATTGGGTTCCTAGCTCTGCAGGGAGTCTGCTTCTCCCTCTGACCTTCCCCCCTCTCATGCTCTTTCTCTCTCTCTAAAATAAATAAATAAAATCTTTAAAAAAAATAAAAGATAAAAAAAAAATAGAAAAAACCGCAGGGGGTAAATCTTTATAACCTTGAATTAGGCAATGGTTTCTTTCTTTCTTTTTAAAGATATTTATTTATTTATTTGACAGACAGAGACCACAAGTAGGCAGAGAGGCAGGCAGAGAGAGAGAGGAGGAAGCAGGCTCCCTGCTGAGCAGAGAACCCGATGCGGGGCTCGATCCCAGGACGCTGAGACCATGACCTGAGCCGAAGGCAGAGGCTTTAACCCACTGAGCCACCCAGGCACCCTAGGCAATGGTTTCTTAGATATGATACAAAAGCACAAGCAATAAAAGAAGAAATAGATAAATTGAACTTAATCAAAATTAAAAATATTTGTGCTACAAATGTTACCATCAAATGAGTGAAAAGGCAACTTACAGGATGGGAGAAAATACTGGCAAATTGTAAACCTGATAAGGGACTTGTATCTAGCATATATAAAGAAATTTTAAAATTCAATAATAAAAAAGAACTAAACCAATTTGAAAATGGGAAAAGGATTTTTTTTTTTTAAAGATTTTATTTATTTATTTGACAGAGAGAGATCACAAGTAGGCAGAGAGGCAGGCAGAGAGAGAGAAGGAAGCAGGCTCCCCACTGAGCAGAGAGCCCGATGCGGGACCCGATCCCAGGACCCTGAGATCATGACCTGAGCCGAAGGCAGCGGCTTAACCCACTGAGCCACCCAGGCGCCCGGGAAAAGGATTTGAATAGACATTTACCCATAGAAGATATACAAAATGGCCAATAAAGTTATGAAAAGAAACAGAATGATTAATATCACAGAAACATTAGGTAAATGCAAATCAAAACCACAGTGAGGTTTCACTTCACATTCACTAGGATGGTTGTAATCAAAATGACAGATAATAACAAGTCTTGACAAGGATGTGGAGAAATTAGAATCCTTATCTATTGCTGGTGGGATTGTAAAAGGGTGCTGGTGAGAATGTAAAATGGTACTGCTGCTTTACAAAGCAGGATGAAAATTACTCAAAAGAATAAACACATTTAACATATGATCTAGCCATTCTACTCCTAGATATACAACAGAGAAATGAAAACATATGTGCATACAAAAACTTGTACATAAATGTTCATAGCAACATTGTTCATAATAGCCAAAAAGTGGATACAACCCAAATGTCCATCAACCAATGAATGGATGAATGGTAGTGTGTTTATATACACAAAATCGAATATTATTCAGCTGCAAAGAGGAGTGTAGTATTAATACTGCTACATGTTATTACATGGGATGAAACTTGAAAACATTATGCTAAGTGAAGAAAGCCAATTACAGTTCCATCTATAATTTATGATTCCATTTCTATGAGATATCTGGAATGGGCTAATTTGTAGGAACAGATGGTAGATTATGGTTGACTATAACTAGGTTATAATCTAGGTTGACTAGGTTGGTGAATGTGGGGAAGGAACAGAGAAATGAGGACTGACTGCTAATAAGTATATGGTTTCTTTTTGGTTCTAAATTTGCTTGTGGTGATGGTTACAGTATTTACTTTTTTGTTTTCTTTTGTTTTATTAGGATGAAATTAACATGTAGTGTTTATATATTTTAAATAAGTGAATTTTTATGGTATGTGTATTAGATCTCAATAAAGCTTTTCTTTTTTTTTTTTTTTCCCCCAAACCTTTCAGGATAAAGGCTAAAGCAGTTCATTTTACAGGTGAAGAGAATTGCAAGTACAAAGACTCCCTGGGCCTAAAACAAGGAATGAACAAATGAACAAAAGAAAGAAAGAAAGAAATGAGTTGCTAGGTTAATTGACAAATATTTGTAAACTTGAAAGCAGATAGAGGAATGGTAGTCATTAAACCTTGGAAAGCTTAAAAATTAATGCCTGAGGTTAGAATGGGGGAAAAGCAAGCTGCTTCTTGAGGCAGAAATCTGAAAAGGAATGGATTAAAAATGGTTTAAAAATTAGACTCCTGGAGGGCCTGGGTGGCTCAGTGGGTTAAGCCTCTGCCTTCGGCTCAGGTCATGGACTCAGGGTCTTGGGATCAAGCCCTGCATCTTTGCTCAGCAGGGAGCCTGCTTCCCCCCTCTCTTTCTGCCTGCCTCTCTGGCTACTTGTGATCTCTCTCTCAAATAAATAAATAAAATCTTTAAAAAAAATTAGACTCCTAAATATCCCCCTTCAGCCCTTGCAGCCAGATGACACCTGCCCTGCTCCTCATGCCATCCCTTCTGTCAGGGAATGGAGTGGCTTTTCTCTAGAGTGAGCTAAAGCCAAAGGGACTCTGTTCTCAAGGACAGGCATAGTTGGGGACTACAGGGAGGTTAATGGGACATCTATATCCAAACCAGTGGGACACCCAGCCTCCTTCCTACTGAACTGCTAATAAACTGATAATCAGTTTTCCTATAGATACTGACAGCTGGGAATCTCCCTAACAAAAGTAGTCAAAGCTCTGCTAGGTCATACTATAGTAAAACCCACTAGTCAACAGGACTCAGTGTTTAACACACAGCTTCCAGTCAGTTTTTTAGTCTTTCTCTTCTAAATATCACTGAACAGTCTGAGATTGTCAAACACTTGAGGAGAATCTCTAATACCTAAGATAAAAACCAAAACAGTGACAATGTAGGAAAAAGAAGAGAACTTTAAAAAAATCATTATAATTAATATCTTTGTGTCCTCAGAGAGATAAGAAAATTTTAATATGATAGAAAAAGTTCAACAGAAAGGTTGGGACAAAAAGGTTAAGACACTTTCCAGAAAGTAGAGTGAAAAGACAATAAAAGTGGGAAAAAGTAGGGAAAAAATTAAACTAGGGGATCTGGCCAGGACATTTTTTTTTAAAGATGTTATTTATTTACTTGAGAGAGAGAGTGAGCATGAGTAGGGGTGAGAGGAGCGGAGGGAGAGGGACAAGCAGACTTCCCGCTGAGCGGGGAGCCGGAAGTGGGGCTCCATCCCAGGACCATGAGATCATGACCTGAGCTGAAGTCAGATGCTTAACCAACTAAGCCACCCAGGTGCCTCAGGCCAGGACACTTAATATCAGAAAAATAGAACTTACGGAAAGAAAGAACAGAAAACAGGAGGAAAGAAAGAATTTGAGAAATAATACAAGATTATTTCCAAGAACTGAGAAATAATTTTCTAGACAATGCTCCATTTCTCAGAAAGTTATTGAAGTATGTACTCCTGGAAAATGAGGCAGTTATTCAAGAAATATTTAATCACGAGAAATAGAAGACGAGGGATTCACCAAGATAGAATAGAAAATAAGAATTACATGAATGATGGTAGAACAAAAATCCCAAGAAATCTGCTGTGCATCACTCTAGAGTCTGAATCAGGACAGTGTACTTCAGGAGGGAAATCAAGCTTTCCCTCTCTCCCCACATACGCATAAACATTAGATTACCTGATTTATTTTAAGGCTTTGAGGGGTGTCTATGTGGCTCAGTCATTAAGTGTCTGCCTTTGGCTCAGGTCATGATCCTGAGGACCTAAAATTGAGTCTGGCATCAGGCTCCCTTCTCAGCGGAGAGTCTGCTTCTCCGTCCCCCTCCACCTTTTCCCCTCCCCTGGCTTGTGCTCTCTCTCTCTCAAATAAGTAAATAAAAATTAAAATGAAAGACTTTGGGAGCTGTACATATGTACTTCTAGTGGAGAGTTTTATGATAAACTAGTGATTCCTTCTTAAACAGAGGAAAAATAAGACATTGATTAAATCCAGGGGAAATTTTTAAATTGTAATACAAAAGAAATATTATTGTATATACTACATGGCTCAGTATGAGTGGAAATACCAAATAATGGTCTAATCAAATATTATAATAATTGGATGCTAGGAGGATGAGGGGAAGGGAAGGGTATGTGTGCTGGGGAGGAGTTGTAATGGAATTAAATGATCTTTCATAGTAGATGGTTAACGGATGGTGTTTAAACTGAAAAAGATCAGGCACCTGGGTGGCTCAGTCAGTTAAGAGTCTGCCTTCAGCTGAGGTCATGATCCCAGGGTCCTAGGATTAAGTCCCACATTGGGCTCCTGCTCCTCAGGAAGTCTGCTCCTCCATCTGCCCCTCCTCTCACTCAATCTCTCTTGCTCTTGTGCCCTCTCTCTCTCTCTCTCTTTCTCTCTCCCAGATAAATAAATAAAATCTTAAAAAAATAATAAACTGAAAAAGATCAAGAAATAGCTGAAGAAGAAGCATGTTCAAATATAAAGACTTAAGTATCAGAAGAAACAACTAAGAGTTGAAGGTAGTTGTTTTGGGGAAGCAGTTCAGAGTAGAAAGGGTAAGGCCAGCATTGGCTGTTCAACATTATAAGCTTTGTAAAACCGTTTGACATATTTTTTTAGATTTATTTATTTATTTATTTATTTATTTATTTATTTCAAAGAGAGCATGCACATGAGCTAGGGAAGGCACAGAGAAAGAAGGAAAGAATCTCAAGCAGACTGTCCTCTGAGCACGGAGCCCATCAAGGGGCTCCATCTATCGACCCTAAGATCATGACCTGGGCCAGAACCAAAAGTCAGTCACTTAACCAACTGAGCCCCCCACAGACTCCTGGATTACCCTCCCAAACTTTCCCAGGCTATTTAATCAAGTTACTTACAATATACACATTCCTGACAATACCCCATTGTAGCAACATTGTTATTTTCCAAAATTTTCTGCACTCAACTTAAAAGGTGTTCCTTCCCAAGAAACTGAACTTTTCTGTCAATTGCGCTTGATCAAACAGGAGAATTGGGTTCATAATGTGGATTCATTGCAAACTTTATGTATAAATCACAGTCATCAATAAAGAAGTGCTTTATTCCATCTTCTTGCCTTCTGTCAGGAAGCACGTGACCTGCAGGAACAAATGCTGAAACAAACCAGTTCTTGAATTGGTCCACAGCGTACCCGTCTGTATGGTTGGGCAGCCGCATGTTCTCAGCTATGGGGCTGAGGGCAGTGTGAGTGATGAGCCAGTTCAGATGATGATGATCAACGTTGGATTCTGCTTTCCCAGGTGGCAAAAACTCCATTTCAAAAACTGGATTATCAAGGGGGCCAGCAATTATAAAGCAGAAGCTTTCACACATTGTCTTTGAGCAACGCTCCTGCAGGGGAACAGTCAGTCAGTTTCCACCGCAGACCTGGGCTGGGCAACCTCTGCTGGAGCTCCCTGAAAACCATTTGACTTTTGTAACCTGTGTGTGAGTGTGTGTGTCTATGTCTGTGTGTTGAGTGTTGGTGGAATACCCAGTACTCAATAAAATGGCTGAATTATTGCTTTTTGGCCTTCTTTTTATCAAGGTATCCCTACCCTGCAACATAAATTGTAAGATCATAATGTATCTTGCTTAAATTAAATTTTAGCTCTTGGGTTGGGAGCTTCCTTAGGCTTCTATGTATAACAGGGACAACACCCTAGCATAATCTCATTAGTGGCACTTCTCCAAACGTTTACAACTTGATTATATATGTTGCTACCTCAACTCCACTACTTACAGTTGATTCTTACAGGCTTCTATTTCCAAGTTTAATTTTGTATCCTTGAGGCTTGCTGGCTGACTGGTACACAAGGACTCTTTTATTGCATAAATTTTATTATAAGTTGTATAAAAGATCTATATTATAATAAGAGGTATATTGCATAAGTAACGTATATAAAACTAAACATATATCCACTATAATGTGTATGATAAAACTGTGTCTATGGGGTATATTACAAAATGATGTTTAGTTTTAGTGAAGATTATTAGAGGTTTTTTAGTGAAAGATAATGTGGATACCCTCCATTACTGAAAGAAACAATGCACAGTCTATTAACCCAGTTAGTTTAAAAAAGAACACGGATTTTAGGGGTGCCTGGATGGCTCAGTGGGTTGGGTCTCTGCCTTCGGCTCAGGTCATGATCTCAGGGTCTTGGGATCGAGCCCCGCATTGGGCTCTCTGCTCATCAGGGAGCCTGCTTCCCTCTCTCTCTTCCTGCCTCTCTGCCTACTTGTGAACTCTCTCTATCAAGTAAATTTAAAAAAAACAACAACACAGATTTTAAAATACACACATGATGGTATATATTTTCTATGCCCTTACTTAGGCATGTAAATATATGTTAAAAGGATAAACTGATGTCCTCTTGGGAGAGTACAAAATTTGAAAGGGATCAAAAAGGACTTACCTTAACTAAAATATTCCAGTTTTTCTTTAAACCAGGGAGGATGTTTTCATATACTTCCCATGTAATTAAAAATTAATGTTTATAAGATAGATGTAATTTAAAATAAATTTTATTAAGGTAAAATATACATGCAAAAAAGTGCACATGGAGTGACTGGGTGGCTCAGTGGGTTAAGCCTCTGCCTTCAGTTCAAGTCATGACCTCAGGGTCCTGGGATCAAGCCCAGCATCAGGCTCTCTGCTCAGCAGGGAGCCTGCTTCCCCTCACTCTCTGCCTGCCTGTCTGCCTACTTGTGATCTCTCTCTGTCAAATAAATAAATAAAATATTTTTTTAAAAAGTACACAAATGGCACTTTTATACTCAAGACATTTTTACTAAGTGAACACAGCTACATAATCACACTGAGGTCAAGAAGTACAATATTACAAGTACCCCAGAAGATGCTCACTCTTCTCTAATCACTGTCCCACCTCTCCATCCGAAAGGCAAACAAAGACTAATGTTGCCCATTTTTTATTTTATATAAATGGAATCATTACTATATATATATATATATATATATATATATATATATCTCATTTGCTCAACATAGTGTTGTAAGATTCATTCATTCTTGTTGTATCCTGAGGCTGTCATTGCACTCAGAATTTGACGATAAACAGATGACTTTTTAATAAGGGTTTAGTGCCCCTAAACAGTTTTTTAAAAACAACTAAGTAGGCTTGAGTTTCACTTTTCAAATGAGTTTGGGGAAAATCATGCCTGACAACACCACCAACCATCAATGTGTAAGCTCCTGACCTCCAAGGGATCTGTCATCACCAAAAGAAAAGGAAATGATCAGAACAGCAGAAGTTTTAATTTGAGTCATTTGAGTTATCTAGATGAAATACATAAAATTTGATTAAATTCAGAATTTATGTATGTTTAACCTAAATAAGATATTCAGTTACTTTGACATTGTAATTAAAATCTGATGGAATAACTTGCTACCGAAAAGAAACATGAAGCGTGCGGGGGCAGTGATCAATTTAAATCTCTAATGAAGGATTAAAAAGGGATATGTTCCATGGCCAAATCCCCCAACAGCAGTGTGAAGAACAGCATGGAGCTTTTGTCACAAGCTGTTTCAGGCCTTGAAGCTTAACAAACAAGCCTAAAGTAAAAATATGTGAGTTTGTAGGCATGAAAAGAGAACCTAGTTAAGACTAAGTCTTGGGCGCTGCCTCTTGCATTGGCCTGGAGGCTCAAGACCTGTTTCTTCTGCTTCTCAGGTTTACTTCTTATCTGTGTTATGGTCTTCATGAGTCTAGCTGAGATCTTCACCAACAACTCCCAGAGGAAGCCGTCAACCCTCTTCAAACTCCGATTCATCAGCCAACCTGACTTTCAAATAAGGTGTAGACAGCAAGAGGACTGAGCAGGCAGTTAACTCTTTTTCCTCAACAGCTAATGCAGCATAGCAACAGAGTTTGGTGGTTTCCAACCTTTCCAGCAAGAAATCCCACTGAATACACTTTGCTGCTCACCTTTGGCTGCTGCTCTGAACAGTTGTCAGGCACAGTACTTATTCTCTGTGTCCAGCATGCGCAGGTCGGCTGCGTGTCCCAGTAACTGTTGTGGCACACCCTGAAATCATCAGTATTATTGTTTTGAAATAACTATGTCACTGTTCTCTTGCAGGATATAAAAAATAGTCTTCAGATACGTGAGACTACCTTCCAATTTGTTACCACCCCCTCTTAGTGTAAAAATGAGTAGCCTGGGGTGCACAGGTGACCCATGAATTAGAAGGCCCACATTCTAGTCTCCACTTTAAAAACACCTAGCTTCGTGATCCTGGTTAGACTTTCTAAACTTCTCTTACTTTATACATTTCTGTTTGTTTCTTACCCCAAATAAATGCATTGCTCTTTCAATTTACAAAAAGTAGTACCATTTTACAACACACAGTTATAACATTGAAATTTATGTTTCCTTATATTTTTCCATTGGTGATAATCTTTTTTTTTTTTAAAGATTATTTTTATTTGACAGAGAGAGACAGCAAGAGAGGGAACACAAGCAGGAGAGGGAGAAGCAGGCTCCCTGCTCAGTAGGGAGCGCGATGGGAACAAGACTTGATCCCAGGACACTGGGATCATGACCTGAGCGGAAAGCAGACACTTAACCAACTGAGCCATGCAGGCGTCCCTCAGTGGTGATATTCTAAGTAGGGTGAGCACTATATGTTCCTCGTATGCTTGTTCCTCATACACTTGTTCCTTCCTCATTCTCCTTCCCTTGCTGCCTTTTTCTCCTCAATTAGCAGAATAAGATTCTCCATATTCCCCCGTATGACCTGTATTAACATTTCTAGACGTGTGATCACTTCCTCATATTTGTTCAGGTAAATGTAATAATTGACACATTACATTTCAATTGAATTCCCTATAAATTATAAATGCAATGTGCTGGTGCCTGAAAAAATGTCATCAATGACAGACTGGGTCAGCCGCAGTGGCAAAGAAGCCTAACTAGGCTGAAGTAGACTAACTCATATTGTAGATCTATCATATAATTTTGGTAACATGGCACCTTCACTTACCACCTAGTACAGAAAACTTGAGTTTCTTTTTGAATATCTAGATTAGATTTTTATCTTGGAATGTGAAGTTGCTCAAGAAACTGACCTGTTCAAACCTGTTTGGGCGTTCTTAAGGATGAACAATTACTCTATACTCTGGTTAAGATTTTAGACTTTCCGTTGTTGATTTAGTCTGACAATCAAAAAAATGGAGAAAAAGGCTCTGTTAAACATTATAGATGGTTTTGTAAAATTTTGAGGACCTCAAGAAAAAGAGTTTACTAGGGATTTGCTAGTATCAACTTTGTACAACTTACAGGTACAATCTATTACTCATTTAGGAAGCATGGCATGAGATCACTAAGCATGTTATAGCATAGCACTATTTCTGAAAATGAACACTAGTCCATTTATGGAAGGTTAAGAGGAATCTAAATAAATTAAGCTCTAAAGAAAATAATAATGTCTCCATCTTTGTAGGAACAATGGCTGGCTATTTACTGGGCAACTTGTTTCTGTCACACACTATCTAAGCCCTCTTAATATATTATCTAACTTAACTGAATTCTACAACAGTCTGATGAGGTAAGTACTAGTACCACTATTTTACAGGTAAGAGAAGTGAGACTGAGAGAGGTTGATAGCTACTAAAGCCTCACACCTGGTAAGGACACCAGAATTCAAAGCCAAGTTTGTCTGATTTGAAGTCCGAGTTCTTTCCATGGTAAAATACTGCTGCTGTTTTTCATTCTGTGCTTTTGTTTTAGCTAATAGTTAATCATATAAATACTACATGAACTCATTCTTCTTTTAACATATGGTGCAATATAGATGCCCTTGAAGTCCCTCATTATACTCATCATTAATCTTAGTTTCCTCTAAGCTTCCTCAGAAGTAACACTGCTTTAAGTTTTGGAAGATCCTAAGAGATCATTCTTAGAATATCCATTAGATACACAGGAAAAGATTTTCAACATCATTAGTCATATTGGGAACACAAAATAAAATCACAATTAAGTACTGCTACACACTTATTAGACTATTCAGTGACTAAAAAAAAATAGTGATAACATCAAATGCTGGTAAAAATACAGAAACTGGATCTTTCAGACATTGCAGATCAGAACATAAAGTGAAATACTCAGTCTAGAAAATATGTCTGTCAATGAAACTAAGCATCACTTACCCACAACCCAGCAATTGTCTTTTGTTGTTGTTTTTATTGTTTAAAGATTTTATTTATTTATTTGACAGAGAGAGAGGGAGAGATCACAAGTAGACAGAGAGGCAGGCAGAGAGAGAGGGCAAAACAAGCTCCCTGCCGAGCAGAGAGCCCGATGCGGGGCTCAATCCCAGGACCCTGAGGCCATGACCCAAGCCAAAGGCAGAGGCTTAACCCACTGAGCCACCCAGGTGCCCCACAACCCAGCAACTGTATGCTTAAACTTTTACCCTTTTATCCTTTCACAAAGGAACCTATAGGGGAATGTTCATAGTAGTCTTACCTGCAATAGCAAAGACTAGAAACAACCCATATGTCCTTAACGAGCAAATAGTGAAGTAATGTAGCATGGAATTCTACATAGCGTGGAATTCTACATAGCATGGAAATCTACAAAAACTATCAACAAATCCAAGATGTTGAAACAGTAGGAAACCTTAGTTTCTTCTGGTCCCAAGAATTCAACGAGATAACTCTCAAATCATTCTGAACACTTGCAAACTCAACTGGAGATCAAAAAAAGAATTGCTGCAACTCCATAAATAGAAAAACGACCACTTTCTGCAAGGTAGGATGTGTGGAGAAGTGAATCCAAGGGAATATATGGGAAGATAAATCACTGGGGGAGGACTTTCCATAAGCCGACTACTGGAAAGTGATGTAGCAGTGGAGTGCAAAATTGGAACTTCTATTTTTTTTTTTTAAAAGATTCTATTTATTCATGAGAGACAGAGAGAGAGGGAGGCAGAAGCAGTGGGAGAAGCAGACTCCTTGCAGAGCAGGGAACCTGACACAGGACTTAATCCCAGGACTCTGGGATCAGGACCTGAGGCAAAGGTGGATGCTTAACTGACTAAACCAGCCAGGCACCCCCATACTGGAACTTTTAGAAGTCTGTTCCAGATAAAGGATTTCCCTGCCTCAGGTGGCTAAGGGGGGCAGAATCCTAGGTGGGACAGTGTGGTCTCAGGATCCGCTGGATCACAGAAAGAACGGGGTTGCCTGGGTGCGGCAGAGTTCCCAGGCATCAGAGCAGGGAAGCCTGTTGCAATCGGCAAGCCCAGAAGAGGACTCCCAGATTGGTGTTGCCATAAACCATGAACCTTGGCAGATTTGGGCAAGTGCTCTCTGAGCAGGGATCCAGCAAGCAGCAGAACTGCCTCCACACCACTTTCCCTCCCCCCAGGAGGAAGAGTTTGCAGGATTTGGAGACTCCAAATGGGGTCGTATGCCTGAGATAGAAATACTCAGTCACAGCCTGGGTGAGCACACAGTGTTCCTGGAGACCAGGATGATAGGAGTGATGGACAGCTTATTCTCTGAGGGCGCAGCACTGAGAAGTGGTGGTGGGGTGGGGTGCGAGTTTCCAGCTCTGGGGCTAGAGATTGGGAGGCTGCCATTTTTATTCTCATCCTCTAAAGCAGCTCAGAAAGCCTTCAGGGAACAAAAAGCCAAATAGAGAAATCCAAAGACTTACTAATTCTGGCCCCCTGGTGAGAATAGTGCAGTTCCACCTGGGGCAAAGACACCTGAGAATCCTCCCCCAGAAGATCTGCAAGAACATCCAGTTAAGATCAAGCTTACCGATTACACAGAACTATAAAACTCTAGTGCTAGGGGAAAATAATGCATAGAATTCACGTTTTTTTCCCCCATGAGTTTTTAGTTTTTCAATTTTAACTTTTTTCTTTCTTTTTTCAGCCAATTTCTTTTTTAATCAACTCTTTTTAGAAATCTATTTTAATTGTCATTTTTACATTTACATTCTATCCTTTCATCATATTTAATTATATATATATATATAAAATTTTTTTTTTAAAGATGCAGTATCTTCTAACAAACAGACCAAAATACTCCCCAAATCTAGTATGTTGCTGTGTTCTCTTCACATATCTGGTTATATTCTCTCTCTTTTCCCCTCCTCCTCCTCCTTCAACTCCTTCTTATTACACTCCTTTTTAATTTTCATCCTTACAGTTACATTCTATCCTTTCAAAGCATTTAATTTTATTTTTGTGTATATCTATAAGTTTTTCTTTCTTTACATTTTGGGATCTAGTTTTCCAACAAATAGACCAAAATACACACAAGATCTCTGTTCTGTTCACCTATCTGATCATGTTCTTTTTTTTAAATTTTATTTTATTTTTCAATTTTGGGACTCTTCTGATTTATTTAATATATATTTCTTGGGAGTTGTTATTGCCACTTTAACATTTTGTTCTCTTGTTCATCTGTTCATCTCTGAATGACAAGACAGAAAAGCTTACCTCAAAAAAGAAGACAAGAGGCAGTACTGACTGCCAGGGACCTAATTAGTATGGATATAACTAAGATGTCAGAACTAGAATTTCAGAATAATGATCATGAGGATACTATGGGGGCTTGAGAAAAACGTAAAAGACACTAGAGAATCCTTTTTTGGAGAAATAAAAGAACTAAAATCTAATCAAGTCAAATAAAAAAGACCATGAATGAGATGCAATAAAAAAAAATGGAAGTTCTTAAAAAAAAAAAAAAAGGAAGCTCTAACTGCTAGGGTAGATGAAGGTGAAGAGCGAATTAGTGATATAGAAGACAAATGATGGAGAATAAAGAAGCAAAGAAAAAGAGAGATAAACGACTACTGGATCATGAGGGTATAATTTGAGAGATAAGTGATAACATAAAGTGAAACAATATTTGAATTAATGATCTCCCAGAAGAAAAGGAAAGAGAGAAGGGGGAAGAAGGTATATTGGAGCAAATTACAGCAGAGAACTTCCCTAATCTGGGAAGGAAACACACATTCAAGTCCAGGAGGCACAGAGAACCCTCCTCAAAATCAATAAAATTGGTCAACATGTTGACATATAATAGAGACAAAGAGAAAATCCTGAAAATAGCTCAGGACAAGAGGTCTGTAACCTACAAGGGTAGAAACATTAGACCAGCAGAAGACCTATTTAAAGAGACCTGGCAGGCCAAAAAAGACTGGCATGATATATTCAAAGTGCTAAATGAGAAAAATATCCAGCCAAGAATACTTTATCTAGCAAGGACATCATTCAAAATAGGAGGAGAGATAAAGAACTTTCAGGACAAATAGAAACTAAAAGAATGTGTGATCACTAAACCAGCCCTATAAAAATATAAAAGGAGATCCTTTAAGCGAAGAGAAAACCCAAAAGTAACATAGACCAGAAAGGAATAAAGACAATACACAGAAATAATGACTTTACAGGTAATACAATGGCACTAAATTCATATCTATCAATAGTTACTCTGAATGGAAATGGGCTAAATGTAGCAATCAAAAGACACAGGGTATCAGATTGGGTAAAAAAGCAAGACCCATTGATATGCTCTTGTAAGAGACTCATTTAGACCCAAAGACACCTCCAGATTGAAAGTGAGGGTGTGAAGATACCCTTCAACAGATAAATGGATAAAAAAAAGATACATATATACAATGGAATATTACACAGTCATCAGAAAGGATGAATACCCAACTTTTGTATCAACATGGACAGGACTGGAGGAGATTATGCTGAGTGAAGTAAATCAAGCAGAAAAAGTCAATTATCATATAGTTTCACTGTAGAGCATAAGGAATAACATGGAGGACATTAGGAGAAGGAAAGGAAAACTGAATTGGGGTAAATCAGAGGAGGAGATAAACCATGAGAGACTGTGGACTCCAAGGAAAAAACTGAGGGTTTTGGAGGGGAGATGGGTGGGGGGATGGGTGAGCCTGGTGGTGGGTACATATTGCATGGAGCACTGGGTGTAGTGCATAAACAATAAATCTTGGAACACTGAAAAAATAAAATTAAATTAAAAAAAAAGAAAGTGAGGTTGTGGAAAACCATTTATCATGCTAGTGGACATCAACAGAAAGCTGGCATAGCAATGTTTATACTAGAAAAATTAGATTTTAAACTAGAGATTGTAATAAAAGATGAAGGAGGGCACTATATCATAATTAAAGAGTCTAGCCAATAAGAAGATCTAACAATTCTAAATATTTATACCCTATGGAAGCAGCCAGTTATATAAACCAATTAATAACAAAATTAAAGAAACACATTGATAATAATACAATAACAGTAGAGAACTTTAACACCCCACTCTCTATAGTGGATAGATCATCCAAGCAGAAGATTAGCAAAGAAACAAAGGCTCTGAATGACACAGTGGACTAGATGGACTTCAGAGATATATTCAGAGAATTCCATCCTAAAGCAACAGAATACACATTCTTCTCAAGTGCCCATGAACATTCTCCAGGATAGATCACATATTGGATCACAAACAGATCACATACTGCATCCCAAACCAAAGGACTGGGGTCATTCCCTGCATATTTTCAGACCACAAGGCTTTGAAACTTGAAACTTTGAAACTCAATTACAAGAGGAAATTTGGAAAGAACTTAAATACATGGAGGCTAAAGAATATCCTACTAAAGAATAAATGGGTCAACCCAGAAATTAAAGAAGAATAGGAAAAAAATTCATGGAAACTAGTGAAAATGAAAAGTGGCTTGGTCAGTTAAGTGTCTGCCTTCGACTCAGGCCGTGATCTCAGGGTCCTTGGATGGAGTGCTACATTGGATTCCCTGCTCAGCAGAGAGTCTGCTTCTCCTTCTCTCTCTGACCCTCCTTCCCACTTGCGTGCATGTACTATCTCTCTCTGTCTCAAAAAACAAAACAAAACAAAACAAAAACAAGACAAAACAAAACAAACAACAAAAAACTATTGAAAACCCTCCCAAATGCAGTCTTGAAAGAGAAGTACATAACAATATAAGCCTTTCTCAAGAAACAAGAAAGGTCACAAATACACAACCTAACCTTATACCTCAAGGAGCTGGAGAAAGAACAGTAAATAAAGCTTAAACCTATCAGAAGAGAATTAATATTGATTAGAGCAGAAATCAATGAAATAGAAACCAAAAGAACAGTAGAATAGAGCAATGAAACTGGGACCTCGTTCTTTGAAAGAATTAATAAGATTGCTAAACACCTGGATAGACTTATCAAAAAGAACAGAGGAAGGACCCAAATAAAATCATGAAAGAAAGAATTGACATCACAACCAACACTGAAGAAATACAAACAATTATCAGAACATATTTATGAGCAACTATATGGCAACAGATTACACAATCTGGAAGAAATGGATGCATTCCTAGAAACATAAACTACCAAAACTGAAACAGGAAGAAATAGAAAACCTGAACACACCCATAACCAGCAAGGAAATTGAAGTCGTAATCAAAAATCTCCCAAAAACAAGAGTCCAGGGCTGGATGGCTTCCTAAGGGAATTCTACCAAACATTTAAAGAAGAATTATTACCTATTCTTCTGAAGCCATTTCAAAAAATAGAAATGGAAGAAAAACTTCCAAGTTAGTTCTGTGAGAGCAGCATCACCTTGATCTCAAAACCAAAGACTCCTTCAAAAAGGAAAATTACAGACCAATATCCCTGATGAACATGGATGCAATAATTCTTACCCAAATACTAGACAACAGTATTAAAAGAATTATTCACCATGAGCAAGTGGGAGTTATTCCCACACTGAAAGGGTAGTTCAAAATCTGCAAATCAATCAATGTGATACACTACATTAATAAAAGAAAGGACAAGAACCATATGATCCTCTCAATAGATGCAGAAAAAAACATTTGACAGAGTACAGCATCCTTTCCTGATTAAAAACTCTCTGCCTTGCAGAAATAGAGGGAACATACCTCAACATCACAAAAGCAATGTACAAAAAGCCCACAGTGAATATTATTCTTAATGGGGAAAAAATCTGAGAGTTTTCCCCTAAGGTAAGGAACACAGCAGGGATGTCCTCTTTCACCACTGTTACTCAACATAGTACTAGAAGTCCTAGTCTCAGCAATCAGACAACAAAAGGAAATAAAAGGTATACAAATTGGCAAAGAAGAAGTCAAACTCTCACTCTTTGCAGATGACGTGATACTCTATGTGAAAAACCCAAAAAACTCCACCCCAGAATTGCTAGAACTCATATAGGAATTCATCAAAGTGGCAGGATATAAAATCAGTGTACAGAAATCAGTTGCATTTCTATACAGTAACAATGAGACAGAAGAAAGAGAAATTAAAGAATCGATCCCATTTACAATTGCAAAAAAACCCATCAAATACCTAGGAATAAACCTAACCAAAGAGGCAAAGAATCTGTACTCAGAAAAACTACAGAACACTCATGAAAGAAATTGAGGAAGACACAAAGAAATAGAAAAGTGTTCCATGCTCATGGATTGGAAGAATAAATACTGTTAAAATGTCTATGCTGCCTAGAGCAATCTACACATTTAATGCAATTCCCATCCAAATACCATTGACATTGTTCATGGAGCTAGAACAATCTTAAAATTTGTATGGAACCAGAAAAGACCCCAAATAACCAGAGGAATGTTGAAAAAGAAAACCAAAGCTGGTGGCATCACAATTCCAGACTTCAACCTCTATTACAAAGTTGTAATCATCAAGACAGTATGTACGAGCACAAAAACATATGCATAGATCAATGGAACAGAATAGAGAGCCCAAAAATGGACTCTCAACTTTATGTTCAGCTAATCTTTGACAAAGCAGGGAAGAATATCCAATGGATGAAAAACAGTCTCTTCGGGTCACCTGGGTGGCTCAGTGGGTTGAGCCGCTGCCTTCGGCTCAGGTCATGATCCCGGGGTCATGGGATCAAGTCCCACATCAGGCTCCTTGCTCAGCAGGGAACCTGCTTCTCTCGCTGCCTCTGCCTGCTTCTCTGCCTACTTGTGTATATTCGCTTGCTCTCTCTCTGGCAAATAAATAAAATCTTTAAAAAAACCAACAGTCTCTTCAACAAATGGTGTTGGGAAAATTGGACATCCACATGCAGAGGAATGAAACTGAACCATTTCCTTACACCATACACAAAAAGAAACTAAAAAAAGATGAAAGACCTAAATGTGAGACAGGAATCCATCAAAATCCTTGAGGAGTACACGGGCAGCAATCTCTGTGACCTCAGCCACAGCAGCTTCTTGCTAGACATGTCTCCAAAGGCAAGGGAAACAAAGGCAAAAATGAACTATGGGGACTTGATTAAGATAAAAAGCTTCTGTACAGCAAAGGAAACATTCAACAAAACCAAAAGACAACTGACAGAATGGGAGAAGATAGTTGCCAACTTCTTATCAGATAAAGGTCTAGGTTCCAAAATCTGTAAAGAACTGATGAAACTCAACACCCAAAGAACAAATAATCCAATCAAGAAATTGGAAGACATGAACAGACGTTTCTCCAAAGAAGACATCCAGATGGCCAACAGACACATGAAAAAAGCTCAACATTGCTAGGCATCAGGGAAATACAAATCAAATCCACAATGAGACACCACCTCACACCAGTCAGAATGTCAAAAATTCACCACTCAGGGAATGACAGATGTTGGTGAGGATGTGGAGAAAGGGGAACCCTCTTACACTGTTGATGGGAATGCAAGCTGGTGCAGCCACTCTGGAAAACAATATGGAGGTTCCTCAAAAAGTTGAAAATAGAGCTACCCTATGACCCAGCAATTTAGGGAGTTACCCCAAAGATACAAATGTAGTGATCCAAAGGGGTACATGCACCCAAATGTTTATAGCAGCAATGTCTACAATAGCCAAACTATGGTAAGAGCCCAGATGTCCATCAACAGATGAATGGAGTATATATATATATATGTATATGTATATATGTATATGTATATGTACATATATAAGTATATATATATATGTATATATACACACACAATGGACTATTACTCAGCCATCAAAAATGAAATCTTGGGGCGCCTGGGTGGCTCAGTGGGTTAAGCTGCTGCCTTCGGTTCAGGTCATGATCTCAGGGTCCTGGGATGGAGCCCCACATCGGGCTTTCTGCTCAGCAGGTAGCCTGCTTCCCTTCCTCTCTCTCTGCCTGCCTCTCTGCCTACTTGTGATCTCTCACTGTCAAATAAATAAATAAAATATTAAAAAAAAAAAAGAAATCTTACCATTTGCAGCCATGTGGATGGAACTAGAGGGTATTATGCTAAGTGAACTAAGTCAATCAGAGAAAGATTATTATCATGATCTCATGCATATGTAAAATTTAAGAAATAAAACAGATAGAAAACAAACTAAGGGTTGCTGATAGGGGGATGGGGTAACTGGATGATGGACATTGAGGAGGATAAATTATGTAATGAGCACTGGGTATTCTATAAGACTGATGAATAACTGACCTTTGCCTCTGAAAGTAATAATATGTTATATATTAATTAACTGAAATTTTTAAAAAGATTATTTATTTATTTATTTGAGAGAAAGACAATGAGAGAGAGCATGAGTGAGGAGAAGGTCAGAGGGAGAAGCAGACTCCCCCTGGAGCTGGGAGCCCAATGTGGGACTCGATCCAAGAACTCCGGGATCATGACCTGAGCTGAAGGCAGTAGTTCAACCAACTGAGCCTTCCAGGCGTCCCTAACTGAATTTTAAAAAAAGAGAGTGTCGATACACAAAATAAGAACTTGAATTGAATAGATCTCAAGGGAATTATGTTGCATGGAAAAAAAATAGTTATATATTATTTAATGTCATTTATTTAACATTCTAGAAATGACAGAATTATAGAGATAGAAAATAGGTGAGTGGTTGCCAGGTGTTTGGGATGGGGTGTGGGAAGCATATTGGGTACAACTTTCAGAGTAGCATGAGAGATCTTTGGGTGATGGAGCAGGTCTCTATCTGGATTATGGTGGTGGTCGCATGAATCTACATATGTGATAAAATTGCATAGAAGTGTACATGAACACACACACAAATGTGTATGTGGTGATATCTGAATAAAGTTGTGGATTGTATCTGTCACTTTCCTGTTTTGATGCAATGTATTATCATTGGCAGAAACTGGAGCTCAGGTGCATAGGATCTTTCTAGATTAATTTTTTGCAACTCCCTGTTGATCTGTAATTATTTAAAACTTAAAAAGCCAAATTCAAAATATATACATTGCATATATATATGTCCCTATATACAATTTCTAGTACTGACTTTTGCATATATGTGATTTTTCCATACTATCATCCTGAAGTGTCATTCTGCAAACTTGATTTCTCAACATTCTGGTTGGTTTTTTTTTTTTTTTAAAGATTTTATCTATCTATCTACTTATCTATCTATCTGTTTGGAGTACATGCATGAGAGAGAGTTGGGGGGTGGGAGGGCAGAAGGAGAGGGAGAACGAATGTCAAGCAGACTCCATGCTAGAATGAGATACAGGGCTCCATGTCACCACCCTGAGATCATGACCTAAGCCAAAACCAAGAATCAGAGGCTTAATCGACTGATCCACTCAGGCGCCCCTCAACATTCTGTTTTGAGGTCCATCCAAAACTAATAGAGACCTAGGTCTTGTAACTACTGGATAGGATTCTAATATATGGATATGTCATGCTTATTTATCCCTCCCCAATTTATGAACATTTAGTTTTTTTAATTTTTCCCTGTTACAAAGCTTGGTGTAATGAATATTCTTGTATGTGACCTTTCATGCACACGGACAAGTTTTTCTAGTATGATATTTCCTGTACTTAGAGACAATAACAATACTAGCTGTCAATATTTACTGAGGACTGGCTATAATATTTTATAATTGATCAGGGAATGGGGAAGTTAATTCACTTACTGAAAGTCACACACCCACTAAGTGGCAGAGCCAGGATTCAAACCCATCCTGTCCAATTCCCAAGCCCATATTCTTTTTTTTTTTTTTTAAACAAGTGAAACAGACCTATGGGAGATGAAGATAATGAACTTTTTTATTTTATTTTATTTATTTGACAGAGAGAGAGCGAGATCACAAGTAGGAGAGAGTGGGGCGGGTGGGAGCAGGCTCTCTGAGCATCATGACCTGAGCCGAAGGCAGAGGCTTAATCCACTGAGCCACCCAGGTGCCCCCAAGCCCATATTTTTTTTTAAATTTATTTATTTGACAGAGAGAGATCACAAGTAGGCAGAGAGGCAAGCAGAGAGAGAGAGAGGAGGAAGCAGGCTCCCCGCCGAGCAGAGAGCCCGATGCGGGACTCAATCCCAGGACCCTGAGATCACGACCCGAGCCAAAGGCAACGGCCTAACCCACTGAGCCACCCAGGCGCTCCCCCCACCAAGCCCATATTCTTAACTACTGTGGTGTGCTGCTGCCTGCAGCAGTGTTCAGTAAAAATCTTCTGGATGTCTTCCTTGAATGAAAGTTGATCCAGGTGTCCTCAATCTGTACTTTACAGTTTAATCTTTCAACCTAAAATGGTGTCTTTTTATTTATTCTGATTAATGAAATCATCTTGATTTGAGACCATAATATTTCAGCATGTTGAGATAAATATGTACTTCAAACACAAGTGTTTTTAGAGCATTTCCTGTAAAGTGTTCCTGCCAAATATGTTGAACTTGAATCCAGTCAGGATTCTAGTGTTATCTTCCATTTATTTTTAAAAAAATTTTAAAGATTTTATTTATTTATTTTACTGAGAAAGAGGCAGTGAGAGAGGGAATACGAGCAGGGGGAGTGGGAGAGGGAGAAGCAGGTTTCCCACTGAGTGGGGAGCCCAGTGCAGGGCTTGATCCCAGGACAGTTGGATCATGACCTGAGCCAAAGGCAGACACTTAACTGACTGAGCCACCAAGGCACCCATATGATGACATTGCATGAATCTTTGGCCAGGATCTCCATAACACCATCTCTTTCCATCTAGTCTCTCCCATAGCCTTGGCTTCTTAAAGGATCTTACCAGGAAGTTCTTGGATGCCTATTTAGATAAATAGACAAACAAAACAAACAAACATTGGACTTCAAATCCTGCTAATTTTCTTTTCCTCTTAGGGAGAAATTCAACTTGTGAATTTAAAGAATGTGGTCTCTACTATATACACTCCAAACCTGACTCCTGGTTACTTATGTAATTTCCCATCTTTGAATGTTTTTCACTTGGCCTGATCTCTGTCTTTTTGTAAAGAAGTCAGATTCTTTCTTTCTTTCTTTCTTAAAAATTCTTTAAAAAAAAAAAAACCTTTCTGTGTTTATTGCTTGTATATAGAAAAGCAATTGAATTATTTTTAAATTTTAATTTTTATTAACATGTAATGTATTATTTGCACCAGGGATACAGGTCTGTGAATCATCTTACACATTTCACGGCACTCACCATAGCACATACCCTCCCCAATGTCCATAACCCACCCACCCTATTCCTAACCCCAAGCCCCCAGCAACCCTCAGTTTGTTTTGTGAGATTAAGAGTCTCCTATGGTTTGTCTTCCTCCCGCTCCCATCTTGTTTCATTTTTCCTACCCTTCCCCCCACAATCCCCTGCCCTGCCTCTCGAATTCCTCATATCAGAGAGATCATATGAGAATTGTCTTTCTCTGATTGACTTATTTTGCTCAGCATAATACCTTCTAGTTCTATCCACATCGTTGCAAATGGCAAGAGTTCAAGGGTAAATGAAAGATTCATTTACCCTTATCTTTAGGGTAAATACCCAATAGTACAATTGCTGGGTCATAGGGTAGCTCTATTTTAAACTTTTTGAGGAACCTCCATGCTGTTTTCCAAAGTGGCTGCACCAACTTGCATTCTCACCAACAGTGTAGGGGGGTTCCCCTTTCTGCATCCTCGCCAACATCTGTCATTTCCTGACTTGGTAATTTTAGCTATTTGACTGGTGTGAGGTAGTATCCCATTGTGGTTTTGATTTTTATTTCCCTGATGCTGAGTGATGTTGAGCACTTTTTCATATGTCTGTTGGCCATCTGGATGTCTTCTTTGCACAAAAGTCTATTCATGTCCTCTGCTTATTTCTTGATCGGATTCTTTGTTCTTTGGGTGTTGAGTTTGATCAGCTCTTTAGAGACTTTGGATACTAGCCCTTAGCCAACTGATCCACCCATGTGCCCCTTGATACATGCCTTAAAAGCATTGCGATTATGTAAGAAGATGTTCAATTTAAAGAAGAGATTCTTACCAAAGTATCTTCAAATGGAATTATTTGATGTTTGGAATTTGCTTTGAAATACTCTATGGAAGGGACGCCTGGGTGGCTCAGTTGGTTAAGCATCCAACTCTTGATCCCAGCTCAGGTCTTGATCTCAGGGTTATGAGTTCAAGCCCTGCATTGGGCTCCACACTGGGCATGGATCCTACTTAAAAAAAGAATCTCAATATAATTTTGTGACCCATTTCTCTCCTTTACAAACATTTTTTAATATTGGCATGAATTCTCTTAAGCATCATATTTAGTAATGTCATAATAGTTCATTGAATAGTTATACCCAGGCTGCATTTGATATCTCTCCTCTGTGCTTACATATCATTCTATTAATATTTCTATTAAAATATTTATTCTGAATCACATTTTTTGTGTGGGAGAAGGCATAGTCTCTTCCTATATACTAAACCAAACACAGTGCTTGATACAGAGTAAATACTTAACAAAAGCTTATATAATTAAATGAAAAATTGATACTTTTTTGGATTATTCAATCAGCTGTGTATAATGGCCCATGTTACTTTATTTTATCAATCAAAATGTCATGAAAGTCCACGCTGGATTCATTATTTGAATGACATTTTACTGCATATACTTGGTCTTTCAGTCTATTAACCCAATTAAAAATTAAAATGGCTTTTGTTAATGAACTTTCCCTTTTTCTTATTGTTCATCACCTGATCCTTAGACAAACTGATGAAGCATTCACACAGTAATCTACAAAAATTATACTGGGTAGCAACCAAAATGGCAGCAACTAGTTTTCCATGAATCTTTCATATGAATGCTGCAAAATTTTAACTAATGTAAAAAATTAATATTTTCCATAACTGAGTATATACAAGATCATGGTGATGTCTGTCATGACCTGGAGCAAGATAGGTTATGTGAAATAGGACAAGGCAGCATATAATTTGCTTTGAGGTACAATGAGTTAGTTTAAGATTGGATAGTTTGGTTAATTTCAGTAGGCTCTGGGCTATTGGGATGATCTCTAGTTGTCTGGTACCTGGCCTTAGGGGTGAATTAACTAGTCCCAGGAGGGGACGTCTCTCCAGGATCAAAGCCCCAAATGCCAGACTGTCAAAAATAAAGAAAATAAGAAAGTATGTCAACACAGCTCTTATAAGTGAAAAGTCCAGGAAAATTAATTTTCTGGCTAGCTGGATATGACACATATAATATTATCTAAGCTTCATGCTCAGGCTCCCTCTGGTGGTTCCTGGCAATTCCAGACTCCACTATTCCCTTTCCACCCGTACTCCACGATGCCTAAATGACTACAGTTGCTCTTCTCTGCATCCTTTTTGCTTCAAATCCAGAAAGAAATAGCTTCTTTTTGCAAATAGCCAAACAAAGATCCTGGTCCTCATTCTTCTTGGCCAGACTTGGACCAATCAATGCAGCTAATGGGATGGGAATTGCCTATAGGAAGCCCCACTGGCCCTGCAACCACATGGATTGAGAATAGAGTAGAGGTGGCTCTTTGGGTGTTCTGGTATGCTGTTTTACAGGAAGAATGGAAAATGGATGCTAGGGAACCAAACCAAACCAAGCAAAACAAACAAACAAAAACAACAAGAATGGCTGTCTCCTACACAAAAGATGTCAGACATATTTATCCTGGGGTAGCTCTTACTTTGTAATCATTGCTAACTTGTTTTGTATAACTTTGACTCTCCCAATTCAGTCACAAGTACCATGAAAAACGGTAGTATTTTGACATCCAGAGAAGATGGAGGAGTAGGAGGCCCCTAAATTCACCTTGTCTCATGATAACAACTAGGTTACACCCACATCAGTATAAATAAGCCAGAAAACAGCCCAAAGAGTGATAGAATAGATTCTCCATAGATAAGTGGAGACAAAAGACCACTTTAAACAGGGTAGGAAGGACAGAGATGCAGTTGGGTGCCAAAGGACCCACAGGACTTTTTGCAAGGGGGAAGAGATGCTGTGGGAATGTAGAGGTGAGAGAAACAGACCCTCATACCAGGTGCCCCAGACACAGGGAACCTGAATGGGAAGATGAATCCCTGTAACGTTTGGCTTAGAAAACCAGGGGGACCCGAATTTAGTAAGTTCTTATAATCAGCAGGGCTTAACACTTGAAACTTAAAAAATCAGCAGGCTTGGCTTTGGCTCCCTCCTATCAGGAGGTTGATAAGAAACTGGGCCCCCACTATTAAAGAGACATGCAGAAATACAGCATAGAAACAACAGTTTGAAAATTTCCTGGGGTATATGGGAGGGAAATTTGTTCACTAATCTCAGAGCATGTGCTGGGAAACTTCTCCAAGAACAAAGGAGTGGGCTGGTGCCATTGCCATCCCCTCCCCCACCGCCCAAGCATGGATACATGGACAGCTGCAGGAATTAGCACAGTGCTAATACTTACTACCTAACTTGCTAAAACACACACCCTGCCCCATGTTTTCCCATAGACATGCACCCTCCAGCGAAGCCTTGGCTCTAGGTCCCATCCCACAGCAGACCTGAGCAAACCTTGCTAAAACTGAGCATCCTGCCCCAGCATATTTTTGTACAAGATACTCATTAGACTTAAGAAAAGAGTTGAGGACCTCAGTGAGACCCTTAACAAAGAGATAGAAAACAATCAGAGATGAAGAACCAATCAGAGATGAAGAACTCAATAACTGAAATTAAAAATACACTAGAGGGAATAAATAATAGATTAGAGGAAGCCAAAGAACAGATTAGCAACATGGAGGACAGAGTAATGGAAAGCAATCAAGCTGAATGATAGAGAGAAAAAAATAATTATAAAAAAACTAGGTTTAAGCAAATAACTGACACTATCAAGCATAATAACATTTGCATTACAGAGATCCCAGAAGGAAAGAGAGAAAGGGGAGCAGAAAATTATTTTGAAGAAGTAATAGCTTAAAAATCCCCAAATCTGGGGAAGGAAACAGATGTCAAGATCCAGGAGGCACAGATAGCCTCCAGCAAAATCAACCCAAGGAGATCCACACCAAGACGTATAGTAATTAAAATGGCAAAAATTTGTGATAGAGAATTTTAAAAGCAGCAAAAGAAAATAGTTACATAAAAGGGAAGCCCCATAAAGCTATCAGTTAATTTTTAGTAGAAACTTTGCTGGTCAGAGCGGAGTGGATAATATATTTAAAGTGCTGAAATAAGAAGAAGGAAAAAAAAAAAAAACCCAGAGGGAAGAATATTCTACCTAGCAAGGCTATAATTTAGAATAGAAAGAGAGATAAAGAGTTTCTCAAACAAAAGTTAAAGGAATTCATGACCACTAAACCAACTCTACAAAAAATATTAAAGGGGACTATTTGAGTGGAAAGGAAAGACCATAAGCAGGAGTAAGAAAATTAAGAAGCACAAAAGCAGTAAAATTAAGTGTAAGAATCAGTCAAGGTGTTCACAAAGTAAAAGGATGTAAAGTATGATACTATACTTAGAATGTGGGGTGGAGAAAGAGTAAAGAATGGCTTCAAACTTAAGGGACCATTCATTAGCTTCATATAGAGTGCTATACACATAAGATATTAGATACAAATCTAATTGTAACCACAATCCAAAAACTGATAATAGATATGCCAAAAATAAAGAGGAAAGAATCCAAGTATATGACTAAAGAAAGCCAGCAAACTGTGAGACAAGAGAGCAAAATAAAGGAACAAACAACCTAAAACAAGTAATAAAACAGCAATAAGTGCATACCTATCAATAATTGCTTGAATGTAAAGGGACCAAATGCTTCAATCTACACATGGGGTGATGGAATGAATAAAAAAGCAATACACATTTATACACTGCCTAAAAGAGATTCATTTGAGAACTAAAGACACAATATTGAAAGCAAGAGGATGGAAAAGCATTTATCATGCAAATGGAAGTGAAAAGAAAGCTGGGGTAGCAAAATAGACTTTAAAACAAAATAGACTTAAAAAAAAAAAATAGGCAGAGAGCCAGGCAGAGAGAGAGGAGGAAGCAGGCTCCCCGCAAAGCAGAGAGCCCAATGTGGGACTCGATCCCAGGACCCTGAGATCATGACCTGAGCCGAAGGCAGCGGCTTAACCCACTGAGCCACCTAGACTTTAAAACAAAGACTGCGGGGCGCTTGGGTGGCTCAGTGGGTTAAAGCCTCTGCCTTCAGCTCAGGTCATAGTCCCAGAGTCCTGGGATGGAACCCCGCATTGGGCTGTCTGCTCAGCAGGGAGCCTGCTTCCTCCTCTCTCTCTGCCTGGCTCTCTGCCTACTTGTGATCTGTCTGTCAAATAATTAAATAAAATCTTAAAAAAAAAAAAAAAGACTGCAACAAGAGACAAAGAAGGATACTACATAATCATAAAGGGAATAATTCAACAAGAAGATATAACAATTGTAAATATTTATTCAGCCAAGGTGGGAGCACTCAAGTATGTAAAGAAGCTACTATCAAACATAGAGGAAGTAATGGATACTAATACAATAATAATAGGAGTCTTTAACACCCCACTTAGATCATTGACTAGATCATCCAAACAAAATCAACAAGGAAATAGTGGCTTAAATGACACATTGGACCAGACAGATTTAACAAATATATTCAGAGCATTCCATTCTAAAACAGCAGAATACACATTCTTCTCAAGTACACATGAAACATTCTCCAGAATAGATTCCATATTAAGCCATAAAATAAATCTCAACAAATTCAAAAAGACCAAAGTCATACCATGCATCTTTTCCAACCAGAATGCTATAAAACTAGAAGTCAACCACAAGGAAAAATCTGGAAAGAACACAAATACATGGAGGTTAAATAATATGCTACTAAACAATGAATGGGTCAACCAAGAAATCAAAGAGGACATTTAAAAAATACCTGAAAGCAAATGAAAATGAAAACACAATGGCCCCAAATCTTTGAGATTCAGGAAAAGTTGCTCTAAGAGGCTGACATCAAGAAGCAAGAAAAATCTCAAATAAACAACCTACCATCATACCTAAAGGAGCAAGAAAAAGAAGAAAAAACAAAATCCAAAACCAGTAGAGGGAAGAAAATGATAAAGAATAGAGTAGAAATAAGTACAATAAAAACTAAAAATACAATAGAACAGCTCAATGAAAACAAGAGCTCGTTCTTTGAAAAGATCAACAAAATTGATAAACATTTAGCCAGACTCATAACAGCAATAACAAAAAAGACAGAGGACTCAAACAAAATCATAAATGAAAGAGGAGAAATAATACCTAATGCCACAGAAATACAAAGGATAATAAGATTACAAAAAATTACATGCCAACAAATTGGACAACCTAGAAGAAATGGATAAATTTCTAGAAACATATAACCTCCCAAAACTGAATCTGGAAGAAACAGAAAATTTGAACAGACTGATTACCAGCAATGAAATTGAATCAGTAATCAAAAAAACCCCAAGAAATAAAAGTACAGGACCAGAAGTCTTCACAGGTGAATTCTACCAGACATTTAAAGAAGAAGTAATACCTATTCCTCTCAAACTATTTTTAAAAAACAGAAGAGGAAGGAAAGCTTCCAAATTCATTCTATGGGACCAGCATTGCCCCAATACTGACACTAGACAAGGACACTACAAAAAAAAAAAAAAAAAAAGAACTACACAATAGCCCTGATGAAAAAAGAGATAAAAATCCTCCACAAAATATTGGCAAAATGAATTCAATGATCATTAAAAAAAATAATTCACCACCACATGGGATTTATTCCCAGAATGCAAGGGTGGTTCAATATTCACAAATCAATCAACAGGATATATCACACAATGAGAGAAATGATAAAAACCACATGATCATTTCTATAGATTCAGAAAAGGTATTTGACAAAGCATAACATCCATTCACAATAAAAACCTTCAACAAAGTAGATTTAGAGGGAACATACTTCAACATAATAAAGGTCATATATGAAAACCCCAAAGCTAATATCATACTTAATGGTGAAAAACTGGGGGTTTTCCCCCTAAGATCAGGAACAAGACAAGGATGTCCACTTTATTCAACTTTTATACCAACTTTATTCAACATATACTGGAAGTCCTAGCCACAGCCATCAGACAAGAAAAAGATATAAAAGTCATCTTAATTGGTAAGGAAGAAGAAAATTTTCACTATTTGCATATCACATGATACTATCTATAGAAAACCCTAGAGAATCCACCAAGAAACTACTGGAACTGATAAATGAATTCAGGAAAGTTGCAGGATAGAAAACAGTATACAGAAATCTGTAGCATTTCTATACACTATTAATGAAGTAGTAGAAAGAGAAATTAAGAAAACAATCCTATTTATAATTACACCAAAAATAATAAAACACCTAAGAGGTGAAAGACCTGTACTCTGAAAACTATAAAACACTGATGAAGGGGCACCTGGGTGGCTCAGGGGGTTAAGCCTCTGCCTTCCGTTCAGGTTGGGATCTTGGGGTCCTGGGATCAAGGCCCGCATCTGGCTCTCTGCTCAGCGGGGAGCCTGCTTCCCCCTCTCTCTCTGCCCGCCTCTCTGCCTGTGATCCTTCTCTCTCTGTCAAATAAACAAATAAAATCTTAAAAAAAAAAAAAACCTAACTGATGAAAGAAATGGAAGAAATACAAACAGATGAAAAATTATTACATGCTCATGGAATTCGGAAAACAAATATTGTTGAAATGTCCACACTATTTAAAGCAATCTATAGATTTAATGCAATCCCTATCCAAATATCAATAGCATTTTTCACATAACTCAAATAAATAATCCTAAAATTTGGAACCACAATATTTGGAACCACAAAAGACCCTGAATAGCCAAAGCAATCTTGAAAAAGAAGAATAAAACTGGAGGTATCACAATCTCAGATTTCAAGATATAGTACAAAGCTGTAGTGTATCACAACACTATGGTACTGGCACTAAAATAGACACATAGATCAATAGAACAGATTAGATATCCCCCAAATAAACTCATAATTACATGGTCAATTAATCTTTGACAAAGGAGACAAGAATATGCATGGAATAAGACAGTCTCTTCAACAAATGGTGTTAGGAAAACTGGTCAGCTACATGCAAAACAATGGAACTGGACCACTTTCTTACATCATACACAAAAATAAATTAAAAATGGATTAAGGGCCTAATTGTGAGAATTGAAACTCTCAAATCCTAGAAGAGAGCACAGGCAGTAATTTCTCTGACATTGGCTCTAAGCAACATTTTTCTAGATATATCTCCTGAGGCAAGGGAAACAAAAGCAAAATTAAACTCTTGAGACTACATCAAAATAAAAAGCTTCTACATGGCAAAGGAAACAATAAAACTGGAAGGCAACTTATTGACTAGGAGAAGATATCTGCAAATGACATATTGAATAAAGGGTTGGTACCCCAAACATATAAAGAACTTGCATAGCTCAACACATGAAAAACAAATAATCCAATTAAAAAATGGACAGAAGACATGAATAAACATTTCTCCAGAGAAGACATCCAGATGGCTAACAGAAACGTGAAAAGACGCTCAACATCACTCAACATCAAGGAAATGCAAAGCAAGACCACAGTGAGATATCACCTCATATCTGTCAGAATGACTGAAATCAACACACGTAACAGCAAGTTTTGATGAGGATGTGAAGAAAAGAACACTTGTGCACTACTGGTGGGAATAAAACTGGTGCAGTCATTATGGAAAACAGTATGGCAATTCCTCAAAAAATTAAAAATAGAATTATTATATAATCCAGTAATTCCACTACTGGGTATTTACCCAAAGAATATGAAAACACTAATTAGAAAAGATATATGCACTCCTATGTCTATTGCAGCATTACTTATAAAAGCCAGATTATCAAAGGAACACAAGTGTCCATCAGTAGTTGAATGGGTAAAAGAGGTGTGGTATATATATAGAATGGATTACTCAGCCATAAAAAAGAAAGAAATCTTGCCATTTACAATAACATGGGTGGATCTAGAAAATCTAATATTAAGTGAAATAAGTCAAAGAAAGTGAAATACCATATAATTTCACTCACATGTGGAATTTAAGAAACAAAACAAATGAACAAAGATAAAAAGAGGGGTGCTTGGCTGGCTTAGTCAGTAGAGCATGTGACTGTTGACCTTGGGGTCATGAGTTCAAGCCACACATTGCGAACGGAGCCACGAACGGAGCCTATTTAAAAATAAATAAAATCAGATAAAATTAGACTTACTAAAAAGAAAAAAAAAAGAAGAGACACACCCAAAAAACAGACTCTTAACTTCAGAGAACAAACTGATGGCTACCAGAGGGGAGGTGGGTAGGAGGATGGGGGAAATAGGTAAAGGGAATTAAGAGTACCCTTATTGTGATGAGCACTGAGTAATGCACAGGATTGCTGAATCACTATATTGTACACCCATGCAAATTACACTGGAATTAAAATTTAAAAAAATAATTAAAAAGAAAATCTGATATAGTATAATCTTATTACAAACCATTTATAAGCATGTTATAAACTGACAGCTAGGGATAAGGATAGAATTACTTGAACCACACTATTATTAAACCCACAAAATAAAAAGATATTTCATATGAAAAAATAGAACTGTAGAATTTAAAAATGTCTCACAAATACCAAAAAAGTAAGAACTGTCGTATAGTTAAGGTTGATATATTAGTTGACAGAGTTGAGTTTCTCAGCATCCGTCCCCCACACCTTATAATGCTATTGACACATGTCCGGTCTTTTGATATTTCATCTGTTCAAGATATCGCAAATCACAGTTAGCAGTGCTGTGATCATCTGCAAAGTCTTTTATTCCATTTCAGTGCAATTTCCCTTGACATTTGAGTTCTGCTATCATAGGCTTCAATTTCAACTTTAACATAGTCATTCAACCAAGATCCATCCACCCCTTGCAAATAATGAATGTACCAGCTGTAAGACTCAAAGGGATTATGAATGGATTGCCACCCCCAGCTCACAGAGAGGGCTCTGAGGGGTTTAATTCAATCAGGTTAATTCTACCTCCCTTGTAGCAGTTATTGGTTTAGGTAATCTAAAGAGAAGCCAGTTACATGAGATTAGCTGAACACTGGAATTGGATCTGGTTTGGCCCAATGAGGGAAAAATTTTTGATTGTAGATATAAAAATTCCATTGCTTTTTAATTTTTAAAAAGATTTTATTTATTTATTTGACAGAGATCACAAGTAGGCAGAGAGGCAGGCAGAGAGAGAGGGGGAAGCAGGCTCTCTGCTGAGCAGAGAACCTGATATGGGGCTCGATCCCGGGACCCTGGGATCATGACCTGAACAGAAGGCAGAGGTTTTAACCCACTGTGCCACCCAGGTTCCCCCTCTATTGCTTTTTTAATCTGCATTGTGTTAGGTCTTAACTTTCATTGAATTTACGGTATAGTTTAGAGATGAGATATAAATATGAAAATGTAAGTAATTTCCCCTAATATCCCCCTCTGAAGGCTTCTTGCTCTCCTCTGATCAAGCTGCCTGCCGTATTTCCATGTAAATTTAAATGGGGTCATGGAGGAAGCCTCCAATATCTATAGGACATTGTCATTTTTCCTCAGTTCCAATACTAATATATATGAGCAATACATTGATGTTTCCATCTTCAGAAGTTTATACAGCACTGTGTATGTGTGTATCCATAGAGACACATCTTTGTTAGTCATTTTAGTATTGTGGATCTAAGAAAGTTCATAATTTATTTTCATTAACAAAGCTAGAGATTTTTACTCTGTAGATAGAACTTTTGGAAATAATGAAGAATATGTGCAAAGATTTAGCTGCTAAAGATGCTCTTTCAAGTGCTTTCAGAAACATTTTATAAAAGGGGTGTGTGGGTGGCTCAGTTGGTTACGGGTTTGACTCTTGGTTTCGGCTCAGGTCATGATCTCAGGGTCATGGGATCAAGCCTCTCGCAGGTTCCAGGAGTGTGGGCTCTGCTCCAGATTCTCTCTCTCTCCCTCCTCCCCTTCTGCCCCTTCTCTTGCTTGCTCTCTCTCTCTCTCTTTCTCTCTCACACACACACACACATAGACAAAAATAAATAAATATATAAAATCTTTAGAAACATTTTGTGAATGTCTTATAACAAGATGCCATAAGCATCTTTGGTATTTAATCTTTGTATTCATAATTATTTCATTAGGATGTAAATTGCCAGAATCAGAATTACTTCACAGATTCATCTTTCAGGTCTTTGCTCCGGACAACACACACCTTAGTTTTATAACTCATTTTCCTGCCTATGGTTTCTCTCTCCCTCCATTCTGTATTTTGTTGGTGAATTCATCTTCCTAAAACACAGTGCTCAGCATTTACTTTCCGGCTCAAAGCCCTTCCTTTCCCCTTGCTGGGGCCCAGTTCCTCACTCTTGATATCTGAGGACTTTTACAACCTGACTCTGCCCCCCGATTTCCAGTCTTTTCTGCCACAACTCCCCTGTATGAGTCCTTCATTTAACTAAATTCATCTACTCCCTGGGCGCCTAGGTGGCTCAGTCGGTTAAGTGTCTGCCTTTGGCTCAGGTCATGATCTCAGGGTCCTGGGATTGAGCCCTGCATTGGGCTCTCTGCTCAGTGGGGAGCCTGCTTCTCCCATTCCCCCTGTTTGTGCTCACCCGCTCTATCTCTCTTAAATAAATAAATAAAATAATTTTAAAAAATAAATTCATCTACTCTCCATCTCCCACTATTCTTTATAATTCCCTGTCTTTACGCTTTTGTTCATGCTGTTCTACTGCCATAACAAAGACGAACATTGAATAATAAAGGAAATGTTAGAATGAGGAATGAGTATTTCCGTTTGCCACAGCCTTCTGTAAACTTTTTCTCCACCTGTTTTTCTCCACATCACTCAAACTGCTGAATTGTCCTGCCTTCAGTGCTAAAAGTATCCACATGTACATGCTGCTCCTCTTTCCCTTCCCATTCACCACCCCCTCACCTTCTCCAAACCCCGGGGGCTATTCCACGTGCGGCATGGGTTCTAGTCCCTTTTCTCTCTCCCATCAGTGGCCAGGCTCAACCTCCTCCTCAGAGCTGCCCTCTCTTGTTGACTGCTGTGCCTACTAGATTCATTGCTCCTGTGTTCTCCATCTGTGGCCTCCTGGGTTCTACTCTTTGTTGGCCACTTCTGATCTTCTCTATGTCTGCTGTCTACCCTTTTATCCTTTTCTGCTCTCCTTTCCTCCTTTTATTATGATTCCTATCTCTTAGTTCCCAAAAGAAGAGACAAACCTTCATAGTGCTGAGAGCATGACTTTCTGTCATTTTCAATAACTGTCTTCTCTAATCCCATCAAGCAGAACATGCTTTTCCAACCTTCTAGACTCTTTCCAACATGCTTTCCTTCTTCTCCAACGCTCCCTTACCGATCTTCACAGCCATCGCCGATGCTCAGATGCTCTGGCCTCAAATAACAAGAGAAATAAACCTCAGGGGAAAAGTCCTCATCCAGGGGAATAGGGAAGACAAAATAGAAAAACTACAAAAGTTTTAAAGAGAGAAAAAAGTGTTATTTGCCTCATAAGTTTTCTTCAGCCTCAGTTTTGGTTTCTAGAGCACAATATAAAAGAAAGGCTGCATAAATTCTCAAGTGTTATTAGACCCAGAGGGAATGATCTAAATAAGCTTAAAATAAAAAGACTTCCACGAAGCACAGCCAAATTGTTAACAACTCTGGAATTGTGACAATTGCTAATGATAAAGGGTGAGTTTAGAAAGAAAAAGCCATAATTTGGTTAGAGAATTTAGATCTAATCTTTGGGGGCAAATACATAACTCTCAGACAGCACAAATAGGTTTTTAAAAATTTGGGGGCACCTGGCTGGCTCAGTCATTTAAGCATCCAACTCTTGATTCTGGCTGAGGTCGTGATCTCAATGTCGTGAGATCAAGCCCTATGGGCTCTGCACTCAACAAGGGGTCTGTGGGAGAGTCTCTCTTTCCATGTCTCTCCTCCCTCCCCTGCCTCTCAAAAATAAATAAATAAAAATAAATCTTAAAAAAAAATTCCTTAACTTCATTTGGATGGGGTTCTTATTCCCATTAAGAAACCAATCTAAAGATAAAACAAGTGAGAAAAATTAGACTTTTTTTCTACAAAAATAGATTTTAGAAGGTAGAGTCAAATGATAGAGACCTATTATATTCCTGTTACTTGGAATCATTTTTCATATTATATCAATGAGTAATAATTTAAACTTATAAATGTAGAATAAAATAATTCTTTTCAGAGGTTTCTGCGTCCTCTGTTCACAGAACACTTCATTTGAAGTGAAATAGACTTTGAAATCAATGTAGTATAAGACAAAGAAATAACAACGTGATTTGGTGAGTGAAAGATAAAGGGAAGAGAGAAGATGATCAAGTGGAAAAATATCATAGTCAATATTTTTTTCATAATCAATATTTTAAAAATCCTCATTGTTCAAACATCTTACAGGATCAAATAACAATTTTTCAAATCCTCTTATAGTCTTTTAAGTCAGGTTATCTGAAAGCATTATTTTCTTTATTATTTTGAATTATCATTTCATCAACATCTTTTTGGAAATTTGTAACTCATTTCCTTTTTAAAAATAGCTTTATTGCATAGTATACAATTCATCCATTTAAGGTGTACAATTCAGGGGTACCTGGGTGGCTCAGTTGGTTAAGCATCAGGCTCCTGATTTTGGCTCAGGTCATGATCTGAGTCATGGGATCGGGCCCTGCATCGGGCTCCACACTCAGCAGGGAGTCTACCTGAGACTCTCTCTTTCCCTCTCCTTCTGACCCTACCCCTGCTTATGCATTTTCCAAAATAATAAATAAGTCTTAAAAATAAAGTGTACAATTTAATGGCTTTTAGTATATTCACAGAGTTGTGTAACCATCATCACAGATTTAGAATATTTTATTACTCTCTAAAGAAACCCTGCACCCCTTAGCTGTCATCCCCAATTTCCCCATTTACCCCCAGACCCAGGAAACCTCTAATATACATTATATCTCAATGGATTTACCTCTCTGGGGCATTTTATATAAGTGGAATCATATATTATATGACCCTTTGTGACTGGCTTCCTTTTCTTAGCATAATATTCTCAAGGTTCATTCATGTTATAGTATGCATCAGTCCTTCATTTCTTTTATTGCTGAATAATATTCTATTGTAGGGATAAACCACATTTTATTTACCTATTCTTCAGTTGATGGACATTTGGGTCATCCTAACTTTTTTCCTATCAGGAACAATGTTTCTATGAACATTCATCTACAAGTTATGCAAACCTGTGTTTTTATTTATCATTTCTCTCAGGCAAATATTTAGGAGTAGAATTGCTAGATCACATAGTAACTCTACATCTAACCCACTGAGGAACTGCCAGACTGTTTTTCAAAGTAGTTGTATCCTTTTACATCTCCACCAGCAACTTATGAGGGCTCCAATTTCCCCACTTCCTTTTCAACAGTTATTATATCTGTCATTTTGATTACAGGCATCCTAGTGAGTGTGAGGTGGTCTCTCGCTGTGTTTTCCATTTGCATTTACCTGTTAACTAATGATGTTGAACATCTTTTCGTGTGTTGATTGGCCATTTGTGTATTTTCTTTGGAGAACTGTCTATTCGGGTCTTTTGCTCATTCTTAATTGGGCTGTCTTTTGGTTATTAAGTTGTAATCATTCTTAATGTGTACTATTGGGTCTGAGTTCAAAGTTAACAAATCAACAATATATATTAAATCAGGTGTCTTTAAATAGAAACACATATAAAAACAAGGGTATGCATTGATCAGTTGGTGAAATGTAACCAGAAATTTGTAGGAACCTAACCTTGTACCCTCCCTAGGAGAAATGGTTCAGTATATGTTAATTCAGTGTTCATGGTGACTTTGTAGAATATAGTAAGAATTGACTATATTTTATTTTTTGATGCTATTGCAGATGGAATTGTTTCTTAATTTCATTTTTGGTTTGCTCATTGTTAAAGTACAGAAATATAACTGATTTTGTATATTCATTTTGTATCATGCAACCTTGCTGAACTTGTTTATTGCTTCTAAAAGTTTTTTAGTGGATTCACTAGGATTTTCTTTTCTTTTTTTTTTTTTAAGATTTATTTGTTTATTTTTGACAGAGAGATTGAGAGAGAGAGAGAGCAAGTGCACATGGTAGGGAGAGGAGAAAAACCCAAGAAGACTCTGGGGGCCCACTGTGGGACTAAATCTCATGACTCTAAGATGAGACCTGAGCTGAAACCAAGAGTTGGATCCTTGGGGTGCCTGGGTGGCTCAGTGGGTTAAACCTCTGCCTTCGGCTCAGGTCATGATCTCAGGGTCCTGGGATCAAGTCCCCATTGAGCTCTCTGCTCGGCAGAGAGCCTGCTTCACCACCACCCCACCCCTGCCTCTCTCTGCCTGCCTCTCTGCCTACTTGTGATCACTGTCAAATAAATAAATAATAAGATATTTTTTTTAAAAAGAGTTGGATCCTTAGCCAACTGCATCACCCCTAAATATTCCTAAATATTTTCTAGTTTCCTTTGTGATTTCTTCTTTGACCAATTGGTTATTTAGAAATGTGCTGCTTAATTTTTGCATATTTGTGTGTTTCCCAAATGTTTTTCTATTGTTGATTTCTAATTTCATTCCCCCATGGTCAGAAAATGTACTTCATATTATTTTTGTTAAAGATGTATTTATTTTAGGGATAAAGAGAGAGAGCACAGTGGGAGAGTCAGAGGGAGAGAGAGAGAGAATCTCAAGCAGACTCCACACTGAGTATGGAGTCCAATGCAGGGCTTGAACCCAGGACCCTGAACCAAAACCAAGGCACTTAACCGACTGCAAGACCCAGGTGACCTTGTGTTATTTTTATCCTTTTAAATGCATTGAGATTTGTTTTATGGCCTAGCATATTGTCTATACTAGAGACTTTTCTATGTGAACTTGAGAAGAATTATATTCTGCTGTTTTGGGATGGAGTGTTCATAGACAACTCTTAGATCTACTTGGCTTATTAAAAACAAAATCTCTATTTCCTTGTTGATCTTCTGCCTCATTGCTCTTTCCATTATTGAAAATGAGGTTTTGAAGTGTCTAACCATTATTGTTGAATTAACTATTTCTTCTTTCACTTTTGTCAGTTTTGCTTCATGCTTTCTGAGTTCTATTAGGTGTAAATGTTTATAATTATATTTTTCCTGATGGATTGATGCTTTCATTATTATAAATGTTCCTACTTACCTCACTTTTTATAACTTTTTTGTTTTAAAGTCTATTCTGGTATTAGTATAACCACTTCAGCTTCTTATTCTTATCTTTGAATCTAAAAGTTGGATAGCATTAGATCCAATTGGAGAGTTATTGATACATTTAAAATTTAAATTTTTTTTAAAAGATTTTATTTATTTATTTGACAGAGATCACAAGTAGGCAGGGAGGCAGGTAGAGAGAGAGAGAGGAGGAAGCAGGTTTTCCACAGAGCAGAGAGCCCAATGCGGGGCTCGATCCCAGGACCCTGGGATGATGACTTGAGCCAAAGGTGGAGGCTTTAGTCCACTGAGGCACCCAGGCGCCTCTAAAATTTAAACTATTGAAACAGTTAAATATACACCTACTATCTTGCTTTTTGTTTCTATATGTCTCGTGTCTTTTCATTCCCCTACTATTTCTGTATTGCTTTCTTTTGCATTAAGTGGATATTTTCTAGTGTAATATTTAAATTCCTTTAATTATTTATTTAATATATTTTTGAGTTATCTTCTAAATGATAGCCCTAGGACTTACTATATATATCTTATAAAAATTGACTTCAGACTTAAATCAACTCAATTTCAGTGAGATATAGAAACATTACTCTAGTATATATCTCTATCTTCTCTTCCTCCTTTCTGTACTATTATTGTCATATGTATTATGTCTATGATGATACAAACTCAAAATTCATTATTATAGCTATTTATATAATTTTATGTCTACTAAGAAAGCTAAAAGAAGGAAGAAAGCAAGTATATACTTATGGAGATTGTTATATTAACCTTCTTGTTAACCATTTCCAATCTCTTTATTTATTCCTGTGGATCAGAATTACCATGTGGTGTACTTTCCTTACTCCATAAAGTTTTCCTCCCAACATCTTTATGCTACTAATTGCCAAATATAATACATTTCACATATTACAGGATGAACCATACAATTATATACATTGCTTTATACAATTGCTTTAAAATAATTTGAGAAGGGGATAATATGTATTTATTGTTTTTTATATTATGTAATTGGATAATTACCTTCACCAGTGTAATTTTTTATGTTGATTTTGATTACTGGCTGAAGTCACTTGCTTTTAGACTAATGAACTTCTTTTAATATTTTTTTGCAAGGCAGGTCTGCTGACAATGAATTTGCTCAGTTTTTGTTTAACTGGGAATGTTTTTATTTTGCCTTCATTTTCAAGATGTGGTTTTTCCAGATATAAAATGCTTGGTTGACACATACAACACTTTGAATATGTCATTCCAATAACTTGTGGCCTCCATTGTTTCAAATAAGAAGCCAGCTATTTATCTAATTTGGCTTTCTTTGTTCATGACTAATTGATTTTCTTTTGCTTTCAAATTTTCTCTTTGTCCTTGCACTTCAGCATTTTTATTTTGATATACCTATACATGGATCTCTTTGTGTTTATCCTCCTTGGAGTTTATTAAGTTTCCTGGATGTATAGATTAATTTATGTATTATTTTTCATCAAACTTGGGTTGTTTTCAGCCACTATTTCTTTGAATATATTTTCTGGTTCTTTCTCTCCTCTTTTTTGGCTACTCTCATTACACATATGTCGGTGTGTTTACTGGTATCACATTTTTTACAGCTTTGTTAATTTTTCTTCATCATTTCTTTTCTTTATTCTTCAGATTATATAATCTCAATTGATATACCTTCAAATTTTTTGGCTCTTTCTTATGCCAGTTGAGAAAAAGTCAGTTCTTTTGGAAAGAGCTTTGAACTCTCTCCTCTAATAGGCACTGTCTCTGAGCCACTCCTCTGGAACTGACAGTAGAAGTGACCTGTAAGTGTTTTACAAACCAGATGCTAGATAGTGATGGTAGCCTCTGGCATTCTTGTCTTGCCTCTCCTTGTGTGGAACCTCTACCCTCCTAGTGAGCTGTGACAAGGCGGTCGGGACCCCAGTATTCTCCTTTGCAGTGCCTGGGGAGAGCCTCCATCATATGAATAAAAGCTGCATAGAGGAGAGGAGTCTGAATTTCTTGGCTATGCTCATCGGGAATATAGCTTCTGCAAGTCAGAGATGGAGAACACAAGACATGTTAGTGGCATCATCTCATGAGATGCCTTATCCCTTGACTGGAAACTCAAGAAAAAGAAAACCCTGCTTTCTTGGTCAGATCTGCCTGAAGTGGCACTCTGCCAAAGCTGAGTTGGAGAAGGGGGCGAGAAGGAGCTGTGGCTCAAGCATTACAGACTTTTCTGTTTGTACTGAAATTTAGTAGAGTTCCTTGAATAAATATTTCTTCATTTTCTGTATGACCTTAGGACAATTTTCAGAGACTTCAAATGGGTATTTTTTATAATTTTCTTCATTTCTTTATTTTGCTGGGGGACAGATTCATGTAGTACTTCAAGCTGCTATTCTGGAAGTAGAATCCCTTGAATTTTAGTTTTCATAAGGAATCTTAGAATATTTAAAGTAACATGTTATTTGGGGAAAGCCTTATTTTTAAATGAACAACTCTGTTCCATATTCATTTCTTCTGCAATTTCTTTTAATATTTCTTATAAGGCAGGTCTGCTAACAATGAATTTGCTCTTATTGGTGAGATTAACAAGTATTATCACGAAAACAGTATGTTCCTTTTAAAGCCATAGTTCTGGGGCCTCTGAGTGGCTCAGTCATTTAAGCGTTGGCTTTCCGCTTCGGGTCATGATCCTGGGGTCCTGGGATGGAGTCCCACATCGGGCTCCCTACTCAGGGGGGAGCCTACTTCTCCCTCTCTCACTCCCCTTGCTTGTGCTCTGTCTCTGTCCCTGTGTCAAATTAAAAAAATAAATAAAAGCCATAGCTCTCTGTGTTTATATTTATAAATTCCATAGGCAAACACATATTTCTCCTTTAGTAGGTGATTTCAACAGATACCTAAACATTAGGGTAGGGCTGCCACAGCTTGGGCAGCAGGTGGAGTGGAGACGTGGAAATGGCCAGCAGCCCAGCTTTGCAAAGGCTCCTGGTGGCCACAGACATACATCGCACACCTGCCTCACCACCATGGTAGCCAAGAGGAAGGTTAGCTCCGCCCAACGGGCAGCAAAGGAGGAACACAAGGCAAGGTCAGAGAAGTTGTCAGCCAAATATGCTCCTGTAAAGGTGGAAACGAAACCAAACAAGGCAACAGGAAAGGATAAATCTTCAGACAAAAAAGTGCTAACCAGAGGGGAGTGAAGGGAAACCAGGCTGAAGTAGCTAACCAGAAAACAAAATAAGACTCACCTGCAGAAATCAGAGAAAATGAAAATGAGGAGAGTCTAGCTTCTGATGAAGCAGGAGAGAAAGAAACCAAGTCTGATTAATACCATATACCAGTTCTTATCAGAGTCACTGTCCACTTGTTTGTACAATCCAGAGAAATATTTTTATCAACTATTTTGTAAATGCAAATATTTAGTAGCTCTAGAAAATTTTTGAAGAGAGAATCCCACCTCATTCCATTTTTCAAGTGTAATTTTTTTTAAGAGGTAAAATCATTTGTTGGTTATTTATTTTTTGGTATAATCAGAAAACAGTGGGATATTGAATATGGGATCTTGATATCCTCAATTGTGTGATCTTGTGTGTCAGTTTAACGTTCCTGGGGTGGTGTAGTTCTTTTTATATCCTGTAATACCAACAGTTTGGAGTCGGTCATGCATTTAATATGTCTTGAATATTTTAAGTTCTATTCCCCATGTTGTTTTGGTAGAATTATTTCCTAAAGAAAACCACTCCTTGATCTTGGTTCCTCCTATCAGAATTTTGTATACTCTATAACATCTTGGTCATGGTAGTCCAGTTTTCCTAATATCTTTTTTAATGTTCTATGCAAGACTGAAAATCTGAGTATGCAGTGTATATGATATTAAATTTTGAATTAATGGGATTTAACAGTGTAATAGTATATCAGCATTTGAAGATACATGTACTTGATATACTGTTAAGAAATATTTGCCTTGAAATTTAAAAAAAAGATTTTATTTATTCATTTGAGAGAGAGAGAGACAGTAATAGCAACAGAGCACAAGCGGGGAGGAGAAGGAGAAGTAGGTTCCTCACTGAGCAGGGAGCTGGATGCAGGGCTCGATCCCAGGACCCTGGGATCATGACCTGAGCTGAAGGCAGATGCTTAACTGCCTGAGCCACCCATGCACCCCTTGCCTCCAAATTTTAAGCTGGAAGATCACTGGACTAACTTTTAGAGAAGAATCACAACTCCATGATTTTTTTTATTTTTATTTTTATTTTTTTTTAGATTTTTAGTATGTACATTAAGAATTGTATACAAATTGGGGCGCCTGGGTGGCTCAGTCAGTTAGATGTCCAACTCCTCATCTTGACCTCAGGGTTGTGAGTTCAAGCCCTGCATGGAGCGTATTTTTAAAGAAAAGGAATTGTGTACAAACTGAACACCTCAGAACAAGCAATAAAAACTCAATCATGAAAGAAAAAAATAAACATAAAGGCAGCAATGATTCTAAAACACAATGAAACTCTAAGTTAAGGCTTTGTATTTTTATTTTTATTTTTATTTTTTATTTTTTATTTTTTTTAAAGATTTTATTTATTTTATTTGACAGAGAGAGAGATCACAAGTAGGCAGAGAGGCAGGCAGAGACAGAGGGGGAAGCAGGCTCCCTGCTGAGCAGAGGGCCCGATGCGGGGCTCGATCCCAGGACACTGAGATCATGACCTGAGCCGAAGGCAGCGGCTTTAATCCACTGAGCCACCCAGGCGCCCCGGCTTTGTATTTTTAAAACCCATATTCATATGTAATTATGCCCAAATCAAATTTCCATCTTCTAGGTTGAGTTCATCTCCACAGGATCTATGTCATTTATCCTGAGCCAACAATTCCTTTGTATTAGATTGTATGAGATAGGAATTAGTAGCAATGATGATCATTTCACTTTAATGAATTATTAGTTCCTTTCTTAGGTTTTGGTCTCTGTTTAGATGATTTAGCCTTTAGTAGCTTAAGCATATGCAAAAGAAGAGATAGAGCATTTTTTTTTTGCAAAACATGGCAAACCTACATACAAACTGTATTAATTCTTATCTTCTTGAAAGCTGGCCAACAATTGATAATTCAGGACATCCTAAATACAGAAAACACAACATAGTTGACCACTCCTCAGCCTCCTTTTAAAATGTAGAACATGTCAAGGTAGGGATGGCAGGATCTGTTGATGGACAGATGACATACAGACTGTGAGAAGACACAAGGATGAATTGATGGCTTTGGGCTGAAGCAACAGGAGGGAGGGAATTGCCATTAAATGAAGCAGGCAGTTCTGCAAGGAGAGCAAGCTTTGTGGTATAGGGGTTTATCATGGATATTTTAGTAAATAAAATGTTTAGGCTAGTGTCCGAATCACAGCTTCACACTTTTACCTAATTTGAACCTTCTCTCAGCTCTGGCTTGCTTTAGGCTGGAAAGGCAACAGTGGGTTCTCCTGCTCTCTCCTGGCCTTCAGCCAGCTCTTCCTTCAGGTTAGGAAGGGACAGAAAGATCTCACTGACAGGCACCTCACAAACATGACCACTGGGGAAGGCAGATCCCGGCCTCTCATGGGGCCCTTCCTTGAGTCCATCAGAGATTCTTGTGCTGGGCTCTTTGATGACAACTCCCTGGACACTGGTAATGCCCCTTCTCTGACTGCCTTTCTAGACTCCTCCTTTTCGTCTTTCAGGCCACCTCTTTGTTGGAAACTGCTGCCCTCTATCCAGGAGGGATCTTAGACCTGCATTTGGTCCATAAGAACCACCTAGGCCTTGCCTGCCCTCAGAGGGAGCGTCCTCCACATTTTATGCAGCTGTCTCTACTCTGCTACCACTTGCTGCTTTAGCCTGGAGAATTTTTTCCAGAACTAGGTTTGGCACTTGCCTCTGTGTCACAGAAACTCCAAGAGAAACAAGTCAAACTCTCCAAGGGGGTTCTCTTGAAATCCCCTCTAACAGTTGGCTAACACGAGAGTATGTACCTACTAGAATACAAAACAAAACCCCAAACAATACCAAGTGTTAGCAAAAAAATGTGGAACAACTGGCATTATTGTATACTGGCGGCAGGAATGCTTCTTTGGAAAACCTTTGACAGCATCTATCTAAAGTGACCTGGCAATTCTAAAACTAGTTAGATATCTACTGTATGCATACATACATACATACATACATATGTATGATCAACAGAAGACATCGTAAGAGTAATAATGGTCATAAACTGGAAACAACCCAAATGCGCATCAGCAAGAGAATTAATAAGTAATGGTGGTATATTTTCTAAATGGATTTTTCAAAAAAAGGGAATGAGCTACTGCTATCTGTAATATGGGTAAATTTCACAGATATTTATTAAGTCAAAGAAACAAAGTATAAGAACACATACTGTTTGATTCCATTTACATGATGTCAAAGAACAGACAAAACTAATCTAGTTGTTCAAAGTCAGGATAGTATAATAAGTAGTGACTGGGGTGGGCAAGAGAGAAATTTCTGGGTTACCTGAATATTCTGTATTTAATATGAGTGATGGTTAGATTTGTAATGCGATGGGTTTACACATTTCTAAAATTTAATCTAGCTATTTACAATTTGTGTATTTTATAAAATTTATGTTACGCTTCACTAAGAAAGAAAGTAAAAACAAAATTTATGGAGAAATTCATGTTCTTCCAACTACTCATGCATCGCATTTTATTATTTGATAACATGAGCCTGGAATTATCTAGAAGGGGTTTTTTAGCTGTGAGGACATTCTGAGCCCTAGAAGAGACATTTTGAAAAGTGAAAATGTTATGTCCAAGTGAGAATAGCCCTCTTGCTTTGCTGCCTGTGGCTGCTGGTTTCAATAAACTTCTCGGAGTTCCACTCAGCCCACATTTACGAGCATTTACCAGCAGGGGTCAGACCTGAGCAAAACCCACACAAGAGCCCTCTGTGAGCTAGAACTTTCTTCCCAGTTCAGGTAACATATCCTGGCTTTTTAGTTTTCTGAATTCGTATCTCTAGCTACACTTGACTCTCACCACCACTCGCTCTCATGATCACAACATGGACCAGAAACTTTACCACTGTCTTCTTCACTCATTCAAGGACCCTGTTCTCTCCTTCCACTAATGCCATCAAACCCCTCAGCACCAGCGACCTGACACTCCCTCTCCATCCTGCAGTCCCCTTCTCTCTTCACTGACCCCTTACCCAACTTTGACATCGTGGCTCATCAGTGCAATTACTGTGGCAAACACCTTCAACTCTTTGACCATGCCAGACCCCCACTCTTAACCCATTAATGATTTCTCATTGCACTTAGGTCAAAATACAAAACCACTACAGCACCCACAAGGCTCCTGCCTTGCCCTGTGCTGATGGGGGCCTCTTGCACCATGACTCAGACACCACAGGTCTCACCCCATGAGTTCAGTTTTTCCCTGCCCCAGTGTAAAAGTCATTTCTCCCAAGTCCTTTCTTTTGGTCTCTTTCCTAATGGTGAGGTGTTCATTTCCTTCAAGACACAATTTAAAATTATACCCATATTTGTGTACTTGAGTGCTTAACATTTGTCCTTCATTTGAGACTGTGCACTCAGCAAAGGCTGTAGCCATATCTGGTTTGCTCATCTTCTACACAAGTAGTGCCAAGCACTTGTTGGGTGCATAGTAGATCTTCAAAAAGGATTTGTTGAATGACAATATCAATCTGGATCTTGACCCCACAAATGTGGGACCCTCTATTGCTTTAAAAAACAGCACTTTGTATACTATATGTCCTTTCAGAGCACTTTCACATCCATTATCATAATAATTTCATAATTAGCTAGATAAGCATTGGAAGGCCCATTTGACAGATGAAGACAGTGAGCCACAAAGAGAGTTGACTAAAATGTCAGAGTAAGGACTAAAGCCAAAAATCTCTAACTTACCCATCTGTGAATCTTAAGTATATGTAAATGTTCTGTCTCTTGATCAAACTTGCAGTGGGGAGGAGATCTTAATAATTAAATGCTTAGGCTCTAGGGATAGACTGCTAGGGTTCCTAACCAGATCTAACACTAAACTTGCTGTGTGACTTTGGGCAAGTTACTTAACTTCTCTGAGCTCCAGTTTCTCCATCTCTAAAGTAGAAATAACAATATATATCTGGGGAGGTTATAGTGAAGCTTTGAAGATTTTATATATATATATAGTGATACACACATGACACACACACACACACAGTGCTGAGCATGGTCCATGAGAAGCACTCAAAGTTGGTCACTATTTGTGGAAGTCTTTTGAGAGAATGATTATATTTCCTCCTCTCTGGTAACTCTAACACAGAGCCTTTCACAGCGACATTCAACACAAATGCTTAACACAACTTTCTGGCAACATTGGGATTTTTGTTTTCTTGAACTAGTTCTTATCTGGGAATACTGTTGCCTTTGAAGAATGAAAAAAAAGTGTAATATGTACCCTGGGTGTGACCACTCCCATGCGTATATGCTTTAAGACCTGATAATTAGGAGCAGACTTCTAGACGCCTGTTTTCTCCTAGTTCACTCATTTTAGAGTCCATTTCGCTCTTTGGAAGAGTGTAATTAATATAACGTGTATTCTCAAACTCCCTTTATTCTGGGACAGCTATATATATTATAGCCATGGTAGTTCCTATGAATTGACCTAATAAGCTATTGAATTAATGCAGTAATCTCTACCCCCATAGGATAGGATAGAAAATTATAGAGTAGCATGCAAAGGAGGAAGGTTAGTTCTCTTTATGATGGAATTCTAAAGAAGTTTATTAGAATGGAAAAATCACATGCCCTTTGAAAAACTGCTTTATGCAGGATAAAGTGATAATTTAAAATAAGCCTACAAAAGAGAAGTAAAGGTCATGACATTTTATCTAATTTGGTTGGTCCTTTTAAAAATATGTCATGCTGTAATTTTTTTGTCTCCTGCAGCTATGAATATAAACATATAGGAATAATGGCCCCTCGTGAAACTTGTGAAACATAGGAGTACAAATTTAAATGAAGGTTTCCTTGGAAAGCTAGCACAAATGACTAATGGATTGCAGTCTATTAGAACAGACAAAAATGCTTTAACTATGTATGGTGATGCCTCTTCCCTTTTTGTGATCATTTATTAACATTTTTACAAAGCTACTGAATTTTGAATCTGTGAGTAAGAACTTATTAAACACACAGCAAAAGCCTTTTTACCTATTCCGTTTCTTTTACAGAATTCAGTAAGCCATTAAATGCATGGAACAGAGTAGTATCCATCTTAATGTTCAGTGATCCTTTCAGTTTTTGTAAAAATATTACAAATTAATCAGTTAAATAGATTCTCTTTTACCTCCTGTACATTTTTAGAAATGATGAATTGGTTCTCTAGCATTCTTTAAAAATGGCCAATGAGATTTTTTTAATGAATAATTCGAATTTACTATTTATCCATATTTAATGTGTTTTAATTCATTACAGCTATTATTCTTACTGATGCTCAAATTGTTCCATGCTGGGTCAGTAGGAATGTCTTCAAGTTTGCTTCTAAGTCATTTTGACAGGATCCTATTAATTTCTGATAACTTCTTTGCTTTCTGGTAGGATAACATGGTCCAAGTCTCAATGTATACATATTCTACTTCAGACGTGGAGTTAGCCCTTTCCGTAAGAAGTATGGTTCCTTTTCGTAGGAAACTGTATTTAGAAACTACAATCTAATTGCTCAAGGTGTTTATTAGTGAGTTAGTCATTATTTGTAGGCTTCTCCAGAAAGCTACTTTGAACAAAAATTCTGATTGATTCATTTGTTGTATGTAATATCTCATTCTATCACCTCACTTCATATATTTTTAAAGATCTTATTTACTTATTTTTATGTGAAAGAGAGAGAGCACAAGCAGTCAGAGTGGGAGAGGGAGAAGCAGGCTCCTCAGTGAGCAGAGAGCCCGATGCTGGACTCAATCTGGAGATGCTGGGGTTATAACCTGAGCCAAAATCAGATGCTTAACTGACTGAGCCATCCAGGCGCCTGTATCACCTCACTTTAAAATGTCTTTTTTTCCCCCGGGTTTCTTTGTGACTCTTCTTATGGTCTTAAACACTCATTTTTCTACCTTTTTTTTTTTTTTTAAGAAAGTATCCTTTGCCTGCTCTGAATAAATTTTTTTAAAAATATCTTATTTATTTGACTGATAGGAAGAGGGAGTACAAGCAGGTGAAGCAGGAGGGAGAGGGAGAAACAGGCTCCTGCTGAGCAGGGAGCCCAACATGGGGCTGGATCCCAGGACTCTGGGATCATGACTTGAGCCCAAGGCAGACGCTCAACTGACTGAGCCACTCAGGTGCCCCTAAAATGTTTTGATTGTGGGAAATCAATAGATTTTTGAGCATATGTGATTTCTTCAAGGAGTTTGTATGGTGTAATTCTAAAGGAGCAGGCATTGGTATCAGATTACCTGATTTAAATTCATAATGTGGGAAATTAATCTGATGCAATGGTGGTTTCCAAGCCTCCTATTAGGCAAGCTATCGTAGACTAAGTCATGGCACAGAAAAGCTTACAGATCAAAAAGAAGTTACAGTGTGTTGAATCATCTTAAAACACAAAGCTAGAAGCAAAGGGGCAAGGACAGACTGAGATATTTATGAATGGGACCAGGCCACATGGAGGACCACACTACCTGAATCCCATGTTTTACAATGTCCAGATGGATGATCTTTCTCTCTTTCTCTCTGCCACTTCCGTCTTCCCTGCTGATGATGTGATTACAAAGACCAAAGTCAAGATTGAACGAGGTGCTTAGCAAGAAGGTTACTGAAGCAGACTCACTCTTACTTTTTCGGGAGCAGCTTGGTCAAGTACTTCAGGCCAAAAGCTGTAGCTTGCCAATTAGCCTGCTTAGCGGCTATGAATTTTATCTGTATCTCTTGGATGGAGCACATGTGGAGACAGAGTGGGACCATAAGGAGTGTTACTAATGGATACTTGATTTTGAAGATAATATTAAGATATGAGAAAGATATTGTGGTTATGTTTAGAAAATTTTTTTTTAAAGATTTATTTATTTTAGAGAGAGAAAGAGAAAGTGAGGGGAAGGGCAGAGGGAGAGGGAGAGAATCTCAGGCAGACTCCCCACTGAGCATGGAGCCAAGGCAGGGCTCAATTTCATGACCCTGAAATCATGACCTGAGCCAAAATCAAGAGTCAGGCGCCCAACCTACTGAGCCACAAAGGCAGATAAAGAGATACAGGTTTGAAACAAAGCAGAAGAACTTGATAATATTATTTTAGCTCATTGGGTTGGTAGATCCATTGCCTTATATTTCTGTTTCTTGGTTCTAAACCCACACAGAACAATTCAGAAGGTGGTGTACAGAGGGTGCTCTTCAGAACTAGGCTCCTTGGGATTTTTCTAGTAGTCTATGGACTGAGGGATGCTGGGGGAAGATAGAGAGTGAGAAGTAGGTGTACAGGGTTGTGGGAGAAACAACACATTCACCACTACAGTGATTTGATGGTTTTATGGGAAAATATGCTTTAAAAAGTAGGAGTCGAGCCAACTTAAACTTGATTTCTAATTTCATGACAAGTTTATGGTACTCAGGATAAGCTTATTAAAGCTGTAACTATGATTATCAATAAGTTGTATCTACTTTACAATGCATTGTTTCTAATAAGCATTGATTCTTTTGAAAATTCAAATGTAGTTGGGGTACTTGGGTGACTCAATCGGTTAAGTGTCTACCTTTAGCTCAGGTCATGATCCCAGGGTCCTGGGCTCAAGCCCTACATGGGGCTCCCAGCTCAGTGGGAAGTCTGCTTCTCCCTCTCCCTCTGCTTCTGCCTGCACCCCCCAACTTGTATGTGCTCTCTCTCTCAAATAAATGAATAAACATCTTAAAAAAAAAAAAAGAAAGAAAGAAAGATGTAGGGGTACCTGGGTGGCTCAGTAGATTAAGCATCTGCCTTTGGCTCAGGTCATGATCTCAGAGTCCTGAGATCAAGCCCCACACCATGCCCCCTGTTCAGTGGGGAGTCTGCTTCTCCCTCTCTCCCTTGATCCTGCTCTCTCTCTATCTCTCTCTCGTTCTCTCTCAAATAAAATAAATAAAATCTTTTTTTTTAAAGGAACATCAAAATATATAAAGCAAATATTAATGAAACTAAAAAAGAGAAATCTACAATAATACAGTAATGGTAGGGGGATTAAACACACTATTTGTATCAATGAATAGATTAATAAAGAAAGATCAATCTTAAATAAAACCAAATGGATTTAATAGACATTTTTGGAACATTCCAACCAAAAGCAGCAGCTTATTTTTCTCAACTCAAAATGGATTATTATCCAGGATTGGTCATATATCTGGTGACAAAACAAGTCTCAATGAATTGAAGATGACTGAAATTATATCAAGCTTTTTCTCCAAACACAATGGTATGAAACTAGAAATCAAGTACAAGAAAACTGGAAAAACTGCAAAAATGTGGAGCTTAAACAACAGTGGCAACTGAACAGCCAATGGATCACTGAAGAAATCAAAGAACAAATAAAAAAATTTGAGAGAGACAAATAAAAACAGGAAAATGATCTACCAAGAATCTATGGGATACAGCTAAAGCAGTTCTTAGAGGAAAGTTCATAGCAACACAGACCTACCATAAGAAAAAAGGAAGATCTCAAACAATTTAACTTTACACCTACATGAACTAGAAAAAGAAAAATAAAGCCCAAGCTTAAGTAGAAGGAAGGAAATAAAGAGCAAAAAATAAATGAAATGGATACTAAAAAAAATGATCAATGAAATAGAAGCTGGTTCTTAGAAAAGATGAACAAAATTGACAAACCTTTAGCTAGACCAAGAAAAAAAGAGGAATCAAAGTCAGAAATAATAGAGGAAAAGTTACAACTAATACCACAGAAATACAAAGAATTTATTATAATTATATGCCAACAAACTGGACAACCAAGAAGAGATGGATAAATTCCTAGAAACACACAGAATTCCAAGACTAAATCATGACAAAATAGAAAATCTGAATAGGTTGATTACTAGTAAGGAGAGTGACTTAATAAAAACTTCCCCCAAACCAAAAGTCTAGGACTAGACAACTTCACTGGTGACTTCTACCAAACCTTTAAAGATTTAATACATGTTGTTATCAAAACCTTGCCAAGAAGGGACGCCTGGGTGCCTCAGTGGGTTAAAACCTCTGCCTTGGCTCAGGTCATGATCCCAGAGTCCTGGGATTGAGCCCTGCATCGGGCTCTCTGCTTAGCAGGGAGCTTGCTTCCTCCTCACCCTCTGCCTGCCTCTCTGCTTCCTTGTGATTTCTGTCTGTCAAAATAAATAAATAAATCTTTAAAAAAAAGAAAAAGAAAAAGAAAAACCTTGCCAAGTCTGCTGAAACCAACGCAGTCTGATCTGGAAATATGGCCTTGATATGTGTTGTCAGTGTTTCCGTCAGTACTCAAAAAAACCAGATTTCATTAAGTTGGATTAAATGAACTTCTTAACTGCAGATATCCAAAATACCTACCTTACTGCCAACTCCTTGTACATAAAATAAAAATACTCCAATTTTTATTGGAGTGAGTGCTTTAATGTGGGGGCAAAAAAAAAAAAAAAACCATAGGCAAATTGTAGACATTTGGGAAAAATGTACAAAGAATGTACATTCCATCACTTGCAGAAATTATTTCCTGCTATCATCTTTGTAGACCCAAAATACACACACAAACAGGGACCATACTGTACATATTTGCCTTCTGAAATAAACATTTCATTTTCTGAAACACATTAAGCACATTTTTTTCCATGTCATTAAATAACTTTCAAAAGAGTGAAAAAAAAAAAGCGGTCAGAGCTGAGATCTGATCTAACTTACAGATTATCCACATGTTGTCTTGTCTCTTTGAGTCACTTTTCTCGTCTTTATTTTCAGGGTTATCAGAAAAATCAGAGTGCTATCAAAAAGGGAAGGTCTTGGGCACCTGGGTGGCTCAGTGGGTTAAAGCTCTGCTTTCGGCTCAGGTCATGATCCCAGGGTCCTGGGATCAAGGCTCGCATGGGGCTCTCTGCTCAGCAGGGAACCTGCTTCCCCCTCTCTGCCTGCCTCTCTGCCTACTTGTGATCTCTGTCTGTCAAATAAATAAAATCTTAAAAAAAAAAAAAAGGAAGGTCTTTATTGCTACTTGCAGCAATGTGACCGTAATAAATGCATGTGTTCTAGATAGTCTAGTGACAACATTGAGCTCTGTCATCAGCCTCCGAAAGCTGACGCTTTTGAAAAATACAGTAAGATGAAGCGTTGCTGTGGCATATGGCTTTTACCCCACTTAGATAAATCATTAACTCAGGCACTCCGTGGTACAGGATATTTGACTAACCTTATAAACCACGCCAGGGAGCAAAATTAGAGTCTGTGGCAGCCTTCCCCTCTGAAGCAACAAGGGAAGCAAAATAATTTAGTGAAGAGTTCCAAGCACCACGTGCCCCAGTCCAGCTGTTGGTTCTCTCCCTAAACATGTCTTCCCTCTGATCTGTGAGGGGAAAAAAAACATCGTTAGGAAAGGATTTTAAATGAATAAAGAAAAGCCCAACTCGAAGATCCCTTTTCCCTCTTCAGTTAACTAGGGGGAAACTTTCAGGAGGAGCTTGAGCGGACTGTTGATTGATCTACTACACAATGTCAAAAAACGATCTAAGGAAAGTTGAAATGTTTTATCTTTCTCCAAAATGAGCTTTCCCTTTTCGTGGCCGGGCAGCGGTTTCTGGGTCAATGTGTGCCTTCTGGGGCAGCCGCAATGAGTAAGACGGATGGTTTGGTGATGTGAGCTTCCTCAGCCAGAAGGGGGCGAGCAGGACCAGATGCCGAGGATTTCCATGAAGTCAGGTGTCTGGTATTCACATCCACCGGAGGCGGCCAGATTCACCTACCTGAAATGAGCCCGGGTGAAACTGCCTCAAAAACTTAGAGCAGCTCTCCACAGCTCAACAAATTAAGTACAGACTCTGTGTTCTTCAAGGCTGGCTCCGGAGAAGTTCTTCAGTTTAAAGCAGCTGGTGTGTTTTGGTCCCTGTTGAGGAAGTGCAAAGGCAGACCCTGGAGATTGCAAAAGTCTGAGTAGTGAGGGCAGCGACAGTTTTGTTAAGCAACCACGCTTCCTCCGACCAGCTTTGCTGTGAAAAGTCTATGGCTCTTGAGGGAGGACCCCGTGAGAAGAAAGCAGAGAGAGCCAACACTGGTAAGGAAAGATAAAAGACCCAAAATGGCTTTCTCTGGATTCAAACTTGGGCAATCCTTTTCAGCTAGCCTCAACACTCATCCCTGGATCTTGTTATTACCTGGAAAGAAAACTAGAATACTTTCAGGACTTCCCCATTTCTCAGCTACCACCAGATGCAAGTCATGGATTAAAAATCCTCATCTGGTGCTCGCTTCGGCAGCACATATACTAAAGATCCTCATCTGATTTCACTTCACCAAATGGGGGAATATTTTTCTACTTCCTGTTAACAAAATATCAAATGCTAGGCTAGCTGCTGACTAACGATTCTTAGTGATATCTACATTTCTTTTTCATCAGCTATATAGGAAATGTTTGAAGACAAAAGTGGCTTCAATTTAACTTTCTGACCTGCGTAGGAAACTCCTAGCCCAATCCAGGGTATTTGCCCATGTCTCATGCAGTGTCTGGAATATAGTGCTTTCCAAATAAATCTAAATATGAAAAATAAAGTGGGGCACCTGGATGGTTCAGTGGGTTAAGCGTCTGCCTTTGGTTAAGGTCATTATCCCAGGATCCTGGGATCGAGTCTCAAACTGGGCTCCCTAGTCAGTGGGGTGTCTGCTTCTCCCTCTGCTATTACCCGCTGCTTATGATCTCCCTCCCTCTCTCTTCCCCCCTCTCAAATAAATAAATAACATCTTCAAAAAAAAGTCGTAAAACATTAGAAGAAAATATGAGAGAATATTTGTATGACCTTGAGGGCGTGGTCATCTTAAGGAAAATGAGAAACCCAGAAAATTTAAAGGACAAACATGGCCATGTTGGACTATATAAAAATTATTATTTTTTTTTTTGCAAGGCAAAAATGCCATAATCAGAGTAAAAAGAAAATATGAGGGAAAATGTTTGCAATAAAAATGATGGAAAATGGCAGATGTCTTACTAAACTAAGGCTTCGACAAATTAATAAATAAGAGATAATAAAAAATGGGCCAGGGTTATGAAAAGACAATTCATAAAAGAGGAAGTAAGAGAAGGTGCTCAGTCTTACTGGGAGTCAGGGAAATGTAGGAACAAAAATATATGAATGAAAAGGTGTAAAAATACCCAGTCTTTGAGGGGTTGCCTCAGGGTCCATGGACCTAGGGGAGGGTAATAAGCCTGGGATTGGAAGTCAAAAGGGCTTTCAACTTTAACTACAATGCTTTATTTCTTCTATTAAAATATATTAAGATTTAAGGGGAATGTAATAAAAAGGTAACTTATCAAAATTGAGTTTTATCTTTTGGTTAACATCCATGTGCATTTCTGTTGGATATGCGACTAGGAGTAGAATTACAAGGTCATAGATATCTGTAGGTCTAAAAACATTCTAAATCTGGGTATTGGTCATAGGGGTGTGCTCAGTTTGTGAAAATTCACTGAGATATATGATAGGTGCATTTCAGTAAAAAATTAAATAATAATAAAATTAAAAAGTATAGGGCAACACTACTTCACAGCCACCAGTATGACTAAACTAAAACAGCAGAAAATACCAAGTGTTGGTAAGGATATACAGCAAGTGAGTTACTCAGGTATTACTAGTGGAAATATACTTCTATACAGTCCCTTTGGAAAACTGAAATTATTTATGAAAAATGAAAATATATGTGCTCCATGATCTGATGATTCCACTCATAGGTAGACACACCCAGCAGAAATTTGTCTATATGGTTACCAAAAGACATGCATACGATTTATGAGAAGCCATTTTTTTCAATATGTTTTTTTGAACTTTATTTGAAAGATCTTGGCATATATATATTTAAGGTGTGCAACTTGGTGTTTTGATATATTATGATACCATTCTTAAACCATCAGACTGAGAGGAAAAGAAATTATGGCACATCTGAGATAGGAACTTTATGCAAATTTATATATATGGAGTCGGTGGGATATCCCTAAGAAGTTAAATGAAGAAAATAAAAAAATATCCCTAAGAAGTTAAATATAAAGTGTCCTCATTTTTTCAAGGATAAAAATCGAAGACAAACCCCTTTTATGTGCATGTAGGTATATAAGATCAAGAAGGAAAGACTCCAAGTAAGTTAATCAAACTTTTAATATCGGAGGGTAAGGTTAAATGGGGAATGAGGAGAGAGGCAATTAGCTTTTTCTTTAGTTAGCTCTGTATTGTTTGACTTGCTAAAACTAGAATTATTGATGAGATAATTATTTTTTAGGTAATGCATATACAATAAAATTCACCACTTTAAAGTATGTAATTCAGTAATTTTAAGTATGTTCACCAAGTTGCACAAGAATTGCCACTAAGAACATTTTCACAACTCTCCTCTCTACCCGCCCCCAAAACACATACTCATCAGTAACCACTTCCTGTTCTTCCTGCCTCCTAGCCTCTGGCAACCACTAGTCTACTTTATGCCTCTCTAGATTGTGTATCATGCACATTTCATATAAATAGAATCATGTAATATGTATGTGACTTTTTTTGTCTGGCTTCTTTCCCTTGGCATGTTTCTGAGCTTTAAACATGTTATAGAAAGTGTCAATGGTTCATTCCTTTTTGTGGCTTAATAATATTTCATTGAATGGATATAGGACGTTTTATTTATCCATTCAACACCTGCTGAATTCAACACCTGATACGACTTGGATACTCCAGAGTGACCTTATTTTAAGGTCATCTGAATAGCAACTTAATTCCCCTTTGCTTTCTAAAGCTAATATAGTCACAGGTTCTGGGGATTAGGATATGGACAAATTTTCTCTGGGTGGAGAGCATTATGCCGTATACCAAGTTCCATAACACAAACTTTGGATCTGGAGAACCCTCTTATACAGTTGGTGGGGATGCAAACTGGTACAACCACTCTGGAAAAGAGCATGGAGTTTCCTCAAAAAGTAAAAAACAGGGGCGCCTGGGTGGCTCAGTGGGTTAAAGCCTCTGCCTTCGGCTCAGGTCATGATCCCAGGGTCCTGGGATTGAGCCCCACATCGGACTCTCTGCTCTGCAGAGAGCCTGCTTCCTCCTCTCTCTCTCTCTCTCTCTCTCTGCCTGCCTCTCTGCCTACTTGTGATCTCTGTCTGTCAAATAAATAAATAAAATCTTTAAAAAAAAAAAAAGTAAAAAATAGAGCTACCCTATGACCTACCAATTGCATTACTGGGTATTCATCCAAAGGGTACAACCATAGTGATTTGAACAGGCACCTGCACCCCAGTGTTCATAGCAGCAATGTCCCTAATAGCCAAACTGTGGAAGGAGCCAAGATGTCCTTCAGCAGATGAATGGATAAAGAAGTAGTGTGTGTGTGTGTACACATACACAATAGAATATTACTCAGCCATCAAAAGAATGAAATCTCACCATTTGCAATGACATGGATGGAACTAGAAGGTATTGACTAAGCAAAATAAGTCAGTCAGAGAAAGACAATTATCATATGATTTTACTCATATGTGGAATTTAAGAAACAGAACAGATGAACTTAGGGGAAGGGAGGGAAAAATAAAATAAGATGAAATCAGAAAGGGAGACAAGCCATAGAGACTCTTAACTATAGAAAACAAACAGGGTTGCTGGAGGGGAGGCAGGTGGGGGCATGAGGTAACTGGGTGATGGACATTAAGGAGGGCACTTGTTGTGATGAGCACTGAGTGTTCAATGGAATTGATGAGTCACTAAATTCTACTCCTGAAACCAATACTGCACTATGCGTTACCTGACTTGAATTTAAATAAAAACTCAGAAGGAAAAAAAAAAAAAGAATTAAAAAACCCCAAAACCTTGGATCTGAATGCAAATATTTTTAAATAGTTTGCATTGATGTTGGTTAAATGAGATTTAAGATCATATAGCAAGTAAGTGACAGGACTAGGCAGAGGACACAGGTGTTTAAATTCCCTGTGTGGTGATCCACTTACCTCATTTTGCATTCAGGAAGTACCTACTGAAGGGCACCCAGGTGGCTCAGTCGGTTAAGTATCTGACTTGATTTTGGCTCAGGTCAACCTCAGTGTCCTGGGATCTAACTCAGGGTTGGGCTCCACACTCAGCAGGGAGTCTGCTTGAGGATTTCTCTCCTTCTTCCTCTGCCCTTCCCCCTGCTTGCTCTCTCTCTCTCAAATAAATAAATCTTAAAATAAAGAAGCATTTGGACATTGAGCATTTGGATGATGTGGCTTATAACATTATGTATGCTCTTTTAATAATGGCATTTCAGAATTAACCAGCTTATTGGGCTTGGCGTTCAAGATCTCCAAAATTTCAAACTTTTAAATAATTTTCAAAGAAAATGTGAAGACAGCTGATGACTTATAAGGAACTGACAGTGCAAAGCTTACTAATCACGTGAAGTCAAAAGTCAGTCAATGACCCAGACTGTGAGGCCAAGGCAGGAAGTGCTGGTTGGAGTATGGGCTGGTAGGAAAGGAGCAAGGGAGGTGGAGCACAGTCAGTGTCAGATCGCCACTCCTCCCTGCAGGCACTCACACCAAATGGGGGGGGGGGGGGCTTGTATCATTTCTTAATGGATGTTTCTAGATTCTAGATTAAATGTCAAAACAGAAGGAAATGTACCCATGCAATAGCAACCAGAGAAGCTCAGTCCGTTGCTGAAACAAGGGAAAAACCAACAACAGGCAGAAGAGCGTGTATTTCAGAGTTAGTGCTTTCGTGTATTCAGCCCTTGAACCAGCATAGACTCCAGACATTGTGCTAGGGGTCAGGAACGTGGCTCTGAAGGAGGTGTGGCATCCCTTACTGCAAGCTACCTCCCAGCCAGGTCCTGCCCTGCTTGAGTGCTACCACGCAGGGAAAGGGTGGGGCTGAGAAGTCCGTCCTGCTCCCTCCCCCTCCAGCCACAGCCCCACTCACTGTCTGCCACTGCCCTGCCCCCCGGGGCCCTACCGTACCCTGTCCTCTTCAGTTCTCAGTGTCTCCCCTTCCCCCACCTTCCTCCCACAGAGCTTGGCTTCTCCCCTCCTGACGTCTCCCCTCCCCCAGCTACCAAGATAATCCTCAAACTGTAATAAGCCCAAACAGCCCACTTCCTGGGTTGGATTTTTCTTTTTTTTTTTTTTTTTTTTTTTTTTTTTTTTAAAGATTTTATTTATTTATTTGACAGAGAGAGATCACAAGTAGGCAGAGAGGCAGGCAGAGAGAGGAGGAAGCAGGCTCCCTGCTGAGCAGAGAGCCCGATGCGGGACTCGATCCCAGGACCCTGAGATCATGACCTGAGCCGAAGGCAGCGGCCCAACCCACTGAGCCACCCAGGCGCCCTGGATTTTTCAAGGAATGCTATCAGGGAGAGGCAGGAGTGGTATGCAGGCCTGGAAGAAGGCCGGAGAAGGGGTGTACAGGGCACAGTGGAAAGGAGGAGCAAGAACTCTCCAGTCTCTGTCATCTTCATAGGACAGGGTAGTGAAGTGCTTAGAATCCTGTCGTCTGAAGGTCGGGGTTGCCTGGGTTCAAGCGCAGTTTTTCCTCTTGCCACCAGAACTGCCTTAGACACTGTCCCTTAACCTCTTTGACCCCATTTCCCCCACCTGTAACACTGGAAGAATAGTGATTTGAAAGGTTTTATTTCATAAGGTTGTATTCGTCACATGGCTAGAGCACACAGAGCAGCATCTCCAACATGACAGATGGTCTCTGTGTTAGCTAAAAGCATGATGTGGGGAACCCTGTGTCACCACACCAGAGCGGGCCTGCCCGGTTCTCTCAGTTCTCCTCTGCAGCTCTAGTCCTGGTGGCCTGCGGGTAGCCCTTAGGCAAAACTCAACATTTAAAATGTCACGAGATGAACCGCGAGTCCTAGGGACAGCAGCCTAAATTCATTTTCAGTGGAAAGAGGTTTGTGTCAAAGGGATAAATCTGCAAAGGTTTCCACAGCCCACTTGTAAATGACCTCCAAGGTCCTTGTGCAGAGTGATTTCTTTCCTCTTCCCTCAATAGCCTGCTTCTAGACGTCCCCCCCGGGGGCCTCCCTCTGCCTAACAAAGCCCATTTCAGTGCCTTTCCAACAAGAAACATCCCTTGGCAACTCTCCTAGAATGTGCAAACAGCTCATTTTAAAATAGAATCCTTTTTTCTTCGGTCCTTCCACATTTAGTATACAGCGTACTAAGTGGAAAACTGTCATCACAGTCCTTCCCATTTTCTGCGGTTCTCTCTGTTCACTCTACTCTTTTGGGTCTCTTTCCTTCCCCTTTTATTGTCTTGGTTCTCTGTTTCCTCGAATTCCTCTTTAGGGCTCTGGACTGAGCTGCTGATGGTATTGTTCTGAACCAGATAGCCGACAAGTCTAGGAAATAGTTTCTTTTGTGAACTTGGTGCTGGACTGGGAAGGGAGAGTGGAGAATTTCTTAGGTGAAGACCCAAAGGTGGAGAAAGAAGCAACCAGGTCCAAGGCAGGGACATCCCCAAGCAGACCCGTTTGTTTCCGGAGCTGTCTCTCTCCAGCTTCCCTGGAGTGGCCAGACTTTCTCTCTGACTCAATAAAATGCATGATGTTGAACCCAGGTATACCCTGTTCTCCAGCCAGTGTCTTTTATCTCTGGGTTCCAGACTGTAGATGACATCAACTATTTTTATTTATTATAAAGTGTCTTTTTAATCTTGAATCCACATCTGATTAATTTTGTGGCTTGTTATTTCCTGAGACATGAAGGGAGAGGTTCCAGTGTTCAGGAAACATAAGAATAGACAAGATTAGTTTGATGGCTTAGCAACCTCTCTCTAAAAATGAAAGTTTTCAGAGTTCTGCCCAAAGACCAGGTACAGGGAGGGAGTTTGCTCTTAGCCTACAGATACCCTATTTATCTCAGCTGCTGTTCGAGTCTGTACAATATTTCAAGAGAAAGAAAATATTGTAGTATTTGGCCACAGTTTATTTTGTGTAGCTGGATGTGAATAGCATTTTTTAAAAGGGGGGGGGGCACCAGGGTGGTTCAGTGGGTTAAAGCCTCTGACTTTGGCTCAGGTCATCATCCCGGGGTCCTGGGATCGAGCCCCACATTGGGCTCTCTGCTCAGCAGGGAGCCTGCTTCCTCCTCTCTCTCTGCCTGCCTCTCTGCCTACTTGTGATCTCTGTCTGTCAAATAAATAAATAAAATATTTTTTAAAAAATTTTAAAAAGGGTTTAACTGTGGATTAGAACAAAAAAATCAAATTGTTATTCAACTTTTTTTTTCTAAATTAGTTTCTGAATTCGATTGATTGGTTTGTTTTAGTTTTGAAAATGGATTGATTTATTATTATTATCATCATCATCATCATCATCATTATTTACCAATTCAGATAGCAATGCTGAGAACTGTCTTCTCCATCACATAGAGAAGAAAAAATAGTTTTTCTTTTCCTATTCTGAATTCGTGGGTAAGACTTCTATAATAAAAGACAGATTAATGTAATGAGAGAAAAACAAACAGAACTTGATTAACATCTATACCTCATTTATACCTGGGAGACACCCAGGGATGTGGCTTAGAGGTGGCTTAGAATTCAGGATTACCCATCATCTTAATAAGGAAAGGGGAGAAAGAATGTAGGTCTCTTAAGAGAGAGTAAACAATTTTTAGGAAAGATGAGTGGGTCCTCAAAAGAACAGATGGGAGGGATGAGAGCATGTGACGTTTGTCTAGGGGTGCTGTGGACTTCTAGTTTCTTCACCTGTGATAAAATTAAATCCTCCCAGGTTGATGAAAATCCCAGGGAGAGGATTTTTGACAACTGAGTTCCTTTTGGAGGATCTGTGTTTGGGCAGTTGAGGTGAGTTTGGAGAAAGCCTCTCCCTGCATTATTATTATTGTTTTTTAATCAGTTTTTCAAGCACCTTCAGCTCAAAATAATCAAGATATTAAAGTAGCATCTTCTAGAGTGGCATATTCTTCTACCTTTCCATCCTTTGTGGAGTCAATGACCCAGGGTTTATTAGGTTACTTAAAAACAATCTGATTCCATGGGGCGCCTGGGTGGCTCAGTGGGTTAAAGCCTCTACTTTCGGCTCAGGTCATGATCCCAGGGTCCTAGGATCGAGCCCTGCATCGGGCTCTCTGCTCAATGGGGAGCCTGCTTCCTCCTATCTCTCTGCCTGCCTCTCTGCCTACTTGTGATCTCAGTCTGTCAAATAAATAAAACCTTTAAAAAAAAAAAAAAACAATCTGATTCCATACAAATTTCTGGATTATTTGCTCCAGCTCTTTGAAGAATACTGGTGGAATTTTTATCGGAATGGCATTAAAAGCATAGATTGCTCTAGGCAGTATAGACATTTTAACAATGTTTATTCTTCTGATCCAAGAGCATGGAATGGTCTTCCATCTTTTTGTGTCTTCTTCAATTTCCTTCATGAGTGTTCTGTAGTTCCTCAAGTACAGATCCTTTACCTCTTTGGTTAGGTTTATTCCCAGGTATCTTATGGTTCTTGGTGCTATAGTAAATGGAATCAATTCTCTAATTTCCCTTTCTGTATTTTCATTGTTAATGTATAAGAAAGCCACTGATTTCTGCACATTGACTTTGTATCCTGCCACGTTACTGAATTGCTGTATGAGTTCTAGTAGTTTGGGGGTGGAGTCTTTTGGGTTTTCCATATAAAGAATCATGTCTTCTGCGAAGAGAGAGAGTTTGACTTCTTCATTGCCAATTTGGATACCTTTTATTTCTCTTCGTTGTCTGATTGCTGTTGCTAGGACTTCTAATACTATGTTGAACAAGAGTGGTGAAAGTGGGCATCCTTGTCTTGTTCCTGATCTCAACGGGAAGGCTGCAAGCTTTTTCCCATTGAGGATGATATTTGCTGTGGGTCTTTCATAGGTAGATTTGATGAAGTTCAGGAATGTTCCCTCTATCCCTATACTTTGAAGCTTTTAATCAGGAACGGATGCTGGATTTTGTCAAATGCTTTTTCTGCATCAATTGAGAGGACCATGTGGTTCTTCTCTCTTCTCATATTAATTTGTTCTATCACATTGGTTGATTTGCGAATGTTGAACCATCCTTATAACCCAGGTATGAATCCCACCTGGTTATGGTGGATAATCTTTTTAATGTGCTGTTGGATCCTGTTTGCTAGGATCTTGTTGAGAATCTTAGCATCCATATTCATCAGTGATATTGGTCTGAAATTCTCCTTTTTGGTAGGGTCTTTGCCTGGTTTGGGGATCAGGGTAATGCTGGCTTCATAGAAAGAGTCTGGAAGTTTTCCTTCTGCTTCAATTTTTTGAAACAGCTTCAGGAGAATAGGCATTATTTCTTCTTTGAAAGTTTGGTAGAATTCCCCAGGGAATCCATCAGGTCCTGGGCTCTTGTTTTTTGGGAGGTTTTGGATCACTGCTTCAATCTCGTTACTAGATATCAGTCTATTCAGGTTGTCAATTTCTTCCTGGTTCGATTTTGGGAGTTTATAGTTTTCCAGGAATGCATCAAAGAGCTGGAGCAAATAATCCAGAAATTTGTATGGAATCAGAAGAGACCCCGAATTGCTAAGGAAATATTGAAAAACAAAAATAAAACTGGGGGCATCACGTTACCTGATTTCAAGCTTTATTACAAAGCTGTAGTCACCAAGACAGCATGGTACTGGCATAAAAACAGACACATAGACCAGTGGAACAGAGTAGAGAGCCCAGATATGGACCCTCAACTCTATGGTCAATTAATCTTCGACAAAACAGGAAAAAATATACAGTGGAAAAAAGACAGTCTCTTCAATAAATGGTGCTGGGAAAACTGGACAGCTATATGTAGAAGAATGAAATTTGACCATTCTCTTACACTGTACACAAAGATAAACTCAAAATAGATAAAAGACCTCAACGTGAGACAGGAATCCATCAGAATCCTAGAGGAGAACATAGGCAGTAATCTCTTCGATATCAGCCACAGCAACTTCTTTCAAGATATGTCTCCAAAGGCAAAGGAAACAAAAGCAAAAATAAACTTTTGGGACTTCACCAAAATCTAAAGCTTCTGCACAGCAAAGGAAACAGTCAACAAAACAAAGAGGCAACCCATGGAATGGGAGAAGATATTTGCAAATGACAGTACAGACAAAAGGTTGATATCCAGGATCTATAATGAACTCCTCAAACTCAACACACACAAAACAGGCAATCATATAACAAAATGGGCAGAAGATATGAACAGACACTTCTCCAATGAAGACATACAAATGGCTATCAGACACATGAAAAAATGTTCATCATCACTAGCCCTCAGGGAGATTCAAATTAAAACCACATTGAGATATCACCTTACACCAGTTAGAATGGCCAAAATTAACAAGACAGGAAACAACATGTGTTGGAGGGGATGTGGAGAAAGGGGAACCCTCTTACACTGTTGGTGGGAATGCAGGTTGGTGCAGCCTCTTTGGAGAACAGTGTGGAAATTCCTCAAGAAATTAAAAATAGAACTTCCCTATGACCCTGCAATCGCACCCCTGGGTATTTACCCCAAAGATACAGATGTAGTGAAAAGAAGGGCCATCTGTACCCCAATGTTTATAGCAGCAATGGCCATGGTCGCCAAACTGTGGAAAGAACCAAGATGCCCTTCAACGGATGAATGGATAAGGAAAATGTGGTCCATATACACTATGGAGTATTATGCCTCCATCAGAAAGGATGAATGCCCAACTTTTGTAGCAACATGGACAGGACTGGAAGAGATTATGCTGAGTGAAATAAGTCAAGCAGAGAGAGTCAATTATCATATGGTTTCACTTATTTGTGGAGCATAACAAATAGCATGGAGGACATGGGGAGTTAGAGAGGAGAAGGGAGTTGGGGGAAATTGGAAGGGGAGGTGAATCGTGAGAGACTATGGACTCTGAAAAACAATCTGAGGGGTTTGAAGTGGCGGGGGGGTGGGACGTTGGGGTACCAGGTGGTGGGTATTATAGAGGGCATGGATTGCATGGAGCACTGGGTGTGGTGAAAAAATAATGAATACTGTTATGCTGAAAATAAATAAATTTAATTTAAAAAAAAACAATCTGGAAGAGTTATTGGATTCCTTTCACAATTACTTCCAACTTAAGTAGAACAAGGAAAAAATAAATTGTCAGTTCCGTAAGTGTGAAGGAGAAACTCCAAAGTTAGAAGGACAAATCCCTTGAACGGCTTTTGTATCTGCCTCTTTACATTCTGGTAAAGGTAAGCAATCGGAAGAGAATGTCCATTCTGTCTCCTTCAGTGGTTGCTCCTTCAAGGTTCTTCCTCTTCTCCCAGAACCCTTACCCTTGGTATGCCCCAGGGCCCCTTCCTTGGCTCCATCACTATCTCCATTCATTCCCCTGTTATCTCATTCAGTCTCACGACTCTATATTCCTGTCAGGAATGCGGGAGTATTCTGGGGTGAAGCAACAAGATGCCTCCAACTTTCAAATGGCTTGTTTAAGCAAACAAAAAAAGAACTTTTTAGAGAAATAGAGAGTTAACATGGCAAAATGCTGATAATGATTGAAGGGAGGTAAAGGTATACATACTAAATGTATGTATATTCTAAATATATGTATATTTCTACACATGTACATGTACATGTAAAAGAATAGAAATACGTAAATTATCCTCTATGTCCTAACTCCCAAATTATGTCTCCTGCCCAGACTGCTCTACTGAACTCCAGACTCACATACCCAATTGCCCCCTGGTTTCCCCATTTGTTTGTCAAAGTAATATACCCAAACTGAACTCCCGATCTGCCCTCCTTCCCAAAAGCCTGCTCCATCTGCAGCTTCCACACCTCAGTTGATGACAACTCCATTTTTCGTAGTTGTTCAAGGTAAAAAACTTAGGAGATACATTGATTTTTGTCTTTCTCTCTCAGCCCCCATCCCATCCTTCAGGAAATCCTGTTAGCTCTGCCTGCAGAGCTGCCCAGATCGTGATCACTTTCCCCACTAGCACTCTCCCCCCTGGTCTAAACCACTCCCAGCCCTTCCTTGGACCATTGCAGTAGTCTCCCAATTGATCTCCGCTTCTGCCTTATCCTCCTCAGTCTCTTCTCAACAAAGAAGCCATAGAGACTCTTTTGAAAGGAATTCACATTGTGTTCCTTCTCTCCTCCAGAGCAGCATCTCACCCAGAGTAGATAAGGAGAGAGTGGAAGCTGAAATCCTTCTACAACCTTGGGCCCTAGTGGTCTCCTTCCACTTCCCTCCTAGCCCACCATTTTCTGTTCCCTCTGTCCTCCTTGCTGTTTCTGGAACAAGTCAAGATGCTCCTGTCCTAGCTGTTACCTCTTCCTGGAAGTCTCCTCCCCCCAATTTTTGCACCTTTTCCAAGTCTTTGCTTATTGTTTACTTCTTAACAAAGCCTACTTTTACAAATACAACCTGCTCCTCCACTCAGGCTAGATCCATCTAACCTTGCTCTTATTTCCCTGTAGCTCTCCCCACTGTCTACTACATGACCTAATTTACTTACAAATATATTTCTCATCTGTCCCTCCCACCTGAACATCGGCTCAGTGAGGATAGGGGCATTTTGCTTGTTGTCAAATGCCCTGTGCCTGGAACACTGTCTGGTCCAATTTAGGGCCTGGCATGCACTGAAAATTTGCAGAATGAAAGAATTGAATGAATAGTCACACTTTGATTTTATTGCTTGAGCAAAGAACCTGGGATGTGAGCTTTATTGGGCCATAAATTAAACTTAAATCAAAACTCTTGTACATCAGAATCCTGAGCTACACTCTCACTCTAGCTTGGTCTTTATTTTCGTACTATGGTGGCACAAAGCCATCTGTGAATGGGCTCTTGTATGAATGATTTAATTGATCTTTTTATTCCGTATGTTGCAATTCTTGGAACGCCTGTCAATTCGGCTGTTTCATTGATTTCACTCAGTACTTCCTTAAAGTGAAAGGATACTACTTAATATGTGAAACTCAGTGTGAATTAAAGTCTGAGTGAGAACAATCCCCTGTTGAACTAGCAGAATTCCAACAAGGGTTCCATGGGATCTGAAGATGCCCCTTTGATATCCATTCTCCCTAAAACTCACCCACACACACTCTACATTCAGTAACAAGCTGTGTTCCTCCTAAACATTACTAGTCCCTTGGGCCAGCATAAAAAATTTCTTTTTGGTAACATAATGGATTTCTCCCAACCTTTCTTGGCTGATTCTTAGATAGCAGAAGCACAGTTATCATTACAGTCGCAGGAAGAGCTATTTATAGAATGCAACACCCTTCTTTTCTACAGTAATTCTGCTACTATAAATACTATATTCTAGAAGGTTGCCCCAATTTTTTCCTAGCTTGACCATATTCATAGACATGTTAAATGTCTTTCTTGGTTTCTCAAACTAAATCTTTTAGTTTTAAATAAAGGAAAACTCAGTGGTTAGGGAGTAGAATAAGTTTATCCTATCCTTTGTACTCTATCTCTTCCCTTTCTGTTAGAATATAAAATTTAGTGAATCAGAGGAAAATAGAACTAAAATAAACCACTGGAGGTGTCTGGATTACTCAGTTTTGAAGGGAGGTAGAAGGTATATGTACTAAATATATGCACATTTCTATACATGTAAAATGTATGTATAGTCTGCCTGGGGCTCTTAGTCATGACCTTGGGGTCCTGGGATGGAGTACCACATTCAGCTCCTTGCTCAGTGGGAGGTCTGCTTCTCCCTCTCCCTCTGCTCCTCCCACTACTTGTGCACTCGCTCTCTCTCTTTCAAATAAATAAATTAAATCTTTTTAAAAAACAAAGTAAAGCACTAAATGAAAACTAATTGTATAGAAGTAAGTTGAACAGGACTTTGGAAAAAGGTCTGGTCCCTGAAAGAGGAAGGTAAAGCTAATGTGTCAACTGTGTTTTGGACACCTCTCTCATCTTCTGCCTGGGCACTTGCTAATAATGTACTGCTAGGGACAAGGCATACAGCAGGCAATTCATAACTACTCTTTTGGGCAGCCAAATATTATGTCTTCTGATGTAATACAAGGAAGTACCAATATCACCTATGACAGTCTGGCCAAAAACGTTTAGTTGGAACATGTTAAGCTTTTGGATTCAATTTACAGTTCTTAGGAAGTATGAGGGATAGAGGATCAAGCTAATATACATAAGCAAGCAATCAGATGAGCCAGAAAGCGGAACAACTGGACGAGACTCTTCACCAAATTGGTGTCATGCCTCAGCAGCTTGGGCTAGATTAAAAGAGATTTGAAGGACAGAATAACCAGATGCAATGGAAATGGACTGAATTTTCTTTTCTATTTTTAATATTTTATTTATTTATTTGAGAGAGAGAAAGAGCAAGAGCATACAGGGGGTGAGGGGCAGAGGGAAAAGTGTGAGCCAGACGTAGGGCTCAATCCTGGGACTCTGGGATGTGACCTGAGCCAAAGGCAGACACCCAACTGACTGAGCCACCCAGGCACCCCAGAAATGGGCTGAATTTTCTTGAAGAAACCAACTGATAAAGACAGTGTGGGATCTGGGAGTTAACGGAGATAAAATTTACTAAAATGGACAGATAGAGAATGCTGACCAGGAAAAAAAAAAAAAAACAGGTTACAAAACAGTATGTACAATATAATCTAATTATAGTTAATAATTACAGAGCTCAGGATTCAGAATACGCACTAATGTGATGAGCTCTGGTTTTTCTTTTTGCTTATCTGCATTTCAGTTTTTTTTTTTTTTTTTACTGCATATATATTATATCTATAACAATAAGGGGTCATTTTAAAAATGTTGGAAAGTACTTTTTACTCCAATAGGCTAGACTTGGCTCTATTTCATCTTGCTATGATTTCTTATAGTTTATTCACTATATGAAAAAAATACTACCATTCAAAAAGACAGTGGTCAAGTGGTTTAATTGAGAGAGGAATTCAAGGCCATATAATACATTCCTAAGCTAGTTATTCATGGATACTAATGAATGTTGCACAAAATGATGTTAGTAGTGTGCCAATGCTTATACACAACAATTCTGTTTGTACTTCATTCTATATTCCTACGGCTTTACACATTGTTATAGATTTTGTATTCAATAAGCACTTGTTGTTGAGTATATGTAGGAAAAGTTAAATGAGAAGATTTGATCTTTTGTTTCCATAAGCACTACAGTTTGGAGACAAAGTTATATGTTTCTGTCTTCATTTTCTTTTTTTTAAAGATTTTATTTATTTGTTTGTCAGAGAGAGAGTACAGGCAGAGGGAAAGGCAGGCTCCCTGCTGAGCAAGGAGCTCAATGTGGGACTCCATCCCAGGACGCTGGGATCATGACCAAGCTGAAGGCAGCCACTTAACCGACTGAGCCACCCAGGCGTCCCTGCTCTCATTTTCATTTTATTCTGGGTACAAGAGAATGACCTAGTTACTGTTTACCGATATTAAAGTAATTATATGCTGGCATGGTGCTCCTGTTTTCTACTTCTAATAGTTCTACAGAGCAGAAATGACAGTGGCCTTGGAGCTAGCAAACTTGAATTCCAGTCCCAGGTCAGCAACTAAGTAGGTTTGTTTTTCACATATTTAAGGTGAAAAAGCAAGGGTAGAAGAAATCAAGGGTTCCTTGGAGCTCTAAAATTCCATAATCTTAAAACATTGCTTTCTTATATTTTTTCCAGAATGAGATTCTTCATGTCAAAACAAAGAGGCAAAAACAAACCCTCATATATTTTGTGAGGCTTTAGCCAGTAGCCATTTGTATGAATGGCATCCCATAATTTGCATATGATGATTTCATAAAGGTATTAAAACAAGAAATTATTGTTATTTTTTATATTTTCAGAACAAGTAAAACTAATAGGTTGCCTCTAGTTCTAATGATGATCCAGTATATTCCAATATATATTCCAATATATCCAAAGGATAACAGATGCTCTATTATCCATCACAAGGAAATATAATATAAGTTTGTAATTCAGGTTAGGTAATGTTTGCAAATCTAAGATACCTTTTATTTCCATGGGCTGTGGGGTCAGACTAACTTGGGTTAAATGATAGTTTTGACATTTACTGTTTACTTTTTTTTTTAAGATTTATTTATTTATTTGAGAAAGAGAGTGTTTGTGCATATGTGTGCAGGGGAGGGGGAAAGAGAATCCTTAAGCAGACTCCTCTCTGAGCACAGAGTCCAATGTGGGGCTCGATCCCAGGACCCTGAGATCACAACCTGAGTCAAAATTAAGAGTCAGAAGCTTAGCCAACTGAGACACCCAGGTGTGCCCCTCCAAACCTTCTACTGAGTTCCTCATTTTCACTTTTTTATTTTTAATTTATAGGACCATTCTCTGAATATTTTTCCCCCAGTATCATCCTGTTCTTGTTTCATGGTTATTGATTGCCTTCTTCCAGCATTATTCATATTTCCTAAAAGTTGGGGTTTTTTTCTTCTGTTTGTGTGTCCTGCTCCACATTTTGACATTAGAAGCTTCTTTCTGATCTCTGTTAATCCTCAGGTGTCTGCTTTTCTTCTATTGGGTTGTCTTTGTTGTTGAGTGGTCATTGTATTTTAAAACATTCTAGACACTGTACCCTTATCAGATAAATGATTTCCAAATATTTTCTCCCATTCTGTAGATTGCCTTTCCACTTTCTTGGTAGTGTTCTTCAATCCACAAAAGTTTTAAATTTCGACACAGTCCAATTTGCCTTTTTTTTTTTTTTTTTTTTTTGTAGCTTTGGGTTTTGGTGTTATAGCTAAGAAATCATTGCTCAATCCAAGATCATGTGGGTTTTCCTGTTTTCTATTTTCTCCTAAGAGTTTTATACTTTCATCAGTTATATTTAGGTATTGATCAATTTTGAGTTAATTTTTTTATATGGTGTGAGGTGAGGTCTAATTGATTTTTTTTACATGTGCATATCCAGTTGTCTCAGCACCATTTTTGAAGGGATTATCCTTTCTCCCATTAAATAGTTTGAAAATCAACTGACCATCACAGTATAGATTTATTTCTGGACTCAGGTCTCTTCCATTGATCTATATGTCTATCTGTATAAAAATACTCACTGCCTTGAATACTGTAGATTTGTAGAAAGTTTTAGAATCAGTATGTGTGAGTCTTCCAACTTTTTTCCAAGATTGTTTTGACTTATTTGAGGTCTCTTATAATTCCATATGAATTTTTGCAGAAAAGGTATTGAGGTTTTTTTTTTTAAGACTTTATTTATTTATTTGACACGAGAGCACAAGTAGGCAGAGAGGCAGGCAGAGAGAGAGAGGTGGATGCAGGCTCTCCACTGAGCAGAGAGCCCGATGCAGGGCTTGATCCCAGGACCCTGATATCATGACCTGAGCCAAAGGCAGAGGATTAACCCACTGAGCCATCAGTTGCCCTGGTATTGAGATTTTTTTTTTTAATTTTTCATTTTTTATAAACATATATTTTTATCCCCAGAGGTACAGGTCTGTGAATCGCCAGGTTTACACACTTCACAGCACTCACCAAAGCACAGACCCTCCCCAATGTCCATAACCCCACCCCCCTTCTCCCAACCCCCCTCCCCCCAGCAACCCTCAGTTTGTTTTGTGAGATTAAGAGTCACTTATGGTTTGTCTCCCTCCCAATCCCATCTTGTTTCATTTACTCTTCTCCTACCCACTTAAGCACCCATGTTTCATCACCACTTCCTCATATCAGGGAGATCATATGATAGTTGTCTTTCTCCGCTTGACTTATTTCGCTAAGCATGATACGCTCTAGTTCCATCCATGTTGTCGCAAATGGCAAGAGTTCATTTCTTTTGATGGCTGCATAGTATTCCATTGTGTATATATACCACATCTTCTTGATCCATTCATCTGTTGATGGACATCTAGGTTCTTTCCATAGTTTGGCTATTGTGGACATTGCTGCTATAAACATTTAGGTGCACGTGTCCCTTTGGATCACCACGTTTGTATCTTTAGGGTAAATACCCAGTAGTGCAATTGCTGGGTCATAGGTCAGTTCTATTTTCAACATTTTGAGGAACCTCCATGCTGTTTTCCAGAGTGGTTGCACCAGCTTGCATTCCCACCAACAGTGTAGGAGGGTTTCCCTTTCTCCACATCCTTGCCAGCATCTGTCATTTCCTGACTTGTTGATTTTAGCCATTCTGACTGGTGTGAGGTGATATCTCATTGTGGTTTTGATTTGTATTTCCCTGATGCCGAGTGATATGGAGCACTTTTTCATGTGTCTGTTGGCCATCTGGATGTCTTCTTTGCAGAAATGTCTGTTCATGTCCTCTGCCCATTTCTTGATTGGATTATTTGTTCTTTGGATGTTGAGTTTGCTAAGTTCTTTATAGATTTTGGACACTAGTCCTTTATCTGATATTTCGTTTGCAAATATCTTCTCCCATTCTGTCAGTTGTCTTTTGACTTTGTTAACTGTTTCCTTTGCTGTGCAAAAGCTTTTGATCTTGATGAAATCCCAAGAGTTCATTTTTGCCCTTGCTTCCCTTGCCTTTGGCGATGTTCCTAGGAAGATGCTGCTGTGGCTGAGGTCGAAGAGGTTGCTGCCTGTGTTCTCCTCAAGGCTTTTGATGGATTTCTTTCTCACATTGAGGTCCTTTATCCATTTTGAGTCTATTTTTGTGTGTGGTGCAAGGAAATGGTCCAATTTCATTTTTCTGCATGTGGCTGTCCAATTTTCCCAACACCATTTATTGAAGAGGCTGTCTTTTTTCCATTGGACATTCTTTCCTGCTTTGTCGAAGATTAGTTGACCATAGAGTTGAGAGTCTATTTCTGGGCTCTCTATTCTGTTCCATTGATCTATGTGTCTGTTTTTGTGCCAGTACCATGCTGTCTTGATGATGACAGCTTTGTAATAGAGCTTGAAGTCCGGAATTGTGATGCCACCAACTTTGGCTTTCTTTTTCAATATCCCTTTGGCTATTCGAGGTCTTTTCTGGTTCCATATAAATTTTGGAATTATTTGTTCCATTTCTTTGAAAAAGATGGATGATACTTTGATAGGAATTGCATTAAATGTGTAGATTGCTTTAGGTAGCATAGACATTTTCACAATATTTATTCTTCCAATCCAGGAGCATGGAACATTTTTCCATTTCTTTGTGTCTTCCTCAATTTCTTTCATGAGTACTTTATAGTTTTCTGAGTATAGATTCTTAGCCTCTTTGGTTAGGTTTATTCCTAGGTATCTTATGGTTTGGGGTGCAATTGTAAATGGGATTGACTCCTTAATTTCTCTTTCTTCTGTCTTATTGTTGGTGTAGAGAAATGCAACTGATTTCTGTGCATTGATTTTATATCCTGACACTTTACTGAATTCCTGTACAAGTTCTAGCAGTTTTGGTGTGGAGTCTTTTGGGTTTTCCACATATACTATCATATCATCTGCGAAGAGTGATAATTTAACTTCTTCTTTGCCGATTTGGATGCCTTTAATTTCCTTTTGTTGTCTGATTGCTGAGGCTAGGACTTCTAGTACTCTGTTGAATAGCAGTGGTGATAATGGACATCCCTGCCATATTCCTGACCTTAGCGGAAAAGCTTTCAGTTTTTCTCCATTGAGAATGATATTTGCGGTGGGTTTTTCATAGATGGCTTTGATGATATTGAGGTATGTGCCCTCTATCCCTACACTTTGAAGAGTTTTGATCAGGAAGGGATGCTGTACTTTGTCAAATGCTTTTTCAGCATCTATTGATGGTATCATATGGTTCTTGTTGGTATTGAGATTTTTTTTTTTTTTTTTTTTTGGTATTGAGATTTTTAAAAAGATTTTATTTATTCAAGAGAGAGACAGCTTAAGTCCGGGGGGAGGAGCAGAACCTCAAGCAGACTGCACTAAGTGTGGAGCCCAATGCAGGACTCAATCTCACGACCCTGAGATCCTGACATGAGCTGAAATCAAGAGCCAAGTGCTTAATCCATTGAGCAACCTAGGCACCCCAAGGCAGTTGAGATTTTGGTGGAGACTGTGGTGAATCTGTAGATCACTTTGGGTAGTATTGCTATGTTAACAATATATTTTTTTAAGAATTTATTTATTTATTTGACAGACAGAGATCACAAGTAGGGAGAGAGGCAGGCAGAAAAGGGGAAGCAGGCTCCAAGCTGAGCAGAGAACCTGATGTGGGGCTTGGTCCCAGTACCCTGGGATCATAACCTGAGCTGAAGGCAGAGGCTTAACCTACTGAGCCACCCAGGCACCCTCCATGTTAACAATATTAATTCCCTAGTCCATAAACATTCGAAGTCTTTCTGTTTACTTAGATCTTCTTTAATTTTTTTCAGCAATGGTTTTTAGTTTCAGAGTCTGCATTTGCCCAGTTGCCTTCATTCCTAAGTATTTTATTCTTTCTATTGAAAGTGGAGTTGTTTTCTTAGTTTCATTTTTGGATTGTTCATTGCCAGTGTATGGAAAGACAACTTATTTTTGTGGGTTGATCTTGTGTCTTGTAACTTTTCTACATTCATTTATTAGCTTTAATAGTTTTTTTATGGATTCCTTAGGATTTTCTACATATAGGGTCATATCATTTGAGAAAAAGAGATAATTTTACTTCTTCCTTTCCAATTTATTTTCATATATATATTACTTATTTTATATATGATATGATATGATATATTTTTACCTAATTACTGTGGCTAAAATTTCCAGTACAATGTTGAATAGAATTGGTGAAAGTGAATGCTCCTGTCTTGTTCCCAACCTTAACAATGCTCTTATTTGAAAGAGAGCAGGGGGAGACTGAAAATCTAATTTGAAGCTTTGGTGCATCCTGGACCTTACTGACTGAAATTCTCCATGGTTGATCTGACTGGGCCAGTTGATTGGGAAACCTTTGATGTTATTACCTTTAGGCTTCTCTCTTCTGCTAAATTCCTTGTCTCCTGCTTTCCAGTTTCCAAAATGGTGTTGTTGTTGTCTCTTCTTTCTCTTTCTTCCTGTCCATTAAAAAAAATCCCTTTGCATTATATTACTGTTGTTTTCCTAGGTGAAAAGTATTTACCATCTTTCCTCAAAACTTCTTTTTTTTTTTTTTTTTAAGATTTTATTTATTTATTTGACAGAGAGAGATCACAAGTAGGCAGAGAGGCAGACAGAGAGAGAGGGGGGAAGCAGGCTCCCTGCTGAGCAGAGAGCCCGATGCAGGGCCCAATCCCAGGACCCTGAGATCATGACCTGAACCGAAGGCAGAGGCTTAACCCACTGAGCCACCCAGGCGCCCCTTTCCTCAAAACTTCTGAACTGAAATTAATCGGTATTGTGCCAGTTCTCATGTGCTCTTCCTCACTGAAGCACTTGGGCTTAATTCAGTCCCATAAATAAAACATACTTTTCACTTTTCAGTAGATTTTTAGAATTTTGAATGGATTGAACTTTCTCTTTAGACATTGGTTTATTTGAGAGAGAGAGAGAGAGAGATTGAGAGAATGAATGGAAGGAGGGGCAGAGGGAGCAGACTCCCCACTGAGCAGGGAGCCTGATGCGGGGCTCCCTCCCATGACTCTGGATCATGACCTGAGCTGAAGGCAGATGTTTAACCGACTGAGCCACCCAGGCACCCATCTTTGGAACTTTTAATAACCCAGAGATACCACTGACATGACCTACTGGCCCTGACTAGTGTTGTGGGAGACTCTTCCTTTGGAGCACCAGTCATTCAGCAATGTGGAAGGAGTGAGTCACCAGATCATAAGAGCCATCCTGCTCGCTATTTTTGTGGCCTTTTTGCTTATTTGTGCCAACAAATAAACCCTGATTATGAGGGTGCCTGGGTGGCTCAGTCGGTTAAACTTCCAACTCTTGATTTCGGCTCAGGTCTGAATCTCAGGGTCTTAAAATCAAGCTCCATGTTGGGCTTTGCTCTCAGTGAAGAGTCAAACTTCTCCCTCTCCCTTTGCCCCTCCCTGTGCTCCCATGTGCATTCTTTCTCTCTCTGCCCCTTCCTTGCTCTCAAATAAATAAATAAATCTTAAAGAAAAAAAAAACAACCAACCTTTAATTACAGAAACTTCCTGTGAATTGGCCTTGTATCAGGAAAATGTCTTTCTCGTAACCTAGTTAAGCTGTGGCACCGAGAAGTAGCAAGAGGCCCCCAGTAGAGCCATATTTAGATACTTGTCCCCTGCTTGGGTCTGGGAATCATTGGCTTCACTGGTTTTAGGGCACAGGCTCTGAACCCCAAGTACACCTGAGAATTACTTACAGAACTTGAAAAAGAAGAAAAAGAAGGAGGAGGAAGGGAAAGAGGAGGAAGAAAAGCTTGTCTTCAGTCCTCATTCCAGACTAATTCAGAATATCTCGGGATGGAGTATAGAAAGTGGTATTTTTTAAAGTTCCCTACTTTAAAATAGGTAGTAAACCTGCCCTTTGGTAGGTTCCCTAAAGGGCCTACTAAAACTTCTGGGGCCTCTCCAGCTTGTGAGCGTATGCCCTAGGTAAGGCCAAGCCAAAGGAACCCAGGCCACCTCCCTTCTGGAAATGAAGCAACAAAATCTTTTGAGTTTTACTTTTGAAGAAATTGTTTAAAATATGGAAGTTTCATAAGAACTTAATCCTTGAGTGTGGCAAGGAGAATTATAATACAGCCACCCTGACTTCATGCTTGTGTTCTTTTTTTTTTTTCTTCTCAATAGGCTCCACACCCAGTGTGGAGCCCAAAGCAGGACCCGAACTTATGACCTCGAAATCAAGACCTAAGTGAGAACAAGAGCCCAGTACTCAACCAACTGAGCGACCTATGTGCCCCGTGAGTTTATGCTCCTTAATAGTTCGTGTAACATCTTCTATCCTCAGTTTCCTTATGTACAAAGAAGAGAATGAACATCTCATAGAGCTCAATAAATAGCAATTCTTCTATTGTTTGGGAAATAAAAATAAAAATAAAATAAGAGGCAAAATAAGAGCTTAAAAATGGCCCTACTGAGGTAAAAGATGCTACAGAAAGGCTGTGCTGGGTATAACGTATATGTTTAGCACTGTGTCCGGCAGGAATTCGTAAGAATGTCTTACCTAACAGTGCTTTGCAAACATTAATGTTTCTACAAATCTCTTTGGGATCACATTAGGCTGCAGATTCTGATTCAGTAGATTAAGTGTAGTCCTGAGAAGTTGCATTTCTAACAAGCTCTAGGTGATGCTAATGCTGCCATTCTAGGGACTACATTCTATTTTTAAAATTCTTTTTTCAAGTTTTATTTATTTGAGAAATAGAGTGAGAGCAAGGGGAGGTATAGAGGGAGAAGGAGAGAAGCAGACTCCACTAAACGTAAAGCCTGACATGGGGCCTGATCCCATGACCCTGAGATCATAACCTGAGCCGAAATTAAGCGTTGGACACTCAACCAGCTGAGCCACCATGACTGCCCCCCCGACCCGCCAACCAGGTACCACACTTTAAAGAGCAAAGTAGAGTGCATATCAGACATGGTGTCTGCTGAAACTGACCTTCCCCTCCCATAGTCCTCTTGACTGCATCCTTGGTGGGCCTCTGATGCAAGGAGTCATCCACAGGCTGGGCTTCAAAATTGAGATGATGGAGTGTAGGGGGACCATGGTCATTCCTGGACCACTCAGGCTAGAAATTTTTACCAAAGCCCAGGCCAGGCCCCAAAGGCAGTGCCTGTAGCTCCCAAAGGACCAGAGAATGTCTAGAGCTCCATTCTGTTTGTATCTAAAATACCCCATCTCTTTTTCTTCCCATAATCTGGATGCATTCATTTGTCATTCATTTATTTTTTTTTTAAGATTTTATTTATTTATTTGATAGAGAGTGAGAGAGCATGACAGGGGAGAAGATCAGAGGGAGAAGCAGACTCCTCATGGAGCTGGGAGCCCAATGCGGGACTTGATCCCCCGATTCCGGGATTGTGACCCGAGCCGAAGGCAGTCGCTTAACCAACTGAGCCACCCAGGCGCCCCTGTCATTCATTTAGTCAGTATGTATCTAGCACCTATTTGACTCTAGGCATGATTCTGGGCTGCAGAGGGACAGCAGAGCGCAAAGTAAGGCCCCTGTTCTCAGACGGTTAACATTCTAGGAGACTTCTTCCAACCAAATAGGTGAGCTCAATGAAAGAGGGATCCTACCAAAGAGGTTCCAGGGTCAGTCTGCTGTGTTCTGCTAAATATTTGCAATGTGTTTAAGATAAAGGAACTTGTTACAGAAGAGACTGTAAGCCAAAAAACTGCAAACACATTTCAGAAGGATCAAACAAAATAATATGTGATGTAGTCCTAAGTGTCGGTGTATAACGTATATATGCATTCAGGTTACAAAGAAAATAGAGGCATATGGAGGCATTCTTTAAATTTTCAGAATTGTACTTTAGAGGGCATCTGTCTTTCCTTTTTATTGTTTTGGGTTTTGTTTTTTTTTTTTTTTTGAAGGGTAGTTGACACACAACATTGCATTAGTTTCAGTTGTCCGACATAGTGACTCAACAAGTCTGTATGTCATGCCGTGCTCACCACAAGTGTAGCTGCCATCTGTCACTACCCAGGGTATAATAATACCACTGACTATATTCCCTATGCTGTACCTTTCATCCCCAGGTAAAGGGCATTTGTCTTTGAACAACCTTATCTTAAACGGATTTGGGATAGGCTACTAGCTCCCACTTTTATGTGCAGCATTTTTCAAGTATTACAGAAGGATATGAAAAACAATCACTGAGAATCTGTGAACTCCTAAGAAACACTTCATCTTTTTCAGTTTAGTAGCAAGTGACAGAACTGCAGTAGGAGCACCTTAGTCGGTTGATTGTCCAACTCTTGGTTTCGGCTTAGGTCCTGATCTCAGGATTGTGAGAATGAGCCCTGCCGTGGACTCCGTGCTCAGGGGGGAGTCTGCTTGAGGTATCTCTCTCTGTACCTCGGCCCCTCCCCTCTCTCTAAAATAAATAAATAAATAAATAAATAAATATATTTTTTTAAACCGTGAGCATTCTTAATAGTGTTTTATAAAGTAATATTTAGTGCGTAAAGTAGGGCAACTGGCAACATTTGGAATTCTGATGTTCCTAACCTGTCCTTGTTTTCTATGGTAGGAAGCAGTGAAGCACAGTGGTTAAGGACATAGGATTTAGAGTCAAACATACTTGGGTTCTGATCCCAGCTGCGCCTCTTGAGAATCATGTGGCTTCAGGAAAGATTACCTCTCTGACTCTCAGTGTCCTCATCTGTAAAATGGGCATAATTATAATACCAGCCTCACAGGATTTATTACAGGGGCTAAATAAAAACAATTTATATATTGGGGAAGGTATGTGATATTATAAGTGCTGTGAACTGTGTAAGACTGATGATTCACAGACTTGTACCCCTGAAACAAATAATACATTATATGTTAATTTAAAAAAACAATTAAAAAAAACAATTTATATGTAATTCAGTATCTACTGACTTTTATGAATCACTGTATTCCTAAAAAGATACTCCCATCTCCTTTCCTCCACAGTGACCCAGCATTACTAGTGAGAACAAATTAAATGGTACTTCAGTAATGCTCGTCATAGGTATTCCTGGGTGGCTCAGTCAGTTAAGCATCTGTCATGATCCCAGGTCATGAGAGCTCAGGTCATGATGCCAGGGTCCTGCAATAGAGCTCCACATTGGACTCCTTGTTCAACATGGAACCTGCTTTTCCCTCTGCCTGCTGCTACCCCTGCTTGTGTTCTCTCTCTTTCTGACAAATAAATAAATAAAATCTTTAAAAAATTAGTGTCTGTCATGACCTCTTCTCTCATCTTCTTCTCATCTTGTCCACTGCTGCTCTGTAGCCTCATGGTGGAACCCCCTGATTGACACCCCCGAGCTGTTGTCTCTGGATACTTCCAAACTTTGCAGTTCTTAGAGCCCAAAACAGTGCTGGGGTAGCTAGAAATGAGAGGAAAGGGCATCTCCTCTTCCATCCCTGGTTTTGACAGGTCTCTCAAAGCCTCTTTTGAAGAGTTCCATCAACTTCTGCCTCCAACTCTCTCCCAGTAGTGAACTCCAAACCAGTCCGAGGATCTAGGTAGATGCCAGAATCCCTTCTATCTCCTTCCATTTCCCAGCTCCTTCACTTCAGCTTCTCCCCCTCCCCACACTTCCTCTCCACATTCTCTGTTACAAAGTAAAATGCCTCCTGTATGCACACAAACATGCTAGCTCGTACTGTAGGATCAGTGGTGGAGGTAGAGTGTCTACCCTGGCAGTAACCAGACAATAAATGCCCTTTTTTATACATAAGTGTTTGGATATTGATTGTACTTCACCACACATGTATAACTCTCTTTTATAACTTTTAATTTAATCGAGTAGTATAGAATATAATGGTGTACATTATGTACCCTCCTAGAGACAGACATTTGGTATTTTCTGTTACTGACAAAACAAATCAATTCCATGGACACAGTGTCAAGTATTTATTAATAGGATTTTGTGGAATGAAACGAAATAGGGGTGCTGCTTCTACCTTGCTTTTCCAGTAGATGGGAGAAATAATGTTAACTCTCAACTCCTGATCATCTGCATGGCTTTGAGGCTAATGAACAGAGTTCAAGGTTGGGACTCTGAAAACAAAAACAAAAACAAAAACCAACAAAGTGAGTTCTTTCTTTTGAATTGTCCAAACTAGTTCAGTGAGTCCTATGGGATTGACTTGCTTCAGCAATTAGATTTTAGGGATGACTGAAATGGTTGGCTTAGCCACAAATGCAGCCCAGCTGGACATCTGGAAGTGCATTTAACCAGATTCCAAGGAACAGTGGGTGTGCCCATGGATATTACACTGATGTCACGCCTTTTACCCCAGAGAACAGGATTTTTTGTGAATGAGGTATTATGTTTGCATATTTTTATGTATGTAGAGTATATTCTGATTTGATTTTTTTAAATTATGGCAAAATATACATATAAAATGTACCATTTTATTAATTTTTTAAAAGATTTTATTTATTTATTTATTTGAGAGAGAGAGAGAGAAAGAGAATGAATGGGGTGAAGGAGCAGAAGGAGAGGAAGAAGCAGACTCCCCACTGAGCAGTGAGCCCAATACAGGGCTCAATCTCAGGACCCTGGGATCATGACCTGAGCTGAAAGCTGATCCCTAATTGACAGAGGCACCCAGAAGCCCCACCATTTTTATCACTTTAAATGTATAGTTTAATGGTATTAAGTACATTGCTGTGCAAGCCATCACCACTATCCCTCTCCAGAACTTTTTTGCCATCCCAAACAGAAACTCTATACCTATTAAAGAAAAACCCCCAATTCCCCACTCCTTCCAGCCCCCTGAAATCACCATCCTACTTTATGTCTCTATGACTTTGACTCTTCCAGGTGTGTCATATAGTGGAACTGTACAATATTTGTCTTTGCGACTGGCTTATTTCACTCAGCATAGTGTCCTCAGGTTCATTCATCTTGTGGCATGTGTCAATATTTCTTTCCTTTTTAAGGTTGAATAATATTCCATTGTATGTCTACACCACATTTTGTTTATCCGTTTTGTCCATCTGCTGATGGGCATCTGGGTTAATCCCACCTTTTGGCCATTATGGATATAGCACAAAACATGCTGCCATGAATATGGGTGGAGGGGAAGCTGAAAGGTATGTTTCAGCTTATCTCAAAGTCCTTTGAAAATAACTTTTGCATTAGAAAATTAAAAAGAATTTAAGTAAATTCCTCAGATAACATAGAGTTATGTGCTCAAGAAAAAAATGAGAGGAAATAGGCTATAAATCTAAGACAAATATAAGAAGTTATTGGAAATGTTAGAAAAATATCAAATGCCACTCTGTGTTTCATGAAGGGTAGAAGAATGAAACCTGTCATTACGTCTGTGAACCATACAGTTCAAAGATACATGGCTGCTCTTGGTTGCCTAATTGAATAATTCCATTTGCATTCAAAATTCAATCAGAGGAGGGCATGAGGGACATTTTTGATCAAATTACAGAGTTCCCTTAAAGAAAGAATCTTGTGTTTTCTTTTTTATATAAATTTCAGTTCTTGGTTGCAACTGTTGACCTTCAGGTCGAAAATAAATTGAGTTTGATAATATATTTAGAACAAACACATTAAACTGGTTTTCCACTGGAAGACTTGTCCGAGATGTTTGGCAATGTCTGACGCCAGTTTTGGTTGTCACAACTAAGAGAGTGCTAGCGGCTTCTAGCAGGTAGAGGCCAGGATGCTGCTGAACATCCTACAATGCACAGAATAGCCCCCACAGGAAAGTTCTGTGGCCCATAATACCAAGTGTCGTTAGTGCCACTGCTGAGAAAGCCAGCACCGAACAGGGTATCTTGAACAATTCCAGTCAACCGGGACAAAACTGATACTTGAAAGCACTTGATCACAATGAATCTCTATTTCCAATTCTCATAAAAAAATGTTATTTTCTTCCTTCCTGCCTCCCCTCCTTTCCTTCTTCCTTCCTTTTTTGTAGGGACATGAAAGAAGCTTATCTACCATCAACTCTACTCATTCTGGACTTTCATCATTATTTTAAAGTGGTTAGAAATATGAATGGGGGAGTTCAAGTTGGAAGTCAGACAGCTTAGAAGAAATCCTACTACCTCAAAATAGAAAATATTGACTTGTGACCCCAGGCGTGGTTTTTCCTAACCATCCATTTCCTCCTCTCATCAGCAGGCCGGGCCAATCTGCCTCGTGGGCTCTGCTCCCCCGGTACTGGGAGTTCCCTGCTGGTGTCACTTCTGATCGGTTCATGCCTCATTTGGACTAGTTGGTGCCCAAGCCAAATGTTTTATTATCGCCATACAAAGTGGATATAATAACTACACTGCCCACCCAAAAAGACTTGGAAGGATCTTGTACGGCAGCTAAAAATACTTACAAAGAATAACAACAATGTGCATGTAAAGTCTTAGGGAATCAAAGGACATAAGAATACCAAGGATGACAAACCAAAGATCAAAATGTGCACAGCCCCCATCTGGGGGTTCAGTGTGAGGTTATTCTTAATTTGTTTTGCTTTTTAAGCTAAGTCTTTGTTTCTGCTACCATTTAATTTGAGGGAAGCAAAGGCCATTATGGCCTTGAATTTTTATCTCAGCATAGTTCAAATCCTTTTTTGGTCACAGGAGAACAAATTATGACAGAAAAGAAAAAAAAATCTTCTAAATAATTGGGTCATCATGGCATGGATCCATGTGAGCTCTTCTGGGACAAGATTTAATCACTTTGTAAATTGTGTATGTTGGTTGTGTTATAAATAATAATCCTGTGTGCCTCATTAAGCCCTGAATGCATGTCCTTGCATGAAACTCATTCTTTTCTTGCCAGCCTGACTAGTTGCATTGTCTTTGGATTGTCTTGGAAAACAGGTGCACCTGGCTCAGTTAGGCAGGTGCAAGATGTCTCAAGAGCAGTGCAATTTTATGTTCAACAATTTTGACAACAGGTGCTCTAGATTAACTAGCAGGGCTTTCTCTCTCTCTCTCTCTCTCTCTCTTTTTCTCTTTCTCTGTAAATTAACTGGTAGATCAATTAATAAAAATTGCCAGATATGAAAAATAGCTTGACTCCTGAGACTCCAATCTGTCATATTCTATATTTAAGCCTTGAGTTTTACAAAATGGGAGCCTGTCCTAATTTCTTCCACAAAACCCGTTTCTGTTTAGAATATATTTACTTGGAATGAACCAACTTCCTGGAAAGATAAGCCATCGAAGCTGAACAGATTTTACTTTAATGTTAAAGAATGTAACAAGAAATTCCTACATTTCTATGGTTTTTTTTTTTTTTTAGTAAGAGACTGATTTCTTGTGAAATTGGGCAAATTGTAGTGCTACTCAAGGTGGGATCCATTGGCTAGGGCCATCAGCAAACTGTTACTCATCTGCCCATAACAACACAGGCACAGAAATCAAGAGTAAGCATCTGGAAGTTTTATAGCAATCTAAGCATAATTATTTTTCTAGTACTTTATTTTCATTTCATTTAGCAAAAATGTCAGTTCATATTAGATTGAAATGAAAAACTCTGGTCCTTCACGGTAGATAGTCTGAGAAGTGCTGTCGTAGGGAATTCTTCCAGCACTATACTCTCTTCTCCAAGGATGATTATCTTCATAAATTTTTCTTAGGCAACAGAATAATACTGTTCTATCCTTAGCTGTACTGCTTCGAGTGTGAAGACACGTAATAGCCAGTGTTTTTACCTGCAAATACTAGAGCGTTGATAGAAGATCAATTCCCATTCCTTCTGCCCTTCTAGTCTTCTGAATCCTTTCCCAACACATCCCATTTCCTTCTAGATCTTGTGCAATATCAAAAGTGTGCCCTTGTGAGGCGTTCGTGGTACTCTGGTTGGGCTCCTGCATTTAGAAGGGTGCTCTCTCTGGTGCCTGTACATTCCTCACTTCCATTCCAGGAGTCAGGTTATTATCATTCTTGCATCAGAGACAGGGTTAGGTTAGCTGAGTTGTGAGGCAACTTGTAATAGGATATGCAGTGACCTTCCTTCTTCATAGTCGGTCTTATATTGTGAAGGAAATGGACCTGACAGAGGCAAACCCCCAGGTTTTTATTCTCCAAGTGGCAAGGACCAACATATTAAGTCCTCTCCAGTCTCAGTCTTCTTCCCTCCCTTCCCTGATGCATTTACATTCATGAGGTTGGCAGGTACATTTCCTATCTCTGTTTTGATACTTTCACTATTTTATTTCTTTTAATAAACACTTACATAACACTATACAGTTACCTATTGCTGCATTACAAGTCACCTTAAAACTTACCGGCTCAAAGTAACATCAACAATTCTTTTATTTTCTCTCATGGTTCTAAGGGTTGACTGGGCTCAGCTAGGCAGATCTCTCATAAGGTTGGAGTTGAATGGCGGCTGGGGCTGGAATCATCTCGAAGGGTTCCTCATTCACTGACCTGGAGGCTGATGCTGGCTGCTGGCTGAGACCTGGGGCCATTGGCTGGGACTCATGCATGTGATTCTTCTCGCAGTTTGGGCTTTTTACAGCCTAGTGGTTGGATTCCAGGAGGGATTCTGCCAAGAAGACCAGGTGGAAATTGTAGTACACTTTATGATCTATCTTTAGAAGTCACATGGCATTATTTCCCTGATAGCCATAGGCCCACCCAGATCCAAAAAGAGGGAGTGTAAACCCCCCACCTTACTTCTTGATGGGGGAAATGTAAATGTCACATTGTAGGAAGATCATGTAAGATGAGAAATCTTGTTCTGGCCATCTTGGAAAACACAACCACCCACAGCACTTATTATGTGCCAGGTACTATTATTCTGTTTTTCAAATAGTGCATATCCATTAACAGGATGTGATACTATCATATATGTTTTTAATCTTTTTATAAATGGTAGCATTTATAAATGGAAGCATTTATAAATCTTTTTATAAGTTTTATAAATTGCAACATTTTCATTAAGCTTTTTAGTTTCGAGATCTACCTAGCTGATACATGAGGGCTAATTGTGTGTGTGTGTGTGTGTGTGTGTGTGTGTATAAAGCAATAGAAGTTTATGAAGTGAAGATACAGAAATAGCTCTCGAGAGAGAGGGGTCCCAACAGGGTTGCCCTCTTTTTCTCTTAATTGCTACTTTTTACTGTATTGTAGGAACATGTCACAAGTTGTCTATCCCCTGTGTCCATATATCTGCATTTTAAAATTTAAATCATATAGAACATATATGACATCCTTTTTTTTTTTAAAGATTTTTAAATTTATTTATTTATTTATTTATTTATCATTTATTTGAGAGAGAGAGGGAGATTGAGAGGGAGAGGGAGGAGCAGACTCCCCACTCAGAGAGCCCAATGTGGGACTCAATCCCAGTACCCTGAGAACATGACCTGAGTCGAAGGCAGACACTTAACCGACTGAGCCACCCAGATGTCCACTTTGTGACACCCTTTAAAAAACTACACTAAATGGCCAGTAGTTTTCCATCCCACCATATACTCTCCCAACACAAAAATTTTAGTGGCTTCGCTCTATCCATCTATCATGTCAATGGAACATAATCTTTAACTGAACCTTTAGAGTTGAATCTTTAGGTTGTTTGTAATTGTTTTTGCTATTAAAAAGAAATCACCACAACCATTCATATGTATATCTGTATAAATCTTCTATTATGGGGAGCCTGGGTGGCTCAGTGGGTGAAAGCCTCTGCCTTTGGCTCAGGTCGTGATTCCAAGGTCCTGGGGTTGAGCCCCACATCAGGCTGTCTGTCCAGTGGGGAGCCCGATTCCTCCTCTTTCTGCCTGCCTCTCTGCCTACTTGTGATCTCTGTCAAATAAATAAATAAAATATTAAAAAAAATAAATCTTCTATTATTTCATTAGGAAAATTCTTTAAAAGAGGAATGAGCAGGGGTGCCTGGGTGGCTCAGTGGGTTAAAGCCTCTGCCTTCGGCTCAGGTCATGATCCCAGGGTCCTGGGATCGAGCCCCGCATTGGGCTCTCTGCTCAGCAGGGAGCCTGCTTCTCCCTCTCTCTCTGCCTGCTTCTTTGCCTACTCCTGATCTCTGTCTGTCAAATTAATAAATAAAATCTTAAAAAAAAAAAAAAGAGGAATGAGCAGATGATAGGTATAAACAATTTTGAGGCTTTTAACACATATTGCTAATCTTGGATCCCTTTTGTTTATTTTTACATTAAGACCAATACCAGAAACATTAAGGTGTCCATGCAACTTAAGAAGTAAAACAGTGCCAACAGCTGAATTATCCTGGTCACTCTTCCCATTTCATCCCCCTCCTTCTTTTCAGAGGGCCCTGCTATGCCAAATAATCTCAGATATTTTTATGTTTATATTAATAAAATCAAACTACATATATAGAAATGCTTTCCATGTATTTATATATTTACATAAATGAAACCATACTATATTTATCATTCTGCAACTTTGATCAACATTGTATTTGTGAGATTTATCTGTATTGATACTTGTAACGCTAGTTCATTCATTCCTGCAGTGTAGTATTCCATTAAATGGCTACACCCTTTGATTTGTTTACCCGTGGTTTGCCCCAGACAGTACTATCAGATTTATCAGTTTGATGGGTGTGAATTGGCATCTCACTGGGGGTAGCACATTTTTTTTTTAAAGATTTTATTTATTTATTTGACAGAGAGAAATCACAAGTAGATGGAGAGGCAGGCAGAGAGAGAGAGAGAGGGAACAGGCTCCCTGCTGAGCAGAGAGCCCGATGCGGGACTCGATCCTAGGACCCTGAGATCATGACCCGAGCTGAAGGCAGCGGTTTAACCCACTGAGCCACCCAGGCGCCCTGGGGTAGCACATTTTAAAAAGCCTCTGAAAATTGGCCTTAAATCCAGTAAGGAGCGCCCAGGCTGATGACAGTTTGCAAACAGATCACATTAAGAAATAACAGAAGAAAATCAAGTTGCATGATCAGAGAAACAGGAAGACCAGTAAAAGTTATATTGACAATCCTCAAATACAGGAAAAACAGACATTTAGAAGGGGACTTGATTCATTATTTGTCACTCCAGAGAACAGATATCCCTAGTGACTCCATTTTTCAGACACAGTCAAACAGAAGCGAAAGGCCTGGTTTCAGGAACACGGTGGAGCACTGGCAACCTTGGTGGGGGAGATTCGAGGATGGCCTTTAAGAGTCCAGTGATCCTCCTGGAGATGTTTGCAAGCTGCTGGTAAAAGTTCTGGCTGGTTCTTTGGGAACAGAGTTCTTAGCTTTTTGTCTCAGAGGGGTATGATCTAGATAGGACAGACTGGACTAGGATCCTCCCAGGGCCTATCTAACCAGCTTTGGGGTTTTGTTTTACTAGTAGGAGATGCTGAGTATTTATTGATGGGGATAATAGAAGTGATGGAGAGTAGGGTAGGGGACAGATTGCGGGAAAAGATTATGAACTGGTCAGCTGAAGTAGGAGTAGTTTGAGAGAAAGAACAAGGATGTCTAAAGGGAACTTCTGGTTGTTTGGCTTAGTCTGCCCATGAAAATGTCAGTAAATGGCACTTTGGGAGTAAGGTCTACCCAATGGGCCTTTTCAGGTTGAACATACATACCCACAATCATAATGTTTCCACTTTGAGGGCTTCTGGGTGGTTAAGTTGGTTGGACATCTGACTCCTGATTTGGCTCAGGTTGTGATCTCAAGGTCGTGAGATCGAGCCCCACATCAGACTCCATGCTGAGCATGGAGCCTGCTTATCACTCTCACTCTCTCTCTCAGAAACAAAACAAAACAAAACAAAAATTGTTGCACTTTGTATGGGAGGTTGCAGTATTTGGCCTCCAAGCATCCTTAACTACCCATCACAATAAGATGGTACTGGTTATCCCAGAAATGATTGCATTTTAAAAGATCTGCAGAAAGTAAGCAATGCAAAACCCTAAGGAATGCCTCATTAATCTTAGAATTTCAATCATGGGCTAGGACAGGTAGATGATTAATGTTAGGGAACATTCTGATTCCTCTCAAATTGTACCACTATAGAAAACAGCCTAGAATCATAGAATTTGGGGGGCTAAACTTCATTGCAAAGGTTCAAAACAGAAACATAGAATCCCCTTCCTCATGAATATGGGTTAGAATTAGTACATGACTTCTAATAAATAGAGTATGGGAAAAAAGTAATGATTTCATATTGGAGAAATCTGGCAGATACCACCTTAACCAAATGATCAACTTAACATCACCAGTAATAAGTCATGTTACTATCATGTCCCCCCGATATGAAGAGAAGGGCACATCGTTTCTATACTCCTTTTCCACAAAAATCCATAATTGCAGCCTAATCATGAGAAAATATCAGACACCCCAAAATAAAGGGAAATTGTACAAAATATTTCACTCTTCAAAAGTGTCAAGTTCATAAAAAACAGGAAGAGACCAAGAGCTGTCAAGACTGGAGGAAACATGATGAGTAAATGCAACGTGGTGTCCTGAATTAGATCTTAGAACAGGAAATGGATGTAAGTGGCAGAACTGGTAAAATCCAAATAAAATCTGTAGTTTAGTATTGTACCAATGTTAATTTCTGAGTTTTGATAGATGTGCCATGATTATGTACATTGTTAATATTAAGAAAGTCTGGAATCTTTGGATTTTTGATGAATTTAAAATTATTTCAAATAGTTAAAAAATACAGTTTCAATTTAAAAGTACTGAAGCTCAGATATTCAAGATTACACAACAGGTAAGTTGTTTACCTGAAATTAGAGTGCAGGTATCTAGACCCAGACCCAGAATTATTTATCCTTAAAGCCATCTCCAATAGGCCACCCTAACCCTGTGGCCCATCATTCCTGATCATCTTAGAGCATATATTTATGAATTCAACTTCTCTGGACTTTCTGGGTGGGAACTAAATAAGATTCTTCCAACTACAGTCTTTCCTGCAACACTGCAACCCCATCTTCCCGTTGTCAGAAGCAACCATTTCAAACTTTTTCCCACTCCTCATTCTTGCAACCCAATCACCTTTTTCCTTAATCCCTCAGATGGCCAGATCTACTTCACAGCAAGCACAGAAGCCATCAGAGAACTTCCTCAAGTTCTGATGACCCAACCTACAAACCTACCTACTTCCATTCCCACCTGCCTTTCTCCACCCCCTACCATTTCACCAAAAGAGATATTTGTCATACTGTCTCCAACTGTACCCCTCACCTGTGTCCTGGATTTTCCTCCTATTCCTGCCTCAGGGACCTCTACCTACCAATGAACCTCCCTCCTATCTCTTTAACTTCTCCCTCTCTACTGACATCTTGAGATCTCTTTTCTTATCTTCAATCTAAATACCATATTTCCTCAATACTGTAGGCACTCAATACCTTGCCCTTCATAGCCAAATATCCTGAGAAAGTCATCTAACTCATTTCTTTCTTCACCTCCCACTGTGCTATTTTTTTCCCCCATTTGATTTCTCTGGGCATTTAGCACTATGAACCACACCACATTCTTTTTTTTTTTTTTTTTTTAAGATTTTATTTATTTACTTGACAGAGAGAGAGAGAGAGAGAGATTCCAAGCAGGCAGAGAGGCAGGCAGAGAGAGAGAGGGAGAGAGAGAGGCAGAAGCAGGCTCCCCCTGAGCAGAAAGCCCGATGCGGGGCTCGATTCCAGGACCCTGAGATCATGACCTGGGCTGAAGGCAGAGGCTTAACCCACTCAGCCACCCAGGTGCCCTCTTCTTCCTTTTTTAAGTTCACCCATTTAATGTGTACAGTTCAATGGTGTTTAGTATGTGCACAATTTTAAAACATTTTCATCACCTCACAAAGAAACCGTGTACCCCTTAGCTGTCACTCCCTTTTCACCCCATCGTCCACTACCATCTCTAAGCAACCATTAATCTACCTTCTGTCTCTATGGATTTGCCTGTTCTGAACTTTCATATGAATAAAATCACATAATATGTTGACTTCTGTGATTGGCTCCCTTCACTTAACATAATGTCTTCAAGGTTCATCCAAGTTACACATGTATTGGTACTTCATTCCTTTTCATGGATGAATAACCTCCCATTATATGGATATACCACAGTTTGTTTATCCATTCATTGGTTGATAGCATTTGGCTTATGTCCACCCTTTTTTTACCATGATTTTTTTTAAAAAAAGATTTGATTATTTATTTTAGAGAGAGAGGGAAGGAGAAAGCAAGAGTGAGTGTGGGGGAAGGGCAAAAGGAGAGTGAGAGAGAGAGAGAATATCTCAAGTAGACTCCCCACTGAGCACAAAGCTGGACATGGGGCTGGATCTCACAACCCTGAAATCATGACCTGAGCCAAAATCAAGAGTTGGATGATTAACCTACTGGGCCACCCAGGTGCCCTTGAACAAATTTTCTTAATACTAATTGTCCTCCTACCTCTCTAGCTCCTCCTTTTCAATCTTCTTTGTAGACTTCTTTTCCTTTACCTTCCCTTGAATAATGGTCTTCTCCAAGGTTTTATCTTCAGGGATTGTTCCAGTCTCTCTTCCTTTTCACTCCTCCCTGTATTTCTCCTTTACTGTCTGATTAACTACATTCATCCCTCAACCCGCCTCTCAGATAAGCCTCCCAGACTCCCCAAGTAATATCAGCTTTCCCTCTTTCAGAATACTTACCATCATTCTAATAAACAATCCATTGTGTAATTAGTTGTTTAATGTCTACCTCTTCCACTAAACCATAAGCTCGATGACAGCAGGGAACCTGACTGTCTTTTTCATTTCTATACTTCTGAGGCCAAAATAATTATTTGTTGAATAAATGAATGAGTGAGTGCATGAACGGAAAAATAAATGTATGGTTACATGGTATCATCATCCATTTCCATGGTCTTGGTTTTCAGTGGATTGGTGAGAGAAAAATCATGTATTGCCAAGTCTCTTTCTCTTTTGAAACTCAATAAGAAAATGATATTCAGGGAAAGTCTCTTGTTATAAACAAGTGCCAGAACATCAGAATTCCATGTAGATGTTTGGAAATGTCAAATGTCAACAAATTGGGCACACTATTCAGCTAATGCTTGATCTCGGATGAAGCGTTTACTGCCCACGAAGTGTTGAGAGACAAGTCTCCATGTGTCTCTCTTCTTTTTTCAGGTCTTGTGAGTAGAGGCACCAACAGTCTTTTGTTCTGCACTATCTTTTCTGGGACCGTATAGCCTACAAAGAAGGAGATAGTGTTTTTCTCCAGAGCAGAAGGTAGGTTCGTTTGCTATGCAGTGCAATAAAGATAATGTCTCCCTCTGGAGCAAAGGTTGAGCAGTGGGTTTGCATCCTGTCCATTATACAAAACTGAGGTTTCCTAATCTTGGGGTTCTTCTCCTGGAATGTGATTAGCTGGTACCACCTGGCCCTCCTTCTGTCACCTGTAGAAACTGGAGTTGGGGAATTAAGGCCAGAAAAATAATCGTTCTCTATTTCTATTGCTATGAGTAATAAACTGTTCTTTCCATCACTATCCCAGATTTGCCTCTGGTTAGCATTCACAAAACTGTGGCAGACTAACTTGTTAGCTTGCAATTGGGAAAAAGATCTCAAATCCTTCATGGTTCTTGACACAAAGCAGTGATTTATAGACATTCATATTAATTATTTGGTATCAGGTGGCAAATGTTTTAAGCCTTTTACAACCCAGTATAGCTGATTATCACTTACATATGGGTGCTTTACAGTATTTTAGTTAGGACTTAGAAAATTGATTGAGAGGGCGCCTGGGTGGCTCAGTGGGTTAAGTCTCTGCCTTTGGCTCAGATCATGATCTCAAGGTGCTGGGATTGAGTCCCTTCCTCTCTCTCTGCCTGCCTCTCTGCCTACTTGTGATCTCTTTCTATCAAATAAATAAATTTTTAAAAAATCTTTAAAAAAAGAGAAAATTGATTAATGTATAACCGGTTATACTTTTCTCCCTTTAAATTACACAAAATAGGCTCCCCGTTTGGGTTTGCAGACAGAGTTTCTACTTTTCAGAAGAGCTTTTTTTTTTGCTATTGCATGGGGGATGCCTGTGCATTTGTCCATACTTATTGGTATGTAGTTTTGAAAGTGCCTTCACATACTCTCTTCCGTGTGAGTTTAGCATTGCTAAGCACTACCTCAAAGACAAGAGTCATGCTTGTTACTCTTTTGTATCCTTCTCCTCCTTGTAAGGTTTGGTACACGCTTCTGGTCCAAATATTCTCATCATTCCAACATGGTAGATTATTCTTTCCAGACATTGCTGCCACATCTCCCACCTCTCCCGCATTGCTCTTGTGCCAAGCTAACTTGTCACTCCTTCATCAAGATGTGGCATCAATTTCGGCATCCCCTTGAATCTGAGAAGGCCCTGTGACTGCTCTAATAGAATATGGCAGAAGTAACACAGAAGTCCCAGCTTAGTCCCCGACTGACCCAGCAGCTTCTGCTCCTGCTTCTTGGGATCCTTGTTCTTTGACTGCTTCCTGTCATGACTCAGCCTTCATGTTGAGAGAAGCGGGGGGCACGTGGAGAAAACATATGCAGGTGTTCTGGGTGACAGCCTCAGCTGTGCTCCTGACCAACATTTAGCGTTCGTTGCCAGCCAGGTAAGTGAGCTATCTCGACTGTCTCCCCTAGTTGACCCTTCAGACTGCAACTGCATGAGAGACATCACACAAAAACTGCTGAGTTGAACCCAGTCAACCCATGGCAGATAATAACAAATTGTTGTACACAGCCATAGAGAACCGGAGCAAAGAGGCCTCTGAATAAAGAATTTCGTTTGACCATGTGGTTCTAAACCCATCTCCAACTGCTTAGAATCCTTAAAAACAGAAAGCAACTTTCACTCAAGATTTAGTGTGGCAGCTTGTACCCCATAGACATTACTGAAGTATTCTTATGAATTAATGAATGATTGTATTTAAAATAAAAATCACTACAAAGCAGAGGTCTTAATCCCAGGGCTTTTTAAAAAAGATGTTGATTTGCCCACTTATAAATTAAACACTTGGGGGAAAAAAAAACAAAAACAAAACTCTTCTTCCTTAATTTAAATTTATTTGGCCTCCTGGGCATGGCCAAATCTCCAGACAAGAATCAAGTTAACCTGTTTGATCACAAGTCTAAGCACAAGTAGGAGGATTCTAGAACTGGTTTTGCTGTTGTTGGGCAACAATTTGAATCTTATGTTGTTATGGTAGACTATCATGGAGGCTCATTCATCACTCTTTTTAAAACTTTGATAATGTTAGATTTTTGACTCTCGGGATACTGTCTTCAGATCTCAGGGCATTAAGTGTGTTTTTGTTTTGGGGTTTTTTGGGGGGGTGGTTTGTCTCAAAAATAAAAAGTCACTCAGAAGCGTAACAGAGGACAGCAATCTCTTGCCCACTCCCAGCCAACTGGCCTAAACTGTGTGCCTCTTTCCTCTCATTCCTGTGCTCCAGCCTTGCTAATCTTTTATACTACATATTCCTCCCTGCCACAGGAACTTTGCACATGCTATCTTAGCTCCTACACCCCTTCCTCTCCATTTCTTCATCTTGCTGAATTCATCATTTTTGCTTCAATTCAACCATGAGTTCCTCAAAGATGCTTTTTCTGACCTCTGCAGAGTAGTTGAGGTGCCCCAGTTACATGCTTCCATTGTACCCTATATTTATCCATCAAAACATATTTTGCAATTATAATTACATATTTTTAGTTGTGTAATTACTTTATTTCTTTGAAGTGGTGTATTTTCACATGTTGATGGCACCATCTAAGTAGCACAATGTCTACATCAACATGACTTCACCATTCCAGGCAACTCTTTATCAGGAAGGTAGACGTTACAAATGACTACTGTTGATTCCAGGACCTGCCTGAAAGACACATCTGCTCTTCAAATAAAGCATCAAATAACAATTTTTATTTCAAGACTCTCTGAGCTCCTTGCCTCAATTGCTGTGTCTATCAACCCTAAACTATTATATCGTGATCCTTATCCAATGCTAACCAAGACTTCCCTCTCCCCTCAGTGAAAGACCCACTTTAAACCAGACTTTTGAAGTTCAAAAATAGCCCAATTTTGTCCTTAACTTCCTTTGAGATGCTACAGAGGCTATCTAGATAATGCTTTCCCTTCCATAGGTAAACAATGAACTGAGTTTTGTCTTATCAACACATTGCTTTAGTGATATTTTTGGAAGGAATGTGTGATAGCGACATCAAATCAATATGTGTATTTAGTATGGTAGCACATTTTTGCCTCCTGAAAAGCTGTTATTAAGTCCATGATGGAAAACAATGATGTCTTAGATTTGAAGAAGTGTAGTAGTTAACAGCTATATCACTTAAGAGAATTTACATTTTTCATAAGGGCATAGACCCACTCAATTTTTCTCATTGGTTTATCTCCATGTCAGAACAAAACAGGTGCTTAATTACATAATTGTTGAATGAATGAGTGGATCAATGAGTAGATGACAGACCAAGATAGATGGATTGCCCAGCCAAGTTATGTAATACTGCCATTAGGTGAAATAGAAATTGTCCACAAGGTTGCCATTGTTTTAGAAGTGAATTAAAATGAGTTCCTAGCAGCATATAATAGTGTTGGTATGGCTTGACTAATTGAAGAGTGAAGGGTAGCAGAATATGCCCCGCTAAAATATGCCACTTTGACATAAGGATGATTTATTATTTTGTGGACTCCTTATAGTCACAGGTGTTACACTCCTCTGTGATGGTTCTGAGACCTACTTAGGGAATCTTTTTTTTTTTTTTTTCTTTTAAAGAGACAGCTGGGGAATTTTTTATCTGATTTTATTTGATGCATCTATGGCCTTGCCCTGCCATTTACTGAACACTGTGATGACCTTGGCAGTACTCTGCCTTCAAGAATATTCCAAACTGGGGACAACTCCATGGGAAGTAGAAGTCGGGGAACCAGGTGTTCAGACAGAGGTTCTTTTCAGCATATTGAGGATCTGGAGTTTGATATCTATGGTAGGCATAGCATACTTCAGCCAATCCTTTCCTTTGCCATTTTTTCCCACTGACCATGCCTAGATGGACAGGAGTTTCTTATGTATTACACTTTAACACATTGTTCTTCTTTCTGGGAAGATGGGTTGAAATTTATTTTTGGCTGAGAATATAGGGAAAAGGTTTAAGTAATCCTAGATCTTACTAATATGGCAATTCTTTCCTGAGGATCCAATTAATGAATATGTTGGATGTTTATTAGGTATAAGGCACTGTGCTAAGTACTTGAGGGACATAGAATTGATAAGGTGTGGTCCCTGCCCTCAAGGAGCTCATAGTCTAGCTAGAAAACTAAAACATATACACAAAAAAATTTTAACAAATAGTATGTAGTGCTGATAGAACTTTCTGCAGTGAAGGAAATCTTCTTTAATGTCCATTGTTGAGCCCTTGAAATACAGGTAGTGCAACTGAGGAACTAAACTGAATTTTTAACTTAATTTTAACTTATTTAAATAGCCACATGTGGACCAAGGCTTCTGAACTGGACAGCTTCATGTGAGGCATTACATAAGCACTAACAAAACGGCTGAGGTAGATAAGAGAGGACAAAGAGCATCCACTTCAGGTTGATGTAGATGGGGAAGGCTTCCAGAAAGGGGCGTGATTATAATGTTCTGAGAGGAGAATATGTGGAGGATAGCACTAGCTTCTGGGAACTTTCAGAGAACACTGTTGAGGGTACCAGAGAGTATCTATTGAACAGAGTAGAGTCTTATCTTGGGTTTCATTAATCTGTTGTGCTAAAAAGATGGCTGGATTTGATGAGGCAATTATCTCTCTTTAGTGCTCTGACGCTTCCTCTCCAGGGGTCTGAGCAAATACTCTTACTGGCAATGGGAAGAGCACTAGACTGGGAGTCAGGAGACATAAGTTCTATTCTTACTGTGTCATTAACTCACACACAGGCTTAGTTAGGGTTTTGTTGTTGTTGCTGTTGTTTTGTTTTGTTTTGTCTAAAAAGGATCAAGGGTTCTTTAGCAAATATTCTTGAAGGTTGTTGCTGAGTGAAGTTTATTCTTCTTACCGCTTTAACAAATGTCTAGTTTTGTCTTTCTTTCTTTCTTTTTATTTTTTAAAAGATTTTATTTATTTATTTGACAGAGAGAGAGAGTGAGAGAGGGAACACAAGCAGGGGGAGTGGGAGAGGGAGAAGCATGCTTCCTGTAGAGCAAGGAACCCAACGCCTGGCTCAATCCCAGGACCCTGGGATCATGACCTGAGCCAAAGGCAGATGCTTAATGACTGAGCCACCCAGTGCCCCATCTTTCTTTCTTTTCTTTTTTTTTTTTTTAAGTGTATATGCTACTCAGTGCTCGTGATGATAAGTGTAGTCTTTAATCCCCATCACCTATTTTACCCACACCCCCACCCACCTCCCCTCTGGTAGCTGTTTGTTTGTTCTCTAGAGTTAAGAGTCTGTTTGTTTCGATCTCTCTATCGTCCCCTTGCTCATTTGTTTTGTTTTTTTTGAATTTTCATATATGAGTGAAATCATATGGTATTTGTCTTTCTCTGACCGACTTATTTTGCTTAGCATTATACTCTCTAGTTCCATTCATGTTGTTGCAAATGGCAAGATTTCATTCTTTTTTATGGCTGAATAATATTCCATTGTATATTTATTCCACCTCTTCTTTATCCATTCATCTGTCAGTGAACACTTGGGTTGTTTCCATAGTTTGACTATTGTAAATAATGCTGCAATAAATATAGGGGTGCATGTATCCCTTTGAATTAGTGTTTCTGTATTTTTAGGGTAAGTACCCAGTAGTGGAATTACCAAATAATATGGTAGTTCTATTTTTACTTGAGGGCCCTCCATACTGTTTCCCACAGTGACTGCACCAGTTTTCTATCTCACAAACAGTGTAAGAGGGTTCCATTTTCTCCACATTCTTGCCAATATTTACTGTTTCTTGTCTTTTTTATTTTAGCCATTCTGACAGGTGTGAGGTGGTATCTCACTGTGGTTTTGATTTGCATTTCCCTGATGATGAGTGATGATGAGCATCTTATCACATGTCTGTGGTCATCTGGAGAAATATCTATTCTTGTCTTCTATCTGTTCTTAAATTGGATTATTTGTTTTCTGGGTGTTGAGCTGTATTAGTTCTTTATATATTTTGGATACTAACACTTTATCGGATATATCATTTGCAAATATCTTCTCCCATTCAGTACATTGTTTACTAGTTTTGTTGATTGCTTCCCTTACTGTGGAGAAGCTTTTCATGTTGATGTAGTCCCAAAAGTTTATTTTTGCTTTTGCTTCCCTTGCCTCAGGAGACATAACCAGAAAAATGTTGCTTATAGCTAATGTTAGAGAAATGACTGCCTGTACCCTCTTCTTGGGTTTTTATAGTTTCAGTTCCCACATTTAGGTCCTTAATCCATTTGAGATTATTTTTGTGTATGGTGAAAGAGAATGGTCCAGTTCCATTTTTTTTTTTTTTTTGCAAGTGGCTGTCCAGTTTTCCCAACACCATTTTTAAAGAGACTGTTTTCTTCCCATTGTATATTCATTGTTGAAGATTAATTGACTGTGTAATTGTGGGTTTATTTCTGGGTTTTCTATTCTGTTCCATTGATCTATATGTTATTTTTTGTGCCAGTACCATACTGTTTTAATTACTATTGCTTTGTGGGACATCTTGCTGGCTCAGTCAGAACAGTATGCAACTGTTGATCTCGTAGTTGTGTGTTTGAGCCCTATGCTGAGTATAGAGATTACTTAAAAATAAAGTCTTTAAGAAATTTACTACTGCTTTGGAATATAACTTGAAGTTTGAAATTTGCCTTTGCCTTTCTTTTTCAAGATTGCCTTGGCTATTTGGGGTCTTTTGTGGTTTCATACAAATTTAAGACTGCTTTGGTTATGTGAAAAATGCTGCTGGTATTTTGATAGGGATTGCATTAAATCTGAAGATAGCTTTGGGTAGGATAGACATTTTAACAATATTTGTTCTTTCAACCCATGAACATGGAATGTCTTTACATTTCTTTGTGTCATCTTGAATTTCATTCATCAGTGTTTTATGGTTTTCAGAGTATAAATCTTTCACTTCTTTGTTAGGTTTATTCGTAGATATTTTACTGTTTTTCCTGCAATTGTAAATGGGATTATTTTCTTAATTTCACCTTCTGCTGCTTCATTATTGGTGTATATGAATGGAGCAGATTTCTGTAGATTGATTTTGGATCCTGCAACTTTACTGAATTCATTTCTTAGTTCTAGTAATTTTTTGGTGGAGTCTTTAGGGTTTTCTGAATTTGTCTTCGACAGTTTTCTCTGTGTGTGTTTGTGTGTGTGTGTGTGCGCGCTGTTTCAGAAAGAGGACAATTTCTGGTCTTTCTAGTACTTCTACACCAGGGCAGCTTTAACTCTGCCCTCAAACTGCACAGTCTTCCACCTGTACCTCTCTCCAAGGCCTTTCTCTTCTGTTCTCTGACTTTAACTGGGGCCTTGGTTTCCATGCTGATGGGTAAACTGGATGTTTCTGGGTCACTTTTAGCACCCCCCTTCTACCCTCCACACCTTCAGGTTCTACACTTTGCTCTCTGGAATCTTCCTTCCTTTCCATTCTGGATGCAACTACTCTATGTCAGGACATCGGCCTCTTGCCTTAGTGAATCTAATTACCTTTTAACTAATCTTCCTATCTCCAGTCACCAGAGAACTCCAAAGTGCTTCTTTTAAAACACTGACATACATACATAAATACATACATACATACACACATACAAACAAACAAACATAAAACACTGGGCTGATCACTTTCCTTCTCAGAACTTTTCTTGGCTCTCCCCATGACCTACTGAACAAAGCTGAAACTCCTTAGAAGGCATTTGGGGTCCCCCTTACCTTACCTTAACCTAAATATCTCCTACCTTATCTACCATGGAACCTTTGATCTCTGTTCCTTAAATACATGTGTATCCACACTTCTAGGGTTATGCTTACATTGTTTTATCATTCTGGGATGTAAGGCTCCCTTTTCCCCGTTTCTGCCAATGACCAATATTTTACTTTTTTCAAGGCCTAATTCAAATATCACCTCCTTCATGAAAGCATGCCTAATAGGTTTTTTTTTTTTAATTTCTTTTCAGTATTAGAGCATTCAGTGTTTATGCACCACACCCAGTGTCTGCCTTCCATAGTACCCACCACCAGGTTCACACAACCCCCCACCCAACTCCCCTCCAAAACCCTCAGTTTGTTTCTTAGAGTCCACAGTCTCTCATGGTTTGTCTCCCACTCCAGTTTCCACCAACTCACTTCTCTTCTCCATCTCCGCATGTCCTCCATGTTATTCCTTATGCTCCACAAGTAAGCGAAACCATGTGATAATTGACTTGCTCTTCTTGACTTATTTCATTGAGCATAAGCTCTTCCAGTCCCAACCATGTTGATACAAAAGTTGGGTATTCATCCTTTCTGATGGAGGCATAATACTCCATAGTATATACGGACCATATCTTCTTTATCCATTTGTCCATTGAAGGGCATCTTGGTTCTTTCCACAGTTTGGCAACTGTGGCCATTGCTGCTATGAATATTGGGGTACAGATGGTCCTTCTTTTCACTACATCTGTATCTTTGGGGTAAATATCCAATAGTAAAATTGCAGGGTCATAGAGAAGCTCTATTTTTAATTTCTTAAGGAATCTCCACAGTTTTCCAAAGTGGCTGCACCAACTTGTATTCCCACCAATAGTGTAAGAGGGTCCCCCTTTCTCCACAGCCTCTCCAACATTCCTAATAGTTTGAATTAGAATTGTTTCCTTCCTCTATATCAGCTCATATCTTTTTTTTTGAAAGTCAGGTTTATAATTGAGGTATAATAAATATACAGCAAAATTCACCCCTTTCAGGTATATAGTTCTGTGAGTTTTGATAAGCAAAATATGTAGTTGAGTAACTAGCCATCACCACAATGAAGCTATACAATATTTTAGAGAAACCAAAAAGTTCCATTGTGTCACTTTGTAGACAATTCCCTCTTCACATTCCTAGTTCCTGGCAAACACTGACCTGATTTCTGTCCCTATACACTTCATATCATTTAAATGTATTTTTTGCATTTTCCCCTACAGGCCTTGCAGACAGAGAGATGTAATCACTCACCTTTGTATTGTTCATGGTTCTAAGTACAAGTTCCAGACACACTTATTACATACCCAGTCATAAATATTTGATAAATGAAAAAAGGAAGAATGGCAGACCAGAAGAAAGGAAAGAAGAAAAAAGAAATGAAGAAAAGAATGAGCCAAAGAATAAGTGGACAAATAGTCCTAGGAAAATTCTGATTCAGCGATGGGGCAGCCAAGAGAAAAATGCTAGTTTAATAAATTATTCTGAGTTATTAATCTGAACTACAAAAGCAGTCATTCTTAAACACCTAAACATAAAATATATTGAAGTTTGAATCAGCAAAACTGACAAACTCGGTTTGGGGAGGAAATCTTTTTTTTTTTTTAAGATTTTATTTATTTATTTGACAGAGACGACAAGCAGGCAGCGAGGCAGGCAGAGAGAGAGGGGGGAAGCAGGCTCCCTGCTGAGCAGAGAGCCTGATGCGGGGCTGGCTGAGCCACCCAGGCGCCCCTTGGGGAGGAAATCTTAATGTGAATGACATAAGTTGTACTAGCAGATAGGAAAGGACCATCCACCATTCCCAGGCTAAGCTGCCTCTGATCTCCTCACATATCACACCACCATTACCAAGATCTGAAATGTTCTGTTCTTGGTACATAGCACATGCATTTAAACTCCAGGGGAGTTAGGGGAAGGAGAAAGGTAATGTTAAGTGCCCCAAAGTTATGGTGTTTTATGCTTTGTACTGTTTTATTTAATTCTTACAAATACTCTCTCAATGAAGTTAAAAGTAATTAGGAGGTAACTCTTTATTGGGAAAGGAAATAGATAATTAAAGGAGGTTTAGTGGGTACTTCCTAAGGGGAGAGACAAGTTAACAAACCATTTTTTATTTCAGGTTAAGTTCTTTGGAGATTCTGAGTTTTTCTTCTGTGAAATCACAGTAAGCAAGAAGGGATAAGAGTCCAGAGTAATAATTTTTTTGGGGGGGATGTCTGTCATTGATCCATTCAGGGTACTTCTGGTGTGGTGACCGTATTCATTTCAGAAGCCAGTATCATGTGAAAGAATGCTAGTGTGCTGTTTGATGAGGTTGTCAGCAAAGGCACATGGTGGCATTTGGGGTTTAAGGAGTATAGTTACTAAGTGGGTAATAATAACTGCTTTCTTTTTATATTATAGTGTCACGAGAATTTAAAGTGATTTTGCAATCACTCTTGGGAGATAATTTCTTGGTTCTTAGGATAAGTTGGAAGATAAACTTTGGACAATGTATTATACTATGCCCTTTGCAATTAAATAACCCAAGATAATATGTTAACGTTTAGTGGAGATTTAAATTCCTGAGCTGATTAAAGAGAGTTAACACTATTTGGTTTTATAAATGTTATTACTCCCGGAGTTTCTAGGCACTAGGTAGTGATGAATAGCTTCTTTCCCTCGCTTATTACTTTTCAATCTTGCAGAACAGCTCAGCATTAAGTAACTAAAATTACAGTTCAAATTGAGGCCTGGGACCAGGGCAAGATGATCTTAAATTTCTGGCTGACTTCGCGCTGCATCGCTTCCCCGAAAAGTGGAGCCATTGAAAACTGTGGGTTCATGATGGAAGTGCTTTTTCAGGAAGAGAAATCTGGCTATGTGTGCAAAGGGTCTGGGGCAGAGAAGAGAGGCAGCCTCCATTCGGAGGCTCCTGTAATATTGAGGCTGAGGTCATCAGAGCCGCGTGGGAAAGGGAATGGTAAAAAATGAAAACAGAAATTGGTAGTGTGGTCTGTGGCCAACACTGGACGGTGACCAGATCCAGTGAGGTTGGGTGAGTAAGGAAGAGAACTGAAAGAACAGCTTCATGTTCTCCAGAGACCTGAAGTTCTCTACAGAGGCCCCTCGACTCCTCTTACGTCCTTAGTCCTTATCGCCGACGTCCTGGGATCCGCAGGAAAGCTCAAGCTTCAGGCTGGCTCACAGGCGGAAGGACCCGCCGGGCGTACACTCCGGCCGGCCTTCTTTCCCCGCCTCTGCTATCAGGCTGTCCCTTGATTTCTACCCATCTCTTCTCACCCTTCGGAGTCCCCAGATCACCCCCCGCCCCATCCTCAGTTCGTGGCCGACACCGCCCTCTCTCCCCCACTCCCCCTCCTCCCCCTCTTGGGGCGCTGACTCGCCCGGCTGCCACGTCTCACTGATGACATCACCAGGGCCGCTCGGTCTTAGCCAATCCGCTAGGGGGAGTCCGAGCGAAGTCCTAGCCAGCGAGTCAGCGGGGCGGGGAGCAGGGAGGGGCAAGAGGGGGAGGTGAGAGAGTGGGGAATGGGGCGGGCGACAAGCTCTCAAATACGCATGCACCAGGAGCGCGGGGTTTCGCGGGAAGTTGAGTCCTGGCTGCCGCGCCGCACCGTAGGTCTTCAGCGCCCACTGGGTGTTCGAACTCTCTTTCCCGGCGTGCCGCGCGGTGAGGCCGCCCTCTGCGCTGTGTAAAGACCCCTTGGTTTAAGGCTTTCCTATTTCCTGGTTCGCCGGCGGCCATTTTGGGTGGAAGCGATAGCTGAGTGGCGGCGGCTGCTGATTGTGTTCTAAGGGGACGGAGTGGGGAAAGACGTTTGCTCTCCCGGAACAGCCTGTATCATTCCTCTCCCTCGATTACCCGTGGCGTGAAGAGTCAGGGCGGAGGCTGCAGCAGCAAGGGCGGCGGTGGCGGCGGCGGCAGCTGCAGTGACATGTCCAGCATGAATCCCGAATAGTGAGTGCAGGAGAGCACCGGTCGGCTGGGTCCGTGGGCCAGCTTGGAAAAGCTTAAGGGGGGAGAGGAGGGCTGAGGCAGGGGTGGGAGCCTCGGCTGCGGTAAGGTGAGGGTCGTAGGGCAGGAGATGCTGGCGGCCGGGAGCCGGGCCCCATTGTCTGACGGAGAAGGGGCGGCCGGGGGGAGGGGAGGGGTCGGGCCGGAGGGGTGAGCCGCCCGGGCCTGGACGGGTCAGGTTGAAAGCCTTGAGTGCCGGACCGGTGCGGAGGAGCAGTCTTTCGAGGGTGTTGGGGCGTTTGGGAGTCGGTGGTGGGGCGGTGGGAAGGGGTAGCTTCACGCGGAGGCAGTGACTTTTGAAGGAAGACTTGTTTTTAAGAGGAGAGGCTAGGGTGGGAGAGCTCTCCTAGAGGGCACTGTCAGACCCTGCGCCCGCACTCTGCGGAGCTGTCAGAATCGTCAGGGTGGAAACCAGCTTTACTTGTAAATCTTGAGCTTGTTGGCTCTATTCTTTTACCCTTCCGGCCAGGTTGCATGTAATATGGATGCGTTTCAGAACTGCGTGGGATTGGGGGGAATGAGTAGATGGTGAGAAGAGATTTTAAATTTTTAGTGTTTTTTAAGTTATTTCCTGGAGCTCTTCAAGAACTCAGGGGGCCCATTGCCTTCGTGAAAACCTGGACATTTGTGAGAATTTTTTTTTAGAGGACACTGAAGTCATTTTGTCTTCTGTAGGTCGAGAAATAACAACTAAGACTTAGGAACATTTTTCTGATATTATCAGATTAAAGGACGACTGCTGTTAAGTTGAAAGAGAAACGAATGGGCTCTATCATCTGTAGGTTTTGGGTTACCTGCTTGAATGCTCAAAGATAGGGAGTGAGGTTCCATGACGAGTCATGAAAAGTTAATGCATTTCTTTTTCTTGCTTACTCAAGAAGTCACCACAGCATATGTGACACACCTGACACCTTTCCTGGGAATTGGTGTTCACTTTCCTTGGGAAGACTTCGTGGGGGTCTCCTTAATGGCCCTTTAAAATCTCCTTCAGTTTAGTATATAAATTAATGAGTAATTGGAGATTTGATTAGTATGCTTCTTCAGTATCGGAAGGCTTTGGGGGAAAGAGGGATTACTTATTTTTTAAAGTAAAAATCGGTATTTTAAAAGCTGAGTATATTTGCTCCTTTGGTCAGTTACTGCTAAACATTTCCCCTAAAAGGTCCACCCATCAGTTTAGCTGACTGTCATGTGTGTGTCACATGGCTCTTGCAAAATGCATTCTAACTTCAAGTTTTGTAATACCGTGGTTTGATGCCGAAATGTCCCCCTTTGCACTGAACAGATGCCACTGTATTTCATTAAAATTTTATATACTTTAAGAAGTTGAGTGTTCTCGGGGCACATGGGTGGCTCAGTGGGTTGAGCCTCTGCCTTCGGCTCAGGTCATGATCCCAGGGTCCTGGGATCGAGCCCCACATCGGGCTTTCTGCTCTGCAGGTAGCCTGCTTCCTCCTCTCTCTCTGCCTGCCTCTCTGCCTACTTGTGATCTCTGTCAGATAAATAAAGAAAAAATCTTAAAAAAAAAAAAAAAAGAAGAAGAAGTTGAGTGTTCTCATAGTGCCATATTTGCTATGCTGGCCGTTTTTAATTTATCAAGGACTCCGAGGACAGAGTTGGTTTTGCACGGTTAGGGAGATCAGGGAGGTCCCTAATTTGGTGGTTTTCCTGGCAGCAATAAAGTACATGGATTTGCAGACTTGTAAACCTCCTCTTTTCAGGGAGTTTCTTATATTTGCTACATATACTACTATGAATAGATCTTTAGGATTAGTTGAATAGAACCATGACAAATTAGCCTCTGAATTTGTTTCTCCTTTTGTAAAATAGGATAGTAGGAGTTGTTACTCCTATCAGGGTAGTTGTGAAATTCTAGTATAGGTAAAAGAAAACATAAGAGCACTCTAAGTGGTATACATCGTTATCACGTATGACATTCCTATAGTGCTAGGATTTAGGAATATGATCCTTACCCTCAAGGAGTTTAAAATGGGCTATAGAAAATAGATAGTTATATATGTCAGATACCAGTAGATCTAGTTTTTTCCACATGTGCAGGATAGATAGGAGCAACAAGATTTCAGAGGAGGATGGAGGATTGTGGTTGGCCAGTTGGGTTCAGGAAAAATGTATAGAAAAGAGACTTCTGAGGGAATTATTAGCAATAGGTTTAGAGAAGTAGTAGGGAAATGAGGATTTTTCAAGAGGGAGGAAGGAAGACTTGTTAATAAATGGCAGTGATAGCAGTTTTTAAGTAAAACCGTGCCAAACCATCGGTCAGATTAATGACCTTAACAGAACCAAACCCAGAAATCATTTTTATACTTGTTCTGCCATTGACTTAGCCAGTACCAGGCCTACTATATTTCTATTCTAGACTGTATTTATAAAATAGGAGTTTGGAAAAACCTTTGGAAGAGCATTACTGAAAATTATTTGGAGGAAAGGTGCTGGATATTTTATTGGAGAAGGTCACAAGGGCAACCAGCAGGCAGATTTTTAACAAGGTGACCTCAGCAGTTTTTTCATTCTGTCTTTAATGAAGTTTGTTAACCATCATAAAAGTAATTAGTGAAAAATTGGAAAATAGAGAAAAGAAGGAAAGAAATTCTTAGAGTTTTATCACCGAATACAGGTCTATTTACTTTAATACCTTGTTCTGAACTTTAAAATCTTAAATTTTTCTTAAATTGAAACTTTTAATGGGTGAGTGCCTTTCATGATTCTATGATGTGTCTTAATACCTACCATTTATAGCTATGTGTATGTTGGGTATATTATATATTATAATACATGTGTGTTACAGCACACGCTTATATGCTAATGTGAAGGGGGGATAGTATACTAGATAATGTTTAAAAGTCCAATCTGAATATTCCTTGGTTTTGGTTATCATCTACTAATTTATTCCTTTTAGAAACATTTAAAACTGCTTCATGGGTGCCACTGAATTTAGTAATGAAAATGGGTTCTTGACAAAAGAGGTTTGATTCTCTCAAAAAAAAACAGGATTTTAGATTATTCGTTGACATAGGATTACTTGGAGGTAGCTTTTTTTATTGAATTTACTTTATGATCTTTAAATTATAAGCTTGTTTTGGGAGTGAGGATGATAAATACATCAGTCAAAGGTTAAATTTTAAGCTGTCCCTTTGACTACTCTCTGTGTTATTTGGCTAATAGGGAGAAAAGACAACCCTGGCTTATCTTTATAGTAGAAATTAAGGGTAATGACTGATTTGTTTGAATTTCAGGTACAAACAAAAAGAAAAAGCAACTGAAAGTGAGATCTGAATAGTGGAAAGATGGAAAAGATCAGAGCTTTCATTTTTCTGGAGATATGAAGAAAGATTTTGATTTTCTGAGCTAGGTGGTGAAGCAGGCAGTGATTATTTCAGCATACTGGTTGAGAAATGCTTAACATTATTCTCATTCCAAAAACATTTTTTCTAATCCATTAGCTTTTAGTGGATTTTTTTTAGTGTCAAGGGAATCATTTTGGCTACTTCATCTATAAGGAATGTGTTAATAAAGTATGTTTACCTATCATGGATATTCCAGTTAACTGTAATAGGAAGGACTGTAGTAGTCTACTTGGATCAACTGTAGTTCTTTAATGCAGAAAAATTTTATAGTAAATGCATTGTTTTGTTTTATTTTGTTTTTTAATATGGCTCTGGAGTGATGTTTAAGATTATGGCTCAAGATTTAGTCAGTCTTTTAAACTTTGCCCTTCTATCATAGTAGACTTCAGGAACATTTGACTTTTTTCCCCCCAGCAGTGTGCTTTGAATTAATTTGTTTTTAAGGTAAGGATTTGTAAAAGCAGCTTAATCAGTTTTGTTGTCTGTGTGTCAGTATAATTTCATTAATAAGTATGTCATAATTGGCTGTCATAGAATTTTTATTTAGAACTTTTTTAATTAGAAAAGCATAAATCAACTAAAAGTAAGTTGCCTTTTTGTTGGTTGTCTTGATGACGTTTTGGTGGTGTTGGTAGTGGTTTGAAAAAATCCAGAAAATTTTAAAGAAGAATAACCAGTATTCTCACCATAGGGTATATGATTTCTTAATGTCTGTAGAGAATCAGCAAGTATGATTCTTTAGGTAGTGTAAGTTTCTAGGCGCTCTACAGAATCTGCAAAATGAATCTTAAAGAGTTTTGTGTGAATAGACGATCTTACAAGATCATTTGAAGATGACGGAAATTTTGCATTTAAAAATTTCTTTTTCATAATTAAGTTATAATGAGAGTTGACTTTTTTTACATATTCCAAATAAAATTTTTAATGTTTAAAAAATAATAAAGATGGAAGAGCTTCAGAATCAGATGTTCTCTTGACAACTCTTTAATTGACTTTTGAAGAGAATTTTGCTTTTTAAGTAATTTTATGTCTTAGTTCAGTCTTTTTAATTCTGGAAGCAATCAGTAATTTGTGGTCTAACATTTTGTTATATTCACATCCTTTTAGCAGTCCCTTGTGTACATGTGTTTTCTTGGCCACTTTTGACTACAAATTTAGGATAGTTCTATTTGTAGTTGTAATAATTTCATTTTTAATTAAGAATAGATTCTTTTTGCTAATGTTATCTACTTTTGTCTCTAATATATGAAAATATTTAAAGTCTAATAAAATCCTTTTTAAAGTTTTTGAGTTTTGTTTTTGTGTTTTTTAAAGATTTTTATTTATTTATTTGACAGAGATCACAAGTAGGCCGAGAGACAGGCAGAGAGGAGGAAGCAGGCTTCCTGCTGAGCAGAGAGCCCGATGTGGGACTCCCATCACGACCTGATCGGAAAGCAGAGGCTTTAACCCACTCAGCCACCCAGGTGGCCCGAGTTTTTTGTTTGTTTGTTTTTTAAAGATTTTATTTATTTATTTATTTGACAGACAGAAATCACAATCACAGAGGCAGGCAGAGAGAGAGAGAGAAGCAGGCTCCCCGCTGAGCAGAGAGCCCAATGCAGGGCTAGATCCCAGGATGCTGGGATCATGACCTGAGCGGAAGGCAGAGGCTTTAACCCACTGAGCCACCCAGGGGTCCTGAGATTTTTTTTTTTAAGATTTGCGATAAAATACTTTGTATCAAGGTGTAAATAAACAAAAAAATGGGTATAGGATGCCAGCACATGAGATATTTTAGATGTGTCACTTACAGTTTTTTGTTTTGTTTTGTTTTTTAAACCACTCTGTCTGAACTCAATTTTGGAGTTTTAGTAATAGAGTTAGGCAAAAAGCCTTTTTTTTTTTTTAATCTTGCAGGGAGAAGGGAGTGGTCAGACTGTTCCACTGTTTTCCTGTAGAAGGTGGAGCTGATACTGCTTCTTTGATGTCTACAATAGAATTTAGGGAAGAACCCCTAGGTCTTGCTTTTCTTTGGAACTGCTCTGTGTTTCAGATTATAAAATGGTAATCGTGGGGTGATATTTGAAAAAAAAAAATAGCCTTGAGGAGCAAGAGAACAAGTGTTGGTGTGTTGACTGACTTTAATAATTAAAGAAATGAAAGAAATGGGGTACAAAGGAAAAGTAGGAAATGAAGCTTTCCTTGGTAATTTTGTGACTGGTTGGCTCAGGTGGCCAGAACACTCAGCTTTATTAAATCCAAGGTTGTGATAGGTTCTGATTAAGTTTACTCTGTTCCCTGTTTGTGGATTCCTAATTATGACAAGAAGTGTTGTATGTAAGTGCCTTTGTGCACATGTGGAAACATCATTTTTTAATAGTAGCTAGTATTGAACAAGTGCTTACTCTGTGTGCTAGCTGCTTGGCATAAGGTCTTTACACAGGGTATTTAATGCAGTCTGCCCTTCAAACTAGGGAGCTTTACAAATGAAGTTGAATGATGTAATTGAAGTTGTCCAAGAAGAGTGATGGATTCTGCTTGTCTGAATGTATTTCCTTTGAATAACAATAGTACTTAAACGGAATTATTATTTCCACTCTGCCTATAGATATTTTCCAACAACTTGATTGAGGGTGATTATTCTTTTTTAAAGCTTTTATTTTAATGCTAGTTTCTTAACAGTGTTATATTAGTTTCAGGTGTACAATATGGTAATTCAACACTTCCATACATCACCTGGTGCTCATCACAACAAATTCACTCCTTAATCCCTATCACGTATCTCACCCATTTCCCACTCCCCTCCCTTCTGGTAACCATCAGATTGTTTTCTATATTTAAGAACCCTTTCTTGATTTGTCTCTTCTTATTTTTTTTCCTTTGCTTGTTTGTTTTGTTTTTACATTCTACATATGAATGCAATCATACGGTATTTGTCTTTCTCTGATTGACTTACTTTGCTTAGCATTATACTTTAGCTCCATCCATGTTGTTTGAAATGGCAAGGTTTCATTCTTTTTTTATGGCTGAATAAAATTCCATTACATATAAATTCATATTTTATATATCTTTTGCCCATTCATCAATCGATGATCACTTGGGCTGCTTCCTTATCTTGGCTATTACAAATACTGCTATAAACATAGGGGTGCATGTATCCCTTTGAATTAGTGTTCTTGTATTCTTTGGATATATAGGGCAGTTAATCTTTTTTTTTTTTTTAAGATTTTATTTATTTATTTGACAGACAGAGATCACAAGTAGGCAGAGAGGCAGGCAGAGAGAGAGAGAGAGAGAGGAGGAAGCAGGCTGCCTGCAGAGCAGAGAGCCCAATGTGGGGCTCAATCCTAGGACCCTGGGATCATGACCTGAGCCGAAGGCTGAGGCTTTAACCCACTGAGCCACCCAGGCGCCCCTAGGGCAGTTATTCTTAACCCATTTATGGTTATGTATTCCTAGGAGCATTTGATTAACTCTGTGAACCTGTTTCTTTATGCATACATGCTCATGCATTTTGCATAAAAGTGCAAACCTGAAAATGATTTAAAATCTGGTATTCTAAACTAATTAGTTTTAAAATGTGAGATGTGTTTGGGCACGCTTTATTTTGATGACCTGTTCTGTTCTTTTTCTTTTTTTAAAATGCTGCCTTTCTGTTTCTCATTAAGTTTTTAATACATGAGTCTTGTTTTCCAAGTTTTCCAAGAGCCTTGAAACAGAGGCATACTAACTTCACAGACCATTAGTGTTCTCATGAAGAGCAATAGGTCATCTCTTTAGTATCTTTACTACCTCAGAATGCATATGGATATAGTTAGAATAAATGCCTAACCAAGTTTAATATAGTCTTAAGCTTTTGATGGAACTTATAAAAATAGTTGAATAGCTAGGTTTACAAAAGGACATTTGGAGCAGCTTTGTGAAATACATGCTGTGGGTAGTTATTTAGTGCTCTATTTGTAGATTGGTAGCACCTGTCTTCATGAGGCGCAGTTGGTTCATCACTTATTAAAAGCTAATGAATTCTGAACTCTAAAATTTACCATGCTTTTTGAGCTGAGCTAACTTATTCTCTACTAATGCAAATGTTCTAAGTTAATTTAAACAGTAAATCACACTTTTCTTTATATTTGGTCAGGTCCTGTGTGCCAGTTCATAGATGGTTTGATTTCATTCTGATAGGTTTTTATATTTATGATTTAACTTACATTTTTATCATCTAAGTATATAAAATAAATCATTGAAGGAAAGTGGTATGATAAAAAACTCATTTGGAGTTATAAACCCTAGGTTTAAGTTCAGCCTGCCACTTACCTCTGCAAGTTATTTGTGATTTTTGAGCCTGTTTCTTTATCCAAAACATGTGATTAGTACCACTTCAGTTCTGAGTCTCCAAAGTAAACTGTACAGTACTATGCAGATGTTATTTGACATGTATAATCTAATAAAGGATGTTAGAATAAATGTAAATGGCAAGTGGTTTCAGTTTTATAGCTTTTCTCACACATGATTAATCATCACACAATTGTGTCTGTTTTTGTCTAACAGTTTTTCAGTACAGATTTTTTAAAAATCTTCAGTAAATGTGTACATATATGTGTGTATATGTGTGCACACACAGGCACACACACTCAGAGTTAATTTAATCTTAGAAGAAAGCTTGATAAAGAAAACAGCCAGCTTTTTCTCTGTCACCAGTAAAGATTATGCTAAGGGTTGGGGGGTTTTTGTTGTGTTTTTTTTATTATGAAACATGGACTCTGCTCCCAGGTCCTTACCAATTAGTTAAGAACATGACTCATGCTCAGACAAGTATAATCAGTATCATAGCATTAGCACAGACTAAATCTTTTTTTTTTTTTTTAAGATTTTTTATGTATTTATTTGACAGAGAGAAATCACAAGTAGATGGAGAGGCAGGCAGAGAGAGAGAGAGAGGGAGGGAAGCAGGCTCCCCGCCAAGCAGAAAGCCCGATGCGGGACTCGATCCCAGGACCCTGAGATCACGACCTGAGCCGAAGGCAGTGGCCCAACCCACTGAGCCACCCAGGCGCCCCAGCACAGACTAAATCTTGTGATACTTTCAAAGAATATAGTGGCAAAATAGTGCAAAAGATTTAGAGAAAAGGCCTGTGATTTCTATTATTAACAGAAGGTTTGATTTAGCTGGAGGGTAACAGAGCACTGTTGAGCAGCGGGATTTTCCAGAACCCTTGGTGCTAGTAGTGGGATGTGGTCAACAATTAAGAATTTGAGTTGTTACCACCAGCTATAAATTTTATGTATGTAAATTCTTTCTCTCAGTCCCATGAAGAAATAGTGTCCTAGTTTTAGAGATGGGGAAACAGAGGCAGAGAAGAGTTAAATGGCTTGCCTAAGGGCTTTCAGAGTAAATAGCAGAATTGGAATTTTAACTCAAGGGCCTGTGATTTCACAGTCATAGTATGTTTTTTCTGATTTAGTGTGTGTGCTTAACTCCAGGAATTTAAAATTTGAGCCAGTTAATTAAGTGACTAACATTTCTGTGGTCCGTTTGTTTTAAAATTCATGATTAGAGAGGTCTTTTTAGAAATGTTAAGGGTTTGTGAAGTACATGTTATAAGGTACATGTTATGGTCTTTGATTTTCTTCACATCTTGTGCTGGGTTGATATTTAAAGCTTCTTTAGGCTTGAAGTTAATTATTGCTTCCATTCTCAGTTTTTCTACCCTCCTGCTTGTTCTTGAATATTGACACTTGGGGCCTAAGAAGTCATGGACATTTTTCTGTGAGTAAAAGCAGGTGAAGCAGAGAACTGTCTTTCTTTTGCTGGAGAGGGCACAATTGCTGCAGACCCTGTTACTCTTTTATGTGTTACTAGGCTTTGGGAGTTGTGACTGGTGTGATCATAGTACTTAAACACTGTTAGTTGCGTAATTTTTAAACTTTCGCTTTAGATTTCAGTAGTGAACTCATGATATTTTGTCAGCTATTTGAACAGAAGCTTGAATAAATAGCTTCAAAGTTTTTGTCAAAACACTTGACGGTTTTCATCAAGTTACCTTGCAGTTTGGAGAAAGGAATAATAATAATAGTAATAGCCACTTACTGTGCTCCTGTATTGTGACAAGATACTGTGCTACAGGTTTTAGAGGCATTATTCCTAAATATTTCTAATGCCTAATTCTTATTACTTCTATTCCTGACAAGAAGCTTAACTGGATGATAGAGGGTACTAATGGAATTTCTTACAGATGAGGAAATTGAGGCTCATGGTAGGGAATGAGTACCTTGCCTCAAGATCTGACAGCTAGTATGTGATGGAGTCTGGATTCAAATACAGGTCTTTCCAGCTCTAAAACCCACGCAAGCTTTGAGAGGTAGAAGAGGTGGAGGATAACACACCTCCTCCCTGGCATAGTTTTCAGCAAATATTTGTTATATAGGTTGTGAGACCATCTATCTACTTTCTTGTCCACTTGAATGACTTGGGACTTCTTTAGCACTACCAAACTTTTCTTCACTTTCTGAATTCCTGCTTCAAATTTTTAGAACACTGTTCTAAACAGAGCTAAAGTGGAACCTGGAAAAAGTGATTGTCTCTAAATATCAAAAATGTGTAACCTTTAGGAGTAGGTTATGGGGACAGTTTTTAAAGAATTGCTTGGCTATTTCCTTAAATTTGGAGGAATGGCTCTTGTACTCTCAGATTCTTGATAATTGATTATTTTGACTGTTTATTTTGACTAATAGACTGCTTTTGTCCATAGCTGGAGGTTTATTTTACTTAGTGTAACCCTCAAAGTAATTAATATGTGCTTTATAAAATTCAAACAATGTAGAAACATGTGAAGGAATGAAAAGTTCTTACCTCTTTTCTCCAGCCTGATGGTCAGTTTTGAATTCTTTTCTGTGGAGCATACTTAAAATGAGTGAGGAAGAAAAGTGGATGTTAGTCACAATTAACTGCAGCCCAAAATTTTAATTAATCATTCTATACCCCAAAGTCTAATAGTGTATAGTTTAATAGTGAATTAAAATTTGGCCACTGTGTCATGATATCATAGTCATAATTTTGTTTTAGTTTTTATTTATTTGTTGACAGAATGTCAGCGAGAAGGGGAACACAAGCAGGGGGAGTGGAAGAGGGAGAACTGCGGGAAGCTTAATGTGGGGCTGGATCCCAGGACTCTGGGACCATGACCTGAGCTGAAGTCTGACGCTTAACCATTGAGCCACACAGGCGCCCTGTTTTAAATTTTATATGTGAGCTTAGTTTTAGGCTATTCTCAAGTATGATATTTATAAAAAGGTAAAAATAACATTCCCATCATGCAAGTGAATTTGCAGATAAAAAACAAATTTACTTTCCACTGAACTTTTGAAAATAGTAGGCCTTTTCTAAGGTATATTTATAATGTAGGTGATGTTATGAATTTTGTATTTTGGGGGTACTGCGTGGATAAAAACAACTTTGTTATAGTCCTCCACTGTTTTACTTTTGTCTTTTCTTCCTTCCAAAGGTTGGGGTGATGAAAGTTTGTTAGTGTCAGTCAACTTTCCTTTATAAAATATTCACTGACATGTGAACTGTATCTGATAAATTTTATTTCATAAAAGAAGAAAAAAATGTTTTTCATTTAACCCAAAAAGTTGATTTCTTATACTTGTGACTGTATTGGGTATGTGCCAGTCCTATCGGCTTATAACCTCAATCCTACTCTCTACCTACTTAGAAATCATTTCTGTTACGACAGTTATACACTGAACAAATTTGCAAAGGTGTGAAGTCTTTGAAAAACCCTCTAATTTACACTTTTTCCTCCTCAACATTTTTTTTGTTAGAAGAGTAATAAGAGCTTACTGCAGACTTTGAAAAAAGTATAAAGAAAATATCAATTGTAATCCTAACATTTGGAAGTATCCATTCCCCCCATATTTTTATGTATGTGAAAATTTAAAAAAATAAACATGTGAAATGAGTTATACTAAATAAAATGTAATTTTTTCACATCAGAGTGTTTCACATAAACAGTCTTTTTAGAGATTTTAGAATTTCCAGTAGCATTTTATTTTACGTTATTTTTTTTAAGATTTTATTTATTTATTTGCCAGAGAGAGAGAGAGAGCACAAGTAAGCAGAGCAGCAGGCAGAGGGAGAAAGAGATGCAGGCTCTCCACTGAGCAGGGAGCCCGATGCAGGCATCAGTCCCAGGACCCTGGTATGGTGACCTGAGCTGAAGGCAGCCGCTTAACCAACTGAACCACCCAGGTGCCCCACCAGTAGCATTTTAGATTCAGACATAAGCAGATTAATGCCTTACTACATATTTTATGTATGCAGTTTGGTAACTTCATGAGAAGGAAACCATTTTACCTAAGTACAGTTTTGAACCAAAGTTTATTTTAGTTACTTTTTAAAAGTACAATGCTTAATACTCTCACAGTAGCATTAGTATAATGCATCATACTCTCTCAGTAGCGTCTTTTTTAAAGGTACAGAAAATTTTCTGTTAGTGCTTGCATGCAAAAATGATAGTATCAAGATTATGTCCAAATCTTAAATAATGGAAATAAAGAATCTCCAATATTACTAAAATAGACCATGGATTGAATTACAGGAGAAACTGATAGCAAAAAATTTTTCACTTGGTTTATTTTTGCCCCACAATCCAGTTGTTAAAGGCTGTTAATTTCCCCAAATCTACCCCTTTCTGTCTAGCCTTAATCTATGTTAGTCTTACTGTAACTTTCTTAGTTTTCTCACTAATCGTTTCCTCTTTAAATTAAAAGTATTATCTGCTTGTGTTGTTCCAGGTTCAAGCAGCTTATAAGAGTTTTCCCTGAAAAAAATTCTTGTTCCTCAAAAGCAGCTGTTAAGATTTTATTTTATCGATTATAGCAGATACATGATTTGTTGATTTAACTCGAGAAAACACAAAATATATGTCTCTTTAAAAAATATCAGGAGCTAACTTTTCAAAGAGCTTTTTGTTTTGTACCCATTTAACTAATGTCCTCATACATTGTTTTTTTTTAAAACCTTTTTATTTTGAAATAAATTTAGATTTATAGAAGAGTTGTAAAAATAGTACAGAGAATTCCTGTATACCCTTCACCTAGCTTCCTCTAATATTAACATCTTTCATACCAAGGTACATTTATCAAAATTAAGAAATTAACATTGGTACATTATTAACTAAACTATAGACTTTTATTACAGTTTCTTCAGTTTTTTTTTTAATGTCCATTTTCTTTTGCAGAATCTAGTCCAGGATGCCATATTGTATTTAGTTGTCCTATGTATTAGCGTCCATCAGTCTGTGAGTTTCTCAGTCTGTTTTTCATGGTCTTGACACTTCTGAAGAGTACTTTTAGGTATTTTGTAGAATGTCCTTCAATTTGGATTTGTCTGATGTTTTCTCATAATTGAACTGGGGTTATGGACTTTGGGAAAGATATTGTAGAGGTGAAGCACTCTACTCACTACATCATATCAGAGCATACATGATATCAGGATGACTTATTCTTGGTGATACTCACCTTAATCACTTAGTTAAGTGGTGTCTGTCAGGTTTCTCCATTGTAAAGTTACTGTATTTCCCTTTCCGTATGCTTAGAAAGCAGTCATTAAGTGCCCACACTCAACAAAATGGAATTAAGTCCAGTTCAAAGAATTGGTGGACATACATTAAAGCCACCACTGCAGTAAGTATTTGGGGGGACATACTTTGAGGCCATGTAAATATCCTGTTTTTCCTTAAAGTTTCATTCACAACTTTTAGCATTCACCAGTGGATTTTGCCTTCAGTGGTTACGTTTCTACTTCTCTGATTCCTTCTATACATGTTATGTCTCTTCTCCCATTTATTTATTTAATAATTGATAGCAGTATGAATTCATGGATGTTTATTTTGTTCTTTGGCTTATAACCCAGTACATGGTTGTTTATTTTGTGGCTCTAGTTATTCTGCCTTGACCAGTGATAGAACTTTCATGTTGGCTTCTGTGTCCTTTTGACATGCCATGTCCCCATCTATTTTTTTCACCTAGTTTTATCCGAAATGTTAATCAGTGATAGCTGTAGATCTTCCTTAGTTGTATTTCACAATGAAAGAGAAAGATTAAAAATGCAAAATTAAAATGCTCTCTGATCTGTTAGCATGTGCTTTGTAAAAGGCACAATGCTTGATTTTGGATACACAGAATAAGTCAGTTTATCTTCACACTCATAGACAGATATGTCAGACATGAGAGTGGGGAAAAGTGGATTCCAGAATACTGAGGGGGAGAAAATACTCACTGTCATAGTAAATTAGACATGAAAAAGACTAGAGGAGGTGGCGCCTGGGTGGCTCAGTGGGTTAAGCCTCTGCCTTTGACTCAGGTCATGCATGATCTCAGGGTCCCAGGATCGAGCCCCGTATTGGGCTCTCTGCTCAGCGGGGAGCCTGCTTCCTCCTCTCTCTCTCTGCCTGCCTCGCTGCCTACTTGCGATTTCTCTGTCAAATAAATAAATAAAATCTTAAAAAAAAAAAAAAAAAGATTCAAAGTTCTCATTTGAGAACAGTGAGTAGGATTTACTAGAAAATCTAGAAGAGTGTTACTAAAATTGTGACTATAGATTTCTAAACTGGAATAATCAGTTTTTTCATTTAGGTCAAATTATATTGTAGACTAATCCAAGATCTTGGGGAATAGAGGAAGAATACATTCAGAGTCTCACCATTTGCTAAATTATTCTTGACTCTATACCAGAATTCTCACCTTATGCTCTCTGTTTTTAGATTGGCGTATTTTTTTCAATATTTTTACTGTGTTATTTTATAAATTATTGTTAGAGAATATTAGTAAGCAGTCTCAAATTTCTGAATTGTCTTGAACATTCAGAATATTAATAATTTAGAAATAAGGTACTACAGTAGTTAGGTAATTGTATTTTATTACCATTTTTTTGGTGGTGGGTAATTTTAAATGTCAGAGTACAAGTTACATGCTGTTGATCACAGTCTCCAGGTATGTTTATTCAACAAGAGGAAGAAGTCTGTGAGATTGATTTTGTTTCCCATTCTCCTTCATGTCTCTTATGTTAGTAAAGCTGATTGTTTGGGAGAGAACAAAGTAGTCTTAGCAATAATTATTTCATTGCAAAGAAGAGGGAGCAACTGTTCATATTATTTATAATAGCCGTGAACCTTAAATTATCAGAAATTTACAAATTAAATATTTCATAATAACATTACTAAAGTTAAAAAGAAGTGATAATTGAAAAAGTTGATTTTTAGAAAATTGACTATTAATTTCATTTAACCATAATGTAATTTGTAACACACTTACTGGGAAGCATTCCTGTTTTTGTTTCTCAGCCGTATGGTTACTCTGAAAAAAGAAGTTGATCTTTAAGGTAATGAATGACACCTCAGACACATTTGTGGCCCAGTGCTGTCCTTTATTGTAATGGGTTACAGTACGGCCAGTTCAGGGAGTGTTTTCTGGATGTCTGGCACAGTGCTCTGGGAGATTGGTTAATTCAGGGCATTAGTTGTTTCTAAATTTCTGTTTAAAATGAAGTAACTCTAGTAGTATTAATGGTGAGATTAGTCTTGCTAATGTGAAATGTTATTTGTTAACATGTACCGTGTACTCATTGCCAGTGTTCAGTGTTCATCATTCTTAAGAATTTATTTAGTCTAAGGAGCGTGTGAATAGTACTAAAGTCAGCAGCTTTATTGGCTAATAAAAGTTGTTTGGTATTAGGTATTTATTAAGGGTAAATTTTATAATTATTATCCGCTTCCCCTCCTTTTTTCTTTAGGATCTCAAACTGGAAAGGATGTTAGTTATTTAGTTCATCCTGTGCTTCACTCCCCTTCCTAATGACTTGTTTAAAAGCGTCTTACTTCCTTCTGTGACTTACTTTGTTGCTGACAAGGGCACTTTGGATTTTTTTTTAATTTTTTTTTTCAGATATAATTAGGAACAATAAGTGTATTAAAATAACTTGGTAACCCTAAAAATTTAAGTAATATGTATCTCTGTGTAAACTTAGGTAGCAGTTGATGAATATCCACAGAGATAGTCACTGCTGAAAGTTTTATATCTTGCTTACATTTAAATAATGATAATTGTCATCTAAATTTAAATTGTGAGTGATATTTAGGTTTTATCGGAAGTTAAAGTACCTTTTCTTTCTTTTAATGATAAAGGACAAAACTGAAAATCATGAATAGGTTTCCTTTAAAAATGTGTAAATTCTGGGGCTTTGGGTCCTTTTGAAATTACTTTAAAGAATACATAGCAGTGGTCCAAGTTGAAAAGGATCTCTGAGGGACTCCTTGTGAGGCTGTGGGCAGTAAGTTGTCTTCAGGTCCAGGAAGCAGTCCTTCTCCTGGAAGGAATCCCTGGGGCTGGTTTTTGAGTTAGGCCTGGCAAGTTAATGTACATAAATAGAGCCTAGTTTTCAGAAGAAAGCTTTAATACAAACTTAGAAAGTTGGTAAAGTTGTATGTTGATGTAAACAGCATTTGATTTTACCACATCTCAAGTCTAAAATATTTTTAATACAGGTTTTCAGAAGTTAAATGATCATTTTTTTCTTCTTTTTTTTTTTTTAATGGGGAAAATTCCAGGTACATGTTAGGAAAGGATCATTAAAAGCCCCTACATTGGAGGATTACCATGAAATAATGATCTGGCCTTGGAATTTGAGAGATTTATGTTTCATTGACAAGAACAATGGAAAGTTAACTCCCTATATATACTGCAGAGGAGTGGAATTTATCTAGCATAAGTCTCTTGGGCTCTCCAGGCATATGCATTACTTATATTTTCTCTCATTCTTTCCTTGGAAGTAGAAGTTCATTGATCTCAAGAGATCATAGGTGGCATTGCTTATCTTACTTTTGCAAAAAATTCTGTCATGGGCCTTTTAGAGGTCCTCAAGTGATCTGTTACTGGCCATATTTTGTAGAACTTACAATGCAGTATGCTTTTTATTAATGTGATCTTCTTTTTCTTTTTGCAGTGATTATTTATTCAAGTTACTTCTGATTGGCGACTCTGGGGTTGGAAAGTCTTGCCTCCTTCTTAGGTTTGCAGTAAGTTGAAATTGAAATGCCTTTAAAGAAATTAATGCTGTGTGTGTTTTCTAGGTAGAGGATCAAACCATTTTATTCAGAATTAAATAGTTCTTCCAGAATTTATGTATTTAAAAGCCTCCAAGTGTACATTCCCAATAATATCTTGGACTCTGAAGTAGAAGAAATGCTGTTGCTTTTAAAAAGTTAAAAGCATGATTATAAAGTTACAGTGTCTGATACTCTTGGTAGAGTTCAGTTAGTTGCCCTGTATTTAAGTGACTGGATGAAGAATGAACCGTCAAGTAAAATTTTAGTAGAATAGAAGAAAAAGCAGGGCGTGGTACAGACTTTTTTTTTTCTCCTGAGAGTGGCGTAGTGTTTTATATGCTACACTTTACAAACAGGTGTATAACTTTAAACCTACTGAATAGACTCCACAGCTGCCTTCAAAGCTGCCTTCAAATTTAGCCTGTTTTCCTTCTCACTGTCTAGGTCTTTGGTTCTCAGAGTATGGACCCTGGGGGATAATCAAGACTTTCTCAGAAGGTCTGAGAGATTAAAGCTTTTATCTTAATAATACTAAACCATTAGCGTTTACTGAGTACTTACTTAGTACTAAGACAAAGACGTTTGCCTCTGTCACTGTTGATATCTGCTCTGATGCTGCAGATGCAGTGGTGGGTAAAACTGCTAGTGTCTCAGCACCATGGTAAGGCAGTGCTAAGTGCTGAACTGTAACGCGTAGGCACTGTACTTCCCTGTATTTATTCATGGGGCGGGCGGGTGTTTTCACCTCAAGAGTTACTGATGAGAACAGTAAGAACGATTAATTTTTAAACATCTTGATCCTTGAGTGTTCTTTTTAACATGTTCTGTGTGAAAAAAATGAGGAGTGCATATAAAGCACTTGTACTGCACACTGAAGTATGTTGATTGCCTTGAGGAAAGTAAAAGCACTTACATAGTTGAGTGAGCCGAACTAGCTGCTTTTTCCATTTTTTAAATTTGTTCCTTTTTTGTTTTATTTGAAAGAACAACTGACAAACTGTAGTTATGTAGAATTTGGTGGCATTGGGCAGATATTTTCTCAAATGAACTGAGACTCATTTCAAGAAAAAAATCTGATAGCATTTGCTGCCTGTAATAAAATTGAAGCTTTCAAGGGAAGATTACAAGTTTTCTAAACTTAAAATTCACCCCTGTGAGCTTGATAGCATGTCAGATACTTACTGTGACTTTCCTGATGAGTGACCATATTAATGAATATCATTAAAAATATACATAATTCTGGGGTGCCTGGGTGGCTCAGTGGGTTAAACCTCTGCCTTTGGCTCAGGTCATGATCTCACGGTCCTGGAATCAAGCCCCCCATTGGGGTGTCTGCTCAGCAGGGGGCCTCCCCACCACCACCCACTTGTGATCTATCAAATAAATAAAATCTTTAAAAAAAATAAAATTAAAAATACCTAATTTTTTTTGAGATTTTACTTATTTATTTGACAGAGAGCACAAGCAGGGAGAGCAGCAGAGGGAGAGGGAGAAGCAGGCTGATGCAGCTTTGATCCCATGACCCGGGGATTATGACCTGAGTCGAAGGCAGTTACTTAACCGGCTGAGCCACCCAGGCCCCCCTAAAAATATATATAATTGTATTATATGTAACAGCTAGTGAAACCAAGGAACTACTAGAATAAAACATAGGCGGCTCATAATCTTGTGCGAAAATACTTTCTAACATGGAAACATATCAGGAAAGGATTGTTAAATTTGCATTTAAATAAACGTCAAGCACATGCAAAGGTAGAAAACATGATACTAACAAAAAATATATATATGAGGAAGGGATGACATTCTCAATATATAAAGCACACTTACATACTAAATAAGAAAAGGATGTTTGTCCTGATGGAAATACGGGCAAATACATGAACGGGCAACTCACCAAAGAAAAAATACACGTTGACAGTAAATACGAAAAGCATAGTTTTATTTATAATTAAAGGACTTTAAAACTAGGCAGTACTTAATTTTTATTAAGTTAGCAAATATTAAAATCAGGAATCATCCCTGTATTAGATCATACCCAATGCTGGGTATGTGGGAAGAATCTGGAGTCTCTTGATGAAAATGGTTATAGCCTGAGGTATCTGTATGTTAAAGAAAATCCTCTTTGGGATGCTTATTGATCTAAGTCCCACATTTTCAGTATTGCCTACCTACACACAGAATTGCCTGGGAAGCATTTAAAAAGTACTGATTCCCCGGTCCCTAGAATAGAGATGAGCTGCACGAAGTATAATAAAGAAATATATAAGCTATGAGAGCACAGAAATATATAAGCTACAAGAGCTATGAGAGCACTGTTGGCCAGGGAGTTAAAGAATGTTTGGACAGTCGGTATTTCCTGAGCTCAAAATCCAAGAATAAATAAAAATTATGACCCAGGGGCTGGGGATTAGGAGGTATGCATAAAGAAATGTTGAAAATTTGGACAGAAGGAAGAGAATGTGCAGTGGCTCAGAGGCAGGCAAGTAAGGCAGATTTTAGGCACGTAAATAAGAATTCTAACAAAGCATTAATAGTATTTACAGCAAAATACATGTCATGTGGGAGTGCTAAGTGAATATTTATTGTACTCACTTGGTTCTTCACTTTCTGTTGTACCTGATACTTATTAGGCACTCATTTAGAAAGAAGTAAGTTTTAAAAAATGAATACCTAGTATTTGTGATCAGCATTTTGTCAGATTTCATCAATGCTTTAAAAAGATCCTTTTACCCAGTGATTTTTGCATGTGTATAAATGTGAATATATGAGGAAGTCAGCATGGCTACCTCTAGCCACTTGGAACTCTCTGACACATTTTACAATTTTTCTTTTCTTTAATTCTTTCTTTCTTTCTTTCTTTCTTTTTTTTTTTTTTTAAGATTTTATTTATTTGACAGGGAGAGATCACAAGTAGGCAAAGAGAGAGGGGGAAGCAGGCTGCCTGCTGAGCAGACAGCCTGGTGGCGCTCCATTCCGGGACCCTGAGATCATGACCTGAGCTGAAGACAGAGGTTTAACCCACTGAGCCACCCAGGAGCCCCACATTTTACAGTTTCTCTTAAGAGATCTGTTTTGTTTTAATTCCATGGACACATTACATTCAACATTATGGAGACTTGCCCACACTGTTTTCATTTCTTCCCTTACTCTTTTTTGGAGTGTTGTAATGCGAATTCCAAATATGTCATTTCACTCCTTTATACTTCTCACAATGCATTTCTAAAAATTGGACATTTTGAGGGTGCCTGGCTGGCTCACTTAGGGAGTATGTAACCTTTGATCTTGGGGCTGTGAGTTCAAGGCCCACGCTGCTTTGATTACTTAAAATCTTTTTAAAAATGAATAAAAACTGGATATTTTCTTATAACAATGTCATTGTCAGCTTACAAAATAAACTTTGCTGATTGTCTCAAAAGTGTGGTATCACAGATGCTTTGAATCAGGATTCAAACATGGTATATACATCCCATTTGGTTGTTTGCTGCTCAGTTTCTTAGAGTTTTTCCAACCCCCTTTTTTACTTATGTATTTTTCATGTCTTTTACTTTTGGCAGAACCTGTGCAGTTCCTTATATAGATTATCCAGCATTTTAAATTTGTCACTTTGCTTCTTTGTGGTGACTTTAAACTTGTTCCATTATCTCTCCTGTTAGTGTAGTTGGAAGCCCCAGAACTGTGCCATTCTTATGGTAGCTACTAGCCCTGTGGCTTTTTACATTTAAATTAATTAATTAATAAATTAAATTTGAATAGAATTTAAAATTCGGTTCCTTATTCTCACTAGCTAGTGGTTACTATATTGACTAGTACAGTTTATAAAACCTTTTCATCATCAGAGTTCTGTTTGATAGGGCTGCTCTTAATAGATTTAGGCCCATTTTTGTTGGCAGAGTACCTGCTAAATGTTGCTTTGTGCTGGCTAAGATTATTCAGTGGGTTTAGGTGGTGATAGCCTGATCTCTCCATTCACGTATCTTTTCACAAACATTTTCACTTTTTTTTTTTAAGATTTTATTTATTTGTCAGAGAGAGAGGGCACAAGCAGGGAGAGTGGCAGGCAGAGGAAAGAGGAAGAGGCAGGCTCCCCACCAAGCAAGGAGCCTGATATGGTACTTGAACCCAGGACTCTGGGATCATGACCTGAGCCAAAGGCAAATGCTTAACTGACTAAGCCACCCAGGCACCCAGGCATCCCACATTTTCACTTTAAAGAAAAAAGTTTTGTTTCCATTCTGAATGTCATAACAGATGACTTGAGGAAAACAGGTATAATTTTAAAAGTTTATTTATTATTGGGTTAAACATTGTTCACACAAAAACTTGTGCACAAATGTTCATAGCAGTATTTCTCATAGTAGCCAAAAAGTGGAAACAACCCAAATGTCCATCAGCTGATGGATAACAAAATGTTATTCAGCCATAAAAAGGAAGAAGGTACTGGTACATGCTGTAACATGAATGAGCCTTGAAAACTTCAGCTGAGTGAAAGAAGCCACACACAAGAGGCCACATCCATTCACAGGAAATGCCCAGAATAGGCAAAGCCACAGGGACAAAAATTACATCAGTAGTGGTTTCTGGGGTCAAAGGAGAGATGAGGAACAGGGTTTGCTTTCAGGGTGATAATAACATTCTGCAGTTAAATTTATGGTGATGATTATACAACTTTGGGAATATACTAAAACCTACTGAGTTGTACAGTTTAAATTGAATTTTATGGTATGTGTATTATATCTCAATTTTTATTGATCAATTTTATTATATGTCATAGCTAGGAAGTAAAATTGACTTCTTAAAAAAACCGGAAGAGAATGACGTGAGCATTTCTTTGTGGTGAATATATTGGATGGAGGGTCAGGGGAGCAAGAATTTTGCTGATTAGCAACTAGAAAAGTTATTTGTAATCATTGAAAATATAAAACCTTTTTTGATATGATGTATGTAAAGAATTTGCCTAGAGATGTTTGGTAAAATTAAAGAATAGCTATTGAGAAAATCTTAAGAAATTGCTATTATATAGTGTATTGTAATCAGAACATGAACTGAGTACTGGAGTGGGATGAAGTAGCTGTTCTCAACATGTTATGGCTTATAAACTTTATCATACTTTGTAGATATAAGTTGACATATTTTCTTATTTCCTCTATTGAACCTTAATTTTATTTGTTGACTTTTTTTCTTTTCAGGATGATACATATACAGAAAGCTACATCAGCACAATTGGTGTGGATTTCAAAATAAGAACTATAGAGTTAGATGGGAAAACAATCAAGCTTCAAATAGTAAGTCATTTTAACTAGAATTTGTTTCGGGAAATCATTTTGGTAAATTTAAAATGTATTACTTGTCACTTTTTAACATGCTAAAATTTAAAGGATCTTAATCACGCACTTGTGATAGAATGGTAGAATAAGAATTGTTTAGATTAAAAATGACTTCTCTAGTTGAATTTTATGTTCATAAAGTAAAGAAATACATGTTGTAAGTTATACTTGGTCCTAGTTTTTTCTTGTGCTTTTATCAGTGTGGGGAGGGGGGATCCTCAGTTGAAGTTTACCTTGTCTTAATAGTCAAAGTAAATTGAGCTTTTCCTGATGTCTTTTACTGGAACAGTAAAGAAACCTTAGGAAAGGGTTTTCATATGTGGCTAGTTGGAGAGTTTTATTTAGTTCTTTTGTATTTATTAGATTGTGTGTACCAACTCTGTAGAAACAAGAATTATTGGAAAGGAATTTAGCTTTTTAACATTTATGTTAGTGTTTGTTCAGAAATAGTTTTACAGCTTAGAAAACTAATGCCAGGAGATTTAATGACTTGCCCGTAGTTACTGGTAGAACCAAGTGACTTACAGCTTGCTTTCCTCAGTATTTTGTTTCTGTGCCATCCTAGCCCCCTTATTCCTTCAATCCCCAACCCTGAATTAAAAACAGGCAATGGTAGTTGTTCAGTTGTATCACCTTTATATAGGGCATTACAACTGTGGACATATCATTGGTCTTCAAAAACATTAATTTCTGGGTCTCTTTTGGTATTGACTCTTTGTACAAGGTGATAGGGAACCACTGACTGCCAAAAGGAGTTCTGGATTTGGAGTCAGAAAACTTGAATATGTTATCCTTACTCTGGTATATATTGTCAAAGAGTCATGTGTTTAACTTAGTTCAGCCTTTTTCTTGGAACTCCATTTCTTATCTCTAAAAGGACCATGATGATACTTGATTTACTAACTTACAAGGTAGTTGTGAGAACCAAATCCAGTAGCTCGTGTCTGTGGATACAGTAATGTGTGTGAAAGCCTGTTGTGAACTTCTGGGCATTACATAAATGTTACTGGTTATGTGACATACCCAAATAAATGGATGTTTGACAGTTTGTTTTTTTAGTCGCTCCCTTTTTTCATCTGCCTTTGGTAAGAAAAAAGAAGGTACATTACAAAAGAACTGGATTTTGATAAAAGGAGCATACTTAATACTACAAATTAGGACTTGCAAGGATATGGTTATCAGAGATAGCTTACTCTAAACCAGTGAACAGATAACCTTCCATATTGATTTTTCCCATTTTATGTAGAGTGCCAACTTTATACTTGGTACCACAAAGAATATTGCAAAAAAAGGTGTACCCAGCTGTCTAACTTACTGATGTGAAATGATTATACTATGTGTGTCATTGAGCTCATAAGGGGTTCGAGTGTATATTTGTGAAACATCCATTTATTGCTCCTTTCCTGTGGCTGGAAGGCATCTTACAGGTCAGTTGCTCAGTCTTCCTTTCATCTTCAGTAGGAATTTCCTTTTCCTATCTGGTGCCTTTTTTTTTTAATACTTCTGGTAAGTTCACCATTTTTCAAAGCAGCTGGTTTCGTTTATAAATAACTTCTGATTGTTAATTCTTTATATTGAGCTGAATCCAGTTTCCTTTAATTTCTCATTCCTCTGCCTTTTGGAGCCACCTAAAACATGATTAATTCATTTTCTATTGGCAGCCTGCCCTTTAGGTTGTCTTATCACAGACTTCTTTTTTTTTTTTTTTTTTTAAGATTTTATTTATTTATTTGACAGAGAGAGATTACAAGTAGGCAGAGAGGCAGGCAGAGAGAGAGAGGAGGAAGCAGACTCCCTGCTGAGCAGAGAGCCCGATGCGGGACTCGATCCCAGGACCCTGAGATCATGACCCGAGCCGAAGGCAGCGGCTTAACCCACTGAGCCACCCAGGCGCCCTTATCACAGACTTCTACCTCTAAAGTCAGTCATTGCTTCCAGAACTTTTTACAATTTGGGTCACTCTTACACATTATAGGAGTGCCTTTTATTAAAATGTAATTCCTAAAATCAAATATGAGATAGAGTCCAGCCAGTGTGAATACATGGGATAAATTTTCTCTTGATTTGGACTTTGAATTTTTTTCTCCCCTGCATTTCAGGATTCATGCCCTTTTCTCGTAATTAATCCATTCAAAGGTAGATGCAAAATTACAGACATGAAGGAAAACAGAGCCCCATAGGAAGAGATGCCATTTCAGTGGGAGAGACGTGGAAAAATCAGTTACCCTGTGATTACAAGGGTTAATGAGAATTAGATACCAAGTGACCAGTTGGAGAGGAAAGTACTGTTAGGATAAGAAGTCACAGGAATTTTCAGAGTGGCAAGGAGACAATTATTTACGTTAGTGTTTGTTCAGGAATAGTGTCTTCCTTTCTTGTCTAACTTTGCTATCTTTGTGAAAGGGGTCAGGGGGTGGAGAAGGGAACTAATATTTTTTTATGGAGCAGCTTCTGTAATCAGGCTAGGCATTTTACAAACATTAGTTCATTTAAACCCCTTTAGCAGTTCTGTAAGGTGAGTGATACCTAGGATCTGTAGTTAAGTCAGGTTGCCTTGACTCCAAAGCTTATGCTTCTCCATGGATATCCTGAAAGAATTTGATACTCCTCACTTAAACTGTATGTGTAAATAGTCTTCTGTGCTCTCAAGCTTAGCACTTTGGACAGTAAAGGTAATGAAGCTGTGGTGACTTGTTTGCTTTAGATTAACAGTTAACATTTTACCTTATCTGCTTCATCCTTTTTTTTCCTGGAGCATGCTGAATTACAGACATTAAATTTACTCCAAAAATACTTGACTGTGCATCTCTATTTTACTGTGTAACGCCATTTTCACATCTAAAAAAATTGACACTAATGCCATAATATCCAGTCTGTATTCAGATTTTCCCCAAATTGCAACTTGTTTTTAATACCCCTATGTGGGCTAGGTCTTAAAAAAAAAAAAGGAAGTGGTTTCACTGAGTGTTCTGAACCTTTAGTTTTGCCATTTAAGATGTTAGGGGGGGATCAGTTGTCAAGTTGATGGATATATTCCAAAACTTTACAATTCCTCCCTTTAAAGGCTTTGGGGTTCCTTGCTGGCTGGGTTAATGGACTGTTGATCTCATGGTTGTGAGTTTGAGCCACATGTTAGATGTGGAGATCACTTAAAAATAAAATATTTAATTTTTTTAAAAGGGGGCTGTTGCTTTTTAATCTCCATTTGTCTTAGGCATCAAGTCCATTTTTTAAAATGGTAACCATTAAGTAACCATTGTGCTATTACCCCATCGGTATTATCTTCAACCAATTTCTTTTAGTGGGGTAGTTAGCTATTCTAATTGCACAAATAGTCATTGACTAGGGGCACCTGGATGGCTCAGGGGTTAAAGCCTCTGCCTTCTGCTCAGGTCATGAACCTGGGGTCCTGGGATTGATCCCCACTTCCAGGCTCTCTGCTCAGTGGGGGGCCTGCTCTCCCCTCCCTCCCCACTGCCTGTCTGACTACTTGTGATCTCTATCAAATAAATAAATAAAATCTTAAAAAAAAAGAAGTCATTGACTAGGAGTAATTCAAACAAAATTCTCATTGCTGTCCTTAAAACCAAGGCTTTTAAAATTTAACAGTTGAGTTTACCTCTTGATGTTTTAAACAATTAGTTTTTTAAACCCAGAATTTTAACATAACATAAGCATTTGTTTTCATTGCTTGAGCCTATATGGTTGAAGTGTGGTAAATGGATCTTAAAACGAGTTTTATTAAGATATGGAATCATCTTACATTGTTTTTCCTAGCACTGAGATAGTATCTTACTGAGATAAAGTGCTATCTTGACTAGTAGTTATCTGGAAGTAGGTCCTTTCAGTGCATGTTCTAACAAGTGATTCTCTTATTTGTGAAAGGATACAGTGTTAATGGGGTGTGAGGCCAGCAGCTTTCCTAATTGAGTCAACCTGTCTCTGCATTCACTGAATGCCTTGCACAGTGCTAAGGGTTATAGGGAATATGAAAAGTATGATACAGTTTTTGAATAAGTTTACTGGGAGCAAGCTAAATTAAATGCATTACCTTCTTTTCCGAATCTTCAGGTATTTGGCATGCAGTTTAGGTGTGTATTGAGGGTTAATGTTTCCATGTTAAATCTTGATAATCTCTAAAACTATGTAAATTTTAAACTCTCCTCCCTCTTCCTGCCCTTTCCCCCAACTCTTATTTAATGTAATTGTTTGGATTTCTTGATTATTTTGTTAACAGTGGGACACAGCAGGCCAAGAAAGATTTCGAACAATCACATCCAGCTATTACAGAGGAGCCCATGGCATCATAGTTGTGTATGATGTGACAGATCAGGTAAGTTCCGGGAGGAAACTGTACTGCTGTGACAAAGTAGGAAGTTCCTACTTAATAAATTTCAGATTCTTTCACTTTGTACATATGGCATCAGTGTTATTTACATGGCACAATACTTTGTCTACTCCCAAATATAAAGGAGTCACATTGGAAAACATTTAAAGCAGTACTCTTTTTAAAACAGGTACATTGGTATTTTTCTTCCCTCCATTATTTGAATATCTAATAAATTGGCCAACCAAAATTTTATTTTTTCCCTTATTTTTTCATTTGGTAAATATGAAATTTAGTGATTGGTTTTATGTTTGCTTTCAAGGGACTCTCCTTATATTTATTACCAACTGACTTTTTGATCATTTTGGCAAGAGTTTGTAGGGAGCTGTGGATTGTTCAGTGTATACTGTGTCCTTGGTGCAGAGTATTAGCAGGAATTTGTTAGTAATTAAACCTCTTAGTTCCCAAAAGTGAGATTAGAGGTCTTTGCCTATGGAGGATATGATTCAGAAATGGGATGAGCTGGAGGAAGATTTTTTTTTTTTTTTTTAAAGATTTTATTTGACAGAGACACAACGAGAGAGGGAACACAAGCAGGGGGAGCGGGAGAGGGAGAAGCATTCTTCCTGCTGAGCAGAGTCTGATGTGGGGCTCGAACCCAGGACCCTGGGATCATGACCCGAGCTGGAGGCAGACGCTTAATGACTGAGCCACCCAGGCACCCTGGAGGAAGATTTTTAAGAGGACAATGAGGGGGCACCTGGGTGGCTGTCTATTGAGCAGCCGACTCTTGATTTCAGGTCATGATCTTGGGGTTCTGGGATCAAGCCCTAAATGGAGCTCCATGTTCAGCAGGGAGTCTGTCCTCCCATCCCTCCTCCTGTGCCGCCTCCTGCATGAGCCCTCCTCCCACGTGAGCATGCTCTAAAATAATCTTTAAAAGAAAAAAAAACGAGTATTTAAGTTTAGCTGTTGAAATAATGTAGGGGGTATAGAGATAGTGTAAAGATGGGGGTCCAGGGGCCACGAGTGTTCTTTTGATCAGAAAGAAAATTTCAGGGTCCTTTTTTTCTATCAAAGAATGAAGATAAACTTTGAATATTAGAATTTATTTTTCTTGCGGCAAATGTTAAATTTTACCTCAACTGTGAAGTAGCTAATTAGGAGATAACTAGAATCATAGACTTTGGTCAGTGCCACTAGAAGTATTGGACAAGGGACACCTGGGTGGCTCAGTGGGTTAAGCCTCTGCCTTCGGCTCAGGTCATGATCTCAGGGTCCTGGGATCGAGTCCCACATTGGGAATCTCTGCTCAGCAGGAAGCCTGCTTCCCTCTCTCTGCCTGCCTCTGCCTATTTGTGATCTCTGTCTACTTGTGATCTCTGTCAAATAAGTAAATAAAATCTTAAAAAAAAAAAAAAAGATTTCAAAAACCAGCTGTTTATAGGTGTGCTAAAATTGCATATTCCAGGGTACCTGAGTGGCTAGTCAGTTAAGCATTTGCCTTTGGCTCAGGTCATAGTCCTCCCTCTCCTTATGCCTGCTGCTCTTGTGCTCTCTGATGCTTGCTCTTTCAAATAGCTAAAATCTTTAATTTGGGGGCACCTGGGTGGCTCAGTGGGTTAAAGCCTCTGCCTTCAGCTTGGGTCATGATCCCAGGGTCCTGGCATTGAGCCCCGCATCAGGCTCTCTGTTCAGCAGGGAGCCTGCTTCCTCCTCTATCTCTCCCTGCCTCTCTGCCTACTTGTGATCTCTGTCTGTCAAAAAATAAATAAAATCTTTTAAAAATAAATAAATAAATAAATAAAATCTTTAATTTTAGCTGTAGCTTATTGATGTACTGTTTGTCTCTTTAAGCCTTCAAATTCTAATCTCTTTTCGTATAGGTACTGATAGTCATTTTAATATATCACTTCACTTCCTTCCCAGCACTGTAGTTGTTATTTTGTAGCTAGAGTTGTCTCACTAGTTCTTCATAGGCCAGGAAAAGACCTTTGGTTTTTACTTGCTTATTTAGAGTGATTGAGTTCAGAATTGTATGATCATTCTTAAAAACGTCTGTCTTTTTAGGAGTCCTTCAATAATGTTAAACAGTGGCTGCAGGAAATAGACCGTTATGCCAGTGAAAACGTCAACAAGTTGTTGGTAGGGAACAAATGCGATCTGACCACAAAGAAAGTAGTAGACTACACAACAGCAAAGGTATGTTTCAAGTTTGATTTTCAAACTGAATGTTAACTGAGTGTTCAGTTTGGATGATGTGTGGGTATGGAGTCACCCAACAGCCACTACCAGCTGACAGCCTTTACAGTCCGGGCAGTGTCCGTCTTCAGTCCCCATTTCAGATGATAGAAATGTACTAAGTGGGAAAAAATTTTCAGTGTTAATTAAGCCTTACTATTCTCTTAGGAATTTGCTGATTCCCTTGGAATTCCATTTTTGGAAACCAGTGCTAAGAATGCAACGAATGTAGAACAGTCTTTCATGACGATGGCAGCTGAGATTAAAAAGCGAATGGGTCCTGGAGCAACAGCTGGTGGTGCAGAGAAGTCCAATGTGAAAATTCAGAGCACTCCAGTCAAGCAGTCAGGTGGAGGTTGCTGCTAAAATTTGCCTCCGTCCTTCTCTCACAGCAATGAATTTGCAATCTGAACCCAAGTGAAAAAAAATTGCCTGAATTGTACTGTATGTAGCTGCACTACAACAGATTCTTACCGTCTCCACAAAGGTCAGAGATTGTAAATGGTCAATACTGACTTTTTTTTTATTCCCTTGACTCAAGACAGCTAACTTCATTTTCAGAACTGTTTTAAACCTTTGTGTGCTGGTTTATAAAATAATGTGTGTAATCCTTGTTGCTTTCCTGATACCAGACTGTTTCCCGTGGTTGGTTAGAATATATTTTGTTTTGATGTTTATATTGGCATGTTTAGATGTCAGGTTTAGTCTTCTGAAGATGAAGTTCAGCCATTTTGTATCAAACAGCACAACCAGTGTCTGTCACTTTCCATGCATAAAGTTTAGTGAGATGTTATATGTAAGATCTGATTTGCTAGTTCTTCCTTGTAGAGTTATAAACGGAAAGATTACACTATCTGATTAATAGTTTCTTCATACTCTGCATATAATTTGTGGCTGCAGAATATTGTAATTTGTTGCACACTATGTAACAAAACAACTGAAGATATGTTTAATAAATATTGTACTTATTGGAAGTAATATCAAACTGTATGGTGATAAGTATTGTTTTAATTCTTATGGTTAAAGGGAAATAGAGCCTTGCATTATACTCAAAACAGCCATTTGTGTGTGCAACCAGGGCACTATAGACCTATCTTAGAGCAGCATCCAATATGCTTTCCAGATAATATACCCAGTATATGACCTAGGGTGGCTTCTGTGTTATGTAGGGATTTAACCAAGCTTAGTGGTTCCGGGAGACTAAGTTGTATGGAAAACAAGTTTAGAATGTATGCTACCCATTCTATTATCCTCTGCTCCTTCTCTAAAACCATTTGAAATGGCTTTATCAATCAACATTTTGTTCTGTGGTAGAGGTGGAAAGCAGCACACCTTTCTTAATTGGCAAGTGATCAGACTAAATTCTGTATGTGCTGATACTGTTTCTTCCATGCTGAGTCACATGTCAAACTATTTTATCCTCCACAATTACATAATTTAGGTTGGAGGAGAGTTAAAGCATTAAAGTAGAAACAGGAAATTTACTATTGCTTGCCCTAATTTTAGGAATTATATCCCTAAAAATTAACTAAAAACACAAATGCTAGGTGGGAATGATAAATGAGAAAAATGTATTTATTTCAGTGGAATTTTGCACATGTGAAATTTTGTTAAATAGGACCTTAAAGGTCCTAAGATTTGTTTTTATTGTGGGAAACAAAGACCTTTTGCTAACAATGACATTTTGAGGTGACAGAAGTCAAAGATGGGGGTTGAAATAGCAGCCAAAACATTCTCTACTTAGACACTTGGGATGTGGCTGTTGGCAACACGTTTTATGGTGGGATCTTTAATCCAGTGATAAAATTTAAACTAAAAACAAGCCAAAAATGATAGGTTTCTTTATTTTCACTAAACAGGCAACTGAAATACATGGTACAAAAATAAGTGGTAAGATTATTGTAAAATGAAATGGACAGAATAAATATTCAATTTAATTTTTCCATCTATGAGAATTTCACAATAAAATCATAGTTTACTTTGTATTATAGATGTGCTTGTTGGATCTATTCATCCTCATATAAGGCAACTGAAAATCCCTCAAGTTTTACCAATAATTTTTTGGTAAAGTTTTGTTTTTTGTTTTTTTAGTGCTTCAAAGGTTTGGTTTTTGCCTTAATGATACAGTATAAAGGGGGAAAGAATAAAGAAACTTTATTCTAAAGTAGATGAATGCTACAAATGTTAGTGTGATGCTCTTCAAACTGGCAGCTTATTGGTGAGTTAATAAGAACGAACATTACATGAATTTAAGATGTAAGCATATTTACATACTTATTTAGCTTTGAAAATCTAGTGTTCTTTCCCCCATGGCAGTCAAGACTGGGGCTTACCGCAAAATGTTTCAGCATGCTTCCCTATTTGCTTTTTCGCGTAGGACAATAAATGCAGTTCTGAAAAAAATATACAAACACTTCAAGCTACTATGGGCTTTAATAACTTGTTCCTTAATAAGGGGAATTCCCACTTGTCATATTTTAATGTCCCTGGCTGCCATGAATTAGCATATGTAAGTGAAGTGTCCTAAGCCTGAGGGGGTCGCAATCTCTGGGAAATCCTAGTAGAATGATAGGCACTCTGGTCTGAGCAGGAACTTCCTGTTCTTTGAAATTTCCTTTAGTATTAGTATATGTGTTGCCATTGCAGCGTACTTGACCTCATCCCTTATGTCCCACTGAAGCTTCAAAATAGCCCTGTATTGATATTGTCTCCTATTTGCAGATGAACCTAGCCGTGGAACTGCAACCCGAACCCAGATCTTAGTACTACGTACGCTTCCCTGTGGACTTCGATTCTATTTATGTATAGGGACTACTAGCAGCCTTTACTACCGGTAAACTTGGGATCTCATAACTACTGTTAGGTCTGTATAAGCCACTGCTGTCCTTAAGGCGAATGTGCACCAACCACAGTGCAGTTGGCCGGCCTGGCTGTCTGCTTCTAACCCCGTCACGTCTGCTCTTGGACTTGCTGCTTGGCAGCATCTTCCTAGGCTAAAACCATTTCAGCCAACGTTTTAAGGGTGATCTTAAACTCCTTCCAGCACTGCTAAAGATAGAATTACAGCTGTGTTAAAAAAAAAAAAAAAAAAAAATTACAGCTGTGTTGAGACCTCTTCCATGGCATTCATAGCTAGGTCCAGAGTACCCTCAGTCACACCTTATTTCAAAGGAGATAAAAATATCTTAGATAATCTCTGAGTAAAGTAATTCGTTTCTTGGGAAACAGGGTATTCTGAAATAAAATACTCCCAAAATTCCTGTCTGTTGAAACTGGTAATTATTAGGCTGGATGAGAACAGAATGGTATATTCAGCATTCACTTGCTATAACATTGGCCAAGTTTGTTTCCCTAGGGTTGTCATCTTTGTGGGTTCCTTTTTTTTTTTTTTTTTTTTTTTAATACAAACAGGTCTATCAAATACTAGCAAATATAAATGGGTTTAACACCTTAGGGCTATCCTGTAATAGTAGAAAGGCATGTACCAATTTATAGCCACATCAAAGAGAAGGTGAAATAGATCAATTTAAGAACAGAGGCCATTATACATTTTTAAAGCATTTGTAGGTTTTTAAGAATATTTTATGCATGTAATTATTTGCTCTGGAGGTGTTTTGTTTTGTCCTTTTTAAATCTCACAATGGAACCAAGATTAATATGGAGGTGGCAGAATCAAAACACATAGTTGAATTCTGATCATGTCCTTGCTCCATGCCCTTGCTCATTGGTAAATCATACCATAGCAGTAGGCACTTGAAATAGTGCATTTTATGTAGTTTACTTTTGTAGTTAATTTTTAAATATTAGAATTTAACAGCAACTTTTCCCAGTGACGATAAAGTCAGATTTTAAAGCAGAAGTCACATTTAATAATAGGACTTGAAATTCATATGGAAGTAGATGAGATGGTGGTAGGATTACATACATGGCCTCAAAACTAAAGTCCTAAACTTTTAAAGAAGGTAATTTTGTATTAAACGTTTTGTTCTAAGGGGACGTCTGCTCATGAGAATAACGGTTCCAAAGTCACCTTCTTTAGGTTCAAGATGACTTGTTCATTTTTCTTTATAAACAGGAGATCTTCCTTAAGAATGAACCCTCCTCAAATGAGAATCTGGAAGGAGTCTGACAAAAGATAAAGTGTGAAGAATCCTTTTCTGAAGTCTTAACATTTTGCTTTAGAAAGCTACAGAACTGATGGTTATATATTTTTTCTTATCAAGGTACATGTCACTCCCAAGCCATGAAGAATTTCCCTTTTTTCCTTCACTACCTACAGCCTTAGTTTCTGTAGTTAACCAGGCTGCATGACCCTATCTATGCCCTTCTCCCTGATCTTGTACTACTCTTCTAAGGGAGAGTAGGAATACACGGTGGTGTCGCTCTAGAGGTAATTTTGTATTAAATGTTTTAAGGTGTGGATAATCAGGCCACAGTCCTGCAGAAGCTTAGTGACAGTTCCCTAAGTCCCTGACATTAGTTAGGCAGGCAGATGGAGCCCTACTGAACCCCAAAGATAACCCCCAAGATGTCCTAACAGCCAAAAATAATTCGTTTAGAACTATTAATTTGGAGATTTAAAGTCTCTTCTAAAACTTTGAAGAGGGATTTATAAACCTAAGTTAATTTTATAAAAAGACCCCAAGTTCTTGGCCAATGATTCTTCCCCATCCCCTACCCCCCAAGTTTCTTCGGTCTTCTGGTATACCGGAGAATACCAAGTATTTGGTACCTTCTCTCTCCTGTGAACCTTCTTCAAAGGCTCTCAGCAGGGACTATTTTAAGAGCTCTGGTCTTTTTAAATGGATTGGGGCGGGGTGGAGCAGTGAAAGACCTGTAAATAAGCTTTATCAGCCTTGTCTGATCAAAAACTGCAAAACTACAAGCTTTTATAGAGAAGCACCAAAAGGAAAACCTCAGTTTGGAAGGATTCATTTTAAATAAAGAAAAGTAACTCAACAGCCTTTACACTTCAGGGACTAGAAAGGTATTTTAAAGCTAGTACATTACAGTTAAGTTTACCCCTTGATTTCAGTGTTAAATGGCTCTTACAAGGGCTTCCTGAAAGTTTCCCACCGCCAGATTTTAGTCGACAGGTTACATATCTGCTTGAGATGCCTGAAAGAGAAAGAGAAACTTTTTTAACAAGCAGAATGCTGCAGAGGAAGAAATGACAATCACTGTATTTATTTTAGAATTAAAATGACTCTTGCTCAAATTTCTGAGGCAAGTACAGGGACTCCCTTGTCTTGACATACTTTGATTTTATCCTTTATGTTCTCTTGGCTACAGTGAACCTAGAAAGTCTGTGAATTAAGTACCACTTTTTTTTGGCTGTGGGAGAGAAGTTTCAGAAAAAGTGTGGTCCAGTTGTGGAATCATATAGAATGTTAGGCAGTGGCGATCCCACACTGGGCACCAACCCCTCTTCCCTATCATTCCCTGTTCAACTTTCCCAAAGATCTAAAGAAAGATGTTAAGTCTCTAAGGCAGGTTACATCCCGCCTATCCCCCTAGCCCTTTTTGGGCGTTGGCAGGGATCACTGTTGGGAAGGGAGGGAGGGGGACCTATCAGTAACAGTCTCTGTGGGCACTTGGTGCTGTCCAGTTGCTTGAAGATTGAGCACCAAAGGAGCTGGGCAGGAAGAGCCTACAGAACAGGCAGCCTGACAGTGGCCCTATACTGGAGAAGCTTACATAATCCAGTTTAGGGATAGAGGAGTTTTGCAACTGTTGTCTTGAAGGGGTAGGGACTGCCACAAAAGTGCAAGCATGGGGCACCCTAGTCCTCAAGCAGGCAGCAAGGGTGAAAGGAAGTCATGGAAGGCACCAGTGAGCCCCCTCACCACAGGAAGACACCCAACCTTCTTCCTGGCAATGATAGCATCTTCCTTTTTCAGTGTCAGGGTCCCCTCCTAGCATCTCATTTACTTAAATAACTTGGTTCAGCAAGCTTCTAAGAAATAGCCAACTGTTTGATGAGCTCTGTATCCTAATTGGGCACTGGGGTCTGAGGACAGATTTTCTTCTCTTGAGCTGCCTACTTACCAGGCTCATCCCCTTTACACCCGTGCTCTTGGGTGCCACTGGCGTGTTGTCAGGAATAAGGGTGCAGCCAGCTAGCATGTCCAGAGAAGCTAAGATAGCATCATACAGGCGATCTGCGTGGCTCTCCAGCTCACTGGGCTGCTTCGAGATCCTCCCGAGGACATCCTTTAACACTAACAAATGAGGTTCAAAGCAATTAGGCCAAAAAACCCTCCCAAAACAAAAACACAACATGTAATTACATTTTCTAAAGAATCACAGAAGGCTACAGCATTTTACTCAGAATAGGAACAGGGCCATAGTTTCAGGATGTCTACGCTTTATAACAGTGACTCCAGGGACTGCTGCTGACTGGAGGATCTATGTTGACTTCTGACTGGAGCGGAGAAGTTTCACTGGCTCCACTCTGGATTTACATAATTCACAAACAGGCACATAAGCATGGTTCTCTGGTGACTGGTATTATCTGGCTTTTAGAGTTAAGCACAAGGCACACCCAGATCGTATGAGGCAGACTTACATAAAACAAGATGCCAAGATCAGGACACTAGGCCCTGCTATCAGGTCCTAACAGCTTCTGTTGGCTGGGGAACTGGTACTTAACATGTATACAGCTAGCCTAGTAATGTATTCGGGAACGCTTGTGAACCCTTTTTCGTGGGTCCTCAAGGAAGACACTTCAAAAGAAAATGATCTGAAAGCAGGCTGACAAGAGGTTAGTGAAGCCAAGATTTCCTCCAACAGGCCAAGTGTTCATCTGCGGAAGGGATGGACTAAGTTCAGAGTGCATCACACACAGCAGGCTGGCTTTTCTCTAAAAAACCTTATTTCCTTTGTTAAACACAGAGGCTGCCTTAGCTTCCTGAGCCTTTATCAGCTATGTTAACACTCCCTCCAGTTTCCTGCTACAGCTGCAGCATCTGCCAGCAGCGGAAGGGAAAGGGGAAGCTGCCTATCTACAGAGGATGCAGCACGAGGAGGAACCAGCGCATGCTGCGGTGAAATCAGCCTCTACGGAGGCCAGAGCAGTGCCGTGTCGTGCAGGTGGCCTGCGGGCAGCAGCTGTTCACCACTCCACAGTCACCAGATCGTTTTCCTTAGTGTGGAATTCAGAGACCCTTTATTTTTGTTCTGAACTTTTATTTTAGGATGTTAGAATATTTAGTTGGGGCCAAGTAAAAGGAAAGCTGGGAGTGAGAATGCAATCTTTCCCAGCCAGGCTTTTGTGTTTTAATTGAATACAGACATACAGGAGATAGTCAAAGACGCCTACATCTAGCTGGAGCAACTCTGAAGGTCAAGGGGAATGTGTGGTCTTCACACAACCAGTTTCTGGTTAGTCGTAGCAGAGGATGGGAGGGGCAATGTGTCCATCTCAAAGAGCCTGAGTACATATCTGAAAATCACAGGAACCCTAAATGCCTCTTATTTTGAGACAAGGGAAAGGGGGATGTTCTTTTTCCAGATTAAGCACTGAGAAGTATTATTGGGTTGGTTTTTGAATGAAGGTCAAAGAACCTGTAGCTTTTAAAAGGCCTATTGTTATAAGCAGCCTCTGGGCAGAGTTTCCTACTATGGAGCTCTCTCCCTTCCTGCTCAGGCCCCCACACCTCCAGACAGGGCACAGCACCAGGGCAGTCAGCATCAAGGGGGCTTGAGGCAGGCTGTCCCTGCTTGTGTGTTCCAAGGCAGATTCACAACTGAGATGAGTAATAACACCATCCATCTCAGGCTGACTAATATGTCAACTGCTGCAGCACAGTGTCCGGGCACGGCTTTCAGGAGGACAAGTAGCACAGGAGTCCTTCAGGCTCCAATAAAACCCAAAAACCCTAGCGAAGGAACCAAAACAAAGAACTCCCATAATTCACACTGGGTAACTGCCCTGCTGAAAAGTCCTTCAGTGGCTCAAACCCCTCTGCCTGTTCACAGTTCTCAACCCTGGTCATCCATCTTCCCAGGGGATATCCCAGGGGATACAACATCTGGAGGGAGGTAGAGCTGTCCCTACTGGAAAGGAGGTGGAGGTACCACTGACATCTAATGGGTGGAGGCCAGGGATGTTGCTAAACTTCTGCACTGTGTAGGGCCACCCTCCTCACACAGCTTGATTCGGCCCCAAATGCGGATACCACCCAGGCTGAGAAACTGCTCTAGGTCACCTCACTCGCAGGCACCCATCTGGTCGGGTAAGCGCCACCTCACCGCCTCCCAAGCCCACAGGTCTGGCCCAGCTTTGCTTCTGTGGTTTGTTTCCAGCAGAAGCCCCACCTCACTCCAAACTGAGGCATAATATAAAGGGGATCTTTAGCTCTTGCTTTTTAGTCTTACGGGAAATCAGGGGTTGCTTTTGGCAATCTATCAGTTCTTTGCTTTAGCCTAGCATTTTCCGAGTTCATCCTCCATGTCCCATCTGTCCACAGCAAGGGCAACACCAATCATAAATCCTTGAACCCTGCACACTTAGGTGTACTCTCAAAGTCTGATTTTACATTTTCCTAAATTGGCAAGCCACCCCACAAAATGAACTCGAGACTGTCCCCTCTCATCAGCGCACTTCTTCCTTCAGCCCATTCCCTTAGAATGGACTGCTCTCAAATGCAGAAACGGATACTTCCTCAGAGCAGAATGCCAGAGAGCAGATAACCAGAGAGGGGTTCAGCCTGTGCTGGGAAAGGAGGGGAACCCCTGAGGGCCCCCTACTGTGAACATCCTATTAAAGAACCAAGGGTGACTGGATGAAAACCAGCATTCCCATGCAGGTCAGTATTAGGAGAAGGTGAAAGAGTGTCCTCCTCGCAGGCTCGACTCTGCTTACCTTTAGGTGACCGGCTTTCTGGGCTGCAGGGACAGTGATGAGGTGAGGGCTGGCAGGCAGCCATCAGTATCTAAGGTAGTGGGTGCCAGGGGGGTGGGGGGAGGGTGGTGCTCTTGCACTGCTGGATCCTTACCAGTGACCCTTAGGCCCCTGGACCTGCTGCTGAGAGGGAGTGAGAGCCGGCTCGATTCAAAACTTCAAGCATCTCACCTGGGGTGTTATCCAACAGGCACTGAAGAAGAATCTCCCCCTTCTGTAAGACACTCTCTGTCAGGGACTGGTGTTCATCTATATCTTTCTTGAATTGCTTAAAGCATATCAGAAAAGAAAGAAGTTTTGTTACTATCGTTTGATAAAACTTACTCAAAATGATCCTTTGTGGAGTAGTAGCTCAGTTCCCCTCTAACCTGAAGACAAACCCACCCAATCATCACAATTCCCCAAGTAAGCAGTGCATTAGTTTAACTTCACCTACTATGAGCCCAAAGGAAATACTCCATCCTTCTTTCCGTTTACAGTCGGACAAAATAAGAGTTTTCTTCTCCCCAACAGAGCCTAGTTCATGAACAGCTTGGGAGTTCAGGTTTCTTTCTGTCATATCTCATGGAGTTTTCTTTAAACTCACGAGGCTACAGGATTCTCAAAACACTTCTATTCTAACGAACCTAGTAAGACCCACAAGAGAGGGACCCCCACCCACTTCTTCCCTCAGTGACCTACTCTGTGCGGACCTTGGGCCTCAGGAAAGCTGTGAGTCTCCTAAACAGCTGATTTGTTTTCCCCTTGTGGGTACCAAGCCTTGTAGTTGTTTTTGACGTTCCTCTAGCTGCTAAGATGTGTAAAGTCAAACCCATGACGACCTTTAGTACAGGGTACAGAACTTGGTGGTTCACATTCTGGAATTAGAACCTTAATCTTAGGGGCGCCTGGGTGGCTCAGTGGGTTAAAGCCTCTGCCTTCGGCTCAGGTCATGATCCCAGGGTCTTGGGATCGAGCGCCACATCAGGCTCGCGGCTCAACAGGGAGCCTGATTCCTCCTCTCTCTCTCCGCCTGCCTCTCTGCCTACTTGAGATCTGCCAAATAAATAAATAGAATCTTTAAAAAAAATCTTAATCTTAGATTTAACTATATTCCTATCTTTAGTTTTCTGCTGCCCTAATACCTGTACTTATTATTTTATTCTTTAGTATTTTCTGTAGTTTATATGCTGCCATAAACCCACTGTGTTTATGGGACACAAAGTTCATGAGATGAAGTCAGAGTTGACAATATGTGAGCACACACAGAGACATGCTTATATGAGCTATCATCTCAGCAGGGGTCGAGTTAGCTCTCCCACACACATGCGGCATGCACCAATCTGTGTGGGGAAGGGGCCGACAGCAGTCCCACTTTGTGACACAGCTGTGTGGGTGACACACAAGGGGGCTAGTCTTAATGACCTGTGAGGATAACGCCCAGCTCAGATCTCAGTTCTACCCACAAAGCAAGAAAGCTGCTCTGGCTAGCCTGCACGATGATGGGGAGAAGGACAGAGTGAGGGATGAAATGGAGGGACTGGACTTGTTCTACTTGGCACCTGCTTTGATAGGGATGAAGCTCAGACACTGGGCCCACACTTCTGAGCAACTTTCAGGCAGCTTCCTCTCTCCCCACAGCAGTACTGTCCCCAAGCCCCGAAGGAGTGGGCCCTGCTCAGCTCTGCACACACATTCGGAAGCTACACATGGAGGACCCTGTCCCACCCAACCTTCTCTTTCCTCAAGCATACTCTGGGCAAGGAACTCCGGGCAATCTCTCCACAAAGCAGTAAACAGCACTCCCACTAAAGTACAAAAGCTGGCCCATTCAGGGAAGTCCCTGCCCTCACATTTTAGTTGGTGCCACGTTGGAAGACAAAGGCTCGCTCTGTTGCCAGGGTGTGAGGGGGATGTTGAGGTGTGCTGCTCTGCTAAGGTGCCTCTAAAGGCAATTGATAAGGTGACAGAAATCCAAAGAACTGTCTCAAAAAACCCTTTCTAGACTAGTCTCACAGGCTCAGACCCCACACACTACCTGTGCTCCTTCAAAAGAGGTTAGAAATGCTTGGCCAACCAAACATGCTAGAGGTCTGTGGGTAGTTCAGTCAAGATTAATGTTATACTTAGGGTAATTGTACAATTTATCATACATCTCAGAACACTTCTGAAAATGAAGGGGGACCTACTGACAACTATTCCAGAACAGCAGGCACACACTATCACACCAAACACCTACTCTAAAGTCAAATTAACCAGAACTCATAATTAAAGAGATTTTAAAAATAACAAAACCTTAATGAAAAAGAGGCAAAAACAAAAACAAAAAAAACCCAAACACCCCCCAACCCAAAGCCAAATACACCGAGAAGCAGGTTCCAATTAGGGCTGTCCAACAGAACTTTCCATGATGATGGAAATGTACCATCTACACCGTTCAGTACAGTAGCCACTAGACAAATATGATGCCTGGACACTTAGAATGTAGCTAGTATAACTGGAAAATAGGAATCTTTAATTTTACTTAATTTAAATAGCCATATGTGACTAGTGACTCGTAGTAGTGCAGTTCTACATTTAACCCCGAGACATCTGCAAAATTACATGGCAAATTCCCTTAAGTAGATCTGATTGAGGATCAATATATTTTCTCCAAACTCTGCTTGGCCTGGGAAATCGCTCCTACATTTTGGTTTTTCAGCAGTAAAAATCTGAAAAGGGCCTCTAATTAAATTTCAGGTAAAACAGTCAATTGTGCCATCACATACCGGGTATCAGTTATTTGAGCTTTTACTTTGTAATCAAGTACTTAGCCACCACTCTGGTGAGTGAACAGCCAGAAGCCAGGACCACATATTACCCGGTAAAGCTGCAGAGAAGACTTGAGACCTGTAAGATTGGGCTTAGATGAAATCAAGTGGTCGGTAACATCCGCTACGTTATACAGCCAGCGGATCAGCTCTTCCAGCTGACAGCAGAATGTCTGTGTAGACAAAAGAACACAAGTTTGGTGTTACTGACCAAACTGCAGTTTATGTGTTCAAGCCAGGGGATTCTGGGAGACAGACTGTGTACCCTTCCTGAACATTCCCTCCCTCCCCTCCTTGAGGAGCTCTCTTCCCTCCTTCCCTGCCTGTCCCCACCCCATAACTCCAGACCTCCGTGAAGGCAATATGGTTTCGGTCTCCCCTCAGCCTTTGTGACACCAAACATGACAGGCTGAGAGAAGCCTGCCCTGCACGAGGGGAGAACAGGATCCAGCCCAGAGCAGGCACCCCTGACATGCGAACCGATTCTTGGGTGAGCACCACTGCTAACTTTCTGTCCCTGAGGAAAACAAAATAAAGGACTATAATCATGACAAACTGGAACCCATGGCAGGAAACAAGTGAATCAAAACTGTGTGTCCCTGTTTTGCATTTGCCTCAAAGACTGCCTTCAGTATTTTACCACAGAAGAGGCACATGCTAACATTTGTCCTTCCTGCTTCCCAGGACAAACAGAATCATACATGGACATCACGGGGCTGATTCAAGCCCTCAAATGCTAGGAAATGTCTATTGTGCTGGCCCTGGGTCTCGCCACCCAGCCTACTACTGCGTGTGTGCAGTGTCCGTGTGCTCACCCAGGGCCTGAGGCCACGCATGGACTGTGTGTGTGCGGAGAGACACGTTCCCGAATATCCTTGTGTCAGGGACTATGCAAAGCCCTTGGCATGAATTATTTCATGTGATCCACACATCATCCCGAAGAGGCAAGGCTCCACACTTCACAAATGAGCAAACTCAAAAGACTGAGCCAAAATTCCAAATAATGGCAGTGCCATGATTCAAATTCAGATCTGCCTCATGCTGGTGACCCCGTTCCACAGACTGTGAATTCCCCCTCCAGACAGCCCCCAGTCGACGAGAGGTCTGGTGACCAAGATGGCCAGGACACAGTGTCTCCAGAACTTCAACTCAGCGGTTCCACCACTTTATCAAACTAAAGCTCTCAGAAGACCTACAGAAAGAAAACCATTTACCTTGGTTCAGTTCAGTATTTCCTAAGGGCACGTGAGCACGGATGTTTCTTGTGCAGAGTACCTCTCAATCCTCAAGGTCGAGAGCCCCAGGAAGCAGCCTGGAGTGGTGGTTAAGTCAGGCTCCCACCTCGGGTGGGCAGCTTACCTAACCCCTCACTGCCTTTTCTCCACATGTGAAACGACCACCACAGTCCTTACTGGGCCCAGTTGTGAGAATCCACTAAGAGAAGGCACAGCACGGTGCCCAGCCCGTAAGAAGTGCTCCAGGTTACTATGTTTGATTCCACGCACTGGCAGAACACACACCTCTAGGCAAAGCCCCTTGAGCGTTCTTTACCTTCACACACTGCATGAGCGATTCTTTTCCCTGCTCTCCCTTCCCGAGAGGCTGCCCTGTAGCATCTGGGTCCAAGCACGCGCACTGGTCCCACACAGCTGGCAAGGAAGAGTGTGCTCTCAGCAGTCCGGAGACCCCCAGCGCCTGGCTGCTCCCCAGACTGCCGTCCCCTCCAGGGCCCCTTGCCTGGACGAAGGAGTGCAGCAAACAGTTGTTCTGGCCCTCGGGGCCCCTGGGCCCTCTGAAGACAGTCCCCGAAGGAAGCTGGCTTTGGCTCGAGTCTGATGGGAGAGAAGCTGGCCTATCACTGTCTGACGGATCCAGGGAGGTCTGCCCTTTGGCAGCCCCGGTGGGCAGGGTCACCAAGGTAGGAATGGAACCTAGATGTGAAATCAAACTAGAAACCTGCGTCAGCCGAGTGGGCAGGGCAAGATACTCGTCATCACTTTCTAACTCCTCTTCTGATTTCCATCTGGACTCTGTGCAGGCAGGGTGCCAGGCACCACGGCTGGCCCCCTTCTCTCTCTCCGTCCTAGGCAAGGACCACCCTCTGTCCCATGTCTTCAGCTGGGGAGATCCCACCTCAAGGTGCCTGCCCACGGGGAGCCAGTCCTTCACACCCCTCAGGGCTGGCTCTCTGCTCTCCCAAGGAGTGTCCCTACGGCCTGGAGCTCTGGGCGTAGATGCGAGTTGGTTACAAGATGCCAGTCCCAGGCTGCCCTGCTTCTGGGGTACTCCAGAGGGCGACCGCATAAGGCTTGGCTCTCTGGGCCTAGAGAATGGCAGGAAAGCCTCTGCTGATGGGCAATTCTGGGAGCCATTAGTGGGGGACTTCAGGGTACTTGCTGGGGAAACAGAAAAGCTATCCAGGTCTACACCTGAGTCCTGCAGGACAGGGTCAGCCAGCGTGTGGCTGTCAAGGTGCTTTGGGTGCTGAGGCTTGGGCCTAAGCGGGTATGTATAGTCCAGCAGATCTTCATACTCTTTATTCGGGTTCCAGAGCGGGGAGTGGCGGTCGGGGGAAGGAGGCAGGGAGTCTGGCAGCACACAGGCCCAGTACTCGGCCTGGAAGGAGAGGCGCCTCCTGCCCAGCCCCGGAGCATCAACCCCAGAAGATGGGGGCTGTGGTGACCACTGGAGCCCCGGCCCCACCACAGAGGGGGTCAGCGGGGGGACGACCAGCTGCAGAGAGGAGGAGACCTTGGCAATGGAGCAACCTAGAGGCTCTGCCTTCTCTCGGTGACCCTGGAGACTACCGAGGGAGGAGGCAGAGACGCTGCAGCTGGAGAACTGAGGAGCAGGGGCAGCTTGGCTTGCCAGCGGCCTCCACCTTGGTGGGAAAGGGAAACCTGAGTAGTGGGGCTGCTGGCTGAGGTCTAGCGCTCGCGGCGACTCAACCGGGGATGAGTCATCTTCGCTATCGGCATCGTGTCCTGAGCAAAGGCCTGTAGCTCTGGGAACACTGAGAGCCTGAGGTAGATCCTCTGAGGCAGAAAGCCTGGTCTCCTCCATCTGCAATGAGAAGAGGGAAGAAAAAGCACTCAGGTGAAAATAAGCAAATCAAGCGTCTTTCTCAGAGGAGAGCTGTGGAATTTTCCTTGGGGACCCAGATGATATTCAGGAGAACTCTCGCAAGCAGTCTGCCATCTGATGCGAGAACTGGACAGCATGTGGCAAGTGGCCAGCCTGGAAGCTCTGCGTGCTCTGGGAAGCCAACTGTGGTCCCCAAACCACTCCTACCCTCCAGTCTTCATGCAAGCAGACAGCAGGCACAGCTCACGCGGCTGTCATGCTGGGGCACACCACCTAACCGTGGAGAAGCGTGTCCTGGGCAGCAGAAACCCCTGCCCTGAGATACATCCACACCCAACAGGCAGGAGACCCACCAGCCCCACCTGCTCAGCTCATGCCTCTTATAAACGAACACAGTGAGTCCCTCATCTCAGCCTCTTCAACTCTGAGTTTCCAGTCTGTTTGATGAAGAACTGCCCCTGAGGAAGGTAGGACAACCCAATGGCTAGGGGCGTGGGCTTTGGAACCAGAAAGACTTATGCAAACCTAACTGCCACGTTCCGGACGGAGGACTCTGGGCTTCCCTTCCCTGGTCTGTCAAATGGCGATAGTAATAGTACACCTTCCTACTGGAAGAGATTATGCTGAGTGAAATAAGTCAAGCAGAGAGAGTCAAGTATTATATGGCTTCACTTATTTGTAGAGCATAACAAATAACATGGAGGACATAGGGAGATGGAGAGGAGAAGGGAGTTGAGGGAAATTGGAAGGGGAGGTAAACCATGCGAGACTATAGACTCTGAAAAACAACCTGAGGGTTCTGAAGGGGCGGGGGGTGGGAGGTTGGGGGAGCCAAGTGATGGGTATTGTGGAGGGCACATATTGCATGGAGCACTGGGTGTGGTGCAAAAACAATGAATTCTATTATGCTGAAAAGAAATTTTTTTTAAAAGGGGGAAAAAAAGTACCCCTTCCTCAGGACACGAGGATTAAAGGAACTCAGGTGTGAGAAGCACAGGGTAAGAGCTCAATGAACAACAGGTACCACAATAATAAGTCCATTTGTAGTAAGCTCATGAAACAGCTACTTCCAGGTTTGCTTATTTGCTTCCTGCCTCACCAAATCTCTGACTCACAGGTGCCCTGGGCTTCCCACCACCCCTGGCTCCCAGGCAGATGGGCCCAGCTGCTGTTTCCTCCCAGAGAGTCATGATCAGCCCATCCTCACAGGACAGAACCATATGGGGGCAGCCTGCAGCAGCCAAGGCCACAGGGATACTGAAGAGACCAAAGCCATTCCTGTGGGAGGCCTTGGCAAGCAAAAAGTAACAGGATGTCAGAGCTGGGAAGGATATTCATGATCTGGGAAGTATCATTCAGGTCACCTTCCCAATTATACTGAGGGCCTGAAAGATTTGATGATATGCCTGAAGTCACAGAGCCGAGCAGGACTGCTTGCTCCCTGTGACTTGACTAGGCAAGGCTTCCCTGCAATCAGCAAGGCCCAAGAAATTCTTCTTACCCAGGGACAGTGCCGCCCACTACGGGGGCTCCAGGGCTCTGCTAGGTTCCTGGGTCCCAAAGGGATACAGTCTCAGAGCCTCAAGGAGCCCACAGCCCTGGACCCTCCCTCCTCAAGTCTCTTCAGGGTCTTCCCCCTGCCAAAGAATTCAGATCACCAAGGCAGAAATAGGACTCGGCTCCCTCTGGCCCAGCCCTCTGGGCATTAGGTCCCGGCCAGAGAATCCCCAGTGTTCAGAAGGTCACCAGTCACACTCTTCAGGAACAGGACATGTGTAGACAGAGTCCTCCTCCACTGGCTCCAAGGCCCAACTCTCCAAGTGAGCCTATTAAACAGAAATCATCATACCCAGACACTCCACCTTCGCCCGCCAATTCCCCACCTTGTACAGGGGCTGGGAAAGCAGGTAAGATGGTAAGAGAACGCTAGAACATAATCCCAAAGGACCACATTAAACTTACAGTCCCATTTGCCTTATTACCTACCTGGCTTCCCACAGAGTGCAAAAGGTCTCTAGTCCCCGCGCCAGCAGGAGGAGGCAGGCAACCAAGAGCAAGCTGAGCTCTACCAGCCACTGGCTCCCTGCTGCTGGCGTTGGCCTGTGGCTGGCAGGATGCAGAGGGACTAGGGTCAGCCCCATCACAGCAGGGAGGGGCAGACAGCCCCTCTGTTCCCCATACAGGGGAGGCAGTCCTTGCCTCAGCTTCCAGGCACAGTGGTGGCTCCTGCTCCCTGCTCACGAGCCCCACGATGTCCACCTCCTGCTCCCTGCAGCTCCACTGCCCATAAGATGGGGTCTTTGTGTCCACGGATGCTTCCACCTCTGCCTTTTCTTCTCCCAAGGCCATCGAGATGTCCCTAGGTCAGAGTTCCCCTGAAGCCTTCAGCTCTCTACAGAATGGGAAAGGAAAAGAAAAAGATAAATTCTCTGCATCTGTGTCCAGGAAACCTTGCTTTTTAATGATTAAAACAGACATCTGCAATAAAGGAAACCCACCAACAGAAAGAAAAGGTAACCTACTGAATGGGAGAAGATACCTGCATATCATGTATCCACTAAGGTTTTACTATCCAAATATATAAAGAACTCATATAACACAACACCAAAAAACCAATCTGATTTTTAAAAATGGATAGAGGGCCTGAACAGACGTTTTTCCAAAAAAGACACACAGATGGGCCAAGAGACACATGAAAAGATGTTCCACATCACTCATCATCAGGGAAATGCAAATCAAAACCACAATGAGAGCTCACCTCACATCTGTCGGAATGGCCAAAATCAAAAAAGACAAGACACAGGAAGTGTTGGTGGCAAGGTGAAGAAAAGGGAGCCCCACAGAGTGCCGGTAAATTCCCAAAACCGGAGCAGCCGCCATGGCACACGATAGGGAGGCTCCTCAAACAGGCGAACTGGCAGTGCCATGTGTTCCGGCTCGCCCGCTCGTGGACTGTCCCCGGGGGAAAAGGGAAACAGTAATCTGAACAGGTCTATGCCACCCTGCTCACCACACCATTACTGACCAAAGCCCAGATACGGAAACAGCTGAAGAATATGGAAACAAAGAATGCAATCTGGCCATTTCTGACAATACGGATGGATCTAGAGGGTATTAGGCTAAGTGAAATAAGTCAGAGAAAGACAAACACCATATGTTTTCATTTACAATTGGAGTCTAAAAATCAAAACAGAGAGCAACAAAAAGAAACAGACTCAGAGAGAACAAACTTAGTGGTTGCCGGAGGGGAAGGGGTGAAGAATGGGTGAAGTGGGTGACAGGGATTACGAGGTACAAACTTCCATTAGAAAGTCAGTCAGTCACAGGGATGTATAAAGTAAACAAGCACAGTATGGGGAATATGTTTTATAATATTGGAATAACACTGTACGCTGGCAGGTAGCAACTATACTTACCCACTTACAGTAGTTAGCATTTTGTGACATGTATAACTGTGGAACCACTATGTCGTACTTATGAAACCAGTATGTCAAAAAAAAGGACTTTTGTTGTTGTTGTTGTTGTTGTTAGGAAAATAAAGAATAAACAGTGTTTACTTCCTCAGAGGAGAACACAGGTCTGGCTTTTCCCTGGCCCTGGAGTTTTCTGAAGGGGACAGACGAGCAGACCATTATGTCCTCTGCTTTTACAAGGCCAGCACCAGACCCAGCAGCAGGTGCCCAGGCGGGTGAAGGCAGGTCCCAATCAGAGCCAAGGCTTACACCCAGTTCTTTGCCGCAATGCTCCTGTCGGCAGGCCGCTCTGGCCTGGTTCTGGCTGCTCTGCTCCAGGGAACAGCAGGTCAGGGCTCCGGCCGTGGCTGTGCCTGGGGTGTTCCCGCAGTGCCCACTGTGCCCAGCGGAGGGGGAAGGATCCTCTCAAAACACAGAAACCCCACCTTGGGCTGTGAAGCAGGTGGCCAGCTCTCATTCCGAGGATGGCCAGCGACCAGAGAGAGGGCAAGCATCAACTCTTCTCCCACTAGCTTGGGGTATGATGAACTGGCACCCGAGGGAAGGTGGGGAAATGCAGGTGCGTAACAAGGACAATGGCCACATAGCATGTATGCATGTGGCAGTGACAGGGAGAGAGAGCCCGTGCCAACGAGCACGCATGCACATGCACGCGTGGGCAGGCGAGCAAGGGAGACCAGGGTGAGCACTTGGTGGGGGAAGGAACAATGTGGGAACTGGACCTGAAAATAACAACCATTCCTTTAAGAGTTGCAAAGATAACAGAGACCCCCTTCCCTGGGCCCAAGGGTACAGGCAACAAGTCCAGGCTGGGAGCACTGGTGGACGGGGCTGGGGCTGGTGAGAGCGGAACAACTCCCGGAGGATTTGCAAGGGCCACAACAGAAACATAAGTGCCTGGGATTTCAGAGGCCACCCGGAATGCACTGGGCCAACCTCAAAGCTAGAACCTGGACAAAAATAGTCCTGCTTCCGTGGAGACCAGAGGCTAGAGGAATAGCAAGAGGAGGTGCTGGGAGCAATGGGGAAGCTGAGAAAGTGGGGTTGGCCATGGAAAGGGCTCAGCTCGCACACTGAGAAACTGGGTGGGCACAGCTGCCCCTTGAGAGCGCTCTGTCTGCCTGGGCACATGAGGCTCCAGGTCCAATCGGAGGCGACCCCAGAAGAGCACACACACTTCACACGGACTCTCTTACTTTTCACAGCCACCGGGTGGGGCAGAGGAACAATGTTTTTGGACAGGTAACAGGTAGCTGTAATATAAAATGCGCTACAGCAGTCTCCCTCTGCCCTGTCTCCATCCCTCACTAAAACCAGCTACCGCACATAGGGCGAGCCGACAGTGGCCCACACCCGGTGAATACTGAGTGGCAGCAGGGGTCATCAGCGTCGTGGGGGAGGGTGGGGTACCGAATCAGTGCCAACAAGTCACCTTGCAAGCCACAAAGGAATCCAACTGAGGGAGAAAAAACAGCCAATGTTTCACAGAACAAAGGCAGAATATTTATTATTAGATATGCCCATAAAAACAGGTGAAGAGTCTCAGTAATTTGTGTGTATGTCTCTCACCTCTTGATGCATTTGCAAACAAACACAAAAATCTTTCATCCTTCTCCCTCTTTACATGAAAGCAGCGCACTGTTTTCAGAATGTTTTCTTTCCTTTTTTAAAAAAAACAATGATCTCGGAGACCTTTCCTCAGCAATACACAGAGAGAGCTTCCTTTCTTTCATATCACTGCCCAGCACTGTATTCCGCTGGAAGGGTGCCTTTTGGTTTATTTCACAGATCCCTTATGGGGGGATGCTGTGGTTACTCCCCATCTTTCCTCACTGCAAGCAAGGCAGCCAGGAACCACCACTGACTAGGCAAAAGCGGGCAGAGCACACAGCACTAGTGTCCAGAAGCTCAGTGGCGGAGGGGAATGCACCTGCATGTCCTTCGCCTGTGTCACCAAGTGGTACCCCTAAGGGTGGCAGTGATTTACAACCCACCCACCAGCAGTCTTCAAGCTGGTTTTCCCAAGGGAGGCAGGTCCCTTATCTACCTTCAGAGGGGGAAACCAAGGCTGAGAGAGATTCAAATCCTGGACGCTATGACTCCAGAACCCAAGCTCTTTATGAAGCATCAAGGGAACAAGTTACAGAGCAGATCAGCACACGGAGAAGAGGGAAGAGACAGGACAGACAGATGAGTGACCAAGGCCAGCTGAAACAGGTTTCCATGGAGCCACAGCCTCACCTTGTGGCTGTTTAAAAAGCTACACACAGGGGCACCTGGGTGGCTCAGTGGGTTAGGCCTTTGCCTTCGGCTCAGGTCATGATCCCAGGGTCCTGGGATTGAGCCCTGCATCGGGCTCTCTGCTCAGCGGGGAGCCTGCTTCCCCACCCCCCCTCTGCCTCTCTGCCTACTTGTGATCTGTCAAATAAATAAAAATTTAAAAAAAAAAAAGCTACACATAAAAAATGTGTGTAAGCTGAGCCCGAGGCCATGATGGGTGGCTAATTCCCCTTCTACCCGCTTTCCCCATCCACTAACAGGTGTGGTCTTGTGACCTAGCAGGAAGATGATGATGCTGGGACAAGAAAAGGGTGCAAACAAATGATCACTTTGCTCTGATGATGTAATTTTTATGTCTTGTCTGGACTCATTCAAAAAAAGAAGGTACCCATTTATCCTGGGGGGTGGGGAGTGGTGAGCTAGAATTATAAGCTTATTCAGGACACATCTCTAGGTAATTTTCAAGTGTACATACAAACTGGAACTAGGTTAACACTGTCCCCAGAGACCCTTCAGCAACAGGTTAAGATGGTCTGAAATGATGATTTTCATGGAAACCGTGCTTTGGAAAAGGCAGGTTTATTTTCTCAGTGTGGATAAACAGTCTCTTCATAATCTTACTTGTTAATCTGCCTGACGAATCATGCCCCTCCAACTACACAAGTTATGGGAAGACAGACACATGTGAAGGAAGTGAATGAAAAGAAGTCCACGAGGGTAGTTCCAAGTTGTATATAAGATGCTACAGAGCACGAAGGATAGAAGAAAGCAGGGAAAACTCCTTGAAGTAGTGACTGCTGAAGGCAAAAAAGAATTTTTTAAAACTTCACTCTCGGGACGCCTGGGTGGCTCAGTTGGTTAAGCAGCTGCCTTCGGCTCAGGTCATGATCCCAGCGTCCTGGGATCGAGTCCCACATCGGGCTCCTTGCTCGGCAGGGAGCCTGCTTCTCCCTCTGCCTCTGCCTACCATTCTGTCTGCCTGTGCGCTCTCTCTCTCTCTCTTTCTCTGACAAATAAATAAAATCTTTAAAAAAAAAAAAAAACCTTCACTCTTGATGAAGTGGCCTAGCAAATGCACAAGTTTTAGATTTCTGAGGTTCAGTCCTGTCAGCCCTTGCCAGGCGGGCATTGGCATGAAGGTCCACCCCTCATTTCCATAGGTTCTAGATCTTACATGATCATCATCCCTTCTAACCTTCTGAGGTGAGGATGGAGCTGCGGATTCTGCTTAGACACTTTCAATGAGAAGCAACTTACCCCTCTTCCAATGGACGGCTCCTGATGATAAAAAGGACTTGTGGTGTTGGACCAACACTGCCTCCCAGGCCAATAGCTTTACAGAACCTATAACTCTGTGTGGGGCCTTCCTGCTCAGAGATCACAGATCTCACAGTGTTCCTACAGGCTAGCCGCTCTGGGATGAGCAGAGGCCTCCTCTGTAACAGGGAAGTACCGCAAGGTTGAAGTGAGGGCCTTAAGGTCTCAGAGCGCAGAAAACGAACAGTAAATTCCACCCTCCATCTGCAAAAATTCTATACACACCAGAACTGCCCTGTCCTTGGCCAAACCAAGACACAAGCCACATAAGCTTCAAAATATTCTAGTAACCACCTGGACTTTGCTATTAAAATTCTCTATCAGTCTCCCGCAGAGGCCATATGACCTACCAGATACATATAATTAGGAGTGAGGTAGGGTTGGCATCCGCTTGCCCTACAGTAAAAATATGCTCCCACGTCACCTATGTGGCAATGCTGACTCTGCAGGCCTGGACACCTGACCCTTCGTGGTATTAGATGCCCCCGCCTGGTGCAGCCCTGTCACAGCTGGCGGCTCGTCCTCCCACTCACTCCTATCCAGGAGGGGTAAAGGAGGGCTGCGTTAGGAGAGAAAGGATATTCCTCTAACTCAACCATTCGGATGGGGGCACCTGGGTGGTTCAGTGGCTTAAGCCTCTGCCTTCGGCTCAGGTCATGATCTCAAGGTCCTGGGATGGAGCCCCACATTGGCTCTCTGCACAGCAGGGAGCCTGCTTCCCCCTTCTCTGGCCTGCCTCTCTGCCTGCTTGTAATCTCTCTATCTGCCAAATAAATAAGTAAATACATCTTTAAAAAATAAATAAATAATAAACTGTTCGGATAGAGGAATGAATGACCAACCAGCCAGCAAGCCTCCTCTAATCAAACTGAGCACTATCTCCAGGATCTGTTAAATCACCACCTCCGTACAAAATAATCTAATTTATACCAACTTTGTCAGGGAAGCTGTGCTGGGGCAAGGCCCATCTCTGTCCCCAAGCACACAGTCAGCCACCTATACCAACTACACAGGGCAGGTGTCACTTCACAGCGCAAGCCCTACCACTGCAGAGCCAAATGCCTCAGACTCCCTGGGTTCTCACAGGAGGCCACAGGTATGGGTGGTGAATGCCATTCACACATAGTGGCAGAATCCGACCAGAGAACCAGACAAAGAGGCTTTAGTACTGCTCTTTCTCTAAAAACATGAAACTGCCTACAAGGAAAAGGGGAGGGGGCGGGGTAGGACCCCACATTGTCAGGTTGCTGGAAAGCTTCGGTGGGGAACAATATTTGTGGGAAAGAACTTAAGGCAGAAGCCAATCCAGGCGTGGGAGGCAGCATGATAGGGGGTAAATACATATGCAGGGGAGCTAACAAAAGGGACAGTGACAAGAGGTGAGGGCCTGCCTCAGAGCTGGGTGGGTGCCAGGAACACTGCAGCTGGAAGTTTGAGACTGGGAGGTCAACAGCCAAGAGCAACCGCCATTCTACCTGCTCCCTCCCTGGCTATTGAAGCCCCAAGTCCCTTGGTCTTCCACATTGACCCTGTCTTTTCCTGTGGGGCAGATCACCCTGGGTGCTGTGTCCACCTTTTTATTTGAAGGTCAAAGCCAAGTAAAAGGAATAAGCCAAGTAAAAAGGAAGGTCAAAGCCAAGTGAAAAGGAAAAAGAGGTTCAAAGCTGCAGAGGGTAGACATGTTTCCCATGGCTTGGTAACGGCCCGAAGCCATCCTCAGAAAAAAGCTCCGGCTCCAGTAGCCCCTTTTCTTCCCCTCAGGCTACTCCCCTCTGTTTTGCTTAGTCAGAACAAATCCTCCAGCACCTGGGAAGGAGCCACTGGCTCCCTCTAAATCAATGTGGTGGGAAGGCTGTGGCCAGTTCCTTCTCTTGCTTTCTCACTCACTCACACACAGGCTGGCTGGCAACTGACTGGGACCACCAGACAGCCTCGCAGGAAGGCTAGTCTTCTAACTCATCACGCAGGTCTATGAAAGGCCTTTAAAGAGATGCCACTGCCATATCTACAAGGAGCTTGGCTGAGCTTCCGGCCCCCTGTCCACTCAACCACAAGCTCTCTGGTCTCCGTAGCAGATTGCCCCCATCCAACAAAACTCAAACCATGAGGATACTCAGGACTCAACGTGTTAATAACCATACCGTCTGTTCCCACCAAAGAGCAAGGCAGAAAAACAGCTTTCCTGTAACAAAAATCTCTCCTATTGTCTGAGCAAGCCGGTCCTAGAACCATGGTTGCTGTTCCACAAGCCACTGCTTGTACCACAGTACTGAGTGTTTTCTATGAGGCAGTCAGGTTACATGTATGAAGACCGATAAGAATCTTAACTGATAAAAACGCTGCTCACTGTACCAAAGGATCCTCTTTTGGAGAAGGCACCAGAGAATTCTCTGGTCTCCACAACAAAAACAAGTGTTTCACTGAACAGCCAGTTTGTGTTTACTTGAAAGGTACTGGCGAAACTGGTAAAATTTTCCTCTTTGCTTTGAATACTAGGAAACTCAGCAACAAATCTGCAATCCTATCCAAGCAAAAAGCTTACCACAGAAGGGCACACACCTTTTATACTAATCTTACCCTTGACTTCATCTTACTTTTCTTTCAATCTATATGCCTCAACTACTATTAAAAATCTTGTTATATGGAAAGTATCTTGGAATGATTTCACGAACAGTTTTTTTTTTTTAAAGATTTTATTTATTTATTTGAGAGAGATCACAAGCAGGCAGAGAGGCAGGCAGAGAGAGAGGAGAAAGCAGGCTCCCTGCTGAGCAGAGAGCCCTACGTGGGGCTCGATCCCAGGACTCCCAGCTCATGACCCAAGCCAAAGGCAGCGGCCCAACCCGCTGAGCCACCCAGGCGCCCCTCACGAACAGTTTTTTGGAACAAAATATAAGATTGTTAAAAATAGAATAACATAATAAATAAAAAAAGATCATACATTCAAGACTTTATCTCAAAACCATAAGAAAACAAAACCTGTTTTTAGCAGTACTTCTAAAAACCAAATGCAGGGGCGCCTGGGTGGCTCAGTCACTAAGTAAGTGTTCTGCCTCTGGCTCAGCCATGATCCCAGGGTCTAGGATAAAGCTCCATGTCAGGCTCTCTGCTTGTCCCCCTTCCCTCTGCTCCTCCTGCTTGTGCTTTCTCTCTCTCAAATAAATAAATAAAATCTTAAAAAAAAAAAAAAAAAGTAAAAACCAAATGCAGATACTTATGTTAGCATGTTTCTATTTCTACTCAAAGTGTGGTCTGAAGACCAGAAGCATGGGCATCACCTCAGAGTCTGCTGGGAATGTAGATTCTCCGGCCCTACCAGAGTCTTGGAATCAGAATTTATATTTGAACAAGATTTCCAAGTGACTGGTAATGTTTCAGAAGCACCAGGTTAATCAGTACACCTGTTTTGGCATACTGGAAAGAACTACTACAGTGGCTTTACAACCATTCACTTTTTTTTTTTTTTTTTTTAGATTTTATCTTTAAAAAGTAATCCCTACAGCCAATGTGGGACTTAAACTTACAACCCCAAGATCAAGAGTTGCATGCTCTACAGACTGAGCCAACGGCACACTCCACTGAGTGCCTATCCTATGCCAGGAGCATTTGAAAAGGAAATTTATGGTCTTTGCCCTTAAAGTCTTTGCAATAGGACACCAGATAAAGTTCACACCCTGTAGCAGGTTTTTAATAGCTAATTATAGTATGTCAGATCTGGAAAGGAGACCCCAAAAAGAACCATATTCCCTAGAAAGGATTCAGGATTCATTATGGCTACATTAAAAACAGAATCAAAGACCAGAATTCTTGTGACAGTTACAAATGAAAAGGAGAAAGTATTTGTTTTGGAGACTCCAAATGATTTAAGAGAAACTGATGTGCCAAGGGGACCTACAGCTGGAAGGAAATATACAACTTCACCTGCATCCTGCCCCCAGAAAGTGGTACAGGAAAACCTGGAAGTGAGGCAACATCCCCTACAGGTTCTATCTGCCACCTCTAGGTCAAGCCAACAGGTCTAAAGTCAATGAGAAGGCTTCTTCCACTTTACGCAGTGTCTGTGAATAACTCCAAAGACAGGAGACAGTTTCTTCATGAGAACAGTTAAGTTACAAGGAGAAAAGCCACTCCATTTCCACAACCTCCGCCTTTCTGGCTGAACCAATCATCCTGAAGATTTCTTATTAGCCACAACAGGCCCCATCTATTCCCCTGCTCTTACAGGATCATTCTGAGTATCAGACCACACTAATAGTGTATCAACTACTACTATAGTAGTACTTGGCCAAATTATTACCAGGCACTTAATTTTTAGTAGGTGGTGAGACTCTAAATGAATAACAGATAATCATTGGAATATGTTCACTGGGGAGGAGTCTGAAGAGGCTTAAGGACTTTGTAAAATCAAGCAACAGATAAGGACTAACAGGCAGAGAGACCCTGAAGGGTCAAGTATACACAGATACTTAACATGAGTAAATCTATTTAAGTATCTGTTTATTTTTATCCTAATGACTGCTAACAGCTCCTGAACATTTTCTTTGAGCCATGAACTATCTAAGCACTTTATATCAAAATCTTATTCAATCCTCTGAACCCATGGACTAGGTACTACTGTAACTCCCATTTTACAGATGAGGAAACTGAGGCACAGAGAAGCTAAATAACTTATCCAGAGTTAGTAACATGACAGATAAAGCCTAATTTAACTTAAGAGCCAGAAATAAACTGCATCCCTAATCTGTAAAAATAAGTGGCCCAACAAATTGAAGGAATGAGGGGTGCCTGGGTGGCTCAGTGGGTTAAGCCTCTACCTTCAGCTCAGGTCATGGTCTCGGGGTCCTGGGATAGCCTGGCATCTGCATCGGCATCTGGCTCTCTGCAGAGCAGAGAGCCTGCTTCCCCACCCCTGCCCCATCTCTCTGCCTGCCTCTCTGCCTACTTGTGATCTCTCTCTCTCTCTCAAATAAATAAATAAATAAATAAATAAATAAATCTTTTTTAAAAAATTAAAGGAATGAAAATTTTTGTTTTGTCAAGTTTTGGCTACACTGCTGGGTTTTTTTGTTTTGTTTTGGCTTTAGTCCAAGTGTCTTCTATGTTGCAAGCACTGTGCTAGGAGCTAGGGAAACTACAATGTGATGTTTAAAGCAGAGGCAGTAGAAACTAACCTAAACTAACCTAAAGGAAGACGTGATTAATTAGCTGTAGGGTGGGGGAGAGCTTTAAAAGTTTTTCAGGAGAGGTGAAACTGAGTTCTTTACTCTTTTCACTACTGAGTAACCTAGAATTGATCCAGGTGACGCACAAACGAGGATTAAGTGGTGACCTCTACTTCTTTTAACCAAACCCTAGGCAAAATGACCTATAGATTCTGTCATGCATCTTAGCAACATCCTTCCCACCCTAGATCTAGGAGCTGTTAGGGTATTTATGAATACTACCAATCTTCGCGCAGGCCCCACTCCTCACTGAATTCCCAGTGAGGGTCAAACTGCTGTGGCACTGGCAGGTTTCCGCTCATTTTTATTATAAACAATACACGGAGCCCAACCAAATAACTACAAAGGACCAGAGCTTGTGCCCCTAGGCTGCTGAGCACAGCTCCGGGGATGAGAGTGGGAAAGGGTGGCCCTTCCAGACAAAAAAGCAAGACATTGTACTTTTTCCCCCTCGGCAGCTGCTGCATTCACGGCACCAAGGAAGCATCATTCGTCTCCATCTTCCCCGTGGGAATGACCCTCAGCGGGCGAGGGAGGGTCTCCGCGTTAGCACCGACCGCAAGCAGCGCCAGCGCCTGGCTCCCGAGGCCACTTGGCCCCCGGCGAGAGCGCAGGGTAAACAGCACACGCCCGAGGACAGGCCGCGAGGGAAAGTGAGTTCGTCCGCGGCCGGGGCCGACCAGCAGCGCAGCTGCTCGGGCAGGAGGATACGTGAGGACGCGCGCCCCCCTCGGCCCGGCCTCCCCGCGCTCAGGCTCTTCCAACCCCGGCCTCTCGCTTCCAATCCCGGCCTCTCGCTTCCGCGCCCGGCACTCGCCGTTCCGCCTGCAAAATGGAGGCGAAGACACGAGGCCCCCCTGCCCCCAGGAGCCCTTTGTGCCCTTCCCGGCGGGGAACGCGGGGCCCGGCGACGCGCCCCGTTCGTAGACCCGGAGAGGCTGCAGGGCAGGGGAACGGGCCGTGCGGGCGGGGGTTGCAAAGCCTCGACTTCCGCGCCCGCGCGCCGGAGCTACCTACCTCGCCTCAAGCCCTCTGAAGGCCCCGACCAGGCCTGCGACCACAGCACACCGACGCGGCGGCCCCGACACGGGGGTCCCAGGTGAAGACCGCGGCCCTCACGCCCGAGCCCGCTACGCCGGGGGCGGGACCGAGCGCCAGGCACGCCCCTAGGGCACGCCCTCCTCCGCGCGGAGGCGGTCTTTGGAGCTGCGCGGCCAGTCCCAGCCCTAAGACTGGAGGCTCGACCAATATACGACCAGTGCCCCCAAAGAGCCCACCCCTCGTGCCGTTCTGGCCTATAGGAGGCCGGATCTTCTTCGGTCGTCAGTCCTCGCCTTCCGCGCTCGCGGCTCACGTTTGTCTGTTTCGGGAAAGCGGGGTCCTGCGAGGGCGCTCTCTCCTAGCGCGTAGGTCGCGCGCTGAGTCATGCATTCGTTCATTCATTTTGCGCAGGGCACGCGGTAGCGTTCGAGGAGCGCCGCCTCGCCGGAGGCGATCCCACGGTCTTTGCGTACTCGCGTCCGCGCTCGCATCTAAACACGCGGGCGTGTGACAGAGGCGCGACTTGGTGCCAGCCGGCACAAGCGCAGGAGTGGTTGGGGAAAACTTAAGGGGTGAGGTGGGACTTAAGCAGTCTCGTAAAGGGTGGGAGGCGTGTGGATACACGAGCCGGGAGCCGCTTAGAGGCTCTGTGAGCAGCCAGGTCTGATGGGGAATCCGTGGTGGAGTCCGAGGGTGGACGGCTCTGATGCTTGTCCCTTTCCACCATCACCCCCGCCAGCAGTGATAACCTACAGGCCCGTGATGACCCAGCTCTTTAGCGTTTACTGCCTGGAGCGTAGAGAATTACCATTGGGCTGGGTGTGGGGGAGGGGAGTCACAACGTAACCTGTGTTAGACCGGTTCATCCCTTCTGATCTTTTTGCTCAGCAGCACTTTGAGCAGTCTGGGTTACATTGAATGCCTCATTCGTTTATAAAATAGGTCTGTAAAAGTCTGAACCCCAGCTATAAAGAGCGTACACATACCTTCTCGTGGAGCTTGGGGCCTCAGGAAGTTAGGACATAGTAAAGACTTGGGTTTTCCTGAACCTGTCCGGATAGCTTTTGTCTAAACCAAGAGTCACAGCAAAAGCAGAAAGTAGCACACTGATGGGTTTGTTTGGGTTTGCACATTGATTTTATTTGCTTTTTTTTTTTTTAAGATTTTATCTATTTATTTATTTATTTGACAGAGATCACAAGTAGGCAGAGAGGCAGGCAGAGAGGGAAGCAGGCTCCCTGCTGAGCAAAGAGCCCGATATGGGGCTCGATCTCAGAACCCTGAGATCATGACCCAAGCTGAAGGCAGCGGCTTAACCCATTTGCTTTTGTTTTTTAATAAAAATTAAATCCCAGGAGCACTGCTTGTGAAATAGGGTAGGAGGCAGAAGACTTTTATAAAATGAAGAGTAAAGAACAACAAAAAGAAAAACAAAATATCCAATTGCTGGAGCCAAGGAGTCAGCCTCATTTGGGGTGAGGAGGCCCAGAGGATTGGCTTTTGGGGATTGGCTGATTAACAGGGATTAATTAACAGCCAGCCTCTTCACATTTGTTACCTGCCTGATATCAGAATGCATTTGCATATGTGACCCTTGGTTTTCACTGAATACACAGAAGACCTTTGGGGGAGTCACCTAACCCCAGGAGCTGAGATTTGGGTCTTTTCCAGCCCAGATACTCTGCTGGACAGAGAAATGGGCCAAGTCCAAATAGGCAACCAGGTCAAAAGGAGAAACAGGACACCAAATAAAAATAAAGGGAACTTCAAAAAACAAAAAATCACGGTCAAATAAAAAAGGTCTCAAAAAGCCAAGAATTTATGGGTGGTAGAATTTGAGATAAGCAGACTACGAGCAGAAAAGTAATTCTGAGCTTAGCAAAAGACCAGTATAGTCCACACACTGTGTATCAGGTCCCAGGATAAATCCCCCACCTCATCAAGCCCACCCTTATCTCAACCAGACATCCACTACTCCTTCCTTGGAACTCTGCAACATTGGGTGTGTACCTTTACCATGGTCTTTATCATTTTCTACCCTCCCACTGGCTGTTCTCCTTACATGCATTCCACCGAACTCCCTCCCCATGCCTGGCTGCCCACCATCTGCTTTACTGCCCCCCACCTTTTTGCTTCAGATAAGAGGGCCACTGGGGGATGGAGAGGGGAGGTGGAGGCTGGGCTGTGGTAGGATTGGGGTAAGAGAGGTTCGCTGGGCACCACTCTGCCTCCTAACCCTGAGTCTCTCCCCCCTCCCCATGTCTGAACCTTTCTCCTTGATGCTAACTGTCCAATTTGTTCACCTCTTTCTCTCTCTCCATCTCCTTAGTCCGCCTCTGTCTATCTCTGCCTCTGCCATCTGTCTTGTCATGTCTTGGTGTCTGTCTCTGTCTCTCATCCCTTCTGTCTCCCTCACCGTCTCTATCCCTGAACCTCTGCTTCACCTCTTTCTGTCTCTTGATTTTTCCTGTCTCTCGATCTCGGTCTCTGTGTTTCTCTTTCTCCATCTCCCGTCCCTCCTGGTCGTTTCTCCCCTGCTTCCCTGTCTCTCGGTATCGAGGGTGTTCTGGCGGGTCAGGGCTTTCACTCCAAGCAACTTAGAAGGTCTAGATTGGCCACTAGCTCGGATGCCCTTGGGTTTGGGCTCTTCCCAGTTCATTCGTTTGCCTTTGAGGTGGTAACAGGACAACGTTTGTAAAGAAGCCCCTAAACTGGGGCCTCTGGCAAGCATTTTGAGGCTTCTGGAAGGGGCCGGTGTAGAGAGGAATGCTGCTTGGCTTATATACACTGCCACTGCACTGACAGAAAGAAGATACGTGCAGGGGAAGCTGTCTCAGGAACAATAGTGAGGCAGGTTTGGGACAAGAAGTGAAAGGAGGTGTCTGGGTGGTGCTGTCGTTCAGTCCTTTGGAGACGTGGAGCTCAAGTTCAGAGGTCAAGGCTGGAGATGGAGCTCGGGTAGTTGGTCATATGGCCGAGACAATTAAAGCCACAGTCGAGAGGGACTTCCACAGGCATGGAAGACACTGTAAAGCCGGGAAAACCAAGTGCCATTGCTGTAAAAAAAAAACTTCTTTCAACCACCTTCACCTGGAATAAACAAGTGGGGTGAACGGTTGTACAAACTGTGTGATGTCCATACTACATCAGTCTCTCTGCGCAGCCCACAGACTTCATGTGTAGTATTCACAATTTTAAAAAAGATTTTATTTATTTGACTGAAAAAGAGAGATCACAAGTTGGCAGAGAGGCAGGCAGAGAGAGCAAGGGAAGCAGGCTCCCCGCCGAGCAGAGAGCCCGATGCAGGGCTTGATCTCCGGACCCTGAGATCATGATCTGAGCCGAAGACAAGAGGCTTAACCCACTGAGCCACCCAGACGCCCCTAGTATTCACATTTTGACCTTGATGGGATTTCCCCCTCCAGGTTTCTGCCTTCCTCCTCCAGCTGGTAACTGGGCATTGTGCTTACTTGCCCCAGGGAGGTCTGTGGCAGGCTGAAAGAAGTTGTCTACAAAACACTTCCCTTCCTGCCTTTGTTTTCAAAAGCCGAAACCCCCTGAGGTGATTTAGTGATGGCTGCGGGCAGAGGAGACAGGAAATGGCTCTGAGGGAAAGCTGAGCAGGGGCTGGGGAACCTTCCCCAGGCGAGAGATCCTCAGGCCGGGGGAGGAGTCCATGCTTGTCAAGGCAGCACTCCAGGGAGGTGGCCAGACCTCAGAGAGGAACAGCGAGGAACAGCCAGCCCCACAGTGTATCTGTGTGTCCCCAAGGGTGACATGCAGGCTGGTGAGCTCCTAGAACTGAGGGAACCAGGCAAATTGAGGGGGTGGGGGCCTTCCACAGTGACCAAGGAGGACCCATGCCGCAGGGTCTTCCAAGGACCTCCCCAGGATGGGCCACGTTTTCCTGTTGGTTTGGAGTTGAAATGAACTAATTTAAATAATATATCCCATAATGGAGTTTTTAAAAAGCGGTAGAGGATGACTGTTCCACATCAATAACACTGCCCTCCGCCATCTTTGTGCATTTAACTTTTTCTATATATGCAGGATTTTTTTGTTTGGAAGTAGATTCATAGAAAGAGAATTATTGATTGAAAGGGTATAGACATTGTGTTTTTTTTAATTTTAAAGATTTTATTTATTTATTTGACAGAGAGAGATCACAAGTAGGCAGAGAGGCAGGCAGAGAGAGAGGAAAAAGCAGACTCCCCACGGGGCAGTGAGCCCGATGTGGGGCTCGATCTCAGGATCCCGGGATCATATCCCAAGCTGAAGGCAGAGACTTTTTAACCCACTGAGCCACCCAGGTGCCCCAAAAGGGTATAGACATTGTTAAGGCTCTCGATACATGTTCTGGATGTGTTGTGCCTTTTTAGAGTTCGATTTTAAAATGAGGACGTCTCTTCAGTGGGGTCGCATGCAAGAGGGACTGATGGGAGCCGTGATCAAAGGAGCGAGACTGATACAAAGCAAAGGTCAAGCAAAGCTTTATTTTGCGTCGGCATGGAGAATCAAACCAACCAGCCAGGGCCGTCTCTTACGAAGAGAGCAACCACCCCCAGCTTCACAGACTAGCTTTTATAGAGCAAAGGCCATGTGGTTGAGCCTGGCCAATGAGATTGTCTCCACCTGGCCTGACTTGTCCTTGCATTCTGGGCTCTGTTATCTCTACCTGACCTGACCTGTCCTTGTATTTGGGCTCTATTGTCAGGGACTAGTTGACCATATTTTACTGTTTTCCCAGACTTGCTTTTAAGTAAGTTCCTCCAGGGAAGGGGGGGTCAGTTTAAGTTTTACTGCACAAACAACAAAATGGCTGTTTAACCAAGATGGAGTCGCTCTGGCTAAGTAGGTCCCTACAGGATGGGAACTGTTAAGAGACTGTGCAGGATTTCATACAAGGAACAAAGGGAAGGGCCAAAGGAAGATGATGACAGTGGGAAAGAGGAAAGGACATGTTCAGTGTCCTTTAGGAGGTGGGGCCAGTAAACCATCTCCACACGGGGCAAAGGAGACAGAGTAATCAAGAACACTTTACTGGTTTCCAGCTTCCAAACCTGAGTAGATGAAAATCCTATCAACCAAGAGGGAGCATGGCTCAGTGGAAAGAGCCTGAGTTGTCAATCTAATATGCCTAGTTCAAATCCCACTCTCCTACTCATTAGTTGTATGGCCTTGGGTGAGTTATTGAAACTCAGGGCCCATTCGCCTAGATATCTTCATTTGTGAAATGGCCACTGTAAAGTTTTTCCGGCGAGATAAACACAACACCAGGCAAAGTGGGTGCAAGGCAAGATTTATTAAAAACACTCTCCGGCGAAGTTTCAGGGCTCAGGAGAGCGGGAGCCAAGAAAGTTGCGCCAGGAGTAGGTGGACACCCTCAGGTGAGGTTCCGCGACTCTGGAAAGCAGAATGGTGGAAGTCGCTCCCAAGGCAGGGAGAAAGGGGGCTTTTAAGGGGCCTTGAGGGAGTTCAGGGGTCTTTTGGCAAGTTTCCCTTATTTGGATATTTCGCCTGCTCGTCGGGGTCTCATTGGTCCACAGGAGCCCAGGGTGGGGGGTCTCAGATTCCCGCTTGTCAGGGTCGCATTGGTCCACGGGAGCCCGGGAGCCCGGGTCGGGAGGGTTTTCAGATTCCTGCTTGGGTCTTTGTTCTCCTGTCCAAACTCAGGTTTTGTGGCGGGGACTTTCGCCATCTTAAGTAGCCCTTTCTTTCTGCCAGCCCAACAGCCACAGTAACAATTGTCAGTCTGGCAGGTTATTGTCAGATTAAATGTGAAAGTATTTTTAAAGCACCTGGCCTGTTGTGACTTTGAAGAAACCAAAGAAAATGGATAATAGTGGTAGAAGAGAATGTAGAGACTTGGAGAATAAAGAATATAGATGGTTCTGATGAGCGACAGAAGCAGAAAAATGTTCACCGTTAGCCCAGAAGCCTGACCTAGGGCCCGCATAGTTCCGACAAGGATCAAATACATACTGGTTGCTACATTCTTAAAGGGTCTTATGACTGCCTGTATGTCTTACCAATAGTTAATATCAAGCTGGATGATAAGCACCAGAGAAATCTTGCAAAAGTATTTTTAAAAGTAGAATTTCGAAGAAAACATCTATGATCTAGTACTCCCTGCATGTCCCTTCCCCCTAGAGCTACTAAGCATATAACGACTAGTTTTATACAGTGAATCTGCAGCTTTCTGCCCACAGGTCCTGTCCCCGCCCTACTGAAATGAACTTACTAAGTTGCCGGGTACATCTCAAGAATTCTCTTGCATGTTCAACGGTCCCACAACAGTTTGAGGCAAATTGTGCTTAAAATGCCTGCATGAGAGTCCCCACAGTAACTTTTATTTTGGTATGCTTTTCTTTTTTTTAAGAGACCTTGAGGTATGAAAAGGAGTAGGGAAGAAGGGACTGCGATCTTGTTGCCCTTAGGGGAAACCAGAGGGCAGTGGTGCAGTTCTCAAGTATGACCGCAAGATGGAGTCTGTTTTGTCTCAGAGAGTGTCACAGACCGTGGACTGACTGGGTGCAGTGTTGGTTAGCAAAACAGCCATAGATGGTCTTCTCTGTGCGGGAGTCGGCCTTCCAGAAACTCCCTGACATGTATGGTGAGGTCTACCCCTTGGCGGGAAGCAGTCAGTTCCTATTTGCAGGCTTTACCCGATCAGGAAGGCTTTCCCTCCAGGATGGCCCCTGCTGTGTCTGACAGTTTCAGACTCAACAGCAAAACTTAGTTCCATAAGAGCTAGGACTTTTCTATTTCTGAAAATGCACTTAGGAAAAAGAGAATATTGAACAGAACTCAAGAGATTTCCTGGGGCTTTTTACTAAAGCTCATCCCCACTCTCTTTTCACACACACACACACACACACACACACACACAAAATGAGGACATAGACACATTTGAACAGGGCAAATATGACTGAAGACACAGATCTTTCCTGCAGAGAATGCTGGGGGACAAAGAACCCCTGCTAGCTAGATAAAATAAGATGCTATACTAATAGGAATTACCTTATTGTCAGCATTATTATTTTTGTTAATATTTTATTTATTTATTTTTGAGAGAGCGAGAGAAAGAGAACATGAGCAAGGGGAGAGGCAGAGGGAGAAGCAGACTCCCCCACTGAGCAGGGACCCCAATGTGGGACTCCATCCCAGGACCCTGGGGGCATGACCTGAGCAGAAGGCAGACGCTTAACCGACTGAGCCACCCAGGTGTTGCTACAACTTTAGTTTTAAATCCCATCCCCTTTGTGGGGATTGGGGTGGGGGTGTTAGTAAGTCTTCCCCCTCACCTGCACCAAACCCTGCAAGCCTCATTACTTTTAAGTAAACAGAGGTCATAGCTTTAAATCATAAACGGTCTCAGTTTAGCCATTAAGATGTCAGTCCTAAGTATTCAGAACTCCAAATCTGATTTTATATCTTCTCCCCCTCCCTACAAGGGCATGCTATGAGGGATGTGTGTGTGTGTGTGTGTGTGTGTGTTAGGGGGAGAAATAATAAGGCTCCACCTGCTCGCAGCTCCAAGAACCCACCCCCACCCAGTGTTCTAACTCTGCTTTTGGACCCGTCCAGATTACAGGAGTCAGGGTTAGATGGGGCCAAGTATGTTCTGGCCTGGTACTATGGTAGGAGGGCTTCATGCTCTTCAGGCCAGGAGGGGTTTAAAACTGATTTTTCTGGGGGCACCTGGGTGGCTCAGTCATTAAGTGTCTGCCTTCGGCTCAGGCCATGATCCCAGGGTCCTGGGATCAAGCTCTGCATCGGCCTCCCTGCTCAGTGGGAAGCCTGCTTCTCCCTCGCCCCACCACCGGCCCTCCACTCACTTGTGTTCCTGCTCTTGCTGTCTCTCTCTCTGTCACATAAATAAATAAAATCTTTAAAAAGGAAGAAAATGACGTGCATAATTTTAAAAAACTCGTTTTCTCATGGGGTTCTCTTTCAAGAACCCTAATACTGCTGGCTTCACTTGAGTTCTCTCCACCTAGAAATGCAGCAGTTTCTTTGTTCCACACAGTCCCTAAAAATCTACTTTGACCTTCTCTTTTGCTCCTCCATTGTTCCTCTAGATGGGCCTTTTGCTGGCTAAGACAATCCCACTGGCTCCATCTCTCTTGTTCAGCCACCATTATGTCCATGAGACATACTCTTGTGTTCCATGTCCTGAGAAATGGGGCGTTGCAGGGGTCACCCATCCTTCTTCCAAAGCAGCTCATCAACCCGCCTCTTGCCTGTAGATTTCCTGATGGGCAGACACTCATCCACTTGCCTGCAAAGCTGCAGGGGACACAGCCAGCCCTCTAAGACCTCTAAGCCACCCCTCTCACTCAGCCTGGGTGAGGAGAGGCACGACCCTGCCCCGTGAGTCAGGGTCCAGTCCAGAGACAGAAACCACGGCCATTATTTTAACTGAGAAAAGTTAACGTAAGAGTTGTTAACTGGGCAAAACTGAACGGCAAAAGAACAGCCAGGTTCCATGGACACCGCATCTGCAGGAGGCCACTACCACACCACTGCTGGGAGCACAAAGACAAGCTGTCGGAATTCTTTTTTTTTTTTTTTTTAAAGATTTTATTTATTTGATAGAGAGAAATCACAAGTAGACTTGGAGAGGCAGACAGAGAGAGAGAGGGGAAGCAGGCTCCCTGCTGAGCAGAGAGCCCGATGCGGGACTCGACCCCAGGACCCTGAGATCATGACCTGAGCCGAAGGCAGCGGCTTAACCCACTGAGCCACCCAGGTGCCCCAGCTGTCGGAATTCTTTAATGCAGGAGTTTGTTGAGGGGCCCGTAGAGCTGCAACTCAGATGTCTGGGGACAGGGTGCCAGCCAGATGGCTCTCCATGCCGAAGTGGGTGTGAGCAGCTACGTCAGAGAGAGGTGGGAAACTAAACTGCAAACAGCTGATGCCACTGGCATGAACTGTTGCTGCGAAGGTGAAGAAGCGTTGCCAAAGTGATGGAGATGGGAGGAGTACACAGACAGGAAAAAAAAAAGCCCTCTTGCTCCCCCTTGTGGCCTCCTCTGCTGCCCCCTACTGGCAGAGCTTAAATGGAGCCGCAGACCAGGGAGAGATCCCCCTGCCAGAACCGTGAAACCTAAGTGCAGAGGGTGGGTTCATAGCCGAGGGACCGCAGCTCAATGACTGCCAAACCCCTCTTTATTACTCTAAAGAAATGCTGTGGAAATTCTCTCCTCAATTCCAACCACCAGTACCCTCTGACAGCCTCAGTCTGGGCAATTTGTCTAATAGATCTCAGCCCTCTGTTTTGAAAATACTACAAATTAGTCTCCCAACTTACATTAGTACCCTAATCTATTGTATATTGATATCTCCATTGACAGTTCTAAGGTAATATCTATTACAACAATAATAGCTAACATTTAATGGACATTTACTATGTACTAGGCAATGCTAAGAAATTCACATAATAATCAATTAAATTAAGTTAATTTAAATTTAATTTAATTATTTTAATAATTTAATGATAAGTCATTAAAATAATTAAATAATCTCATTTAATCTCACCAAGGGTTTTATTATCAAATACTATTATTGGCATTCATGTACTTTTAAAATCCCCATTGTACAGATGAGGAAACTGAGGTGCATTGAGATTAACTTCCTAAGGTTATAAAACTAGTCGGTGATGAAGCCAAAAGTTGAACCCAAATAGTCTGGTTCTGCAACTGGCATTCTTTTCCCCTATGCCTTCTTTTTGCTTCTTCATGTCTTTCTATTCTTCTACGTGCTGTTCAGTGACCTTGGAGGCTAACCTGGATTACACTGGTGCACTCCTTTGCCCTCTGCCTTCCACTTGGGGGTTTGGCCAGTGTGGAGCACCAGGAGAGCTCAGAAGATGGTTGGGAGTATTTATTAAACTTCTGTCTCTGTTGGGGCTTACAACACATGCTTTCAGCCCTCACCTGTGAGGTGACCCTCTCCATACAGACCTTGCTGTCTGCATTCTGGTCATCACTCTCCCCAGAGGTCAAGAGTGGGAACAGTCCCAAGATACTTCATTATTCTTGAGTTTTCCCTACACTTTGCCATGATTGTGGATTATGCGTTTATACATGTATATATATGTATATATATATATGTTTTTAAAGATTTTATTATTTTATTTATTTATTTGAGAGAGAGAGAGAGCATGAAGTGGGGGATGAGGGGGAGAGGCAGAGGGAAAGGAAGAAACAGACTCCCTGCTCAGCAGGGAGCCCAGTGCAGGACTCTGGGATCATGACCCAAGCTGAAGGCAGCCGCCTAACCGACTGAGCCACCCAGGCACCCCATATATATTTATATATATATATTCATTGCTCCTCAAATTGGCTGTAGCAGCTGTTTCCTGCTGGGACCTTGACAGGCTTTCACCTTGGACAGTAGCAAAATGTTTTGTAGAGGTCCCAAATCATACATTTTCAAACCACATTGCTCAAGGGAAGGGAGAAGTTCTTGTTTAGTGGTTTGAAAGTTTTAAAGAGCAAGGCAGTGGTGGTATAGGGGAACATATGGACTAAGACATACCAATCAATTGCAGTGTGGACCTGATACAGATCCTAATTCAGATAAACCTTTTAAAAGTTGTAACTTTCTTGGGGAGGCATGTCAATGATCAGAGACTGAGTAGGACTTTGCCAGCAATTTACAGTTGGCTCTTGAACAACGTGGGGGTTAGAGGCACCAAACCCCATGCAGTCGAAAATTCACATGTAAATTTGCCTTCCCCACAACTCAACACTAATAGCCTACTGTTGACTGGAAGTCTTCCTGATAACAGTTGATTAATATGTATTTGGTATGTCATATACATTACATACTATATTCTTACAATAAGCTAAAGAAACTATTAAGGAAAATATATTTACAGTACTGTATAGAAAAAAAATCTGTATAGAAGTGGACCCATGCAGTTCAAACCCATGTTGTTCAAGGGTCAGCAGTGTTTAACACAGGTTCAGTGTGGGAATGTCACAAGCCAATAGCAAACAGGATAATGTCTCATTGCCAGTAAACAACACACTCCAAACCAATGAGAGATTAATCACATAATTGTTCAGACAAGGAAAGACAAAAGGAGTAAAGTCTAAATTTAATTGTGGTATATGATTATGTTTAGCTGGTATTCAGGAGAGATGGTTTAACCAACTCAGGGCTGCCGTCCTGTTGCCCAGGCAAAAGTGAAAATCCCTGGTTGCTAGGGCACGTTGCTGGGGACGCGGGCCAGAGGATCTCCTTTATGGCTGCTATTCAGCTTTCACGACTGGAGGAAAGAGTCACCTTTACGGCAGCCTTGACCCAGGCAGGAGCTGATCGCCCCAAGGTCTTCCGAGAGCTATTTACATTAGCAAAGTACAGCTGAACTCGGACAAACCCTCTCTGATAGTCCTCACCGTCTCTCGCTCTCGCTATTTATAGACTAACTTGCCGCAGATGCTTCTTACGTCACTGATAAGCCCCAACAGGGCCCCCATCCCTGCAGTGAGTTGCCTGCCTCTTCTCAGTGAGAACAGATGATACCATCCTGACACAACTTATCTCATATCAAAACAACTTAACTTCTAAGAACTTTTTTGGGGGTCTTTGTCATAAGCAGGTGGATTAAAACAACTCAACTCGTAGACAAATGGAGTTGAAATCATATCAAACTAATACACATCGTAACTTTACAAAGCAAATGAAATTCAAGCCGACCAGAGTTTGATTTTATTACATAATTACTGTTAATTTTTTAAGGCATGATAACAGAGCTTGGGGGATTTCTTTAAAGAGTCCTTACCTGGGGGCGGTTGGGTGGCTCAGTCGGTTAACAGGGTCCTGGGATCAAGACCCCCTGTCAGGCTGGGCTGAGCTCCCCTATTCAGTAAGGAGTTGGCGTCCCTACCCCGCGCATGCGCACTCTCACTCAACTAAAATCTTAAAAAAAAAAAAAAAAAAGAGAAGAGTCCTTACTTGTTAAAGATATATACTGAAACATTCATGGATAAAATTATATGATGTCTGGGATTTGCTTCAAAATAATATAGGAGGGGGATGTGAGTGGATGTAGATGAAATGAGATTGAACAATGAGTGATGAATATACTATATGGACGTTCCTTATGCTATTCTATTACTTTAATGTGTATTTTAAAGATTTTTTTTTTAATTTGACAGATCACAAGTAGGCAGAGAGGCAGGCGGGGGTGGGGGGCAGGCTCCCCGCTGAGTAAAAAGCGTGATGTGGGGCTTCATCCAGGACCCTGACATCATGACCTGAGCTGAAGGCAGAGGCTTAACCCACTGAGCCTCCCAAGCGCCCCCTTTTCTGTGTATTTAAAAAACAAAAACAAAAAACAATAACAACAAAAAAACTTTTATTATGGGAAATTTGAAATAAAGGAAAGAACCCAAGGTAACAACAACTTAGCAATTGCTCCCCTGTCCCAGTACATCTAACCCATAGCCCATTAATATGAAAAGATCAAACTAGCAGTCTATTTGGCCAGTCAATATACAGTTTTCAAATTCTTCCTTAATAGAACATTTCAGGTATGTTTACAATACATTTACACTTAATTAACACCCTATTAATTCTAATGGAAAGGAGATAGTCCAAATTTAATTAATCATTTATGACAACCAGAGAAGACCCTTTAAGTTAAATGCTAATTATTTTGGTTAAACGTTTTCCAAAATGTCTGTATCATTTCCCAGTAAGAAATTAAATTACTAACTATCGTCTTTCTTTTTAATTTTACGACTCATTTACGTTGTTAGGAAAGCTCAGGCACTGAGCTTGCTGTAATTTAGCCTAGGGCACTCTTTAATTTTATCTGGTGTTATTAGTGCTGAATCAAAAGCTCTGAGACTTCTTTCCTAGGTGGTATTCTGCCCGCGTTCTCTCCTCCTTGTGCCAGCCAGTGGGTCTGCTCCCCTCCGCCTCCTCCCCCTCCAGGTGAACGTAATCTGCTCTCTGCTGTCCCTTGTACACTCCTTATGGCAGCCTGACAGGGTGCCCTGTGCACAGTAGGCACTCAATAACCACTTACTAAATTAGATTAAACCTGGGGAAAATGGAAGTTTGCCAGAGGAAATCAAATAATTAAGCTTATTAAACCATTAACCCTAATTTTAGATAAATCACTTAAGCTGCTGAGAATAGTTTGGGAATTCATACCGGAGTTCCAGATGGTTAAGGTTGCCAGGTATCTGGCTGCTAAATTAAGTGGGGGAGGGTATGGCTCTATTAGATATTAAAATGTATGTCTGCAGGTATGCATAATTGCTGCTAATTTGCACCGCAGGAAGAAAAGTAGCAAATTGGTAAAGGAGTTGTTTCTACTTCTAATGTGAAGAATAGCCGTTGATTACCTTAAGTACAACCTCTGTGTTCCTTGTGTACAACCTCTATGTTCATTGTAGATACAAGTGCATAAAAGTATTGTCTGTGACAATCCACTGAGTAGCTTATTGAAATTAAAACATTTTTATAAAAGAAGAGATATATTGACTAAAAGAACTGGGTAAATTATGTGGAAAGAAAAACAACCCATAATCTTCATTTAATTGGTCTTGCCTACTAAAACATTTGATCTTTATGCAATACATCTTAAGTATATCTTTAGTAGGCACTTAATTATTTCTCACTTAATATGTTTCGCTCAGGCACAATACCTTGGAGTCCACCTAGATTCCCTCATCTCACATCCAATCCATCCGTAAATCCTACTGGCTCTACCTTCAAAATGCATTCAGAACCAGCCATCTCAACACATCTAACTGCCATACCCCATCCAAGTCACCATTCCCCTCTCCTGAGTTTTGTTCTAGCTTCTTACCTGTTCTGCTTCCAATGACAATCTGTTCTCCATCTATAGCCAAAGTGATTATTTATAAGACAGTCTTCTCTCTTCCCTTAGTTCCCTCCAGCAGCTCCCATGACCCATCAATCCTCATTGTGGTCTACTTGTCTACACAACCTTGCCCATGCCTGCCTCTCAAACTCCTTTCCTCTACTCCCCCTCAGCTATTCTGCTCCAATCACATAGGCTTTCATGCTAGGCATTTGTTAGATGAATGAAATGCATCGGTTGCTGAATGAATGACACAATAATTACAATCAGCAAGTTAGTACAGCTGCTATGCTGGCCCAGCCCAGGGAGATGAGCTTTTACCTAGATGGTCTAAACTGGTGGTTCTCAGTCTACCTGGTATCAGAATCACCTAGGGGAGGGGAGTTATTAAAACTCAATGGCTGGCCCCACCCCTAGTTTCTGATTCAGTGGGTTTGGGTGGACCTAAAATCTGCATTTCTAGTAAGTTCCTAAGTGATGCTAATGATGCTGGTCTAGGTACAAACTTGGCCTAAATCTTTTATCTAGGAAAGCCAATAGAACATTCTGAACAGAAACTTAGCAAATATTGTCTTGGTGTTTCTGTCTGCTCTTTAGGATGAAAAGATTAATTGCAGAAATGTAGGTGGGGGGACCTTGGACCTCATTTTTTGACACTTAGCCACAGGGTGGCCCCCTAGCTCCAGTAATGACTCCATTGGTCCCAATTAAGATGGTTTTGTTTCTTTGGTGAAGTTCCAATCCATTTCTTTTTAAAAAAGAAAAGAAGGGGTGCCTGGGTGGCTCAGGGGGTTAAAGCCTCTGCCTTCAGCTCAGATCATGATCCCAGGGTCCTGGGATCAAGCCCCGCATTAGGCTCTGCTTCCTCCTCCTCCTCTCTCTCTCCCTGCCTGCTTGTGATCTCTGTCAAATAACAAATAAAATATTAAAAAAAAAAAAAAAGAAAAGAAAGAAAGAGAAGAAGAAAGCAAAGGAAAAGAAGAGAATTTGGTCGTAGGACCAGTACTAAGACCAGTCATTTACTGTTCACAAAAAGAAAGTCTCAGGAGCAGGCTAGTGGCTACCTCAGCAATGAGCAATTCTGGGCTCTGTTGGAAGATACCAGCATCCCTAAGGTGGGAATGATGCAGGGGGAAGTATGTTTGTAAGTGGGAGAAGATATTAGTCAGAAGGCGAAAGGAGATTTCACTGTAGCCAACAAGGAAGCAGCATACACAGGACAAGTGTTTAGCTCTGTGTAGCCCATGGAGCCCTGACCATGATAGACATGGCATAGACTGATCAACCCCTGACACCCCTTCGAACCCCTTGCTGCTGTGGTGAGGAAGGCACCTTTCCCTCAGTTGTCCTTCCCTCATGTCTTTACTTCACTCTCATCCAGATAAATGGCTCATCTAATGATACTTTGTCCATCAGACATATTTTTCAATGATAATAGTTTTAGTGGGGGCGCCTAGCTGCCCTGGTCAGTGGAGCATGTGACTGTTGATCTCAGGATTGTGAGTCCGAGCCCCATGTTAAGTGTAGAGGTTACTCAAAAATAAAATCATCAAAAAAATATATACATATACACATATGTATATACACACATATATAGTGTTACAAGTTTAAATGTGTTCTTTACATGTGAGTAAGCAACTCAACTTTTTTTCCTCAGTAAGGGTCTCATTGAGGCTATGGGTTGACTGCTTTTGGTACTCCTGGTAAACTTTCCTTCAGTTTTATTAAACTTATGAGGCCTATGCTTAATATCACAACTATCATTCCTCTCAGTTCTGCTTTTCTGCTCATTTGAGGGATAAAAAAAGAAGTGCAAGTTCACGTAACTGTCAAATGAAAACTGCTGAACAAAGATGGTGATACCACAGAGATCCACTGGCTGGCGGGCAGTAGCACCGCCAAGGTTTGAAGTGTTTCATTCACTCGTATGAAAGTCTGCGTTTGTCCTAACATTTAGGGAACTTCTGACCTTGTCTGGAATAGGGGCACATGTCCTCTAAGTGGGGGCTGTGGCAGACCCATTGGCTCAAAGCCCCTTCTAACCTCCCTCAGGTGTAGCTTCCTGATCTGTGAGGGCTAAGAAAACTAGAGACAACCTTCCTGGATTTCCCTGAAGCCCTGCCAAGCAGAGGCACCTGTATGAAATTCAGAGGCGAGCCTGTGAAGGTAGCACTGAGGAATACAGGGTAGAGCTACACTGGAAGGTTGCAGTTGCTGGCAGGGGGTGGGGCATGGGGGGTGGTTCTACACTGGTTCCTAATGCCCCAGGTGTGTGGGAGGGTGGGCAGTGGCAGCGATGTAACTTCTGTTAAAACAGTTTTTTAGAACTCAGAACCCTTAGCTGCATTGCTCCTGGCTACTAACAACCCACCTGTTTCCCTCCTCAGAAATTCAGTGTACTCCTAATACTGTGTAATCAGTGCTTTTTTGCTTTTTGCCACTACAGTGGATGCTGTTGTCTGTAACTTAGAACACTGACTAGTAGGGGACTCTGTCCGGATCAAAGCTATTCAGCCTGGTCTCAAGGAGATGCATTGGGATATCCTTCTCTTCAAATCCCCTAAAGTTGTGACAAGTCTCCTGTGACTCTTCCTTCTAGTTAACTGTTCAGTTTCATATGCTCATGTGCTCCGATGTTCATTAGAGGGGTCCCGGCCTCCAGGCCTAACTGCTGATTTTTGTCTTGTTTGTTCATCCGGTTCCTTGAAGGGGCTCATCTGGACATCCAGCTGGACGCTCTTCCTTGACACGTTTGTGGCACTTCTCGCCCTGTCACTTGGATGTCTTTTAATAGCTGTTGCCACGAGAACAGAAACACCATGGGGAAATACCCACTTTGACTTCCATGACTCAAAATGAAAAAGTAAACACAAGTGCTCATCGATCCAGAGCTCACAATAGGGCATGCCATGAGAGCTCTCACTGGCTGAGGACACAGGATAATTCTCCATGTACTGACTAATGGGTATTATTAAAAGACAGAAAAAAGAAAGAACACCTATGTTAACTCTTCTTCAGGACTGTAATTCCTCATGTGAAAGGCATTATCAGCTTTGTACAGAACAATACTAAATAAACATAGTATACTTTTATTGTACAAAAAGGCAGATGGCAGAAGTTTGAATATAAGTACTAACAGCTGCCTAGAGAGGTTTTGTGTCAACAGCACTAACTAGATAGTGAAAGAAGGCACATGTACTAAGAAGAGACCCAAAGTGGCTAGCTCTGATTCTAAGACCAAATTCCAGTGTGTCTATGGGGGAGCGGTTCCCCACATCACCAAGCACCTTCCCGTGTTCACCAGCCTGAAAGCTCTGAGCTCTCTGAATCTTGCCCTTCTGGGTTTTTATGCAGGCTTCCTTACATAGGCATGATGGATTAAATCTCTGTCCATCCTTCAAATGACTTAGTATTCTCCCTCTTGCTATGTTCTCACTTACTGGCAGTCCCAAGTAAAGGGGACTGCAGGTCAAAGGCCCTGAGACTGGGAGGTGGACCAGAACCGCCCTCAACACCAAAGCCTGCCTGCGCCTCCCAGAAGCATGAGGAGGAGGGATTGAGCTTGACCAGGAGAGCAAATTTCTATCTAGATGACAGGGTGTTGCCATCATTCTGAGTGGCAACTTGAAAGGATACAGCTAGAGAGAGAGCATGAGTAGAGGGTTTCTGTTCTGAATAAGAGACATTTGAGTGCATCCTGACAATTGTTTGCAGGGCTGGTTCTTTTTAAGCAGTTATCCAAATAATTCTAGGACACATATTCCAAATGGGCACACTCCTCTACTCTAAAATCACAGACCAGCTGAAAGAGATCTTCCTATCTCCTCAAGAGAGCAAGGGATCAAACGCCAGCATGCTACTCGATGGGCCCATACAGAAAGAAACATGGGCTGGTCAGGAACTTTTTCTGCCATTGCATGTCTGACTTAAGAGCCAACACTCCAGAGCACATGGCATGTGCTAGGCACCTTTCGGAGCCACTTTACATGTATTAACTCCTTTACTCTTTACAATAGCCTATGCCCCTGGTAAATTATTGTCCCCATTTTAAAGATAAGGAAGCTGGGGCACCTGGGTGGCTCAGTTGGTTAAGCATCTGCCTTTGGCTCAGGCCCTGATCCCAGGGTCTTTGGATTGAGTCCTTGCCTGTCTCCTTGCTCAGTGGGGAGTCTGCTTCTCCCTCTGCCTGCTGCTCCCCCTGCTTGCATGCTCTGTCAAATAAATAAAATCTTATTTAAAAAAAAGAAGAGGAGGTAAGGAGGCTGAGGCTCAGAGGGGTTGTTGTGCCTGGGGTCACAGAGAAAGCAAGCAGCAGAGCTAGGACGGAGCCCCGACAGTGCACACTGCTTGCTGCGTCACTCATGTCCTTCACAGATGCTGTGGGAAGTTCCCCTCAGGAGGCTCAAGTGAGCCCAAAGAACAGCACACTTTCTGCTCACCTGGGAAGAGGCAGCTTATGGAATTGCTCCTCTTGATTTGCAGCTATATTAAAAAGCTGAAGCACTAAGTACCAATCGCAACCTTCAGACGCTCTTTAAAACCAAAAAGCAAGACAGCTGTCCTCCAAGGTGAGAATCTGGTCATTTAGTAACAGGCCCCATCTGGCCCTTGATCTGTGTAAACTCTGACTTCATCCCCTTAAGCCTTGGCCAGAAACTACAACCGGTGTCTGTACGATACGAAAAGCTGGAAATGTCCAGGTCAGAACGGGACGTGTTTCTTCAGAGGCCCCAGAACCTGGAAACTAAGGCTTCCAGTATGAGCTTGTCGGATAATTTTTCATAAGAGGCTTCTAAATTCCCTAATTGTGCTGGAATGTGGTGTCACTGAAAATGAGATTATATAAAAGAAAGGGTGGATGATGGTCGAGGCCTGGGCAAGTGCCCCACACAGGGACTTTCTCAATAATTCTATGGACTAGGGCATTCTTCCAGCATGGGTCTTGGTTTATAGATGCTCCGTTAAGGCCTGTTGATCTAGTTGTTCTAAGAAGACTTAATTTTATGGAGGTATATAGCAAAACTACCCACTTTTTCCTGAGCCTTGCTAGTGTTGAATAGGAAGCATCCAGAAACAGCAGGACCTCAGTGACTGCCCTGCAGAAGCTTGGCCCACCAGAGCGGGCCTACCCTGCCTCAGGAGATCAGGCTGGCTAAAAGCTGCTAGAACAAAATCCATTCAGCTCCCCTTCAGGTGATCCCCTAGAAAAGCTCTGTAACCTGGAACTACCTGGAACCACCACTGCAGAACACAAGAGAGGAAGAAAGGAACATGCAGATCCTAGCAGAAATACTGTATTCATTTTGAGGACTGCTATGTTTTAAGGCAAATGTCACACACACACACACACACACAAAACAGTCAGAGATGAACAGTATTTACAACAACATGTTAGAAGAGTGGGGGAGATAGCTTCAGACAGTGAGAAAGTAGGATTTTCCCCAGCCTGGTCTGAAAAACAAGGAGGCACACAGCACCTCCTTCCTCCCAGAGGAAGGGGAGCTATCGTATGGGATTTCATATAGAAGCGCCCCTCTTGGGCCCAGCACTCTGCCTACTGCCTTGCCAGGTTTGGGACAGAGGAGGCGTGCTCATGAGATGGGCAGCTCTAATTCTAACGTTTTGTGAAACTTACTTTTAGACATAGGAAAATCAGTTTGCAGAAGCCACAACACTGTGGTTAGGTCACTTCTATCCAAATCCAAAACTTTCTTGGATGAGAGCTAAAACAACATGGAGACACACATACATATATGCATTTGTGTGCAAATAGAGCCATAGATATGTGGGAGAAGGAAAGACAGCAGAGGCAAAGGCAGAATGTTCACTTGCAATTTGGGATCAAACAATGTGATTGTTTCCCCTTTCAAAATAGAAGGGGGATCAGCAAGGAGCCAGAGTGTCAAGGTTTCCAGGCAGCTCTCCGCTCAGTTCCTGGTCCCTCTTGGCCTCACAGAGGATGGGAGTGGGTGGACTGGTTTAAAGAGATTTGGAGGGAGCTGGGCCTTCCCACTGGCCAGGCCAGCTCTAAGCCCAGGGCTCTTCCCCACTCCTTCCACTCTGGCACACACCCCAAAAGGAGGGGCTTGACTGCCTCTGTCCCTGCCCTCCCATTCTCAACAGCACCAGAAACACATCTCCACAGCGTGTTCCTTTTCTGCAGGGCCTGGGGATGTCCTGGGAACTGTTAACGGCCTGCTGTGAGGTGGATGGCCCGTGCCGGGGACCTGGGAGTCACGGGGAAGCCAGGGGCCCAGAAACGTGCTGCAGATGGGATGGTTCACTCAGGAGGAGCTGAACAACCAGGAAGAGGTTGCACTCGATACTGGCAAATACCTATGAAGAGAACAGGCTGCATGGCAGAGTTGCGACTGCATGCAGAGACCAAAGTTCTGCTCAGAGACGCTATCTTTACCAGGAGCACAAGGCCTCTAGGAAGAAAGGTCTCACTTGGGTAAAACATAAGAAGAACGTATGTCGTTAGCACTTGCCATCCAAGAAATGAATGGGTTGTTTTCACGGATTCACTCAGTTTGCCTCACCAAATCCCTCTGACGTAGGTAAGAGGCAGATGACATTAGCCCCATTTTACAAATGGGGTGAAGTGAGGCCCAGGACTCGCGGCAGGTCACACTACGGAGAACCATCAACAGCCACAGTGAACGAACATTCTTGTGCTTTTCAGTCTCCCCGTCCCTGGCAACACTGGTCTTCTGGATAAAGCCCCCTCACCTGGTTTCAGACCAAGTCGGCAGGTATCTGCAGGAATGGGGACATTTGGTTTCCAGTCTTAAACTTTTCATCTACTGGCAGGAAAAGAAACCCAGCCCACAGCAAATTAGCCAAAGCCAGGAGACCTGGGGACCTGGCAATGGGGCACCCCACCCCAGTTAGTAAGTGGGTTTATGTGTTTTCATTTTTGTTTTTGTTTTGCAAAGTGCAGCATTTTAGGGGGCTAGCTGAATTCTAAGAATGGATTAATGAGCCAGCAGGTCCTGAATATGAAGATCATGGAGGAAAAGTCCCCTCTTGGGCCTGGTTGGGGGATAAAGCTACAGTGTTGTCAGAGGCCAGGTCCTGGAAGCAGAAAACTTCCCTGGGGCTGGAATGAGATTGAGGATGACTGCGTGTACCTGTGTGTGTGTGTGTATCTGTCCTGACAGAGTGCTTCCCTTACCCTTGCTGGCTGCATCCCCCCTCCTTTCTCTGACCTCAGCATTTAAACTGTTTACTTAATGCTACTGACCAGAGACCCCCACAGTGCTAATGGGGTCTGTAGTAGTTCCAGCTGAACAATGTGCTGAACCTCCAAGCCCACCAGTGACTCAGAATCAGCCACACCTCCAAGTTAGAAATCTCTCAATACCTCAGGTACCAGCTCAGTGAATTCCAGTCACAGGTAAGAATTTGGGAATTTTTCCAATCACTCTGGCTCACGAGGCTGCATGACAGAGGACTGTAAAACCCCTAGTTTGCCCCGAAAGACCGCAGGGCAGAGCTGCCTGCGCGCAGTGAAGGGCACCTGTGCGTTCTTCCAGGCCGCAACTACCCCGTCCCGGGGAGCCCGATCTGCCTCCAGCCTGCAGCTCCAGGACGGGTTTCCAAAGCACACACAGTTGCACCTGTACACGGATCAAGCCATATGGCAGAGCGCCCCGGTCTCCGGTAACCAGTTCCCGCTGGGAAGCGCGATGCCTGCACGGAAACATAATCCTCGAACCCTTGACCGGGCCAAAGCATTGCACGGGCCTAAAAGTTGGTGAGCAGGAGGCCCGCGCCCCCTGGCCGCCCTCACACGGCGGGGCGCCACCGCCGGCGGGCACGCCCGGGGCCAGCCCCCTCACAGAACCGACTCCTTGGATTCCAGCTCGGGGGCGCTGGCTGCGGGGCCGGCGGGGTTCTGGTGTGTCACCAGAGGCGACGTCTCCTCCTCCGATTTGCAGTTGGGGACAGCCTCCACCTTCACTTCGCTCAGCTCCTGCTCGCCTGGCTTCCCGGCCTTCTGATTGAGGTGGTGGAGAATGCCGGCGCCCAGCGCGTCCCCTTCCACGTTCACCACCGTGGTGGTGCGGTCCCTGCGGGGGAAGAAAAGGCAGGCCTTGCCGCCGCTGCCGCACAGCAGCCTGGGCCTCACTTTACTCGAAACTGTTTCGGTCAATATTTCTCACTCTCAGGAAAGTAACAGACCCTGATTGTGGAAAACCTCTTGTGTAAGCCCCAGAAATCAAGAAGAGAAGCATCAAGAAAACAAAAGTCGGGACACCCGGGTGGCTCAGTTGGTTGGATGACTGCCTTCGGCTCAGGTCATGATCCCGGAGTCCCGGAATCGAGTCCCACATCAGGCTCCCAGCTCCATGGGGAGTCTGCTTCGCTCTCTGACCTTCTCCTCGCTCATGCTCTCTCTCACTGTCTCTCTCTCTCAAATAAATAAATAAAATCTTAAAAAAAAAAAAAAGATGAAGCTAATTACTTAAAAAAAAAAAAAAAAAAAAAGTCACCCACCCACACTTCACAACTCCCAGTGAGTCCAGTAACTCCTTTCTATGGATGTCTTCTATGCGGAGGAGACACCATCTATGAGGGTCACGCACAGCTGGGACAGACAGTGTAGACTGGGTTTCAGACCCAACTTCTCCCCCGATTAGCAGTACACTATGGGAACACCCCTTCTTCTTCTCTCATCACTGCATCTCTGCTGAATGTTCAACTTTGCCTGTATTCTGTGGCAGTTGGCAAACACCATCTCATAGCACTGTCCTTTCCAGAAGCTTGTCTTCCCACAGGTTAGTCCAATAACCACTCTCTCTTCTGAGGCTCAGAGCAAGCACTGTGCCCATTTGGCAGAAAGGGAGAAAAGTGTGAACTTGCCTGCCAGCACCAGAAAAGCTAAGGGCTGTGTAAGCAGAGGCTGTGGGGTGGTGAATGGTTCACGTGACTTCAGGTCTCTACTAGGCCATCTGCCTGGTGCCCTGTTGTCTCTGTTTTTGACTAACAGTCTCTTAGAGGCCTGCCTTCCTCAGACAGAAGCAGCTGGCTCTAACACTCTGCTCCAGTCCTGTCCAACACACCAGCTCAGGGACCGAGTTCCCTCTAATGAGCTGTATAGACAATGCAGGTCTCCATTTCACCCTCCTTGTTCTGAAGGATTCTGAGAAGTCCCTGAAAATTTCTAGGGCTTACACAAGAGGTTGGAAACCACCATTCCCAACCACAATGGGCAGAGCCACGAGCCCAGGGCCAGACTCTAGTGTTTAGGTGATGCCATGCCTGGCTGGGGCTAGCCTGGAAGGCAGTGTCTTTTTTCACTAATGTTTACTGTATGCTCTACCACAAGCCTGGAACTCTTCCATGCACTGTGGATATGCTATCTTATTTCATCTCCAACCCAGTTCTGGTGTAGGTTCTATTATTATTCCCATTTGACAGGTGAACCAATCAAAGTCCAGAACAGTTCCTATCACACAACTAGTAAATGGTAAATCTGGGATTTGAACCCAGGTACCTGGACTCCAGGGCTCATTTTCTTACTCATATGCTCTACTGCCCAACATTAGCACCTCAGGTGACCTTCCCTATAAAACAAGTATTATTCATACCTAAAGAGGGTATCAAATGACTCAAGGAGTCCACACTCAGAATCAACACTCACTGTTCTATGCCTCTACATGAGCCCTGGTGATGGTGGCCTGAATCACATCTCCTTTGTAACTCCTCCTCCCCTGAGCCCAATCCACTCACATCAACTGGGTTCATCTCCACTTCCCTTGATGAAATCACTCCTTGCATGTTTCAGGCCAAGGGCAATCATTCCCAAAGGCTCACTCCTCCAATGGCTATGACTCTTATGCAGCCAACAATCTCCATTAGACCCTGGCCCCTGCCTTGGGCCTGCACTGGGGGCCCAGCCTGGGTCTTGGACTCCCATTTTCCTGGATGCTCTAACAAAGTTCTCAGTAATGACATTTCGTGGTCATTTATGGGCCGTTGACCCTTATACTGTTTAATTTTTCCTAAATTTTGTCTTGCCTGGGACACCTGTGTGGCTCAGTTGGTTAAGGGTCTGCCTTTGGCTCAGGTCACGATCCCAGTCCTGGGACCAAGCCTGCATCGGGCTCCCTGCTCAGTGGAGAGGCTGCTTCTCCCTCTGCCTACTGCTCCCTCTGCTTGTGTGTGTGCTTTCTCTTTTCTCTCTCTGACAAATAAATAAACAAAATTATAAAATTATGTCTTGCCAGCTCAACTCCTTCACAAGGCATGTCTGAAGTATCTCTTCTCCCAGACACAGTGGGATGCCAAGCTCCTGGGGAAGGTGCCACAGACTTTCTTTTATTCACTGACCTTAGGACTTGCTACTTACACAATCCAGTCCACAGCCAGGATCAGAGAAAGGTCATGAGTGGGCAGGCCGATGGCCTCCAGGATAATGGCGATGGTGAGGACCCCTCCAGCTGGTACGCCTGCTGCCCCGACACTGGATGCTGTGGCTGTCACTCTACAGGATGGCACAGAAGACTAGCCATTAACACAGAGCATGGTGTGGGCACAGAGAAACGCAAAATATGGCGGCTATGGCTTCGAAACCAAAAATCACACAACCCTAGATGCTGCCAGCTGAGCCCTTCAGAGATGATTCACTCTCTTCAAGTAATGAATTCATGCTGTCATTTTCCAAATGGGACCTCCCCAAGTCATGGTAAGATTGGTATTCATGACGTGTTTCAAAGGAAATCACACACACAATGAAAAACCCCTCAAGTTTTGACCCAGACCTAAGGATGAAGAATAATGAACTTACAGAATCGTGAAAATCTGTCCTGCCTTCAGCTCGATGTTGTTGAGCTGGGCAATAAACACCGCGGCCACACACTGGAAGATGGCTGCCCCATCCATGTTCACAGTGGCCCCGATGGGGAGGATGAACCTGCTGATCCTCTTGTCCACACCGTTGTTTTCCTCAATGCACTTCATCATGGAGGGGAGGGTTGCTGAGCTGGAAAGGGAGAAACGGCCAACCGTGACAACAGTCCTTTCCAGCCTGGCTAAGAGAGTACTCAGCGCAGACCCAGACACAGAGCAGTTAGCATCATCCTAATGTCTGTTTTCTTTCCCCTTGAAAAAAGAGAAAAATTGGAATTGTTTCAAACCTTCTGTCATGGACACCTGGGTGGCTCAGATGGTTAAGCATCTGCCTTCAGCTCAGGTCATGATCCCAAGGTCCTGGGATTGAGTCCCACATTGGGCTTCCTACTCAGCAGGGAGCCTGCTTCTCCTTCTGCCTCCCTTTCTCTCTCTCATGAATAAATAAAATATTTTTTGAAAAAAAGTTTTCAGTCACAATGTGCAGTAATGTCAATTCCTGAAGTATTCAAAATGGGACCCTCTAGATTTACCTGTTACGTTATTTACTTAGATACACCTGTTCCAAATATTTCAAGAAACACCATATTGCCTCATGGTGCGAAATGTTCTCAAGACAACAAAGAACTGTTTATTCCATATGTGCATCTCCTCTCTTGAGTTGTTCCTCTCCCCGCCTCCCTCCCCACTGGAAGTAAAAGGCAAACTATGCCTTTTTTTCCTTTTTGGCCAAGAAGTGGCAATGGCTGTGAGAGGCTGGAGAGGGACTGTGTTCCTGGATAACTGGAAGAATAAGTCCTACACTCTCCAGCCTGCCCCGTGGGAGGCTGCCACAGCTGAGAAGCAGATTTGTCTCTAAGCCACAGAAACTTACCTCCCTAATTCTTTTTACCACCCCAGCACGGCATCACAGAAATAGCCACTGAGGATGGGAGGGAACATGCAGTAGAGAAACAAAAACCAAATCTGGTACTGCAATGTGCTGCCGTCCTTTAATACTTTTCCTTCTTCCTTCCTTTCTTCCTCCCTTCCCTCCTTTCTTCCCTCCTTCGTTTCTTTCTTTCGGATTTTATTTATTTATTTGAGACACACAGAGAGAGAGGACAAGTAGGGAGAGCAGCAGGCAGAGGGAGACGCAGGCTCCCTGCCGAGCAAGGAGCCTAATGCAGGGCTCCATCCCAGGACCCTGGCATCGTGACCCTCGATGAAGGCAGATGCTTAACCAGTTAAGCCACCCAGGCACCCTTTTGAAAGTTTTCTTTAAACACACCTGGAAAGCCCAATTTTTTGGAAGGATTTCCAGTAATGACAAAGTGCATCTTTTGTACTAAATTAGATAATCCCACAATACTGTGGACTCCCAGAGAGCTAAGCACCTGTTCCTCACCATGATACCTTGGTCTTATTTTGTGATTCATGCATTTAGAGGGAGAACTGGGCAGGCATCATTCTAGAAACTTCCCTGTAAGGAGTTCTGAGGTAAGCGATTGCTTTCTTTCACTCAGACAAAGGTCTTAGTAATTGGGGTGAGGACCCACAATTGGGTTAAACAATGATCTGACCTCTAAGGAGCAAGAAGGAAAAGGGAATGAGACGATCCCGAATTCTGGCAATCCCAGAAACCCACTTCCATAGAAATATGCGGCTGGACTCACCTGGTTCCACATCACTATGGCTCAGAGCAGCTGAGAGCACCCGACTCACCTGGAGCAGGTGGCAAACGCTGTTGCAAATGGTGTGAGGAGGCCCAGGAGGAACCTGAATGGGTTTTTTCGTGTGAAAACAAAATAAATAAGTGGAAGAACAATTCCTCCATGAATAAAATGGCCCAATATAGATGTGAAGATATATTTTCCAAGGCTGGTCACCAGCACGATGATGTCCTTCATTTCCAAAATCTTGCTTCCAACCAGGAACATGATGCCCACAGGTACATACCTAGGGCATGAGCACAGGTACTTGTCAGTAAGAGTGATGTGATGATGGGCCCAGGAGACCCAGGCCCTTCCTGATACCCAGCACGGGGCCTTTCAACTAAGTGGTCTTCGTTTGTCCCTAGGATGATTCTAAGGGTGCCTGGCTGGTTCAGTCAGGAGCACACACAACTCCTGTTCTCACGGTGGGGAGTTTGAGACCCAAATGGGGCATGGAGCCTACCTAAAAAAAAAAAAAAAAGGAAGATCTCTCTAGAATGATCCTGAGGAACTGAAAAGGATGGGCCCATTTTATAGGCTGTGAAACTGAGTAAAATTAACATGATAAATCACCATGGGTCATAGCATCAGGACCAGAACCCAGATTTCTTTCCCCTTGGATATGTTATGCTCTTTAAAAAAATTTTTTTTTATTTTAAGATTTTATTTATCTATTTGACAAAGAGAGAGAGGGAGAGACCACAAGCAGGGTAAGAGGCAGGGGGAGAAGCAGACTCCTTGATGTGAGGCTCGATCCCAGGACCCCAGGATCATAACCTGAACCGAAGGCAGATGCTTAAACGACTGGAAATATTATGTTCTTAAGAGAGGAATGCTACCAACCACATGGGCTGCCAAGTGGAAAGCCGAGGAACTCAAGATCAAAGCCTCTGGAACTGAGAATTTGACTTTCAGCCTTGGTCAGTCTTGTTCCGAGAACTTAGAAACACAAAAGACTAACACCTATTTTGCAGAATTGCTGTGATACAGAATTGAGCCAAAGCTGGGACTTTTGTTAAGTTTTCAGTTCTTTGTGGTTTGGAAAACATGATTCCGTGGGAAAAAGTCATTAACAATGACCCTCAGGGAACACTCCTCGAATGTGAAGATTTTTTTAATGGTGAGACAGGAAGAAGAAAGGGAAGGAATGAACTATGGGAGCTACAAAACCCCATAAGTCAGCTGTTTTGAATTTAATATAAATTTAGGAAGAATTTTATAACCATTGACTTTATTTGTAAGTTTCAATCACATAGATAATAATATCACAAATTTGAGAGAGTTCAAAAGGACGAGTCAAGTGTCCCTTCTACATTTGCCTCCCGAGAACTTAGTTTCCTTCCCTAGAGATAGCCACTGTCACTGGTTTCCTGAATTTTCTTTACAGAGATATTCTAAGCAGTGTTATAATGTTAAATTTCATAGAGCCCATAAATGCATTCTCCTTTCAAAAAATTAAAATACAGGCTAGGCCCAAATCCTCTTTCGGCACTCATGTCAGACCACTCCTTAGACCACTCCCACTTGCTATGCATTTAGGTACATCCGTATGTATATAAATCTTTTTTTTTTTTTTATTTGTTTGTTAGAGAGAGAGAGAGAGATTGAGAGTGCGCACCAAGCACAGGCAGACAGAATGGCAGGCTAGAGGCAGAGGGAGAAGCAGGCTCCCTGCCGAGCAAGGAGCCCGATGTGGGACTCGATCCCAGGACTCTGGGATCATGACCTGAGCCGAAGGCAGCCGCTTAACCAACTGAGCCACCCAGGCGTCCCCGTATGTATATAAATCTATATATTCATTTTGAACCTCACATTATATCTCTGAGATCTTTTTATGTCAATACATGGAAATCTACCTCATTTTGTCTTTAAGTTGTCGCAAAACATGCATAACATAAAATTTATCATTTTAACCTTTTTAAAGTGTGCACTTTAGTGGTTTCAAGTACATTCATATGGCTGTAGAGCCATCACCAATATCCATCTATCCATGTCCTGTATGCTTCCATGTCCTATACTGAAACTACATATTCACTAAACAATAACCTCTTGTGTCCCCAAATGGTTCCTGGGATAACCCCCAGTGGTTCCACAATAACCCCACTTGCGTCCCAGTGGTTCCTGGGAACCACTGTTCTGTTTTCTGTGTCCATGAATTTGACTATTCCAGGTACCTCTTGTAAATGGAATCATACAATATTTGCCCTTTTGTGACTAGCTTATTTCACATAGCATCATGTCTTCAAGGTTCATTCATGTCAGAATTCCATTCTTTCTTAAGGCCGAATCATATTTCATTGTATGTATATATCACGTTTTTCTGACCCTTTATCGATGGACATCTGGGTTGTTTCCACCTTTACCTTTTTCTTTTTAAATATTAGCCTCAAAACTGAAATACTGTACATCATCTTGCCATTGTTCTGCTGATGAACCTCCAGACTGTTCCCAGGTTTGCATTACAAACAATGTTGCAAGCAGTCTCTTTGTGCCTACCTCGCTGTGTTCTCTAGGTAGAGATACCAAGAAGTGAATTGGTGAGTTATGGTGTGTGTATATTTTAAATTTTAGTAGATTTCAACAAATTGTTCTCTAAGGTAGCTCTTTGAATTCATAGTCCCACCAGCTGTCCAAGAGAATAATCTTTTCCCTGCACCACTGCTTCTGATTCAGGGATGACTTTGCCCATGGGACATTTGGCAGTATCTGGAGATATTTTTGGTTGTCACAGCTTTGGGGAAGGGGTCACTAGCATTTAGTGGATGGAGGCCAGGGATGCTTCTAGACATCCCACCCTTTGCTCAAAACTATCCTCACTCTTATTAATGCCTGATAAGACCAAACTTCTCATTTTCCTAATCCTAATAAGTTGGGCATCTCTTAAAATGTATATTGATCATTCAGGTTTCCTCTTCTATGAATTGCCTGCTCACCTACTTTGTCTAATAGTATATTCAGTCTTTTTTCTTTTTCAACAACCAGAACTCCTTGCATTAGTGCTTCCCAGATGATCTTTGGTGTATTTTTATCCAGCTGATCATGGGTCAATATTCTTATCATGGGTCAATGTCTTATAAAAGACAACAGAAATAAAATATTAGAAAAGTGGTCAGGTGCTTGGATGTTGCAGCAATATGAAATTGCTACAGAAGTTTGTAAATGCTTACTCTTAATTTCCCTATAAATCTCATTGCAGACAGATAAATAGTTTGTGAACTGGTAGCAGTCCTCCAGGAATTGATGCTTTCAGATATGTGTGTGTACATATATACATTATATGTAAATATATATAATTTTTTTTCAGTAATTGTCCTCTTTTGTTCAATGTATCTTTTGTAAGCAAACATTTTGTATTCTGATGTAGTCAGATTTAGCAGCTTTTTATGGCTTTTACTTTTTGCATTCATTTAGGAAGAGTTTCCATACCTCTATGTTTTCTTCTAATAATTTAGGACACTCCCCTCTTCCCTTCTTCCTTCCTCCTTGGATAGTTTAATGTGTGAGTTGGCACCCTGAGTTTTATTGGAACAATCATGTTCATTCATTTATAAATAGTCTATAGTTGCTTTCATCCTATAATGGCAGGGTTAGTAGTTGTGTCAGAGACCACAAGGTCTGCCAAGTTTGCTGAGCCTGTATTTAAGCCATTGAGGCATTATTTCGGAGGCATTATTCCTGTCCTGTGAGCAGGACAGGCAGGTGCTTTGACATTTTAGTGGGTAATGAGCAAAGAAAAGAAAGCAGAAAGAGCTGCTATTGGAGATCCCTCTCAAACCTGGTTGAGATCCTTTAACCAGGTAAGTCATTTTACACCCCAATTCTGTGTGACATATACTTGGCTGGGCAACAGATCTCCAAGGGGAGCCAGACACACAGCAGGGTCTGCCTGACCGAACACCTGGTTATGTAACTAGTATATCGATTTGAAGGAATGACTATAAATTGGTTTTCAGATTGAAAACAAATGTCTTAACATAGGAACATCACTTTCTTGCATAATTTCCCTTAATCCAAACGTTGGGAGGATTTTAGACTAAAAAAAAAAAAATAATAAGACAGGAAAAGAATCTGACATGTGATGAAAATACTTTTTCCTTTCTGAAAAATATTTTTCTGCTCAGAACAACAACAGTCATATGAACAGTCATGTTTGCAAATGATGGAGTCAGACTCTGGAATTTTTGGTTGAGGAAGATAAACACCACCACCAGTGGGGGCTCTGGACTTGGCCTCCCACTCAATTCCAAACTTTACTACCAAATTCCAGGCTTCTCTCCTGAGATGGTTAAGGGTTGCCAATAAGGAAAATGCTTCATGTACGAAAGGATACTCTATGTTTCTGGACAATATACAAAAAGAAGCTAAAATGCATAGCAGTTTGGCCCAAGTAAAACAGCAAGGTAAAACTTTTAAGGGATGGGCACTGGGATTGGTAGGCTTTTTGATTAGTCTCTTTGAGACCTCTGGTCAAATTTTTACTTGTTAGCCAGAAATCAATCCATTGGTTTTTATTAAACAACTGTGCTTTTATTGATGTTCCATAAAGAAATATTTATGTAAAAGGAGACCATTCCAAGTTTATGTATGCATGGAGTAAAAATGAATTTGTCTTCCATGCTGTGAAATATTATAGGAAGGGGCCCCTTTGAAGCTTGAAGTTGACTGTTTTAAGATAAATAAACCTTATTTTATGCAGCAGGTAGCATACTTACTGAGTTCATTGCCCTACAAGATGATCTAGGCATCCTATATGATATGGATAATGGTGGAACCTCATAACTAAATCGATTACCAGGGATAGAACCATAACGGGTCACTGTGGGTGCTGAAGAAGGGACTGGTAATAATGGCACATTCTTGATTCTCTGAGGGCCTGGACAAGAGGAAGAACTGTCTCCACCTCTACCACCCCCTGTATCAAGTCCGGCCCATGGTGCATCAACCACAGGCTGGGTGGCCCCACAGGGCTGACCTAAGATAGCAGACTTGGGCTCTTTTCTGGATGGCAAGAGAGAGGAGAGGGAGAGTAGCAGGCAGGCCAAACTTACCACATAATCCATGACACCAGCACCATCGTCGCCTCGTTGAAGGCATTAAAGAAACGGATGAGCTCTTCTCCTTCAGAGCCAAGTTTCTTTAGGGCCACTCCTAACACCAGTGCAAAGAGGACCAATCCTAAAATGTTCATCCCTTCGATCTCGGTGCCAATGGGGATCTATAGGATCGCAGGGGACAGAGGGTCTAAGTTTACAGCGGATGAGTGAGAATTCAAGTAGAGGTTACACAGTAACTTCAAACTGTTACTTTTATTTTATCAGGTAGCATTTTAAAGGCAGGACTTGAATTCAAGACCCTGAGATCAAGACTTGAGCTGAGGTCAAGAGTTGGATGCTTCACCGGCTGAGCCACCCAGACGCCCCCAAAGGGTTGCTTTTAAAAGAAAAGCTGGCTAATATAATGTTGTATGTCAACTACACTGCAGTAATAACTATAAAAAAATAAATTAAAAAGAATTAAAGAGCTGGTTGGTGAAAAGTTCTTTCACATCGAGATTGTAACTGTGCCTCCCAAATGTCAATAAATCTTTTGTGGCTAGACTGTTACAGTGGTCTCCTACCTGAAAAATTTCACAAAAGGTTCTCAGGATATTCTTTCCTGAGTCACTGACTTAAAATAAAATATATAGATATACTATATTCCTTTTTTTTTTCCATAATGCTCAATCTCACTACTATAAGCATGTATTGGACAAACATTTTATTCCATCAAAGTACATGAAATTCTGAACAGGAAACATACATCAGCATGGTAAAAAGAGAAAGAGCATTTTTTACCATAGATCTGAGTTCTAGTCCCAGCTCTGGGACTAGATAACTTCTCTGACCTTGCAAGATGAAGTAAATTGGACTAATTCGTAGCTTTCGACTTTTTTTTTTTTTTTAAAGTACAACTTCTCCTCAAAGAAAGGCTGGTAAAGCACAGAGCCCCTCAGCCCTGAGAAGCTGTGTGGGGTGGGGAAGGGGCAAAGTACTTTCTTCTTCCCATGACAGCTCTGTAGCAGGACCAAATAATCCTTGAGGTCCCTTGTCCCTTCCAGCTCTATCGTGAAGGCTGGGATCTCACCCAGTGTCCAGCCATTAATAGCTACTCAAAAAATATGTGTGAGTGAATGATGGCTATAGTGAGTTAAGCCTCTGAGACAAATTCCATGTGTAGAGATGGGTTAAATCACCTATTTGTTATATTTCAGAACAGCAGAAGGGGTGTTATAAAATATTTTTTGAAGAAAGGGACATCAGTTCCAATTTGACGAAATGGATCTGCTGAAGATTCCAATGCTGCCGATGTTGGCCTTTGGCCACGTTGCTAAGTAACCTAAGGAGCAAACCTAATCTATGTTTTCCAGATAGTTCCTTCAAACCCCAGAGTTTTCAGCCCTGCTGAGAAGAAGATGCATCATGTATGCTCCCTCAATTAAAAAGCATTATTTGCTTTGTAAGTTATTTGCCACAAGTGATCTTATAAAGAGCTTTACCTTCTCACGGGTTATATTTCCAGAGCTGGTATTGTGGATCACCTCTCTATAATCAGTTGCATACTGGGAACAAGAGGAAGAAGAAGACATTGTCAGTTCATAGGTAAAGGCCAACCAGAGAAACTGAGAAAGGACTGTTGGACCTCTTGCTATTCTTATTCACTCTGAGTGTTCTAGGAATTCCTCACTTGGTTGGCCTGACAAGGGCCTCTAAGAACTACACCAAAGTTACTTAAGACCAAGGCAGCATACACCCCAAGAGGCCTCTGAGTTATCTAGGGACTCATACCATTAGGGACAATGATTTGGAGGAGAAGGTCTGCACAATTTCATGCTGATAGTTTGATATTTCTAACAGCTGACATGTTATACTATTTGACTTTTGGCATTAATTTCATAATGTTCCACTCTGTTCCAGAACTTACTTGAGCCTGAATGCTTTTCAGCACCTACTTTTTTTTTTTTTTTTAAGATATATCTATTTGAGGGGCACCTGGGTGGCTCAGTGGGTTAAGCCTCTGCCTTCGGTTCAGGTCATGATCCCAGGGTCCTGGGATCGAGCCCCACATCAGGCTTTCTGCTCTGCAGGGAGCTTGCTTCCTCCTCTCTCTCTGCCTGCCTCTCTGCCTACTTGTGATCTCTGTCAGATAAATAAAGAAAAAATTTAAAAAAAAAGATATATCTGGGGTGCCTGGGTGGCTCAGTGGGTTAAGCCGCTGCCTTCGGCTCAGGTCATGATCTCAGGGTCCTGGGATCGAGTCCCGCATCGGGCTCTCTGCTCAGCAGGGAGCCTGATTCCTTCTCTCTCTCTCTGCCTGCCTCTCAGTGTACTTGTAATTTCTCTCTGTCAAATAAATAAATAAAATCTTTAAAAAAAAAAAAGATATATCTATTTGAGAGACAGAGAGTAAGAGTATGAGCTAGGGTAGGGGTAGGGGCCAAGGGAGAGGGAGAAGCAGACTCCCCTCTGAACAGGGAGCCTAATGCAGGGCGATCCCAGGACCCCATTATCATGATCTAAGTCAAACACAGACACTTAACCTACTGAGCCACCCAGGTTCCCCTCAGCATCTACTTCTGATCTTTCTAATCTGCTTGGTTCCCACTCTCCAAAGCAAAGGATATGTTTTTTTTTTTTTTTTTTTTTTTTTTTTTTTTAGATTTTATTTATTTATTTGACAGAGAGAAATCACAAGTAGATGGAGAGGCAGGCAGAGAGAGAGAGGGAAGCAGGCTCCCTGCTGAGCAGAGAGCCCGATGCGGGCCTCGATCCCAGGACCCTGAGATCATGACCTGAGCCGAAGGCAGCGGCTTAACCCACTGAGCCACCCAGGCGCCCCAAAGCAAAGGATATGAAACAAGATGGTGTCTTCTGGTTAAGTCTTGTGGAAGATTCACTTATCAGAAGTGAAATGACTTTCCAAACTTGGGTCCTACAATCGACCTCACATACTTTTTTTTTTTTAAGATTTTTATTTGTTTATTTGACAGATCAGAAGTAGTAAGAGAGGCAGGCAGAGAGAGAGAGAAGGCACTCGGGGGTCTACCTATGGCAGAATACACAACTGAATGGAGTCTCTTAGAAAGTGCCTTTCCTGACCTGTTCTAAGGACACCTGGTTCCGGACTGTTAAGAGGAGCCCATTACGGGGTACTGCTTTGTGCCTGCCTTTGATGCGGTCTGGTCTCTTTCACCTTTGATTTATCAGGCTTTCAGACAAGCAGAGGTGTTCAGCTGTCCTGTGATTACCAGTGATGGGAAACAAAACCCACCCCATGCCTTCTGTGACAGGCACTGAAAACCTCATAAACCTTTTATTTTTTTTTCCTACCTTACATTATATATATAAGACACAACTGTGCTTATATGCAGATTTTTTTAAAATTATTTATTTATTTATTTATTTGAGAGAGAGCGAGCACAAGCGGTGGGGAGGGGGCAGAGGGAGAGAGAGAAGCAAACTCTCTGCTGTGCAGGGAGCCTGATGCTGGGCTCTATCCCAGGTCTCCAGGATCATGACATGAGCAGAAGGCAGCCGCTCAACCAACTGAGCCTCCCACACACCCAGCAGAATTTTTTTTTTTTTTAAAGAGAGAGATTGAGGGAGAGGCTGTAAACAGAAACAGAAGAGTCTGCTTGGAAAAGGCAATGAGATTAGTCCACCTAATCTAGACCTTTATTCTCCTTCTGCTTATAAAGCATGGCTAGGGCATGTTACTCGCAGTCTTGCCAAAATTAGGTAAAACTAGAAACAACTTGAATGTCTATCAATAAGGGACAGACAGAATAAAATTATGATATGCTCACACAGTGGAATAGGGCCATTAACATTATGCAGAAGGGTATTTACCAACATGAAAAAATGTTTATAATATGCTGCCTTAAAAAAGAGGTGAAAAATAATGTGTAGTATGTGTACATACCAACAGATATGTAATACAGTTGTTTTTATTTCTAACACGTGTGTGTGTGCACATGTAGAGAAAAAATGTATCTGAAGGATGTGTACCAAAATGTTAATGGGTATCTCTAGGCTGTGATTATGAGTGATTTTTAATTTTTTCCATGTTTTTGCACTTTATTTTTTATTTATTAACTTTTTAAAAGATTATTTATTTATTTCTTTGACAGACAGAGATCATAAGTAGGCAGAGAGGCAGTCAGAGAGGAAGGGAAGCAGGCTCCCTGCTGAGCAAAGAGTCTGACTTGGGCTCGATCCCAGGATCCTGGGATCATGACCTGAGCCAAAGGCAGAGGCTTTAACCCACTGAGCCACCCAAGCACCCTTATTTTTTATTTTTTACATATGCATATATTACCTCTATAATCAGAAAAAAAGATAAAAGTATATTTTTCAAACATTATAAAATATTTAAGAGACCCCAAAATGTGATTTAAGAGTATTTCTCAGGTGATATGAAAAATGGTGGAACCAGTGGGATATTTTAGAAAACCTTCTTGTTTTTGTTGTTGTTGTTATTTCACTTTGGTTTTTTACTCCAGGGTCCACGCTATAAAAATTTAGGCCCAAGTTACCAAGGTTTTTTTTTTTTTTTTTAAGATTTTATTTATTTATTTGACAGACAGAGACTACAAGTAGGCAGAGAGGCAGAGAAGAGGAGGAAGCAGGCTCTCCGAGGAGCAGAGAGCCTGATGCGGGGCTCTATCCCAGGACCCTGAGATCATGACCTGAGCAGAAGGCAGAGACCTTAACCCACTGAGCCACCCAGGCGCCCCAGGTTACCAAGATTTGTTAACAATACTACCCCTCTCTGACCCACCTTAAATAACCCCATAGTATCATTTATACACCACCCCTGTAAGTTTCCTATTTTTTTGCAAAGCATCAAGCCTTACCGTACGGAAAGCGGCAACCACAAGGTTTGAGGGAAACAGGTTTCTGTTAGAAAAAAAAGCACTTTGTCAGTGTTCTTAAAATTCAGTGTTCAAAGTGTCCACTTTCAGATACCCATTCCCGACAGCCCAACACACAGTGTTTCCTCTCCCTCTCCCTCCAGCAGTTACTGTGGTCTCCGCTTGATCCAAGAACCCAGTCATGCCTCGGCTGCTGGGTCACAATACTCAGAGCGCACCAATTTTTACCCTTATATCCACTGTGGTTCTCTAGGAAAACTGCATCACTTTCCTATCCCCTAGAAGTTAAGCCCTACTGCAGTGGTTTTCAACAGGAGTGGTACTGCCCACTGGTGGAATCCAAGGGAGTGCTTTCATTGTTGAAATAATTGGGGGGCATTCCTGCCATTGGGGGAGAGTTATAGGGGGTGGTGCCAGGTCCCAGCCACTCATTCTACTGAGTGTGGCCTTCACACATCCCAAATGTCCCATATGACATACTTGTGGATGAAAACCTTATTTATAAAGACCTCGGCCTAAACTCATTTCAAAATGAGGTTTTGTTTGTTTTTTTGGTACAATTTGAACACACACTTAATTTTCTAGGAATGTAATTACTGTGTAAAACATAGAATGAGTTTTTACTTTGTATTATTCAGAATGTTTCTAAAAATTGCTCATCCTCCTGGAAAATCACATCACCAATGGCTAACTGTAGGATCTGGGTACCTTAATTAATTACACACACCAGTATCAAGCAACAGCCTGCATTTACAGCTGTCTCATTAATGGTGACTTTAAATTCAGAAGCAAGTGCCTAACCACTTCATTTTAGGATCTCTACATATGGAAACACGTTATTTTTATTATAAGTTAACTCTCTTTTTATCCTTCTGTTGAGTCACATTGATGCTCTGAAATTGAAATGCCCTGAAATTCTATTTATGGATTTCATTTCAGGATGAAGGATTTTATAAAATATTTGTTGTAAAAGACGGGCAATAGGACGAGTCAACTTAAGCTAGATTTTGAAGCCAAAATCTTTTCATGTGAACAGTTTGCTGAGGACCTCCTTTGCAGGCTCTATGCAGGATGCCGGTCTTGATATATAACAAAATCCCAGTGACGACCCATTTGTAAAACACTGAATCATTTACAATTTGTGCCAAACACACCCATTAATACTTATTTCTGTGGCTGAGTTGTTTACCTAGCACTGGAATCTCCAGGCAACCATTTGCAGTGTCTTTGGTTTCGGAGGTAGGCAGGTCTGACTGCAACCCAGGTTGGCAAGCAATCTAAAATGACTCCTGGTAGTAGTCACACTTTGTACAATACCCTCCCCTTGAGAGTGGGTGGGGCCTATGACTTTCATCTAGCCAACAGAATACAGTATGCGGATGGGATGTCATTTTCATGATTAGGTTACATAAAATTGGGGTTTATCTTTTGCTGTTAGACTTTCTTTATTGCAACTCAGTATTTTTTTTTAAGATTTTTTTATTTGTTTATTTGACAGAAATCACAAGTAGGCAGAGAGACGGGCAGAGAGAGAGAGGGAGAAGCAGGCTCCTTGTCCAGCAGAGAGCATGATGTGGGGCTCGATCCTAGGACCCCTGGGATCATGACCTGAGTGGAAGGCAGAGGCTTTAACCCACTGAGCCACCCAGGCACCTGCAACTCATTCTTTATTAAAACTCATTGACCTGTACATCTAAAATGGGTGCGTTTTACTATATTTAAATAGTATCTCATATCTGCTTAAAAGGCTAAAAAGTGAGATACAGTGCTAACCGCAAAGAGTTTACAACCAAAAAAACACATACTTTCAAAGGGATGACTGCACTTTCTATAGCTCAGCTCTCAGATATTAGTCCCTGGGAAGGCACCACCCGGGGGCCATGAGATATGTAGCAACCATAAAATCATCCTCCTTTCCCCTGGTCCCTCTGGTTGTCACAGAGCAGGCGCAGTCCCTCCTGCCCATACTAAGGGCAAGGAGCTGAAGCTATAGAGTAAAGCAAAAACATTTCTCTGCACTCTTCACAAATAACGTCCTTGGTGTTGTATCTAAAAAGTCATTACCGTACTGAAGGTCATTTAGGTTTTCTATGTTTTCTTCCAGGAGTTTTAGAGTTTTGCGTTTTACATATACGTCTGTGACCCATTTTGAGTCAATTTTTGTGAAAGATGTAAGGTCTGTGTCTAGGAGTCAGATTCCAGCTGTTCCAGCCCAATTTGTTGAAAAGATTATCTTCGAGCCATTGTATTGCCTCTACTTCTTTGTTAAAGATCAGCTGACTGTATTTACAGAGGCTCTCTGTTCCGTTCCATTGATCTATTTGACTGTTGGTTCCCCAACACCACACTGTCTTGATTACTGTTGGTTTTTTTTGTTTTTTTTTTTTTTTTAAAGATTTTATTTATTTATTTGACAGAGGGAGATGACAAGCAGGCAGAGAGGCAGGCAGAGAGAGAGGAGGAAGCAAGCTCCCTGCTGAGCAGAGAGCCCGATGCGGGGCTCGATCCCAGGACCCTGAGATCAGACCTGAGCCGAAGGCAGCGGCTTAACCCACTGAGCCACCCAGGTGCCCCAATTACTGTTGTTTTATGGTAAGTCTTATATAGTCGGGTAGTGTCAGCCGTCCGGTTTTGATCTCCTCTCTGCAAGCTTCTTACCCCTTTTTCCTTTGGCTCTTAAACACAGATACTGCTATGAAGGAACTCTAGCTTCCTTACTCCCGAGCTCTCCTGCATTCAGGGATCAGCTGCTTGTCATGCAGGTAGGTTTGCCCCTCACAGCTCTGTCTTTAGGCTCACATTCACAGAATTAACTCTGTGTGCTTTCAAAATAAGAAACATTTGAGCTGGAGGAGATTTTAGAGGTGGTCAAGATCGACACCCTCATTTAACACATGGGGACACCAAGAACCTGGAGACATTAAGCTGGCTTACATCTCCCATTCATGCTCCATACCTAGGCTAACATCATCCAATATGGTAGCCATTGGTTGTTGGACACTTGAAATATGGCTGGTGCTGGGGAGGATCTGAATTGTTTTATTTTATTTACATGTAAACGAGTTAAATGTAAACACTTGTGGCTGTGTCTATCCTACTGGACAGTGCAGATCTAGAGTTTTGCGATCCAGAGTCTGGGTGTAAGGACCAAATGGTCTTTCCATGCTTCACATTTACACAGTACCCGATTTCAGAGGGCTTCAAATCGCTGAGCTCTTCAACTTACTCAAATTCTCAAATATTTCATTTTTCTTATTGGATCCCTAGAAATTTTCCTAAGTTACATAATACCAGATCTACACTGGACCAGTTTCTCTAACATTAGTGGGCTGTGAAAGCAATTTACTAGTTACCATTATTTTATGAAATATGTAATACATTAGACAGAATTGAAAAAACCTGCATGTATCACATTTAAAATGCTGTTTTGGCACTTGCTTCATGTTGCGTATGGGGGAAGGCTAGGGAGGGGGTAGATGTGTACTGAAGCCATAAATTTAAAGTACATTTCTTAGAGTAGGTCTAAGTCAAAAACATCTGCAAAAATATCAAGTCCACACTAAATCCAGAGTCCACGTCAGACCAAATTAGGAAAGAATGAATGGACAAGCCTTTCCAGTGCTAGAAGAACCTTTGGGTACATTACTTAAACCGAAATCCTGGTAGGAGAGGAGGCTGAACTCCTGTTAGTGGTGGTGAATGTGCACGCAGCTCACACAATGAAAAACTTCAAAAATGTTCCTTCTTTATACATCTGGTACTGTTTGCTCTTCTGATCCTATTTGTCAAGGGTGGTATGCATTTCCCTGTCCTATAGGAGAAGAATGGAAAACAATTTACTGTTGCTTAGGTATATTTTTTTGTTCCAGAAATATTTCCTTTTATTTAAGTTCAAAAATTCTTTACTGAATTTATGAAAATTTCAAAGACTGTTCAGAACAGGATATAGCACGGTATGTACACCTGCTAAACATTTATTATCCTTAGTGTTTATTGTTACAGAGTCGGTTAACAAGAACATGCCCCTTCAGATCTCGGTACCCCCCACGAGGCTGGGAGCAGAGGAAGGGCTGGGGGTAGTGGGCTCACACTCTGGTGACAGTGGGGGTGCAGGAGAGTGATCTATCCTCTTTTTGAGGCCCATCTCCAGTTTTAGATTCCAGCTGGAAAGGTTAATGCCAGGCCCCTGGCGTGGGGGCCTTTTCGGGAAGTAAGATTGAAAACAGTTTTAATTCTTTTAACAAGTGGACTGGGGCTATCCCTGAGGGGCAGGAACACTTGACAGTATCAGCAAGACACTCCAGTATTAATTCACTTAATCTTTGTAACAAATGCAGGTAGTAGATACTATTATTAGTCTCATTTTACAGATAAGAAAATTGAGGAAAAGAGAGGCTTAAAGACTTGTCCATACAGCTGGTAAGTGATAGAGCTGGATTCAAAATCAGGTAATTGATCCCAAAGTCTGCTTTTAATCACACACCCACCCCCAATGCCCGCACGGCACGCCCCCTCACTGGGTGTCTGCTCTTTTCAGTCTCAGAACTATTCAGGTAGTCTCCTGGGTGGTGGAAGGAAAGGTGTCAAGGTAAAACCTTTTATTATTTTTTTAAAATAACACGCTGCCACTTTTTCCCTTTGGTGACTAATTAGGCTGAGAAATCTCCATTAATTTGGATCCGTGTTAGATTTGCTAAGAATCTTCCTCTTGCCTATAGAAGAGAGACATAGGCATAGGCCAAACAGCCTCCCATGGCCAACAGTTAAAAGAAATTATTCACTATTCACTCTCTTGACTACAACCTAGGGGCTAAGATTAGAGCTCAGTCTCTGATAGGTTTCTTTGAAGCTATTAAAGAAATGTGTTCTTTGCAAGTTGAGAGGCATCATATTCACACCAGTCCTTGACCAGGAAAGTCAGTCCCTCACGCCTCCCTCTGTGAAGGGAAAGGCTCAGAGCACTGTTCAGTGTTGAAAAAATGAGCACAAGAATTAAACAATAAAGCCTAGAAAACTGGGCAACGGGCAAAATCTCTCTTGTGTCTACCAGGCACAAGGCTGTGCCCTGCTACACTTTTGCAAAAGACAGTGGCCTCTGGGAGGGAGACAAACCATTAGAGTCTCTTAATTTCAATAAACAAACTGAGGGTTGCTGGGGGGTCGAGGGGGAGAGATGAGGTGGCTGGGTTATGGACTTTGGGGAGGGGATGTGCTATGGTTAGTGCTGTGAATTGTGTAACACTGATGAATCACAGACCTGTACCCAAGAAGCAAATAATACATTATATGTTAATTAAAAAAAAAAAAAAAAAGACAGTGGCCTTGGGCCATTCTTCCAGATGCCAATGCAGACAGAGCTCTGGGCCCAGGAGCTGTCCCTACCTGCCACCTTTGCAGATAAGCCTCTGGTTTTCCAACTGAAAACTACAAATTTTAATACCCAAGGGAATGTTAGAAGCCAGTTCTTTCCACTTATAGCTGAAGAAAATTGAGGTCGACTGGTCAACTTTAGAGACCACAAATATGTAATACAGGGGCCGGGGTGGGGGGTGGGGGGGATGGTCGGGGGGAATGCAGAAACTGCAATGTCAGAGAGGATACATGAGGATTTCTGCTCCCTTTTAGAATGGAAGGCTCTTCTAGGTTCAGTTTTGACTTTTGTACATTTTCCAAATGTCCCACGTGTTGATTCTTTTTTTTTTTTATATTTTTATTTATTTTTTTGACAGAGAGAGATCACAAGCAGGCAGAGAGAGAGGAAGGGAAGAAGACTCCCCACTGAGCAGAGAGCTGGATGCGAGGCTCAATTCCAGGACCCTGGGATCATGACGTGAGCCGAAGGCAGAGGCTTAACCCATTGAGCCACCCAGGCGCCCCTCTTTTTTTTTTTTTTTAAGATTTTTATTTATTTATTTGAGAGAGAACATAGAGGGAGAATGAGAAGGAGAAAAGCAGACTCCCTGCCGAGCAGAGAGGAGAGCTTGATGCAGGGCGCAGGGCTCGATCCCGGGACCCTGAGATCATGACCTGAGCCGAAGGCAAATGCTTAACCTACTGAGTCCCCCAGGTGCCCCCCCAATGTTGATTCTCTTAGTTCAAAACATAGTAACTGTTCACTTCTTTTTCTCCAAGCTCCATGTAGTTCCCAAAATACCTAAAAACATAAGCTTCAAGTCATCCTGAGCGCCCCCAAATATTCCCTCCCCACAACATTCATTCTCTTTTCTTTCCGACTATGAAAAGAGGGCCATCCCCATAAGTTCATGTGAAACAAAGACAACATCCTGATAGCTCTGTAATACCACTCCGCATATAACCAGAGCAAGCAGAGTGGGCCAGCCCTGGTCTAACAGCTTTACAAATGTTAACTCAGGTAACCCTCAGAGGAAACTTCCAAGGTAGATACTTTGAGGATGCCGGTTACAGAGATGAGGAAGCTAAGACACAGGGGTTAGGGACATGCTCTAGGAATCACAATCAGTAAGCCTTGTTAGGGACCAAGAAGTTCCATAATGAGTTCTTCATAACCTGTTTCCCGGTCTCTTTGGTGTTGCATCTGTTTCATTTTGGATGAACAGTCACAGCTTGAGCACTTGGGTCCCACCCAGTTCTGAGAGTCCTTTGCTGTTCTGGGTCCCCAGGCATAAAGCTCTGGGCTGCTCAGGAGGAAACTGGGACTTTCCCACCTGCCAGTTGCTCTCCATCACCCCTTCTCAGTTCTCAGAGGGCCTGCTTCTAGCACCTGTGCCTCACAGACACTCTGTGGCCTTTGTTATTTCTAAATTCATTGTGTGTTGGGAAATCAAACTACTCAGCAATGGCATTCTGAAAATTGTCTAAAAGTTATAAAGAATGTCTATGAACTTCATTCCTTTCTGACTTGTAGTTCCATCTTGAGAAAAATTAGAAATCGTAGCAGAGAGACTCTGAGGAGCACCCCTACCAGCAAAGCCTGGTCATCAGAGTCTCTCTGATGAGAAGTCAGAGACTTCTCCCACTCCTTCTGCCTGTTTGAGTTCTGGGCAGTTACCCAGTGACGGACTGCAGGATAACTGAGGTGGTTGCCAGCCGGCTCACTTCATTCAGTGGCCACAGGCAGAAAGGACTGTGCCCTGCCTTTGCCAAGGAACATGCCCAGAGTCCCACAAAATCAGCATCTGCGGGGTTTCTTTGAATGAAGCAAATTTAAAACTTTGACTCAGGGACCCAGGAAGCACTGAGGTTATGGCTCAAAACTCAGTTCCCTCTCACCAGCTGCTCAAGGTGAAGGCTAATCAGAGCAGCAGTACACAGGCCTTCCTTCACTGCCGGGGCTCAGGTCCTCTGTTTAGAGCAAGTGGGCATCTGCCCTGACCCAAATCACATTCTTACCTGATGCCCTTTTGGCCCAGAGCAAACATTCCTGAGATATTTGGACTAAATCAGCACCATGACACCATTACTATAGCAAACTGACTTGGGGGAGGGAAGAGTGGGAGAAACAGAGCCCTGAATGCTGGGGCACAAGACCCATATTTTCGCTAATCCCTCTTTTGATAAACCACTCTGTGACCCTAAGCAAATCACTTAATCTCTCTCAGTTTCCTCAGTTGTAAAATAGGATCATACCACCTGCCCTACCTTTATCCGTGAGCTGCTAGAGGCTGGTTGTAAGAAGTCTTATGAAAGGCTGCCTATTCCCAATAAGCCACAACAAAGGTTCTCTTAGTCCTTTCCAGCACCTGCAGCCCAAGTCACTGAAAAGTCTGCACCCAGACAGACCACTAAGCCATGATGCTGGGTTACCATTCACTTCTTCTTCTTCTTCTTTTTTTTTTTTTTAAAGACCCCATCCATTTATTTGACAGAGAGAGTGAGCACAAGCAGGGAGAGTGGGAAAGGGAGAAGCAGGCTCTCCACTGAGCAGGGAGCCCGATGCGGACGGATCCCAGGACTCTGGGATCATGACTAGAGCCAAAGGCAGATGCTTAACCTACAGAGCCAACTTACCATATACTTCAGAAGCAATTAACCTACACAGCCAACTTACCATATACTTCAGAAGCAATAGCCGTAGGGCTTGGTTCTAAACCTAGAAAACCACAATCAGGAACTAAGATGTCCTTCCTGAGACAGGTGGTAATAAAATAACCCCTCACCCTATTTACTGTCCCTCTTTTGGAGATAAAAGAATGCTACTGAGCTTCTCTCTGGGGTACCACCAGCAGATCAGAGCTGGGCATCCATACTTCCTTTCCAGGGCCACTGACCCCTGCAAAAAAGAATCTTTTAACCCCATAACCACCTTTCCTCCTGGAGAAAGCTGACTAATAAGTGAATGTAATAAGCCAAAGGCTTTCTCAACCTTAGTAGACTTTGTTTTCAGCACCCACCTAAAAGCCCCCCAAACTATAAGGGTTTCGAAAGACTCCAAATATCAAGCTGCTAGATACCAAAGACTGTGATCATATAAAAGTCCTAATAGCCACCTCCATCTGCCTTTTTGGTAAGAACTTTTTGATCCCCCTCAATGGAGGGTATGTGTGTGTGTGTGTGTGTGTGTGTGTGTGTGTTTAATACAAAAGCCTTGGACTTTTTATTGTTGTTGTTGTAGTTTCAAATGAACACACTCTCAAGTGGCAGACAGTGATCACATTTTCCAGAGGGAGAAAAGGAAATAGCAGGAAGCCAAGTAACTTTGCCCAGGGTTTGCTGTTTTTCACAGCCTTAGCCATGAGGAACTCTGCTTCAGTGACTCCAGACAAAACATACCTCCAAGGCTCCGAATCCAGAATTTTCGGAAACCTGGAGAAGGAGCCAACTGAGCTCCTCACTCAGCTGAACTTGGCCAGGATGGTAAATTCCTCCAGTCTGCAATTTTCCCATCTGTGAACTCTGGGCTAATGGAGAAACCGAGAGAGGCTGAGGCTTCGGAAAATCCAGAAACAACACTGCATCTCAAGGGATAAAATGCAACTTCTAGGAGTCACAAAAAGCAAGCAAACTCCTTCCCCTCTAGAACTCACCCTTCCAAAAATAAAGCTCCTTGAAACTCACAGTATTCTACAATGGTCCTGACTATGGGTTGGACAGCAACCTGTCCCAACCCCTGAGAGAGCCATGTTTCTGGGCAGTGGGCCTCATACCACTAACCCCAGCCTCCTTATCCTTGGGTCCACTGACAAATCTTCAAAAATTGCCACCTTCCTCTCAGCCAAAGGGCTGAAACAGGGAAGGCCAGAGATTACAGCTGAGGATGATACAGGCAAAATCTAACTAATGCTCCCAGAAGCTTTCAGGCATCGTGGGGAAAAAAACAGGGTGAAGCTATTGGGGTGTGGTTGGGACGTTTTTACTGGTAAGGGCAGCCAGATGGTATAAGGAGCACAGCATAGGTGAGACACTGTCGTTTCCCTAACACACACTCCACCTAACGGTAGGCTGGTTCATCACCCGCAGCACATTAATAATGAACTCTTAGCAATTTATGAGGGTGGTGTGTGCGTCTGTGTGTGTGTGTGTGTGTGTATGCGCGTGCGTGCCCGCGCGCACTGGAGTGCATTAGAGAGCACACTGTGCACTTGGCGAGGTGGGGGTTGGGGAGGGGCGTTACCTGGCCAGGTCGAGGAAAGAGTCCACTGTCTCTTTGGGGACCGGAGGGGACCCCGACTCCTCCAGCCCCAGGTCGCTGGACTGGAGGGTCTGTGCGCCAGAGCCGGGCTTGATGATGAACGCCAAAGCGACGGCGAGCGCCGAGGCGCCAAGCGTGGTGAGGCCGAAGTAGGCGATGGCGATGCCGCCCAGGCGCCCGAGAGAGCTGGCGTCGAGGGAGGCGGCGCCCGACACCAGGCTGCAGACAACCAGCGGCAGGATGATCATGCGCAGCATGCGGAGCAGCATCTCGCCGGGGAAGGACAGGTAGGCGACTTGCGTGCGGGTGAGGCCAAGCCCGCGCAGCGCTGCGCCCAGTCCGGCGCCCGCCACCACTCCCGACACCGTGAGCAGCACCAGCGCGTGCCGCTGTAGGAAGCCCGCGCAGCGCCGCGCGCGTCCTGCCGCGGATCCCGGCGCGCCAGGCCCTGCTGCAGGCCCCGCCTGGGAGCCGTCCAGGTAGCCGTTGGTTTCGCTACTCTTCTCCATGGCGCTGCCCGCGGCCCCAAGCTGAAGGAGGCGGGGGACTTGGCTCGGGGATAAGCTGGGAATCTCAATGAACGGATCTGGCAGTGCGTCCGCCGGCTGTACCTCGCGGGTTAAGCCGGCCCGCGGGGAGCTCCCGGCGCGGGTGCAGAAGCAGGTGGGGAAAGGGCCAGGAGAGGCAGGGGAGAGAAAGCAGGCTGGAGCCCCGGCCTGAGTGGTTCGCGCCGCGCCCAACCTTCCCACAGCAGCCGCGAGCTGGAGATGATGCAACGCGGGAGCCGCGAGAGAGGACGCAAATGGGAAGAGGGGAGGGAGCCGGGAGCAGCCCAAGCCTGCCCCCTTCACACCCGGCGCCCCGCCCCCCGCGGCTTCGGCCAATCAGCGCCGGGAACCGCCGCCGCGCGCCCCTCGCCCAGGCTGCGGGCGCGGGGGGAGGGGCGGCAGGGTTAGGGGCGCTGCCGGGGCAGCTGGGGGGCCGGCCAATCCCGGCGCCCGTAGCCACCTCCCTGTCCAGCTAACTGGGGCGGGCTCCGGGTGACCGCGGCTGGGCACGGCCTGAGGGACGGCCCGGGCTCGTTGGCACCTGCCAGGGCCTCTCGGGCTGGCCAGGATCTGGGCCCTCGGAGTCAGAAGGCCCGGGAGAATGTGGAACCCAGCTACGTTCTTGGTCCTGAGGATTGGGGGAGGGGAAGGGTTCCCTCCTGGGTGGGTGTCTCCGCCCCCGCGGTCTGTCAAAGAACGCACCGGATTCTCTTGCTAAAGGGCCGCGTGCGGCTAGGCCCCCACCCCGGACGGTCCTCCGGTCGTGTCCTCCTCCAGCCTAAAACCTCTCCTCCAGGAGTCCTGTACGAGAAAGCACGCCGGGGTGCCCAGCGCGGGCCTGGCCCTGAGACGGAAGATGGATGATGGATGGATGAATTAGAAAAACGATAAGGGCTCTGACAAAGCCTCAGCTGTAAGTGAAACGGGGTCCCGGGTGGCACCAAACCCAGCTCCCGGGCTCACCACTGCGCGCGCTCGTGCTCTCCTAGACAGAGGGGCTTAAAGCCTCCCCGCTAGGCCTTTGGCCTTCGGTTGCCCCACAGCTGTGTGCGGGCTGTGTGTCTGGGCTGTATGTAGACCGAAGACGCAAAACTCCTACAGAATCAACGGCTCTCTCACCACCACATCCAGTTGCATTTCTACTGGGTAGTAGACAAGCCACAGGATTTTAACCTCTTCCATCTCCCGGCCCCCAGCCGTGGCGGGAAAACTGTACATACAGTGGTTAGCCAGCGTGCAAAGATGGTTTCTTAATGTTAACATTCGATTCATTTCCTTTTTATTTCAACTTTTATGTAGTATCTGCTCCGGTCATGGCAGATATATGAGAGACCTCTGCAGAGTCGTTTACTACCTCTGTCACATGTATTAGTTTTTTCATATTTTCTCATGCTGCGCTTGAAAGGAATTGGTCTTTTAAGGCTTCTGTGAAAAAGAAGTCTTCTGTATTACATATGGCTAAACTGAGTTAAGGAGGAAGGCAATTATTCTAGATCTCTTGCTGAAAAGGAGTCATCTTAGAACATGTCATGACAGATATTCTTGCAAATCAAAATGCCTTCCTAAGGAGCTTTAAGGAGCTGTCCAAATTTTGAGATCAGGGAGGATTTCCTTGCTTGAAGCCAGCCAGCCAGCCAGCCACTGGCTGGAGTTTGCAGGGGGTTTTTTGTTGTTTGTTTTTGATGGAGGGAGGGGAGCATGTGAACATATTTTTATGTTTTCAGAACACAGTTTATTTCTCTGTGTGCACTGAAGAAAGGATTTTCTACAATACACTCTCTATTTTTGCCAACCAGCCCCTCCCTTTGTTTTGATGACCACTTTTTTTTTTTTTTTAAGATTTTATTTATTTATCAGAGAGAGAGAGGGAGCACGAGCGAGCACAGGCAGACAGAGTGGCAGGCAGAGGCAGAGGGAGAAGCAGGCTCCCTGCCGAGCAAGGAGCCCGATGTGGGACTCGATCCCAGGACGCTGGGATCATGACCTGAGCCAAAGGCAGCTGCTTAACCAACTAAGCCACCCAGGTGTCCCTTGATGACCACTTTTACCCAAAGGACTCTCAGATCATGTTCTGGAAATGAATTTTACCTGCTTTATATATCCACCTGAATATCCTGCAGGCATACCAACACAACATGTCCAAAACCAAACTCATGGTGGCATTCCTCAAGGCTGCTCATCATTCTGGACCCCCTATTTCTGTTACTAGCATTACTGACCACCTAGTCATTACTGTATGAAGCTTCAGGTGACCTTTGGTTCTTCCTTCTCTAGTGTCTCTTCTCATCTGATCAATTGGCAAGTCCCACAGACAGTCCTTTCGCAATATTTATCATATCTATGCCTCCCATCCATTCCCACTGCTACCACCCTGGCTCAGGTCTTATTTCCTCACTTGTTATCTCAGCTGCCAAAATGTTCTCCTAATTAGTCTTCCCATCTCCAATGCTCTCCTTGTTCCAGCCATCCTATATTTTGCCTTGCCCCAGGCCAGTCTTCCTAATGAATAATATACATGTTAGGATTAAGTTCCACTTTTCCAGTAGGAAAAAAAGAAGGAGCAATGTCTTCTCCCTTTAAGAACATTTCCTAGAAGTTGTTCATGCTATGTGCTTTGTATTTCATTAACCAGAATTTACAACATGACTTTACCTAGCTGCAAGAAAAGTTAAGAAATGTCGTCTTTATTTTGCACAGGCATATTCCCAGTTAAAAATTGATGCTTCTGATGAGTAAGTTGTGGGAATAAAAGGGACAGTGTAGAGAATATAGTTAATATTATTGTAATAGCATTGTATGGTGACAGATGGCAGCTATACTTGGGGTGAGCACAGCTTGACATATAGACTTGAATCACTATGTTGTACACTTGAAACTAATGTGACACTGTGTGTCTACTGTACTTCAATAAATAAATTAATTTTTAAAAATTTTTTAAAAGACTGGTGCTTCGGTTACTAAAGAAGCAGGAAGGGATGGATTCTAGGGCAACTCCTCCATTCCACTTCTTGTTCAAAAGCTTTCAGTGGCTCCCACTAAATTAAGAATGTGCTCTTCATCCTGGCATTGAAGACCTACCAGGATCTGACATTGTCTCTCTCTGCCAAGCTTGTACCTTGTAGGCATGCTACAAACACAGGGCTGTGTGCTGCTTCTACATTTTTCTCGCCTCTGCACATAGCCCCTGTTCACTTCTCTCCCAAAGCCTTTCTGCAGCCCCCTTGCTCCCACTGTGCTGCCCACACTTTTGTGCACCCCAGAGCTGTGTTAACAGTTAACCCTCCATTGGGAGTGAGGAAAGCCCTGCCTTAAGGAACGCCCTGCCTTGCTGGCACTTTCCCTGGACATAAGTGTGGTGCCCAGTGGGAGAGCAGTGTGGGGAGTACCTTATGCCGTGCCTCATGTTTGAACTAGAAACCCCTCCCTTTAAGTAGGAGCTGGTGTCTGGCTTCTTTTGGGGAATGGCTGCCCTGGAGCTGCTCTGCCTCCACGGGAGGCAAACCAAGAAACAGGTTATCAGCTCCTAGCCTCCCCAACAGTTGCTAAAGGGTTTAACTTTCTGCTTTCTTTTTCTTTCCCTTTTTTTCCCTTAATTCCTCCCCTTCTGCGCTTCCATTACATTTCTTTCGTCTTTTCATAACTTTACATGTCTCCTCCCTGTCAGTATTTAGTACAAAAAAATCATTGATTCTTATATTTAGACACGATCCCTACAACACTTACATGTGTTTTCTCTGGATTTTAGATGTGTAAGTACCACATTACAAAATACCTTGCAAGTGGTGCAGTCTGATACCACTCGCCATCACCACCACCACCATCATTTGGTGCTTGAAACTCTCAATAGGCTGGAGGACTGCTCGGTAAGTATTTCCTCTCTTGTTTCTCCCACTTGGATGGGAGTATATTTACTCACCCTTTTGATTTTGAGCTTGACCATATGACCTACTTGGCCAATGAAATAAGTGGACATAAAACAAGCAAAGGCATCGATATGTTTTGTGGAGTTGCACTTAGACTCCTGCTGATGTGCGAGTCGGCACGTCCCAGGTAGATGTTGCCTCTTTAGCTTGGCATTAGGACAAAGGTGAGAAACATGTTTGAATCCAGCCTTCCCCTGCAAATCCAACCACCTTGCTGCCTAAAGACATCCCAGGCAGCCCACGGACCCCTAAGTAAGAAAAATAAAATGCTGTTGTTGAAACTTACTGAGTTTTGGAGTCATGTGTTATGCTGTCTCATTGTGGCAATAGCTGAGTCATATAAATCCTCCCTTCGACATCTGTTCCAATTATGTTTTTATAGAACAAACCACTCCAAAACATAGCAGCATAAAGGTACAGCCATTTTCTGATGCTCATGAATCTGTAGGCCAGAAATTCAGATGGGAGCCTTAGCAGGGGAAGCTTCATGACTGGACGTGACTGCTCCAGCTCGACCCAAGCCACATGCCTGGAGAGCTGCTGGGATCCTCGGTGCCTTTCCACATTACGTGTGCCAAGGCTGGAATGTCTAAGAAGGCTCTTCATTCCCACCACAGGTGCCTGGGCTAGTGTGGCTGGAATAGCTGGGGCTGGGAGGGCATCTCTCTCTCTCTTCTGTTTGTCTGTCTGTCTCTTAGTGTGGCTAGTGTGGGCTTCCTCACAGCATGGTGATTGATCTGAGTGTAGTCAAACTTCTTAGAGTGGTTGACTTTCCTCCTTCCCTCCATTGACCACCTTGTGGTGGTCAAGCAAGTCACTAAGACCAGCCCTGACTCAAAGGAGGAGAATTAGACTCCCCCTCTAAAAAAGGGAATAGCAAAGAATTTGCTGCCATCTTTGATCCACATAAAGCTTAAACATGCATGCATTCTAGATCCACACACATACGTCAGCTGCTTCTAGAAGTGCCCTCGCTCTGAGGTCTCTTTGGACGACTCTGTTAGAAAGTCCCTTTGGGATCATTTAGTCATGTTCGTAAAGCCATGGCTGCATCACCTGTCATGAAGAAGAATTCATTTCCCTCACTAAAGCGATGCTTTTTTAGTGGATTTTTTTTAATATAAGAAGTCATAGATATGGTGTTTTTCCTACATTGTCAACAGTGACTGTTTATCACTCCTAATATACTTATGTATTGGCCAATACTTGGTATTGTACACACTTGAAGGCTTCTGCTAGTCGAGAGATATTATCAGTTCTGTTTTCACATCTGATGCCAGTTCAGTATTTTCCTCATTATTTCACTAGAATGATAATGGCATCACTAGAATCACATAGTAGGAATTATCTTCTGCCATGAATGGACTAAAAAGGGAAAATGGTATCCCACACAGGCCAATTTGGATTCCAGAATACGTCTTTACCTTTACTGAGAGATACCAGATAGTTTAACAATTATAACAACTATACTTAAAAAGTTAAACTTCAGTCTCATTCTTTGTGTGTCAGCAAAACACAGCTTTGTAGAAGATACAGTGTGATTTTTAAAAAAGATTATTTGCCTTTCACATAGATCAGATTACTTGGCAAACAAAGCAAGTGAGGTGAAAATCCAAAATAATAAATAAGGTATTTTTCTTGTATGGTGGACAACTTCATGAGCAGAGGCATTGTGGCGTCAAAGCACTGGTGACTTTGTAATTGGTGATCCTTTCTCAAGCTTCCCCTTAGTATCATCTCTAGCCACCAAAAAGAAGGAAAAGGGAAAAGGGGGCCATGAAGATGCCCCTAGAATCAAAAGGTCAGGTGCAGACTCAGATAAACACTGTGAGTCAACACTAAAAGGGAATTTGGTCAGAGTGGGAGTAAAAGGCAGAATGAAACAGAAATAAGTCTGTTTCTTTGGTTTTAGAGAGTAGCTAAAGCTATGTTAGCTGACATGTGCTTTTTAGAGAGAACAGTGAACCGGAGCATCAGAAGAAATGCGTACAAGATGGGAATATAGGGGCGCCTGGGTGGCTCAGTGGGTTAAGCCGCTGCCTTTGGCTCAGGTCATGATCTCAGGGTCCTGGGATCGAGTTCTGCATCGGGCTCTCTGCTCAGCAGGGAGCCTGTTTCCTCCTCTCTCTCTCTCTGCCTGCCTCTCTGCCTACTTGTGATCTCTCTTTGTCAAATAAATAAATAAAATCTTAAAAAAAAAAAAAAGATGGGAATATAGGTTAGTCTGGTGTCTGTGTTTTGTGGACAAGGGTTCTACAGGGAGGGCTTTGATTCATTGACACAATTAGATTCTTACTGAGTTGCTTAATGAGCATAAATCATTCTGCAAGGTCCATTGAGTGAAATACAAAAAAAAGGAGTATGGATTACTTGGGGAGCTGATCAAAGTGCATATCCCTGAGCTTGGAGGATGGCCTAGGAACCTGCATTTCAACAAGCAAATCCTCCTCCCCTTCATTACCCTACCCCGTGTTTCAATCAAAAAGTATATACAAGGGCACTGAGTTAACAGAGTTTAGAATTAAAGAAAAGGTCTAGGGTTAGGTGTCCGAAGCCTATCGATTAAGTCCTTCTTCCTGAGGAGGGTCTTCCTCAGCTTATAGGGTTATGTCCCCAAATTGAAAATATCATAAGTTGAAAATGCATTTAATATATCTAAACTATGGCCCATCAGAGCTTAGCTTAGCCTACCCTAAGTGCACTCAGAACATTTGCATTAACCTACAGCTGGGCACAATCCTCTAACACAAAGCCTATTTTATAATAAAGCATTGAATATCCATTGTCATTATTGAATATTGTACTGGTGAAAAAAATTGGAATGATTGTGTGGGTGCAGATTGGTTGTAAGTGTATCAGTCATCAACCCTGCTGACTGTGTGGTTGACTGGGAGCCGGGGCTGCCACTGCCCAGCATCATGAGAGAGGATCTTACTGCATATCACTAGCCTGGGAAAAATACCCAAATTTAAAATTCAAAGTACTGTTTCTACTGAATGCACATCAATTTCACATCATGGTAAAGTAAAAAATCATAAACCATACCACCCGGACAATGCGAAGAGAAGAAGCAGGTGGAATTAGAGGAGAGGGATGTTGGATAGGGTAGAAGAGAAATGAACATCAATCAGAATGGGTTATGGTTCCCCCCAAAATTTAGTTTAATTTAATTTAAACCTGGCCCTAGAATTCTCTGAGGTCTGTTTGGGAAAGAGTGGCAGACTTGTGAAAAGATAATTAACCTTACAAGTAGAACTCAGTGGTCATCAAACTTCACTCTCATTAGAGTCATCTAGAAAGAGTTTAGAAAGAATAGATTCCAGGGGCTTAAGTCCTGGAAATTTTATTTTTGTAGCTCTAGGGTAGGACTTGGTCATATATTATTTATGTTTCCAGTTAACAAATTAACCAGATATAACAACCCAATCCAATGGAATCTGAATTAAAAGAAAAGCAAAATCACATTTTGAGACCATTAGGGAAAGTTCATGTATGTTAAACCTAATGTTGAGTTTCTTAGATGTGACAGTAGTGTTCTGGATAATAGGACAATGTCCCCATTCTTAGGATAGTGCCGAGAAGTATTTAGGGATAGTGTCATGGTGTCTGCACGCCACTCTTGGGTGGCTTGGCAAAGGGGAAATGTTTGTACCTATACAGAGACCAATGTGATGGAGGAGGCAAGATGTTACTGGCTGTTCAAGCTAGGGGAGAAGTATATGGATGATAACTGTTTTGTTCTTGAGATTTTCTTCAGGCTAAAAAATTTTCAAAATTTAAAACATTAATTATTTTTACAAGAGAGAATAAATGATGGCAAGGGGTGGTGGTGCGTGGGGTAAGAAGGCTCCATTCTTGATTTTGTTGTACAGGAGATTTGGGTAATATTACCAGGAAGTATGAGTTACAGAAGCTTGAACAGTGAGAGAGAGGTCACTGTGGGCTACAACTGAGGTTCTCCATGCATTTTCTTATAGGATACACATGACCAATGACGCTTATACTCAGTGTCCACAACTATAGTGAACCTAGGCTTAGATGTACTTCCTGGCTACTGACCTGAACCACAGCAGATTTTCCTCCTACTTAAGAAAGAATGTTGGCCTGCAAGTAAGTGATGTTATCATATGGATAACTTTGAATTCATTCAAGTTTATTTTTAAAACAATCATGCCCAAACTTCTCTATTTTTGTGTGGAAGGGTTTTGAAAATCCAACCGATCATTGTAATATACAAAGAAAATATAGATTACTTGCTATCTGTAGCTGATCTAATCTTTGTTTTGGGCAGTCACAGCACTGGTGCTTCACCAATTGGGAAAAGGCACAGACATTGTGGTAGATTCTGAAAATAGCCTCATTCTTCATCTCTCCCTGTAATCTGACTTTTTGTTATGTTACTTTTCAGGGTCCTCCAACTCAGTCTGGACTCAACCATATGATTTTCTTTAGCCAATGGGTATACCTGACCCAAGGCAAGCAGAAGTTTGAAATAGGCTTACACATTAGGCTTTTCTCTTGTGCCATTGTCATCAGAACATGCCTGGGAGGAAGAGAGACACACGGAGCACAGCTGAGTCCTCAGTCATCATAGCAGAGTTCATCCTCGATCAACTACCAGCCAGACTACCCCAAACGTGGAAGTGGAACCAGCCAGTCAGTTGAGCTGTCTAGCCGCTCCCTACCACCACTCCGAGAAATACGAGCAATAAAAACCACTGTTGTGTGCCATGAAAATTTTGTGGTTCTTTGTTACAGTGTTAGTCCAAATCCACTAAGCAGCAGATGCTGAGATGGAAGAAAACATACAAGGATTTTATGCAGGAGTAGCAATGTGAGAGAAAAAAAGTGTGGAGGGAACTGCGCCCCAGGACAGCTGTCAGAAGACAACGCAAGTCTGACCCAGATGAAGGAAGGAGAGAAGGAAAGTTGGGTAGACGAGTCTGCCATGCAGTCTAAGGGAAATTCAGCCTCAGCTATGGTGGCCACCATGTGCAACCTGCAAACATTGGATTATTTCATTATATTCCCTGTGTGATCATTCCCAGGTATTTACTCACAATAAAAACATATATTATTTTAGGGGGCGCCTGGGTGGCTCAGTGGGTTAAAGCCTCTGCCTTCAGCTCAGGTCGTGATTCCAGGATCCTGGGATTGAGCCCCACATCGGAATCTCTGCTCAGTGGGGAGCCTGCTTCCTCCTCTCTCTCTGCATGCCTCTCTGCCTACCTGTGATCCCTGTCAAATAAATAAATAAAATCTTAAAATATATATATATATATTATTTCATTATACTGATTTTCCTCAAACTATGCAGTAGGTAAACTTTATTTATTTATTTATTTATTTATTTATTTATTTGGAGGGGTGCAGGAAGGGCAGAGGGAGGAGAAAGAATCTTAAGCCGGTTCAATGCCCAGTGTGGAGCCCCACATGGGCCCCGATCTCACGACCCTGAGGTCATGACCTGAGCTGAAATCAAGAGTCAGACGCTTAGCCAACTGAGCCACCCAAGCACCCCTATTTTCAAACTTCATTTTTGGATGAAAGGAAGTGCTAGGGCTGACATGGTTAAGAACCATACCTGTAGAATGAGGATCAAAATGCTATATAAGGATTATCAAAGAGAAGGGAAATGGGTACATTATTCACAATAGCCAAAAAGGTAGAGGCAACCCAAGTATCTGTTGACGGATGGATAAATAAAATGTGGTGTATATATGTGTGTACCTAACAGAATATTAAGAAAACCTTAAGGGGTGCCTGGCTCTTGATCTTTGGGTTGTGAATTTGAACCCCATGTTGGGTATAGAGATTACTTTAAAGTAAAATCTTTTAAAAAAAAGAGAGAAGGAAATTCTGACATATGCTACAACATAGATGAACCTTGAAGATATTATGCCAAGTGAAATAAGCCAGTCACAAAAGGGCAAATATTGTATGATTCTGCTAAAACCAGTTACCTAGAGTAGGCAAATTCATAGAGACAGGAAGTAGAATGGTGGTTGCCATTGGCTGGGGACAGGGAGATTGTGAGTTATTGTTTCATAGAGAAAACAGAATTTCAGTTTTGCATCAGGAGAAGAGTTCTGGAGAAGAGCTGCACAATATGAATATCCTTAATACTACTAAACTTGAAGATGATAAATGTATATTATGCATATTTTACCACAATAAAAGGAAGAGAAAGAAAGGGAGTGCACTTCCAGTCCCCAGGTCAGACCCTGAGTAAACTCTAAACGGATACCAGCACGTGATAATGTCCATTAACGTTATCCTGATATTTAAATACACAGTTTCATGTAAATGTGTGTCTGTGTATATACACACACACATATATTCAATGACACTAAAATTGATAAGAAACATGATATATGGAGAACTGGTAACTCAGGAAATACTTCAAACCAGAACAAGATTTTTAAAATTATTTATTTATTTATTTATTTATTTATTTATTTCAGGGGAAAGCGCAAAAGTTTTTTTTAAATATGACTGAAAGAAGTTAAAAGCGTGAAAGATTTTTTTTTTAATATGCTGGAAGAAGTTAAGAGTTTAACTGGAAAGTCCCAGTGACCATGACCTCTGTGCTATTTATCCAGCTATTGTTGCCCACACCAGGCCCACCCTTCTCCGCTTCTGGGCGTGTTGGGGCTGAGCCACATTTCCCACATTTCCCGCATTCTCTCGCCAGCCTGCTCCTTATGGTTCTGGGAGGCAGTGGTGGGAAATGGGTGAGCTGAAGGGAGGGGAGGAGGACTTCTTTCCTGCTCCTCCCTCCCGCTGGAAGATGACTGGCAGCAGCAGACAGCCCTAGCTCCAGCTTCTAGCTTCTCGCCACAGTCCCCACCGCGGTCCCCAGCCCTGCACAGCCCTCTCAGGTGCCAACACCAGCCAGCTGTATCTTCCTCAGCAGCGGGAGCTCCCTCGGGTCTGCGCCCCTCAAGGAGCATGGAGCACGCACCTGCTGAGAGAACTTTGGGTGCCAGCCCTGCCAAGCCCTCCTAGAAGACTTCGTTTCTAGAAATACCACTTCTTCCCATTTGCTCCCCAGCCCAGCAGTAGCTGCTAGGTTGTTAATCTCTGATTTCCCTCAGCATCCCTTTTTCACTACACCTCCCCACCACCCCCCTTAGCTGACACCTTTGTAATCAACTGCTTATATTATCTTTCATCTAGTGGAAATTCCTGGTGTGACTGCTGTTTTCCTGCCTGGATCCTGACTGATGGAATCTCTGAAAGATATACACTTCTGTCAGCAAAGTCATCTGTTAGTGATGCTGCCTCCACCTGTGTTCGTAGGGAGCAGTCTGCTATGGATCCCTATAGCAGCAAGATTTTCAAATACTTTAATACTATCTTTAAAGTTTTCCATTTGTTTGTTTCGAGAGAAAGAGAGTGAGTGTGAGTGGGGAGGGGCAGGGGAGAAGGAGAGAGAATCCCAATCAGGCTCCACACTCAGGGCGGAGCCTGACATGGGTCTCTATCTCACTACCCTGAGATCATGACCTGAGCTGAAACCAGGAGTGTGATGCTTAACCAACTGAGCCACCCAGGTACCCCTCTAATATTATTTTCTACTAAAAGGAATCAGGGCTCCTTGGAGAGTGGCTGGCTTTCGGACTCTCTGTTTGGAGCAGAAAGTAGAAATGGGTTGGAAAATCTCATTGTTGTGAAAAAGCATAAATGCTTGCAGAGATTTCGGGCTGGCCAGACTCTAACAACTTGAGCACTGAAAAGAAAAAAAAAAATTCTGTGCAAAACAAGAGTACATAATGATACTCAAACAACTAAAATATACTACATTCAAAAGAAAAGGCAATTATAAGTCTCAAATAGTGTTTGCAGAAAATGCTCTTTGTGCTAATGCAAACCACATACATCAGCATCAGATTTGGTTAGCAGCTAAGCACTGTCAGGAAAACCCAGGAAGTAGCAATTCAGCTTAGCCCTCAAAAATACTTGCTTGGGACAAGATCACCCTGGAAGGAGAACTATGATCCTGTTTCCCCTAACTTAGGAATGTACCTGGCATGTTTGAGAACACTAAGGAGGTGGATGTGGCTGGAGGAAAATGATTAAGGGAAGAGGGACAGGAGCTGTGGTCAGAAAGGTGTTGTGAGAGTCGGCCCGGCGGGGCCTCGTGGGGCACTATGGTGACTTTGGCGTTTATTGTGAGGTGGAAAGCTGCTGCAGAGCTCTGGGGGCGTGATTCAGCTGGTTTGAAATGACCTGCTGTGTTAAGAATAAAACTGTCAGGGGATCTAAAATAGAAGCAGCGAGCCTTGCTGGGAGGCTGTTGTAATTACCCAAGCTGAGGTGATGGTGGGTTAGGTCAGGGTAGCGGCACAGCAGGTGGTGAGTAATGGCTCAAATCTGAACGTATTTTGAAGGTAGTGCCAAAGGTTTTTGCCAATGGATTGGACAGGATGTAAGAGAAGGGGAAGAGACAGGGACAACTCTGAGTTTTGGGCCTAAAAATTAGAAAACTGGAACTGACATCCACCTGAGATGGGGAAGGTTGAAAGCAGCAGGATTTTCAGGGGTCTCCTGGACACATACTGCTCCATCTCTGAGGGTTGTCTCAGGCCTAATGTTCAGTCCCTCCTACCTGTTCTTAGCTGCTGATGTTTGGAGGCCATGTCCTTCATCTTGATGGTTGTATGTCTTTTCTAATGGGTTGGGACTGACTACTCAACATTTTGAATATTGTTAGTTATTTTGGATCATGGTCAAATTCCATGGCCATTTCCCTTGGTCTCAAAATCACCACAGCCTGAAGTTCTTTATCCTGACCTGAGGTCTCCTTTGGACAGTCAACTCCCCCAGCAGCCCTGAATCTGCTCCTGGGTCTGTGGGGACTTTTGGATCCCTTGCACTTCTGGGAAAAAGTGAAGCAACAGTGAGATCTTTTGGGCCAGGATTCTGTTTTATTTATCCACCTATTCCCAGCACCTTCCAGGCTGCTGAGAACATTGCAGATATTACGATAACAGTATGGGGACTTGTTGAGCCGTGTAGGAGCATAGAGTAGTGGTCTGGTGGTTTGCTGAGCTGTGTAGAAGTATGGAGCTCTGGCTTGTTAAATGGTATAGCATAGGGCATGAGGAGTCAGACTGTATTTCTGGCTTTCCTGGCTACTTTTTAGCTATGTGATCTTGGGCAAGTTATTTAACCTTCCTGTGCTACGTATAATCACCTAGAAGACAGAGCTAACAACCACAGCATGTTGCTGAGAATTGCATGAGCTATATACATAAAATAATTAGCATAGCTCCCGGTACATCGTAAAATGTTTAATAAATGTTGCCTAAAGTAATAATTGTATAATACATGTTTATTACTATTTTGTGTGGTCCAGTTCAGTTACTTGAATGAGTTAATTTATCAGAATAAACAGAAAAGAAAAGCAACACTCAGAATCTTAATTCCATCCAAAGAAAATGAGTTTGAATTCCTATCTGGTTATTGCTAGATAGAATCCACCAAAACTTTGCAGTGTAACAGAAAGGCAGGTAGACATCATCTGGAACTTGTCAAATGTAAACCCTTGTTTTCTTTTTTCTTTCCCTTGTATTCTGGCCTAGCTTCCTTGGACTCCTATTTCTTCTGAGAGTGCTGGGGGGTGAGTCACCACCATCAGGAAGGCAGTTGGAGAGGAGAGAGGATTGAAAATTCAAGCCGTACCATGAAAGGTCATCACCAGTGAATAGGAAAAAGACTGGGCATTTGGCCCTGTTTGGCAGCTGACCTTGGCCCTTGGCAAACCTCCCTCATGGGTTGGCATACTGTAGAAATGGGCAGGTCATCCTCACTCCTCTCCACCCTGTACCTCCTCCCACACCCACAGGTGGCGTGAAGGTCACAGATCTTTCTTTTGAATCATCTATGTGTTTAGGTAGCTCAAGTCCAAACTAACTGGGAACACTCACTGTTCTAAACTGGAACCAAACGTTCATTTTGATGTGAAAGATAGAAGGTTCCGGGCGCCTGGGTGGCTCAGTGGGTTAAGCCGCTGCCTTCGGCTCAGGTCATGATCTCAGGGTCCTGGGATCGAGTCCCGCGTCGGGCTCTCTGCTCGGCAGGGAGCCTGCTTCCCTCTCTCTCTCTCTCTGCCTGCCTCTCTGCCTACTTGTGATCTCTGTCTGTCAAATAAACAAATAAAATCTTAAAAAAAAAAAAAGATAGAAGGTTCCATTTAGTAGTATATGAGGAATGTTAATCTGTACAGGAGTCAAAGTCAACATCAACAGTGGCAAGCCATATTCATAATATACACTTTTTTTTAAAAAGATTTTATTTATTTATTTGACAGACGGAGATCACAAGTAGGCAGAGAGGCAGGCAGAGAGAGAGGAAAGGAAGCAGGCTCCCTGTTGGGCCGAGAGCCCAATGCGGGGCTCGATCCCAGGACCCTGGGATCATGAACTGACCTGAAGGCAGAGGCTTTAACCCACTGAGCCACCCAGGCGCCCCCATAATATACACCTTTTAAAAAATATTTTATTTATTTATTTGAGAGGGAGAAACAGAGACAGAGATAGCGACAGAGATGGAGAGAGCATGAGCAGGGAGGAGAGGGAGAAGCAGACCCCCCACAGAGCAGAAAACTCACTGGGGGGTTGATCCTGGTCCTGAGATCAGGACCTGAGACCAAGGCAGATGCTTAACCGACTGAGCCACCCAAGTACCCAATAATATACAGCTTTAATGTACTTTACTTCTATGGTTTTCCTTCTTGAAATCCATAACCCCTATCTAATCATGAGAAGACGATCAGACAAATCCCCAAAGAGAGGCATCCTACAAAATACATGACCAGCACTCAAAACTGCTAGAGTCATCAAAAACAATGACAGTCTGAGAAATTACCACAGCCAAGAGGAGCTTAAAGAGACATGAGGACCAAATGTAGTGTGGCGTCCTGGATGGGATCCTGAGCAGAAAAGGATATTAGGTAAAAACTAAGGAAATCTCAATACAGTGCCAGTATTGGTTCGTTAATTGCGACAAATGTACCATTCTAAAGTAAGATGGTAAAAATAGGGGAAAGTGGGTATGGGTATATGGGAACTCGGTATTACTGTCACAGTCTTTTCTGTAAACCTAAGACTACTCTAAAATTAAAAGTTTATTTTTTAAATCCTGCATAGGAGAGGTCTGCAATGCAACACCTTAGCTCGTTAACCATGGAAAAAGGGGTGCTACCACTTTGAAGCTCTACTATGTGCAGGGTTAGGGATTGGAGAGATTGGAGTAGATAAGACGGGCATGGCCTGCCCTAGCAGAGTGTACAGTCTGGCAGGGAAGGGTTTGTATACTTTGGCATTGCTGGAATTTCTCTTAATCAATATGACCCACTTTCATAATCTGATTTTTTATGAATAAAAAAATGCAAGAGGAAGCTGAATAAAAGTAACAACTAGCATGTTCTCCTTATGGATGGTAACCTGGATTTTCCAGGCCACACTGACTCTTATTCTTGGACTACAGGTTTTGTTTTGTTTTCTTTATTTATTCTTCTCTAGTAATCTCTATACCCAACGTGGGGCTTGACCCCATGACCCTGAGATCAAGACTCCCACCCTCTTCCAACTGAACCAGCCAGGTCCCCTTGGACTACGATTTTTAAACATTTTTTAAAGGTTAAACTGGAAATCTTATCAGTTTAGGATAGTTTTCCAAACCCTTTAACCTTAACCATGGAATACACTAAAAATGACGAGGTATTGTCGGAATAGCAGCAGACATGGATCTGCTATAATGTCAGCTGGTCCTAGAGAACACAGGGGGAAGGGTCTCAGAGAAGAATTTCCTTAAGGAAAAACATTCAAGCACAACGTCTTTCTATTTTTCATGTTCTTATAAAACTCATAAAATAATTTAATATAGGTTGTGTCCTATCTGTGTTTTAACTTTTTGTATGTTTTGTGCCTTTTATATTGTTTTATATTGCATGTCTTTTATTTTTTTTAAGATTTTATTTATTTATTTGACAGAGATGACAAGTAGACAGAGAGGCAGGCAGAGAGAGAGGAGGAAGCAAGCTCTCTGCTGAGCAGAGAGCCTGATGCAGACCCTGGAATCATGACCTGAGTTGAAGGCAGAGGCTTAACCCACTGAACCACCAGGCACCCCTATTGTATGTCTTTTAAAAATCACCTTTCTATTGGGAACAGCCTTGGTGTGGCTGAGAAGTCTATCTGGTGCGCCTCTGGCCTCTGGTTTCAGGCCAGGGTGCTGCGAAAAGTCCCACCTTGGCCAGATACACTGGCACAAAGGCAGAAAGGATGTCAGCTATATGTTGTGTGATATTTGTGTCCTCTTAAACTAGGCTACTCCAGATCGTGTTCCTTGTTTCAGCTCGGGCAACACACACTCAGATTTTTTTTTTTTTTCCTCTTAGGAAGTTGAAGCTCAGTTTGTTTCTCTTCACTTTAAAGTATTTTAAATTTGTGTCATTTCAGATGCCATTTAGAACCCCAAGGCCCTTCTTTGTATTTAAAGCTTTCTTATTTTGACCATAGATTAATGTTAAACATGTTAATACCATGTAATTGTTTGCTATTGAATAAGCAGTACTTAATAACATGAATATATGCTGAAATCATGTGACCAGGGTGTGACATTTATGGTAATCGATCAAGAAATGATGTACATCTGCATACAATAGGGTTGGGTTTGCCTGCACTTAACAAGAATCTGACAGTGGTTTAACTAAAATCATTTTTCCCCCATAAGAAGAAATTTGGACATGAACATACCAGAACTGGTACAGTGACTGTATGATGTCCTGAAGGACCCCAACTCTGTCTTGTTCCTTGGTTCACCATCCGTAGCATGTGACTTTTGTTTCTCAGGGTCACAAGTTGGCTGCTGCAACTCCAGATGTGAAGTCTGTATCTCAAACACGAGAAAGGGCAAGGACAAAAGGTCAAAGTTGCCAAGCAGGTGAGTCTTTCCCTTTCTTTTTTTTTTTTTTTTTTTTTTTTTAAAGATTTTATTTATTTATCAGAGAGAGAGGGGGAGAGAGCAAGCACAGGCAGACAGAATGGCAGGCAGAGGCAGAGGGAGAAGCAGGCTCCCTGCTGAGCAAGGAGCCTGATGTGGGACTCGATCCCAGGACGCTGGGATCATGACCTGAGCCGAAGGCAACTGCTTAACCAACTGAGCCACCCAGGCATCCCGAGTCTTTCCCTTTCATCAGGAAAACATCTTTCCAGAAACCCATTTAGTAGACATACTCTTACATTTCACTGCACCTGCCAAAGTCTGTTACAGGGCTGCTACTCACTGTGAAAGAGCTCAGAAAAATCAAGTCTTATACCCTGGGGCATCCTGAACAACACGAGGGTTCCACTGGTAAGGTGCATGTTGTGGAGGCAATTTCTGGGAATGCAAGCATGAGCTTACACGTGAGTTGGTAAATGCTACTCCTCCCTCCCTCCTCCTCCTGTCCTCCAGGGATGGCTTCAGAGGGGTGTGCTAAAGGCAGATCATTAAATAATGATATTTGTTTAGTTGATTTTTTACATATCTGTTTTTCTAGAATAAATTTGGGTAGAAAAACAGCATCAATATCAATTATTTTTAGGGAACATCATTCAATTTCTTCAGAGCACAGTTCAGGAAAATTCTGGCCTAAGTCATAGAAGTAACTTACTCCATATGACAGAGTTTACATTAAGAAAACTGAAAACCAGGGCAAGTGGGTGGCTTAGTGGGTTAAAGCCTCTGCCTTCGGCTTGGGACATGGTTCCTGAGTCCTGGGATGGAGCCCCATATCGGGCTCTCTGCTCAGCAGGGAGCCTGCTTCCTCCTCTCTCTCTCTCTCTCTCTCTCTCTGCCTGCCTCTCTGCCTACTTGTGATCTCTGTCTGTCAAATGAATAAATAAAATCTTTTAAAAAAAAGAAAAAGAAAACTGAAAACCTGTCTCAAGATTTCTTTAAAGTATATCCTCCCTTAGATTAAAATTTTAACTTAATTTACAATTTAACAATGGATTTCTGTATCTCAGCACCAAACCTGTTGTATCCTCCTTAGGACTACAAGTTTTCATTTCCAAATTCCAAATGGATAAGTAGTAATACATGGTTCACATCCTGGGTAACTCTTTTAAAAACAGTAATGTGTGCTTGTTAATCTGAATCATTTTTAGTCTCTGCTTCATGGTTTCGACATTCTCCTGGCTACAGCTACAAGTCTTCTTTTATTCTTTTTACTGACATAGTCTCTGTCCTGAGTGAAATTGATCCTCCTTTCTCACACTCAATTCTGAATGACTTTATTTTTAAGTATAAAAATAATGGTGTTATGAAAATAATGCATGCTCATTGTAAAAAAACAACAAAACACATTTATGTCTTCCCGAGCCCTATCCCTTTCATAGATAACTGTTAACTCTCTTCCCACCCCAATCGCTTAATCTTCATCTCAGAAGTTGTATCTGGTAGGTGGCTCTAAGAGAAAGATCTGGGTATGCTGGCTCCAGCCCCTTCCTTTTTTGGGACAGACCTATGTTCTGACATCTCTTCTGTGCAGTATAAAGCATTCACCCAGCTGGGCCCCAGACTGGGGAGTGTGTCTAATTCAGAGATTAAGCCTTCCTAAACCCACTGGCCACAGACTTTAGACATGTTATCTTAATAGCTCTACAGACAATAAGAGGGATATTTTCATTTCCACCAGCCAGACTCCTGTGTCTGCATCTCAAATAGTTCAAAACTCAGGAGGGAAGAGGGTGGGGGGGAAGGATATTATTTCTTGGACTTCCTAAAACCCTAATAATCTTTATCTATGTATCAGAATGTTCTCCCCATCTTTTATGGCCCAGGCCAAATGCCATCCTTACTACCCCTCCTCCTGAAAGTGGACACAACCTGCCCTTGCTCCAGTCTCTTCAATGTCCTTCCTTTCCTCACTTTTGGTCACTTGCCAAATTTGGCGAGAGAGTGAGCTGTGTACTTACACACCTCAGTGCTACACAGCATAGGTTGTTCTCAACTTTAATGGCTGGGCTTTAAGATTACCTAAAGTTCCTTTTTACGTTCTGACACTCCTAAATGGAGGGTTATATGCCAGATTCAGACTCTCAAGATTTGGCTGAGAAAAACGAACATTTCCAGCTATCACACAGGAAGTTGCTTGCTAGCCAACTGCTCTGCTGCTTTATCATTTTTGTCACTGTGACAGTTTGGGGATAATTACTTAAATATTTTATTATATTTGCAGTGGTTCTTTTATAAAACAAATTTAAAGTGGAAAACGAGAGATCTCATCCTGGTGATCAATTCAGTTAAGGCAAAGATGGAAATTGTTAAGCATGTTGAATGCCAGGAACAATTGACCTCGATTTGGATATTTGTTTTGTATATGGTGCCTGACTTTTGTAAGGATCAAAATGAGAGAAAAAAAAAAAAAAGTATAACATGGTGTATTAGTCTGGGTTCTCCAGAGAAATTGGCCATGATTGTATCACCCTGTAACTAGGATTGAGTGGACCAAGGAGGTCACCTGACTCAGGATGGGCCAATCAGCTTCCCTTTTTTCCGAATATGGAGCTGGGAGTCAGAGACTGCGAGAGTCTCCCAACTTGGGAGTACTGCATGCTAAGTGAACTTGGGAGCCACTGGAGAGAGGAAGGTGATGAGCATATTCCATTTTGTGGGCCTAAGAAACAGAGACACCAAGCTGTAGAGAGAACGAGGATAAAACAGAATCACAGAGAAAGGCAGAAACAAAGAAGGGTCCCAATGGCTCTCCTGCTCCATATTCTACTCCTCCCTGAGATCTCTTAGCATTCTTGCCCTGGGGTTCTGGGATATACCCTTGCATACTTATAATTTTCCCTTTTTTGCAATCACAATGTCTCACTACCAAAGAGTCTTATCTAAACACCTGTGATAATACATACGAAACCAAGAAAGTCAGTGACCCACCATATTCTTTTTTCATTGTGGTAAAATGTACATAACATAAAAGTTACCATTTTGGCCTGTTTTTAAGTGTCCAGTTCCACGGCATTAAGTACATTCACCTTGTTCTACAGCTATCATCCATCTCCAGTTCTTCTTGACATTTTCTTAATCTGGATCCTCTGTAATGTAAGACACTTGATTGTGGTTTCTGAGAATGAACTAAGGTGGTGCTGCATTCCAGCACCTTGAGATGGTTTTGGGGCTCATTCATTTTAGTTATATTCCTAATTTGAATTTATTGTCAGGGGACTTGTTTCTTCTTCATAATTTTAGAGTTTAGAGAAAATACCATTACTGAAGGGTTCTAGTTCTAGTGCTCATTATAAAAACTCTGGCTGTTCAATAAAATCCACTGACCATTGCTTCGATTTCATATCCTTTGGCTAAATATCACAAATAGCTTTACATCTAGACCCATGTTCATATGATCCCCATTTTACATCACACCTTCACTCAAGAAGTTTATAGACAGTCCCTTAAAATACTATAAATAAATAAAGAAATTACTTTTTTTTTTTTTAAGATTTTATTTATTTATTTGACAGACAGAGATCACAAATAGGCAGAGAGGCAGTCAGAGAGAGAGGGGGAAGCAGGATCCCTGTTGGGCCGAGAGCCCAATGCGGGGCTCGATCCCAGGACCCTGGGATCATGACCTCAGCCGAAGGCAGAGGCTTAACCCACTGGCCACATTTGTGCCTCTCATGTTTTCCCCTCTTGCAATATATTTTATCTTTTCCCAACTTTTCTTCCTCTAAGTTATGGGATTTTTAGGCCTCTTAGGTTATCTACTTAACTCACGGGCTTCTCAACTTTTTTACAAGATTGGTTCACAATAAGTATGAACAAGAGAGGCGCGAGAGGTCCTTCTGCTGCTAGGAGAAGAGAAGGGACATGTCTATGGCACAGCCTCTGTGGGGAATTCCCGAAACCTCCACATTGTTGATGAAGCAACAACAGTTCTCTAATGGAATGATTTTTTATTCACATAGTGAATTTTAAGTAGAAATGTTGCTAAGTTTTTATAGCAAACATTGGGAGAGAGCGCGTTCAGATGGTGCTGGGGATCTAATGATGAAGACAAATGATGGTCTCCCTCTTTGAGAAAACCCCCTACGTTGGGCGGGGAGCCGCTGGCCTCAGTTCTGGAGCGGCCATGTACAGTGGGCTCTTTTCAGGGGCTAACTCTTACTCCCCGGAAGGATTATGGACACTCCCAACCCCTTTGTTCACAGCATTCTGCCAGTTTGGCCACACTGGTCTCGTTTCAGATGCAAACATCACAAGGGCTTCCTCCCACAGGCACACAGGGAAATGTCAGCAAGGGCTTTATCTTTTATCTTCTCTTGGGTGCTTCCATGAAGAACTGGGAACAGAAAGGAGTGAATTGACTAAATCATTAAAGAGGCCAGTAGTGTCTTGAGTGTGGGAGGCCGGAGATAATTAAGACTTGGAACACCAACCTCTGAGGCTTGCAGTTTAGAGGAGTCTTAAGAGAAATTCTGAAAACTCAAGGCTTTTGTCTCCTGGGAAGGCTATGCTCACCACATAATACCACTCATTCATTATGTGTTAAATAATAACTATGATTTAATGCATAATCGCTATAAATAATCATTAAAAAGAATGCATTGCCTTCTTTGTAAAAACAGAACAGAAATTCTTGGGCTCACTGCTTCCCATAAGAAACTGCACAGCAAGGGAGTCCTTACCTTAACACTGCAGCTTCGGTCCCTGGGGGTAAGGGACTCTGTGTGTATGTGTTTGGGGAAGTTGCGGGGATGGTCCCATTCCAAGTCTATAGTCTGTGATCTGGGTGAATGCCTTCCTCTCCTTTCTGGGATGGGAAAACTCTGAGATGCTGAGCAAATGGATGCCTTTGGCAGCTTCTCCTGATGAAGAAATCAATGGTGTCTATTTTTCAAGGATCACTGAGGGGTGCCTGGGTGGCTCAGTGGATTAAAGCTTCTGCCTTTGGCTCAGGTCACAATCCCAGAGTCCTGGGATCGATCCCCACGTAGGGCTCTCTGTCCCATGGAGAGCCTGCTTCCTCCTCTCTCTCTGGCTGCCTCTGTGCCTACTTGTGATCTCTGTCAAATAAATAAATAAAATCTTTAAAAAAAAATAAAGGATCACTGAGGGATAAATGGTATCCATGTTTCTACCTGCCTCCCCACCTCCATGGCTGTGTCCTGGAACTAGCAACTTCTCTTGCCTCATGGGGCAATTAATAGGCCTTTGTTTTCTAAAGCTCAGGCATGTAAAACTGCTAGAATAGAACATATGCACTAAACTTCTAAACATTGATCTTGGCGATGATTTTCTGAATCTGACTCCAAAAGCAAGGAAAACAAAAGCAAAAATAAACAAGTGGGACTACATCAATCTAAAAAGCTTCTGCACACTGAAGGTAACAGTGAGCAAAACAAAAAGTCAACCTACTGAAGATTTGCAAATGATATATCTGATAAGAGGTTAATATCCAAAATATATAAAGAACTCATACAATTCAATAACAAAAAACAATCTGATTTAAAAATGGGCAGAAGATTTGAAGACATATGCCAACAGGCACATGAAAAGATGCTCAACATCCGTAATCATCAGGGAAATGCAAGTAAAAATCACAATGAGATATCCCCTTATACCTGTCAGAATGGCTAGCATCAGTAAGACAAGAAACAGGGGCATCTGGGTGGCTCAGTCATTGGGCATCTGCCTTCGGCCCAGGTCATGATCCCAGGTTCCTGAGATAGAGCCCTGTGTTGGGCTCCCTGGTTGGTGGGGAGCCTGCTTCTCCCATTCCCCCTACTCGTGTTCCCTTTCTCACAATCTCTCTCCCTCTGTCAAATAAATAAATAAGAGCTTTAAAAAAATAAGACAAGAAATAACAAATATTGGTGAAAATGTGGAAAAAAGGGAACCCTCATGTCCTATTGATGGGAATGTAAATTGGTGCAACCATTATGGAAAACAGTAAAGAGTTTCCTTAAAAAATTAAAAATAGGGAGTGCCTGGGTGGCTCAGTGGGTTAAAGCCTCTGCCTTCAACTGAGGTCATGATTCCAGGGTCCTGGGATCGAGCCCCCGCATTGGGCTCTCTGCTCAGCAGGGAGCCTGCTTCCTCCTCTCTCTCTGACTGCTTCTCTGCCTACTTGTGATCTGTCTGTCAAATAAATAAATAAAATCTTTTTAAAAAATTAAAAATAGAAGTACCTTGGGAGGGAGACAAATCATAAGTGACTCCTATTCTCACAAAACAGAGGGTTGCAGTGGGAAGGGGGGTTGGAAGAAGGGGGGTGGGGTTATGGACATTGGGGAGGGTATGTGCTATGGTGAGTGCTGTGAAGTGTGTAAACCTGGCAATTCACAGACCTGTACCCCTGGGGATAAAAATATATATTATATGTTTATAAAAAATAAAAAATTTTAAAAAATAGAAATACCATATGATCCAATAGGTTCATTACTGGATATCTATCCAAAGAAAATGAAAATACTAATCCAAGAAGATACATACACACCTTTGTTCACTGTGGCATTATTTATAATAGCCAAGATATGGAAGCAACATAAACAACCCAAGTGCCCTTTGATGGAAGCATGAGTAAAGATGTGGTACACACACACATCTCACACACACACACACACACACACACACACACACACGGGGGTGGAATACTACTCAGCCATAAAAAAGAATGAAATTTTGCCTCTCGTGACAATATGGATAAGTCTTGAGAGTATTAGGGTAACTGAAATAAGCCCAACAAAGAAAGACAGTGTCACATGATTTCACTTAAGTATGAAATCTAAAAAAACAAAACAAATAAAACAAAACCCAGATACATATATACAGAGATTAGTGATTATCAGAGGGGAGGGGCATTGGGGGCAAAGTGGGTGAAGGGGATCAAGAATGCAAAGTTGCAGTCACGAAATAAGTAAGTCCTGGTGATGTAATCTATAGAATAGGGAATATAGTCAGTAACATTGTGTCAGCTTTGTAAGGTGCCAATGGTAACTAAACTTATTACCCTGACTGTTTTGCAATGTTTATAAATGTTGAATCACAATATTGTACACTTGAATATAATAGCTCAGTTACACCTCAATAAAAAAGTAAAAATAAAATAATAAAATTTTAAAAACAAAAACACCCCTAATGTACCCACTAAGGAGTTCTTTAAGTGTTAACTAACTAGGTAATTGTTAAATGCTTTCTATGAGTGGTTCCAGACCTTAGTTAGCATCCATCTAACTCTCCGGGGGTCTTGCTAAAACTCAAAATTGCTGGACCCTATTCAAGAGTTTCTGACTTCGTAGGTTTAGTTTCGGGTCTGAATTTGCATTTTTAAGTTCCCACGTGATGCTGATGCTTGCTGGTCTACAACCACACTTCCAGGAACCACTGATTCATATTATTTAGAGCTCCCTGATGGGTTGTTTTTAAGTGTTGGAGTGTTTTTAGTGATTGAGAGGATGTTGGTTGTGGTTTTTTGTTTGGTTGGGAATGCATTATTTTTCCCCCCTGCATTATAACTAATGCAGTATAGACATTGGATATCCTAAAATCACCAGCAAATTTTTAGGAACAGATTAGATTCACATAATCTGTTATGCCTGTGCTGCCAACTTGAGACCACCTGGGGAGTTTGTTGGAAGCCACCTTCTGGCCCAGCAGGCCCACATTCAGCACTGGACGCCTTCTGATGGGTGGGCCGTGCTGGGAGAGAAGAGCAGCCTGAAAGGGATTTCATAGCCCTGTGAAGAAAAGAGACAAAAGCTGCCCCCCCCCCCCCAAATTCTGCTGCAAGGCTAAAAAGCCCTTTCATTGCTAATGAACACAATTTGGAGAACTTGGCTGGGAGCCTGGAGCTGAGGGAACCAGAGCCATGGACAAGTTACTAAGTGTCCTGTGAAAGCCCCACAGAGCAAGTTAGGGAGCCCAGGCTTGGCTACTGAATGGTGTCAATGGAAGGGACCGGATGGCCACCAGGCTCTCCGGTGGGACCTGAGGAGGTGTCATTATCCCAGCCTGGAGGGGGCCTCAGGACAGTGTAGCTTGGGATGCCAGATGGGGATTTCAACATTTTGGAGAAATGGATCAGGCTAGGGAGTGTTTATTTGCCCAAGGAGTCAGGAAGGCTTAGCTGTCTTACCCCAGTATCATTTCTCCAAACTTGCCACGTGCTTCTTCAGTCAGGTCTGAAAACTCAACTTTCTTCTTGGTATTAAATCAGGAGATCTGTACATTCAAGTTTCTTCCAGCCCATTAGAGGAGCTTGTTAGAGAAGTGAGATCTGGGTCTTTCCACTTCTGTGTGTGTTTCCTTCAAAGTTGCAATGTCCATGCTGATCTTCTCTCTCATATTTATTAGTTCTCTGTCTGACCAATGGTGAAATGGGGCCAGGAATACCCGTATCCAATTGGCATGAGGGTACTGTGGAAATCATTTCATCTGAAAGATGAATGAATGAATGATTGGAATATTGATAAAAAGTGGAAGTCTTTGTGTTTTGAGATTATTTGTAAGAAGTTCTGAATTCCATAAGGGTGAGGGTTTGTCTGATTTTTCACTTATATCCCCAGTTCTTAGTACAATGACTGACACATCCAAAAAAAAAAAAAAAAAAAATCGTTGAATGAATGAATGGGAAAAAAGGAAAACATAGAACTATGGAACTTAACAACAAGAGAGGTCCCAGGGTCAAGGTCAGAGCCTGATTTGTAAGCCCTGGCAAGGTTTATATTTTTCCTCACACTAGATGGGCTCAGGAGTCCAACACCAGGCAGGCATCCTCCATGGAGCAACTCAGTTATCCCGTTCACGTTCTCTCACTGCTTTGCATTTTGAAGACAAATAACTTAAGCTCTAATTATTGGCTCTTTTTTTTGTCAAGGAAGAAAAAAACGTTCCAGTCCAGCTCTAGGCATAATGTGTCTGGTCCTATTCACTTGTAAAAAGTGAAACAAAACAAAACAGAAACCCAAAACCTGGAAACTTTCTTGGCATTCTGTGTTCTCATTCCAGGTTCCTGAAGGAGTCAAAACACACGTTATCTGTGAACCCTTTCTCAGCTGAAGTCAGCTTGGCTTCCCAGAGCTTCTCCAACATCTCTGACCCACTGGCAGGTGAGCTTCCAGCCAGGACGCTCTGGCGGACAGTCATCAGTGGGAAAGGACTGGAGAAGTCTTGTGGTCTCTTCACTGTAGAGGTTACATGGCTTGCTATGGTCATCCAGCTGTCCAGAGACAGACCCTGTTCACGTCCCAGCCCAATGGCACTTTATAGAAAGGACACTGCTCATCAGCTGACCTGGACAGCCTTCAGACAGCAGGGCCCGTGGGGAGAGGGTACGGGTGGTGAAACCTGCAGGCTGTGGCTTAACGGCCAGCAGGGAAGTTGCACACTTTCCCCCACCCCCCCAGCCTGACTGCCCTTCCTCTCTTGGCTGCAGCACCAGAGAGGCAACATCTGTGTGTGTGGCCACCCCTGCCTGCTCCAGCCTGTCCTGAACCTTCCCCAGCTCTTCCTCTCGGCATCGGAGCCCCTCTGTGTGTTAGTGCAGGGCAGAGAAAAGGCACAGAAAGGCTTGTGTCACCTGTAAACAGTGGTTCCCTTGAGTGGTGGGATGGAAGGGTGCAGATGGAGACAATTAACTTCTCCTGTACTCACCTTGTGTTGCCCAACATGTTACAACCACCATCTACAACACATGCCATTTAAAAAAATGCAATAAAATTAAAAAGTTAGTTGTAAAAGGATGCATACCGTATGATATCATTTATATAAAATCCCAAACTACAAAAACAATACTGTGCATTGTGTATGGGGCTAAACCTACATAGTAAAAGCCCCAAACCTGCCCAGACACTACATACTAGCTGCAGAGAGCTGTTATGGAAGGGAGGTGCAGTGGGGGTGAGGGAGGCCACTTTGAGCCATGACATTTTGTTTCCTTAAAAAAAAAAAAACCAACAACCCAAAACCTCAAAGCAAATATAGCAGAAGGTTAATGTTCATTAGAGTGGGTGATGGGTAGCTGGGTGATTGTTAACATTATTCTCTACAATTTTCCAAACATTTGAAATACTTCATAAGCTCAAAGATTAGCTGCAATAAAGGGAGAAAAGGACTGAGTTTACCTTATTTGTAACTTATCGTCTTAGCAACTCCCTGTCCATTGCCAGGATAGAAGAAATTGGGGAAGGAAAGAAGGAGAGAGGAAGGATTAAAATGAGTTTGGGTGAGCTAGTCTGCTTTTCTGATTTTCCTTAATCTTTGTCTCAGTCACTCGGAGCTACTATAATTAAATACCATAGGCTGGGTGGCTTAAACAACAAACATTTCTTCCTCAGAGTTCTAGAGGCCAGTGAGCTCAAAATCAAGGTGCTAGAAGAATCCATGTGTGGTGAGGGTCCTCCTCCTGATTTACAGACAGCCACTATCCTTTGCATCCTCTTCTCTTTTTTGGTAAGATTTTATTTTTATTTATTTTAGAGAGAGCAAGCGAGAGTGGGAGCGAGAGGGGGGGAAAGCAGAGGGAAAGGGAGAGAGAATCTGAAGCAGACTCTTCACTCAGCACAGCGCCCGGCAGGTGGCTTGATCCCACAACCCTGAGATCATGACCTGAGCCCAAATAAAAAAAAAAGTTGCATGCTCAACTGACTGAGCCACAAAGGTGCCCTGCACCCTCTTCTTATAAGGGCACTAATCCCACCATCAGGGTCCTACCCTCATGACGCCATTTAAGTGTAATCACCTCCCAAAGGCCTCAACTCTAGACACCATCACATTGGGGGTTGGGACTTCAACATATGACTTTTGAGGAACACAAACATGCAAACTATAGTATTCTTCCACAACGTCTATTTGGCAATTATCAAGAAAGAGGCAAAATTAATGTACTCTGGATAAATGGATGGATGCAAGGATGGATGGATGGATGGGTGAGTAGACATCCTAATGAACAGATGGCTTCCGGGTTCTTGGTGCAGCTTAGAATCTGCCTGCATTAGGATGCCTGGATGGCTCAGTGGGTTGGGCATCTGCCTTCCGCTCAGGTCACAATTTCATGGTCCTGGGATCAAGTCCCGCATCGGGGTCCTTGCTCAATGGGGAGCCTACTTTTTCCTCTGCCTGCCTCTCCCTCATCTGTGCTCTGACAAATACATAAAATCTTAAGAAAAAAAAAGTATCTGCATCCATCATGAAGACTCCCAGAGGCCATCCCCTGCAGCTATGGGATTGCTCTCTGCTCACTTCCGAATGTGATACACAGCATTCATGAAACAAGGCCCTTGTGCTTTTGCCTGTCAAACCACAAGTACCTGCATGTTATACTAAGCAGTTAGAACATAGAGTACCTACTGCCGATTATCCCCCTTGTGCCAGGGGTGAAATATCCCTGGCGTCCTTCCCCAGTCCCAAGTTGAGACCTGCAGGAGTAGGCATGGGAGTTCAAGAGGACAGTGGCTCGCCTGCTTTCCAGGCGATGGGAATAAATAACATTTGTGGCCATTCCAGAAGCACTACCTCAATCTTTTTCTTTTTTTTAAAGGATTTTATTTATTCATTTGACAGAGAGAAAGAGAGTGTATAAGAACACAAGCAAGGGGAGCTGCAGAGGGAGAGAGAGGAGCAGGCTCCTTGCTAGGAGGAGGGAGACAACATGAGGTTCAATCCCAGGACTCTGGGATCATGACCTGAGCCGAAGGCAGATGCTTAATGGACTAAGCCACCCAGGTACACCTCAGTGTTTTCTTTAAAAATAAATAAATAAATAAATAAATAAAATCCCTGAGGGCTGCCTGGGTGCCTCATTTGGTCGAGCCTCTGACTCTTGATTTCCCCTTGGTCATGATCTCAGGGTCATGGGATGGAGCCCAGTGAAGAGTCTGCCTGCCCCTCTCCCTTTCCCTCTCCCCCTTGGTGTGTGTGCATTCTCTCCCTCCCAAATAAGTAAATAAATAAAATCTTCAAAAAAAAAAAATTCCCCAAGAAATAGTGGGCAAGGCAGGTGTTCTTCATTTTACCCTTTTTCTTGGAGTATGTAACCTGGATTTGGGGAGTAGAGGGCCTGGCTGGGGTCCCAGCTAAGGGCATGTCTCCTGCCTTGGAGAGCAGAGCCAAGCTCATCCATCAGCTGGCACAGGTGGATGTTAGAAGGCAGCCTGGTGGGGAAGTGCCCAGGCCCCCAGGGAAGCTAATATTTACTGAGCTCTTACTATGCTCTAGGTGCTGTGCACAGTCCAATAGTGTTTAACTCCTGCAGCAGCTTTGAGTTAGGTGAGCTGTGTGGCTGGGATGTCAGCTGTGCCTACGGGATGGGATGCGCTGGGAATGAACCTGCTGAGAGGGGCGTGGGACCCGGCTGGGGAGGACCAGATGCTGCACCAAGGATCCATCCACGGTGATAGGAGTGATCAGGGGCTTTTCACAGGACTGCAGCATGACCTGACTTGGCTTCTGGAGCGGTAAATTTGGCCGCAGGGTGAGAATGGAGTGGAGGGGGCAGGAATGCATGCTGGGAGGCATTGGGCAGGTCCTGGCTGCAGTCGGGCCTGACTGTACCAGTGGGTGGGACTCGTGCTGGGCCCTGATCAAAAACAGGGAGGCTGACTCTCAGGTCTGGAGAGCATCACTGGGGAAGAGATCCAGAGAGGAGGCAGCAGTCAGGCAGGAAGAAGAAACTATAGATGGTGGATGGCGTCGTGCTCAGGCTCTGCCCCCAACCAGCCCTGGGATCTTGGGTAAGACACATCATCTCTCTGGGACTCAGTTTCTGCTTCTGTGAGACCGTGGCACTGGGCACAGTCTCTCCCATTGGGATGACTCCCGAGGCCTTCTGTACCTTGGCCTAGAGCTGACACCACCAGGAGTGCCAGAGAAGCAGCCAAAGTGGCTGGAGGGGTGAGCACCGGGGGCCACTGGGCCTCACGGCAAGCAAAAGGACGAAGCTAAGGCCAGGAGTGAGCAAGCACGGCCAAGGCTCTCGGGTGTGGCCGGGACACCGATGTCTCTAATGCAGAGCTCCTGCAGGGGCCGCCAGGGCTGGCATGAACTGCGTCCTCTCTTCATAGCAACATGTTTTCCCGGGCAGGCACTGTCTGGCCTCTGATCAAATGGATTTTGCAATTCTCACCGTCAGGTTTAAGCTTGGACTAGGGAGCAGGAAAGAGTGAACACTAAGTTGGCTTCGAAATCACTCTGGTCTTCTAGTTAAGTCTCCTTGGAGGCAAGGGCTGGCGTGGACCTCCTAAAGATCCCCTTGACCTTGTCTTACTGGCTTACTGGCAGCCTCTGGCTAGAACCCTGCCTTGAAAACCCCACACTGACCTGGGGGGCTTCCTGCCTTGGAGCTGAACACCTGCTAAGTTTTTTGGGCCCTGCCTTGTGTAGGAATTAGGACAGGTTCTTGAGCACTGTAGCTAAGTCCTCAGCCTGGTGGGGTTCAAAGCCTGACCCCTTTCAATGCATTTCTATGCACTTTAAGCTATATTGCCATGGTAAGTGACTTGGACTCTCTGTGCCTCAGTTTCCTCGTGCCTGCAGAGGAAGCATGGTGGGCCCCACTGTGGCTCTGTTTAGTGGGGATGATAATGCTACCTACTTCGCTCTTAGGAATGTTAAGTCAGAAAAGACCCATAAGACATTTAGCCAGGCACACTGTAGAGCCAGGCACACTGTAAGCTCTCAATTAACTGATGGCTATCACCATAATTAAGCATTTGCTATCAGTACTGAGTACCCACCCTACTCCAGGCTTGGGGATACAGTGCTTACCTATGAGTCTGGCAAGCAGGGTCCCTGTCCTCAGACTTACTGTCTGAAGGGGAGGCAGACAAGTTAACCATAACACATTAACTAGTACACACGCACTCCACTAGGGACACAGGAGGTACGGTAGGAGCACATATTGGGGGCACTTTCCCCAGAGTTGGGGTTCCCAGCCCTAGCAGGCTCCCTCTTGTGGTCTGGAGTGTTCTCTCTTTGCCTGGAAATATCTTCCCCCAGAAATCTGCATGACTTCCATCATATCATTCAAGACTTTGATCAAATGTCACCTCCTTCCAAGGAGCTTTCCCTGATCTTTCTGCCTAAGGTAACTCCCACCCACCCCATCCCCTTCATTTATTTGTCAGAGAGAGAGAGGGAACACAAGCAGGGGGAGTGGGGAGAGGGAGAAGCAGGCTGCCTACTAAGCAAGGAGCCCGGATGCGGGGCTCCATCCCAGGAGCCTGGGATCATGACCTGAGCCAAAGGCAGACGCTTAACCAACTGAGCCCCCCAGGGTCCTGATTTACCTTCTATAAAGTGAACTTGATGAGAGCAGGGACTGCCTATTCTTTAGCCCTTACGTATCCCTGGTGCCAGGAAAATGCCTGGATCACAGGGAGCCATCAGTAAATGTCTCTGAATGAAGTGACCTTCACGCTGGATCCTGAAGGACGGACAAGGGTTGGTTAAGGAAAGGATCAGGGAGGGAAAAGAAGATCTTCCAGATGGAGGGAGCAGCATGGCAAAGGCTGGTGGAAGGCGAGCAGAACATTGCAGCAAATAATTCAATATGGCAAGTGTGTGTTAGCCTGGGTGTGCTGAGAAGCAGAAGCCAAGAAGAGATGAGATGTGCAATGGGTCTGACCCAGAGGCCTGCTGTGCTTGGCCCCTAACTGGGAGTAGCTGAAGGGACGTGTGGCCTTGGTGTGAACACACTGAAGCTTCCAGAAGGATGGAAGTCCTTCAGTCCACTCTGCCCCCTGCAGCAGCAGATCTCAGCGGCACAGTTCCATGACCGCTCAACCAACTGAGAGGGTGAGGGAGGAAGCGGGGACACATGAGTCTGGAGAGCCGAGCAGCTACTGGATCGTGAAGATCGACAGAGCTGGGCTTTACCTTAGAGGCCGCCAGTGCCACAGTATGGTTTTTGTGTGGATGTATGTTTTCAACTCATTTGGGTAAATACTAAGGAGGTGATCTCTGGATCAGATGGTAAGCGTATTCTTAGCTTTGTAAGAAACCTCCAAACTGTCTTCCGAGGTAGCTGTATCATTTTGCATTCCCACCAGCAATGAATGAGAGCTTCTGTTGCTCCACATCCTTGCCAGCAATCGGTATTGTCAGTGTTTCAGATTTTAGCCATTCTAATAGGTATGTCATGGTATCTTGCTGTTGTTTTAATTTGCAAGTCTTTAATGATCATGACCCCTTTATAAAATTAAATTTATAGTATAACTCTGAATTATTCCAGATGTTTGCTTTACTTTTTCTGAGATTCTTTTTGTTTTGTATAGAAAATCTTTTTTATATAGAATCTCTTTTCAAGAGTATATTTTGTTTACTATGACTCTATCTGTTTCCAAAATAGCTACTTAAATTATTTTTCAAATAATTCAAATAATACACTAAGTACACAAAGTACACAAATAAGTTTGAAGCAGGCTACCCAGTGAGCAGACAGCCTGATGAGAGGCTCAATCCTAGGACCCTGGGATTGTAACCTGAGCTGAAGGCAGATTCCCAACTAACTGAGCCACCCAGGCACCCCTTGCAAATGAGGAACCATAAAATGCTAGGTTAAAAAAAGTAGTTACCACTTTGGGTTGGTGGCTATTCTCCTCATTCCTCCCTGCAAAAGTTTTAGTAAACTGGAAAAGTCACGTTTGAAAATTTTCTGAGACTATTGCCTTGTTTCTATAAAAACTAGAAAAAGGACAAGTGAAACCAGCTTGGAGAGGTATGTGACTTCAAGGCCACACACCTGGTTAGCACTGGGGGGAGGGTGTAGCTGAGCTCTGAGACCTTGTGGTTTCAAGACGAACATAAGGCTAACCCTAGGTCTGAGTTTCTTTCCAGAATCTCTTGCCCTCCCAAGCCCTTACTTAGCTGGCAGGACTAGCAAACAGTGCAGCCACAAGAGTTAAATGGTGCGGTAGGCTGGAAGAATTGACCTGGTTTAAATATTGGCAGGAAATGGTGTGGGGGGCTCAGCAGAGGCTGTCTGCCCTTGGTTTCCCACTGACCTAGCCAATGAGCAAGCAGCACCGGACCATAAAAGGTCCTGAGAGCACTATGTAGGGTAGGGTTTTGTTCCCCACTTGCATACAGCAGGGCAAGATCAATATTTGCTAACTGATGGAGAAAGGAAGGTAGAGATGAGGCACGAGTCCTTGACAACACCCCTTAGCCCTTATCTGTGTGGCTGTTCAGTAACCTGGTAGAAGATGCTGAGCTCTAGACCTTGTGGTTTGAGGACAAACACAAGGCTGACCCTAAGGGTCAGAAAGCCTAGGGGCTTTCTTTCCAGAAAGATATGAGTTTCTGGCAGCTGTGGAGGGAAGCCGCCACATTTTGTAACCAGGCCTGACAGGAAGATTAGAGGCAGCGGCCACTTGAAAGGCTTTGAGAACAAAATCAATACAGGGCTTGTAAGCCAAGAGTTCATAGCTTTCAGCTGTTTGTGGGTGCTGAACTGGAAAGTTGAGAGGGGCCCCAGCTGCCTTGCAAGGAGGGGCAGGCTACTGGCAAAACCCATTTAGTAGCCACTCACGGAAGTCCCCACAAGACAGAAATCTAATCTTTCTTACATCTGAGGTTAATGGCCTCCACAGGAAGTAAGGGACAGGATTCAAACAGAACAGTAGTAAAATCACTGATCCTATGCAATGGCTACTGATTACCAGGCATTTGCCTATTGATCTTCTCAACAAGCTGGTGAATCCACCATAGGAAGGTCATATGACTTACCCAAGGTTACCCAGCTGGTATAGTTGAGAGCTAGGATTCCAGCCCATCTAGCCCAGAACAGCACCTGGTTCCTTCCACAGTGCCAACTCCCAAAGAGGACAACAACGTGGTTTAGACGCTGAATAAGGAAAGGGAGCATATTCTTAAGTTCTCAAAGAACAGATTTAAAACATTCTGCTGTGTTAATAAGAATTTTTTTTCTTAGGGCGCCTGTGTGGCTCAGCTGGTTGAGCATCTGAGTCTTGGTTTTGGCTCAGGTCATGATCTCAGGGGTCATGGCATTGAGCCCTGCCTCAGGCTCTTGCTCAGCAGGGAATAGGCTTGAGACTCTCTCCCTCCACCTTTCCCCCAGTGTGCATGCACCCGTGTGTGTGTGTGTGTGTGTGTGTGTGTGCGCGCGCGTGCATGCGCACGTACACACACTCTCTCTCTCTCTCTCTCTCTCTCTCCTAAATAAATTAAAAAAAAAAAATTTTTTTTTAAATAATTTTCTTTCTTGGGGTGCTAGGGTGGCTCAGTGGGTTAAAGCCTCTGCCTTTGGCCTGGGTCATGATCCCAGGGTCCTGGGATCGAGCCCCGCATCGGGCTCTCTGCTCAGCAGGGAGCCTGCTTCCTCCTCTCTCTCTCTGCCTGCTTCTCTGCCTACTTGTCATCTATCTCTATCAAATAAATAAATAAAAATCTTAAAAATTTTTTTTTCTTTCTCACTTTAGAAAATTGGCATTGGCTCTACCTACCCTAAACACAGTCGGCCCTGCCATGCTTGTCAGGCTTCTTTAAAGATACTCCCGTCCCATCCCCAAGTCTGGAGAGAAGTTTGTGCCTCCTTCCTTACGGCGGCACATCAACTATCATCCCTATGGAGAATCTAACAAAGCAGGGAGATGGGTATTTAATTCTAAATGTTCCTTAAGGATTTCCTGATTTGGCCTAATTTCTCCCCAGACTGGTGGAACAGGAATAGCAACATAACTTATGTAAACTAGAAAATGGTACAGTGGTTTTAAGTTACACCGAACTGTACATTGGATTTAAGACTTACTGCTCTAAGGGGCGCCTGGGTGGCTCACGCGGTTGAAGCCTCTGCCTTCGGCTCAGGTCATGATCCCAGGGTCCTGGGATTGAGCCCCGCATGCATCCGGCTCTCTGCTCAGCAGGGAGCCTGCTTCCCCCCTTTCTCTCTGCCTACCTCTTTGCCTGCTTGTGATCTCTGTCAAATAAATAAATAAAATCTTTTAAAAAAAGACTTACTGCTCTAAGACCCTCACAACTTTATACAAAAAAGCAGCTGCAGACCTGTACATACAGTATGATCTGTTTCTGTGAAACTGACTGCTCTATATAAATTCATTCGTGTTTGTAGGAAGTAATCTGAGAGGATGCTTGCTAAACAGCTAACAATGGTGAGGCTCAAGGCTCTGTGCCTTGTTTGTGTAAAGAGTCCTTAGAACACTTTTCTCTTCCCACACTGCTTAATTGTTTCAGACTTCTACGACACTATTAATTATTATTTAAAAATAATTTATTCTTAAATTTTCACATAGTAAAATTCACTTTTTGGTGTAGACTTCCGCAAGGTATGATAAGTGTATAGAATTGTGTAACTATCACCACAATCACTTAGTTCTTATCACCCAGAAAAAAAAAAATAAGCCCTCTATCTGAATTCTTGGAACTAGTGAGGTGTTCTCAGTCACTCTAGATTGCCTTTTCCAGAGTGTCACAGAAATGGAATCTTATAGCATGTTGCCTTTGGAGTCTGGCTTCTTTCACTTGACATCATTAATCTGAGATTCATCTGTGTTGTTGCCTGCTTCGGGAGTTCATTCCTTTATTGCTGAGCAGTACTGCATTGTGTGATGTCTGCGTTTTGATGATCCACTCACCCCTTGGAAAACATTTGGGTTATTAGTGGTTTGGGGCAGTTATGAAGAAAGCTGCTATACATATTCATGTACAGGTTTCTAAATGAACACAGCTTATTTGGCGTAAATAGGAATAGGATTGCTGGGTCATATGCTCAGCGTATATCTAACTCTATAGGAGAAACGACAAGGGGCGCCTGGGTGGCTCAGTGGGTTAAGCCTCTGCCTTGGGCTCAGGTCATGATTTCAGGGTCCCAGGATTGAGACCTGCATTGGGTTCTATGCTCAGCGGGGAGCCTGCTTCCCCCTCTCTCTCTCTGCCTGCCTCTCTATTTGTGATATCTCTCCCTGTCAGATAAATAAAATCTTAAAAAAAATTTTATAGGAAAATTGTCCACTGCTTTCCAAAACCAAATAATATACGAGAGTTCCAGCAGCTCTGCATCTTCTCCGGAACTTGAACTAGATATGATAAGTGTTTTTGACTGTAGCCATTCTCATAAGTGTGTGGTAACACATCACTGTGGTTTTAATTTGCATTTCCCCATCGACTGATCCCGTTCAACACTGTTTTATGTGCTTCATTCATTAGCCATCTTTTTGGGTATAGTGTCTATATAAATCTTTCACACATTGTTGTTCTATTGCTTTGTTATTGTTGAGTTATCTTAATCTTTTTAAGAACTTATTGTATTGAAATAATGTATAACTGACCTAAAAATAAACTGCATGCATTTAAAACGTACAGTTGTTAAATTTGACATAAACATATATCCGTGAAACCATTGCTACAATCAAGATGAGTTTATCCATTATCCACAGGAATTTCATACCCCTTTATAAATTCCTTCATACCCCTTTATAAATTACCCTTCCTGCCACCACTCCATCCCCAGGCAACCAGTGACCTGTCATCAGAGATTAGTTTGCATTTCATAGAATTTTATAGAAATGGAATCAATGTATTGTGGATTCTTTTCGTTGGACTTCTTTTCCTCTGCCTAATTGTTCTGAGAGTCACCATGTTCTTGCATGTATCAATACTTCATTCCTTTTTATTGCTGGGAATATTTCATGGAATCGATACACCTTAATTTTTTATTAATTAACCTGTAGGTGGACATTTGGGTTGTTTTCAGTTTTTAGCCATTACAAATAAAGCTGCTATGAATATTCATGCACAATTCTTGTCTGGGCATATTTTTTCATTTACTTGGGGTAAACACAGTAACTAACTAGTAGGAGTAGGTATTTGGTTGCTATATACAGTAGGTGTATGTTTAACATTTTAAGAAACTGCTAAACTGTTTCCAGCTAGTTGTAGCACTTCACGTTGTTATCTTAACTAAATGAAAGTAATCTTTAAAAAATGGTTTTAGGGGCACCTGGGTGGCTCAGTGGGTTAAGCCTCTGCCTTCGGCTCAAGTCATGATCCCAGGGTCCTGGGACTGAGCTCCGCACCAGGCTCTCTGCTCGGCAGGGAGCCTGCTTCCCTCTCTCTCTCTGCCTGCCTCCCTGCCTACTTGTGATCTCTGCCTGTCAAATAAATAAATAAAATCTTTTAAAAAATTAAAATAAAAATAAAAAATGTTTTTACCCATATTTATTGATCCCTACACGTAAACTATACAAGCTCTCCTCAGTCACAGATTTTGGGGTTAAGAGTGGGGAAGACAGCTAAGTTTTTCTTCATAATAAAGGAAAGAATGAAGGGTAGTATGGGGGAGAGCCCCTACATGGAGCCAGGAATCTCGTCTGTCACTCGTGGCAGAAAGAGAACATTAAAAGACCCCGTGACTGTATGCCTTTAATGGAGTTAGGAAGAACATAAATGTCTCCTTTGGGATTTTTTTTTTAAAGATTTTTTTAACAGACGGAGATCACAAGTAGGCAGAGAGGCAGGCAGAGAAAGGATGGCAGGAGCAGGCTCCTCACTGAGCAGAGAACCAGATGCCGGGCTCCATCCCAGGACCCTGGGATCATGACCTGAGCCAAAGGCAGAGGTTTAACCCACTAAGCCACTCAGGCGCCCCTCTCCTGCGGGATTTTATGGGCATGTGGGGCAAGGCTGTGCTATATAAAGACCACTCTTCAATCTTTTTTTTTTTAAGATTTTATTTATTTATTTGACAGAGAGAGACACAAACAGAGAGAGGGAACACAAACAGGGGGAGCAGGAGAGGGAGAAGCAGGCTTCCCGCCAAGCAGGGAGCCTGATGTGGGCCTCAATCTCAGTACCCTGGGATCATGACCCGAGCTGAAGGCAGCTGCCTAACCACTGAGCAACCCAGGTGCCCGCCCTCTTCGATCTTAAAAGCTATTTAAATGAAACACAGTAGCCGCCAAACCCTCACTCATCTCATGGGCCACAGTAGAACTCACCGTATACTTTGGGATTCTTTCTTAGAGTGTAGAAGTGAAAAAACCCTTCCCTCTACCTCTTAGGTTTAATACCCAGGGCACACAAAGCACAACAATAAAAGGGAGATTAACAGGAGAGAGGATTATTCTGTATACACATGAGGAAGTCTTACAGAAAAAAAGTGAAAAACTCCAAAGAAGTGGTGAGACTGGGGGGATTTACATACCACTCCACTTTCTAATTTGTATCTTTTGAGAGATAGTGCATGCGCAAGCACTCGCATGGGCGTGTGTGTGCGCGCGCGCGCGAAGAAGGGAGGGGCAGAGGGAGAGACGATTTTTTTTTTTTTTTTTTTAAAGATTTTATTTATTTATTTGAGAGAGAGCATGAGCGAGGAGAAGGTCAGAGGGAGAAGCAGACTCCCCATGGAGCTGGGAGCCCGATGCAGGACTCGATCCCAGGAGTCCGGGATCGTGACCTGAGTCGAAGGAAGTCGTCCAACCAACTGAGCCACCCAGGCGTCCCAGGGAGAGACAATCTTAAGCAGGCTCCACGCTCTGGGCAGCGGAGGTATACCATTTTCACTAAGGGTGAAATACTGTAGAAAGTCACAAGAAAAAGGTGGAGAAATTGGCTTCTAGGTATATACATTGTGGGAAGGTAAATATATATGGGAAATTAATGGAAGATAAGGGTTATCGTTGTAGAGGCTGAAGCTGGGGCCTTCTCCATTTGTAAGTCTTCTCTCTGGTAATTACGAGTGGTCTTCCTCTTCCTGGTATGGAAGACGAGACCCCTTTACCAATGGAAACTGGCACCTGAGGAACTCGGGTTCTTTTCCTATAACCCCCTATAGTGCCAAGTGCTCCAACTGTTTTTCTGTAACTCCCCCTCCAACCACTGGGGGCCCATCTGATTTGTCTGCACTCCCTGAGATTCCACTCCCATTAAAATCCAGGTTCTTGGGGCGCCTGGGTGGCTCAGTGGGTTAAGCCTCTACCTTCGGCTCAGGTCATGATCCCAGGGGCCTGGGATCGAGTCCCGCATGGGGCTCTCTGCTCAGCAGGGAGCCTGCTTCTCCTCATCTCTCTCTCTGTCTGTCTCTCTGCCTATTTGTGATCTCTCTCTCTGTCAAATAAATAAATAAAATCTTAAAAAAATAAATAAAAATAAAATAAAATCCAGGTTCTTGCCATTTCCACCTATTTCTGGGGGAAGTGACCCAACTTTGGATATGGCACCAGGCACAGAGAGTGGTCTCTATAGGTTTTGTGTCCAAAGTGGGGCTCAGTGAGCTTTGAGAGTCTTAATCCCCTCCTTGGAACAGATCAAAGACTATGAGTGGGGAACCTCGCCGAGAAAGGATGGGCATTATTACTGGGACATGAACTCTCACTCATAGCTCCCCAGCCCTCAGACCGGTCCACACTAGTTTTCTGATTGTTCTTCTGAGAGAGCAGAGGACATTATGGAGTGGGGCAAGGAGGAAGGCAATGGGATGGGGGAGAATGGTTCTGAGTAATTCCTTTGGGGTCACATCCTTTTTATTTATTTATTTATTTATTTATTTATTTATTTTGAGGGAGAGAGAGCATGCCAGCACAAGCAGGGGTAATGGAAAAGGGAGAAGCAGACTCCCTGCTGAGCAGAGAGCTAGATGCAAGACTGGATCCCGGCCAAAGGCAGTTGTTTAACCAACTGAGCCACCCAGGCACCCCGTCACATCCTTCTTTTGAACCATGATTCTATAATTTGTTCCACCTGAGCTTCTCATAAGTTTAGAGTAGTGGTTCTCAAAAAGCACTGCCTGAAACAGCAGACCCAGCATCACCTGGGCACCTGGGAACTGGTTTGAAATGCAAATTATCTGGCCACCCTAGCCCTCCCACCAAATTGGAAACTTCAGATGAAGCCCAGCAGTTAAAAAAAAAATCCCCCACCATTCCACCCCTGATCACCACCCAATCCCACCCCCCCCCACACACACACATACGCATGCCTGACTGGCAAAGAGCCATAGCTGGAGACTGTGATGAGAAATGCAGATCAGATCGTTGAGAAACTTAGAAAATCCTAAATCTTCCCTCCCCCTACCTTTCCAACGGAAGCCTCTTGCTTCCAGTAAGACTTTCACACAGTCCTTATTCAATTCCTCATGCAGATCTTACTTTTGCATTCCTGCTGGGCACAAAGCTGAGGCCTGTTTTCCCATTATCCGTCAGATGAATGGTTGGATTGGTGTCCCAGCTGCCCGGTCGTGCTTGGTAATTCGAAACAGAGACCTGGAAGTCCCAGGGCAGTTTCTGACTTCCCCGCTGGGGAGACAGCTGGAAGCCTGTCAAAGAGGAAAAGACGTTGGTGACACAGCGCCACCCTGTGGCGGCTAGGAGAAGAGCCACTCTTGGCCTCACAGTCTACACTAACATTAAACCTCATCAAATCCAAATGTAACAGCCATTTAAAGAGCATTTCCTATGTTAATAGGCATCCTGATCATTGCTTTTTCTTGTAATAACCTCTGCTTTTCCTATGCAGTAGATAAGATCCACACAACTAATAAGAGCCTGGAGTCTGCAGAGGCTGCAGGAGCGCCCTGAGCCTGCTCTGTCCTTGTAACCTGCTACTTGGTGGGGAATGCTCCTTATATAAGGTCACGCTTTTGAAGCTCACACGTTCAGGCAGCACGTGGGATTCTTGTTAAAATTCACATTCTGATTCAGCAGATCTGGGTTGGAATCCAAGATCCTACATTTCTAAGGGCTCCCAGGTGACACCAATCCTGTCTTGTGGACCACACTGAAAGCTAAGACCTCGAGCAGTGAGTGCTGTCAGAGAGAACTTTCTGTGATGATGGAAGTGCATTCTAACTCCGTGTTGTGGCCACTAGCCACGTGTGGCTATTGATCACTTGAAATGTGGCTACTTGCAACCATGAAACTAGATTTCAATTTTAGTTAATTTCAATTAATTTTAATATATGAAGGCCCCTGTGGCTAACATCTATCATACTGGACAGAGAAGTGTCCCTCATTAGGGGGGCCTCAGGCTGACTTTGAGATGGCTTGTCATGGAAGAGCCAAATTCCATGGCAGGTTAAAGCAGGACCATCAATTACCAGATTTTTAGAGAAATTAATATACCACAACTTTGCCATTTTATATACGAACTGAGTCTCAGAGAGGCAAAGTGACTTGTCCCAGAGCCACAGAGCTAATACAGCATGCTTTTCACTGTTAGGGTACGGAGTCGACCACCCCTCAATTAGACAGAGAACACTCTCGATAATGCAAGTCACACAGCAAGGTTTATTTCCAGCTAGCTGGGGCCCAAGTATCTGCCTGGCGCAGCGGGTTTCAACAAGGACCCCGAGCACTCAAAGCCAAGGGTTTATATAGCATTTTCAAGGCACTTTTTCATAGCTATATACATATCTTGCGCCCCACTTTGACAGTTTAACTTTGTTTAACCTTTTGCCACCCCGGCATCACCCTGGCGCCATCCTGGCAGTTAAGAGAGATTTAGGTTTAGAAGAAATTTTACTTTATTTACATTTCCTTCTGCCTCAGCCTCCTTCAGTTTTATGATGAGGAGGGCCACCTTAGGCCTCGAGGTACTGAACCATTTGTCTCTGGAAATTGGGCCATTGAAAAGATGGCCTTTTTGTTGTAAATCACCAAGACATTTGCAAACCTAGGGAGACTCCTGTCTTGCAGGATTGTGATCTCTGCAAGTTAACTATTTGTTTTTCTTTAACATTTGGTCCCTGGGGTGCCACCACCTAACCGTCCTGGTGGTATATGATTGTTTCTTCAGGTTTTAGTTAGTTCCTCTTATCTCAGTGTCGGCCTGTTAGGGACACTCAGTAAAATGGCTTCCCGGCCTTCAGGATGGCCATTCTTATGCTAACCCACTCTTACAGTGCAAAGTGCCAGCTTTTGCTTTGCCAAGATGGCTGTATTTATGTCAGGGCTAGACTCGAGGTGGGTACAGCCTTATTTTTCTTGGCCTCCACACCTGGAGCTGGTTTCCGGGACTTGTTTTGAAGCCCCTGGGGGAAGGGGAGCAGGGACAGTTTAAGGGTTAAACAACAAAGTTATTGTTTAACCTCAATGGAAGCCTCTGGCTAAAATAAAAATATAAAATAGGTCCTTACATCACCACTCAGACTTTCTTCTAGGCCCACTGGCCTCCAAAGGAAAAATATATGTCCTCACATTTAGGAGCTCCTCTGTGAGTCCAACAGCACAGTTAATAGACTGGAATCAAATGTTACTCATTAGTTTATACAATATATGAATCCGTTAACCAAGTTTAAAAGTAATTCAACTTCCCAAGGAAATAAACTGATTTTTAGCTATAGCATGCTGATATTTTGATCTATTAAGATAGCAAGACAGCTGACTAGCGTCTCAAGGACTGTCTCCAAAATGCCAAAAACACTTCTAGGTTTACATAAGCAAAATGCAGGACTAAGGTCAGTGGCTACTGTAGGAAGGCAGTGAAGGTCAAGTTGATCGTTTTTCTTGGGTGGGGTCTTGCTGGCTCAGGGTAGTCCTTATTGCCTGAGGGGTAGTTTCAGTTTCCATCAGGGAATGCTTTGCCCATGTAGTTGAGATAAACTGGCAAGAAGAACTTAATTACAAAGTTTGAGGTCGAAATGGAGGTAGTTGAAGTCCTTCAATGACAGTTTTCCCCAAGAGTAAATGATGAGAAAGCAAGGTAGAGAGCCCAGGATGGAAACTAGCATTTTATAACCTCCACACTAAGAGCCATATTATCACTTCTGCCAGGCCTCCATCTTACCTGTAAAATTTTATGGCCCTGCTGAAGATCTGGATTCCCTATCCTGCCATGGAAACATCAGACAACTTGAAATTTTCAAAGCAAGAAGGCAGACTGAGTTCCAGAAAGGCTGAGATGAGCAACATAAAGAAGACAGAATTCGGGGTGCCTGGGTGGCTCAGTGGGTTAAGCCGCTGCCTTCAGCTCAGGTCATGATCTCAGGGTCCTGGGATCGAGTCCCGCATTGGGCTCTCTGCTCAGCAGGGAGTCTGCTTCCTCCTCTCTCTCTCTGCCTGCCTGTCTGCCTGCTTGTGATCTCTGTCTGTCAAATAAATAAATAAAATCTTTAAAAAAAAAAAAAAAAAAGACAGAATTCTTGGAAAAGTAGACATCAAAAGTTTTTCTCTTGTTGTGTGCTGGGGATAAAGTCAGGGCCTACTTATTCATTAGGCACATAAGTACAGTGCCTAATGGATATGTGCCCAGGACTCGTGACATGCTTAGGGGCCCATGAAAATACTTTAATTTCTTTTCTAAATTAGGAGAAAAAATGGAAATTTCAAGTTGGACAGAATGTTTTAGCATATAATATTAAGATAGTCACCTTTAGGGTGCCTGGGTGGCTCAGTGGGTTGAGGGTCCGACTCTTGATTTCAGCTCAGATCGTGATCTCAGATCATGGGATCGAGTCCTGAAGGAGCAGGAGGCTGGCTGAGGACAAAGCAAAAGCTGGCACCTTGCACCCCCCCTTCACCCGCTCCCCTCCATATAGGTGGGGGTAATACTCAATTGGCATTTCAGTTCCACATCGGGCTCCGTGCTCAGTAGTCTGCTTCTCTCTCTCTCCCTGCTCCTCCCCATTGCTCATGCTCTCATTCTCTTTCCTATATAAATAAATAAATAGATAAGTAAAATCTTTAAAAAATATAGATATATAATGGTCATCTTTATACCAACTCAGTAATAAAATAAAATTTTTAGCATTTAGTTTTTGTGGATGAAGGGGATCACAAAGGCAAAAGTGCTTGGGACCCACAAATAATCATACACTACAGCCCGGGAGAAAGGATTTCATAACTGACATCAATCCAGGGGATCACACACTTCTTGGAGATGAGTATGGACATGGCATGGCCACCACTTATAAATATCCTTTTCCTTAATGAGTGTGTTCAAATTTCCCTAGTTACAATGAACTGGCTCTGTCTTTGCCTCTTGAAGTTCCCATCAGGACCCCAGAAAGCCATAACGGCTAGAGGGAAGGGAGCTGGATAAAAGCAATGCACATGGATACAGAGGATGCCTTCAGCATCCTCCCCATGCTTGTATTTTTCCCCTCGGCCTCTGATTCAGAGAAGTCCAGCAGATTCCAGGGAAGCCTGTCCCTTACCTAATCCAGGCTGCCCTATGCCCATCTGTCCTGGCCAGTGATGATCACCCCGATCATCACCAACCCAATCCAGCTGGAGTCAGTCTTAGAACTTTTGCCAGAAACTAAGGGGTGCAAACACTCTTCCCTGGAAGGCATAGTATACAAAAGTGACTCTGAATTCCTAAATAATTTGCCACCATGATCAAAGCCAAAGGAAATCTCAGAAAAACTGAGCCAGAGCCTTGATCAACCACACCTGAGCCTTATGACTAGATTTTTTTGTTGTTGTTAATTACATAAGCCTATAAATTCCCTTTTACTTTCAAAGCCAGTTTGGATAGGGTTTTCTGCTACTTTCAACCAACCTTACTGAAACTAAATGTAGCGTTATTATTCCCACTTTATAAATTAGGAACAGAGGGTAAGTCGCTTGCATAAGTCACAGTCCAGATTAATCTTAACATGTGCTTTGCATTGATATCAAATGTTCTGTTTTCACAAATTTTATCTGGCTCTCCAAGCATGTGTTACCTTGTAAACACTTTAAGTACGAACAGACATAAGCAGAAAGGAATTACTGTATGTAAGACTTTATTTTTACTCTTTTGTCCTACTATGACTCCTTTATAAAGCTACCCCATTCTGGGAAAGCACCCCCCAATCACCCACATACCTGAAGAATTGGAAGTTCAGGAATTGGAAGGTCAGATCAGAATTTGAAAGGGGTACCCTCTCTGTGTCCCATCTGGTCCTCTCAGCCCTCCTCCCACCCACTCTTGGCTGCCAACTTCATTGCCTTTTTATCATTGACACCACTGATACCCTCATCTCATTCCTTTCCATCTCTCTCAGCGGGCTTTTGAATCTGTTTGTTGGCTCAGCATATCTGGACAACTGTACCTCTTGTAGTTTGGCCTGGTCCCTTTGACCTCCCCTTCCCATGCATGGTCTAGGCACGGGATCTTTATCTTTGACAATTAAAAGGTGCAAGAGGACTTTTTGCTTGGCTTAGCAAGGTGATCTCCCACTAAGATCCCTTGATATGCTGAGTTCTGAAGGAGTGATACATTTGCAGAACCATTTCAGAAATTTAAAAGAGAAAAGGAATTAAGTCCCCTTAAGCCTTCTGAGATTTAAACATGCAAAAAAATGCCGGGATGTCACTGACCCAGTCTGATACCAGGAAAGGACACACAGGGCCACAAAGGGCGAAGTTTTCAGGAGGTTATGGGGAATCTGGGATGGTGACCTCCATACAAGTTGCATAAAGGCAATCCAGAAGCAGCCATCTTGGCAGTGTCAGGCTTTGGGAATACATATGCATATTAGTTAAAAGCATTGCTACCTTCAGTCATGGCATTGTGGGCTAGCAAGGACCTGTACCCGCAAGGGCATCACCAAAGTATGGGTAGTGTGTGCTGGCCTGTGCAAAACCAGTATTTCAACAGCGACACCTTGTGGCAGCAGCTGAAAACAACCGTGTTGATAACACTACTGGCCTCTTTGCAGAGAATGTAGGATTCTTAGAAAGTTTAAGGGTACTTCTCAAGAGGCAGATGATTTCCTGCTAATAAAGGCAGAGGAACACTACTAATGGTAAAAATAAATCTTTTGGTGAGGATGTGGAGAGAATGGAGCCCTTGTGCTCTGTTGATGAGGATGTGAATTGGTGAAGCCACTGCGGAAAACAGTATGGAGGTTCCTCAAAAAATTAAAAATAGAGTTACCAAATGAACCAGTAATTCTAGTACTGGGTATTTATCCAGATAAAACAAAAACACTAATTCGGAAAGGATCTATATACCCCTGTGTTTACTGCAGCATTACTTAAAATAGCTAAGTATAGAAGCAATGCAAGTGTTGGAGATATATACACATACAAGTGAATATTACAGACACATATATATGAATACTCCTCCAGCGCCTGGGTGGCTCAGTTAAGCATCTGCCTTCGGCTCAGGTTGTGATCCTGGGGTCCTGGGATTGAACCCCATGTCAGGCTCCCCGCTCAGTGGGAAGTTCTCCCTCTCCCACGCCTCCTGCTTGTGTTCCCTCTCCCCCTGTCTTTCTGTCAAATAAGTAAATAAATAAATCTATCTTTAAAAAAAAAAATGAGTTCTTGTGATTTGCAACAACATGGATGCACCTTGACGGTATAATGCTAACTGAAATGTCTGACAGAGAAAGACAAATACCATACACTGTGGAATTTTAGGAACAAAACACATGAAGGAAAAAGAAGACCAAAAAAAAAAAAAAAACCAAACTCTTTTAATTAAATTGTATTTATTTATTTCAATATCTCCACACCCAACGTGGTTGGGGCTCCGACGCATGGCCACGAGCTCAAGAGTCCCATGTTCTTCCAACTGAGCCAGCCAGGCACTCCAGGAAAAGACTTTTAGAGACGGAGAACAAGTTGGTGGTAGCTAGAGGGGAGGTAGAGGGGTGGCGGGGGGAGGGGGGGGGAAGACACCTGAGGAGTTATCTGTCCTACTTGTATAGAGGGCCACCCCTGGGTCTGTCCCCAGAACAGGATGCAGAACTTGGAGAGAAGGCATACCAGGTAGCTGTTTGTGCTGGGCTGCCTGCCATATCCTCTGTTGTCTCCCAGAACTTCTCCAGCTCCACTTACAGCCTGGCTCGTGGGCCCTGTGATCCCGGCAGTGTCAGTGTGGGGAGCAAAGGACAGCTCCAGAAGAAAAAATAAATCAGCTCCAGAAGCTGTCACTAGGTCTCCAATGGATGGAGTCATTTTCAAGGTCATGAAATTGCAGTTAAAGTAACCTCCTAGCTCCCCTCCAAATGGGGCTTGGTTTTTCTGGGGCTTCTTGTCACTTTCCCGGCAGGAATGTCCACTTCTCTGTAATCAGATTGCAGAGGTCACAGGGGCTCTTCTGAAACGGGAAGCCAGTTCTTTTCAGCCTTCATTCTATTTGTTGCCCGTTTTAGCAGATTAAGCACTTTGGTTTGGGATTTTAAAAATATTTATTCTTTGGGCCAAAGGAGTATCTTTTTTTTTTTTTTTTTAAAGATTTTATTTATTTATTTGACAGAGAGAAATCACAAGTAGATGGAGAGGCAGGCTGAAAGAGAGAAAGAAGCAGGCTCCCCGCCCAGCAGAGAGCCTGATGTGGGACTCGATTCCGGGACCCTGGGATCATGACCCGAGCCGAAGGCAGCGGCCCAACCCACTGAGCCACCCAGGCGCCCCGGGCCAAAGGAGTATCTTAATACAGCTAAGTTCTTTGTATAAACTTCTTCAAACCCTAATTAATTCCTGAAGAAGCAGCACGCGTCTCTTAATTACTGGCAGGCCCTCTTTGTACAGGAGACTTAGCGGCGAGAGAGCCAACACCGGCACAAGGGCCCCAAGCAGCGACCTTGGACTGAACCAGTCCACAGATGTGTTTTGCTGGGGGGCCTTTCACACAAAAATCTAGATTTCTTACTCCTTCGCAACAAATGCGCTATATGGCAGCGGTGGGCGTGGATTCTCAGAGCAGCTGCTGGCTGCTGAGGGTCCCGGTGCGTGTCCTGCTCTGCCACAGTCGCCCGCGTCCCTGTGGTCGCATCCGGGCCCACTGCCCCCATTCGTATTCCCCGCTTGGCCCCGATCTGAATTAGCGCTTCCCTTCTCCAGAAGCTTCTCTCACCCCCCACCCCCCGCAGACAGCCAGGATCCTGAGAGACAAGAGGCACATCCATTTCGTTTCCCTCCCGGTGCCGGCATGGAGCGTGGGTTCCCAGTAAGCACTGACCGCAAGAAGAACGGAAGAAGTGAGTTCGTACCTAGTGTGCGCCAGGCGTGGGGCGGGACACCAAGGAGCTGCAACGTAGTGGTAAGACAGGGAGCGAGGGAGAGAGATTGCACAGGGCGCGCGCGCACGTCTGCGTGAGCGTGCGTGTGAGCGTGCGTGAGAGCGTGGGCGCGCACTCGCGCGTCCGTGTGCGCATGTGTGCCTTGCATTTTTTTTTTTTTTTTTAAGATTTTTATTTATTTATTTACTTTACAGATCTCAAGTAGGCAGGGAGGCAGGCAGAGAGAGAGAGAGAAAGAGAGAGAGAGAAGGAAGAGGAAGCAGGGTCCCTGCTGAGCAGCGAGCCCAATGCGGGACTCCATCCCAGGACTCTGAGATCATGACCTGAGCTGAAGGCAGAGGCTTTAACCCACTGAGCCACCCAGGTGTCCGTGCCTTGCCTTTTAAACCAGCATGAGTAAACCGTCGGAGGAACGAAAACCCCAGCGGGGCTACAGACTGGCTGCTCTCAGGAAATGGCCCCTTTCAGGCACAACCACAGTTTCCTGTCTGTGGCATGTCCAGTCCTATATAATAACCCAAACTTTGGCTTACATTTTCTTCCATCTCCCTGGCTGCCGGAGACGGGTGGTGGGGGCAGGGGGAAGCTTTTCGCTCTCCCCACCCACTCTTCCCACGATCCGGCTGATGAGGTCCCTGGCCGCCGGGAGAAAGAGCAAAATCCGAGGTGGTGCCCTCATGGCAAACATCGGCTTCCTCTGGGTGGAAGGTTCCTAAAGGTGACTCTCGGGTTCACCTGTGTTACTCAGCGATCCCCCAAACTGGGGGCGTCTCTGTAGTTCCCAGGAGTCTGTCACAGTGTAGGCCTGGAATCTGGTTCACCTCCCTCGCAGCCTCCTACTACCCCAGCCACATTGGGTAGGATTTCAGATGTTGCCGCATTGGCTGCCCTGGAGACTTTCCCTGGTCTAGAAGAAACACTGACCCTCCTTGCTCAGTCCAGGCCACCTCCGCTCTCTCAGACAGGCCTGAGTCTGGCTCCAGGCCACAGAGGCTCCCAACTGTTGAGAGCACACCTAGAGCTCTCAAGCAGCCACTGAAGTCCAGTCTCTCTGAGCTCAGGGGAAGGAGGTGACAACCCCTCATATGATCTCACCTTCCCCCACGCTAAGCTTAGAGGACTGCTTTGTCCCAGGAAACCTTTCGGGGGAACTCCAAAGGTCTTGAAACCTATATTCTGCATTTGAAGATATCTTAAACCCACTTTAGAATCTCTCTTCAACAAAAATTATGAAAAACAAAGCAGAAAGAGCCCCATTTAGCATTCTGTTCTAGTAAATAATAGGTGCCCTTAGAAGGATACAGAGAAACATTCCTATGGGAGTTTAAAGGAGTAGACAATTTCTTCCATATAGGGAAAGCACCATGGAAGACTGCCTGGAGGAGATGGCCTTTGAGCTGGGCCTCGGATGTGTGGAGGTCAGGTATGAAGGTATCTTAGGCAAAGAAAGCAGCATAGAGAAGGCACTGGGGCAGGGATTGTGCCATATCAATGGTGTCTTAGGGACATTTCCATTGTCAGCAACAGATACTAAGTGACTTCAGAAAGGGGGGCTACATATGGAAAGAGTTCCTATGAATACTCTGGAACAGTCATTCTCAGAGTACGGCCCCTGAATGCAGAATCTGCATTACCTGGGGACTCATAAGAAATGTCAAATCCAGAACCTCTGAATCAGAGAAGAATCTCCAGGGGTTGGTCAGCATTCTTTGATTTAATAAGCCCTCTAGCTGATTCTTATCTATAGGAAAGTTTGAGAACCTCTGTGATGCAGTATTTCTGGAATGATGCACAAAGAACTGATAGAAGTTCCTTCTAGGGAACTAGATTCATGCTTGCCCAGGGGCTGGGTGGGTGGAAATGGGGAGCAGTTGCTAACAGGTATTAGGTTTCTTGTAGGGGTGGTGAAAATATTTTGGAATTAGATAGTGGTAATGTCTGTACAACATTTTGAATACACTAAAACCCCTGAATTGTATGCTTTTTTTTGGTTAAGTTTTATTTATCTATTTGACAGAGATCACAAGTAGGCAGAGAGTCAGGTAGAGAGAGGAGGGGAAGCAGGTTCCCTGCTGAGCAGAGAGCCTGATGTGGGGCTTGATCCCAGGATCCTGGGATTATGACCCAAGCTAAAGGCAGAGGCTTTAACCCACTGAGCCACCCTGGCACCCCTACACTTTTTTTTTTTTTTTTTTTAATTTTGTATATTTGAAAGAGAGAGACAGAGAGAGAACACAGTCAGGGGGAGGGGTATAGGGAGAGGGAGAAGCAGCTCCCCACTGAGCAGGGAGCCCACTTTGAGGCTCAATCCCAGGACCCCGGAATCATGACCTGAGCCGAAGGCAGATGCTTACTGACTGAGCCACCCAGGTGACCCATGAATTGTACACTTTAAAGTGGTAATTTCATATTATAAGAATTATATCTCAATAAAAAAATCATTTAAAAAAAGAACCCATTTACTTCTCCATCCACATTCCTGTAGGATCATAAAAATATAACTGATCGCCCATCAAATGAAAAACAGTGATGTAAACTGACCCTTCTGGCAGGGGTGGTACAATAGCTGAGCTTTTAAAATTCACATGCTGTGTGATCTACAAGGACCTCATGAAAGTGTGTTTGTTTCCATCTCTTCACCTCCAGCCACTTGCCATATTTTGATAATGTTCTAAATTACAGGACCCAGAACTGGTCTTTAATTACAGAGTGCTTTAATAGGGCTTGCTGGCAAATACCATAGAATTAAAGGAGCCACTAATGAAATACAACATCGTTTTATCTGTTCTCTGGTGGCAGCTTTTAAAATGCAATTAGTACCATGCAAGATATTTATTTAGGATTTTTATCTCATGTGTCATTCCATTTCCAAATGAGTGTTGTACTTCTAGCTGCTTTTTACTCCTCCATACGACTATTTTCTCATTTTCAATCCACTCTTTTCTTTCTTCTTAGACTCCAGGGAGCCAGAATGTCAGCGTCGTGCAGGAGGGCTGATTAAAGGAAGCAAACATCTTGAGCATGTTCACCAGCCCCACTCCCTGCTGCTCCCTGGTGTGGAAGAAGGAGGAATGGACACAAGGAGTCAAGCTAAATCCTTGCTGGGTACCCAGCCATTCCCTACAGCCTCTGGGTGAGGGATGACACATTCAGCATAGCCTGGACCCTCCCCCCACCCAGTCCCAGCACTTAGCACATGTCCTGTGCTGACCACTCCCTACTCTCAGAGGGGGCCAGGCACTTCCACGACTCTCTGGTTTTACCCACTCAAGTGTCACGTCTTCTGTGAAGCCTTCCCGACCCACCTTGCCATCCCAAAAGAGACTCTTCCTTTTGGGATCCCTTTGTGCATATTCAGCAATACCTGCCTTTGTCTACTGCTTGGCCATTAGCAGTGTGTGCTGTTCTTCCCTCTATGGTGAGCCCTCAGGGCAGAGGGACCACACCGCTTTGTGGGCCCCAGTACCTAGGAAACGCTCAACTGGACTATTTGCTAATGACATAATTTCCAGTCTCTCTTATGCAGAAGAGCCATCAATGAATCAGTGTCTCTTAAGCCTAGTGTCCTCCCTGAAGACACTGTGGATTTTTCTGGCTTGTGGCTTGTGGCTGGCCTGCCGCAGAACAAGCAGGGACTCTGATCAGTTTCACAAGGTCCCCAGCAGTGAGGACTGCAGAGGGGAGAATAAGGCAGTGTGGTCAGAGCAGAGTCTACCTCCCCAGGGCTGTCTGTGTGAGGGGCACTTCTGTGGAAACCAATGCAGCACTGAGTTCTATATCAGCCATGACTTGACAGAACAAATGAAACCACTCTTAGAAGTGGGGGCCCATGGGAAAATTAACAACTCAGGAAACAACAGGGGTTGGTGAGGATGTAGAGAAAGGGGAACCCCTTTACACTGTTGTTGGGAATGCAAACTGGTGCAGCCACTCTGGAAAACAGTAAGAGCTTCCTCAAAAAGTTAAAAATAGAACTACCCTATGACTCAGCAATTGCACTACTAGGGATTTATCCAAAGGATGCAAACATAGTGATTTGAAGGGGCACCTGTACCCCAATGCTTATAGCAGCAACGTCCACAATAGCCAAACTACGGAAAGAACATGGATGTCGGGGCACCTGGGTGACTAAGTGGGTTAAAGCCTCTGTTTTCAGCTCAGGTCATGATCTCAGGGTCCTGGAATCAAGCCCCACATCGGGCTCCCTGCTCAGCGGGGAGCCTGCTTTCTCCTCTCTCTCTCTCTGCCTGCCTCTCTGCCTCTGTCAGTCAAATTAATAAAATCTTAAAAAAAAAAAAATAAAAGAACACAGATGTTTATCAACAGATAAATGCATAAAGAAGATGTGGTACACACACACACACACACACACACAGAGAATGGAATACGACTCAGCCATCAAAAAGAATGAAATATTGGGGCTCCTTCGTGGCTCAATCAGTTAAGCATCTGTCTTCAGCTCAGGTCATGATCCCAAGGTCCTGGGATAAACCCCTGTATCAGGCTCCCTGCTCAGCAGGGAGTCTGCTTCTCTCTCTCCATCTGTCCCTCCCTTCCACTCATGCTCCTCCCCTCTCTCGTTCACTCTCTCTCTCTCTCTTTCTTGCAAATGAATAAATAAAATCTTAAGAAAAAGAGAATGAAATCTTGCCATTTGCAATAACACGGATGGAACGAGAGGGTATTATGCTAATCGAAATAAACCAGTCAGAGAAAGACAAAGTGAAATTGGAGAAGGGGGCAAACTCTAAGAGACCCTGAACTCTAGGAAACAAACTGAGGGTTGCAGGAGGGGAGGTGTGTCGGGGATGGGGTAGCAGGGTGGTGGGCATTAAGGAGGACACTTGATGTAATGAGCACTGGGTGTTCTATGCATTTTGATGAATCACTAAATTCTGCTCTGAAACTAATAAAAAAAATACATATAATGGAAGCATATCGTAAAAGAAAAAGAAGGGGGAGGAGGAGAAGAAGAAGAAGGAAGAGGAGAAGGAGGCGCTGCCCATGGGGCAGAAAAGTCTATGAGAAACAAAAACCTCTTCCTTGGGGCGCCTGGGTGGCTCAGTGGTTAAGCCGCTGCCTTCGGCTCAGGTCGTGATCTCAGGGTCCTGGGATCGAGTCCCGCATCGGGCTCACTGCTCAGCAGGGAGCCTGCTTCCTCCTCTCTCTCTCTCTCTGCCTGCCTCTCTGCCTACTTGTGATTTCTCTCTGTCAAATAAATAAATAAAATCTTTAAAAAAAAAAAAAAAAAAAAAAAAAAAAAAAACCTCTTCCTTGCTATCAATTTAGTAGAAATGGGATGGAGGGTGTGTCTTTTAGATAGCCACTGACTTGGGAATTTAGTGTCTATGTGTTTGGGGGGCTATCAGTGTACCTATCATATAGATCTCAAGGGAAAGGGAGCCCCCATCTGACATTTGGGGTTACGATATTAAATGGTAAGTTCAGTAGATTCACTTAATAAATTGAAACACTATGATGACGGTGATGAAGAAGACGATGAAATGGTCCTGTGCAGAGCTGTGTCCAGCTCCCCCCCATTCAGTAGTCTCAGTGCCCAGCAGTCCTCTCCACCGAGGGATGCCCTAGGACAGGGCTCAGGAAACCACTCTGTGTTACCGGAAGGCTGCTGTTGAGGACATTGCCTGGCACTGAGTGTTAACAAGAGAAGCCACGATGAAGACGTACATCCCTATAGGTGCCGAGAACGGATCGACTCCAGCGCACAAACTTCGAAAGGCGGTGCTTTCCAAGGACCTGGAGCACCCAGGATGGCTCTCTCTTTTCTGCCTTTCTGGGTGACCGCAGGGTAGGCTGGCCCTCTGAGGGCTCACCCATGCCTTCCTTCTGCCTGGCACCCTTCCTCCCTGCTGACAGCAGCAGTCTGAAGATGTGGTCCCTGGGCAGCAGGGACAGATCAGCTCCAGGCACAGAGGAAGCAAGTAGCCTCCCGAGGTGGCTCTGTGAAGGGGGCTGGGGCTGGGATATGGATACAGACTGCTTAGTCAGAAGCCATCAAGGTGTTAACTGATTTAGGAAAGGGGAGCTGGGCCAGGAATTAAAATCCAGCTTCCTAGAGTGCTCTGCATTGGAGGTGGGGTCTCAGGCCCCAGAAAACAGTACTGTATTATCTGCTGTTTCTCATCTGAACCTTCTTGGCGCATATATTCCTTGGGAAATTCATGGGGACAAACTGCTTGAGTTCAAATCTCATTTCCTAGCTGATTGTATAGGCCTGAGAGAAGTTACTAAATCTCCCCATGCCTCAATTTCCTCATCTGTAAAGTGGCAACGAGGCCATTGTACTCATGAGTTTATACAGGTAAAGCATACTCCGTTCACGGCTAGCGCTAAGCTAACGTTGGCTCTTGCTTCTCCCGCTGAAGTCCAGTTTCTCCAGCAACCTGACACTGTCAGTGTTCAATCTTTTTTCCTCAACAACAATTCTGTCATGAGGGTCGCAGCCCTATCCATCCAGCTGAGCAAGTCACAAACAGAGAGGTCACCCCTGACACGGCCATCCTCTCCCCTCAAACCATCACCAAGTCTTGTCAACCTTACTACCTTAATGACTTCTGCCAAAGTCACCCAACTTCCTTAAAATCTCCCAGATCTCAGGCACTTGGGTGGCTGTCGCTTGGCAACTGCCTTCATCTCGGGTCATGATCCTGGAAACCCAGGATCGAGCCCTGCATCGGGCTCGCTGATCAGCTGGGAGTCTGCTTCTCCCTCTGACCCTCCTCCCTCTCATGCTCTCTCTTGCTCACACTCATTCTCTCTCTCTCAAATAAATAAATAAAATATTTTTTAAAAAAATCTTCCAGATCTCTTCTTCTCTCCTCTATAACCTTTTACTAGGACTGGACTAACACAATAAGGCCCCTAACTGTAACCGCTCCAACTCCTACTAACCGTTTCCAAAGAGATGCTTTGAAGTGCAGATCTGACTGAGCCCTCTCCCTGGGTTCTCTGTGCAGAAACCTCAAAACATATTTCACTCTTCTTCGGGTTAAAACCAAAATCCTAACACCATGCAGACTGCATCTGTTAGAATGTTTTTGGCCCCAACGTTAGAAAGCCCTGCCAAAATTGGCTTGAAATACAAGGTGATTTATTAGCTTCTTCAGAGGTAACTGGGGTAGTTCAGGCTTCAGGCATTGCATGATCAGGGTGCTAGAACCATATTCTGCTATTCTCTCAGTTCTGCCTTCTTTCCTAGATGTCAGCTGCATCCATAGCCCAGCTTCCTTTCAATTGGCCTCAAGTGGGACACTTCTAGAGAACAAAACACCGAAGCAAAAATAGAACCATGCCCAGCCATGAAATAAAATTCATTCCCTTCAGCCTGAGCTAACTGAGACCATGTACCCATTCCCAACCAAAAAACTGCTAGTGATATGCCACACACCATGTCTTTCCATTCTCTGCTCCTGGTGGGAAATGAGTCCTTTACTACAAACACACATTGAAACCATGCTAAAAGATACCATTGGTTTTATTTTAATAATGCTCAACTCTGAAAGATATGAGAACTAACCATCAACCTTAAGGCTGCCCATTGTCCTTGATGATGGATCTGGGACTAGAGGTGCCTGTGGGAATGACCTCATGACAATAGGCAGTACGAGCAGATGGATGAGGGAGGAAGACAGGAGACAAGGGGCTTGCTGGCTTTCTCAAAGATGGACTTTGGATGGTGGAATGGAAAAGGTAAGAAAATGCTGCTGTAGTGTCTTCTGTGCCCCGAGATTGCATTCTCAATCTTCTCCTTGTTCTCTTTCTGAAGATGGACTTTGCCACCAAAGGAACTGAAAGTAGGGACTCAACAACTATTTGTACGTCCATGTTCATAGTAGCATTATTCATAATAGCCAAAAGGTGGCAACAACCCAAATGTCCATTCATGGGCTAAACAAAGCATGGTCTATACACACAATGGAATATTATTTGACCTTGAAAGAGAATGACATTCTGATGCATATCCACAGGGATGAGCCTTAAAGATATTCTAAGTGAAATAAGCCAGATACAAAAGAACAAATACCATATGATTCCATTTATACAAGACTCCTAGAATAGGCGGTTTGTATAGATGGAACATAGAATAGTGGTTGACAGGGCCTGGGGGTGGGTACAGAATGGAGACTTATGTATAGACTTTCAGTATATGGGATGATAAAGAGGTTCCAAAGATGGATGGTGGGGCTAGTTGTACAACAGTGTGAATGTACTTCATGCCACTGGATTGTACAGTTAAAAAATGGTCAAAATAGTAAGTTTTATGTTATATATATTTTACCGCAATAAAAAATAAGTACTCAGCTCATCTTCCAGGCATTGAGGGCACAACAGAGAAGTGACAGGAAATGCTCAAATAATAATAGTTGATTGATTGGTTAATCAATTGATGGTTGATCGATGGTTGATTGCCTGGATAGAAGACATTTTTAGTGATATATTTTCATTTTGGCCCTGTTGCGGAAGAAAAAATTTTCTCTATCTTTCAAGGGATTTTTTTTGGGGGGGGCGGCTGGGCTATGAATTAAATTGACATGAGATAGATTAGCAGAAGAAAATCAAATTTAAGTACATACTAAGGGTCTCCATAGGAAAATGAGGCCCACAAGAAGTCAGGCAATTGAGGATTATAGGACACCCAGAGTTAAGGAGAAGTGGGGAGGGATCTGGGACTATAAAGGGAAGAAAGACAATTCAGTCCATATTATGCTGTGGTTACCTATGGTGATAGCTCCCTTGCTGGAGGAAGTTGTCTATCTAAATTGTTGTAAACCATGAGGGGAAGGTTGAAGGTTCTTCCTGAGCCTTCTGTTTCTTAAAAATAATCAGCCTACAATAATCTACGTACCGAAGAGACACATTTTGGGGTGATGAATTTTGTTCCCTACTGTCCCATGATGATGCTACCTGTGATGATGAGGAGACTTGGGCCTGCTGTGGACAGAGCCATGAGGCAGCCGTGTGAGAGAGCCTGCCCCTCCCACTCCTACAGGTCCCCCAGTCCTGCAGGCGTTGTGTGAGTGAGGCGTGCCTACATCTATTCTCTGCAGGGTGGACCCACAGAGAGGGGAATTTCCTTCTGTCAGGAAAATAGTGTGAGGAAACAGAGCTCTCCTGTTCTTTGAATGGAAAATGTCTCTTTGCTACCTCATTTTAGAGAGCTGTCCCCTTCCCACCTCACATTGCCAGAGGGATGACAGAACAGCTGTCACCAATTGGGTCTGACTCATTAGTTTATCATCTCTCCCCACCCCTCTCCCGAACCCCCTCCCTCCAAACCCACCCACCCCGAAAATGCCTCAGCACAGTGGACTATTTTAAGAACTGAATTCCCCGTCGGCATGGCAACTTCCTGGCTGTACCTTTCCTCATAGCTGCCTGGATGGAAGAAAAGCCACCTTTCACCAGGGCTCCAGCCAGCCTACAGCACAGATGCTTCGTGGACCAGATGTGGCCAGAGGCTGGACATCGAGTGTAGGTCACAGATCCTTCTTTGAGTGTTTGCCTGTTTTATGGCCTGTTAGCAATGCAAAAACCATTGTTAGCTGACCGGCCACACGAAAACAGGCACCCCACAAGAATAGGCCCAAGGACTGTAGTTTACCCAACCCCTGTTGTAGGACAGGGACAGCAGGTGCTCACACTTGCTGGGTTTCTCATTATGGAAGTTTGAAAGATTTGGAATGGTACAGGGGCGACATGAGTAAAAGACGGGAAGGGAGTTATGGAAGGACAATGTGATTCAACCATTTTTAAAAATTTCCCCCAAATACCTATGTTTTTATTATACTTTAAAGGTTTATCTATAGTCTTTTTGTGCTTCAAAATGAAACTCTGCCTACTTGTGATCTCTCTCTCTCTCTGTCAAATAAATAAATAAAACCTTTGAAAAATAAAATAAAATAAAATAATATCTATGCCCATCGTGGGGCTTGAACTCACAACGCTGAAATCAAGAGTTGCATGCGCCACCACCTGAGCCAGCCAGGTGCCCCTGGAGTTAAAAAAAATTTTAGGCAAAAAAGAAAAAAAAACATTCAAAACCCTCTTCCCACATATCTGAAGAAAATCTGGTCTTTGTGAAGAATGATGAGAGGTTGCAAAATAAATACCATTTTCTATAAAAGGAACTAATAGATTATAAGCCTCAGTCCTTATTTGGGATATGGTAAAGATGTCAGAGTCTTTCCCTGAGCTGGGCTTGATCCCAGGACCCCCTGAGCCGAAGGCAGAGGCTTTAACCCACTGAGCCACCCAGGCACCCGCATAGATATTATTTAAAAAATTTTTTAGTTTACTTTAAAATTTTGTGTTCACTATAGGAAAATTTAAGCATACTTAAAAAGAATAATAAAATGAACTCCCATGCTTCCACATACCTGACATTATTGGTTCATTTTTAAGGGTATTTCCATGTAAATTAAAGAAATGGTTTGTACTTTCTTTTCTTTTTTTTTTTTTTTTTTTTTTTAAGATTTTATTTATTTACTTGAGAGACAGAGATCACAATTAGGCAGAGAGAGAAGGGGGAAGCAGGCTCCCCGCTGAGCAGAGAGCCCAGAACCCTGGGATCATGACCTAAGTGAAAGGCAGAGGCTTTAACCCACTGAGCCACCCAGGTGCCCCTGGTTTGTACTTTCTTAAAACATGGATTAAAAGGGGGAAATGATTTGCAAATAGAGTTGAACAGAATCCAGTTCTAGGCCCTGTCTGAAAGTGATTGTCACGAGGAGGGGTAGGAGGAACATCTGTAGGAAAGAAAAAGGGGATCACTCTTTGATGGTTACCATGGAAACCACTAGGTCGAGTTTGTTGATGGGGCAGTGAGGTTCCTGCTAATGGACTCTGGGTCAGAGCAGTAGGAGAAATCTTCAGGCTGGTCCCTGAGGATATCTTGCTGAATCTGGAACTCCCTTCCACTCCCCAATCCTGTTCCCAGTATCCTCACTTTGAGGATACTTTCATTCTGAATTTCTAGGGTTCGATTAAAAAAGAGACACTTTGGCATTTCCTTCCTCGATATTAGGGCTAGCTTTTTGTGTTGAGGAAGCCAGAGTTGAAGTTGCATACTCACTTTGAGGAGTTCTGAGATTTGATAGCAGACCACCTGGAGTCCTGTTTACAGCCATTGCGCGGGGGTGGAGGTGGGGGCGGGGGCGGAGACGCTACATCCCTGGAAGAAAGCCCCGGAAGGTGGAGGGTGGAGGTCTTAGGATATTGACCCCCACCCCAGAATGCAGGAAATACACTCCTGGAGAGCCCGGAATCCAGCCTAGCCTTGAGATTCAGAGGCTGTGGATTCACTTTTCCCCTTTGGAAGGAACTTGACCCCAACGTAGAATATCCATCGTTAGCCAATGTCCAGGGCTGCTTTAGCCATCAGATTATTTACTGTGGGGAATGCCAGTAGGAAGTGGAACTTTGGCATCGTGCTCCGTGGACTTGGGTCCAAGCCGCAGCACATACTATTTCTACCGTGACAGACTGCCACCTACTAATGGGCTTGGTGGGGGAAACGAATACAAGATAAGCGGCAGGCACAGAGGCAGAAGCCGGCTGGAATTACTCATCCAGGGGTAAACATGAGCACGGGGACAGACAGAAGGCCGCCGAAAACCGAGACAGATCCTCACAGGGACAGGTTCCCAGAACTGGGATCCCGAGAGACTCGACTGAGGTCTTTTTTAACTCTAGTTACGCCTTGGACTCCTCTGAAAAAGGCTGCACCGACGAGGGACGGCCACCAGGGGGCGCTCGGGCCCGGGATCTCGGGAATCCAGGGTGGCGGAAGAGAAAGGGGTGGTGCGGAGTGGGGGCGGGGGACCGGGGAGGAGAGTGTTAGCTAGCGAAAGGCAAGGACAGGTACCTCCTGGAGCTGCTTTACCTGTCCGTACGTCCCTACGAAATCAGAAGCTCCTTGAGGGTAGTGTCTGTGATTCGTCCCTTCCTTCCTCAACTGCACGAGTCCCTTGTCCCCACTCTAGGTTTGCTGAGCACCGTCAAAGGATGCTTTCTCACTCTGGAGGGCGAGAAGGGAGGACCAGGAGGAGGGATGGGAAGGGCCGCGGGGAAGCCTGGAGGCAGCTGTTCTGGAAAGGGGTGAGAGAGGTTAGCTTATCAGCAGGGTGGAGCCCAAACGCAGGCGGGGAAAGGGAGCTTTACTCAGGAAAACTTTGGGGGTGGAGCCTATAGGACACTATAATTTGGGGAAGATATAAGGTCGTGGTTCTCCCACTTCTTGATTTCTGGACTCCTTTATACTCGTAAATATTATTGAAAGAGCCTTTTATTTATGTGGGGTCTACCTCCCCAAACTTTCCATATTAGAAATTAAAACGGAATATTTAAAAATACTTACTTAAAATTACAATATTAAACCTACCGCATTAACACAATTTTAAAGATAACTGTATTTTCAAAAACAAAACAAAATGTTAGTGAGAAGTGTGGCACCGTTTTACATTCCTGCAAACTTTTAAAATGTTTAGCTTAATAAAAAACAGATGGAGTCTCCTATCTGCTTTTGGACTCACTCTGTTGTGATATCAGAGTTTTCCCCAAGCTCACAGCTTCATACGGTCATGAGAAGATGTGAGCGAAAAGGCAAATAACATTTTATTATGAAAATAGTTTTGACCTTGTGGACCCCCTGCCCATTTTGATATTAAATAGAATATTATTAACTGCATACAGTGTTATTTTTGGATAAGAATGGAAAGACTTTTGGTAAAACAAAGGTTGCCTTTGATGAGAGCTAAGGACTTGAGAGTCAGGCTACCTTGAAATTCACCCACTGGCAAATATGTGGCCTCCATGGCCAGTGGTACCAGAAAACAGGGCCTCAGCTGGTGTAGACACATGCTTGTTTAAACGTCCACTCGCATCTGTGGACTTTAGAACTCTATTACAGCCGACTTTCTGCTGCCTGCTGTTCTGAGTGGAGCTGGAAGAACGGTGACCAGACTCCCTCCTTTGAGGCCAAAAGCATTTTGTGGCTTCTTATCAATTCAAAAAGATTTCAAAACAATGCCCTACTCACTTCACACCTGTTAGAATCACTGTCATCACAAAGATAAGAGATACTGAATCACTATATTGTACACCTGAAACTAATATTACACTGAATGTTAACTAACCAGAATCTAAATAAAAACTTAAAAAAAAGATAAGAGATAATAAGCGTTGGCAGAAGATGTGCAGAGAGAAAGGAACACTTATGCACTATTGGTGGGATGTGAACTGGTGTGGCCACTGTGGAAAACAGTAGGAGGTTCTTCAAAAAATTAAAAGTAGAATCACCACATGATCCAGCCATCCCACCTCTGGGGATATATCCAAAGGAAATGAAAGCAGGACCTCAAAATAACAAAACAAAACAAGCAAACAAACTAGAAGTGCCTTCCCATGTTCATCGCAGCATTATTCACAATAGCCAAGATCTGGAAACAACCTAAGTATTCAGCAACAGATAAACGGATATATATAAACAATGGAATATTACTCAGTTACAAGAAAAGGAAATCCTGCCCTCTGCAACCGGGATGGATGGACCTTGAGAGCATGAGGCTAAGTGAAACAAGCCGGGCACAGTAAGACAAATACTGTATGATATCACTTATATTTGTGAGATTGAAAAAAGCCAAATGCAGGGCACCTGGGTGGCTCAGTGGGTTAAGCCGCTGCCTTCGGCTCAGGTCATAATCTCAGGGTCCTGGGATCGAGTTCCGCATCAGGCTCTCTGCTCAGCAGGGAGCCTGCTTCCTCCTCTCTCTCTCTCTCTCTCTGACTGCCTCTCTGCCTACTTGTGGTCTCTCTCTGTCAAATAAATTAATAAAATCTTAAACAAATAATAAATAAATAAATAAGCCAAATGCAGAGAAACAGAGTAGAATGGTGGTGACCAGGGGCTGGGGGGTAGGGGATGTTGGTCAAAGGGAACAAACCTTCAGTGGTAAGATGAGTAAGTTCTGGGGACCTAATGAAAAGCATGGTGATTATGGTTAATAATACTGTATTGTATACTTGAAAATTGCTGAGAGTAGATCTTAAATGTACTCACCACAAAAAAGAAATGATAATTATGAGACGCAATGGAGGTGTTAGTTAATGCCACGGTGGTAGAATTATATGTATCAGTGTATCAAACCAACACATCACACACCTTAATGTTTATGTCAGTTATATCCCAGTAAAGCCGGGGGAAGAAATAACACAATGGCCCCAGCCTCTCTAAAGCCGCAGGCTGGCTCTGGGAGTCCGTTCAGAATACCCCAGTTTGAATGAAGAGGCAAGATGTGCAGAGACTTGCAGAGTCAAGTTACAGATGGGGTAAGTTTTTTTCCAGTTAATTCCCTCCAAGGACACCTAACGTGAATGATTATCCTAATCGTCGGTGGAATGGCTTAGGATACGGATTCCTGGTCTCACAGCAGATCAGTCAGGGTTAGATGCTAGATTTTAAAGCTTGAGGCCCATTCTCAACCCTCCTCTAGCCCTGTCTACTAACTCTATAAAGACCCTCTGTCCTTAGTTACCTGGCAATCACCTGGGGCACGTCTTTAAAATTTTGAACTCCCTAGGCCTAACCCCTAGAAAGCCTGGTACCCAAGCTTTGGTAGATCTGGGGTGGGCCCCAGAGCACCTTGGGAACCAGCAGCCCAGATCATTCTGATACAAATGACTGAGGGTCACCCCTTTGCCTTCAGGTTGTCCCAGCCTGTGTGTTACAGTCTGTGTGTCCCAGAGAGATTTTAGGGCCCAACTCAGATCGTTGACAGCCATATTTCCTTACCCTCTGAACAATTGCACCCTGTCCTGGGGGTCTAAATTTAAATTCCAGGGTTTACAAGTCTCATTCGATGCCAGTGACCATCTTCCTCCCCAGTGCCAGAACTATACCTGCCACGAAGATCCCCAACTTCTCAAACTCTGTCCAGGCTACCCAAGCACTACCTATACCTACGTATCCCCCCAGCATGCACACCTACCTCCACACTTCTCATGCGGGTGTGGGTCAATCAATGTGTTTCCAGATGGACACACATCTCGCTTTCAGAGGAGTTCAGCTAAAAGTGCAGCAGGCAAAAATGGAACAAAAAACACAAAGACACACAAAACCCACTCAGTTTTCTTTATACCAGAAGCCCCGCATTTTCTTCTCCCCACCCTCGCCCACTCATAGAAGAAGGAGCTGCTCCTCCTCCTCCTCAGCATTCCCGTCAGCGTCCCCCCCACCATCTGAATGGCTGTATGGCTGTCTGTCATCTAGCTCACTTCCTAGCAGGACTCCTCGACCCTGGCTCCCTAGGGATAGTCCATGGGTCCCCGGAATCTGTTGGGCAGCCAGCCATTCTCATCCCCTGCTTTGCCTCTGGATTCACATTTACTTTGCGTGGCTCACGTTTATGAATATTAACTCATTTCATGAATTGCGTCAAGCATCAAGTCGTGATGGGAGGATTTTTTTCTCAGTTGTGTCTAAACACGCACCAACAGTTATGCAGCTTGTTTTGTGGTGTCCTTAGTAATCCCTGCCCAGCATTATTCATTTTCTGCTGTCGTCTGTACTCTATGGGAACCATCCACAAAATCTGGAATGCTTCACTGTCAGCTTTGAAGACTCAGATTCTGGGAGAGACATGGCAAAAATGACGAATGCACACAAAGCATGGCTTTCTCCCAATTCTGGACTCCCTGGCTGCTCCTGGGCCCGTTACAGCTGAATTTCTGGGGGGTGGGCCTGTGCCTCCCCAGGGACTATAACTGGCGGTCAGGTTGAGGAGCACTTCCCTACTCCCTCCAAACTCTTGGAAACATCTTCCCTTCTGCACTAATGGGTCGTCACCAGCTGGACCCTAAGACCTGACCTTTACTGCTCACCTGCTTGTATCCACTGACCTTTGTCCCACATTTTTCCTTAAGCTCTTCTTTCCATCTTTATCTCCTTGCTCAGGCAAAAAACCCAAGAGGCCTGGCATCCCATGATGGCATGGAAACAAAAACTACCCTTCAAGCATCAACAGCTGCCCAGACAGAGAATCCCAGCAGGCCCAGACCACCCAGACCAGGCTGAACTTAACTCCCCACACACAGCTGTGCAGAAGGACCTTGGAGGGAACCGTAGAATGACTGATGGTTACCTTAACCTCATTATAATACTAAAATCTTCACCCAAGGAGGAGCACAAGCCTCATTTACATAACCCACAGGACAGGTACAGGCCTGTTTCCTGAAGGTTCACGGCACCATCTTGTGTCCCCCTCTACGGAAAATGACAAGGCTCCTCTTTCTGAATATTCATCCCGAACTTCAATAAAAGGAACCCATTCACTCTTGCTCAGGGAGTCAAGGCTCTGGAAATTATTCCCTGTGATCTCCTTATTTGCTGCAAATAGAGTCTCCTTTGTGCGACAACTCCACCTGGTGTAATTTCTGTCTGTGACTCACCAAGGAGCGAACTCATGTTAGTTCAGTTACAGGGCGACTTGGTTTGGAAGTCATCCAGAAGAAGTTGGTTTCATCCCAGGGGGAAAAAACCTATCAGAATGAAGTCCTTGCAGGAGTTCAGGACATATCGGCCCAAATATGCTGCTTGGGTGTATTGATCCTTTTGAGCTGAAGGCACTTGAAAAACAGCAGATGTGGGGAGAGGTTCTCCCTGAACTGCCCTAATCTGCCTAAAGACAGAGCCTCCGAAAGGAACTCCATCGTCCTAAATCCCCAACCTGGGGGCTTCATCCACCAGGGAAGACTGACTCCTCTCCCAGGAGAGCAGGCTACAAGTCCACAGCACCCCTAGACAGACGCTGTCACACCCTCATAACCTCCCATCTGTCCTTCTGAGGGCCCACTCATCTTTCCCCAAATCATTTGCTCTCCCCGAAGTGACCTGCATCTCCCTCCCCTTCTCTACGAAGATGGTATATAAGCTTTCAAGTGTCCTCTCTTTTCCAGGTGTTCGCTTTTTTTTTCGCCCTCTGTGATGCCCTTGTCCGTGTAACAGTCAAAATAAATAACTGTGTATAACTTTTCTCCTGTTCATTGTCTGTTGCCGATTTATTTCACAGACCCAGCTGTTGAATCTAGGGGGGTGGAGAGACAGTCTTTCCTCTCCTACATCCTCATTCATTCTTTCTTTCTCTCATCAGATAGATATTGAACACCTACCTTGCCAAGTCGTATGCCAAGGGTTAGAGATACTAGGCTGAAAATGAAATAAAGATCAGGCCCTTAGAAGGTGTCGTGGAAGGACCAGACATTAAACCTGCATTGGTAGGAAGAGCTCGGCTGGTTTCCTGGCATCCTGGCCCATCTTGGTGGACTTCAGGAAAGGAAGGTTCTATGAGTGACAAAGGACTTTTTTGGGAGAAAAGTATTCGTGCATGGCCATTTCTCAGCACCTCTGGGAAAGGCAATTTCACAGAAAACACAGGTTCTGTGTCCTGTGGGTGCCAACATTTTTAAAGTACAGGCTCTTAATTTCTTCATATTATTCTTTATATGCTCTGTGGAAGGCACTGCTATTACAGATCTTCCCCGACATAAGATGGGATTAATCCCTGATAAACCCATTGTAAATTGAAAACATCCTAAGTCAAAAATGCACATAATTCATCAACCTATCGAACTTCACAACTAAGCCCAGCCTGCCTTAAATGTGCTCAGAACACTTACACAAGCCTACGGTTGGGCAAAATCATCTCACACAAAGCTAACTTTATAATAAACTGTTGAGTATCTCACACGAGTACTGTACTGAAAGTGGAAAACTGCACGGTTGGGTGGGTGCCGAATGGTGGTAAGTGTGTCGGCTGTTGACGCTTGTGGTCACGTGGCCCATGGGGAGTTGTAGCCGAGAGTGGCGCTGAATATGACCAGCCTAGGAAAAGATCCAGATTCAAGATTCCAAGTATGGTTTCATTTTTTTTTTAAAGATGTTATTTATTTATGACAAAGAGAGGCAGCGCGGGGAGCTGGAGAGGGAGAAGCAGGCTTCCCAGCAGAGCAGGGAGCCCAACTTGGAACTCAATCCCAGGATCCTGGGATCATGACCTGAGCCAAAGGCAGACACCTAATGACTGAGCCACCCAGGCACCCCTCAAGTACAGTTTCAACTGAATGTATATCACTTTTGCACCACCGTAAAGTCAAAAATTTCTAAGTTGAACCATCGTAAGTAGGCGGCCATTGGTACCCCCATCTTACAGACAAGGAAACTGAAATGCAGAGAGAAGAATTCACTTGTCCAAATCCCTCAGGAAGAAGAGCTGGAAGCATACGTTGGGTCTGTAAGAGCTGATTTTTTTTTTTTTTAAGATGTTATTTATTTATTTTGTAGACAGTGAGAGCGCATGGGGGGTGGGGAGCAGACTCCCTGTTGGGGCTTGATCCCAGAACGCCAGTATCAGGACCTGAGCCTGATCAACTCTGGCGCCCCCCCAGACACCCCTATAAGAGCTAAGGTAAGCCAGCTCTAGAAAGATGGGCTTCAGTGAAGGAGCTCGTGAAAACCTACAAGGCCATTTCACTGGCATCTCCGTGGGGCACCAAAGACACCAGGTGCCACCAGCAGAGCTTCCAACTGGGGGCTATTGGTGTCGGCAGTGGTGGGAGGGGGTTTTGGAGCTGGTGTGGGAGATGGTGCTGGTGGCCTCAGCTGTCCTGATGGGCAGCCAGTGGGCACCTCATGGCATAACACTTATCATGTGCCAGACACCACCTAAGTACTTAGTATGGATGAAATTCAATTTAATATTTATAATTCCCATTTTTACAAATTAGGAACTGAGTCCCAGAGAGGAAAGATAACTTTCCGAGGTCACATGTCTGATCAATATGGAGTCAGGACGTGAGGCAGGGCGTGTGGACTGCTGGGCTTGTGTGCTTCAGAACTGTGCTGCCTGTCCAACGAGTCTATAAGGGACGTAATATCCTGAGGCGTGCTTCTTCTATGGGTCCCTCACCCCAGGAAGGGAGAGGGGAAGCGTGACAGTTTGCAAACGTGGCTACAGGACTCTGTCGCGCCTTCTTTCAGGAGATGAAGTCCACTCTGAGCACATACCTGGCCTTGTGACTTGCTCTTGCTGTATCAGTTCCAAGCCTAGGCCTCGAGAAGCCTTGTAGTTTTGGCTATCCCCATCCTCGGAACCCTGCTGCCATGGGAAGAAGCCCGAGCAGGCGAGCCTGCTGGATAAGAGACGCAGGGCCCTGTCACCCTTTCACTCCGGCAGAGCATCCCCATCACCCTGCTGTCTTGAACTATCCTGTGACCTGCCACCTCACCACAGACACATGAGCGAGCCCCGCAGAGCCTGTCTAGAAACCACCTGCACATCCACAGAGCCATAAATAAATAAATGCCTGTTTCTTGTTCTAAGCCGCCACCGAGCAACTTGTTAGGTAGCAATAAATACAGCAAGAAATACCTCGAAGAGAGGGAAGGTATGAGGTTGGAGGAATTCCCACCAGACAGGATGGGTAAGTAGAAATCCTTCAGGCAGGGAAAAGAGATTCAGAGGAAGATGCTGGGGGAGAACGGACCCTTTTCCCACTTCCACCAGGTGGAGGAATGACAGTACTTTTCTGGAGAGAAATTACAGATCATCAGTGAGGAAGCTGAAAGCAGGAGTACTCTGCTACCTTTGGGAAGACAATCCCTAAGCAGTAAGAGGGGACAGTCTCTTTGGAGGGACAGTAGGGTTGCAGCTGGGCAGAGAGGGGAGCTCCTTCCACTCTCCCTGGGATCCTGCACTGGGAGGCAGGGTTCCACTCCCTCCCTGGTAGCAGGCATCCAGACAGTAAGCTGCAGGAGCCTAAACTAGAGGAGCTGCCCTGAGAGTGAGAAGTGGACAGAAGGGAGAAAGGTTTAGCATGTACCAGGGACAAGGAAAGCGGGAGCCAACTGATCTGGAGGGAATGGCCGCTGGGGGAGGCACAGCCTAAAATAACACCGCTGTTCAGAGTACCAAAGGATGCCGGGCAACAAACACTACAGAGGGGAAGATTAAATGATACTTACTAAATGTCCTCACCATCTAAAGTGTACATATTATGGTACAATCATGTCTTTTTGGTGTTCACGTTGGTAATTTTTTGACAGAGCCTGTCATCTGCCCTTGTTTTGAAGGGTCACCCCTCCTCCTCGAGAAACCTGAATTTTAAAAAGAATCAAAGCCTGCAGGTTAAGGGAGATGCTGCATTGGTAGAATTTCAGGCGGTCATTCAAAGAGCAACAAAGGTTTTTCTTTTACGTGGGCCCCTTCCCTGGGCTCTTGGCCTCAGTGCCAGCCACGGAACCACAAAAAGGGGGCCTCAGCGTCGGACGCTTTCCATGACCCCCTCCCCTTCCTCCAAAGTTGCCCCAATGTTTCTCAGATTTGGGGCAGCAGCTCTGTCCCCGGTTCCGAGCGTGGGAGTAGGGAACGGCCGCGCCCGCGCGCCGCCGCCAGAGGGCGCTGCGCAGCCGCCGGGTGCGTCGCGGCCGCCTGGGCGTGTGGCCTGGCGTGGGCATTTTTGTGTTGTTTAAATGCCAGCGTTTACTGCTCACTCTTTTCCCAAACATGTTTCTAATTTACCCGGTATCTCTTCTACGTGAAAAACTTGAGAAGAAGAAAAAAAATTCATACTTAACTTTCGTTCCAGGGTGGGCAAAGGGGTTTGACACCGAATCCAGTTTTGTTTCAGAAACTTCGGAGACTGGGGCCGAGCAGCCAGCAAGGGCTTCCCAGACGCTTCCCCTGGGGGAGGACAGAGACACTCAGGAACGAGCACACCGAACCCAGCCCCTGGAAATGCTGTTGCTAACCGCCGGCGAGCTCGCCGTCTTGCCTCTCCAAGGGGAGGATGGGTTTCGGGTCGGGCTCTGGAGCTGGTGTCCGCGGCCCGCCGGAGGGGCCACGCCGCGCCCCGAGCTCCCGCGGGTCCCCGGGCGGTGTGCGGCGCTTCGGGGAGCGGGGCGCGCGCGGCCGGGGCTGCGAGGTTCCGCGGGGGAAGGGGGACAGCACTGCGGGCGCAGGGCGAACTTGGGGAGGCCGAGGGCAGGAGCTCCGGGAGGAGCAGAGGGGGAGTCCGGTCTGATGTGGGAGGTGGGTTGGGTTCCTCGGTTCCTGGGGCTTGGGTGGAAGCTAACAAGCCTGACCGCCACATATAGAAGGCATGGGCGAAACGACCCAAAGAGCTTTTTGACTGATGGGAGGTCTCAGGCAGATAAAGCTCCTAATCCCTGGGGTGGGAGCTGGGGTGAGGCTCTGGTGGGGGAGTGTCTTGATTGGCGGCTGGGTTCTGTTTTTGAGACCTGAAAAAAAAAAAAAAAATCCCCTGTCCCCTGGGGAGATTTCTCAGTCACTTTTCTCCTGCAGGAAGCTGCTTCTTGTTGGAGCCTCCTGGGATTGGCAGAGTTAAAATCCTTTAACCCAGGATGCCTTGGGCCTTTTGTTCAGCTCTGACAATGGAATTGGGTGGAGGGGGCTGGGAAGGCAAGTAGCTGGGTCCGGGTGTATCCATGGGGTGGGGGTCTGGTAAAGCTATGTGCAGTCACTGTGTGAAAAAGAAGCAATTTAGTCGTGTGTGTGTGTGTGTGTGTGTATGTATTGGGGGGAGGGTGTAAGGGAGTCCAAGGCATAGGGCACCAGCTCGTTAACACGTGTATGAGTGCCTGCTGTGTGCGCTCAGCAAACCTTTAATTACTCAGGGAGACCTTCCAAAACTGGGAACTCAATACTGGTCCCTAAAAGGTTGGGTAATGGGTTTTTCTTGCATCTGAAATCCGAGGGAAAAGATCTCCGGCTCCCCTGGGCTCCCAGATTCTTCTAGATGTCTTTGTCTTCTAAAATCCTGCTCCCACAGGACAGCACTTAGTTAAGGACACTCAGAAATGCATACTCTTCAACCATATTCATCATCACAAAACTGTTGCTTTGAATTTATCATGCCCTTGGCTCGTAATCCTTAGCAGCACCCACTAATTCAAGGGACTTGGAGGACTCTGTTCAAGCTCTCTCACCATGCAGACTTTTCTTCCCCAGCTCCCCCTGGGCATTCCCCTCCTCCTCCCAAGCCAGCCTGGCCCCTCATGGTCCCTTGGACAGGTCTTGAATTCTGCAGCCTCCCTGTATGGCCCTGCCGCTCTCTTCCTGGGATACTGACCCCATCCCCCTCTTCACCGTCTAGCCGGTCACATCCCTGCTCCATCCAGTTCCGGCATCAGCAGGTCAGTCAACAGGCATTTACTGAGAACCCATTACATGCAAGGCATGTTCTGGGCCTGGGGACTATATCAGAGATCAAGACAAATATGGGCCATGAGGATTTTATGTTTAAAGGGAAGGGAACAGAATAGACACAAAGCCAAACAATTTCACTTGTTGATAAGGACTATAAAGAAGCTAACGAATGTGCTAGAGTAGGGGTATTGAGGGTGGAGTGGGGCTGATAGTGCTGCTTTAGTTAGACAGGGAGGGTCTCTTTGTGGAGGTGACCGTATGGATGGGAAGGAGGCAGCCCGGTGAAGATATGGGGAAGAGGGCTCCAAGCAGGAGGAATAGTGAGTGCAAAAGCCCTGAGGCGGGGATGCACTGGTAGTGATCTGGAGACACCATGGAGACCACTATGGCTGGGACAATGGGAACAAGGAGATTTGAGGGGCTCTGGGGACATAGGCAGGGGCTAGATCATCAGTCCTTGTGGGACCAGGTAAGGAGTGTGAGTTTTATTTTGGTTGCAGTGGGAAGTGTTTGGAGCCCCTTAGCTGAGAGTGAACAGATTTCATTTACCCTTTAGAAAAATCACTCTGGCTGCTTTGCAGAGCACAGACTAAGAGCTGAAGAGTTGAGATGCGGTTGGGGAAGTCGTGGCAAGAAGAGATAAAACCAGGGTGGTGGCTATAGAGATAGTGAGATGCAGTACTGATTTCTGGAGCAATTCTGGAGGTATAGTCCATAGGACTTATTGATGATCTGACCTATGACAGAAGAGAGGAGTTAAGGATGATGCCTCCCTTTTTAGGCTAATTGGATGGGGGGAAGGGATGCCCATTTTGGGGGAAGAGGTGAATCCATAGTTCTGTTGTGGCCATGCCAAGACCTATCAGACATCAGCTGGACCTGTGGAGGCAGGTTTGGGTCTGGAATTCAGGGATGTCTTGTCCTCAGACTTAAATTTGAGAAGAACCGTGTAGATGGAATTCAAAGCTATGCCTTGGATAATTTCATTTAGGGAAAGAGTAAAGACAGAAGGGAAAGGGCTGACACAGAAGCCATGTCAACATTTAAGGATCTGGTAGAAGGAAACCAGCAGAGAGAACTGAGAAGAACAACCTGTGAAGTTGGGGGGAAAAAACCACAAGATTGGATTATAAGGAAACTGAGTAAAGGAAGTATTTCAAGGTGGAGGATGTATTGGTCTGCTATTGCTGGGTAACAAACAATGACAAAAATCTCAGAGGTGTATAGCAGTAAATATTTCTTTTACTCACACATCCGTGGGTCATCTGGAGGTCAGTGAGATGTGGTTGACCTTGGTTGGGCAGCTTTAAGCTTCAGTTGGGTCCGAGTCTGTTCTATGTACGTGTCCCTTATCATCCTTGTACCAGCAGGGTGGTTAGGGCACGTTATTTCCCATGGGGATAACATTGGCAAAAGTACGCAAGTAGAAACACAGGATGCCTCCTTTGGCCAAGGCTTAGAACTGGCGCCATGTCACTTCCTCCTGTAATCCATTGGCTGAAACAGGTTATGCCACCACGCCCAAAGTCAAGGGGCAAGAATGTATACTCTGCCTCTAGCAGGACGGACTGCAATATCATACAGAGATAAATATGGTCACAGGGCAGAGTGACAAGAACTAGGACCAATAATCAGTCCACCACAGCATGTTTAAACATGTTCAGCGCCACTGGGAGACCAGAGGAGACAAGGACCATGAGCTGGCCAGTAGTTTAGTCAAGATGTGGGTCACTGGCCTTTTTAGTAAGAGCTATTACAACAGAATGGAAGGATAAAAGCCCCGTTGGAGTGGGTGGAGGTGAGAATGGGAGGTGAGAGAGAGAACTGTCAGTCTAGAGACAACTCTCTCAGGAACATTTGCTCTGCAGAGAAGCTGCAAAATGGAGTAGCTGGCAGGAGACATGAGGCAAAGGCTAATATGTTTTTAAATTTGGGGAATTAAATCCTGTTTTATTGGGGTGCCTAGGTGGCTCAGTCTGTTAAGTGGTTGCCTTTGGCTCAAGTCATGATCCTGGAGTCCTGGGAATGAGCCCCATGTTGGGCTCTCTGCTCCGCAGGGAGTCTGCTTCTCCCTCTCCCTCCACAGCTCCCCCCGCTTGTGCTCTCTCTCTCTTTCTCTCTCTCTCTGTGTCAAATAAATAAAATCTTTTTAAAAAATTTAAATAAATAAATAAATAAATCACTCCTGTTTTACTTTGATGGGAAGGATCTAGCAGAAAGGAAGAAGTCAACAATGCATGAACCAGAGGGCATCCATATGCTGTGAAAGGGGAAGGGGCCCAGGGCCCAGATGCAGGGGCTGGCACCAGATGGGTACAGAGAATGCAGAGCTGCAGACATTCTGGTGGCTTTGGTGGCAGCCAGATCACACAGTTGGTCTGATTGTACCTATTTTCTCTATGAAGGATACCTGAGGTCACACGGAGAGTGAAAGAGGAAGGGTTTTGAAAATATGCAGAGAGAGGAGAAAGTGTGAAGTTGTTGCACTGTGGAGAGGGAAAAGAAATTTTCTAAGAAACTGTAGTAGGATTGTCAAGCAGTTCAAATGCCTATTTGAAATTTACGGCTGTAAATTTGAAGTGAGTCCATCTAGAGCAGCTGGGGAATTATCTTCCAGCGGTGCGCAACTGCTCGGTTGCAGGTGTGAAGTAAACAGTTTGATTTAAGCACAGCTGGGTTTTCGCCAGGTGAATATGATGGAGAGAGACCAGTGGAAGGAAGTTAAGAATGTTTGCAAGGGAGATTTTGTGTGCTGGATCATGAAATCTCAGCCGGATAAGAATGGAAGACCAGAGGGGAGACACAGAGTGCAGGAACAGGAGCAGGATGGGTTGGAGATCTCAGGTGAAATGGAGAGACTGGAGGGGGTGGTGCCTAGGTGGGTCCAACTCCTGATTTCAGCTCAGCTCATGATCTTGGGGTTGTGAGATTGAGCCCCAGGACAGGCTCTGTGTTTTGTGGGGAGTCTGCTTGTGGATTCTCTCCCTCTCTCTCTTGCTCTGCCCCTCTCCCCACTCTCTTTCTCTCTCTAAAATAACAAATGATTACATTTTTAAAATGTTTATTTATTTATTTATTTTTAAAAATATTTAATTTATTTATTTGACAGAGAGAAAACACAAGTAGGCAGAGAGACAGGCAGAGAGAGGGGGAAGCAGGCTCCCTGCTGAGCGGAGAGCCTGATGCAGAGCTGGATCCTATGACTCTGGGATCATGACCTGAGCCAAAGGCAGAGGCTTTAACCCACTGAGCCACCCAAGCGCCCCAGTACTTTTTTTTTTTTTTTTAAAGAAAGACTGGACAGGGTGTATTGGAGGGCTGGCCGGTGGGGGGTGTCTTTGAATCTGAGATCTTGGGGTGGTGTTGATAGTCATGGTTCCAAGGTCTGAGGTATAACCAGGAAGCTAAGGCAGGGCAGGAGAAAATACATCACTAGGGCTAAGACAGTTAAGGGATTTAGCGGTCAGAGCGTTTGGATCATCAGCACTGATGCTGAGGTCACCAAGAATGATGACAGGGTAGGAGAAGAACAAGGTGCCCAGTTCACCAGGCAAAGTGACCAGGAGGATGATAAGGTGACACTAACTAGCAGAAGTGGTAGGTAGTAAACTCTGATGACATGTATTCCAAAAGAGCTGGGTTTCTGAAGGGGGAAGAAACAGATTGCAAGTTTTCATGGTCAGTGTGGACCACTTTCGCATTGCCTGAGGGAGGAAAAAACCTCCAGTGGAGAGAGCTATGGGGACAGCTGGGTCCTCAGGGGACAGACAGGCTCCGGGAAGAACCTCCTCTTGGAGGTTTAGAGTAGAGGCCAGGGTATAGTTTGGGAGGGCAAGGAGGGGAGGGGGGTTGCGTGGGGGATGTTCAGCAGTGGGGTAGGGCTTCAGGCTGGGATGAGTGGGCAGAAAGCATGATGGGTCTGCTCTCCCTGCTGTTGGAGGCCAAGAAGGAAGGTGTCAGGGCACCCACACCCAGCCACTCTGTGGAAGCTTCCCAGATTACCCTGGGGAGCAGGAGTTGGGAATAACAGACTTGCTTTTCCTCGAACCCCCATAACTTTGGTTGCTCGTGATTCTCAGGCCTTATCACCCACTTCCAGGTGTCTTCGGCGTTCTTCAATGTGGATTTCTTATTCCCTCAATGAGTTGCAAGTTTGGACAGGAACCCCAGATGTGCCTCTTTGCACCACTCAAGTCCAGCGCAGCGCCTGACATGAAGTGGGTGCTTCTCAAATGTTTGTTGATTGAGTTGGATACAAATGAGGTAATGGTTCCCTTTAAGGCCCAGAGTGGGGGGCCGTCGTCAGGCAGTGGTTGGGGGGGGGTTCCTTCTGCCTGGGGTCCCCACCCTGCCCCCACCGGCCAGCTGCCACACGGCCGCCCCTCCCCCTCAGCCGCAGCCGCAGCCGGCAGGGCTAGTAACCTGACGCCCGGCCCGCTCCCCCGCCCAGCCCCGGCTCCCGGTGGCCAATGGCTGCGGCCAGAGCCTCCGCGGGGAGCCTCGGGGCCCTGGCGGCGCCGCGCGGGCCAGGCTGGAGCTGGGGCACCCGGAGGCGAACGGCTGCCCGCCTGCGCCCAGAGCGGCCCGGCTCACGCCCCGCGCCGGGCTCCCCAACCTATAGGCGCTGGGCGCTTCCCTCCCAGGTCCCAGCTCGGACTGGTCCTGCTCTCCGCCCCAAGCCAGGAGCCCAAAGGGACCCGGCAGTCAGGGCTGACTGTGGCACCCAGAGGGCCAAGTCGCCCCTCTCCCCCTCACACCTCGGCCCAGGAGTCAGGACACTTGACTTGTAGTCCCCCCACCCCCACCCCAGGGCTTTGACGCTGAGAGACCTTGGGCAGTCACGGGATCTGAGCCTCCGTGTCCTGTCTGTGGTTGAGGCTAGTTCTCACTCACCTCTCAGGGGGCCGGTGAGAGGACCCAATCAGTGAAGGGCGGGAAAGTCCTCCCAGATTAGCTGGAGGACAGGCCAAACCCAATGCTTCGTGACCTGTCCCCACCTGCCCCCGAGCAGATGGGAAGTCAGGTCCGCCCACCCACCATTCCGGCTCCGCCCACCATCCAGGGAATTCCCTGGGTTCAACGGAAGAGCCCAACAACGCTTTCCTGAACACCCGCAGTACATGCATTTCCTGCAGCTCCTCTCTTCTGAGGCAGAAGGCAGCTGGTGGGGTTTAGCAACCCTGGGGGAAAGGGAGCTCGAAATATCCGCCCTGCTGGCAGGATGGAACACAGGCAGGGCACCCTTCCAGCTAACCTATTTTATCTCCTACATACTTACTGGAGTGTAAGACGTGTAAAGAGGAAACCCTCACCAACAATGGCTTTTTCCTCCTCGAATAATTAAAACTGCACACTCCTGACAATCACTGCCCATAGGCCACAAAAACTGACGTGTCTATGCAAACCTTTGATCATAGTACCCCAAAGAAAAGCAACCAAGAGATCAGAAGTACATTATACTCTGCAAGAAGAGGAAAAGAGGAAGTCTTGGTTAAGGATACATTATTCTAACATTCACAGCCTCCCCAACCCCTAAAGTAGCAGGGCATTGCTGATGGGCATGAGGACAGGGAGGCTCCCCTGATTTCTTCGTTTCTGTGTCCATGTCCTGAACAGGCTCCCAGGTGGCTCCTGGAACCTGCAGCCTTGGCTCACACCCTTTCTCTGCACTGGGCCGGCCACCCTTGGATACCTTGTCTGGGGCACAGTGTCACAATGATAAGCTGTTCTCTCTTCCCCGGGACTTAGACTCCAAGGGTCGGGCAGCCCCATCAGGTGCTCTGGCTGAATCCAAAGGCAGGAAGTGCCTGGGAACTCCATGAGGGCATCCCCAAGCAGGGAAAGGGAGAGGTGCCCACCAGCCCAGGCCTGATGTTCTACAGGCTTCCTGAATCTATTTGCTTCCAGACCCTTGCAGCCTTGCCAAGCCCTGTGTGAGAGATCAGAACAGCTGGAAATTTCTAGCAGGAAAGCACCAGGTGCTGAACAGGTCTCAGTCTGACTGGGACTGGGGCCGTTTGGGGTTGGCATTCTTGTCTTAGCAGGCAGGCAGAAATTGCTTGCTGGCTCTTGGAAGAACAGTGCTCCCCCTGAGCCTTTGCTTGGGGCTGCAGGAAACCCAGGACACAGCGCTGGGGACGGAAACGAGGAGACTCTTCCCTTCCAAGCGCTAGTTCGACGACACAAAGGGCCTCCTCTGCTGGCAGAAGAGGATGGGCTGACCAGGGAGGGCTGGGACTGTCACCCAGTCAGAGCCAGGCAGCTGTAAATGAAACCCAGGCCTAGAAGGCTCAGACAGGCACTCAATCTTTCCCAGAGCCAAGAAATTCTGGCTAGAAACTTGACTACGGAGCAAGGAAAGGCACCGGGAAATACTTGAAACCAGGCGAGACCCCTGGTAATGTTGGACTCTTGACAAACAATGAGCTGAGCCAAATGCCCCCCCCCCCCACCCCGCCTGGCCCAAACACAAAAGCTGAGCTGGCCAGAGAGGACCCAGGGGAAGTGGTGGAGGAGTCGGAGGGACCCAGCAGGAAGAGGAAAGCAGGAGGTGCGGGTCATTTTTACCCTGCTCAGAGCTCTCCCACAAGCCAATCTGCAGAGCAGAAAGTTCCCCTGGCTTTGCACAAAGCTAAGGTCACTCAGAATCTCTGGACGTTCCCGTGAGGGGCTTCAGAAACTTCGACGTGGCAGCATGGAGCTGCCAACACACAGTAGCTGGGCTGCGTGGGTCAGCTTTTATAAGAAGAAGGAGTTTGTAGGGGTAGCCGCTGAGGGCGGGCAGCACCCCCCAGCCCCAGGCTATGTATGGAGGGACTGATCTCAGCCCTCAGAACCAACTCGGCTGGGGGTGAGGAGGGCACCTTCAGCCCGCTTTATTTTAAATAAATGTGCACGGTAGTATCTTATGGGTAAAATCTGTAAACCCACTAAGGAATTCTTTTATTCACATTTCTTGTAATGTGTGAGGGGGCTTACTTGGTAAAAGTTCTAAAATTAAAGAAAAAAGAGAAGATGGATTCAAGGTCTCAATTCTCTTCATCCTTGGCTAAATTTTGAAGAAAAAAAAAAGAAAAAGAAATATGCCACAGTACGAAGTCTTCTTGTTTAAGAAAAAAAAAAAAGCTGCTTTCTGAATATAAAAGTAGAACATGCTCTATAAAAAGAAATTCAGACAAAAGGTGTAAAAAAGGGAGCAGAAAATCAACTATAATCCCACCACTCAATGATAGATAGCCTGAATATCATTTTTGTATATTTTCCCCCTACTATTTTCTAAGCACTCTGGTATGTTTTTACCAGAGATAAAATGATTAACATAAGAAGGATCTTAGCCCCCCCACCCCCACTTTGGGCAGAGATGTTTTTGGGGAAGGAGCTGGGCCTTGGCACATGGTAAATGGGGAAATGGGGACGTCTCCCAGGGAAGATGGCAAGGGGACCCAGTGAAGGCTTTGTGAAGGATCACTTTTGCTACCCAGCACCCCTTCCTTTAGGGAATCACCCTTTCCCCATTCTTCAGTAACCCCCTCAGCTCCTGAGATTTGGTGGTGCTGACATGACACCTTCTCCCGCTACCCCATCCTGGACTGGAGCCAGACCAGTCAATGGTCTCCACACTCTCATCAGGGTGATTGGTCCAAGGACAGACACATGACCAAGTAGGAAGAAGTCTTACCTTTTGCTCAGTGGGCATCCTTCCGCCCTCTCCTCCCACCAGGTAAGGGCTGCCAAGATGCTCATGGAGCTAAGAGATGGAGACCAAACCTTGACGGCATCACCCAGTGCCAGGTACCAGTCGTGGCTGAAGCCAAGAGGGTCCTTCCCGGACTTTTCATCCTGGACTTTTCAACATTTCTTTTTTTTTTCTTTTCCTCCCCAAATTGTTATTAGATTTTATTTTCTGAGCATTGGCTTTACTATTTTTTTAAAGATAAGTTTCATATAACTTAAAATGAACCATCAACCATTTTAAAGTGTGTGGTTCAGCAGCACCGAGTACAGCCACAATTTTGTGTACTATTGCTTCTGTCCTGTCCCAAGACATTTTCATCACTATCACCCCAAAAGGAAACACCATGCCCATCAAGCAGTCACTTCCTATTCTTCCCTTCCTCTCAACCCCTGGCATCTACTAGTTTGCTTTCTGTCTCTATAGCTTTACTTATTCTGGAAGTTTCATATAAATGGAATCATATAATAGATGCCTTTTTGTGTCTGGGTTCTTTCACTTAACATGATGGGTTTCTTTCTTTCTCTTTCTTTCTTTCTTTCTTTCTTTTTTTCTTTCTTTCTTTCTTTCTTCTTTTTCTTTAATTATTTGACAGAAAGAGAAAAAGAGCACAAGCATGGGGAGTGCCAGGTAGAGGGAAAGGGAAAAGTAGGCTCCCTGCTGAACATGGAGCCCAATGCAGGGCTTGATCCCAGGACCCCAGGAACATGACCTGAGCCAAAGTCAGAGGCTTAACCAACTGAGTCACCCAGGTGCCCCAGCATGATGTTTTCAAGGTTTATCCACGTTTTAGAATGTTTAAGTGTTTCATTCCTTTTTAGGGCTGAATAATATTCCCCCATATGAATATACCTATCGGATTTTGTTTTTTCATTCTTATGGACATTTGAGTTGTTTCTACATTTTGGCTAGTATGAATAATGGTGCTGTGAACATGCATTTATAAGTATTCATTTAAATACCTGTTTTCAATTCTTTGGGGGTATATAATTATGAGTGGTATTGCCAGGCCTCATGGTGATTCTATGTTCATAATTTCCTTTTCTAGTTTAATGTGAAATAGGTTTCTTTCCTGGGCAAGCAGCATGGCCAAAGCAGGGAAAAGGGATATGAGAAACAAGAGAGATGAAATACATTCTCAAGTGGGAGAGTGATGTGAGAAAGTAGTTTCTGGACAAGCTACTGCCTGGGAGACCCCCCCGAGAAGAGGAAACATAGAGCAGCTGCTTCAGCAATCCAGCCTGTGAGAGGAAATGCCCCCTCCTTCCTCTGTTTGTTCCTCTTCCCCTTCCTGCCAACACCCATGCAGGGATGAACCCACAGTGGGTATTCTGGGCGGGAGAGAACACATTTTCCTTTTAAAGGAGAAGGATTTGTTTCATTGGGTACCTCCCACAGCTCTGTCAGGGATTGATTTCTCTGCTGTGACAAGCCACAGGTCAGCCCTCAGGACCACATCGGAGGGCGGCCAGCCACCTTCAGACATGGCCACTCTGCCTGTGACTCCAGGAAGAGTGAAGCCCCTGACTTGGCTTAGAAAAGAAATCACTGGGGGCACCTGGGTGGCTCAGTGGGTTGAGCCCCTGCCTTCAGCTCAGGTCATGATTCCAGATCCCAAGATCGAGCCCCGCATTGGGCTCTTTCCTCGGCAGGGAGCCTGCTTCCCCCTCTCTCTCTGCCTGCCTCTCTGCCTACTTGTGATCTCTCTTGCTCTCTGTCAAATAAATAAATAAAATCTTTAAAAAAAAAAAAAAGAAAGAAAGAAAAGAAAAGAAATCACTGGGGTCTCTGCTTCTGTTCCTTCATTCCCACTGACTGCCACTCTCCACACCCTTGATGTTTATCAGTCCATATGGGGACTTATTTGTCAAGTGGGATCCATGTTTCTGCTTACTCTCACTGGACATGTGTGGAGATTCTCTTCAGAGTCAGTCCATCCCCATTGTGGGATGTCCCACAGCTTGAATGTTATTCTACTGAATTCTCTTAATTTTGATCTGCCTGTGTGTGTCATGTTGAGAAAACCCCCAAGCAATGGGGGAAAGAGGGCTGGGCAGGGCCAGGGGATTGCAAGGCATGGGAAACCCCAGGAACTCAAGGCTCCTGACCCTGCCAAGCATGCAGTTCAGTGGAGGGAGACAGACATGGTGGCCCCATAAAGGAGTGCTGACGAAATGACAGGAGTAGGGAAATTTGGTTTTAGATCCCTCCTAGTGAATGTTTATTTACTTGGTATTTCACTTAAATAATTGTTTATTTAATTGTGTTAATAATTAGTAAATATTTATATTTAATAAAAGTAATACCTTCACATAATTTAGGAGCTGAGATCTCCAACCAATAGCCAGCATCAAGTTGCCAGCCAGGTAAGGGAGCCATGTTGGAAGTGCCCCTGTGACCCCTGTCAAGCCTTCAGATGATGACAGCCCCAACTAGCTAGTATCTTGACTAAAACCTCATGGGAGACCCTGAACCACAACTATTAAGCTAAGTTACTCCAGAATTTCTGATCCACAGGAACTGTGTGAGATAATAAATGTTATTGCTGTTTGAAGCAGTGAAGTTTTGAGATAATTTGTCACAGGGCCTTAAAGAACTACTAGATAATTTTGCTATTATTATTTTCTTGGGTCAGTGCTCTGAGCCAAGAAGCTGGGGGAAGGAGCTGTTCTGATGCAGGTGTGCTGTGAACAGTATTAATGGCTGAGGACACCTTGTTTCTAGGTGTTGGGCTAAGGACCATCCGGACAAGTGTCAGAGCTTCTTTTTAAATGATAAGTTTCACACCAGTCTGAGGTGTACTTCCGAAGCCAAAGGTCTCAGGAAGGAGATGCCTTGGGCTGACAGACCTCGTCCACAGATGACCTCAAATGCATAGGTGACAAACAGCCAAGCGAGACTCCTGGGGCTGTTGACTTAATGCAGTTCCCAAGATTAGGAATTGACTCGATCACTTTCATTAGAATAAGTCAACCCAGCCACAGATTGACCTGCGTCAAGCCCATGTTTCCAGCGTGTGGAAGCTCAACCCCTACCATGAAAACACAGTGAAAACCTCTGCAGGGTTTCCCAGTGAAACTGGTTTCCTTCCCCATCACCGGGACATGGAGGCACAAGACAACCACACTTCACAAGATCGCGTGAGACAACCACACTTCACAAGATCACGTGAGCTCATGTCCTGGAAGTCCCCACCCTCTCCTCTCTCGGTACCTGAGATTCTGGGAAATCACCTCTCTTTTCAGCCTCTAGGTTTCCTTGTTATTAGGCGCATTGAGCTTCTCTGAAGCAGGTGGCTGCAGGGGAGCTGAGAGAAAGGAAGATGAAGTGAGGCCATACAGCCCCTCAAGGAGACAGCTCTCAACCTGAAAACTCCAGAAACCTTTGTCAAGTTTCCTCTCAGCTGCCACCCCTCGGAGATGTTGACTTCATCTGGGGTTACATTCCTACGGCTTCTCTGAATAAATGAGTGGTCAGCCAACTTGAGCCTTGTTCCTTGAAAGAACTTCGATGTAGAACATTTCAAAGAGAGTTTTAACACTTTAGTTTTGGGGGGTTTTGCTGCTTATTCCTTTCTCCTCTAGTTTTGCTGCTTAGAGACCGATCTTAAATGCAGCAACATCAAGCTCCCCATGGCGGTAAAGGGAAGCCTTTGAGAAATGACCACTTTTCAATTTCCCCTGGCCCTTGGGAAGAAGGAACACAGAACTGAAGTTTGAACCTATTAAGGACCCAGGGACTTACGAGTCTTTCTTCCATCAGCAGAGGCCTAGACACAGTAAAGGAAACAAATCCAGTCCATTGGTTATTTAAAAGCCTTCGTTTAGCATTTGATGAAGGATGCCTTTTGGAATAACCATTAAAATTGCCTTCCAAGTCCCAACAGGAATTGAACACATGCAGGCAAGGCACATAGAGTAAATGAAGGAACCAACATTGAAAAAGTGAAGGCTGGGTTTCACCCCCGTTGGTGTGAGTAGGAGGGCTCCTTCACAGCTTCCTTGGCCTCCACTCACGTCCTCCCGGAGTGGACAGTATCGGTGCCAGGGCCGAAGGGTAAATGGTGCGTGAGCAAGGCATCCCTAGCAGTGACTTTAGACAGGGCTGGCGATGGAAGAAAAGCAAAAATGAAATCAAAGTAAAATACTGCCAATGCTTCTCTTGCAATTTGCATCACATTACCCATAATGATTTGTAATTTTACATTTAAAGCTATTATCTTTTGGCAGACACCTTGACTTTAAATAAGTGTCTGTTACCCCAAGGGGCTGCAGCAAACTGTGTTTTGCATCCCACAGTGAGATCTGGAGTGAGGATATCCACGCGGGGTGGGGGGCGGGGGGCTTGGGGGGAGGCTGTCCCAGCAGGAGCACCTCCAGCCTGAGGCCACGTCCTGCTCTTGGGCGTTGAGCTGCCCTGGCTTGGCACTTATCATGGTCACTTGCTTTGGTGACTGTCATCTCCCAAAGGCTTTCCACTACCGCCTTTCTTCTATGCCACTTCTTTCTACATCGAAAGTGTCGAGTATCTTTCATTCTTCCCTTGGTGCTCTGGACTGTCTGGTAAGTGCATGAAAGGGTCATCTCTTGGTCCCCCACCTCTAGGAACTTACCCGTACTTAAACACAGCAAGAAAGCTCCCTCGTAGAATGAGAAGTTGGATGGGTTCCAACTGGAGTGCCACTTCCCTAACCACACACACCTTTAAGTGACAGGAGACTGGGGAGTGAGAGGAGGTTATCACAGAACATTCCAGTGCTTTTGTCAGAGCCTGAAAGCTCTGTGGAGCAAATAACTGTATAGAAATTCAATCAGAATGGAAGAATAGGCAGAAGCAAACTGAGGGATGGGCTGGGAACTATTTCTCCTCCTCCAAAACATTTTACACACTGATAAGTACTAATACAGTTAAAAGAAATAGGACAATTACATAAGTACATAGCCAGTGGCTGGCACGTAGTAAGTGTATCAGTTAGCTCTTTCTGTTTAACCATCCAAAACGCAGTGGCCTAAAACAACAACCATTATTTAGCTCGTGATTCTGCAGGTTTGGCACACTTAGGCCGGCTCACTCACGCTCTGCTGTCAGCTGCCCGATCACCTAGGGGCCGGCTGGTCTAGGGTGGCCCCCGCTGGGGCAGGTCCTCTGCATAACGTGGCCCCTCTGCATAACGTGGCAGGCTAGCCCGGCACAGTCACATGACGTCCCGAGAGAGAAGTGGACTCATTCACCTGAGGCCTAGGCTGGGAACTGTACGAACAGTACCCACTGCGCTGTACTGGGCAAAGCAAGTCACTAGGGCAGCCTGAATCCAAGAGAAGTACAGCCTGTTGCTATTGGTGGGAGGGGCTGAAAAGTCATCCGGCAAAGCCGTGTTTATAAAGGGAGTGACGAATGATTGGGGCCATTTCTGCAATCTACTACTGTAGCTACCAGTAAATTCTGGGAGTGTGTATAACTTTTCTGCCATTTCCAAGAGGAATTACATTGACACATCAGTTTGGCAAGCCTAGGATGAAAAGCTGTTTGAAAAAGCCAGACCATCAGACTGATAAGAAGATAGAGGGCGACCCCCTCGTTAATGTGCCAACCCCCACCCCCAGGCTCCCTCCTCTGATCCAGCCCCATGTGCCCTTTCCCTAGCTATGAGAACTTGGCTGGGCCTTGCCCACAGCTAGAGGCTGCCCTCGAGACACAAGTGTGTGGTTAAGGAGTCTCTCTCCATCTTCTGGCTTCCCATCTAGCAATCCCGTTTCCTTGTTACCTACTGTCTTCCTAGAGTCATTTCAGTCTCTCTGGGAAGAACAGAGTCTCTACTCTGTGACTCAGAGGTTCATCACCCTGACCGGAAGCATTTTATTTCCCTCTTATTTGAGAGGTAGTAGTAACACATGACCAGAGTCCATGAGATCATTCCTGTTTCTCGTATTGGCTAGATATTTGGAGACAAGTGTGAAGAAACCCAGATTTTGTCTCAGTGTGTACCGACCGGCTTCTGTCACATTCTCAGGAGAGACAAATCTCTCTAAGTGGGAAATGTATCCCCTCTCCCTCCGGAGTCCCACCACCAGCCCTGCTACACACGTTCGCACAGTGCGCTCACAGAACTGCACTGTTCTGTTCCTTCAGCAAAGCAGATACTGTGGCTTCTCATCTTCATCCACAATTTTGTCTTTTTCATCACCTTTCTAGCTCAGCATGGGACACCACAGTGACCTATGAGAGGTAGGCAAAGTCAGCCAAGTGAGATTTCTGGAAAAGCTTGTTTTCCTGACTTTAAAAAAAAAAAAAAAAAGACAAAAGCAAAAGGACCGATGAGCCCTTTACCCTTCTTCCTTCTTCCTGCCTGGATCAAGGGTGTGAGGCCAGAAATTGCAGCAGTCATACTGTGACCATGAGGACTAAAGTCATGGGCTGAGGATGGTAGAGCAAAATGGCAAAAGACACCTGGGTATCTGATAACATATTTGAGCAGCTGCACCAGCCCTAGGGTTAAGCAAGTTAGTGTAAGTCACTGTTTGGATTTTCTTCTTATTTTCAGCCAAACAAATTCTTTACTGATACAGGTAGGATCCTTACTGGTTTGAAAGGAGACTAGATTCCCAGAAATATAACTGAGAGAGCTGAGGATTTCTAATGAAGACCCAGGAATACAATGGTCAGAGAGATCACTGTCCATGTCAGGCCTCAAGTTTCTACTGTAACTTCCCTGGAAGGGAAACAAATAGGTATCAAGGAGGGTTAGGATGAAACATATTATTATTATTATTATTATTTTTAAGATTTTATTTATTTATTTGACAGACAGAGATCACAAGTAAGAAGAGAGGCAGGCAGAGAGAGAGGAGGAAGCGTGCTCCCTGCTGAGCAGAGAACCTGATACGGGGCTCGATCTCAGGACCCTGGGATCATGAATTGAGCTGAAGGCAGAGGCTTTAACCCACTGAACCACCCAGGTGCCCCAAGATGAAACATATTATTATGTTTTATTAAATCTCAGATACCACAGTTGTAAAGTGCAGCATTATTTTATGTATCACTATGAAAAAAAAAATGTTCTTGAGACCACCACTAATTATAAGACACAGCCTCTCTGATTTCAGAAGTATAAATATGGGGGGTCATCCTAGAATCAGTGAAATATGGTATATATTTACTTCTTTGATTATTGCCTGCCATCCATGGCTACAAAACTCTCACACAAACTGGATAAGACTTCCATATGTCCACGTGGAATGGCAAGGTTCTCTGGCAAGGTCTCTACTCCCACTTCTAAAACACCACTCTTTATCTCTCTGATGCCTGAAATTCTACCTCCAGAAACTACTTCTGGCTTAAACACTGATCTTTCTTTTTCAGAGTTTTTCTTGTTTTTTTGTTTTGTTTTGTTTTGTTTTCCAAAGTGGTTCTTTTGCTTATTTTTTCAACTGGCCAAAGTGGCACAGCTTTCTTAGAGGAAAAAGAAAACTTAAACACATACTAAAGTTGTCCTACATTTCCTTCCCAACTATGGCTGAGATTCTGAGTGTTCCTTAATATCTCTCCTTGTTTCTTTTTTTGGTGGCAGAACTTGGGTTATATTCTGGGTGGCAATGTGTCTTCCTAAAAAAAAAAAAAACCCTTCCATTTTCTAAACTTTTTTGCATCTTGGTATGACTATGTGACTAGATTTTGGAAATGATGCAAGCAGGAGTGTTCTGTGAGACTCCTGATAAGGCTGCTTATAGGCAGCTGACTCAGCAGGAAGTTCGAGAGAGCTTTAGTCTTTCTTTTCTTCCTTCCAGCCTGCAACACAATGTGCTGTGATGACTGGTGCTTCAGCAGCCATTTTGGACCATGAGGTAAATTTGAGGATAGAAGTTGCATAACAAGATAATGATCAAGAGGCCACACTAGGCATGCCTGGGTGGCTCAGTCAGTTGAGTGTCCAACTCTTGATTTCAGCTCAGGTCATGATCTTGGGGTTGAGCAATTGAGCCCTGCATCAGGCTCTGTGCTCAACAGAGAGTCTGCTTGAGATTCTTTTTCTCCCTTTCCCTCTGCCCCTCCCCTTGCTCATGCTCTCTCTCTCTTTTTCTCTCTCTAAAAAATTATATTAAAAAAAGAGTTCACACAATACCAGTCCTAGACTGCTCAACTCTTGGATGAGAAATTTCTATATTTCTATATATATATTTCTACATATAGAAATTTCTATATATAGAAATATATATATATATTTCTATATTTCTATTTTTCAGGCTGCTTTTATTTTGGGTATTCTGCCACATGCAGCTGAACCAAATTCTATATGACGCATCAGCCATGCGGTCTTTTAGAGAAACTGACTGTTCCAATAGTGACAGCACCATGATGACTGAGCCCTATGTGGTCAACTGATTCCCATGGAATTGCCTATAGAGTGGAGGAAGCAAGGTCCTCCCTCTCAGGTATTAGGAATTAGGTCAGAAAGACTTTAGTTAGTTGGTGTTGAGGCTTGACCTAGAAAGCCACATGGTCGTGAGGTTCTGGAGCCACCATTTTAGCGCAGTCACGATGGGGTCGTGTGCTGATAAGTGAGTGAAGGAAGTGGTCTGCGGAGAGAAAAGGCTGAGGTGGGCACAGGCAGAAGAGATGAGAGCCCAGGGAACCCTGGAGAGTAAGAGGGAGTTGAAGAGGGTAGCTACTGAGAACTTTTCTGTTTCCTTGAGGCCACAACCATACTGTACTATCTGCAACCAAGTTTCATGTGAATCTCAGTTTCCTATTAATAAGCCTTTTCTTTCAAACCCACATCAGCCCGAGTTTCTGTTTCTTGCAGTTAAGTTAATAGATTCCTAACACAACTCTGCAAACTGTCCTGTCATTTTCTTTTTCTTTTTCCAGATTCCCTTTTAAGATTACAAATGTCCTGAGGAAGTAATACATACATCACTAACACTTGAGGATAACTGACTTTTGTCATTCCTGAGAGGGAGAAGTGAAGGAGGAGGTGGGTGGGTACCAGTGGCTTCAGGGGAGCAGATGTCCAAGGGGTAGGCCGTGCCCTTGAAAGGGCAGAGGTCGGCCTGGCTGTCCTCACAGTTGTGCTTTGGCTCAGCCCCACATGCGAACTTTCTCATGGCCTTCAGGTCTACAGGTCCTGGAGAGAGCTATTCCAAAACATAGGAGTACAATACAGAAGGTAAAGAATTAGCTAGAAGTCTGATCTCTTCAGACTGGATCTGTGTCCCATACCAAACTCTGCAGAAATGGAAGACTTTTACATTTTGCCCCATTTTAAAGAGTGTGGAGTTTCTTTATTTTGTGGCACCAAAAATTTACCATCCCTCGATTTCGTAGTTTCTCCCACCTTCTCCTATACCAGGTGACAAACTGTTGATTAACAAGAAAAAAAAAATCAGGGGTGCCTGGGTGCCTGGGTGGCTCAGTGGGTTAAAGCCTCTGCCTTCGGCTTGGGACATGGTTCCTGAGTCCTGGAATCCGAGCCCCGCATTGGGCTCTCTGCTCGGCAGGGAGCCGGCTTCCTCCTCTCTCTCTGCCTGCCTCTCTGACTACTTGTGATCTCTGTCTGTCAAATACATAAATAAATAAAATCTTTAAAAAAAAAAAAAAAAGAAAGAAAGAAAGAAAGAAAGAAAAAAAATCAGCATTCTTAGTTACCTACCTAAATAAGCGGCTTTTTAAATGGCGGGCTTTCAGGAAGGCCATCTGAAACAACTACACCTCCAAAGAACCAACCATACTGAGTGCCAAAGACACAATTTAATTTGCTTTAACTTGTTTACACCCTTTCTCATTCCATAAGGGGTCTGAGGGGGCTGTCGACTTTCTGTGTCATCAGATCATGACTCCAAACTTATAATGAACACTGGCGATGAGCAGAGAGCTAGGAATACAACAGTGGCAAAGGTGACTCAAACACTTACTGCCCACAAGGCACTGTGCTAACGGATGAGCTCACCTGGTCTGTGACAGGCGCCACGGTGTTTCTCTGAATCGCTGACCCCATTGATTGTGAGTTGCACCATTACATACCACTAAGAAAGAAAGAAAAAAAAAAAAACCTATCAATTAACTGGAAGAGGCAATACCAGTCAGGATACGGGAGACTGTGCTGTCAAAACAGAACCCAAAGTTCCATGGCCAACAAAGAAAAGTTTATTTTCCTCTCCCCTTAAATGCCCATTGACCCCTTATTGTCTTCACCATGGGCTCCAGGCCCACGGAACAGCCTCTATCTGGAACTTTGCTGGCTGCCTTTAAAAGCCTCTGCCAGGATATGATACCTGTCACTTCCCTACACACTGCACTGGCCACAGCCTGTCACATGGCCACCCCTGAGCTCCACAGATGGGAGGCAGGCTCTCGTAGGGAGGGACATTGCAGCAAACACTAACACAGACCTCTACTTCTGCACCAATTGGAAGACATCCCACCATATCCCAGTTTCCTAGCTATTAAAAGTAAAACCTGTACATCCTGGAACTAATGAGGCTACAGAATGATCACACCCAGTGTACAGGTGAGACACGGAGGCCTAGCTGGGTTGCACAATGCACTTGAGACCTTGGAGTGGAAGACCTGGGGCTTCGGCCCTGGGATCACCAACTCCACCTTTAACCTGGCCCCAGTGAGCCCTTAGGGAGGGAGCTGACTCTTTTAGGTGCTGGGGAGGCCTGGGGGGCACCCTAAATTACTCTGCATTAATCCCTTCTTTTTAAAAAAACTTTTCAAAATTCAAATGTTTTGAGCTAACACTATGCTAGGAACAACAGGGAGGCATAGGTTTCTAGTTCCCTTAAACAAAATGTCCCAGGTCAGTCAGGGGTCAAAAGGAAGATTCGCAGAGGTCAGTTATTAGCTGTGGAAAGACAGGCATGCACTCAGAGGCTTGGATACACGTGACACCTTCCAATAGGGAGCTGGCCCTCACCCTGGTAAGTCATCCCATAGAGAGATGACTATTTACTCTAGGCAGAGGCCTGGTGGGTGTGGGGTGAGTGCCAGGAAGCCAGTGAGCTGGCCATTGGAATGTGAGTGTGGGTGGGGTGGGGGGGAAGTGGCCGCTGGCTTCCACTGAGTCACAGAGGACTGAGTCGGGGAGGGCGGTTCCTACCTTGGTGCAGCAGGAAGGAGCAAGGTTGGCAGAGTCAGAGGTTGGGTGAGGCAAGGAGGGGGAGGCAGGCTGTCTCAGGCCCCAGCAGATCCCTGAGGTGGCCAGCAAACAGGCCTTTGATGCAGACATTACCCCGTGAAAACCTCCCCCCACCCATCCAGTTGGGGATCCAGAAGGCTCCTTCTGGGATGTAAAAGCAGGGTTGCCATGAGAACATCCAGAACCTTGCCTTTGTCTGGTTTGAAATTCAAAAGTTGCTGGCTGGGGTGTCTAATACAAATTCTGAAAAGTAGAGATTGGGGGACTTGAGCTGCCGGTCCTCCCCAGAGCCAGAATCACAGTGGTGAGCGAGCTTTCAGACATTTTTTAAAATGGGAAGTAAGAAAAGCTGAGGGTTTCTAACAAGTCGAAAGGATAGAATGGTTGGAGGAGATGTGGACAAAATCAGAAAATGAAATAAAGCCAGCTACAGGATGGGCTGCTGGCAAGTCACAGTGTAAGCAGAGTGTGCAGCTCCAGATCTGCTTTATAAAGTGGAAAGAGATTACTGGGGAGGGAGGGAGTGTGCAGCCAGTCGGATAGCTGCCGGCCTCCTGCAATGCTCAGAGGCCAGGCCGGCCTGCCAGGACCCCGCCTCCACTCCACCTAGCTTCCCTCCCCCCCCCCCCCCAGGGAGGGTTCCCTCCTGCACTCTGCCCAGCAGGCCCCCAACCTCCACATCATCCTTCCGGACCCACCCTCCAGCCTGTCCAGCCACCATCCCTGCTCATGTCTGTCTAGAGCCATCTTTCCTATCCTTCTCCATACCTGGGCCACTCTCGCTCCTCGCCATCCCTCAAGGTCCTCCTCCTGAATGACTCCAGGCCACACTGAAAAGTACCATGTCTATTCCTGGGGCTCCTTGGACGGTGAGGGTGGAGGCCTGTGGAAGCAGGGGTGGGGGGTGGAGGGGGAAGCATTGACTCAAGTAACCTTAGGGGGAAAAAAATGTTTTCCTCAGCCCTCTTAGGGTCCCTAGCCATGTCTGAAAATTAAACCAACAAAGACAGGTTAACAGGAGAAAAGCACACAGACGTATTTCTTCTGAGTTTTTTGTGACGTAGGAGCCCTCACAAGGAAATGAAGACCTGAAGAAACCCTAGTCTTTTATGCTAGGTTTGACTTAGAGGGGATAGTCCTGGAGGAGTAAGACAAAGGAGTGAAGTGAAGGAATATGAGGTGATTGCCACAACCTGGGGGGGATTTAGGAAGGCCTCTTTGTAGGGTTCTTCTTGGGGTCCCTTTGTCTTTAGAGATAAGGATGCTCCTTTCCTCTGGGTACAGGAAGGGTGCCTCTCACAGGAGGGTTTCATGATTTGTTTCAGGAAAGAGGGTGGGGGGTTTGGAGTGACCTTCCGGCTTCTGCTTTATTCTCCAGGGCCCTCAGCCTAAAATATTCAAGATGTCAAGATGCCATATTTTGGGGGTCGTGTATCCTTGAACCTCATCATAACCACTTGGAGGAAAATTCCAGGCTAGAGCCTGTGGCCTGAGGGGTGAGGGAAGGGGGATCTGGTCAGCTGGAGACTTAAACCCCACCTGTCTGTCTATCCCTGCCTGGTGCTTCCCTATATGTTTATCTGTTTATGTTCCTTTCCTAGTCTTAAGCTGGCTGCCTCTTAAGGCCCCCTAAGGCCTTGCCCCTCTGTCCCTCCCCTTACATCCTCAAGACCAGGAAAGACCCCCTCTTCCTCTGCTGCCCAGTGGCATCTATCCCATTAGCTGGAGCTGTCAAGACTTTGAAGAGAATTTGGAAGCCTTTGGCGGGAGGAAGACCAGGGCAGTCTGAGCGGCACAGACCATGACTGTCCTATCATTCACTAACGGTTGCAGTGTTGAGACCTCCACTGCTCTGTGAACTCCTCACGGGGGTTCCCCTCCGTGCTCGTTCTGTTGTCTCCCAGTGAGCAGGCCCTCAGTAAATGTTTGCTCACTGGTCGATGAACTCTCAGAACCAACAAGCCTGGCCAGGACCGCTGATCACTAAAAAGAGACCTAACTGCGAAGCTTAGAGTGGATCCAGAATCCTTAAGATCTGTCTAGGCTCTTTGGAAATCCAAAGGAATCAGGGGAAATCCAGACCTCCTCCTGCTGCATTGCGGGCCATCAAGAATGCAAAGGACCTGGCCGGTGTTCCCACCCCTCCCAGGGCCCCAAAGGGCAGCTTCGGGGAGAGAGGTCTCTGTGGGCCGTACCAAGGATCCCTGTTCATTTCCCTCTCACCACAGATCCGGACTTTAAGGGCTGGGATAAAAACGGCCGGGGATGGGGGTAGCAGAAGGCACAGTCCCTTTAGCAGAGATGATATCAAAGTGTATGACAGAAGACAGTCAAGGGTTATAATTTTCATTTAACATGTCCGTTCAGGGATGATCATCTCTGGGGCTTTCAGCTTTGTCATCATTCGTTCCCCACCACCAGCATCCCAGGGTGGCCCAGCAGTGCCTCGCTGGTTCCCAGCCAGCCTTTCCTCCCTACCTTCCCCAGCTGTCTCTCCTGAGAGCTTGTCTGCAGATTCAAAAGCAGGGTGGGTTACGCTCACTCCGCAGTCTGTGAGCATTTATTGATTAATCTGTCAGTCGATAAGTACTTAGTGAGCATCTGTTGTGTGTATCAGTCATCGAGCTGGGGGCTAAGAGGACCCCCGAGAAGGGTAAAATTGGACCCACTCTCCAGGAATGATGTCTACACAGGGAAATCCCTGAAGATACATGATCCTGGGCTGGATGGACATAAAGGTTCTTCGGGGGACTAATATTATGTGGTTATAGACTAAGTGATTAGGTTTGGGCTGGGGTCTGATGGATGGGGGGGTCTGGCTACCTGTTAGAAGGTGGGCGGGTTGGGGGGGAGTGTTGTATTTCAAGGACTGGGAATAGGAGAGTACAAATTGTGTTCTGTGGGTCAGGGGGTCTATGCTTGGATAGAGGATTTTTATGAAGATACGACCGACTCTAATCTTGGTTAGAGGTCATGAGTACATACATAATGTATCTCAGGCAGAAAACAGAGAGTGAGAATTTGAGGAGGTGAAAAACGAAAGTTGGATCGTTTTTATCATAGCCTTCGTACCCCACTTGCCCTCTGTTGCGTCTCTGATGGACATTGTAGGCCTTGAGCTCCATGGCCACCCCTCTTCTTTCTAACAGAACTCCTGGGATCCCAGACTTGAAGCGCTAAAACCGGAACCACCGTGGAGAAACTGGGATGGTGGGTGACCCTGTCAGGGGCTCTTGAAGCTGTTGGGAAAGCACCCCCAAAATGAGACCACTGGCCATTCCTAATGCACAGTTTCTCACCTCCGCTGGAGCTTACCCTGGCTTGGCAGTCCTATTATCTAGCCTGGCTAGCCTGACACTCTTTGCCCTCTTCCTCACAGTACTGGTTTCTGGTCTTCACCATCGCCCTCCAACTGCCTACCCAGCTCCCACCGCATGCCCTTTGCAGCTGACTTCCAATGTCACAGAGGAAAGAGGGGCTCTTTTTTTTTTTTTTTAATTTATTTATTTGACAGACAGAGATCACAAGTAGGCAGAGAGGCAGGCAGAGAGAGAGGAGGAAGCAGGCTCCCCGCTGAGCAGAGAGCACGATTTGGGGCTCGATCCCAGGACCCCGAGATCACAACCTGAGCCGAAGGCAGAGGCTTTAACCCACTGAGCCACCCAGGCGCCCCAAGAGGGGCTCTTGAACATAAAACCTCTCACAGTCCTGCATTCTCACTCAGAATGCATGTCTTTTCCTGCTGCTGGAGGAAGGCTTTCTCCATCTCAAGGCATTCCTCAGAAATCCAGAGGCCACGCCCCCTCTCCTCTGCACCCACCTGTAACCATCACCCTCCCTTTCTCCTTCCAGGGCTCACTCGAGGTCTGTTTCTAACTCCCTTCCACCTGGCCTCTGCCCCTCCCCTGCGCTCACCATTGAAGGACTCATCATTGGGCTCATCTCAAGCCACAGCTGGCTACTCAGTGTGCTCCTGCTGACATCCCCTCCTGGAAGCCTGCCCTCCTCCCTTGATTTCACCCCCTCTTACCTCTCTGGCTGTTCCTGTTCAGTCTGCTCAGGGCTTCTCTTCTTCTGCACTGTAAATGTCGGTATTTTCCTTCTTTCCTCAACTGTATTCACTTCTCTGGATGATTCCATCTATAACTATTGCTTCAGTGATTATCAAATCTGGCAACTCTGTAGCTCAGGCCAAGATATTTTTCCCTACGCCCTGACCTGGGTGCACTGTAAAGTCATCCATGTGATTGCCAAGGTCCATGATTTTGGAATCAGGTTTGAGTCCTGGCTCTACCACTTATTTGCTATGTGACTCTGGGCGGGTAGTTTAAGCTCTCTATGCTTCAGTTCGCTCAACAGGAAACCAGAGATCATAATATACTTACCTCATGGGGCTGCTGAGAAGATTAAATGAGATTATGCAGACTGTTGAACACAATGTTGGCTGACATAACAATCAATGCAGTTATTTTTACAGCATTCAGTTGTCTATTACTTTTTTTTTTTTTTTTGAGCTTGTATTTCCTGAACCACTAGGCACTCAGCAATTGAAATCATTTAATCATTAAAAACAAAAACTTTGGGGGCACCTGGGTGGCTCAGTGGGTTAAAGCCTCTGCCTTCGGCTCGGGTCATGATCCTGGGATCCTGAGATGGAGCCCCGCGTCGGGCTCTCTGCTTGGCGGGGAGTCTGCTTCCCCCCATCTCTCTGTCTGCCTCTCTGTCCACTTGTGATCTCTGTCTGTCAAATAAATAAATAAAATCTTAAAAAAAAAAAAAAAACTTTGAAATTTCATGGGAGAGGTGTTGCCTTCTCTCTACAGGTGAAGAAACCAAGGCAGAAGAGACAAAGCATCTTGTGTGAGATCACAGCTCTGCAGAGCCCAAGCCGGGCTCTGAGCAGATGGATGCTGACGTCCTTCTTCTCAGCCACGGCCCCGAACCCACCTCTCACTGTACTCAGATCAACATTCACTTTTCTGTGTCCCACACTTGCCCTCCTGCTTAGAGTCCTGTTTTACCAGAAGGCTACGGCATTTACTTTGTCAGCAAAAATAAATTCTCCCAGGAAAGAAGGGTGTGGAGGGGGAAGAGGGGGTAGTGTGCTCTCTCCTTCTACTCCCCCTACCCCATGCAGCCCTTCCGGAGGCCTGACCCTCTTGTCTCTGTTTACTGCACTTGCCCTCCTGCAGATCTTTCCATGGGGTATTTCCTAAAGCCCCAGGCTAGAGTCAGCACCTACTAGGGCATTAGTAAATAACCTTTAAGGATCCCTGGCTGACCTTAGCCTTGCCCCCAGACCCACCCTTTACTCTGCTAGGGTAACACTCCTAACACCTATGTTCAGTTCATTCCCCTAAGGGCCCTCAATGCCCCCCTCCATTTCCCCAGGACAAAATGTTAGGGAGACTCAGGCAAAAGAGAAGTCCTGGGTGAACGGCTTTGGGGCCCCTTGGAGGGAAGGGAATTGCCAAAATTTGAGCCTCTGAGTCTGTGGCCTAAGCTTTAGGGAAGACTATATCCTCCAACGGATGTTGGGGTTAAGAGCCCAGTAGTGCGTCCAGGTCAATCTTACTTCTCCAGCCGGCAGCCGGGGGGGGGGGGGGGGGGGGGGCTCCACGAGCTGCCCCATCACCCCAGGAGAGGTCAGTACCGAGCAAAAGGTGTTGCCATAGTGATGAGGGAACAGGAGGCTGGCTGAGGATGGAGCAGGGGCTGGCACCTTGCACCCCCTCTCCACCCACTCCCCTTGGTAATATGTGTGACATTCCACAGGCACCCCTGACTGCCCTAAAAGAAGAACAAATAGTTAACTTGCAGAGATCATAGTCCTGCAAGGCAGGAGTCTCTCTTGGTTTATAAATGTCCTTGAGATTTACAACAAAGAAGTTACCTTATCAATAGCCCAATTTCCAAAGATACGTAACTCAGTTTCTCAAGCCCTAACGTCACCCTCCCCTCCATAAAAAACTGAAGGAGACGGAGGTAGAAGGAAAAGTAAATAAAGTTAAATTTCTTTTAAAGTGGCCTTGGCTTGATAGTAACCAGGCCTTCCATATCCTGACAGTCTTCTTTATCCCAATAGCCCTTCTGAACAACCCTTTGTCCTCACCTACCCAACTCCTGTGTATATAACCAGCCACTCCTCACAACCCGGGGCAGCAGCATCTCCGTCTGCCCACGGGTCCTGTCCCCGTGCTTTAATAAACCACCATTTTGCACCAAAGATGTCTTAAGAATTCTTTCTTTAGTCGTCAGCTCCGAACCTCTCCCCACCGAACCTGACTTAGGTTCTGGGACTTCATCAATAGGATGGGACTGGTGTGACCTTGCTTCTGCGCTTCCTAACCAGTTCTCCCGGGCAGAAGTCCGAAGAAAACACTTAGGCCACACAATTGGTCTTTTATTAGCATCTTTTCTGGCAGTCTCGGGGAGAATTTAGGGCTGAAGCGACTAGAAACTAGAATCCCTCGCCTCCCCCTTCTCCTGTTTAGCTCCTCCTCCTCCTGCTCCTGGGGCCAGGAGACGCCTGGGCTGGGAGGAGAGGCTGTGGACTTTGTTTGTGGGCCCAGCCCCCGGGGAACAGGCCCGCTGGAATTGTGTTAATTGCTCCCCCGGAATTGGCCTCCTGCGGCCCCGCCCCCAGCGTGACTCACACTTTTTCCTGCAGGCTGTTAGCTTGGGGGCCGTATGGGACGCGCCCAGGAAGTGGCACGTGCCCTGGTCACCCCTGGGGTAGTGCGTGGACGGCTCTGGTGTGCAGCCCGAGCCGGCCTCCCAGCCTCTCTGAATCTTCTCGGGATTTCTGCCATGCCACACCGCACATTTAGAGTCGTTGGGCCGGGCCATCCTGGGGAAAACACCGCATCTGGAGTAGGAAGCGAGAGATTCGTGCACGGTCTTGCTCTGTGTCCACTCTATGGAAAACCGCGTGAAAAAGGAAAAGAGATCTTCTCAGCCAGTGAATCAAACCTCTACAGTATTGATCAGGGGCTCTAAACTGTTAAAAGCTGGTGGGAGGGAGTGGGGAAGAATACCAAACAAAGGGACACCTGGGTGGAACAATAGGTTGAGCGGCTGCCTTTGGCTCAGTCCATGATCTCAGGATCCTGGGATCGAGTCCCGGCTAAAAATCTTAAAAAACAAAGGAAGAGCCCCAAAGGCAGTATTTTTTTTTAATTTCTTATTTATTCATTTGACAGAAAGAGAGAGAGAGAGCACAAACAAGGGAAGTGTCAGGCTGCGGGAGAGAGAGAAGCAGGCTCCTCCCTGAGCAGGAAGCCCAACGTGGGACTGGATCCCAGGACCCTGGGACATGACCGGAGCTGAAGGCAGCCGCTTAACCGACTGAGCCACTCAGGCACCCCCTAAAGATAGTATCTTACTTGCCATTTACTCCAGGGCAGTGACTGAATTGGTAAGACCAATCTGTGGGTTGCCTCTTAGGTACTTACCAGAAGTCCTTAGGCTAGTTTAAGATTTATGAGCATTTTGGGGCACCTGGGTGGCTCAGTGGGTTAAAGCCTCTGCCTTCAGTTCAGGTCATGATCTCAGGGTCCTGGGATCAAGTCCCACATTGAGCTCTCTGCTCAGTGGGGAGCCTGCTTCTCCCTCTCTCTCTCTCTGCCTGCCTCTCTGCCTACTTGTGATCTCTCTCTCTCTGTCAAATAAATAAATAAAATCTTAAAAAAAAAATTTGTGAGCATCAGCTTCTTACTCCCCGGAATTCTGGAACCTTTGAGCTCGAGAAACTGGACAGAGCACCCACAGTTGTCCCTTCTCATTTTTAATGAAGAGACCTAGAGAAATAGGTAGCCTGATTCAGGCCATGCTGTTGCTGCTGTAAGTTAATGATGAGTCACACCTGGAACGCAAGTCCCCAACCCACCTTATACCTGTTGTCAAATGAGCATCTGCTCCCAGCCTTACCTGCTGGGTGGAGGGCTGGTGGGGAGCGGGTGGGTGTGGGGTATACTCCAAGAATCTGGTATGAAGGAAGCATTAATCAAATGAATGGGGTCTCCCATGGGTTAAGAGCTTCGTGTGTAAACAGTTTTGTGTTTCAGTGGAAAACTGAATCATACTATGGTATCATCTACAGCACACCCTCCAGGGTTATGATATTCAAGCCCTATTCGCAGTCTTCAAGCTATTTTGCAACTCAGTAAATTGTAGGTAATTGATAGATATGTAAATTCGGTCCTATCTGGTAGAGATTTGACTTCTTCCCACCCCCACCACGTTGGCAGGAAAAAAAGAACGACTTCTGTCTTCATTTGCAATTCATCTCAACATTCCCTTACTCCCTGTAAATTTGTGCTGTTTTGACTTTTCCTTTGAACCAGTTATAACATCTATCTGCCTGGTTCTGTCATATCATTTGAGCAAAATAAATTTGTTAACACGTGTTCATTTTTTAGTATTTTTACGGAAATCGTAATTTTACCTTATTACATTGTCATGCCTCATCTGTTAGGTGCAGCCGTCCCCCTGTGTGCTACGGCGAGTAGCGGCTCGATGAGTCTTTCTCTGTCCAGACAAATCCAGTCTGAGTTACTCTTCTCTGGGTTTGCCAGGTGGGGAGGGTGGGGGGGAGTGTGACCCTGGATGGCAGAGTGACTGACGAGGCCCCCTCATCTCCACTCAGTGATTGGTGTTCTTCTTTTGACGCTGTATCTAGAAACTATGCCAGAGAGGAAGTCCTACCCAATTCTGAGGACATGATGCAGTCCTGGAGGAGAGTTAGAGGGCCAGCCCGGGTGAAGCAAGGCTTTCATGGGACAGGGAGATGCCTGGCTAGGGATCTCTCTGGCTCATCTTTCCTGGGTTTGAATTTTTTTCTTTGTCTTTTTGCTCATGGGTTGTTTAGAGCATTGAAGATAGCAGAAGTACTTGCTTGCTCTACTAGAAAGACAGCTGGGAAAGGGAGAAGAAGATGGGAGGAAACAAGGGAACAAACAGGAAAGCAGGAAAAATTGAGAGAGAGAAGAGGGTGGCTAGGCCTCTGGCTCTGAGTCTCCAGTCACTAGCAGTATCCAGCTAGAATTTCGTACCCTTGCTCTGTTTCCATGGTATATATCTTATTGTTTTATCATTTCCTCCTGCTTATAGCAAGGAATACCGATTTTTTTTTAACTGATGGAAAGCTTCTTTTAAAGGTAATTTTGTTCAGGTTTTTAGAAGGAAGTCGAGAGGGGAAAAAACATCAGTCAATGTCAAAAAATTTAAGTAAATTGAGGATATGCAAAACTCACAAGGGTGGCCCAAAATGACTGGAATTTTGGACTGAAACAGAAGAAAAGGGAAGAAGACAAAGAAGAAAAGAGAAAGAAGACAGTAGGAATGGGAGAAGTGAAACTGCTGTGGGGGGGTGAAGCATAGGGTGTGGGGGGCCTGAGGCCAGGGAGCACTGGTGAGGCAGTGCAGATTATACAGTGAGAGAAAAGGCCCTAGAGGTATGGAAGGGGGTCCGGATTTTATGTTTGGGGTCGAGGGAAGATGGTGTGTCTCAAATGTACCCCGACTTCTTGGGAAACTGGGAAGTTATTCAGGAAAACTATAAGTGGTTTAGGGTGACTCTGACCTTCAAGATAGGAAAGGGGGGGGTCCCTGCCATGGGCTGCCCTGCAAATGAACTCGACACTCTCTTTCTGCCATTAAGCGACTTGAGTAGACATCACTTCATTTTTTCTTTCTTCATTGGTATTCATTAGATATTTTAAAATGTCTAATTGCAAGAACTCATTTCAAGAAGCTCGAATGTTCATGCCATGGCATGAAATTTGTGTCCAGTAACTCAGAGCCTGTCTGCTTCGCTACTTAATTTAGAGATATGCTGGTTGGTGCAAGGCCTCTGGTGCCAAAAAATCTTTCATTTCTGAAGTCTTCCAGCCAAGCTCAATGAAAAATACAGCCATAAATACTCATTCCAACGACTCCCCAGGCCATAGTCACAAAGCTTTTACACTGCATTTACTCAGTGCTCCCCAGCCAAAATTATCTCGCTCAGGCTTCTCCAGGGTCCTTGGAAACGTCTGTGTCCTCCCACCACCTGGCTCACTGTGTACCCCCTTTCCTTGCAGGCCATGCATATAGATGCTACAGTGAAGCCGTGGGCCCTGATTTCCTGCAGCACTAAGCCTCAGGCTCTCTGACTTACTGCGAGGTGGTGCTCTGGCCAGAGGCACCGGGTGGGGGTAGGGGGAGGCTGAAGCCTTGGATTCTGGCTTTTACTCTGGGAGGCCCTTGCCATTGGGGTTAAGATACGCAAGCAGAGCTGAGTCCCCGAGTGGTGGCCTGCAGAATGGATTTGCAAAGTTGATCCACATGGGGAAAGGGGAGAGGGAGGTCTTAGAAGGATCTAGGAAGACAGGTAGGAGTTCACAAACTTTGATGCTCTTCTCTCCCTCCCCACAAATTGCTCTAGAACCCTTGAAGTTTTAGTCCACATAGGCTAGTCCTGCTTCCAAAGGCCAGGCATAGACCAGTCCCCAGGCAGCCCACACAAGGGTATGCTTGAGTTTCTCAGTGCTGGCTGCCTGTTAGAAGCAACTGGGGAGCTTTAGAAATACTGATGCCCGAGCCCTGCCCCAGACCATGTAAATCTAGAATTCCCAAGGGCTAAACTTGGTCATTGGCTTTATTATTACTGTTGAGGTATAACTTAAATAGAGCAAAGTACACAAATATTAAGTATACAGCTTCATGAATTTTTGCACTTGGGCAACTACTACTGATGAGGGAGCAGGAGGCTGGCTGAGGACAAAGCAAAAGCTGGCGCCTTGCACCCCCTCTTCACCCTTTCCCCTCCATAAGTGTAGCATCCCTCAGGCAGCCCTGACTGCCATGAACAATAAGCAAATAGTTAACTTGCAGAGCTCACAATCCTGCTAGACAGGAGTCTCCCTTGGCTTACAAATGTCCTAAATCTCACTAACAAAGACCATTGATAGCAGGATTGTGACACCCCACCAAAAAGTCTCCCAACTATCTTAATGTAAATGGCTGGTCTAAAGACAACATTGATCCAGCAGCAAGGGCAAGGCCTCTGGCAGGCCTGGAACATCCTGGCACCTTGTAGGCCCTCTTTAGCATATGAAAACTCCACTGACACCTCCCTTCCCCTCACCTTCCCCCAACAGCAGGGTATATAACATGCCTACCCTCACAACCCAGGGCAGCCGCATCTCTGCCTGCCCACGGGTCCTGTCCCCGTGCTCTAATAAACCACCTTTTTGCACCAGAGACGTCTTAAGAATTCTTTCTTTAGCCGTCGGCTCCGAACCTCACCCCACCGAACCCCACCTAGGTTCAAGAACTTCATCACTACTAAGATCAATATTTGAGATACAAAAGACTCTAGTCCCTCCAAAAGCTCCTTTCCTCAAATATCAAATATCAAAGCCCATAAAGTCAGGAGCAGGGACAGCCAGCAGCTCTCTTAAACTTTTCTAGTCTTCCCAACTGGTGGGGTAAGAGAGGAACAAATTCTTCCCCTTACCCATCTTAGGTTCAGGGGCTAGAACTCTGTAAATCAGACTGACAAAAGACAGAAGTTTATTAACATATGTATCATGCATACACATGGAGCCCTCTGAGACAGAAGAACAAAGTAACAATGTATTCTTTAAAAAGAGACAAGACAGGGTGCCTGGGTGGCTCAGTGGGTTAAGCCGCTGCCTTCAGCTCAGGTCATGATCTCAGGGTCCTGGGATGGAGTCCCTCATCTGGCTCTCTGCTTAGCAGGGGGCCTGCTTCCCTTCCTCTCTCTCTGCCTGCCTCTCTGCCTACTTGTGATCTCTCTCTGTCAAATAAATAAGTAAAATCTTAAAAAAAAAAACACACACAAAACAACTCAAAAAAAAAAAAAAAAAAAAAAGAGAGAGACAAGACAAAGGAAAATGATTTTGAACTCCTAAGGGCAGAGTGTGGGAAGGCAGATACCCTGGGAAACTAATGGAAGATAAGGGGCTAGTACTAGCAAGTTTTGTGATACAGATTCCTCTGGGCTGATCAGGGTCTACAGCAGCCTCCAGTCATTGACTTCTATCCTTCCTGACAGAAAAGGTGTGTGTGTAGGGGGTGGGGGGATGAAGGACAACAGCTTTACAAATCTGTCTTGCTTTTTTGGGCAAGGACAGAGAGCTTTTCCTGTATCTGGTTCTTCTCACTTGTCTTTGGCTCAAAATAGATTTCTTGCCCAAATGACATATTTTGGGGAGGCGTCTTCTGCTCCCCTTCCCAGGAGAGCCCTGTGGAGGCTCTAGGACCACCTTCTGGGCCCTGCCCATGGCTTGCAGGGAAGGTGAATGTCTAGCACTCCAGGGCAACTGTCTCCCTAGGGTCTTCTCTGGTGACATTTACAATGAATGGCTTGAGGACCACTGCCTGATGCCTTCAGAAAAGCAGAACTCTGGTGGGGTTTTCGTGTGTGTGTGTGTGTGTGTGTGTGTGTGTGTGTGTGTGTTAAAGATTTTATTTATTTATATGACAGACAGAGATCACAAGTAGTCGGAGAGGCAGGCAGAGAGAGGGGTAGGGGAAGCAGACTCCCTGATGAGCAGAGAGCCTGATGCAGGGCTTGATCCCAGGACCCTGGGATCAAGACCTGAGCCGAAGGCAGATGCTTTTAATCCACTGAGCCACTCACTGAGCCACCCAGGCACCCCTGTATGTGTTTGTTTTTAGGGTGGCTGGTTTGCTCCTGCCTCCGGGGTTTCTGTTTTTCCCATCTGCCCAGTCCTGCCCAGAAGGTTCAATACCTTTCCTTAAGAAAGCTGTTTTTGTCACCCACTTTTTAAAGTCCCATATTACCTCTCTGATGTTTGTTTGTTTGTTTTAAAGATATTTTATTTATTTATTTGACAGACAGAGATCACAAGTAGGCAGAGCAGTAGGCAGAGAGAGGGGGAAGCAGGCGCCCCGCTGAGCAGAGAGCCCACCATCACCTGTGTTCCGGAGCTTTTTCAGCATCCCAACCTGAAACCTGGTACTGACCCCATGGGGACTCCCCTTCCCGCATAGGCTCTGGCAACCACCACCCCTCCTTTGTCTCTGTGAAGTTGCCTGCTCTAGGGGCCTCCCATAGGCGGGATGCTATGGGATTTGTCCTTTTGTGTCTGGCTGACTTCACTAGTGTAATGTCCTGAAGGGTCATCTGTTTTGTAGCAGATTATACAATTTCCTTCCTTTTAAAGGCTGAATACTATTTCATTGTTTGGATCTACTACGTGTGGTTCATCCATTCATCTGCGACATTGACTGTGACTGCCGTTTGGCTATTGTGAATAATGCTGTTAGGATCATGGGGGCCCAGATCCCTGTTGGAATACTACGGTGTGCATATATTTAGATGCTCTTCTGCTGACGCTAACACACAGTGGGGTTGGATCTCTCTGGTCTGGAGGCTCCTCGGGCTCCATCCCGAGTCTCAAAGTCAGGCTTCCTCACAGGGCAGCTGAAGAAGCTAGGAGGGGGCGAGACAGGTAAGCCCTTGCACCGCTGGGGCTTCCGATTGAACCCAGGTCACATCCAGTGCTGCCTCTGAGTTTGACTCAGCAGCCTCAGCATCCTCGAGCTCCAGAAAGTTCCTGGACCTTTCTGGAAGCTGACTCCCCTCTTTCCCTTGAGATCAGCTCTGCACCTGAAGACTAGTAGAGGGAACTTTGTCTTCCACAGAAGAGCCTGTGGCACCCTCCTCCCCAGAGTGGACTTAACCACTAACATGACCAAGAGGGGCCACTCCAAGTATTTTCCCAGAACAACAACAACAAACCTGCTCCAGGAGGACTTCCTGCCTCCACCAAGCTCCGGAAGCAGCTGGCAGCCCTTAAATTGCAGCTTCAGGGCCTAAAAGAGTATCAGCTTTGCTTAGCCACACCTCCACCCCCCCCATAGTCCCAGGCCTGCCAGGGGACAGGGTCTGGCCTCAGGTCACAGTGGCACATGTAGCATGGGTAGAGTTTGCCCTGGGTGTGTAGGGGCCTCTGTGCCACATGGGCTGGGGAGAGGTCCACTTTACTCCAGCCCGAGGGGTACACACTGTGGCTTACTGGGTAAGAGGGACTTCTGGGTGAAGGCAGTAAAGCTGGTAGCCACAGGGCTGGCCACTGGGGGGCCTAGGGCCGGTGCCCAGGGCTGGGACCTCTGCCTCCTCACAGCGTCTGGCAGGAGTGGCAGGAGCGGCGGGTGCCAATGCTTGCCTGGGCTTCAAGGGCCAAGACAGTGAGCTCATGGGCGCCCCTGGGGCCTCCTAAAATCCACACCAGAGGAAGCCAAAGTTCTGGGTTAGGTGAGTGGGAGCGGAAGGCAAGGAAATTGGAGTTTTTACTGCTCATGGGGGTCCCCTCAGGTCCTTTAGGCTCTAGAGGCTTTGAAAATTCTCATTCACTGGGATGCTCCACAAATTGCAACCAACAAATAGTGAGATTGATTCTTAGAGAAGTAGTTTCAAATCTTCCCATTTCCCAGAACTACAGTCCGTCTAATTTGAGTTTTACATTCTCCAGTATAGGGGTGCTACTATGAACTAAAATGGTCAGGATTCTGAAAGCAGGACCGGCCTCTAGAGGCAGGGGTGCACACAAATGTGAGTTGGGTAGCCTGGAAGCCAGGTCTGCCTGCTGGTGGCCAGAAATGGTCAGTCATTTCTGGGGCTACCACCTTCTCTGGGGCTTAGCGAGGTCAAGGTCTTCTCTAATAAGGACTGGTCAGTTAGTTAGCAGTGACTGCCTTCTCTTTCATCAAAGCAGCTGCTGGATGGGAGGCAGCGATGGGGCCTGGTCAACCAGGGCCAAGAATGGGGTATTAGAGATTTCACAAGTTCTTTACATTAATCTTCCCCATGCTAGGCTCTGCTCCCCAACAAGCTTCCAGGGAGCACCCATTTTGTGCAAGTCACACTCCTACGCCCTGAGGGAAAGAGAAAGAGATAAGATAGCAAGAAACTTACCATCTGGTAGAGCAGAGAATCAGACATATAAGGAAAGGAACCAGTACCCCAAATAAAGTGAAGGAGAAGAAAGACTGTCCCTCTACTCTCCAAGTTTCAATAGGTAGGTCTAGGAAATAAATGACAACAGGCAGAGCAACAGGAGAAAAGATATATGCATTTTTAAATTTTTAATATTACACGGACAAAGGCAACACAGAGGGAAAAAACGCGAACACCTGAAAAAGAGAGGACACTTGAAAGCTTATATACCATCTTCATAGAGAAGGAGAGGGAGATGCAGGTCACTTCGGGGAGAGCAAATGATTTGGGGAAAGATGAGTGGGCCCTCAGAAGGACAGATGGGAGGTTATGAGGGTGTGACAGCGTCTGTCTAGGGGTGCTGTGGACTTGTAGCCTGCTCTCCTGGGAGAGGAGTCAGTCTTCCCTGGTGGATGAAGCCCCCAGGTTGGGGATTTAGGACGATGGAGTTCCTTTCGGAGGCTCTGTCTTTAGGCAGATTAGGGCAGTTCAGGGAGAACCTCTCCCCGCATCTGCTGTTTTTCAAGTGCCTTCAGCTCAAAAGGATCAATACACCCAAGCAGCCTATTCTTGAACTCCTTCAAAAGTATGAGTAGAAAATGCAGAATTCTGTTCACAAAAGAAGTTATCTTCAAGCTGTGTGGGATGTTGTTCTGTTAAGGCCGCAGCATTGTTTTTATACAAGTTCGGTATTCTTTTAAATAATGGCAACCTAACAAAATTTTATTAGGGTCAGATGTGTGCTAAGCCCTTTGTGAGCATTAATTTGTGTAGTGGATATAATGACACCAAGAGGAAGGCACTGTCATTATTTTCTCCATTTTACAGACAAGTTTAGAAATGGTTAGAGATATAAAATATTCTCCCTGGTGAGAAGGGGAGCCAGGACCTTAACACAGTCTGGGCCAACTCTAAAGCTTGAATTGTGAATGCAGTGTTAGGCCATATGTCCAGATGTATCAATAGACACTTTGGAGGGAGCTCGAAGAAATGGGAGCTGACTTTGGTTCTAGTACTATCCAGCCAATGGCTCTAAGTCAGTGACTTTGCCCCAAGGCTTTGGTTTTCTTCTCACTGATTTTAATGGTTGAACCAGATGACTACACATGTGCCTTCCATTTACTAAAATTCTCTCAATCTAGGATTTTTTAAGTTCTTACAATGAAACCATTTCATGTTCATTCTCTTAGATGCCTACATCCCGAAGAACAAGGCAAGCAAGCTGCTGCTGTACGAACACATTCTTGGATCTCTGGGAATGCTGCTAAAAAGGCCAAATGCAGTAATAGGGTCGAACATGGGGTTTCTGAGGTAGGGAGCCACAGTCACATTTGGAAGGAACTCAACGCCCTTACTGTAACATATACAGTGTGTGTTAGAGTTGACTGCTCTGTCAAACAGCTACCAATGGCCTAACCCAAGGAAAGTTTATTTCTCAGGAATAGTCCAACCCAAGTTTCCTACTTCTATGGCTCTTCTCCAAGGGGCTTCTCAGGAATCCAGGCTCTGCCTGTTTCCTAGGTCCTCAGAATACTTTGGCTCCAGTTGTGGAGGATCACATGAAAGAAGCAAGAGGTAGCATCTCACTTCTACCCCATTCCATTGGCCAGAATTGGTCAAATGATCCCACCTACCTTCCCAGGAGAACTGGGAAATGTAGTCTCCCTGTGCTCCCAAAAGGAAGTTCATTTTGATGACTACATAATGGTTTCTACAGAAGACCGTAAGTAGCCAACTCAATCTTTAAAAAGACAGGTGACGAGGAAGTTTACCCTGACAGTCATGGAGGCTCTCCATTGCTGTCCTCACTGGATTGTCAACAACCCATCTTCCTACCTTGACTGTTCATGTACTAACTTGAGTGTTCCTTGGCAAGAATAGCACGAGCCCCCCTTTCCCTCTTTGGTTCTTTAAGAGAAGGCAATAGACCTTTCTTTCTTTCTTTCTCTCTTCTTTTTTTAAAAAAGATTTATTTATTTATTTATTTGAGAGAGAGAGAGAGAGAAAGCAGGGGTGGGGACAGGGGGAGAGGGAGGGAGAATCTCAAGCAGACACTGCACTGAGCTCTGATCCCAATGCAGGGCTGAATCCCATGACCTTGAGATGATGACTTCAGCCAAAACCAAGAGTCAGGCACTTACCTGACTGAACCACCTAGGCTCCTTTTTCAAGGAGCCCAGGCTCCTTTCTTTTTCAAAGAAAAGTGGACTGCCACAGCAGCATCTCATTTGGACACGTCTGGAGTCTTGGAAGCTTGACTATCCTAGATTCTTCTGTAAACGGACCTTGAGAGCTTGTTTGGCAATTCTAACAGGGGAGCACAGCTACTCAAGCAGACCCTTGAGTGAGGAACAGTCCTCCTTTATGGGGAAAGGTCATCTCCTTCGGCTGAGTGTACAGCTTTGGGAGGGATGCACCAAAAGTGAGGGAAGAAGGGGATACCCACTTAGCCAGCCAGGTGAGCCACATCAAACCTGGTGATCAATGGGACAACAGATGTCTCAGCCAGCTCGCCCTCATATCTGGTAATAGGCCTTTCTTAAAGTACATAATAGGATTTTCTTCAATGTCTTGTCTTGAAGGTAATAATAATAACTAGCATTTATTGAGCACGGATTATATAACGAGGCACTTACATCATTATCTCAGGGTGGGGGCAAATCTCATGGTCTGAAAGAAATATATAGACTTGAATAAGTGGTTTTGGCTTTTATTTTTAATACCCATTCTTCTGGGTGGTAGAAACTTAATTCCAGTTGGTTTGGGCTCCTGCCCTATCTCAGGTTTTGTCTGAGTTTCCAACTGATGGGATTCAACGTCCTGGCGTTCATCCATCTATACAGGCATCTGCCATTACATCCTGTCAAGTGACAAAGCTAAAACAATTTGAGCTTAATGTCCTTTATTCAAGGCAAAGAAATTCACGGACGGGGAAATCGTGCTTCTCTAGCTGCGGAGCCGTGGTTCCCCAGGGTGTTTGGGTGAGAGTCAGCTTTACAGGGCGTTAGAAGAGGCAATGCGGAAACGGCATGATTGATGAGGGTTTCCTCGTAAAGCCAGCAGGTCCTGTTTCCTACGGTAAGGTAAGCTAGCTGAAGCTGAGGAGGAGAACTGTGATTGGTGCATGTCAGGTTTCCTTGACAGATGTTTTCCTAAGCACAGGCTGACTTGGATTTAGATGTGTGATGTGAGCCTCCATTTTGTGGGTCCCGATGTACAAATTAACTTTATCAATCGGAACTGCCAGACTTGACATTCCATCAGGCCCCTGCCTGGATTACTCCTTGGCTCCACACCTCAAAGCCATGGTTTTCTCTGCTACCTCAAAATTACCTCCCACCTCACCAAGAACAAGCCACAGTTTCCGGCACTTGGAGATATTCTAATACTCCCACCTCCCCGCTCAGCCCTTCCATCCGACAAAGTCTCCCAGCCTGGGAGCCCTGAGGCTCTGCTGCCCCACCTTTCCAGGCCAGGCCTTTTTTTCAGGGACACTACTACTGCTGCTTGGCTTCCCCTTGGTTTCTCTCCTCCCTTCCATAGCCGTGATAATCTTTATATGCCCACGTCTCTGTTTTTCCGTGTTTAATATTTATGCCCCAAACTTGATGCTTCCAATACTCAAGGGTTAAATTTTGCAGGGCCAAAGGCCTCATTCTCACCACTCCTAAATAGTTCTGTGGCTTTTCTGCTTTATCACTCCTCCCCTGAGGCAATAAAAGCCAGCTGACTTCAAGGCGATGATAAGGGGGGGGGACTACAGACCAGATCAGGAGGAGGGAGAGGGACAATGGGAAATAAAAACAGTAAAAACCAAAATTTTGTAAATTTGTCAAAATATTCTCCTGTCATGATCTCATTGAATTCTCAATGGCAGCCTTCTTTTTTTTCTTTTTAAAAGATTTTATCTATTTATTTGACAGAGATCACAAGTAGGCAGAGGGGCAGGCAGAGAGAGGGAGGGAAGCAGGCTCCCTGCTGAGCAGAGAGCCCAATGTGGGGCTTGATCCCAGGACCCTGGGATCACAACCTGAGCTGAAGGCAGAGGCTTTAACCCACTGAGCCACCCAGGTACCCCTCAGTGGCAGCCTTCTGATGCAGCCATGACTATCTCTACTGACCCATGAAGACACTAAATTGTGTTCTTCAGATCTACTTTGCCAGGATACTTTCTGGGTGTTTGGTGGATGAAAGAAGCTATTACCATTTGGAATTGGTAGAAAGTTGGGAGAAGGGCCATTTGCAAGACATTCACTATTAACTCCTTTCAAGCACTGACACAAACTAACTGATACAAAATCTTATCTAATGGAGACAAGTCTTAGACTTTCCTTAACAAATAGCTAAGGCACACTTGAAAATTGTAAGGAAGCCTATTATTCGGAATGGATAAAACAAAAGGTTGGAGAAGTATCTTCTTAATTACGTTAAACTCCTTGCAATCTCTTCTAACGATTTGCTTATAAGGAAAATCCTTTTACTTACCAACAGTGTGAATGTAAAGTTTGCTCAATCATTCAATAAATATCGAAGGAGGCCTTTTGAGGCTGAGCGCAGACAGTAATTAGGTTTTAAACACTCCAGTTTGCAGCATGGAGGTTCTCTAAGCTGCCTCCTCCCCTCAGCTTTGAAATCTCTTTCTAAAATTTAACAGCAAGTTTTCTTTAGCCAGTGAATACTTGAAGCAGAAGGCTCTGCATGGGAGCGGGGCTCTGGGAGCCTCACAGTGGAGAGGGGGTCGGGGGCCAGGGAAGGGGTGCTTAGAAATGTGGGAGGAGAAGATGCCTGGCATGGGGCAGGCGCCAGCGAGATGTCTGAGGGAGGAACAGAAACTGCAGGGGAGCAAAAGGAACAGAATACCCTCCAGTCCCTCTGGGGACAATGCCCCCATTTTCCACAGGGGCTCCCTTACTGACCTGTCTTGACTGAAGCCTGGTGCCCCATGACTGAGCTTTTCTTAGACCCCATGGAAACCCATCACACCTTGGTATCATCGAGACAGACAGCATGGCAGAGGAATCTGGAGAAGCAAAAGACACAACAGAGATTAACCAAAGATAAGTGTGCAGTTGGATTATTGGAGAGGGAGGTTACTGTAGGGACAGTAGTCAAGGCTGAGTGGCAGGGGCTCTCATTTCTTTCTTTTTTTGGGGGGGAGCTCTCATGTCTAAAAGGAACCATGGTAAAAAGTTAGTTTTGGAGCTCCCAGACCTTTGCTCAGGATGCCAAATAGCACTTATTAGCTTCCAGGGCACTCCTAACTTAGGTACCTGGATTCAACGAGGGCTTATCATCACTCTCTCTCTCTCTCAAATTTTTTTTTTAAGATATTTATTTATTTATTTATTTATTCGACACAGAGAGAGAGAGAGAGAGAGAGCGCACGCGTGCACAAGTAGGGGGAGTGACAGGCAGAGGAAGAGGGAGAAACAGCCTCCCTCCTGAGTAGGGAGCCAGACAAGGGGCTCAATCCCATGACCTTGAGATCATAACCTGAGCTGAAGGCAGACGCTTAACCGACCGAGCCAGCCAGGCACCTTGAGGGATCACGATCTTATGATAGAAGAATCAGCCCCCTCAGAACAAGGGATACCTGGCACCTCTGAAGATTTGTAGGCCCTGGGTTCAATGGATCTGAAGGCACTCACCTTTTGTTGGAAAAGACATCAGCTTCCTGTGGGTAGTGGGATGACTGTGCCCTTCATAGGAGAGCTTGGTGCAGCCCGCACAGGCATCCTTAACAAGAGCTATCTAAGTGGTGTTGCTATTGCTTAACTGCCTTTTCAAATGCCAGACTCAGTAGTGGCCATTTCTAAGAGTGGAGCAGGTGCACAGCGAAGCCTGAAGAGGACTATAAAGGAAGGAGCCAGGTGACCTGGATTCAGATTCTGGCTTCACCAGTTTGCAGGTATGGTAGATTAAGGACGGCAGCAAATTCTGTTCATGCCTCCTCCCATTAGGAGATGGAGATTATTCCCCATCTTCTTTCCCTCGGCTGGGTCTGTGGTTCACTTTGGCGAGGAGCGTGCTTTGGAAGTGGTGTCAGCCGAGCACCAGAGGGGCCGGGCGACCTCTGCCCCGAGCCTCTCCAAGTGCTCGTTCTCAGGACATGCCTCACAGAGAGGCTACCCGTGACACTTTGAGTGACCGCTCCAGCCTTCAACTAAGGGATGGGGGACATCAGTTCAGTGAGCCTCCAGGTAACCGTGGCCCCAGCCAACCTTTAATGGCAAGGTGCCTGAGACCCCAAGTGCAAACCACCCACACGCCTCCAGAGAAGCAGCAACAACCCAAAGTGCTGCTTCAGGCCTCTGCCTATTGGGGTGTGTACAGAGTATGACCTCAGGTGAGGCACTCAACCCCTCTGAGATCTCCTTTCTTGTAAAACAGGCAAAACAGCCGTGATGACTTCCCAGTGCTTGTGCTATGGATGCGATGATGGCGAAGGGCCGGGCACAGTGGCCGGCGCACAGTAGGTTCTCTGTAAACGCTGGGCTTCTTCCCGCCCCTTCTCCAGGAGGTTATATATCCCAGGTGCGAGTGAATCTTGGCCGCTGCTCTGAATTCCCTGGGCAAACACCCAACGGCCCTCAAAGGGAATGTCTGGGATCGAACTTGAGAATGAGAGAACTTGATTTTTTTTTTTTCTTTCTGGGGCAACCTGTGCCCCCACCTTAGGGAAAAATATTACCACGTTGTCGGAGGAAAACTGTACGTTTTTAAAATTTTTTCTCCTCTTTTTAAAGGATTGAGAGATGAAGTTTTTGCCTCCCCCCCCCCTTTTTTTAACCAGAAATATGCTTGCTCACACTGAAAAGTAGTGGCATGAAAGAAAACAACTCCCCTCTGTTTCACAGCCAGCAGGCTTTCTTCAACACCCCGGCCCCAGAGAGCCACAGACTGCACAGCGGGCAGACTTTGTTGAACAGATGAACAACTGTGGCTTAATCTGTTTGGGGAAAAGAAAAAAAAAGAAAAGTCCTGAAGCGATTGATAAAGAGGCTGAGAGGCCGAGGTCCGTGTGAAGGAAGAGTAAATGAGGCCAGATTGGGGAACGCTGAAACCTAAGCCTCTTCTCCCCCCACCCCCCAACCCCGCCTCCCGGCCCCAGCCCGAAGTGGGTGTGTGAGGAACAGTCAGGACAAATCTGCTGGGAGAGGGACAGAGAGCCTCTTGGCCTGCCTGAGTTTGGAGTCATGTTTTCGTTATTATCCAAAATGACTTTATTTATTTCATCCTTTCACTTACTCTAAGACCCAAAACTTTTTTTTTTTTTTTTTTTTGAAAACTGTATCCGAGTATAACATAGAAAATACATGAATATTAAGTACAGGCAAATGAGGGTTCATAAACCGAGCTCATCGCGTCACCAGCGAGTGGGTCAACAACAGAATATTAGTGGCACCCCAGAGGCCCCCCCACCACAGGGAGGATCACCATCCTAACTTATAACCTCATCATTTTTAGTAGCTCATACACATTCATGTGTGTTCTTCTAGGGACATTCTACACACATGCAAGAATACAGATGTTATTGTTTTACACAAATGTAACAGAAGTGTATTTTGCGCACTATGTGGCGTATTATCCAGGATGGCCTGCCTCTGGCTTTTCTCACGTTTGTCTTGGTGATCATTCTGTATCACTACATAGAAAGCAGCTAGGTTTCTTTCTTTCTTTTTTTAAAATTAATTAATTTATTTAAAATTTAATTTTATTTTCTTTAAGATTTTACTTATTTATTTGGTAGAGATCACAAGTAGGCAGAGAGGCAGGTAGAGGGGCGGAGGGAAGAGGGCTCCCTGCTGAGCAGACAGCCTGATTTTTTGGGGGGGCTTCCATTCCAGGACCCTGAGATCATGACCTGAGCCGAAGGCAGAGGCTTTAACCCACTGAGCCACCCGGGTACCCCCGGCAGCTAGGTTTCTTTAGCGGTCACATAGCATTCCATTGTCTGTACCACATTTTATTTAATTTTATTAAAAGGCAAAGAGGTTGTGTTCAACCTTTTTGGAGTTGGCTCCCCCCCACCATGTATTTTGAAGTAATTTTGTTGTCCTTTAGATTTAAGGTGGCAACTAGACCCTGCTTTCTGGAAGCCTTAAAAAAATTGCTACGAGTTCCTGCTCAATTGAGGTGTGTTGGGTATGGTACCTCCTGGAGTGGTTGCCTCTCTTATTGCCTTGTCCTGTTAGAACTCAGTTGTTCCATGTTTGAATATGTATCTAGGAAGTGGACATAATGTCCCTGACACCCCCACTTCCTTTTCTGGCAAATCAGCATCCGGTGAATGAATCCAACTTCTTTCACCCACCCCCCTCCCTCAGTCAGCTGCTTACCCAGTATTGTCCTGGCTTGAGAGCTGGAGGTTTTGGAAGATGGATCTCAAGAGCTCTTCCAGACGGAACTAGTCGGAAGAGCTACTGTTCATTTTGATTAAACCAACCCCTCCCCTTCTGCCTGCCTTTTCCTTCCGTGGGTCTTTCCATCCCTCACCCCCAATCTCAGCCTCAGTCTCTGGGCCGACCCTGTTCTGAACTCAACTCTCAGAATCATTAAGACTTCATGTGAGTTCAACTTGGTGCCTACTTCCTTCTCCTATTGGCATTTGCTCTTTAAATTTCTTACCTACCATATTTAGACAACAAAAGTCTTTGTCTCCTTAAGGATTTTTTTTTTTTTTAAGATTTTATTTATTTATTTGACAGAGATCACAAGTAGGCTGAGAACCAGGCAGAGAGAGAGAGGTGGAAGCAGGCTCCCCACTGAGCAGAGAACCGATGTGGGGCTCGATCCCAGCACCCTGGGATCATGACCTGAGCCGAAGGCAGAGGCTTTAACCCACTGAGCCACCCAGGCACCCCTCCTCAAGGATTTGTGATTCCCTAGCGGAAGGAACAGTTATACATTTGGGGGTTGGGGCAATCTCCTCCCTCCCTCATTACCAAAATCACTTCTGTCCTTTCCCAGCCCTCAAGGGCCAGGTGAGAAGGACTAGCTGGTCAGGACTTCAGGATGAGGTAGGACTGTCTCCACATCCTTTACCTACAGCAGAGGGGCCAAGGCCACCAGCTACATGCAAATCGGTGCCAAGGCGGGGCTACAGAAACAAGTCCTTCAAAGGCGGGGTCACAGACAAGTACAGGGACGGGGTAGCCCTCCTTCAGCGTCGGAGAGAAGGATCACTGCTTCACCTCTTGGAATCGGCAACCACGCCTTCTCTGAGCCTGAGTGAAGGCAGTACCAGTGACCGCCTTGGAGTGTGTAATAAAGATGCAATAACTTGGTATAGGGCCGCGGTAAGCGCTCTGTAAACGTTAGCTCTAATTATTATATGAGGTGGCCCAGACACAGTGGCCCCAGCGCCGATTACCAGTGGCCACATTAGCTCTGTCCCTGCTCCGTTCCTACCCTGTGACTTGGCCGGCTTTCAGGACTCTGCTGCGCACACAGCGCACAGCTCAGCCTTCCCTGCCCAAGCCAGTTCCTGGTCTCTGCATCCCCCCCAACCCCCGCCCCTCACGTTCATGCCCCGCCTCCTGCCTGCTGCCTTCACCAGGAAGCCTTCACTCTTCACTCTTCCTCGGCAGGATCATCACGGCCTGACCCTCCTCTCTATTGGGGCAAAAAGCCCACTGCAAACCAAGGAACATAAAACAGCTTCTTCCACCAGTGGTTTTGTGTCTTGTTGGCTCCTGGGTCTTTGCTTTGTCCAACCTCCTTCAAAGTCCCAACTCCAAGGTCTCCCTGCCTCTCTCCTCTTTGTGTGCCCCGAGGATAGTCTGGTGGGAGAGGAGACCTTTGGGGACTCCCCTGAGATCATTGATGGCTAACACATCTGTATCCGCTGACACCCACATCTGTGCAGAAAGACGAGAGCCACAGAACTGAACAATTTCCCGATGAGGACCCCATCCTTCCTGAAGATTTTCAAACTGAGGCTCAGAGCAGGTACCTATCAAGGCTGCATCACTACTACAAGTAGCAGAAATGGGGTTTGAACCCGGGTCTGCTTGACCCCAGAGGCCAGGAGGATTTCTGATAGTAATAACATTTTACATTCCGTTTTGTATTCGGATCAGCTGGCCCAAGAAGTGATGTTTTCTACTTTTGGACTTGGCATGCACAACGGATTAGCTGAGGACCTCAAGCTTTGTCTTGTCCACACACAGATTTGATTATGAAATACCAGACTGCAGCTATTCGAAAGTAGCTGTGCCAAGACTCAAACTTCTGAAACACATTCCATCAGCAACTCTCCCAGAGGAGAGCAGGTATTAGAGAGATGGTGTCCAGGTTCCCCCCAACTCCAGCAAGGGGCTCATCAGGATAGACATGCATCACAACAGGTACAGACGGGAAAACCAGTAGATAGAAAAGGACCTCGTCACGTGAGCTCCTAAAATGGCTTGAAGGTTTTACTCAAAGCGAGTTGTGCTCACTGTCATGGTTAGCTGAGAGTGAGAGCATTCAACAACCTTCCTCTCATGGGGTGCCCGGGTTGCTCAGTCATGAAGCGTCCTTCTTCAGCTCTGTCATGATCCCAGGGTCCCGAGATCGAGCCCCACATTGGACTCCCTGCTCAGCGGGAAATCTACTTCTTTGTCTCCCGCTCCCCCCGCTTGTGTCCCGCTCCCCCTGATTGTGTTCCCTCTCTTGCTGTGTCTCTCTCTGTCAGACAAACAGGTAAAATCCTTAAAAAACAAATAAACAAAACAACAACATCAAAACAGCCTTTCTCTCGTAGCTCCAAAACTGTCAGAGGTTTATGGAATGTCTATGTGGAGCTTCTGTCTTACTTTCTACCTGAAGTCCTTCCAACCTGTTTCCCTCAAGGTCTGAACCCTCCCCTCTCTGGATTTTTGCCTGAAGCTCTCACTTGAGCAATAGTCTGTCTAATGATATCCCTAGTTTTCTAGTATAGGGTCTTGGGAGATGTAGTTAGCTAAGATGAGGTTATCCTGAACTCAGATGGGTCCTCAACCCAATGACTGGTGTCCTCCTGAGAAAGGAGAGGGAGAATCACACAGAGCAAGAAGGCCGTGTGAGGACAGAGGCACAGTCGGAGTGAGGCAACTCCAGGCAAAGAAACACCAAGGATTGCTGGGACCCCATGGAAGCTGGAAGAGGCCAGGGAGAATTTTCACCTGGAGTCTTCAGGGGACGCATGGCCCCCTGACACCTTGATTTTGGACTTCTAGTCCCCCAAACTGTGAGAGAATACATTTCTGTTGTTTGAAGTCACCCGTTCATGGTAATTAGTTCTGGCAGTCCTAGAAAACTAGGACAGGGACTCTCACTTGGCTCTCTAAATAAAAAGCCTCTTTTATTATGAACATTTCCACGGGCTTTGTCTGGTTTTTAAACAAAGCTCACTGGGCCTCAATTTTCTCACCTAAAGATGGTTTATTAGTCAGCTCCTGCTGCATTCAAACTACCCCATGACTTGGCAGCACAAAACACTGGGCATGGATTCCCGGACTCCCGGTTCTGCAGGGAGGCTGATGCCTCTGCTCTCCACACCTCTCGCTCTTTGGAACTACAGGGCTCCTGGGTCTCTTCTTAAGGCCACAGCAGAGGCCCAAGTGGGGAAACCCTACAGTGTGAGCACATTTAAAGCCTCTGCACGAATCACATCTGCTAGCATCCCACTGGCCAAAACAAGTCAGAAGGCCAAGCCCAACATCAATGGCATGAGAAGTACCCTCTGCTCATAGTGAGGGGGAAAAGGAGGAAATGGCCAACAATAATTCCAACTATCACACATGGTGCAGGACCTGCTGCTATAGACTGAATGCTGGGAATTCCTACGTTCCAGAATGCCTATGTTGAAACCTAATTCCCAGTACAATGGTATTTGGAGGTGAGGCCTTTGGGAAATGTTTAGGTCATGAGGGTGGAGCCCAGGAGACCCCAGAAAGCTCCCTGCTGTCATGTAGGGACAGAGCAAAAAGATAGCCATCTACAAATCAGGAAGCCAGTCCTTACCAGATGCCGAACCTGCCAGCGGCTTGAACTTGGATTTCCCAGCCTCCAGCAACGTGAGAAACAAATTCCTGTGTTTGTCAGTATCAGTCCATGGTATTTTTGTTACAGCAGCCCAAGTGGGCTGGGACAGCCCATTTAGCAAGATTTATTGAGAAGTTTATGTATGTCTAACTAAACCAGTAGAATGAATAATCAACTTTTATGTGGTAGGCACTATTCTAAGCGCTTCCCAGGAGTTTGCGTTATCTATCGCTCCATAAAAACACAACCTGAAAACGTAGTGACTTCAAACAGCATTCAGTTGGCAGCTGGGCTGGGTGGAGCTGGGAGGACTGAGAAGGCTTCCCTTTCACAACCTGCAACTTGGTTCTCCTCCCTCTGGCTAGCTTGAGCTTCCTCACAGCATGGGGACTCACCAGAGTGGACGTCTACATAGCAGTGGACTTGGGAGGGGTGAAATTTGAAGCTGCAGCTCCCTGAAGGCCCCCTTTAGATATTACATAGCACGGCTCTGCCCCCATTCTATTGCTTTGTGTTGGTTTCCTCTTGTAGCTAAAAGAAATTACCAGCAATTTAGCAGCTGAAAACAACGTAAATTTATTGTCTTATAGTTCTGGAGTCAGGAGCTTAAAATGGGATGCATTGGGTTAAATCCAAGATGTCACCCAGGCTCTGTTCTTCGCTGGGGGCTCTAGAGGAGAATCCATTTTCTTTCCTTTTCTGTTTTCTAGAGGCTGCCTGCATTATTTGGCCTGTGGCCTCCTTCCAACTTCCGAGCCAACAGTGGCTAACCCTACTTCACTCTGACTCTCCTCCTTCCTTCTTAACTCCTAAGGACCCTGGTGGTTTCATTAGGCCAACTGGACAATCCAGGACAATCTCCTCACCCCAAGGTCAGCTGATTAGCAATATTAATTCCTTTTGCAGCCTTAATTCCACTTTGTAATATAAGGTATTAACAGGTTCTGGGGATTAGGATATAGACATCTTTGGGGCCATTATTCCAAACAAGTGACAGGGACAGCCCAGACTCAAGGCGCGGGGACATAGACTTGACTCTCTGACGGGAGGAATAGCATCGTTTCTGTGGCTCTCACTAACCTACCACGACATGCACTGACTCGTGCAATCCTCAAAACAACCACCAGGTGGGTACTAGAAAGATCTGCATACGAAAGTAGGAAACAGAGCAGAGGTGTTAATTGCTGGGCTAAGTTTAGCCAGCTGGTGAGCAGGAGAGCTGGGTCTTCAATCTAGACCTTTTGGTGGTGGGACCAGAGCACTGCTTCCCTGGCATTCCTGGTGCTCAGCACATGTTTGTTTTCTCCTCTGTTGATCCCGTTTTCTCAGCCCTTTAAGAGCAGGAAGTGGGCATCCTCTGTAGCTCAGGACACAGGCTTATCTCTCACACATACATGCACACACACGTATGGGCGATGGTAAAGACCCCTTCATCATCAGAGTGCTGGAATGATACCTATTGAAATAAATTAAAAAAAATTTTTTTTTTAAAGATTTTATTTATTTATTTGATAGGCAGAGATCACAAATAGGCAGAGAGTCAGGCAGAGAGAGAGAGAGAGGAGGAAGCAGACTCTCACTGAGCAGAGAGCCCGATGCGGGGCTCGATCCCAGGACCCTGAGATCACGACCTGCACTGAAAGCAGAGGCTTAACCCTCTGAGCCACCCAGGCACCCCGAATAAATAAAAATTTAATGTTGATTTTCCAACTGCGTTAGGACTGGTTATTCATTTTCTTGTGATTTCTCTCTCCCTGGGGTCCGACTTGCCCACGGAACTGTCACCCAACTTCCATACTCTTGGCTGTTTTACTCCAACTCACTCTAGCTGCTACTTCCCATTCTCATACGTGGGTCCCTTCCCCTCTCAGCTGTGGTGCCCAGCCCTGGCGTTTCCCACCCCCAGCCTGAGCCCAGACTGGTCTCCCAGAGCAAACCTTTGTTCCACCTCAGATGGAACTCCACACAGTACAGATCCCAGAGCCGGAAGTTGTGGCGCTGTGCCTGAAGTGGATGGGGGCAACAGCATCTAAAATCAGCATCTTGCTAGGGTGCCTCGCTGGCTCAGTCGGTAGAGCACGTGACTCTTGATCATAGGGTTCGGAGTTCAAGCCCCATGTTGGGCATAGAGCTTACTTAATTAAAAGGAAGAAAGAAAGGAAGAAAGAAAGAAAGAAAGAAAGAAAGAAAGAAAGAAAGAAAGAAAGAAAGAAAGAAGGAAACCCAGAGTCTGAAGACATTCAGATTTAGGTAGGATCTGAAATCAATGTGTGTGGAGTACTACATTTCATGGGTGTGAGGCAATAGCCTAAATAATCACTTGATTTGTACCAAGTTCTCTGCTTCTTACCCAAGAATCTGTAAGAGGAAGAGCCTGGTGTCAAGACAGTCTGCAGACAGAAGCGGATGCCTGCCTTGTAAATGGAGGAATATTTTTGGATTCATTCACTTGTCAGACAAATATTTATTAAGTGCTTGCTATGAATCAGTCACTGTGCTAGGCAGAGAGGACAAAGATGAATAAATTGGATGATTCCTGTCCCCAAGACTCTACAGTTAATTACAATTGTTATCCACGTTTTATATTAGCCACATTTTATACCTGCACATAAAGTCTAAAGACGTTAACCACTATATATTCCTATCAGTAAGACCAGGTATTTTTCCAGAAATTATCATCCAGAAAACAGGAAAGTACTTTATCTTTGGGTCTATAGAGAAATGACACTCTCCTGCATGTCTCCTTTACTACTCTCGCTCCATACTTCTGACATTTCTGGTCACCAGAGGTATGGATTTCCCACACATCAAGCCATTGTCACACCAGCTGGGGGTCCTATAATGTAACTCAATTTTAACTCAATACTGACACAGCAGAGACAGATTCCACAAGCCCCATGAGACTTTCCCCCTTCCTCCTCATCTCAATGCAGACACTAATCACAAGTCCTGCTTGTCACCTGGGCTTCGGACCCACTGGCTATAAACTAGAGATTCCCACAAAGCCCTCCTCTGGTTTATATGTTAGAGTGGCTCACAAAACTCAAGAAAACAGTTTGCTTACTACACTACTGGTTCGTTATGAAAGGCTGTAACTCAGGAGCAGCGAGGCGGAAGAGATGCCTTGGGTAAGTGACGTGGGAACCAGTGCAGAATGTCTGCCACCTCTCTGGTCACACCTCTCTCATGTCCCCTTCACATATTCACTAACTCGGAGCATCTCTGAACCATGTCCTTTTGGGTTTTTTTGGGATTGGTCCTTTTTGGGTTTTTATGGAGACTTCATTATACAGACATGATTGATTACATCATTGGCAATTGGCAATCAATTCAACATGCAGCTTCCTTTCCCCTCCCCAGAGATCAGGCAGATGGGGGGGCAGTTGGTTCCCCCGGCAACCAGCCTCCATCCTAAGGTCATCTTGGGACTTTCCAAAAATCACCTCATTCATGGAAACTCAGGTATGGTTGAAGGGGCTTTTTATAGGAATAACAAAAGACACCCATTTCTCCTTTATGGTTCTTATCACTTAGGAAATTCCATGGTTTTAGGAGCTCTGTACCAGAAATGGGGACAAAGACCAAATATATATATTTCTTAATATAAATCACAATATCATAGGATCCTTGCAATGTCTCACATGTTACGCCAATGCTTTCTAAATTGCTTTTATATTTAACAACTGCGTTACAGTCTGAGGAAGACATTAGCCTAAAATACCCTTAATTCATGCTGGTTTTGGAAGCTCGGGGAGATCACTGACTTGCTACAAAAGGAGGTGAGGAAATGTAACACAGATTTGTTAGTTATTCCTGGGAATGTGACTTCACATTTGCGATGCTGGGAGTCGTCATAAACAAGTCTTTTATGATCACTTTAAAAAAGCAGAACAGTGAGTGGTTATGTGGGAGGGACCAGAGCAAACATGAGCTAATACTCTGCAAAGGGACACTTTGTAGTGGGGCTAAAATTTCCAGTGACAGCATTCCCATACAGGGTCCAGGAGAATCTCCAGCAATCCAGACAGAAGTGAGAACACCTCCTAAAGGACCCTAGTGACAGTGAGGACACTGATGACCAGCCAAGAGGTGTGTGAAGAGTGGGAATCGATTCGTTTCATGCAACAGGGGAGTAGAAACAAAGCGATCCTTACAAATAAATATTTTGTACAAATGAATTGTATAAATGATATTAAATACGGATGTATGACTAAATTCATGCATAGAATAAGCCTATCGCAGTTTTATTTGTGTCACTCAATGTTTTCTGTGCTCAGGTTGGCCAAAATATTACGGGAGAATTTCCCCTTTGGAAAGTTTAAAGCTGCCTTATATTTGGCACCAACTTCTGTCTGGGCACGTGAGGAATCTTTGCCCGAAGTCACACTATTGGGAGGGCAGAGCCAGACCTATGTTACCTCACCCTTGCATCTGCCTTTTTTCTTCAGTCGGACCAAGCTTGAGAAAATCTGAGATACTTGTCCCTGGCTCCACTGTCCATCTATTTCATTCCACTTAAACTCAGAGCATGTATTGAGCCCCTACTACAGCCCTTACTGCAATGAGGATTTGTTTTTCAAACCTGTCAATCACTTTTATTTTTTTTTTTATTAAAAAAATTTTTTTTTAGATTTTATTTATTTATTTGACAGAGAGAAATCACAAGTAGTCGAAGAGGCAGGCAGAGAGAGAGAGGGAAGTAGGCTCCCTGCTGAGCAGAGAGCCCGATGCGGGACTCGATCCCAGGACCCTGAGATCATGACCTGGGCAGAAAGCAGTGGCTTAACCCACTGAGCCACCCAGGCGCCCCTGTCAATCACTTTTAGTACAGAATTAAGAGAGAAAAGACTGACTTTTTTTTTTTTTTTTTAAGATTTTATTTATTTATTTGACAGGCAGAGATCACAAGTAGGCAAAGAGGCAGGCAGAGAGAGAGAGAGGGGGAAGCAGGCTCCCTGCTGATGCGAGACTCGATCCCAGGATCCTGGGATCATGACCTGAGCTGAAGGCAGAAGCTTTAACCCACTGAGCCACTCAGGCACTCTGAAAAGACTGACTTTTAACTGAAGATAGAGAAAAAGGAATAGTTTTTTGAAGAACAGCTCTAGATTCAGGTTTTATAGGCCATTCTCCCTGTTGTGCAACATGAGTGCTAATCTTCCCTGTTCTCTTGCTTACTTCCTGAGCACTGAAAAATGCCTGCAACCTCAACCCCAGTCGGACAGCCTGCAAGGAACAAATCAACATGCAATTTCCCTTTGTCACCTTCAAATAATAAATAAACAACCCCCATTAGTCTCTGCGTAATTTTATTTTTTTCTTTATACTTTGCAGTATCATATAAATTTTCTACATGAGCATGTTCTTTAATAAGAACCAAAAATCTGATATTTTTTTTGAGAGCGTGAGAGAGAATGCCTGTGCACATGTAGGGGCAAGCAGTTGGTGGGGGGTGGGGAGCAGAAGGAGAGAGAGAATCTTCAGCAGGCTCCACCCCCAGCATGGAACCCAACCCGGGGCTCCAACTCACAACCCTGAGATCATGACCTGAATTGAAATCAGGAGTTAGAAACTCAACGGATGGAGCCCTCCCAGGCGCCCGTGAAAGGTTCACGTTTGAAAACACACAACTATTAGGCTACAGAATTCCAATTTCTTTTTTTTTTTTTTTAAGATTTTATTTATTTATTTGACAGAGAGAGATTACAAGTAGTCAGAGAGGCAGGTAGAGAGAGAGAGGAGGAAGCAGGCTCCCTGCCGAGCAGAGAGCCCGATGCGGGACTCGATCCCAGGACTCTGAGATCATGACCTGAGCCGAAGGCAGCAGCTTAACCCACTGAGCCACCCAGGCGCCCCACAGAATTCCAATTTCACTTTCCAGATTTGCATTGAGCCCACCTCACATTTAAAGGCTTTCCTTCCAATTAATCCAGGCTAAGAGAACCAAAGAGCTGCCCGTCTGCCCATGGGAAATACATTCCGGGTTTCCTTCTCGTGCGATCTACCTGCCACCCAGGCCCACCTCCCCCTGAGATGCCAAGAGAAGCATGCATGAAGGTGAAGAGATGCCCCAAGGAGCTAAAGCCATATGTGTGTGTGTGTGTGTGTGTGTGTGTGTGTGTGTGTGTTCAACATTATTATGTCTCCCTGAGACTTTCCTTTATGGCCACATTATTAACATGCATATCAAGTTCCTAGAGGTTCTGGGAAAGAGAGTGGAAGACCCTGTGTGATTCAGCGCAAGCTGTGCGACCTCTCTGAGCCATAGTTTGCCCATCTGTAGAATGAGTGGTTGGATCCAAAAGAAAAAGGGAGAAAGAACTTGCCTTGGGGAGACAGACAGGACTGGATTCGAATCCTGACTACCTCTTGCTGGGAAAGAAGTTGAGCCTTGGTTTCTTTATTTGAAAGCAGACTTCTGGTGAAGGTTAAATATAATGTATAAGCGTATCTGTGTAGTATATACTGGTACATCCTATTTGCTAAAAAATGGTAGTGATGGTTATGATAATTACTACCACTTTGTATGTGATTGGGCCCATTTCTCTTAAAACCATTAAGCACAGGGCTGTCAGCTCAGCTGCACAAGCTGTTCACTGCACAACTCCTGGATGCCATCCACATGGAACATAATGTCTAGTGGTACCCCGCAAAAGCACTATACGAATTTAAAATATTACTTTTATTAAGAATAACAGAGAGGTAGTGCAGGACTTCTCTTATTATATCAATACAAATGAAGCCTCTTAAATGATAAAATAGGTAACAAAAGCACTCCCTTTTTAAAAAAAGGTGCTGGAATTTCTGGGCAGGACTTGGTATTTATTTATTTGAGAGAGAGAGCATAAGTGGGGACAAGAGGCAGAGGGAGAGGAAGACCCTGGGCTCAAGGATCATGACCTGAGCAGAAGGCAGATACTTAACCAACTGAGACACCCAGGTGCCTCTTGGGCAGGAGTTGTTACATAGAAAAACAAACAAAAACAAACAAACAAAAATCAGAGTTCTGCTTTCTGAGTCTATCAGTCACTCGCCTTTAACTGATTTATTCTACGTGTTAGTAGTGAAGACCCTAGGGAGAGAATGGCCCAGGCATCATAGACGTTTCCCATCTCCTCAAGCTATGGGAAGGGACCCAGTGTGCTTGATATGGGTTACCTACAGTTAGGAAGGCTGGAAAAATCCCAAGGAGAGGTGCTGGCTCTCCTCACAGCTGAGCAAGGTTAACACTGCAAAGGGTTCAGCCTCTGTCCCACCAAGGGTCTCCCAGAGTCTCTCCAGCAGAATGGGACCAGAATGGACATATGGGAAAAGAACTGGCTTAAATTATTTTCAGGTTTCTTTAAAAAGGCTTTTAAGGTCAGTTTGCCAGGGCAGGTGAGCACAGGGGAGAGGGTAGGGGATGGCATACATGCGTGTACATGCTATGGAAACAGAAGCTACACCCGAGGAGGAGTTTAAGTTCCTAAACCCTTGCTAAAGAACAGAGTTCATGCCCACTGCCCACTGCCCACTGCCCCCAACCCAGGGTCTCAAAAGAACCTAACAAAGCTGAGGGGTCCCCCGTGCCACTTCACAATGTCTATTTATAATAGTCCTAGTCGGATGGGCAGTTTCTGCCCTGTACCTGTCTTTGCTCCCCATACCTCATCCTGGAGGAGCCAGAGGCAGGAGGGACAGAAGAATTGGGAGAAAGACACGAGATATTTAGGATTTCCAGGCCTGGGAGATAGAGAGAAGCTTTAAAGTAAGTGTAAAAGTAAGGGCTTATTGGAGGCTGGGCCAGTTGGAGATTCTTGAGCGAGGCTGGAAAAACAGTGGGATATTCTGAGAACATCCAGAGGTGACTTCCTTGATCACAGAGGACCCGCAATCACAACAAAGTTGATTCCATATTTGAGCCCATGGGCCTAGCTTGATTGAGCAGCGTCCCATCCTCGGTATTTGATGGTGCTGCGTCTGGCCTCTGCCTCCCTTGGTTCTTTCCTTCTAGTCCCCAGCCAGGAAAACCTCTAGCTCTCTGGATCCACCAGTGCTTCTGCCTCTCCTGCTCAAATACATGCCGCAGGAGGAGAGAGACTGCCTGATCTTATCTTCACTGTCAGCGCAAAGGCCCTGAGAACTGGGTTATCCAAGAGGATGAAAGAGCCTCAATACCAGAGTGGAGGGGTGCCAAGGATGATGGGTGGGGCGTACCAAAAATGGAGCCGATGCACAGAGAAGATGGGGGTCAGGCTCTTCGTCCCCCTTCATCTCTGGGACAGCCAAGAGACCATGCCATTATTTTAGGAACAAGGAGAAAGCAAGCACCGCCATCGTAACCTCTCCACCACCACACTTCTCTGACTTAAAAATTCAGTTAGAAATTTAACAAAACTGTAGTCAAAGCTTTTTTTCTTGACCTTCCATTCACTGGAAATATCCAGTTTACTGCCTACTTATCCTCCCTTAGATGAAACGTTGCTCCTGGCGATGCCCCAAGGCGCTGAAAGATTCTGAAGTCCTGACATCCGGCTCCCCTGAGAAAGTCTGGGTTTCACGGCACCGCAGCTGGGTGTGACACGTACATTACTGCACATCAAGTCCTCAAATGTTCACTTTCTGTCAGTCGGTTAGCCTGAACATCCCATTCCCGGAGCATGTCTGAAACCAAACATTTCTTGTACTCAGTGGTCAGGCTCAACTTGAGAGACGTGGCATGGAGGGGGAACGTTCGCTCCTTCTGTGGCTCAGTAAACCTTCACGCCAAATACACCTCTCCAGGGCTGATTTCAGGTAAGTGATGTTCTGGATGAAACAGAGTGAGGAACTCCATGTGGAAACACGTATCCCTTTTCTATAGACATTTATAGACAGATGTCTCCGAAACTCAAGAGAATGCCTTTCCCCTCCACCAAAATACCGACTCCCCTACCTACAACTGTTTGACTGTTCACCATCAAAGCACCCTGGGGAGGTTGCATTATTTTACTTTGAATGTGTAAAAACACGTTGTTCTCCAAAACCTGTGCTCAAACCTATTGAGTGTTGTCTTGTCTGATTACTGGGGTCGTCCCAGCTGTGCAGTAAATGCTGGTTTATTCTTCTGGACGTCACTGAGTCAATGTCCCTACAGAAGCTGTGGGTTTGTTTAATAACATTCTTACACCCACAGGGACACGAATGTCCACATGGATTGATATATAGGAAATTGTTAGATGTTGAGGGGCGGGATGGGGGATGGTACGGAGAAAAGTTAAAGCAAATAAACAAACAAACATGGAGGTCATCTCAGAGAATTAGGTAATCTGGATCTTTTCTTATATAAGCCTCGTCTCTCTGGGATTCCCTGTGGCTTTCATTTCCAGCTCCTCGTCTCCTAAGAAAGAGAATAAAGATGCTTTTTAACCTAAATATGCAACCTTCCAGGAAACAAGAGCTTTTCCCTTCCCCTCTTTAGTCCTAGTAGCAGAATTTTCTTTCGCACTATTAAAAATGGCGTGGGCCACCTTTTCTCCAAAAACACACGAAGCTGCTGCATAACTCTTTCCCAAATAATTAATCTTTCCAGTGGAATCTTTCAAAGCCCCACGTTTCCTGTTATTTTATACAGCTGCAATTTGTAACTGGAGCTCCCGCCCAGTGTTCCACAGGCAAAATGCCAAATCCACTACATTTCACCTACCAAGGTGCCCCACACAAATAATCCTTAACCACAAGTTAAACAGTTAGGTCCTGTTCTAGCTGAAAAGAAAAGCCCAAGGAACAAAAGATTTTGAACAGAACTCTGTGTTAAAATTTTCGTGGATGCTCACAATTATTTTATTTTCCAGGGTCGACATTTGGAAGTATCACCATGATGCCATAATAAAAGAGGAATTTTCAAAAACTGATCGATTGTTGTGTTCAGCTATTGTGTGTGAATCACAGAAATGACATCCTCTTAGTTATCCGGAAGCCAGGAACTTGAAGTTCCTGTATCAGACCCACCTTATTTGCTTTCTTGTCTATGAGTTGGAAGACCAGAGCGAAGACTGGCTGGTCTCCCTCCTTTCTCCCTATTTAGGGAGGCAAGGTAGGGGGTTGGCTGGGACTCCCTTCTTAATTCTCTTTGCATCTCTCCTCTTCCCTCCACTCAGTAATCCTTTCTCCATGCTGCCCATGAGGGAAGTGCTCTCAAGATCACTAAGTTCAGGGGCACTTGCGTGGCTCAGTGGGTTAAGCTGCTGCCTTCAGCTCAGGTCATGATCTCAGGGTTCTGGGATCGAACCCCGCATCGGGCTCTCTGCTCAGCCAGAGAGCCTGCTTCCTTCTCTCTCTCTCTGCCTACTTGGGATCTCTATCTGTTAAATAAATAAAATCTTTTAAAAAAATGACTAAGTTGGGAGTTTCTTCCATTTCAAACCCTCTCCTCTCTCTTTCCTACCTTTCCAACTCCCACCATACATTTCTGCATATAACCTACCTCCTACTTTTCAAAAATTGAAGCCACTGAATCAGACTCTCAATTTCCTACTACAGCCGTGCCTTCCCAGCATCATCCTCCTTCCTTTCCTCCCATCCTGGCTGATGCTTCCTACCCTGAGGTCAGGCCCTGTGTCCTGGATCCCAGACCCTCCTGGTCTCTATAGACCGGACACTCTACCATGTCTCCTCTCCCCTGTATACTCCACCCTTCCCTGACACTGAACCCTTCATATTTACACTTAAACATACTCAAGCCCCTCTTCAGATAAAACATACAGCCCCTTCCTGCTGTTATTTTATCTGTCTCTCCTTCCCAGTGAAACTTCTTGAATTGGTTGTTTATACTACTCCTCTTTTTCATCATTTTCCCTTACTCCTCAGCCTCTTCACTTTGGCTAAAATGGTTAATGGCCACCAATTTGCTAAAGCAAAGGACTCAGTCTTCAACTTCCCTGGCCTCTCTGGGACCCTTCCCTCCTGAAACCCTCTTCCGGGGGTTGTTTTACTTTTCCTCCTACCTCTTCCCCACTCTTTCTCTATCTTCTTTCATGACCATCCTTCTCCACAGAGCCATCAAATGTTGTTTTTGTTTTTGTTTTTGAAAGATTTTATTTATTTATTTGTCAGAGAGAGAGAGGAGCGAGAGTGAGCACAGGCAGACAGAGCGGCAGGCAGAGGCAGAGGGAGAAGCAGGCTCCCTGCCAAGCAAGGAGCCCCATGTGGGACTCCATCCCAGGATGCTGGGATCATGACCTGAGCTGAAAGCAGCTGCTTAACCAACTGAGCCACCCAGGCGTCCCCATCAAATGTTTTTTAAGCTTCATTTCTCACTCTGTATTCTATCCCTACCTTCCATAGCTACAGCTCCAATAATCAGACTCATATACTCAGCTGCCTACTCAAAATCCCCAGTTGGGCTTCTCATAGCCATAAGTACAAACCCCAAATCAAGACCTTTCTTCCCAAACTTGATTCTCTACCTCAGAATCTTATCTCAGCAAATGATGCCACCAACTACTATTTGTTCACGTCATGAACCTGATATCCTTGGTAACTTTCCCTATTTCTCAAATCTAACCATACCCTTAGGCCTGGTGTTTGTATCTCCTAAAATCTCTCACATCCCTTTCCTTCTTTCCACTTCAACATCCACCATCCCAACCCTGGACACCACCTGCTTTCTTCTGGACCACTGTAATAGCTTCCTAGCTGTTTTCCATACATCCATTCTCAGTGCTCATTAAGCTGTTATCCACAATGTTGTCAGAGTATGCAACTCTCTTGCATGGATTCTTTTAATGGTATATAGGACAAAAACTCTGTGTTCTTTCCAGATTCCCTTGACTGCATCCTTTTATTTCTCTGGGTTGGTGTTCCACATATGCCTCAGTCTCCAGGCATGGATAAAATGCCACACCTTGGGCATGACCACTGAAGGTCTGGGTGATGTACTCTGGAAGCACAGGGAATTAGCTTTCTGGAGAGTGAAACATGAACAATGGACAATGGAAGATGGGAGAATACCAGGCAGATAAATCACTCCCTCCTTTCTCCCTGATAAGAACAGCTCTGAAATACAGTTTTCCTTATAAGCTTTCTGGAGAAATTCTATGTGCTGAACAAATGCACTACTCTAGGGCGCCTGGGTGGCTCAGTGGGTTAAGCCACTGCCTTCGGCTCAGGTCATGATCTCAGGGTCCTGGGATCGAGTCCCGCATCAGGCTCTCTGCTCAGCAGGGAGTCTGCTTCCTCCTCTCTCTCTCTCTGCCTGCCTCTCTGCTTACTTGTGATCTCTCTCTGTCAAATAAATAAATAAAATCTTTAAAAACAAAAAACAAAACAAAACAAAAAAATGCACTACTCTAGTCTTTAATTCAGGTTGACTTCCTAGAGGTCCCAGATAATACAGATGTTTAGGATAATGACCAAAATATTTATCCAAGACTCTGCATGGGTTGATTCCTATCTACTTCTTTTTTTTTTTTTTTTCAGATTTTATTTATTTATTTGACAGACAGAGATCAGAAGTAGGCAGAAAGAGAGAGAGGAAGAAGCAGGCTCTCTGCGGAGCGGACAGCCCTATGCGGGGCTTGATCCCAGGACCCTGGGATCATGACCTGAGCCGAAGGCAGAGGCTTTAACCCACTGAGCCACCCAGGCGCCCCACCCTCCTATCTACTTCTGTAGCCTCTCTCATCTCCTACCACTTTCCTGTCAATTTTATATCTCCAGCTACAGTAGAGAGTTTTCTCTTCATGCCAAATCCTCACGTGCTAGAAAGTTTATCTGGAAAACTCTTCCTTTCCAAGCCCCGCCCCCCTTCACCTGGCTAATTCTTTTCCCAGCAGATCTGTTTCACTTCCTTCACTTCCTTCCAAAGGAAATCTCTGTGGCCCTCCTCCCACTCCCTCCTCCCCCACTTCTCCTATTTCCGTTGCTAGGGACTCTCAACAAACTGTGTCAGGGTTTGACTAGTGTCTACCTCCTCCCCACACTGACTGTAAACTCCATGAGAGTAGAGACAGCATCTGATTTGGCTCTCTTGCATCCCCATAGCAAAGCTCAACAGTCAACCAAACATACATTGAGAAAATGAACTCATCAGATCCAACACTCCGGCTAAAGAAGCTGACATCAAAGAGATGAACAGATACATTCAAGCTAGCTAGTCTGTGGTAGGGCTCAGTTGTTCTTCTACCTTCTTTTCCAATTGAGAATCATCCTTTTTAATTCTGAAAAACACAGTAACAGACAGATCAATGAAACAGAATAGAGGATCCAGAAATAGACCTAAATATCTGCTTCACATATGAAAAGTACTCAACCTCATTCATAATAAAGTAAATGCAAATTTAAAAGGAGGTGACATTTCTTTATCTTCCCAATTGGCAGACTTCACAAAATTTGGTAATTTCCTCTCTTGATGAAGAAACTCAACAGTATAGTGCCAAGTGTATGAGAGTAAATATGTAAGTGTTTATGGAATATTTAAATTGTCTTCTTTCATGGAAGACAGTTTGACAATAGGTATTTGATGAAAATAGGTACCAAATTACAAGAGCCCACGCTCTTTGCAATTCAACCTAGCAGTTCAACTTTTAGGTATTTATCCTACAGATATATTTGCCTAGATGGGAAATAAAAAATATACAGTTACTCATTGCAGCATTATTTATAATAGCAAAAGATTTAATGTGCATAATTTAGGGGATGGTGGAGTAAATTGTGGTATTTTCATACAATAGAACAGTATGTAGCTGTTTTAAAAAGAACGAGGTATTTCAATTCTTTTGAATTCTATATTCTTACCTGTGACTATCGCAAATTCCCATTATATTCCATATTTTTATACATACTAAGATGGACCCCTTTCTATGATATATAAGTAAAAACCAAGGTATACAGTAGTTGTATAATATGCCCCTATCTGGTTAAAATGAATAAAAACTACAAATAACACCAACTGGGTTGTAAACTAAGCTCAGTGAGGACAATGCCCTCATATAGTTTGTCTTTATTACAATGAACCCCATTAATATTTTTCATTAATTTCAATAAAAAGAAATGTCCTACGTGGTAAGGGAAAGGGGACAAAGGGAATATGGACAAGTAATCATTGTTTATACTTGTTCACCAGCTGGGTGAAATCTCATAAAAAAAAAGTGAAATCTGACAGTCAATGTAACAGTTTTAGAACATCTATGGATTTTTTTGTTCTCCATGAATTGGTTAGCTATTCCCATGGGAACTGAAGAGTTGTGTGCTGTTGATTGTCTCAACTCCTTTCTACCTCAACTGAAAAAGAAAAGATACTCAGTAAAGCTTTGTCTTCCCAAACCTTATTCAGATCAGGTCTCTGCTATCTGCATGTCCTCACTACTGGTTAACCCGATTTCTCACTCCCATACACATCAGGAAAATCAAATGAAAAGATGCTTATGAATTGGCAGAAAGCTGTGCTCACATTAAAGAAACAGGTATAAGTTGATTAAATCTAAGGTTTCACGTTCCTGCCTGCATGTTCTTTTGGAAGACGTATGACTATATGGCTTGGACCTGGGAAGTACTAACTGTGAAATCCGGCTGTTGCCAAAGTAAATATCTGCATGTTTTCCTGTCGAAACGCTCAGTGTGTGTGCTCGCCATGCCTCCGTGGGGACGTTCTTGCTACAGAGGCACTTATGTTATTTTTTCCTGGAAGGCTTTTTTCTAAATAGTATTCAAGTTTATCAATACAAAAAATGTTTTCTAATGTGACAAAGGCCCAAGGATATTCATAAGATCAGGAAGCTGTTTTGTTTTTTTTTTTATACTGAAATCAGGATATTAAAGGGAGTAAGAGTCTTTTCCATTCATCAGAGAGCAGGCAGTGGGCTTCTTGCCAGACTAGCCTTGACCCTCTAGCTTCATCTCAGATAGATAGATAGATAGATAGATAGATACACAGACAGAGAGACAGATGGACAGACAGACAGACAGCGAAGATAGATACCCTGATAGTACATACCTAGATATAGCATTGGTGAGGTCTGCATCTCAGCTTCTCTTGCATCTGAGCACTAATAACTAAATAATATTTTTGTCTGGGTCTTCCAAGGACCTAAAGGAAGCTGAATCTGCTGGGATGAGCCCATTTCTCATCCTTTGGGTCTGATGGACTGTTAGAAGTCTGCCCTAACACAGAGATGAATAAAGCATGGTCCCTCTCCTTGGGGCATTATAATGAATGATACATTAATGGCATGAAATGGGATACAGAAGAAAAGGGAGTTGATTCTGTGTGAAGGAAACCCAGAAAGCGTCACAAAGAGGATATGATCTACGCTGGGCTTTACAGAATGGATTATAGCAATAATATCTCAGATTTATGGAAGACTTACAGTGTATAAAATGCTTTACAGATACTATCTCATTTATTCTATATGATGACCCTGTGAGGTAATTACTATGATCACCCCCGTTTTACAGATGGAGGAACTAAGGGGCAAAGAGGTTAAATGACTTGCCCACGATTAGAGAGCTAGTAAGTGGCTGAGCCAAGTCCCAACCTCAGCCCATCTGATGTCCCTAAGTTTCAACCCTAGGATTTGGCTGCCTGGAACTGATGTGGATGGAGAGACAGGGAGGGAGAAAAGCGTTCACTCTCCTCCTGAACTCAAGTAACGGTTAGGGAGGGCAATTCAATCCAAACTGGTTGTTGGGTAGAGAGTAGGCCAATATTTCCTAAAGTATGCTAGCATATTTCGTAGAACATCAGTCTTTTAAGATGCTCTGTAGAAAAAGGAAAAAATGCGAATAAACAAAGGGCTTATACACACACTAACGTATAAAGGCCCTGAGAAGGCCTATGGTAAAGAAACACGCTTAATTTTTATTTTATTAAAGCTTCGATTTCTTAAACTTATTTGACCACAGAACTTTTTTTTTAATTATAAAAATTGTTAATCATTTATATACTCATTACCCAGCTTCAGCAAACATCACTCTTCTCTCCTACGTGTTCTGTTTATGGTCACTTTTCTCCCTCTTTCCTTTCTTGCTAAACTATTTTAAAGGAAATTGCAGAAGCGTGATATTCTACCCTTAAATACTTCAGTGTGCATCTCCAAACAAGGGGGTGATTTTCTTACGGAAAATGTGATTATCACACCTAACAAGATTAAAATATTTTCTTAATATAATTTTACATTCAGTTCATATTCAATATTCCTGATTATCTAAAAAATTAGGGCCTCTTTTTTCGTTAAGACCATTGGAACTCTCTGATTATTCTATTTATTCAGTTTCATAAGCAAGTGCCTGTACCAAGCAAACACATGTTAGAAAAATGTACAATTGTTGATAGTTCTTTACGAAAACACCATTAAAGAATTGAAACGCTCTTGGGGAACCTGGGTGGCTCAGTGGGTTAAAGCCTCTGCCTTTGGCTCAGGTCATGATCCCAGGGTCCTGGGATTGAGGCTCTTTGCTCAGTGTGGGGCCTGCTTCCCACCCCCCCCCCGACACCCCCTGCCTGCCTCTCTGCCTACTTGTGATCTCTGTCTGTCGAATAAATAAATAAAATCTTTGAAAAAAATTGAAATTCTCTTAATAATTCAGCCTGAAAAATACTGGGCAGAATATGTTCAGTCCTTCATCTTCAAGATGTCTCTTGGCTAGTGAAGATACTAATAACTAGATTGAACCACCTTCCCCCAACCCCATTTGACTTCCAAATAGAAACAAAATAGAAAATCCTTTCAGCATCCCAGGAATACATATTCTGAGGAACACATTTTGGGAAAGCTTGATTTGGACAAAACACCCAGTTGAAAGAAGGCTTCATCTTCCTTGACTGTTTTGGTATTGAATAGCTACAGCTTTAGACTTTGGTTATCTAGGATTTTTGTTTTTAAAAGCATCACATTCTAAAAGGAAGGACTTAGTAATCAGTCCTGGTTTTAACTCCTACACGTCTGTGATATTAAAACAGGCACACACACACACTCACACACTCACACTCTCACACCACACTACTACAAATGTTAAACAGAGAAGCACAATGGCAAAGTTTAAATCAGATCAAAACCATCCGAAGCAAGTGACTAGGCTATTCGAGATCTATTGGAAGGAGATGAAGCTAAAAGAGATGCTTACAATATGGATATGCAAACTGACACAGTAATAAACCATAAAGCACAACAGCAATTTCGTTTCTGCAACTATGACAGCAGCTAAAATAAACGCCTCGTACCACTACACTGCCAACGGTATCTTCTAAATGAAAGAACAGAAGAAATGATTTCATTAATTGATGCTTCAATGGCTAGCCAAATATTTATACACCCCACAAGCACTGTACTCAAAATTTACAGTAGCAAAGCAGCCTGCAGCAACCAAAATATTGATTGAGTCATAAAAACTCAAGGTTATTAACCCAAATATCTTCTTGCTTTGTAGAAAACTAATTGCTAGGCCAGGGAATGCAATTTCTGAGACAATTACCAGGAATGGGGGCTTTAATGACTTTCTCTTACTCTTTGCATAAATAAACAGTGGCTGCCTAATCCAGGACACTGGATGAGTTTCCTTTCGCAGCTCAGAGTTAATCAAATGCATTTCTCACCATGTGCGCAGGTGATTCTTTACCTGAAGTTAGACCTGTGCACATTTCAAATTTAAAATGTGTGTTCCTGAAACGGTATACATCCTCAGGCCAGCATAGTATCTGACGATGTATGTTATCAACTGTAAGGTTGTGTGAAGGAAAACAAACATAAGGGTAAACAATGAAATGTATCTTTATTAGGACAGCCCAGCATAGTCATTTGCTGGCTTACACCACACGCAGAAACTGTGGGCAGCTTCGGGGTTAGCTACGGAAGGTGTTGGGGAGGACCTGGTAGTTACCTGTGTTTCCTGCCAAGAGTCAAGCATCCTGCCCCCACATATCTCAGGACCGAGCCAGGTGTGGTCTAGCTAATTGCTACGGGACAGATGGACAAGAAGGAGTCAGGACCTAGAAGCAAATTTTCCCCTGGAGTGGACTCCAGGAGAACCAAACAGCGGAAGGGGAGGTGAAGGTAGAGCTTGGCGTCTGGAAGGTATGCTGTGGGGCAGACTTTGGTAGTACCAGCAAGGAGCCTGCCTTTAGGTAGCCCCACACAGAATAGTGGAGGTACCTCAAAAGACAAGCAAAGTTTGGCAGTCAAAAATCCTGGAGCGGGTGATATTCGGAAATCCAGGAAGATGGTCGTCTACACTGGGGAGGTAGATCAGCAAGAGCCAGGACCCGGGCATAGGCTGTAGGGAGATCTTAGAGATGGGTAGAGGCTCAGGTTATCAGAACAAGACAGAATCCCCATGTTTTAGTTGGAGCAAAAGCAGAGTAAAGCTGCTGTAATCAAGATACCCATATAGCATGCCTTAAATAATACTGAATCTCATTCGTCTCTCATGCAACACCAGAATGGGAAGAACACCCCGACTCCATGAGGTTGTCCCGGGCCCCAGGAGCCCTCATTCACTGCGTCCACGTTTGTGTATGAGACAGTCGTTCCAGTCATCCTCTCCTGTCAGCCACAGCATGCTGCCCTGCACCGTGGTGGTATTCCAGGCTGTGAGAAGGGGAAAGAGAACATGGAGGACCAGAAACTTTATTGCGAAACTCAGGAAGCAGAAGTTACACACATCACTTTACTCATGGGCCAAATGTCATCACGTGGCCACTCCCGGTTGTCAGAGGGACTGGGAAGTGTTGTCCCTACCAATGTGGCCATGTGTCCAGCTCAAATCTAGGGAGAAGGGTGCTAGCAGTCATTTCTTGTGGCTGCTGTAACACATTACCAAAAACTTGGTGATTTAAAACAACAGAAATGTATCCTCTTACAGTTCTGGAGGGCAGATGTCCAAAACCAGGATCACTGGGCTGGAATCAAGGTGTGAGGGCAGGTCTACCTACCTCTGGGAGCTCCCAGAGGAGGATACCCTCCTTGCCTCTTGCATATTCTGATACCTGCCAGCCTTCCATGATCTGTGGCCACATTACCCCATTCCCTGCCTCTGGAATCCGACTGCCTCTGTCTCTCTTTTGTAAAGATACATGAAATTGGGGTGCCTGGGTGGCTTAGTGGGTTGGGCCTCTGCCTTTGGCTAGGGTCATGATCTCAGGGTCCTGAGAGTGAGCCCCGCATGGGGCTCTCTGCTCAGCAGGGAGCCTGCTTCCCCCCTCTCTCTTCCTGCCTCTCTGCTTACTTGTGATCTCTTTCTCTCTCTGTCAAAAAAAAAAAAAACAACCATGAAATTGCATTTTGAGGTTCCATCCAGATCCTTGAGATCCCTTATCACATCCGCAAAGACGTTTTTCCCAAGTAACATAACACTTAGAGGTTTCAGGGATTAGAACTTGATCTTTGGGCTGGAAAGAGGGTGTGGATTATCTAGCCTGTTACAGGGGTGCTCAATGCTAAGAGGAAGAAGGAGGAAATGGCCTTTGCAACACTCAACAATCAGAATCAGGAAACTCTGGTCAATGCAGTGAAACTTGCTCAACGTTAAGCACCAAAGAATTCATCTCTAGCTCTTCAGGTTTTCCTGGCTCGCTTCCAGACTGGTATGGAGCTTGAGCTGGGGTATACCCTGGCTGGAGCCAAGTCAGGCCAGTAGCCCTGGCCATGGAAAAAGATGGCCACTAAGCAAAGGCAGCGGGGGCCAGGCAGTGTGCGCCTTGTGAACAGCCTCGCCCAGAGAAAGCTCAGTGAGCACTACCCAAGGACACATGTAAGGTTCTTGGACCAATAAATTAATACTGAAGCCTTGACAAAGCCCTGTTTGCAGACCACAGCCCCTGAACACCGGATGTCTTCTACCATCATATCCCTTACCCTTCTCACCTCTGAAACACCCAAAAAGTCCAGATGCTTTGTTAGTGAGATGGCAAAACCCCCTTTCACCTACTTCCCTAATTCCATTCCCCCAAATTAACCACCCTTAACAATTTGATCCTTCCTGACTTTTCTTTATGTGTTTATAAACACACACACACAGAGGGAAATATAGTGGTTCCTTTTTACATAAATTGGACCATGCCATACATGTGTTTTATTTATTCACTTAATAATACATCATAGATATCACTGCTTGTCAATTATAATAATAAATGTAGCACCCGTGCTGTGCTGGGCAGCGTGCTGAGCACTTTCCACGTTTTTTATTTCATGTCATTCTCACACCACCTTCTTCGTTAGATATTATTTTATTCCTCTCTAACATGCACAGCGAGCTCAAGTGACAGTTCCAAGGTTGCACAGCTGGTGAGTAGCTGAGCTAGGGTTTGAACCCAGATTGCCACTACCTGGACCTCACTCTTGGCTAGTGTCCTTTGCTATCACATAGACACCCTTGGAAATCTTGTCCTCAGGCAGCTCTTCCACCGGGAACTAATCGGCTGTTGAACCAGACGAGCTTAACTTTTGCATCATGACCTGTTAGACTTCCCTGGAAACTGAAGGAGTCTCCCTGGTTACTGGGCTGCTGTCTGTCTTGCAGAGCCTACAGCTTCAGCTGCCCTAGTCTGCATGGGGAGGGGGCTCTCAATTCCATCCCAGTGGGCTGCACCTATCCCAGGGAACCTACATTCTTTCTGCCTCTAACTTTCTCTTAAACCCTAGTGGGTTTGGCCCAGCATCTGTCACCCCTGCTCGGATAAGCTAGCCTTACCTGAAAACCGACAGTCGTGAAACGTTTTTGATGTTTTTCTGATGCTCCAGCTGGACACCCGTCCTCTCTGCTGCTATAGCCATTAGAAAGTCTTTATAGTCATCAACCTTTCTTTCTGGGTCTCCCCATTGACTAGGCAGCAAGGGCTGGGTACCAGTGAGGCCTCTGCTCCCCTTCTGGACTATTACCATGGAAACAGATGCCATTGAGGAACTACATCTCCCTTCCAGGCTGTTCATATTCCCTGGGCACTTACCTTCTAGGGAGCTCTGTCCCTCTCAGTTTCCCCCTGGCCTACCTTCCTACCACTGAAACCTTCTCTCACACTCATATGGGTGAAAATGGCTCATAACGTGGGGCCTCAGCCCAGTGTCTTCAGTCTTCCTTAGGGAGAGCAGGACTCCAGTGTGAGCTGAGAAGCCCCAGCTTCTCAGACACAGACACAGACATAGACGCTGGCGGTTGTTAGTAGGGGCAGAGAGGCATTTGCTCCAGAGAATTTGAGGCTTGTGGTCCAACCCTAGACCTTTAGAAGCTAAGCGTTTGCCCAGGGCAGAACGAATTGCTCTGAGGTGCCAGGAAAGAAGGCCTCTGTTGTCTGAGCAATCCCTCTGTGTGGCTACTTCTGGGGAGTCCTGCTCATGGGCACACCCTTCTCAAAGCTGGCCTCCTGGCCTGCCAGCTTGTGGTCTTCATTCCTTGACCTAGCCGCCAAGGCCTCACCGACTTGAGGGCAGACAAAGCAAAGAAAGCAAAAGTGTTGCCACAACATTGGTCACAGAGACGTCAGGGTCTCGGGTTGAAGCCTGGGGAGAGGTTCCAGGCCATTTCTCACAGGCCTGGTGACCCTCCAACCTGCTCCACCCCAGACCCACAGAATCCGGATCTCTGGAATGGGACCCACGACGTGTTTAAACAAAACTCCTGGGTAAGCCTGACACATGCTCAAGTTTGAGAACCATTCTCCTGTGGCTCCTTCTGATTCTCTCTCCTTGGAGGAAACGAGTCTACTTCCCTCACAAGCCAGAGCGTATTTTTCCTGGGTAGCTGTGGTTTGTCACTTAAAACAAGGTGGCCAACCCTTGTCAGCCCATGCCCAGATCTGTCTTGGGCCAGGAGCCAAACATTTTTGTACTCTGTTATGAGAAGTCACGTATCTACCACAGATAAGAAAGGGGCATAAAGTGTTACCCCTCTCAGAGGTACTGTTGTTTTATGAGGCCAAGGATACTAACAGTGGTTTCTCAAGCTTGGGCTAGGAGAAGGATTTAGGGGAGACAGCACAGATTTCCTGGTTCTCTTAAAATGATCATGTTGAGAGGGTCCCCTTGTTGTCAGAAAGGGAACCAGACTTTGTTATGACTCATCCATACAGTTATATGTTACTTAGGCTGAAGTCAGACTCCTAATAGCCACAAACTTCTAGAATCCAGTGCTGGAGTGGGAGCCGGGGCCAGATCTCATGAAGGGCCTTGGAAGCCATTTCTAGAAGTTAGTCTTTATCTTGAGAATGATGGAGGAGTCACGGATTGCTTTTAGGCTTGGGAACACCACCCTCAGCTTTGAATGTGAGAGACAGCTCTGGCTTCCTCGCAAAGAATGGATTTGAGTGGGGCCAAGCAGGGTCAGAATGAGTGACTTTTGCTCAAAACCAGTTAGGAACACAGGAGAGGGAGAATGGCAGCCTGAATGAGGGCACTGGCTGTGGTGACAGAAAGAAGTGGACAGATTCTAGCATTACTAAATATGGAGGGAGAAGGAAAAAGGAGACCCTACCTACATAGCACTAAGAACCATCCTGAATACTGATATCTAAAACTTACTGTGACAGCACAGAGACGAGAAATAACATGGCCGAAGGGTTTCTGACTGGATGAATGTAAGAAGAGGGAGGGAAGAAAGAGTAAAAGATGACACTTGGATTCTGACCTGAGGGCTGGGGGTGGATATTTGGTGCCATATTGCCTAGAGCAGGAACATGTGAGGAGGAGGTTTTGGCGGGAGAGAGATAAGGCGCTTTCCCTCGGGCTTGGGTTCCAGAGGTGCCACTCTCCAGCTGTATCTCAATGTTTTATCTCCAGGAAGCCACTGTGATGCCATGTACACATTTTTATCGGAAAGGGTTACGATAAAAAAATTTGCAGGTGTTGGGAGAGGGTGGGTTTCGGTGATGTGGAATTACTGGGACGGATTGTCTGTAGGGCTCTTGGGTTCTGCCTACGCTTTGGAATTGTTATCCCAAATCATGAACGATAAAGCCTTTGTCTTCTCATTGGCAGCCACTGCCTCAGAGCATTTAATTCTCTTGTTCTGCGTGTGCAGCCACTTCTCTGGAAAAGGATTCTTCGCCCAAGAGACCAAAATGAATCAAGTAAATATGTGTTTAGACAGTTTCTAAAAATCTGTAGTTTAGCCCAAGAGACCAGAAAGGTTGCCTTCTCCTAGGTAAACAGCAATTAAATGGTGTATTAAAATGTATGTTATGTCCCCGATTGGTCCACGGGGTAATTATACATTTCAGGAATATTTCGAAACATGTGTTCTGCCCCCCTCAGCACTGTTTCAATCCGTCAAGTAACTGTATACTTAGAACATGTGTTCCGCATAGTAAGAGCCGTTTTATAAACCCCTTGTTAAAGGGAACCAAAAGAAAAGGCATTAGCTGCAGACCATTTTTCAGAAGTGTTTCTGCCAGCCAGACGTAGACAAAGGAAAACCGTAGCAGCAACATTGTCTGCCACAGACCCTCCCTGACTGCCTGCAGAAACCTCGGGGGTGATCCTGGGCCATGAAGAGCAGATGCCAGGGCTCACTGGGACACCTTCTGGAGTTAGGTTAGAAGATGTCCGGAAAGCAAACAGGGAGAAGGGTTATGGCCCAAGCACAGGTTACAGCCCCACGGGAAAAATTCACACTTCCCCTGAAGAGAATGAAAAGCAGGTGTTCTCTTGGCTGGTTGGCAACTGAGAAGCAGTGGGCCAGGGTCCAACCCTGTGGAGTGTGTCATGTTTGTCAAGGAGTTGGAGCTGTTGGGCACTTGGGGTCGGTGGGGATGGGGTCCACAATAGAAGAAGGAGGGGCAGGAGCCACTTATTAAGCCTGTGGCCTGAGGCCGAGGGTTTATCCACAGCAGCTGAGGCTTCTGAGCTCTCTTAACCTCATCACTTCTCGAGGAGATGGCAGCATGCAGAGGATTCTTTTTCCCTGGCAGTACAGCCTCTCCTCCATATTCCCGAGTGCTGTGTGCCAGGTAACTCTTGCAGGCAGTAAGGGAGGAAGGAGGCACTAAACATGCCCTTGTCCTGGCCCCAGAGTCTCTCCAAGCCCTTAGCCATTAAGTGGAAGGAACCAAAGCTTCTTTAAAACTCAATGGACTCAGCGGAAAAGAAGAGCTAGAAACTTTTTAAGCCAAGGTGGCATCGACGGTGTCATAAAGGCCCAAAGAACTACAACCCAGGAGGGGTGAGGAGCTGAGGAACCTAATATCCTCCTCAGACGGGCTGTCGGGTGGGCAGGAGATGAAACAGAGGAACTCACTGAAGGCCAAGTGCTCCGGACGGGGAGAGAAGCAAACACAGCAGAACAAAAAGCAGGCAAACAGGAAGTGGAACAACAGGGAGGGTCCAAACGGAAGTGATCACTGGAGGGAAATTTTGAAACACGAAAGAGAGGAAAGGAAAAGGATAACTTTCAGAGGAAAAGCCAGGCAGCGTCAAAACACAGGCTTCCCTGGGGTTGATTGATGAGTGGCTTGCTTTGAAGTTCACCTTCAAGTAGTGGAGACCCTATTTTCCCTCTGACTGTCAAGAGGAGAATTCTCTGTCAGAAAGATGGCAGCCCCCACCCCTCGTTTTAACTGTCATACAGTACACAACAGTAGCTATTATCTGGGAACTGAGGGATTCTTTTGACATTATTTTTGGACCTAGTCCTAATCAGTTTTAAAGTATGACACAGATGCATTCTTCTAATGTTTAATGTCTAAAGTTATCGATGCTGCTGGATGAGGAAGGAAACAATCTGTGTGAAATGCCTGAGTGGGTCTTGGCAAGGTCTTGCAGCCTAGAGAGATAACCGTGACCTCAGAATCTGCAACAGGTACAGCTGCCAGGCGCCCTCAGGCTTCATCATGGGTTCCATCTTCATTGGCGTCACCGATGTCCCTGCACCGGAGGGCAGGTAGGAGTGCTGACCCCACTCCTCCACCTGATGGCCCTCATTTGTTGGGCTCATACTATGTACAAGCATTCCCATGATGCCATCCCGTTCCTCATGCCTGATTCCTACACCGACTTGGCAAGGTAGGCTTTATCTGCTTCATTTACCAAAAGGGGAAATCTAGAATGATCTTGGCCATATCAGTGACTTTAGTCTTCAGCTCTGCCTATGCAGCTACCTGGGGGAGGAGCCCTTGCTGAATTGTGTTGAATGGGTTTATTCTTCACAGGACCCCAGCTTGTCACCCACGCAGACCCTGTTCCTGTCAGGGTGTAAGCAGGTCAGGAAGTTGTGAGCAAATGAGATCAAAGGATCCCCTGGTGGGATCCTCACCCCAGGATCTACTTGGTCACCTGCCACATAGCCACCCCCTGCTGGGTGCTGCAGGGGACAGAAGGGAATCCTTATAAGGAGGCCTCTTCAGGAGATGAGTCATAAAAAATCATTCCATCAACCAAGCAGTGTTTACTGAGCATTTGTTCAACTACGTGCTGGATAAGTCCTGTTCTAGGCCTGGGGCCAAGGCTGTGAACAAAACAAACAAAAATTCCTGTCCTTATGGTGCTTACAGTCTAATGGGGCAGACAGAAAAGTAACCAGAATATATAGCATGTTAGAGAGCAAGAGGGAAAAGAGCCTTGTAATGAGGGGAAGGAGCATAGGAATTGAGGAAGGGTTTTGCACTTTTAAATAGGGTGGCCTGGGAAGGCCTCCAGGAAGAGGTGACAACTGAGCACACGTCAGAAGGGAGCGAGGGCACAAGCTAGGGGAAGAGACTGCAGTCCCAGGGAACAGCAAGCACAAAGAACCTGGGGCAAGAGGAAGCAGAGGAGAGGTTAGTAGGAACTGAGTCCAGACAGGAAGGGGGGAGGGGTGAGGCCAGAGCAGGCAGGACCTTAGAGAACGCTGGAAGAACGGTGCCTCCCCAGGACACCAGTGCGAGGCTAATGAAAGGTTTTGAGTGGAAAACACAAATGATTCTAATGTTTAATCAGCTCACCTGCCACTGTGTTGAGAACAGTCTACATAGCTCAGGTGAGCAAGGACTGATGCCAAAAGACCAGTAAGAGTCCCTAGAAGTTCCCAGCTTTCCAGTCCTCACTTGCCTCCTCCCCTCCATCTAATGCATTTCAAAGGTTTAATGATTCTACCTACATGTCCCTCTTGTCCCTCTGCTAACTTCTCCCTGAACCTCATTGTTGTTCAGTGGAAGCATCGCCAAGCAGCTTGTTGGGGGTGGAGGGTGGAGTGTCTGCATGCCCTTCGCCTCTCACCACTCAAACCCTCCCCCACATCACTGCCAGCGTAATTGCTTTAAAATGAAGGTAGGATATTGTCCCTTCTCTAGACAGCTTTGATGTGCCAGATGCTGGGGGGATTGAAACATGATCCTTGCCCTGGAGGAACCCACAGTCTAGTGAGAGACACACTGAAGCCATGACCTGCCGCGCCAGGTGACGTGGCCACCAGAGAGGAGGGCCTCAGCCTCGGCCAATCCCTAGAGGAGTGCAGGGTGAGTCCTTTAGCAAGGTCAAGGAGGGAGAAGACAGAAGGGACTTACAGTACACCCAGGCCTTAACAGATGAGAAACCATTCTTCAGTAGAAAAGAAAAAAACAACATTGGAGGCAAGGAGAACAACCTGGGTCCCTTCATTTCAGTCCAGGGAGATACACAGACCCGCCACATCATGGAGGCTCCCTCTCTCAGGAGTGGACTCACATTAGCCAGACTCCCAATGACTGGTGTAAATGTTTTCATTTGAATTTTTAGGAAACAGACTCTTTTTTATTTTTCTTTCTTTCTTTCTTTAAATTAAAAAAAAGAAGATTTTGTTTATTTATTTGACAGAGAGAGACACAGCGAGAGAGGAAGCACAAGCAGGGGGAGTGGGAGAGAAAGAGAGAGAAGCAGGCTTCCCATTGAGCAGGGAGCCCGATGTGGGGCTCAATTCCAGGACCCTGGAATCATGACCTGAGCCAAAGGCAGATGCTAATGACTGAGCCATTCAGGCGCCCCTAGAAACAGACTATTTTTTAAAGCACTTTTAGATTCACAGCAAAACGGAGTAGAAAGTACAGAGATTTCCCTTGTATCCCCTGCCTCCTCATACATCCTGCCTCCCCTATATCAGAAGCCTGCACCAGAGTGATAACCTTGTTACAATCTCTGAACCTATATTGACACATGATAGTCACCCAAAGTCCAAAGTTTACCTCAGGGTTCACTCTTTGTGTTGGATGTTCTATGGATTTTGACAAATGTATAATGGCATGTATCCACCATTATAGTATCACACAGAATAGTTTCACTGCCTTAAAATCCTCTGTTCTCCACCTATTCACCCCTCCCTCCCCACCACTCCCAGCAACCACTGCTCATTTTAATGTGTCCATAGTCTTGCTTTTCCAGAATGTCCTAGAGCTGACACTATCATACCTCCTTTTTCAGGTTGGTTTTTCCACTTAGTAATATGCACCTAAGGTTTCTCCCTGTCTTTTCATGGTTTGATATTTCATTTCTTTTCAGTGCCAGATAATATTCCATTTTCCAGATGTACCACAATTTTTTTATTCATTGACCTACTGATGGGTATCTTGGTTGGCTCCAAGTTTGGGCAATTATGAATAAAACTGCTATAAAAATCCTTGTGTGAGATTTTGTGTGGATATAAGTTTCCAACTCATTTGTGATCATCTTTGAAATCCCCTCTTTTTCCTCTTTGACACTGCCCACTCCTGGTTCTCTTAAGGGTCAGACTGTCCTTTCATCTCTGAGAGACTGTGAGCTCTCATTAAATTATGAGTGGTGATTCCATACCATTCTTTTTTCATTTGAAAAATATAAAGAGCTTACTTCATACAGGGCAACACGCAGAGCTTCTCTCCCTGAGGTCTCTATGTAACTACAGAGGCTGTTTTGCGGGCTGCCAAGAGCTGAGGAGAGAAATAAAAATTAGAAGGTCGTCCTGTCCTTGGAGAGGCCTTCCCAGATCGCTGTCTCTAAAAAGAGTCTCTCCTCACAAACACAAGGCACTCTCATTTATCCCCTTGTTGGTTTCCTTCATAACACATCAGCATTTGTCACTGCTTTCTCTATTTACTTTGTTTTTGTCCTTCTCCCAGATTAGGATAACATATTCAGTGAGGAGAGAGACAGAATATCACCTACCACTGTATCTCCACGGCCCAGGACACATTATGTGGCATATCCTAGATTCTTGGTAAATCTTTATTGATGTAAGTTTTTCAAGTGAATGAATGAAAGAGCAAGGAATTTCTAAGATGCAGTCCTCTCTCTTATTATAGGTAACGGGGCCTCTTCCAAGGTCTGGGACTTTGTCTGCACATCATTCTCATTGCGGAAAATAGGTCCACAGCACCGTCCATCTAACACATGCCAGAATATCTTCTTTCTCCTGGTCCTCTTCACCCAGCAATGCTAGCTTGGTTTTATGGGTGCTTAGTCCACACCATACAATTAATCGCAGTGGTTCTAATCATTCAGTGTCTTTTTTTTACTCATGACATGTTTTCAAATTCCTGAAAATCTAGGAATCCAAGCAGTAGACCTTCTTAGGATCTCTCGGCATGACAAGACCACAGCTTTGAGTCATTTATTTACTTATTTATTTAAGATTTTAAAATTTATTTATTTATTTAAGATTTTCTTTTTAAGAACTCTCTATACCCAACATGGGGCTTGAACCTACCACCCCAAGATCGAGAGTCACATGCTCTATGAACCAAGCCAGCCAAGCACTCCTCAAATTCCTGAAAAATTAGTTGTGCCCTTGAAGAGATTAAAAGATTCAAGGATGGACTAAAGACATGAATAGTGATGACAAAGGATGTCTCCCAGTAATATGACATTATCTACAGTTCTCACAGAGGTCCACCTCCCCGACCATACATTTACCCATATGCTAGTATTGGATACGACTTCTTTAGTATTTAACACATTTCTAGCAACTTGTACAAAGGTCTATACCAAGTTGCGATATTTGTTGACTAACATTGTTGTAGGAATTGTCTGCCACATTGTACCAAAAGTACATTTTACACATTATTCTGAACTCATCCATCTGTATGGGGGCTGCATCCCATCACGTGCTCATCCATGCTCTGGTCTATTGTCTGTCCATCTTCTGATCCTTGGCTTGAACCAAATGCGAGAGAGCCATCACTGAAGCATATGGGGGTTCTGTTTCCTCTATTAGATACATATCTAAGGAGCGAAGGAACTCTGCAGATGTGTACAGTGGTTTCATGTCTTCTCCTGAGGGTATTTCTGTCAGGTAGAACTGGGCATTTCTCTCTAGCTGTGTAAGCAGGAAAGGATAGAAATGGGGAACTGAGAATAAGCCGAATGGGCCAGGACCAAAGTAAGAACTGTGCCAAGATCAGGCATGACTGATGGGCACTGGTGGCCACACACAGTAATCAGAGTGAAAGAAGATTAAAGGCCACCATCAGCCAAGTGTCCAGGAGAGCTCCCAGAGCAGACTCCGCCCACCCACTGTCTCCTAGGAAACCCATCCTCCATGGCCCTCTAATTTTAATGAGGTGGTACCAAGACATAAGGAAAGAAATAGTCAATGGTGGCCTGATAGTCTATGGTCAAGACACAGTGGTCATGAGGGCAGGCGAGGAAGTGCCTGGGCAGGGGTTTAAAGTAGGGAAGGACTAGGGACAAAAAGGGTGACGGGGTTGTCGTGTGTTATGGGTTAGACTACGCACCACATCACTGAGTTCAGTCTGTGGCTGGATACTCCCTGACAGGAAGGGTTGCACTGGGATTTATCGAGTGGGAATAAAGTGACAATCTTTCCAGATACATGGCTCCTACCTTTCAGGAGGTGGTCTTGACAGCTAGCTTCCTACTAGGCTCCAGATGATCAACTGGAGAGTCAGAGCCTGGCAATAGGCCCCATCTATTGGGTCTGATATTCTGGACCCATCCCACTCACCTCTGTTTTGCTATTCAAATGTGTTAATATCTTAGTCGTGGTTTACACAAGTTCCAGCCTCTCTTACCTCTTCTCACTTCTTGCTTACATCTTGTAAAGTTATCAACTTAAAAAAAAAAAAAAGTGAGTTAAGGGAATCTGTGTAATTTGTAGACAAACTAGGAAATTTAGGCCAAAACTGCCACATTGTGACCAAGTCTTTCTATTTCTTTTTCGAAAAAGTTTTACTACTATACATGTACTATAATATGTGTAAACTCTGATTTAAGATCTTTTTCGGGGGGGGGATTTAAATGACAATAATAGCAAAAAATGAGATCTCATCACTTCCTGTGGATTTCAACATGACATGAAAGTACCATCCCTCATACCATTAATTATCAAGAATTAACCAAAGGAGAATAAGAGTAGTTACAGATACAAATATAGACACATATGCATACATCTCTGGTTTAATACTGAGAAAAGATCATTAGAAATATAAAGATTTATTGTCACTGGACATTCCTGAATTATCTTACCATAGGAAAAAATTGCAAAATTTCATAGATGGAAATCCATAAATGCTGAAGAAGCCAAAATAAAAAAATATCTTACTTATTCAAAGTTGAAATGTAAGTTATTTTTAATAATACACAGACAGGCAGATGGATTAGAATAGAAATCAGAAATGAGGGACTTACATAGCTATTTACATTATTTGTTTCAACGAAAAGAAGGAAAAGAGCTCACTCATTCATTGCTAACTAGGTAGTATAGACAAACTAGGGAATTTAGGCCAAAATTGTCACATTGTGACCAAGTCTGTCTAAATTCTTGGTCTTCACCAAGCCAAAGTTACTATTCTCCCTCTTATGTTACACTAGGCATAGGAAAAATGGATTCAATTTCAAAATCAGGTCACTACGTCAACAGTTTTGAAATCAATTTTTATAATTTAATGGCTGATTTCCTCACAGTTCCCCCAAACACCAGCTCTTGACCTATTTATTTCTTTCATTTAGACATAATAAAATAATATAAAGAGTGTTGAACCTATTCTACACTTTTAAGTGAGTTAAATGATGTTTCTTTTTAAAAAAATCTTTAATATTTCATGCAGTCATCGTAGGTTCAGAGACATAGCTGTATTTGCACACCATTCATCTATTGTTTATATAAAAGCATAGACATTTAGAGTTAAAGGGATTCTAGGGCACTTGGGTGGTTAGTTGGTTAATCATCTGCCTTAGGCTCAGATCATGATCCCAGTATCCTGGGATTGAGTCCCATAATGGACTCCTTGCTCAGCAGGGACCCTGCTTCTCCCTCTCCTCTGCTGCTCCCCCTGTTTATGCTCTCTCACTCTCAAATAAATAAAGAAAATCTTTTAAAAAAAGGATCCTAGAAATAAATTAGTCTGTATCAATCAGGGGTTTGGGGGTGGTACAAATGACACACAACAAACTTGAACCAGGTTAAGCAAAAGGAAGAAGTAATTGGAATCAGTCTGAGTGTCTCATTTAAATGTGGGCAAGGCAGGGGTACACACAGGTCCCAGAGATACCTGGTCCAAATGCCACCAGAATGATCTCTGATCTCTGCTTTTCACTCATGTTTTAGTTTCTTTCTTTCTTTTCTTTTCTTTTTTTTTTAAAGATTTTATTTATTTATTTGACAGAGAGAAATCACAAGTAGATGGAGAGGCAGGCAGAGAGAGAGAGAGAGGAGGAAGCAGACTCCCTGCTGAGCAGAGAGCCCGATGCGGGACTCGATCCCAGGACCCTGAGATCATGACCTGAGCCGAAGGCAGTGGCTTAACCCACTGAGCCACCCAGGCACCCGCATGTTTTAGTTTCTTAGACTTCATGTGGTAGAAAGAGAACTGCCAAGTGGTCCTGAGTCCCACTCTGCACACTCTACCCAGGAGTGCTGACTCTTTTATCTCAGTTCCAGTGCAACAACAAAAACAAAAATCTCAAGGAAGCACTCTAATTGGCCCAGCTCGGGTCAGGTGCCCTCTTCTGGACCAATCAACTATGACCAGGGAGGTCATGTAAGAAAATGGAGGGAGGTCACAGCAGTTGGGGTGTGGGAAAGAAACAGTTCCCAGAAGAAGTGAGGAAGAGGATGGGCAGACTGTCCCCCTTCAAAAAAAGTACGCTGACTCATTTTACAGATGTGGAAATTTAGGCTCAGAGAAATTCAGTGACTTACTCAAGGTTACAACTTGTACTTAAACTCAAGTCATCTGGCACCTAGTCAAATGCTTGGCTCACTCCCCCACACTGCCACTCATTTTGTGAAATCCTTATTTCAAGCTCTTTCAGCAGGGGCTGTATCTGGTGGGATGGAGGGGAGTGGGATTAAGAGTCTTATGCTATGCTGAAACTTCTATTCAGTTTTTTGCTGGAGGTCTAACTTCAACAGTCTTTCTTTTGTCTGGTTTTGCTTTATTTTCTTACTGGGGGAATGTGCAGCTGAAGCAGGAATCCCCCTGTTGTCTTCTGCCCTTGTCAGTTCCAGAAGCCTCACCCTGTGTCAAGTTGGATGGTTATCATGTAACAGTTTACACTGAGAGAAGACTTACAATGTACCAGGGACTGTTCTAAGTGCTTTGTGTACATTCTCTCATTTAACCCTCCTAAGGCTCTAGGAAAGAGTGGCTAGCAGCATTATTATACCCATTTGGCAGATAAAAAAAAAGCGAGGCACAGAAGGTTAATTGGATTCTCTAAAGTCAGAGTTGGGTAGGGAGGGAGGCAGGATTTGAACCCAGCCGTCTGGCTCCAAAGCCCTTGCTCTTAAACACTGCAATTTACTCCCTCCCTAGATAAACACCTCCAGCCTAGGGCTGCAGGCACCAAGCCCTGTTAGTGTCTGGAACTCTTTGGATGCCAGCTGATCTAGAGTTGGATCATTCCTGGAGCCACTGCCAGCCCATCTCTTCTCAAGGCCTCTCCCACTGTAAGCCTGCTTCACCAGACCCTTGTCTTTTACCACTGCTGCCTGAGCTGTTGTGACTTGCCCAGGGCCCACTTCATCCCAGCTCACAGAGGCTGTTACTAGGGCTGTTCCTGGTAATGGGTCTGCCCTCCTACTGCTGTGAAGAACCAGCTCTCCCTGCCCACAGTGGATGGAAGTTTGCTCCCCAACCCTGATGGCATGGGTTAGGGGGGAGTACTTTTCTCCTCTCAAGGAAGTCTTGCTCTTTTAGGTTGACAGGTTTTCCTTAGGAAAACCAGAATCGAGGTCCAAAGGGGCAAAGGTGATTGTCATAGTGACCCTGGACAGACTTATGCACACCCCCATAAACACAGGCCTGGCCCCTAGTGACAGACAGGGAGGAATGCTGCAACTGTCCCCTACCTCAGGATGAGTTCCCATGTCCTCATAGTGGGGACAGCCTTTGTCTCCTCCCCTGGTTGAGAGGGGACTAGAGTTTAGGGTTTGGGGCTAGACTGGGCATTGAGTCCTAGTCAACCATTCACCAGTCTTATGACATTGGGCAGATAAACTTGTAGCCACTACTTGGTTGTTTTCTTTTCTTTTCTTTTTTTTTTTTTTTTTTTAAAGATTTTATTTATTTGTCAGAGAGAGCGAGCGAGAGCGAGCACAGGCAGACAGAGTGGAAGGCAGAGTCAGAGGGAGAAGCAGGCTCCCTGCAGAGCAAGGAGCCCGAGGTGGGACTCGATCCCAGGACGCTGGGATCATGACCTGAGCCGAAGGCAGCTGCTTAACCAACTGAGCCACCCAGGCGTCCCGGTTGTTTTCTTAAGTCTAAAGTGAGGGTAGTAATATCTACCTCACAATATTATTGTGAAAATTAAATGACATGCAATGTTGAAACTCACAGGCGAGTGCCTAGTATAAAATAAATTTCAATAAATGATGACATTATCGTTTTTTGGTCCTAAAAAAAAAAGATTTTATTTATTTGACAGAGAGGGTGCACAAGCTGGGAGTGGCAGGCAGAGGGAGAGGGAGAAGCAGGCTCCCTGCAGAAACATGGGGCTCCATCTCAGGCTCCTGAGATCATGACCTTAGCTGAAGGCAGATGCTCAACCGACTGAGCCACCCAGCACCCCAACTTTTTTAAAAAAGATTTTATTTATTTATTTATTTGACAGACAGAGATCACAAGTAGGCAGAGAGGCAGGCAGAGAGAGAGAAAGAGGGGGAAGCAGTCTCCCCGCCAAGCAGAGACCCAGATGCGGGGTTCGATTTCAGGACCCTGAGATCATGACCTGAGCCGAAGGCAGAGGCTTTAACCCACTAAGCTACCCAGGACCCTCATCCCCTAACATTTTTGAGTCCTAACCCTGGTGGCTAGGCCTGACCTCTGGGCCCCCAAATCCTTACATTTTTTGAAGGGCTTGAGGGTGGCTTATGTGAATAGGATGGCTCATGACCCATAGTTTGCTCTTTATCTACCTTTAGTTTAGGTCCTGGCTGGAGAAACATTGGGTTTGGTAACTCAGAAAGGCAGGCAGAAGTGGCAGGACCAAGGAAAGTCTCCCTCACCCACAGCTGGTGCTGATAAAGAGCAATTTGTCAGTTACCTTCCACCTGCAGAGAAATGTGATTTGTGCTAGGTTCAGGCCCTGCCCAACCTGAGGGCCAACCTGGCAAACCAGCCACTTCCTGGAAATGCATTATTGCACAACCCCTACTCCTACCTCACCTCCCACCACTCAAAATCCATTCTCAACTCCTAATATTTTAGCCACAAAAGTTACACCTTTTTTGTTAAAACTTCAACCATTCTTTTGCCTGGGTCTTTTTTTCAGGTCCCAACTGTAGGTGCTATTTCTGATTTGCATTGTTGATAAATGCTTGTATTTCATATTCCACACTAGGCTCAGAGAAAGGACCCAAGTGGTTAGACATTTCACAGGTAGGAAAAGTGCAAAAAGATGACCACAGAGATGGCTCTATATGGGTGAATGAAAGATGCTAGGGTACTGACTTCCAAATACTATATGATCAAAATTTTGCTTTATAATAAGTGTTTTTGGGGGCGCCTGGGTGGCTCAGTTACTTAAGCCTGGGATTCTTGATTTCTGCTCAGGTCGTGATCTCAGGGTCCTGGAATAGAGCCTGGAACTGGGCTCCTTGCTCAGTGGGGAGTCTGCTTGGGATTCTCTTTCCCCCTTTCCCTCTGCCTATCTCCCCCCACCCCCACTGCTGTCGCTGTCTCTCTCTCTAAAACAAAAACAAAACTTTATATTAAGTGTGTATGTGTGTGTGGGGGTGGAGTGTAAAATCCACACTCAGAGACAAATCGAAAATACCTTTTTCCTGCATCCCTTTTTATTATAAGCAAGCAGCCCAGCACCCAAGACATTCCATTTTGTGATTTCTTCAGCTAAGATGGCTTGACCTATATATAAGTATAAAAATCCCAGCTAGCCCAGACTTTCTGAAAGTGGAACTGTAGAACACACTTCCCTAAGGGAAAATGCCATGAAACCTTCCTGGTTTTTTCCAGGAACTCTTGAGTCCTTACGGGGACAGAACTTCCAAGGCAATGGAAAGAAAAGAAAAATACATGCAAGTGTATTACCTGTGAAAGAAAAACAAAAGAATAGGAGGGAGCAAATTACAAGCGCTGGAAATAGAATCAACACAGGAAAGGCAGGGGAACCCAACTGAGTCGCCAACCAGAAGGGAGAAAGAACCTTAGGACATAGGGACACACACACACACACACACACACATAAAAGGAAAAGTGTAAAGGGACCAGTTTCTTTGTGTGCGTAGAGGAGCGGGAGCAATGGAGAGAAGGAGAGGCAGACAGAGACGGAGACAGAGAGACAGAGAGCGCGCGATTGCGATCTCGAGATCTAGACCGGGTCAAGCTGGAAGAACAGGCAGAGTAAGGCGCGAGACGGGGTGGGGAATCCCAGAATAATCTGTTTACAAAAAGACAGGCCTATGGAAATTCCACAAGTGATTTGAGAGATTCAAATCCGAAATAGAAAAGGACCCAAACACACACGCTCTCTGGGTGTGTTTTCACAAACTGCTGATGTTCCATCTAGACTAGAGGAAATTCTCGGCGGCCTTGAACAGACACTTAAGATTCTAGATTTCAACAGACCTAAATCGTCGTCCACGTGGCCTCCCGCGCCCAGGCGGGGGCCAGCCAGCGGCTGCGGTTCCGCCGGGCCGGGACCCCCACCCGAGCGCGCGCGGCGCGGGGACTGCCCCCTCGGAACTCCCCTCGCCCTGGCCCTTCGCCCGGGAGTCTCCGCTTCCGAGGCGCGCTGGGGTTATTGTTCTGCCTTGGCCGGCCCCGAAGAGGGGTGGGCCCGGGTGGGAGCCGGTGGGATGGGATGGGGGAAGCGGCGGGAAGAGAACGGCGGCGGCGCGCGGCTGGCACCCGACCTGGGGCACCTCTCCGCGGAGGACCGTGCGCCCGGGAGTGGCTCTTCCGAAACCTCAGGCTGCGCGACTGCGGAGGCCGCCGGGCGCCTCCCCTAGCCCATTCCCCTGCCCTTCCCGGAGGTCTCCAGCTCCCCGGAGGCAGCGGGCGCTGGCCGGGAGCAGGAAGCCGGGGCGGGCGTCCCGGTGCTGCGCGGAGGCTCCCGCGGCCGCCCGGGCGCTCTCAGCTCGGGGGAGGGACGCTATGACGCACCCTCCCGGTATTAGAACACTTCACCTTCTATTTATAGACACTCCTCCGACCGCAGACCCAGCTCGCCCTCTCTCTCCTTCCCTCTCTCGTGAAGGAGGGAACGAAAAACCCTACCTAGAATGGAAGATCTTCAGGCACAGTGATAAGGAAGAATTCTGTTCTGTGCATTCCTTTATTACTGCAGTTCTAATTGCAGGTCTCGTGAACTCTCTGTGGCACAGGGAATTCCCAATTTTCTGAAGCTTTAAAACCTATACGACTTTATTTTACATGTCTCTAAACATGTCAAATAAAGTTGTCTCTTGTGGGTTCATGAAATATGCGCCGAAAATTTGCTCAAACGGGTTAAGATGAATTCAGGGAAAAGATGTTTCTTGCTGCCTTTCTGTATTTAATAAATGCCAGCACTTTTAGCCGTCGAATGTATTTGGGATAGGAAGCATACAGAGAGAAAGTATTGCACATTTCAAACAAAAGCAAAGTTTGTATTAGGGTTTTTTGTTTTTTTTGAAATCGTGGCTTTCGGATACTGACTTTTTATGCTTTTAGATGTACTCTATCTATATAATTATACGTGATTAAAAATAATTCTTACCTAGTCACATTAACATTTGCAGTAATTAAAACGGAATTTTTAAAAAACTGTAATTTATTTCTCATAATTTGGTTGTTTGTGCGGCAGTCAACTGAAGAGGAAGCCTGATGATTATCTTTCATCTCGGTTTCTATTCAGTTTCACTTTCTAAACTCCTGAATCAACCAACGAAATACTGCCTTTTAGGTTTATTGAGGAAAGACTTAGGTACATATAGGCCCTTTTAAAGGCAATTTTTTTAAAGAGCAACTTTAGGTTTACAGCAAAATTGAGAGGGATATACAGAGATTTTTCTGTATGCCCCCCCAACCTCTAGTAAGTACAGCCTCCCCCATGATCAGTGTCATTCTCCAGAATGATACATTTGTTTCTAAGAATGAGTCTACCCTGACACATCATAGTCACTGAAAGTCCCTAGTTTACCTTCAGGTTCTCTCCTGGTGGTGTACATCCTATGGGTTTAAACAAATGTATAGTGACATATATTCATTGTTATGGTATCATACAAAGTATTTTCACCACCCCCCCAAATTTTCAGAACTCTGTGGAGGCCTCTTTTTAAAAGTATAGCTAAACCACAGATGGGTTACCGTGCAGGTAATTCTGAGACAGCAAACTGCAAACCAAACCATAGTCAATATGCCATTCTTGCTAACACCTACTCTATAAAGTGAGGAATGTCTGGATAACTATTCTATAACATGATTTTGCTGTGGACAGTACTGTATCCTAATACTGCATAAGTATTTAATGAAGTTAAACAATGACCTTGATAGCAACTGTTACAGAACGTTGCAAAATGCCCCTTGTGAAAGATAATTTGTCAGTAGCCATCAGGTTTTAAAATGCTCATGTCCTTGGACAATTCCACTTCTGTGAGTTAATGCTGTAGAGGCAGCACATACATGTGAAGGGTTGATTGTTGCAGTATTTGTACTTACAACAGATTAGAAACCTAGAAATGTCCTGCAATAATGGTACATGTATGTGATGAACTATTACAGAGCCTTGAAGAAGATTAAAGCAATCCCTCTTTGTACCAAGAGGAAAGTCTCGCCAAGATGTGGTTAAGTGAAGAAAGAAAGATGCAGAAACAATATAAAATACTATCATTAATAGTTGAAAAAGATACAAATGCACACGTTGACTTTTATATGTAACAAAGGCATGTGTGTGTTTGTGTGTGTGTGTGTGTGTAAATATTTATGAAACTGGTAACAATGTTTGCCTCTCCAGAGGGAACAAGGAGGTTAAAATCGGAGAGAAACATTTTCTATTATCTATTCTTTTGGATCTTTGAATTTTGTTCCCTGAGTTTGCATCATCTATTACATTTTTTAACTAAAAATAGCTTTGAATTTCTTTATAAATTTACTTTCTAGCAGTTCTATATTTGGGATTATTGTCATTTTAGAGAGGTTTACTGTGTTGAAGCAAAACCAAAAAATGCTAAGCTAAGCTTTTATCCCGAGGACTCTTTTAACGTAGACTTAACCTGATCTATGAATCATCATAGACATGCTTTGCCCAGAGATTGCTAGAACTCTCTTACTGGCATTTTTATTTTTATTTTTATTTATTTTTTTTTTTTAAAGATTTTATTTATTTATTTGACAGAGAGAAATCACAAGTAGATGGAGAGGCAGGCAGAGAGAGAGAGAGAGGGAAACAGGCTCCCTGCTGAGCAGAGAGCCCGATGTGGGACTCGATCCCAGGACCCTGAGATCATGACCTGAGCCGAAGGCAGCGGCTTAACCCACTGAGCCACCCAGGCGCCCTCTTACTGGCATTTTTAAAGAAAGCTCTCTGTTGTTGATTTTTTCCCTCTATTCTTGGGGCATGTTATGAATGGGGCAGTAGTAGAGTTAAAGGTCTATTTACCATCTATTATATAATATTTATTTATTTATTTATTTATTATTTTTTAAAAGATTTTATTTATTTGACAGAGAGAGATCACAAGTAGGCAGAGGGGCAAGCAGAGAGAGAGAGAGAGGAAGAAGCAGGCTCCCTGCCGAGCAGAGAGCCGGAAGCGGGACTGGATATCAGAAACCTGAGATCATGACCTGAGCTGAAGGCAGAGGCTTTAACCCACTGAGCCACCCAGATGCCCCTAAAATAGTTATTTAAAGAGATTTATAGTTCACCCATTTCATTTTGCACCAGGCTATCAATTAAAACAAAGTCTTATTTAACAGAATTCATACTTCTTCCCATGATTTTCTATAAGAAAGATCAATTGGTTAGATTCTGCAATATTCTAATGAGATAATGTGCATAGAGTCTCTGTGCCTTCATTACAAAAGAGAAAACACAGAGGCCTTGGGGGAGAGAAGGAGGAGTTCACTCTGAGGTTATACCAGAGATCAGCCAAATTATTTATATTTTCAGTTTCATTGTAGGTTTTTTTTTTTTTTTTTCTTTCTGGCTTCAGTGAGATGCAATTGACATCTAACATTGAGTGCATTTAGGGTGTATGATGTGTTGATTTGATACACTTATATACTGTAAAGCAATATTACAGGTATTTCTTAAGTTTATGTAAGTTTATGTTGTTACTCTTCAGTATAATGCCAGGAATGGGGTAGGACTGGTGTTGCCAGGGTGGTTTCCTTCAGAGGGCCCAGCACCAATACTCTGTGATGAGGATGATGATGAAGACAAGGAGGAGAAGGAAGGGTGTCTTTGTGCAGACAAAAATATTGCACATTTTTGTGTGTACAGACTAATGTATGCAGAGCATTGTGCCAGAGTCATGCAGTTAAAAAGGGCTCAAATTAGAATTATTATCAGAATGGGGAGGGCTTTACAATATCTCCTGGGTCACAAGTTTCATTTGGGGTCATAGGCTAAGGCTGCCCACAGTCCATATGCCACTTTCTTAAGAACTGCAAAGGCCCCATGCAGTGTTTCCCACCTTCAAGTCCTACCAAAGAAACCACTTCATGCTTTGTGCTATCTCTAGGCATCAGCTGTATTATTATTTCTAGAGGGTTTTTTAAAACATTGAATTCAAGCTAACTCTGGTCTCCACCTTTGTTTTGCTCTAAGCCCTAGTCATGGCTTTTAGGTGATATGTGTGTGTGTGTGTGTGTGTGTGTGTGTGTATTATCTAATATGCAATATTAGATAAAATATATTATGTATATAATATTAGAATAAAAACCATCTGTGGGCCTGCTGAAAGAATCTCAAGCAACATGTCTACTACTCTGTTGGGATGCAGGAAAAGAGAGCTCACCACACAACTGTTTTCTCTTTGGCAGTTTTGTCACAACCTGCAGAAGACCCTGTGAAGCCCTCAGCAGCCAATGCTTCTCCTCCACACCCTCGATTTATTGAGGGGCAGCTGCCCTGGAAGCCTGAGAATGTGATAATCATCTGCTGCTCACAATCACCTGCTGCAAGGCAGACATTTCCCCAGGAGAAAGCTCTTCCAGTCCCCGGCCATGCGTGACTAGACCTGCGTATATCCAAGCGTCTGTGTATCTGTATGCTGGCGGACACTTGCACGGCTGCTGGGTCTGCACTCAGAAATGACGTTTTCAGGTGAATGTACTACCGTCAACTACTTCAGAACAAGATCAAAGTACCTGGGTAGTGAAGAGGTTGGGGAGGGTGGAAATATTTTATGGGGGAAGAGTCCCGCTATGTATAATCTGTCTGGGAAAAGCCACAGGATGCAGAAGAGAGAGGTTGCGGCAAATCTTATTTTATGGAATTAGCCCAAGATATAGTAGCCTATATAACACCACAAATATAAAAGAATCTATGAAAAGTGCAGTTTTAGAAAAAATAGTTCATTGGACACTCATGTGTCCTGCTGAAGAAATAGAGTATCACCATCCCCTTAGAAGCCCCTGTGTGTCCATTTCTGAACATGCTCATCAACCTGGCTTCTCTTGGGAACCACCTTTCTGAATTTTGTTTTGCTTTCTAGTTGTAGTGGTTCTGTACATATTCCTGAATAACGTAGTGTTTAGATTTATCCACCTTGGAACTATAAATAGATGGACTCTTTGATGACTTTCTTTCTTCACTCAGCATTTGTTTCGTGAGCCTCACCCAGCCTCTTGCTCTCTCTCCTTACTGCAGACCTTCAACCCAGATGCACTCTGGGATTCTGACATTTATCTCCTGTCCAAGCTCTCGGTTAACAGAGTCTTCACTCTAGAATTTGCTGGGCAAACCACCACCAAATATTCACCCCCCAAATGTTAAGTTACAGGGGAGCCTGTGTGACTCAGTCAGTTGAGCGTCTGACTCTTGGTTTCTGCTCAGGTCGTGGTCTCATGGGTCCAGGGATCGAGACCCGCCTCAGGCTCCACGTTCATTGGGGAGTCTGCTTAGGATTCTCTCTCTTTCCCTCTTTCTCTGCCCCTCTCCGTGTCCCCCACCAAATAAATAAATAAATCTTTCAAAAATGTTTTTGAAAATGCGAAGTTACATGTAAAACTGTTTTCTAGCAGCATATTCAGTGAGAAATGTTTGTTACATTGACAAATTTTGCACAAACATATACTATCAATCACATTTGGACCAAAATGTTAACGGTGGTTCTTTCTGGACAGTAGGATTATCGATAGTTTAATTCCCTTCTTGGTGATTTTTTGTATTTTTCACATTTTCAATGAATAATACGAAATCTTGAAAGTGAGGTTCAGGTCTTTTAGTTACCCACCTCCCAGTAGTTTCTGGGGTGGGACTGGTGAAAAGCGAGGAGTGTGGGGTCCGGGAGCAGAACACAGAGCCCCCTTTCTCAAAGACATACTCATGTTTGCAGCCTCTGTTGTCTCTCTCACACCCTTCCCTGCCACCCACCCCTCCACACCGGCCAGCATCATTCTCTCAGCTGACAGGACAGCCGGCCCTTCATCTGTCCTTCCAGATGGGGCCAGTATCACAAATGTGTCATCAGTGTAGCCACAATGGGGCCCCACACTCAGAGGGCTCTCTGCTGCTCTGCTGTGTCAAACCACCCTGATTTTATTTTTGAACGTAGGTTTTGCATGTGAAGTGCCATGGGACAAGGGGGCATGAGCAGAGGGGACGTGGATGTCTGTTGTTCCCCCCTACCTGCCCCTGTGTCCTGCCATGAGCACAGAACTCCGGTTGTCCCACAGGCTCAGGAGTTCAGCAAGATGCAAGTGTTTCACCTTTGATTAAGTGGGGGAACTGACAGCCCTGGGAGGTCAGGCTTTCTATTCAAACCAGAACTTGTTTTGAAGGCAGAAGAAAGGGCAATGGCGTTCTAAAAACATGAACAGGCAAAGAACCTTATCATATCCTTTCTTACTTTTGATACTGTCTCTATTAAGCAACCATGCAGGCTGAAAAGGAAGACAGAGAAGGAAAGAGAAATATAGGGTGCCCATGGTTCTGTTTCCTTTCAGTCTTCCCTTTACACAGCTATAAGTTGAAGCAGAGTGCTGGTAGAATGTGCACATATTTACAAGAGAAATAAAAATGGTTGATGTAGTTTTGTGAGGTGTGTCCGCTGTTCTGGTAAGAATGAAGTACATATGCAACATACAAACTGGATAATTTCAGTGATTCTGCTTGTAAGTTAAATGCTCTTATGTTTGCATTTGACATTGGTATTTCACAATAGAAAACTGAACAGTAAAATTCAGCTAATAATTTAATTTTTAAAAATTTCACTTACTTAGAATACCATTAAATATATATATATTTAAAAACAGTGACAAGTTGGGGCGCCTGGGTGGCTCAGTGGGTTAGGCCACTGCCTTCAGCTCGGGTCATGATCTCAGGGTCCTGGGATCGAGTCCCGCATCGGGCTCTCTGCTCGGCAGGGAGCCTGCTTCCCTCTCTCTCTCTCTCTGCCTGCCTCTCCATCTACTTGTGATTTCTCTGTCAAATAAATAAATAAAATCTTTAAAAAAAAAAAAAAAACAGTGACAAGTTGAGAGAGAGAGAGAGACTGTGGAAGAAAGAGAAAACCTTTTTGTTTTAGTATCTTTAATAATACTTTTTCCTGGGCTCCATAGTTGTATTTCCAAGTCTGTGGTTGATGTTGCCTGGTAGCTTATGAGAACTCAGGTGTTTTCTCCAAAAGTATCGTCTCTGAGGTGTGTCCTTAAATCCCGTTTGGAGACCTGGAAGCCAAGAGTTCACTCTTCTTTCTTTCTGAATCTCTGTTGGGGCAATATCCATGTGAGGGCAGGGACTGGGGTACAGGAAATGCAGGGAAATCACACCGGTCAATATTGCAAAATAGTACCCCTCTCTATTAAAAAACGAAAACAGAACGACACCTAGAAACTATAAATTTTTTGAAAGCAAGAACTTTCTTTCTCTCCCCTGAGCTTCCATAATGATTTCCTGTAATAGGGACTTAATAACTGTTTGTCTTTTTCCACAGTGTTTGCTCAATTAAATTTAAAACACTCTTTTCATCAAGCTATGCCAGTTCTCAAACACCTTCAAAGGCTCCCTATTGCCTTATCCTATAAACTGACACTCTTAACAAGGCATTTAAGGTTCGATAATCTGGGCTCCATCTGCTTTTCTAAATACATCTCCTAAGACTCCCTACAACTCAGTAAGTAATTGTTGAACAAATATGGAATGATTGGATTACACAGCTTCTAGGAGTTACAAAATCTACAGATGGGTAAATCATTAGACCTTTTAGGGTTAGGTTTATGTAATAGAAGTCAGCTAACATGGATGTCCCAGTACTGAGGGTTGCAGCCCCCACATGGTAAACATAAGACATGTGATCCTGAGAAGGGTCATCTCCATGGGATCACACTATGGCTTCTGCAGAAGCCAGAGATCCAAAGCTAGGCAGAGAGAAGCCCGCAGCTGCTGCTTTGCACACCTGGAAGGAGTATGGTCCGCTTGGGCCTCACAGTACTGCTCTGCGGAGCTCCCTACGTGGGCTCAGGCAAGCTCCTGCACATGGGATTTTGAGGGCCATGAAATCATGGCCATTACTAAGGTTCAGAATTTCATATGCTAGTAATGAGCCATTAGGAAAGCTTTGGGCAGAGACAGGCTTTTAAGGCAGTATAATCAAAGCAGGGGTTATTCTTAGTATACCGTTGTGGGAAACAACAGTGCTTCCAACATGCCTGCTCGAGGAGATTCGTGATCTGACAAGGCCTGGAGAAACTTCGAGAGCAGTCGCATCCATTCCCCTGTGTTTGGGTTAGAAAACTCCAAAATCTTTCAGAAAACTACCCATCTCTCCCCAAACCTTCTGGTAACCCCTTCCCTTGTTTATCCATCCTGATTTCAGGGAGCTATTTCTGATCTCTAACCTGGATCTCTCCAGCTCATTATCTTTTTTCATCTCCTGCCTCCCAATCAACTTTAAAAGGCCTTTGTGTCTACTGCTTATTGACACAAAGCTAATATTACAATCACTGCTATTGTTTCATCCTTATGGTTATTATTAGCACTGCAACGCACTAGGAGGTATATAAAAATACACAAGCAAACACATTTTTAGTTCAGTCTTGAAATAAAGCTTTTTAAAAATCCAGTAATGTTTGGGTGTTTCTCCAAGTGGGCAGATGTGAGTAGCCGAGTGGTGGGCAAGGCTGTATGGTATTCTCTATCTCTGGGGCTCACTCTTTAAGAGCCATTGCTCATTTCCCACTCGGCTTCCGAAGGAAACTTACAACCAGATGGACGTATATTAAATATGTATGGGGAAGCAGGGAGGTGACAGGGATGTCATGGCGGTAAACACAGTGGAAACCCGCAGAAGGAGTCCACCAGGGGAGCAGGGCAGGCGCTGTATGAAAACCGGCCACAGCTTCACGTGTGTGAAGCTTCCTTCTTGGAAGGACGTATTTGAGTCAGAAGTGAGCTGTCACGGCACCGTCCTTATCTTCCCTCAAAGTGCCCCAGCTAAGAGCAGAAAGGAAAAACATCCCCCTGTACGAAAAACATCCAGAGTCCCCGTGGCTTATATGACCTTGTTGTTTCTTACCCTTTTTTTGCTTATAAAACATTTTAAAGATTTATCCATGCTATGAGATATACATTTAGTATGTTACTTCGCATTATTCCATTGCATCTGCTACATTTTACTTACCTCTAGTACAGGTGTTCTTTATTTGTTTGCCTACAATACCCTGCTGCCTCAAGTGAGGACCTGATGAACATCCCCAGTTGTGTCCTCTTAAGGCCCTGCACAAGAATTTCTTTCTTAGCGGTGTATATGCCCAGCAGTGGAACTCCTGGGCCATCAGGGAAACGTCTGCTACATTTCATGACCGACTGTCAGGAAATGGCTGTATTGGGGCTTAACTCCCAACAACAATGTAGAAGGGTTCATGTCCCCTCCCCCTCATCCTAGCCAACACTTGGTGTTATCCAACTTTTACTTTTGTCTGTCTCATGGATGTAAAGAAGTATCCTGTTGTTCTACTATGCATCCATCTGATTATCAACGAGGTTGTGTAAGTGATACATCCACTTGTTATTTTCTCAAGGTTCCCTTCTGTAAATTTACCTGTTTATATCCTTTGGCTATTTTGCTACTGTGCTTCCTGTTTGTTTGGTTTTTTCCCCCCCTCAGTGATTTGCAAGAATTCCTAGTATATTCTAAGATATTAAAAAAGATATTACCTTTTGTTAGTTTTAGCCTTTGGAAATACCCCTAATCTATCAACTCTCTTAAATTGTCTATGATGCTGTTGTTGAACAGAAAACTTTAATTTTGATGCAGTCAAGTTTATCGTTCTTTTGGTTTTATAGTTTATGCTTTAGAGTCTTGTTTAAGAAGTATTTTCCTACATTAAGACTAGACTCTAGGGATGCCTGGGTGGCTTAGGTGGTTAAGCATCTGCCTTCTACTCAGGTCATGATCCTAGCATCCTGGGATTGTGTCCCACATTGGGCTCCTTGCTCAGCAGAGATCCTGCTTCTTCCTCTGCCAGCTGCTCCTCCTACTTGTACTCTGTCTCTCTGTCTGTCTCTCCCTCTCTCTGACAAATAAATAAAACCTTAAAAAAATACTAGACTCTAGATGATATGATACTTTATGTGGAAAACCCAAAAGACCCCACTCCAAATCTGCTAGAACTTGTGTAGGAATTCAGTAAAGTCTCAGGATATAAAATCAATGCACAGAAATCGGTTACATTTCTTTACAACAACAAGACAAAAGAAAGAGAAATGAAGGAGTCAATCCCATTTACAATTGCACCCCAAACCATAAGATACCTAGGAATAAACCTAACCAAAGAGGCAAAGAATCTATACTCGGAAAACTATAAAGTAATCATGAAAAAATTTGAGGAAGACACAAAGAAATGGAAAAATGTTCCATGCTCATGGATTGGAAGAACAAACATTGTGAAAATGTCTAAAGCAATCTACACGTTTAATGCAATGCCTATCAAAATCCCATCCTTTTTTTTTTTTTTTTCAAATAAATGGAACAAAGAATCCTAAAATTTATATGGAACCAGAAAAGACCTTGAATAGCCAGAGGAATATTGAAAAAGAAAGCCAAAGTTGGTGGCATCACAATTCCAGACTTCAAATTCTGTTACAAAGCTGTCATCATCAAGACAGTATGGTACTGGCACAAAAACAGACACATAGATCAATGGAACAGAAAAGAGAGCCCAGAAATAGACCCTCAACTCTATGGTCAACTAGTGTTCGACAAAGCAGGAAATAATGTCCAATGGAAAAAAGACAGTCTCTTCAACAAGTGGTGTTGGGAAAACTGGCTGGCCACATGCAGAAAAATGAAACTGGACCATTTCCTTATACCACACACGAAAATAGACTCAAAATGGATGAAGGACCTCAATGTGAGACAGGAATCCATCAAAATCCTTGAGGAAATCACAGGCAGAAGCCTCTTTGACCTCAGCCGCAGCAACTTCTTCCTAGAAACATCACCAAAGGCAAGGGAAGCAAGGGCAAAAATGAACTACTGGGACTTCATCAAGATCAAAAGATTTTGCACAGCAAAGGAAACAGTTAACAAAACCAAAAAGACAACTGACAGAATGGGAGAAGATATTTGCAAAGGACATATCAGGTAAAGGGCTAGTATCCAAAATCTATAAAGAACTTACCAACTCAACACCCAATTAACAAAGAATCCAATCAAGAAATGGGCAGAGGACATGAACAGACATTTCTGCAAAGAAGACATCCAGATGGCCAACAGACACATGAAAAAGTGCTCCACATCACTTGGCATCAGGGAAATACAAATCAAAACCACAATGAGATATCACTTCACACCAGTCAGAATGGCTAAAATTAACAAGTCAGGAAATGACACATGCTGGCGAGGATGTGGAGAAAGGGGGATCCTCCTACACTGTTGGTGGGAATGCAAGCTGGTAAAGCCACTCTGGAAAACAGCATGGAGGTTCCTCAAAAAGTTGAAAATAGAGCTATCCTACGACCCAGCAATTGCACTACTGAATACAAATGTAGTGATCCAAAGGGGCACATGCTTCCAAATGTTTATAGCAGCAATGACTGCAATAGCCAAACTATGGAAAGAACCTTGGTGTCCATTAACAGATTAATGGACAAAGAAGATGTGGTGTGTACACACACACACACACACACACACACACAGGAATACTATGCAGCCATCAAAAGAAATGAAATCTTGACCATTTGCAACAACGTGGATGGAACTGGAGGGTATTATGCTTAGCGAAATAAGTCAATCAGAGAAAGACAATTATCATATGATCTCCCTGATATGAGAACATTGAGAGGCAACGTGGGGGGTGTTGGGAGGTAGGAAAAGAATAAATGAAACAAGATGGGATCGGGAGGGAGACAAACCATAAGACGCTCTTAATCTCAAAAAACAAACTGAGGGTTGCTGGGAGGAGGGGGGGTAAGGAGAGGGTGGTGGGGTTATGGATGCTAGGGAAAGTATGTGCTATGGTAAGTGCTGTGAAGTGTGTAAAGCAGGCGATTCACAGACCTGTACCCCTGGGGCTAATAATACATTATATGTTAATAAAAAAAATAAAAAATTAAAAAAAAATTCTAGACTCTATAGTTATCTTGTTTTTAATCTCTATTAGCTCAACAGGTTTCCCTTTCCTTTTTAGGCTTTTTTAATCCACCATGAGCTCACCTTTGCATATAGTATGAGATATGGATGCAACTTTAGTTTTCTCCATGGTGAACTAATTTTCCCCAAATTATCTATGAAACAAAACATCTACATTAGATTGGATTATTGTTCTCAATCCTTCCTGTCTTCCCTGTTATTTGTTATTTGCCATGTGGTTTTTTTGTAGCATCTTCTGCTACTGGTGTTGGACTTGGCCATGTGACTTATTTGGCCAATGGAATGTTAGAATATGCGATGGGAGCAGGGGTATTCAATGTGTTTTAGTGACTTGACTTTTCCTTTTGAGCTTCTGTAATTGCCAGAATGAGACATGGGATGTAGACCTGAACTTCACCTTTGTCCTGGAGCTAAGCCCAGTGAATTCAGTGGAGCCCAACCAAGTCTTGATAAATCCAGATGAGGTCAGCAAATCTCACTTCACACACAGATCCAAGAAGGAGAAAAAAACAATAGCTGCTCTAAGCCACTGATTTTCTGGGATTGTTTGTTAGGCAGTATTATTATTGCAGCAATAGTTGAGTATCTCAATATGATTTCCTCATAGATTTGTGATGTCACCATTAACACATACCAAATTCTTGTAGGCAAATGGTTTGTTTCTGAGTTCTTTATTCTGTTCCACTCTTCTACATGTCTGTTATTATCACTTAGAATATGTCTTACTATATGGGAGGATAAATTTCCCCTGATTTTCTTTTTAAAAAATGACCAGATTATATGGAATTTATTCTTCCATATGCATTTTAATGTTTAAATCCCTCAAATCATGCTACAGTTTTGAATAATTTGCATTGAGTTTATGAATTTTGAGATCATTTATATCTTAATAATGTCATTATCCTGTCCACAAACATTATACATAGCCCTATTTAGGTCTTCTTTGAAGTTTATTAACAAAGTTAACATCATTTTCCATAAAGGTTTTGTGCATTCTTTTTTAGGTTAACTGCTAGCATTGCTGCTTTTGTAAATAGTATCTTCCTTCTAGTTTATTAGTACTAGTATATAGGAATACTTTTGGTTTTCATGCATTGATTTTGTATTTGGGGATCTTGCTCTATCAGTTAGGATGGGGTTTGGCTATAAGTAACATCACAAGACACATACACACATATGCACATTAGCTAAAACAACAGTAGCATATTTAGAGGTTTATTCAGGAAGTTCACAAAGACTTGAGGTAGATATTTTAAGGCTAGTGCTGGTATAGCACATGCCTCCTGTCTTGTTGCTCCACTGTGTGTGGCTTCTATACCCAAGGTCAGCTCATGGTCTAAGATAACTGCTTAAGCTCCAGCCATAATGTCTTCTTCATTTCAGATGGTAGAAAAAAAGGATGTGATAGAAAAAACGATGAGGCATAACTTCTTCCTTCTAGGATTTGTGTACCTATGCCAATTTTAACCTATTACCTGAAATATGGCACTGCTTACCTATAAGGGATGCTGGCAAATGATGTCTTTGTTTTGGTTGGCCATGTGTCGTGCTAAAAAAAGTGTAGTACAATGGAAGAAAGGGAGAAAAGCATCTCTGTCACCTTGCTGATTTCTGATTATTTCTAATAGCTTGTTGTTTCTATTGGGTGTTTTATATGGTTGATCAAGTTACTACAAACAATCTGTTTGGATTCTTCTATTTAATTTCTTCTTCCTTTTACAAACCTTATCCTGTTAGCTGGGACTTACAGTATCATGTTAAATAGTAGTGGCAATTTTTTCTTGATCCCACACTTAAATGGAATGTGTTTTAAGTAAATCTATTAGGTAATAGTTTGCTGTACATTTTGGTCCTTCATAAGGTTAAGTAAATTTCTTTCTATTCCTAATTTTCTAGAAGTTATTATTATTAATAAGTGAAGCACTTTCTCAAATATTTTTTCTCTTTTAGTCTTTTTGGGATGAATTACCAATAGGTTTTCTGATGTTAAATCATACTTGAGTTTCTGGAATAAACCCAACTTGATTTATTATATTTTCACAATAGATGGCTAGATAGGAAGCTAGAAAGATGTCTAAACTAAAGAGAGGAAAATGAGGCTCAAGTTTTTTTTGTTCACTGGAATAGGCATTTTGGATTTGGTTAGTTAATATTTTATTTAGAATTTTTGTACATTCATAAGTGAAATAGGCCTATATTTTTCTTAAACTGTCCTTTTTAAGATTTAGAATCTAATTCTGCTAGTTTCCTTTTTTTCTGCTTCTGCTTGTGCTGGCTTTTTTCCTTCATTTTGTAATTTGGAATGTAAGCTCATGCTTGTCTAGTCTCTATCTTTGGGAATTCTATGAGTTCTGGCTTGAATTCTCTATTCTCAGTAAGGGATATGCTTTAGCTTCCTGATCCATGTGGGTAGTATATATTCAAACTAATTGATAACTAGCCTAAAACCTAATTATAGCTATAATCATATAAATATCTAAATAGCAGTAAAAGGGAAATAGTTTATAATCACATATTGCTCATATACTTTTTAAAAAAAGATTTTTATTTATCCATTTGATAGAGAGAGAGAGCACAAGGAGGCAGAGGGAGAGAGAGAAGCAGACTCCCCACTGAGCAAGGAGCCCAAGCTGGGACTCCATCCCAGGACCCTGGGATCATGACCTGAGCTGAAGGCACTTAACCGATGGAGCCACCCAGGCATCCTTGCTCATATACCTTTTATTTTAGGTTCTAAAAATTATACATGTGACTCTAAATCATAACAGATTAGAAAGTAAAATAAGTAAGGAAAAGGAAAACAAGATAAAAATGAACTAAAGGGGCACCTGGGTTGCTCAGTGGGTTAAAGCATCTGCCTTCAGCTCAGGGCACGATCTCAGGGTCCTGGAATAGAGCCCCACATCAGGCTCTCTGCTCGGTGGGGAGCCTGCTTCCCGCTCCCCCCCCCCCCCCCCGTCTGCTTCTCTGCCTACTTGTGATCTCTCTCTGTCAAATAAATAAATAAAATCTAAAAAAAAAAAAAATGAACTAAATCCTGCTAATCTGTGACAAACACACTTAAAGTTTTCCTAGACTTTCCCCAGGTTCCTATTTATTTATAAGATTTATTTATTTATTTGTCAGAGAGAGAGAGAGATCACAAGTAGGCAGAGAGGCAGGCAGAGGCAGAGAGAGAAGTAGGCTCCTCGCTGAGAAAGGAGCCCAGTGGCGGACTCAATCGCAGGAGCCTGGGATCATGACCTGAGCCAAAAGCAGCCGCTTAACCCACTGAGCCACCCAGGCTTCCCCCTCCAGGTTCCTATTTAAATGTTGCATGTGCAGAATTTTGAACCTCTGATTTAGGTCTGAGGCAACAAAAAATCGCACATAGTTTGATTGTTTGTTTTTGGTGATCATCACACTTCTTAGTACAACATTAGTTCCACTCCACTGGTTGGAAGAACAATTACGATAACAGTATTTTGCGGGGGGCACCTGGGTGCCTCTGCTGTTAAGTGTCTGCCTTTGGCTCAGGTCATGATCCCAGAGTCCTGGGATGGAGCCCCAAATTGGGCTCTCTGCTCAGCGGGAAGCCTGCTTCTCCCTTTCCCACTCCCCCTGCTTCTGTTCCCTATCTCCCTGTGTCTCTCTCTGCCAAATAATAAATAAAAATTTTTTAAAATATATTTTTTGTGTGGCAAAATTTAAAAATTCAAAATATGAAATATGAAAATTCTATTTTTGTGCACTTTGAAAGTATAAACTAGAAAATCTCACAAATATCCTAGGTTCATTATATAACATTAACTGATGATTTTTTAAGCTTATAAAATTATCTGACTTCTCTATACTTTTAAGTGTCATGGTTATAAGGTATGCCTATGATATTTATGAAAGACAATTTGCCAGCTTCATTCTCTTTTTCAGGGATCACCCTGCCAGTGTATAATACAGACTTGTGTTTAAGAAATGTAGAAAGGGGGGCGCCTGGGTGGCTCAGTGGGTTAAGCCTCTGCCTTCGGCTCAGGTCATGATCCCAGGGTCCTGGGATTGAGTCCCACATCGGGCTCTCTGCTCAGCAGGGAGTCTGCTTCCTCCCTCTCTCTCTTCCTGCCTCTCTGCCTACTGTGATCTCTTTCTCTCTCTCTGTCAAATAAATAAATAAAACATTAAAAAAAAAAAAAAAGAAATGTAGAAAGGGAAGTGATCATAAAAATAAGAGCCTGGAAATATATAGGAGAAAGGAAATAGGTATGTGTGAGAGAGGAAAATAAGAAAAAAATACAGATGCTCAAATTTTCAAAAGGAAGGAATAAATAGGCGTTCTCAAATCAAATGCTTATTTTGATATTTTAATATTTATTCAAGTCACATGGGGTATTTATTAAAAAAGCAGATGCCCAGGTTCCACCTACAGAAATGATGATTCAATAGGTCTGAATGCAGACCCAGGAATCTGGGTGGGCCTTGAACAACCATTTCAGAAATACTGGAATTGAGAGAGCACAGAATTAGAAAATGATACAATGTAGAGACTAAAGACATGCCAATAAGGGAATAAGGGGGCAACTTCTGCCACAGGATGCTATACCTGGGCATTTGGAGATCCTCTGAAAGATCCTAGTGTAAGTCTAGACTCAAAATCTTCTTCTGTTGCTATTAATACAGTGTATAAGATAACACTTTAACCAGGACTCAAGACTACAAGCTGATGGGATGCCTGGTTGGCTCAGTCGAGTAAACACCAGCCTTTGGCTCAGGTCATGATCCTGGGATCCTGGGATTGAGTCCCACATTCTGCTCCTAGCTCAGCAGGGAGCCTGCTTCTCCCTCTTCCTGTGCCTGCCACTCTCCCTGCGTGTTCCCTCTCTGTCTGTCTGAAAAACAAATAAAATCATGAAAAAAAAAAAAAGGTGAAGTCATGGAGTAGGGCTAAAATCAGACAGAGAAGAGGTAAAAGGTGTCAAGCCGAGTATCACAGGGCTCAGGGAAAGGATCAGTACCTTAAAACGACAATAACGAGTCTCAATATGGCTAGAGTAAGCCTTTGTGTTCGCTTATTATCTGTTCTCTGAATTTCAGACCACTGTAGTTTTTAATCTCATAATTATGAAAAAAACTTATCTTGCTCACTTCAAGACCCTAAATCAACTTTCGGGTCTCTCTAGTTGACTTGTCTATGGAAAAAGGGTATCGGGTATTCTAAGTGGATTTGAAAATCTTTTTGTAGGTATGCAATAATTTATTTTTCCTTGTTTCTTGGTAGGAAGCAACTGTAAATTTCATATAGTGCCTTGAAATGCACCTTGTAGGAAAGAAAGTGGGTTTTTGCCAGGGTCTGCTTTTGTGAGCATCTTTAGTCAGGTTTACTGGTAATTAAAGTTACTTCCAAGTAAAAGTGCATGGAAATTGTTAAGGTCTGTAAAATGATTACTGGACAGTAGGCAAGAAATGGGGGGAAAAGCCATAGCTCCTGGGAATGAGCAGTGAGAAGATCTAGCAGTGAGCGCTCCCTAGCATTGCCATCAGGGTACCAAGTAAGGAGGGTGGGCAGAGAAGAGGGAGAGAGTAGTGCGTGAGGAAAGGTAAGGCACATACACATATTTAGAAGGCGAAGCCCATACAGCTTGGTTCCTGCCAGGTTAAGAAGGGCCTTTTCCAGAAGCTCAATAAAGAAATGGTATGTAAGCGGGAGCTGTTGCAACCTGTCCACACCCTACCCTGACTTCCCCAGAAAAGAGGCAAGCAAAGAGGCTAATGCCATCGCCAAGCCTCGGGTCTCTTCCTCGTTTCCAGCTTCCTCAGATCCCAGGGCACAGCAGGACGTCACAAGGAGTTGTCTCTCAGAGTGGGCACTTCAGGGATATGGGGCAAAGTTTGGATCTGATTCACTTCAAATTTGGTTGCCCCTCGGGAGTGGGGTTTGGCCGCAGGGGCACCCCAGCAGCGCAAGGCACAGGCAGAGCAGCAGCAGCCTGCAAGCTGAGTAAGGAGCCAGCCTCCGTCGCCGCCTCCTCCTGCCGGTGCGGAGTCGGTAGCACAGCCAGTCCCCATCGCTGTCACGCCGCCAGCAGCGCTGCCCCTCCGCCATCCCCCCCTTCCCCCGCGCGGCCCCAGCCCTCACACGGTTATTTGCGTGACTGACCCGAACCCGGCGGGCGGGAGGGGAAGGCGTTGGCCCGCCCACTCCTTCCCCTCGGGCTCGGGGCGGCACCTCTCCTCCTCATTGGTCACACGCTTGCGTCCATCACCCCCACACAGTCTTCGGATTGGCGGAAAGCGCACTTCTGGCGCTAGGAGGGCAGAGTGACTCCGCCGGTCTCCGGCGCCTCATCTTTCCCTCCACCCCCCGCTTCAACGTCCACCCACCTCTCCCCACCCCCCACTCCACTTCCCCCGCCCCGTTCGCGGCAGTGTCCTTAGAAGACTCATTGGGCCAGGGGCGAAGCCAGCCGCCTATGGAGCCGCGCTGTGATTGGCCGACTCCCACGCCCGTCGGAGCGGCGGGATTCGCCATTCGCCACTCGCTCCGCTCCGCTCCCCGCCCCCCCAACGCCTCGCCCTCTCAGTCGCCTCCTCCCCTCCCGGCTCTTCCTCTGCCCCCTTTCCCCGCCCGTCCCCGCCGCATCTCCCCTGTCCAGCTGGGCGGGGACTGCTGTACGACTCTGTAAAGTCTGTGAGTCACTGCACAACCCATCAATCCAATTAAATGTCTTGAGCGAGTCGAGCAGGGGGTGCTGCCGCCGCCGCCGCTCGCCCCGCCGCGGCCGCCCCTGCTCGCAGCGCCCCTCTGATCCATGGCTGTCTGTCTGTACTTGTTACGGTGTAACCTCCTCCTCCTCCTCCTCCTCCCTCTCCTCAGGAGCCGCGGCAACTTCCCCTCTGCCAGCCTCCTCTGCTTGGGGACTGCAAAGGCATGGGATAGATCCAGAGCCACTTCTCTCTGTCTCCCCTCCAGCCCTCGCTCAATTTCCCCCCCTTTAAATTAAAGTCTGTTCCTCGCGCCTCGTCGTTTTAGAGATTTATTTGTCAGTCTATTATTTCCCCTGATTTATTTTCCCTCCCTGGGGCGGGGGGTCGCAGGGGCAGGTTGGTTTATTTTAGGGAAGGGGCTCTCCACCCCCACCCCCGTTTCCCCTCCTCCTTTTTCGGCGGTGACTTGATTGCCTTGCTCCTCTCCGCTCCCACCCCTCGAACTCACCGTCCTGCACTCGAGTGACGCACCGACACCCCCCGCCCACAGCCCAGACATCCCCTCCCTCGCTGCCACCCGGACCCGTCTCGGAGCTGGACCTGGTGCCGACTTCTTCGCAGAAGGGTGAGTACCGTCTTGGGTTTTGGGGGGATCTGGAAAAATGTAGCCTGTCCACTTTGGGGAGGGCTGGGGTCACGTTGTGGCAGGAGGTTCCTGGTCCGGCGTGGATTTGAGGTGGCGACTGCCTCCCTCCCTCGCTCCCTCTTCGCTCCCTCTTCCCTCCGCCCCTCGACTCCTTATTCACCAGCTTTGCTGTATTTCTAGGTATTGCCAGACTTCCACCATCGGGGCATTATAACGCTTATAAAATGCGCGGTATTGGCATGTTTTCTGTTTTTAGGATGCTAAGTGAGCGGTAATAGTCAGCGATGGGATCTAATAGACACTGTGACCTGCAAAAAGTGTAAAACGTCTAATGGGTACATTTTACTCTAAATCAAAGTTAAACTTTTATTTAATAAAGGCAAAGCAAAAGATATTTCTAATTTGAATGTGTGGGGATTAGAGCAAAGGAAGACAGGTTGCCTAGTGGCATGGCTTAGTATTTTTATTTTAAAATAGTTTTATGGGTTCCCTTTTGAAAAAAAAAATATGAATTCAGTGTTAAAGACTATGAAGTCTTTGAACCTGTTGGAGGAAAGCAAGGTAAGGTGGAAATCCAGGTTGACACTTCATCTTTATCTCACCTCTTTTCAAGCGAGCACACAGAATTTTTAATCTCTCAGTCCCTGGGCACAGTGGGATGTGTTAAGGATAAATACGGATTTTTTTCTTTTGATATCCATTTTTTTCTACTTCATTGCTCTTAAGCAATGTCATGTTACAGAATTTTGTAAAATTGGATTTGGTTTCTTGGTGTTGGGTGACTCAAAGGTACACGTACCTGCTGCCCATATATGCTTTATGAGTATATGGATCTTTAATATTTGCCTTATGCATCTTTAATATTTAATTTGAGATAAAAGGAGAAATTATGAGAAATAGTTACTCTGAATTGGCTTCTGAGGTCACTTGTTAGAATTCAGCCTATTAAAAACGGTAGTACTCTTTTTGAATCAAGTTCTGGTCTAGTTGTCCACAAAATTCAAATTAGGCCAAACCAAACATGTTTTGAAATATTAAAGTACAGGAAAGGCCTCTGAGTAGTTCATTCTCTCCTTCTCTTTCAGACTAACCAGAATAAGTTGTTACTAAATTTAATTTTAAAGAATAGACTGTTCCTGTTCTGAAATCTGCCAAGTTTCTTCAGAAAGATTTCTTTTTAAAGAGCAGAAATGTGTTTATGATCAACCCAAAGTAGTAATGTTGACTCAAATGTAAATGCTATCGTAAGGAAATGCTTGTCATAAGCCCCCAAACCTTGCAAAGTGTTTCAGGAAGACTTATACAGAGCCTTTTGGAATTGTTTAATACATTTTTTCTTGTGGCCTTTTTCATGAAACTAAGACTGAATCAACGAGAGGCCTTATAGTACAGTGGAGCCCTGCTGCCTAGTTTAAATCTTGCCACCTACCCTTGATGGCTGGCTGACTTTGGGCAAGTTTCAACCCTGGCCTGTGCTGGTTTTCTCCTTCAAGTGGTAAGGATGACTTTTCCTCAGAGGGTTGCTGTAAAGGTAAATAAGAGAGTGCGTGTCACAGAGCATTGGGTATTAGCTGTCCCATCATCATCACCATCTACAGAGAGAATATCTCATGTAGTGATTATAAGTGTGGCCTTCAGGACTAGACTCTTTAGGTTCAAGTCCCAGAATTTCCTCTTGTTCTCTTTGTGACCTTGGTCAAGTTAACTTGAAAGATTCCTCATCTGTAAAATGGGTATAATAGCAGCATTTGTTTCAGACGGTTATTGTGAGGTTAGAATGAGTTAATATATGCAAAGATCTTGATTAGTGTTTGATACATCTTTTTGAATTTATTTCCCTATTGTTCCTTGCATATCTTGAAACGTGGTTGGCTATATTTTTTTAGAAGTAAATTTTTGGTAAAGATAAAGATTTATTGTTGTCAATGAAATAAGCAGAATTCTTACCATTATGCATGATGTTTTGTTAGGTTTATACTTTTAAACTGGAGTTTATGTGAGTCTCTCTGAAATTTAGTCATTGGATGAGTTGAGTCCTCCATCTTTCATTTAAATTTGCATAACAGAGGGCGCCTGGATGCCTCAGTGGGTAAAGCCACTGCCTTCGGCTCCGGTCATGATCTCAGGGTCCTGGGATCGAGTCCCGCATCGGGCTCTCTGCTCAGCGGGGAGCCTGCTTCCTCCTCTCTCTCTCTGCCTGCCTCTCTGCCTACTTGTGATTTCTCTCTGTCAAATAAATAAATAAATAATCTAAAAAAAAAAAGAATTTGCATAACAGAATGTATATACCTCTATTATAATGGTACTTATCACACGTTTGCTGTTAACTGTGATTTTCTACTCTACTAAACAGAAAGCTCTTTGAGGGTAAGAATAGTGTTGCATCTGTAAATTAATCTCTAGTGCCTAGCAGAGTGCTGGGTACATAAAGAAGCTTAATGAATTCTGTATAATAAATTAAATACTATTATTCTTAAGTTGTTTATGAGTGGTTGAGTGACATAAGTGATAGTGATAGTGTGGAGAATACTATTATTTGTATTGCAGAATTGAATTTTTATATTCTCAATAACTATTTTTGTAAATAGAATAAATGAGGGGAATTACAGTATAACTTATGTTTTAGTAAGAACATATTTTCATTTTGAAAATTAAACTTAAAATAGTCTAAAAAGTGCATATTGAGTATCTTTCTTTGTTATCTGACATGTCCATGTTTTATTGTAAGACTTTGTGTCTCCCAAACTTTCTGTCACTAAGTTGGATGTTATTATAATTAATATGAATTATACAAATTATATTTTGAATGTCCCAAATGATGATATGATCTTGTTATTGACTTCAGAATTAATAATAGTAAAGAGAATTTATCATACTCACACTGTGAAAATAAAGCAGTATCATTTCCTTAAGGACCAAATCTTTCTCTTTCCATTCAAGAGTGAAACTCTTTTTCTTGAGCAGTCTTTAAATAACTAACTTTTGGGGCACCTGGGCGGCTCAGTTGGTTGAGTGTCTGTCTTTGGCTCAGGTCATGATCCCAGGGTCCTAGGATGGAGTCCTGTGTTGGGGCTCCCTGCTAAGTGGGGAGTCTGCTTCTCCCTTTCCCTCTGCCCCTCCTCACTACTCCTGCTTTTTCTCTCTCAAATAAATAAATAAATAAAATCTTTAAAAATAAATAATTAACTTTTGAAACAGTAAATTGTGTAATAGGAATCATAAAGGCGGTATATGTAATTAGTGAGTAAAACATTTAAACTTTAAAGTTAACTGCATACTTAAAAGGCATTATACAATTAGGGAATATATTTTTTTTAAATAAGCAAAATTGATGGGGCCTACCAACTGCTTCATTTATAGAATCATTCTGTTTTACTTGTCAATAAAATGCAGTTTAATTACTGTGCCCTCTGAAGTGATAAAATGCAAGAAATGGCTTTCATGAAAGAGATATCCTCAGCAAAGAAACCTGAATACTGATCTGCTCAGAAGTGTACAGTGTTTCATAACATTGTTAAAAGTTTTCAAATATGTGAACTATCTACTACACTGTGGATATTTTTATATACATAATCCTTTGTTTAACTGAATCATCAGTTACCCTATTTAGTTGAATATATTGAATTTTTATTGGCTAAAACAATTAATTCAGTAAACTTGCCCTTTTTTTTAAAAAAAAAGATTTTTATTTATTTATTTGACAGACAGAGATCACAAGTAGGCAGAGAGGCAGGCAGAGAGAGAGAGAGATGGGGGGTGGGAGCAGGCTCACTTCAGAGCAGAGAGCCCGGTGCGGGGCTTGATCCTAGGACCCTGGGATCTTGACCTGAACCAAAGGCAGAGGCTTTAACCCACTAAGCCACCCAGGTGCCCCAACTTGCCCCCCCCCTTTTTTTTATCCCTGCACTTTTAAAGCAGCCAAAATCAAATGAAACTTAAAAATGCTAACTTATGGGCTTAGAAACTACACTTCAGTGTCTGTTCTGTGAGATGGAAAGTTGCTTATTTTTCACTTGACACATTTTAACATGACGTTGTTTCTGTAGCTCATATCTCTTTCCCTTGACATTTTTGTGAAGGCATTGGAATATTTATTGGTATTTTACAGATGTATATGATGTCTCCAACTTTTAAAACAATGTTTCTGGTGAAGAACTGTGGAAAGAAGAGGAGAGAGGGATAGAAATAACTTCTAGGACTTATGATTTATATCCTTGTCTTCTAACCTTAAGAAAATGGGTAACTGTGTAATCTGTTAGTGATCAAAAGAAGAGGAAAATAATAGATGCATTATCTACTGACAAACTTAGAATTGAGGTCCATGGAGTTCTAGGCTGAGCAGTGCTACTGATTGGCACGTGACCTTGAACCTTACACTTCACTTCCACTGCTCTCCATTTTCTTACCCTTTCAGTGGGAAGAGGGAAGGCAGTTACGCTGCCCTCACTCTGAGAGTACGTTGTAGGGGTTGTAAGTGCTTTTTAAAAGCGTTGGAGAAGGACAAAATGCAAGCAAATACAAAATACACATTAGCATTTAGAAATGGATTTTTTTTTATCATTCTTTAAAAATCGTAACCTTTTAGATCTTTTGTCTGAAGGGCATTTTTCCTTTTAACTTCATATTTGAAGAGACTTCTTACTGGTGTGTTCACAAGAATATATAAGGTACCTTTTAAAGAGACAAGGAACTTTGGTTTAATTGAATGAAATATTAATGTTAACACTGAATTTTGGTGTATCCTGAGTTATAGCAGATGTTGATGTTGAAGAACAATGTATGTATTGAGGAGATAACTCATTAAGTTAAAGCTTGTAAAACCTCATGCATTGCAGGAAAAAAGTGTTCGATATATCAGATTCCATTAGAAGTATATTCAAAGAGAAAAATTAATCACATCATTTACTTTTAAATTTCAAAAGGATTAGTTGGCTGTATGCTCATTTATTTTGTACCTCGAATGCAGTGAAATGTGCACATTTCAGAATATGTTTAGTGGCTTGGAGGTTTTTATTTATTCCAGCTAATCTTTTATTTAGGAAGGTGAGTGAAGACACATGTAGAAAGGCTGTGTGTTAAGCAAATAGTTTTTTTTCCCCCTTTTGTCCCTGAAAGTGATTTAGCTGTCTTTAAAAGTCAAAAGCCCAGAGTTAGCACATTATGTAAGTTTCTTTGTATTTAGCTTTTCCTCTCTCTGGTTGTTAGAGGAGAGTTTTTACAACCTCATAATGTTACTCACTTTTTTAAAAAGTGGAAATGAAATTCCAATGTACTCAGAGTAAAACCTATCAAGATAAGTGGGACATATGAGAAATATTATTTATCCCATTTAATATTAAGCATAGGGAACAGTGATCCTCAAATGCAAGGTTGCTAAGCAGAAAGCAACTTTTTAAAAATATATTGTCCTTTTGTTCTTATTTTCAGTTTCCTACTGATAGAAACTTGGAATGATCAGATTTCTTCTTACCTTTTGAACTTAAAGTCTACATTGATGTTTATAATTTTGTGTGGTGGTATATATAACTCTATAGTAGTGAATGTTTACTTTTAACATATTAAATAAAAGGATCAAAACCATCCATCCTTTTTTAAAATTTGATCTGTTTTTCACAACCCGCGTCCTTTTGTCCTACAATTGTTTTCAGTTTTCTTAGTGTTTCTAGGAGTTTGTCTTTCTTTTAATGCAGCATCTTTCTTATTTGCGCCCATCTTCTTTTTGCTTTGGTTTCTTTTCTCTCGATCACAGCAGGTTTTTTCTTAAGCACTTTTTTGCCTTTGCCTCTATATAAGGTATGAAGTAAGGGTCTTCATTTAGTTTATTCTGCTTTTATGAAACTGAAGAAAAATATAAAATTTTCTGTATAGAAAATTTGCTTTGCTTTATCTCAACAGATGAGCTCTCTGGTCATCTTATCTACACAAAACTTCAGTGGCTATTTTGTAAACCTGCAACCAAGCTTATATGAGGTGGCGAAAAGGGAAAACTCTGACATATTTATTATTTACTGCTTTTTCTGTTAATCTCTTTTATTGGGGAATACCCACAGCATTTTTTCTGTGCACATTACCTTGAAACATCTCCAGCATCCCAGCTTTGTTGTCCTCCTTTTGCTCCGCGTCCAGGGGTGCTGGTGAGCTCTGGAACTGTCTCAGCAATGACCATCGCCACCTGACCACGCTGGGGGTGGCTGGCCTGAGAACATCACGTTAGACGGGAAGAGCAGCTCCTTTGTTTTGTTTTGTTGTTAATTCCTTAAAACCAGACAGAACATCAGACCATGTCCACTGTGAGGTTTTCCAGGGTTCACCATTGTTGAATGATTAATGGTTCCTGGTGAAGTAACCATCAGCTTTATTGTCTTCCATGGCTTCAACTCAAATGAAATGTATCCCTTTGAGTTAACTTTTGTTTTGATTTTAAGGGTTCTTTTCACCCAGAAAATCAAAGGGTATGAAAATGAATATGGATTTTTATACAAAAGAGATTTACATAGAAATCCTTTGAGTAGAAAGTTTCCTAAGGACCTGAATCCATTGATTTGGAGAGAATGTTTAATAGTTTCCCTAAATATCTGACATTATTCAGACATCAGTACTAGAAAACCTTTCAATTTGATTAAAGAAAATGACTCCTCCTTTTGAGTTAGATAACAGTCCATTGTTACTTTTTAATTTTAACAATTCAAATATAAGATTAGATAAACTGCATTTTAGAGTTGATTAAATAAGAGATTTTTCCAGAAATTGTACTTTGTGAAACCTATGCCTCAGAAAAGTTTGACCTTTTATTCTTTTTCTTTTCTTTGCTTTTTTTTTGAACACTTTATCCCATTCCTTATCTCCATTCATTCATTTATTCAGTTTATTCCACAGATATTTACTGAACACTTACTATGTACCAGCTGTTCTTACTAGGTACATATATTATAGCAGTGGAGAAAAGGGACAAATATTCCTGTCCTTGTAGAAATTACATTCCAAACCACTGTGGTATGTATAGAGCTTATTATTTACTATACAGAGTAGTCATAACTAAACATTGTGTACTATTCTGAAAAAAAAAAAAAAAGGGAAGATTTCTTCGTATGGATTTTATGTCCTCCAACTTGGTGTAAAAGGAATCCCAACTCCTAAAACAAAACTCCATTTAAATGGACAATTATCATTTGTGTTTGAGTTGAAATATTAAACACCTATAATGTTGCTAGATGTTTCCACTAGAAATCTGGAAATCATCCTCATTTATGAACCCTGGGAAACTTACCACTGGTTAGGGTTTGAAATTTCTCCTTGGTTTTCTTTATACTTTTATTTATTTATTTTAAAGATTTATTTGTTTATTTATTTGAGAGAGAGGGAGGACCCGCATGAGCAGCATGGAGGGGCAGAGGGAAAGGAAGAAGCAGTCTCCCTGCGAAACAGGGAGCCCTATGCAGGGCTCAATCCCAGCATCCCAGATCGTGACCTGAGCTGAAGGCAGATGGTTAACTGACTAAACCACCCAGGAGCCCCTTCTTACACTAGTAAGGATGTTTTCTTCCTTTGCTTTGTTTTCTTTGTGACAAAGTCTGAAAAAAATGTGTAATGCTGAAAATTGCACAATGGAAATGTAGTCATCTCAGCTATATTGCACAATTAACAAGAAAATCTTCAGTTTGCTCTGTCTGGTGTACATAAAGAACTAATTTTTCGTTTCTGTGATTGTCAAAATGTAATTTCTTGGGGTGCCTGGTTGGCTCCGTGGGTTAAGCCTCTGCCTTCAGCTCAGGTCATGATCCCAGGGTCCTGGGATCAAGCCCCACATCGGGCTCTCTGCTCGGCAGGGAGCCTGCTTCCCTTCCTCTCTCTCTGCCTGCCTCTCTGCCTACTTGTGATCTCTGTCTGTCAAATAAATAAATAAAATCTTAAAAAAAAAAAAACAAAAAAAATCAAACCATGTAATTTCTTTTTTTTTTTTTCTGGTTGTGCTAGTTTATTTTGAAAGTTACATTTGTTACAAAAAATATGGAACGCTTCACGAATTTGCGTGTCATCCTTGCGCAGGGGCCATGCTAATCTTCTCTGTATCGTTCCAATTTTAGTATATGTGCTGCCGAAGCGAGCACCAAACCATGTAATTTCTTAAACAAATAAAACCCTTAGTATACATTTCTACCTCAGACATTAAAGTAGATATATCTAAGTGTTTTTGCAGTACAAATAGCATGATATGATATGATATAATATGATATGATATATAATTATTTAAAAATTTTTATTCATAAATATTTGATACACGTCCCAAGTGCTTGGGAGTATCAGAGACCAATAAGACGTGGCACCTGTTCATAATGGTGTTCACAGTCTGTTTGGGGAGACAAAAGATCCCCACATGAACATTAACTCCCTTGTATTAGGCAATATGGGGTTTAGGTTGATGGGAAGTCTCCTGAGGGCTGCAGTAGTAAGCTTAGTCCTAGGTCCAAAGGACTTGCCTTCTGGAGGCCCTGGTTGGCCTTCATGGGACTCCATCTTTCCTGTTCAGTTGGGGTAGAGACAGTTAGCAGGTTTTCTTTGTGCTTAGGCCCCTAAGGACAGTGCAGTCCCCTTTCTAGCTATTGCACCTGCTCAGCAAGGAAGGGAAAGGAGAGGGAGTGGAGCCAACATCCTAGCCATTGCTTTCATTCACTAGCAGTGCCTGTAGGAAGCAGAAACTGTGCCCAAGAATGGAAAATATATATAGACACCATGGGTATGGCTTAGGTTCTTGAGGCCAAAATCTTCCATAGGTTAGGGAAGACTGATATATTAATGAGGACCGTATGTACCAGGGGAGTTTCCTGAAAAGTGAAAGAAACACGGAGAGGGGAGGAAAAAGGGTGGACTGAGACTTTTGGCCATTACTGGAGATGCGCTCTTCCTTAGTTTGCCTGGAGCAGCCCTGCCTGTAAGATTAGCATGTTCTGGGCCTAATATGCCAAATTTAGGAAGTCTGTATGTATTGCTGTAATATGTAGATGTAATCTTTCTAAATTGTTTTGCTTCAGAATTAGTCAAAATTCTCAATATGTGTATTTAAATTCTCAAACATAATGCTGTGTGCCTGTGGCTTTTGTTTTCATTTCCCTGGATATTTGAAAATATGAAGAATCTCTTTGTTTTTAGAGTACATTTGTTTGTTTACTTGGACATGAATCTAAGATAGAATAACACATCAAATGCTTGTTTCTTAGATTTAAATTAAAGGGAAAAAAATATAAAGCATCAATGTCTATTTTATCTGTTGATGAAAGTATTTGGACACTTCTGTATAGATTTCTTTATTGTTGTTGTTATTGTTGTTTTTTTAAGTAACAATTTCTATCAAGAGTTTCTTTTTCTGGGGACACTCACGTGGCTCAGTCAGTTGAGCATCTGCCTTCGGCTCAGGTCATGATCCCAGGACCCTGGGATTGAGCCCCGCATAGGCTGAGCAGGGAGCCTACTTCTCCCTCTGCCTGCCGCTCCCCCTGCTTGTGCTCTCTCTCTCTCTGACAAATAAAAATAAATACAATCTTTGAAGAAAAAAAAGAATTTCTTTTCCTGAAGACTATATCTCGGCAAGAGCCATCACACATCTATTTGATTAAAAAGGCTGCCTAAGATGGTTATATTCATTATCTTGATTGCTATGATGGTTTCAGGGATATATACATATGTCAAAACTTATCAGATTATACATTTTAAATCTGTGCATTTATTGGATATTAATAAAACTTTTTAAAAAGCCACTTAAGTCATAAGGTATATTTTAAGATAAAATCCCTATTATAAGAAATATATTTTAAAGTTTGTCATTTGTTTTTTATTTCTCTCTTTAATCTACCATTTATTCACCTCTATCCCATACTCCAGACACATATATTTTAAGAAAGACAAATAGAACTAAGGAAACCTATGCGCAGCTGAAATTTAGATATGGGACCTTAGAGAGCTTTTCTCTATATGTAAGGCTCACTGGAGTATCTTTAAGCAAATTGCACACATTTGAATTTAGAGAATTGGAGTTGTGTATTTTTCAAGAAATCCTCCTTTCCTTATAGTTTAACAGGTTATGACTCATCTTTGGCATAAAGTAAAGAACATGAGTTTGGTAAGACCTTCTTTTCCTTAAAAGAGGTTAAATGGTGGGATGCCTGGGTGGCTTAGTTGGTTAAGTGTCTGCCTTTGGCTCAGGTCATGATCCCAGGATCCTGGGATCGAGTCCCACATGGGGCTCCCTGCTCAGTGGGGAGCTTGCTTCTCCTTCTGCCTGCTCTGCCTGTTCTGCCTGCAGCTCTCTGTGCTGTTGCTCTCTCTCTGACAAATAAATAAATAAAATCTTAAAAAAAAAATCTAGAAAAATTTTTAAAGTTGTCTTTACAGGATTGGGGCCATCAGAGTTGTGAATTCAAAGTTCTGGCTCTTTCTACCATGCCAGTGATACACATTAGGATTACTTTTGCCCAGGCCACAATGCTGGGGTGAGGCCTTCATTTAAGTATTTTTTAAGTCCCTAGATTATTCTAGTGTACATGCACTCTATTTCCCATACCACATTCCCCCACACGCAGACTTTCTACTGCAAAACTTTCAGACATAGAGAACTTGGAAGAATGTCAACAAACACCCATATTCCATCTAGACTCAGTAATTATTAACCTTTTACTGTATTTACTTTATGGCTCACTCTCTCTTTTTTCTCTACATATATACTTTATTGTACCATGTGAAAATAGGTTTTATTTTATTTTATTTTAAAGATTTATTTATTTATTTATTTGACAGAGAGAGATCACAAGTAGGCAGAGAGGCAGGCAGAGAGAGAGAGAGGAGGAAGCAGGCTCCCTGCTGAGCAGAGAGCCCGATGCGGGACTCAATCCCAGGACCCTGAGATCATGACCTGAGCCGAAGGCAGCGGCTTAACCCACTGAGCCACCCAGGCGCCCCGTGAAAAGAGGTTTTAGATGTCATGACTCTTTACCATTAAATGCTTCAGTATGCATCTCCTGGGAATAAAGACATTCTCCTACATAACCACAATACCATTATCACACCTAAGAAAATTCATAATAACTGAGAATGCTCTTTAGGAGCATTTATTAAAATTCCATTTATTAAAGGCCTATGAATTCAGATTCTCCTAAAAATTAAATGCATATGAAAGGAGAAATTCTTCAGAATATGAAATTCTGTGAATTCTTGCTAGGGATTTTGTTTTTCTCTGTGTTTGCTTAAAATGTTTTGATGAGATAAATGCATTTTTCTAATGAATGGTGAGGTAAGATCCTTCCCAGCTCTCACATCCATGATCATGTCATGAGAAAAAACAGACATTACCAGAGTTTGTGCCACAGTGAAGTTTAGTGGAAAATACCCAGTTTCAAGCCAGAACGATGTTGGTTCAGGTACTTGCTCAGCCACTTACTGCTGGTGACCTTGGAGAAATAAAATTTTTGTATCAGTTAGAAAGCTGTCAGAAGCTACCTTCAAGCTCACTGAAGTGATCAGGATATTAATTATTTCACAAGAAATCCAGAGGTGGGACAGGCTCTGGAGTTGGTCAGTTCTGTGGTTTAGGTTCTTACAGCATGTTCCCGCTATGCCAGACTCCTTACCACTTCCAACTTCCGCTTTGGGCTCCTTCCTCAAGCTGGTTCACCTCCATACATTATGGGATTCAGAGGAAGTCAGAAACCACCCCCACAGGTGTGGACTGTCAGTCTTTCTGTCTGATTGGACATCTCTGCTCACTTCTAGACCAGTGTCTTGGATTGGGGTTTCCTTAGGGAGAAGGAGGGAGGAATGGACATTGGGTATACCACTAACAATGTTCCTTACTCCTCCAAGCCTCAGTTTTCTTTTCTGTAAAATAGGAACAATGAGATATACTTATATGATTGTCAACTGAACATAAAATAGGTAAAGCAGTAGACACAAAGCTGATGGTAATAATGCTAGTTCCTGTTTTATTTCTCCCATTTTCATCTTACAAGAAATTCTGTCTTCCTTTGACACTGCCACACTACATACTAGTAAACACATTATAAGTGACTCTCCCTTAACTGGTCTCTTGTGTGTCCTCTCACCTCAGCATGTAAGGCAGAACATTTTATGTGAACTTTGCAGATTGGTCAGATACCTCCATTAACCTCTTTTGGCCCATCTTATTTTTTCTTATGTATTTCAGCTTCACTTTATATTACTGCAGCACCAGGGAAGGGAAACTGTCAGTGGTAGTACATATTTATCAAGATCTAGATCAAATGTGAGCAGAAATCTCTTTAATGTCACTATCCATAAAAACAACATGGTTGAGATAGGTTTTCCCCTTTTATTAAAATAAATGCACCATGACCTGTGAAAAAGTCAGCAAAATAAAATGCTATATTTGAAATATAGTGTCTTATTTGTCCAGGATAGATAAGATCTTTGATATCTTGGGAAAATCTAGGCTTATCATCATAGTTTAGCTACTCTGACTTCTTCAGAGCTTACTTTCTAAAAAGAATTGTGTCTTGTTTACCAGCAAATCTCTCTCTCTCTTTTTTTTTTTTTTTTTTGATGGTCTTGTCTTGAACCTTCTTTCACCCACTGTGAGAAAGTCATCTTCCAAAATCTTGTTTTCCAGTATGTGTGAACACTGGAGGGTCTTTGTTCAGGCATGTCCTTTTCAAAATATGTAGAGAAGGATTGTCATATTTTTCTCCCTATGGAATCTCTAAGGCACTTCTGAAACACCTGTGAAATTCTGCAAAATTATTACAACCAAGTCACACGGGAAGGTCATCACCATGTTTTTGAATGTCCTTCCTAAGTGATGGGATCACTCTTAAAGGGAAGTTATTGCTCCTTCTTGACCCCTCAAGTAAAATACTGAATTCCTACTAACCTCCATGGCGAGAAAATTGAACTGACAAGTCCAGTGTCTCTCCCGACCTCGAAGATGCTGAACCTTGGCTTATCTTTTTTCTGTTACAGTTTTTTCACTTTGTCTTTAATTTTGTTGATGAGGTATCTGTTGATTTGGTAGGCTCTATGAATGCTGAAAATGGTCAGATTTTGAGTGGTTCCCTCCATAATTTAAACTTCTGCTGGCATGAATCATTTCAGCTAGAGGGACATTTTCTATTTTGATTGATTGATGTATTTATTTCAGAGAGAAAGAGAAGGAGAGCACATGTGTGAGGGCAGGAGGGGCAGAGGGAGGGGAAAGAGAATTCCAAGTAGACTCCATGCTGAGTGTGCGCCCAATGTGGGGCTCAAGCCCATGATCCTAGGACAGGACCTGAGTGAAAACCCAGAGTTGGATGCCTAACAGGCACCCCCAGAGGGATATTTTTTAAAGGAACGACTTGAGTGTGTGTTGATGCTTTTATACATCTCAAATGAAGGTTCTATAAATGTTTCATTATGAAGCAGCACAATCAAAGCAGAACTCTGAAATGAATTATAATTTTGTTAAAGAAGCCAGATAAGGGATGCTGTGGCTATAGCTTTAGTTAAAAGTGCTAGAGTTTTGGAAAAAAAAGTTTGAGATTTCTATTGCATTTCCTCAGACTGCTGCTGGTTACTTTAAAAAAGGATGACATATGATTATAACTTATGAAAATTGGTTTAGTTTGGGCAGATTTTTAATTTTAGTACCTTGCCGGAAAGTCTTGTGGACAGGATTCCCTTTGCTGTGTAACAAATGCTTTTACTGTTTAGTTAAGGTTTGCTACCAGTAGCTCAGAGGCTAAAATGAAAAGTGAAATGGCTGTTGTTTCCCATCTAATACCCAGTTTTATTTTTATTTCCACTACCCAGTGTTAAAAAAAGAAATGAAAAGAAAGCAAAGATCGAGATCCAAAAGCTCAAACTAAAATTTAATTTCCTAACTAGAATAAGGCTGGCTTTGCCATAATATGAAGAGACATGCGTTAGGAAACATTTGTTCATAGCTATACAGTTGGCCATCCTAATTGCCGGAATTAGTAGTTGGATCAGCATGTATTACTGTCTTCAGACACTCAATCAGGCACGTAAAAACCAATCAAGGCTAAACAGTTGGGATTGACTCAACTTTTATAATTCCCTACTGAGAAATGTTTCAACTGTGCTTCTTGAGAGAACAGAGCAAAAACCTAAGTGATAGTGGGTTGGGGAGCAGTGCGTTAATTGCCTCTTTTTACTGAGGACTTTAATGATAGAGTAATTGCTGGAGCTTTGTCTTTGTTTCTCGATTTTATGATTTCTGTATTTTGTCTTGGGGCTTCTTATGTGCGGGCTCTAAAGTTCTGTGGAATAGATTCTAAGGGCAAACTGCTTTTGCTTCAGGTCATTTATTGTTCTCACTTTTCGTATGCAGTTCTTATTTTGAAAATCACAGCATGATCAATGAAAGATTTTTGACCAGCTAAGAATAATATATTTACTGTGGCTTTTAGAAGTTATTTGGAAAAGAGATTATACTTGGAGAATCATTTTTGTTATTATTTCTGGAAGACTTATTGCCGTGGAAAGTTTAGGGCTTTCAGTCCATTCTGCCACAATGAGCATTGTGCCATTCAGTTTATACATCTTTAACTGTATGCTATGTGACCAAGTCATGAAGTGTTTGGGGATATTTATGGTCAACTTGAGTTTTGAGAAGTGATTAAAAAAAAAAAATTATAGCTGGACAAAAGCAAAGTGTCATTTGAGAGTATCGGAATTGTGTTATGATTGGAAAACTTGATTGTCAGAAAATTTGTCTGTAATTAGCCATACATTTGGATTTATTATGAACCAAGTCATGGACTCTCCTGGTGGTGCAGCACGTCTTTCTCCCAACTGAGCATGAAAACCTGGTAGTACAGGGACACTCCTGTCTTCTTGACATGGTCAAGTCACACTGCGGCTCCTGTCACATGTTATCGCTAACATAGTGACTACCAAGTGGTGAGTGCGCTGTGTGGACATGGGTTGTGAATTTTTGGGTTTGTTCTTTGAAATACTTATGTACAGTAAGAGCAATATGATGAAGCATCTTCTATTTGGGCTAATTTAGGATCAGCAATAGAGACATAAAGGCATTTGACCAGTCTTTTAATTTTTAATTTGTTAATTTATTAAAAGATTTTATTTATTTATTTGATGGGCAGAGATCACAAGTAGGCAGAGAGGCAGGCAGAGAGAGAGAGGAGGAAGCAGGCTCCCTGCTGAGCAGAGAGCCCGATGAGGGGCTCCATCCCAGGACCCTGAGACCATGGCCTGAGCCAAAGGCAGAGGCTTAACCCACTGAGCCACACATTTGCCCCTCTTTTTTTTTTTCAAATTAATGTTTTGCTCTCATGTGATGACTAGATAGGAAGATGGGCAAAGAATCAATGTTGGGGGTGATGGAGGAAAGGTGCTCTTTGCCACTACTTTTTGTTCATCTGTGTGATCTACTAATCATTTCATATGGCCTCTGGCAACTGTTCTGGTGACCTAAGTTTCACTTCCTTTGCAGAAACTGTGACTTTTTTTTTTTGAATAATTGATGAATAAGAAGGTGTTTTTTTTTTTTTTTTTTAATTGTATTTGCCATTTCCTAAAATAAGTGGAAGGCTTTCGTTTGCTTATTCTGCTTCATCTTCTAATAGCCATTTGTACACTTGTAGCCATAGTCGGGTGAGAATAACTCTTTTCGCAAGACTTTCATTTGATTTTTGGTCCAAGTGGTTGACATTCCAGCTAGCAATATCCCTCCTTCTTACCTGAGGAATACTTTGGTATATATACTTTGGAATATTTATTCCTTAACTTTTGAATATTAGATGCAGGTATTAGTACAAACTTAGTGCACTGTTATGTGGTAAGAAGAAAAGAGACATGTTTATGACTAGCAAGAAATTCTTTTTTTTTTTTTTTTTGAGAAATTCTTGGCAAAGAGAAGTTCTGTCCTGTTCCATCAGTTATAAGATGGAACTGAGTTTTCTTTTATTAGGTGTGTCTTCGAAGTTGAAATGACTCAGTAGTCACCTGTGAGCATTAGTGTAGTGAGTCCTTGGAACCCTTTGTCCTCCCAACGAGGCAGTTTGTGAAGCAGATGTACAGCAAGCACATATTTACAACTTTTCTAAATATTGTCCCACACAAGGGATGATGTTTTGGTATGCTGGACTCTAGCAGTCAGAGCACGGCGTGTTGAGTGGAAACTCAGGCACTTGGTCAGTCCAGTTGTAACTGTCTACTCTTCATATGCCCTCATTTTCTCAGTGTGCTTTTTCGTGATCCTGTCTATTTGACAGGGCCAGACAACAAAAGTAAAATCCCAGATAGTTGATTTTAAGGTTTTAAGTTAGTTGGGTAGGGGAAAACATTAGGTATGAGGATGACTATCAGTTTGGTTTCTTTCACTCTTCCTCTTGCTGGTTGCCTTATCAATGGACTGTGCTACTTTTTACGTCGTTTTATTTCTTTTAAAAATAAAGTCCATGAACTTTAAACTGGTTCAGGATATGTGAAGCTCTGCTGTAATCACTGCTCAGTTCAGCCACTAAAATACTAGTAATTGTAAAACACCTGTGACTGTCAGACTATTAATGTTCCTGTGTGCGACCATTTTATCATTGTTTCACACCATCATTGACTTGTGTGTTCATGTATTCTTTACCACATGAAGGAATGAAGCCGGTGACAGGCATTTTCAAGTACAATCTAAACCTATTTCCATATTTTTCTACAGAATTTTGTAATTCTCCACCCCCTGTTTTTAAAAAATCATTCTATGTTAAGAAGGAGACCAAGGATGGCCTTTCAGGTTTCTTGGTGTGTTTAAGAATATGTGGCCAATATTACTTGCTAGAACTGGCCCTGAAAAAGTTGAACTGGTGCCATATTTTTCATGCTACTGTTATGTCTAACTATAAAATGAAAGAAGTGCTAATAACACTTCCTACTTGTTTAGCACGTTTTCCTCCCCAGCTCTCAAAGGAGTTGGCCAATATCAGGCTGGATTCCCAGACCGTGTTTCTATTATTTTCCAGTTCCTGTCGTGTATTGTAATGTTACACAAGACTTTTTGCAAGGTAACTTCTTTTCTTTTATGTTTTCCTAAAAATTGGAAATGAATATTTGCTATTATCGTCCCCATTGCTCAGATACTGAGACTGAGGCTTGCTTTGGCTAGGTAGTTGACCCAGCATTATACAATAACCAGCAGCAGAGCCAAGAACAGAACTCAGAATGCGTCCTCGGCTTCATTTGTTACTGAACCGTAGTTTCTCTTCTTTTCAGCTATACTGACAGCAGGACCAAAGAAAATACATTTTCAGGTACCAAAAATATTTCCTATGTCTCTTCTTCAGTGTTCAGATGTTAAGATATACACTAGATTTATTGTCTGAAGTAAAGTTTCAGTGCCAGTTATAAACATGATCTGTTGCCATCTTATCCCTGATTTGACTCCTATCCCAGAAGGTGATGGATAGTTGAAGGAAGAATATAATGAATGCAGTCCCTATTTTCTTTTGCCCTTCTGAATTTGATTTAATATAAGGTTGCTTTTTGCCAGGAAATTTCATGAATGGGCATATGTTAATAAGCCAGACTTTTTTTTTCTTTATAGTAATAAACTTAACAAAATATCTCCCCAAAGTGGATTCATTTGGTGTATGTTAATACTTGAGTGAGTACTTCCTGAACTTATATAGGTGGAAGGAACTCCAGCCACTGCAAAAATGAAGCCATTCCTATAAAACTTGGGTACTGCAATCTGAATGTATTTTGTGCTTTGAAATATATCTTCCATAATTCTTTGTTAGTGATGTTTGTCACACTTGAGTCTGTTAAATTAGAAGAGTTGACGGTTCTGCTTTAAAAATACCTTACAAAAATCAAACGAAGTTTCTGGGAGAGACATTTTTTTTTCCTTCAGAGTGACAAAAGTGAAAGTTGCATTTTGATCAATTTTGCTTCGTCGTCTTAGTGAAAACCCAAGACCCACAGTGTGCGCTGGTGCACATATACAAAGCAGTTTCCGTGTCTCGGTGTATCTCCCCCCGCCCCCACGTGAACTGTTGCATGTACACACATGCCACACATAAAGAGTCCATTCTTGCTCACAAGCAGCTGAAGAAGGCTGGCCACTGCGGTCTTCTGCTCAGTGGAAATTGGCAGCCTTTCTTCTCCTGTAAACAACAGCCTGACGTCACCCCGTGCAGTGGTGATAGTGGACCCACTTTAGAGATTCTCAGCTGGCAGAACTGTTGAAGGCCTGTCCCTGGCTTTGGTCACCTTCAGCCACACTTGAGTAAACGCAATGCAGGGAAATTTGTTAATGTCAGGAATACTGGATAGCCTTTTCAAACAGTGTGGAAGGTATTTATCCTTGAATTTGCACACATAAGCCTAACAAAAAACCTGTGTGGTGAGCCAGAGAACTGGACTTAGTCCTGTTTTAGAAATGAGCTAACTGAAAAGTCCAGAGAATTAAAAAGTGAACAAGTGGTGGAAATGATATTCAGGCCTTTTAAACACGGTTTTGTCTCTCTTTCCACTATTTTAAGTAAGTTCTTTAGTAATCGTTAACTGTTCTATTCTGTTACTTCCTCTCCCTTCTAAAATGTGTGGAGATGATGATTTATGAGCCCCCCCCCCCCCCCCAGTCAAGACATCTGTGCATTAAAATCAGATACAGTCTCGATGCATTTGGGAACTCTTTGACGCTAAGGTAACCTACTCCCTTCCCTCAGAGAGAGAGCCTTTTGGAAATATCTCATGTAAGTCTACACTCCCCAGTGTAATTGGAAAGATTTACTAACAAGATGATCCTGTTTTTCATTTGGCCTCTGAAAGCAACATAAAATTGAGAGAATGAATGATTACAGTTCTTTTGTGTTGTTAACTGGAAGAGACAAAACCACCATGAAAGAATTGTTCTATTAGTTAGAAGTCAGATTTTTATTGGGAAGGAGAGGAGTTGAGCCACTGGTAAAATGTAATTTATGTGTTATGTAAAATAGTTATCTTTCTCACGTACCTACTTCTAGTGTATTTTTAGGCAGTTGCAAAAAAGTGAAGAAGAATTTTACCTTCCATGATTTATAGTTGCGTATATGGCCTAGGAATACTTTAGGTTCATAGATAACCCTTGGTTTTTCGGTTTGTGACTCTGAATTGGTTTTTCAGTGTGACAGTAAGAATAGGCAGGGAGGGTGTTTAAATATGTGTAGACTATCCACAAGAAATTACTTGTACTTTAACTTCTCTGTGGACTGCCCCAACTTGAGTCAGCTCCCCTGATTCTGAGGTGTATGGTTTTTTTTTTTTTTTTTTAAACTTTTTTTTTTTTTTTTTTTAGATTTTTTATTTATTTATCAGAGAGAGAGAGGACGAGAGCAAGCACAGGCAGACAGAATGGCAGGCAGAGGCAGAGGGAGAAGCAGGCTCCCTGCCGAGCAAGGAGCCCGATGCGGGACTCGATCCCAGGACGCTGGGATCATGACCTGAGCCGAAGGCAGCTGCTTAACCAACTGAGCCACCCAGGCGTCCCTGATTCTGAGGTGTATGTTTAGGGAAAGCAAATTGATGTTGATTTTAGCTTAGCCCTGAGAGAAGAATGGCTAAAACTCTATGTATTAAAAAAAGCAAATTCAAATTTTTGAAAGCTGCTATCTAACACTGCACTTTGGAACACAGTAGGCACTCAAAAATGAATTTTAAGTGAAGCTGTGATAATCAGAAGTTAACTGTGTTGGCAACCTCAAGAAGCTAACATCTATACAGTAGCAGACTAAAATATACCCCAGGGGAAAAAAGTGCATTTGGGGTGAAGAAAATATACTTTATTTTGTATAACTTAAAATAAATCAAAAGAGCTGTTGATTTTGCATTTTATCTCATCAAATGGGAAAAAAATAGTCTTGCCTTTAAAAGATGATACTGCCAGCTTTTAAAATTCTAGCAGGTTGAAGGAATGAAGAGGAAGTACATAAAACCTGCTTTTACAAAGAAAACAAGTGACTCCTGTAACTCGGACAAAGAATAAGGAGTCAATAACAGCTTCCAGTCCAAGGCTCACACTTCTGCTGTGCAGTGACGTGGACGTCTGGGTCCTCAGTGGCGTGCAGTTGCCTTTGCTGTGAGCGTCCCTGTGCAGTGCGGCACCAGCGCGGGCTTCCCCCACCACTGCCTGGGGAAGCCCGCGCCCACGGCTTACAGGAACGGCCGGAGGGGGTCTGCCCAGCCCGACCTGAAGTTCAGAAAGCCATGCCTGAAGTGTCTCAGTTTATCATTCCCCGGTAGTGGAGTTTCTCATCACTGCAAGAAGCTGTTTGTAATGACAAACAAGGAGTAGGAAGGGCAGGGGACAGATGTTAGTGCAGGGAGGTCAGTGGTGGAACCACGGGAGAGCCAGGTGGGGCTTGGATCGTAACTTTTTTTTTTTTTTTTTTTTTAGATTTTATTTATTTATTTGACAGGCAGAAAGCACAAGTAGGCAGAGAGGCAGGCAGCGGGGTCGGGGGGGGGCTTCTCTGCTTCCCTACTGAAGCAGAGAGCCTGTGCTCGGTCCCTGGATCCTGGGATCGGGACCTGAGCCGAAGGCAGCGGCTTAACCCGTTGAGCCACCCCGGCGCCCTGGATCGTAACTGCTAAGTCATGATCTTGCTGTCTCTTCCACAGGGGATCTGATCTGAGCAGAAAACAAAGGAGAAGTTTAATTTTAACCCTTCACAAAAGCATTGGCTTTTTCTTTCAACATTTCAGAGTTTGTTGAAAAACAGTCTTGGCAGATTTGTAACAAGTAACGATACCACCTAGATGTGGATGGTGTGTTGCGGTTTGGAAGCCCTCTGGGGGCGTGATCCTATTTCGTATCCACAGCCACCTAGTGAGCTAGTACTCTTCCCCCGTCTAAATGAGGATCGCACTTCTCCATGCTTATGGCTTGTCTGAGCACAAGCATAGAGCCCAGCTGGAATCTCCAGCTTTTGACCTCTTGCTCTAGTGTTCCCTTCACCAAGCCAGAAACAATGACTTTTGGTTTTCCCCATCTCTCACTCTCGCATCTACACAGAAAACCACAGTTAGCAAATCCAGATTAGTAACCAAGTTCATGTTGCTCAGAGGAAGAGCACATAGATCATCAAAGGGAAGCTTCTTGATTGACTTCGAAGTTAATACTCCAATAAAAAAGGAGGAGTCTTGTTATTTCCTACTTAGAATCAGAATGATAGTGCGGAATTAACCTTAGGGACCATTCAGTTTTAATATTACATTTTTAATAACAACCTAGTGTAAAGGGACGCCTGGGTGGCTCAGAAGGTTGAGTGTCTGCCTTTGGCTCAGGTCATGATCCTGGGGTTCTGGGATTGAGCCCCGCATCGGGCTCCCTGCCTTTTTGGTGGCGAGCCTGCTTCTCCCTCTTCTTCTACAGCTTCCCTTGCTATGCTCTCTCTCTTTGTCAAATAGATAAACAAAATCTTTAAAAAAAAAAAAAATCTAGAGTAAAGCATTTCCATGAGGAGAGTGAAACTTCAGTTAATTGCAGAGATTAGACTTAGGGCTCATTCCCCAGACCCAGATGAGTGTGCTCTTACTTTTAAAAAGTATACCTCAAAAAACAAAACAGAACAAAAAAACCCCAAACAAACAAACAAAACAAAAATAAAAATAAAAAGTATACTTCCTGGGGTGCCTGGATGATCAGTCAGTTAAGCATCCGACTCTTGATTTCGGTTCAGCTCAGGATATCAAGGTTGTGAGATCAAGCCCCATGTCCAGCTCTGTGTTCAGTGGGAGTCTGCTTGAGATTCTGTCTTTCCCTCTCCCTCTGCTCCCCTCCATCTTTCATCAACAAACAAACAAACAAACAAACAAACCTACACCTCCCTAAGCAGAGGCTACAGTTCCCATTCCAGGAGCTAAGTTGACTTGAGTTTCCAGCAGACATTCCTGAGTATCTTCCTTGTGCAGAGCCCTATGCTGGGCCCAGACCTACAGGACGGTGGGATCTAGTGGGGTAGACTTCATCTAAGGTAAGGTGCTACCTGTGCTCAGTGTCCAAACATTTAAAAGACTAGGACTGTCACTTGTAAATTCATGGATAACCCAGATTTTGTTGGTCTTCTGGAAACATTTATGAAGAAGCTCTTTCTTATATAACCTTCTATCTGTATGGAAAAATGACAGTCGTGACCACTTTTAACGTTTCAGAAAAATGCTCCTCATCTCTGAGAAGCTGAAGTATGAACATTAAAAGCAAATGAAAAGCAAACAAGGAGCCTGGGTGGCTCAGTCCGTTAAGCATCTGCCTTTGGCTCCGGTCATGATCCCAGGGGCCCAGGATCAAGCCCCGCATTGAGCTACCTGCTCAGCAGGGAGTCTGCTTCTCTCTCTCTGACCCTTACCCCTGTTCTTGCTCTCTCGTGCGCGCGTTCTCTCTCTCAGATGAGTAAATAAATAAATCAATCCTAAAAAAGCAAATGAAATTGAGATTGTTAGCACCCGATTTTTCTTTAGATGTTGCCTCTAAAGGTTTTGACTGAGAACATCATGTATTATTGTAACTTGTTATTAAAGCTCTGCTGAGGGACGCCTGGGTGGCTCAGTTGGTTAAGCAGCTGCCTTCGGCTCAGGTCATGATCCCAGCGTCCTGGGATCGAGTCCCACATCAGGCTCCTTGCTAGGCGGGGAGCCTGCTTCTCCCTCTGCCTCTGCCTGCCATTCTGTCTGCCTGTGCTCGCTCTCTCCCCTCTCTCTCTCTGATAAATAAATAAAATCTTTAAAAAAAAAAAAAAGCTCTGCTGATAACTTTTAATTCCTTGGCATACATTTTCAAAGAGCTGATGGCAAGCATGTCACACACTTGCTAGTCCTCCATGAGTGCTGTTGAACTGAGAACTTGGATAACCTTTTTTTTTTTTAAGATTTTATTTATTTATTTGACAAAGAAAGAGATCACAAGTAGGCAGAGAGAGAGGGGGAAGCAAGCTCCCTGCTGAGAAGAGAGCTCAATGTAGGGCTCAGTCCTAGGACCCTGAGATCATGACCTGAGCAGAAGGCAGAGGGTTAACCCACTGACCCACCCAAGCACCCCCTGGAGAACCTTTTTTAAACCTCTGATCATTTGGGCATATTCCAAGTCAAGTTGAATTGATAGGGGATGCAGAAAATGATCAGAATAATTACAAGTCCCATTATATAAGAGATTACTTTGCCAACAAAAACACTCATAGAATGTCTTTATAGACCTTACTTGCACCAGAATTAAACTTGTCTTTCTCAGTAGCTATTTCCAAAGCTGAACAAACTGCATCGTGTAAATGGGTCAGTTTGTGCAGTATTCTGCATGAAATTCTGTATACACAAAGGCTGTTGGATTATAAATTTCAAGGGCAAACTAGCGTCCAGTCAAGCAGATAGAGGAGAAAGCTATGTAATATTCTTAGAGGAAGAGAAGTTCCTCTTTAATTTAAAAGCTGCGTTCAGTTTCCCAGGCTCTTGGCTTGGATCGTACTCACCTCTTAGCTCCAGGTTTTGCTCTTCCGTCAGTCTCTGTCTTCGTTCTCTCACGTTACTGCCTCCAAGTCCTTGAATCACACTCAGCAGTACTTGGGTATAATCAGGCGATTCTGCCTCCGTCCAAGGTCCAGGGCCAAAGAACTCGATGTAATATTTTGGATTAGCTTTTATTTTTTAAAAATATTTTTTATTTATATATTTGACAGAGGAAGAGAGACAGTGAGAGAGGGAATACAAGCAGGGGGAGTGGGAGAGGGAGAAGCAGGCTTCCCGCTGAGCAGGGAGCCTGATGAAGGGCTCCATCCCAGGACTCTGGGATCATGACCCGAGCCAAAGGCAGACGCTTAACTACCTAGCCACCCAGGTGCCCCGGATTAGCTTTTAAAAAATAAACAGATACCCCATTGACTGAGGTCTGTGAGTACTTTTCTGCTGTAATACCACTGGCTTCAAATCAGGTGAAAGAAGCAAAACATTATAAATGGTGCATATGTGAACTTTACTTAAGAGGCTTTGAGGGTCCTACCTCCATTTACCATGTTTATCCCAAAGTGTTCTTTATTTGATTTTGGTAGTGAAAACCAAAGTTGAATTTTAGTAACAGCTTTTTCATATTAATTTTTTTTTATTTTAAAGATCTTATTTAATTGACAGAGAGAGAGAGAGATCAGAAGTAGACAGCAGCAGGCAGAGAGAGAAGGGAAAGCCGGCTCCCCACTGAGCAGAGAGCCCGATGCGGGGCTTGATCCCAGGACCTTGAGATCATGACCTGAGCCAAAGGCAGAGGCTTAACCCGCTGAGCCACCCAGGTGCCCCACAGCCTTTTTATATTTATAGCTTTTTATGAGTTTTGTCAATTTTCCCTCTTAGATGATAAATGATGGAGTTGGGGGAGTTACATAGATTTTAGGGCAAGAACCCAATTCATCATTCATTGGCATTTAAAATTTCAATTCATCACTTCAGCCCCCAAGTCTTGAGGAGAAGGACAGGCATTGCTTGTCTGACTGAAAGCATCAGAAACCTATCAAGGTAACTTAGAATACAGAGACTTGACTTATCAGAATCTAAGGAAGGCTTGGGTCACCAGACTGTGGGAAGTGTTATCTTGCAGTTGGCCTGAACGTGGGCAGAGTTCTTTCTTCTCTTTCTGCATGTTTGTTTCATTCCTTCTCATGGCAGACCGTTTTTCCACATAGTTGGAAACATGGGCACCAGCAGTTTATTTTATAGCTTCTATCCCTAAGAAGTTCTCTAGAGGCCAAGTTTTAAAAAAATCGTAGCTGGGGAATTCATCAGATCAATATAGGTCACGTGTCCATTCCTGTAACACTTACCAGGGATCAGGGAGGTGGGGGTCATGTAGGAACATGGGGACACATGTATTTACCCACACAATTAGAAGTGAGTGGGTGGGTAACTGGGTATTTCTCCAGATAAGAGATGATTGTTGGGAAGAAAATTCTCGGAACACCTGGGTGGCTCAGTCGTTAAGTGTCTGCATTCGGCTCAGGTCATGATCCCAGGGCCCTGGGATCTAGCCCTGTGTCGGGCTCCCTGCTCAGTGGGAAGCCTGCTTCTCCCTCTCCCACCTGCCCCAACCCCCACCCTAGCTTGTGTTCTTGCTCTCGCTGTCTCTGTCACATAAATAAATAAGATATTTAAAAAAAATTTTTTAAATTTAAAAAACCTGCCTCTTTAAAAAAAAAAAAATGTCTCCAGCATGTGTACTCACTATGACATGCCAGGATAATGCCTTTCAGGTGTTTTGATAGAAACTCATAGTAAAAAATACATTTTACATAGAGGAAGACATATACTGTTTAACTGAAAAAAAATTCATGAAACAATATTCACCCTCACTATGGCTTAAGGCATTCTGATATTTTCTATTACATTGCATTGTAGTTCACTAAGAAAAAAAAAATACTGATTATAATTCACCTAATTGTTTTCATGACTCATTAGTGGATAATGATCTGTTGTTTGAAAAAATACTATGCTAGGCATTAAGAGTAGCAGGTTGTTCACGTGCAAACAGATACTTGGGCATGAATATTTTTTGAGTATTATTGAAGAAATAATTTACATTTTAGAAAGATGCTAGACTCTCAGGGTGACATATATGTGACATGAATGCCCTTCCCAGTTCCCATGGTGGATATGATGGTGCCTTTCCTACTGAAGAATCCTGGAGCCACCACCCAGCCCTTTGTAAATTCAAGTCAATGAAACAAGCACTATGCTTGCAGTTCACTCTGTTTTAGATTACCTTTTGTGAGAAATACTGAAATCTGTGGACATAGAGAATGTCTCCAAATGCTTTCAATTCTCTGAAAACATCAACACCACTTTCTCGAAAACTTCCCTGTGGCAGCATGAAGGGCTGCTTCACTGAGCACCGTAACACTATAAAGAAGAGATGGAGGACATATTTACTCACCCAAGAGCCAGTTGAAAAGCGAAGGTCTCTTCTTATTTTCTACTGAGACATTTGAATCCTCAGGCTTCCATCTCTTAAGCTGAATTGAGATATTCAGATGGAAATTTAGAGTGGTAGTGCCTACAGAATGACTCCTGAGTGGGACTTGGCAATGCAGAGAGGACTGGTCAGCTCCTTTCTGCAGACCATCCCGAGCCCATACAGGTCCTAAATAACCGATAAGCTTGCAGTGCCATGACTCTCACTGTGAAATGCAAAGCAGTACAACTTTTAGAAGAATGTGCTGGAGAAGAGAGAGTTAGGAATATGGAGAGATTTCATAGACAAGACACAAAAAGTGCTGACCATAAAGGAAAAGACTGATAAATTCGACTCTGTTTGATCAACTTCTGTTCACTAAAAAGATGGGACAAACAGATCAGGAAAAGTATTTAGAACACCTACAGCAGATAGAGGACTCATACTCAGAATACAAAGAGCTGTCTTGGGAGTGTAAATTGGTACAACCATGTTAGGAAAAAGTCTGGTAGTATCTAGTGAAGCTGAAGATAAGATATCCTGTGATCCAGCAGTTTCACTCCCAGATTATACCTTCAAGCAGCAGTTCCTCAAACCTTTTGATCTCTCTTTATACTTTGACAAATGATGGAAAACTTCAAAGAACTTCTCTTTACATGAATTAAAACTATTGATATCATCTGCCACATTAGAAAACAGAAATATTTTAAAAAATATTTGTTTATTTATTGAAAAGCCCATTACGTGTTAACATAAATAACATTTTAAATGAAAAATAACTAAATTTTACCAAAACAAAAAAAATTAGTGAGAAGAGTGGCATCGTTTTACAGTTCTGCAAATTTATTTAATGTCTATCTTATCAGAAGACAGCTGGATTCTCTGTCTTCATTTCTGCATTCATCTGTTGTGGTATGTTGTTTTGGTTGAAGTATATGAAGAAAACATGGCCTTGCACAGATACATACTTGGAAAAAGGAGTATTTTAATAACCTTTTCAAACAATTGTAGCTATTCTTCTTTGATACCCAACTAACACTACAAATGGTAGTTTCTTAAAGGTTGATGGCTGTCTGAAACCTAAACCGTATCAATAAACTTGCAGTTATTTATTAATTAAATGATCTTAGCTTATCTTGCCCGTTGCGTGGATTTTTACTCATGCATGGTTTTGTAACACCAAACATGGATTATTTGGAAAATACTGGTTTACTGATGTGTGTGGGTCTTTTCATTGTTGACACATTTCATTATACAACATTAAGATGTCACATTCTTGAAGTTCACTACCAATCTCATCAGAAAAGTGTTTAAGTATGGGGAAGCTGTCAAGCACAAGATATAAGATACAGATACAAGTTTTCCCAAATTCCAATTTTCACTTGAAAGCCCGAGCTTTATCACTGGCACCAAAACTGTCAGTTGTTTTTCTGAAGCGACAGGCTTACTTGTCTGCCAGACACTCCAGTCTGAATCACCAGAGTTTGTCTGTCATTCCTTCAGTGAAAATGGTGTCCTATGAAAGAAGCAGCCACGTCAGTGCAAAGGTCAGCAATTGCCCAAGTGCCTTTCTCCAGGCAACCTTTGAACTTTGGTAGGCCACCTAAGTGCTGTGTGTGGACTCTCCCGTTTTGGCACAGGATATTAAAAAGGCATGTTTGCAAAGGTAGAGATTGAATAAAATTAAAATTTTTACTGATCCCCTGGGGACATTTTAATGTGAACCTGGCATATTTTCTTTAGTGTGCGGAGGGGAGGGAATACAGTGATTGCTGGTACAATCTGGTCCTGCTGCCTTTGTTCATGTTATCTTAAACCCATCCCAGTTTTCCAGTTCTGCAGAAGTCAAGTGTCTGGGGTCCCCAGAGGTCCTGGGACCCCTCTCCACTCCAGGAGTTCTTTGGAGCTGGTTTGAGAGCTGCTGCCCTGGAGAAGGAAGGCATGGCTCTTATGCCGAGGAAACAGCAGGAGGCATCAAGGAGAGCTGTGACTCTGCAGGAGTAGGGGGAGGGCATGTAATCCAAGGAGGGGCACCCGGCCGGGAGGGTGCTTCTGGCATGCCCACGATGTTCTGTGTCTTGACCTGGGTGGGGATGTTGCTCTATAATATGCAAATCTGTCCATTTATATGTATGCACTTTTCTTTGTGTTTGTTACTTCAAAGTCCAGTTCTCTTTTACTAGTATTGCTATGCTCTGGTTTAGCAAGATAGGGTCTTGAGGAAGGAACCACCCTCCAGTGTTCCCCTCTTTGTATTGGATGACGGATGTATTTGTCCAACCTTTTCTGCTTTTGGAGCTGTGGTTCCTTTGGTTCTATCATAGTTGAGGTAGGAATTCAGATATTCAAGTGCATCTTCCTTCTCATAGTTACTTATGTGGCCAAGGCAATAAAAATTTTGACAAGGAAACTTTCTTAATTCAAAACTTTATATAGTGCTTAGTTACTTGAGACTTAGGAACCTCTCTGTAGAATCTGTTCCTATATCCTTATTTTCTGGAAAGGGAACAAAGTGAAAAATGACTCGAGTAAGGACTTGAGTAAGTGCAGACTAAAACCATTTCTAACTCCTTCTGCTGTTATTAAATCATAAAACTCTGGTGACTGTAAAGAGAATGAGAAATAGTAATGAGATTTCGGCATTACTGGATTATTTTACTTGTGGTCAGGCTATTATTAGTGGTCAAATTTTATCTCTGTGACACAGAACTAAACCCACGGAGGTACCAAGACTTGTATTTTGTAGGTAAGAAAACTGAGGCACAGAAAAGATTGGTTAACTACTTCTATAGCAAAGTCTGGACTAGTCTAGATTTCACAATTTCTAGAATTTGCTTTTCCCACACAGCCAGTTGGATTGTAAGGAGCTATGTGTCTGCCATCACACCGTGGACTCTTTTCTGCTTCTGTCTTTGGCCCTCTTGCTGCAAGCTGAGCCCAGGCTCTCCCACTCTTGATCAGGAACATCAGTCCATGTTCTGTATGTACATCAGTACCATCTCCTGTGCTTCCTTCTGGGCCGAGACTAGGAATGAGAACATTTAGAAAACCACAAAGACCGAAATCATTTCAGTTTTTTCTGTTAGAACCTGAGTGCATCGAGGTGTGTGCATTCTCTGAGGCCAGTCATGGCCTTCAGCCTGAATCCCTGTGCCATAAGCAAGAGGAGTGCTTCTTGTCTGTGTGTTAGCTGTCAGGATGGCTGCAGACAGGTGGAGCTGGACCACAGAGAAAACCGATTAGCTTTCACATGTGCCTGATCTTCCGACAAGGCTGTCCTCTGGTTCCTTGGCAGAGGTTCACACACTCTGGGTTTGTGTGTGTGAGAGCATGTGCACTGAGAGAACAGAATCATCCCAGCTTGGTTGCCGAGATTAGGCCAAGAGTGCTGGACTCTGGGGGCTCTGGGGAATGGCGTGCCCGTAGCATGAGCTCTGATTTAAATGGACATGTGAAGTCTTCTCAGAAGTGGCTGAGAATCTCTGACAATAGAGTGAGGTAATTAGAAAATAAATTAAGGCTCTTTTTATAGGTTGTCCAGGCTAGTCTTTCTTTCTTTCTTTTTTCTTTTTTTTTGGAAGTAATATTTACCTTTGTTAAGGGTTAGTGTCGCTGGATAAATTAAAAACATTTTTTTGGATATTATAGGCCTTGTATTTCACAACCAGGACCCACATTCAGTACATATTTTTCTCATTAACTCCTTCCAGGGTGTTATTTCTAAGATTTAGGTCTTAATTCAAGTCTTTCACAAGTGAGATATAACAGAAATCTAAGAAATGAGTCTACTAATTGCATTTTTACTGATGCATTTCAAATAGGGCAGTCTAATTATAAGCAACCCTACACAAATGGCTGCTGCTTTGCCCCAATTTTCCCCTTCTAACCAGGCCCAGATGCTGCTGCCATGGAAGGCGTTGTCTGTGCTCACAGAATCTGAGGGTCGGAGTGGAGGAAGGAGGGGAAATTATGGAAACAGTGGCCAGGGAGTGGACCCCAGGAACAGAGCCAGTCCAGTCAGCCTCTGGCAGTTTCCTGCATTCTTGCTTGCTGCTAGAGTTCTTTATCCTTGTCAAGTGCCACTGAACAAAGTAACAAGTGTAGGGGTGGGGGAGGAGTCTTCTTTAACACATAACAAGGAGGGTAGGAGCATGAGTTTGGAGTCTGACACTTCAGACTTGAAATTGGGTGTCAGTCACTTCCTAGCTGTGTTACCTTTGTGCTGATTGCTTTACTTCACCTGCCAAGTCTGTTTTCTCTTCTGTAAGTGGGGATAATTGTAACTCCCTCCTAAGGTTACTCTAGGATTAAATAAGACTTGTGTACATACACCACCGTACATGGGCCCATGCCTAGGATATAGTAAGCTCTCAGTAGATAGTAGCTCTTATCATATAATGCAAAAAATTAGAAGGTTCACTAATGATCCCTGCAGTATAAATTATCTTTAAGAACAGTGCTTTATTGCAAATATCACATTCAACTCTACTCCCTGGAGGAACTGACATTTCAAGAGGGGAAGGAGGAGGGAATTTCGGCATAGAGAAGCTAGGCAAAGGGGCAGGTCAAAGTGGGAAATGCAAGGGATTTAGGGCATCATAAGCTTCTGTGCAATGGGGAGAGGAAAACTAAGAAATGGGACCGGGTGGGTTCTTCCTCCCTTTTCCACCATATACACATTGTTGCCAGGACCCCACACTCAGGTTGGGACTGTTAATACTGCATCTGCCCTCTGGCTGGATATTCAGTCCCAGAGCTTATAGCAAAGTACCCGTGTTTGGGTCTTACCTCAGTCCCTCAGATCTGAATCTCTTCAGGAGGGAGACCCAGCAGCAGCTCCGGGAATTGAGGTGCGGCTGGGGTTTGGAAGCACTTGAGCTACGTGTGGGTTAAATATACTTGTGGAGGTCAGCCTGGACACCTGTCTGTTCCAAGTTCTAAACACATGGGAACTTCTTACTTACACATGCATGTGTGCGTGCGCTCATGCACATGGGAATGTCACAGACGGCCTGAACTTCACCAAAACTTAGTCCTTCGCTGAGTCTGCAGTCGGGAGGGGTGTAGAAAGGGTTATTGTCACTGCTTTTAAGGTGGAGAAATAAGTTTATTTACCAACAACTGTAGAATTTCCAACATACCACGAATGCCATAATAGAGGCATGAATTAGGATGACAGCTCAGAGGAAGGACAAAGCACTCAAGTGCCAGCGGGGGAAGGCTTTTTAGAGGAAGTGCATTTTAACTTGAATCTTAAAGGATGGGGATCGGGTTTTGGTTGGTGAGGATGAAGAGGGAAAGGCATTTTGGAGAGAGGGAATGTTGTGAACGAAGGTGCAGTGACAGAAAAGCCCAAGGCATATATAGGAACAGTAGATGGCCAGTTAGGGAGAGAATTGAAGTTTATGCTGAGGACTCTGGCAAGTTTATGCGGTTTGAAGTAGAGGGTAATGTGGAGAGAGCACGCTTTTAAGGAAGGTGAATCTTCCTGATGGTACTCAGGACAGAGGACTGGAAGCAGATGTGTTTACATGGACGTGCACTTTTCTGAACACAAGAGGCTATGTACAGGAGTGCGGGAACAGTGCGTGGTGGACAGTGGACAGTGATGGTGAGGTGACATGGAGAGAATGGGAAATGGGAGGGGAGGCGGCTGGATTAGGGGAAAGGAAATTCTTTTACTCAACCTGTCTGATGTCTGCAAGATCTGTGTTGGCCCATTTCAATCCATTATTGGGGTTATTCCTCAAGATGCATAGGTGCAGAAAAAAGCTGGAAAAATTTTTTGAAAACAACCTCCTTTTCCCGAGATTTTTTTCCCTGAAATGGAGTGTAGAATATTGGAAAAATTGTTTAAGGTGTTCTGTTGCAACCTGCTCATAACTGCTGATTCTCCCCTACCCCGAAATTATTTCTGAAAACCTGGCAGTAGAAAGACTTCTCTGGAAAGCCATCTGCAGCTCTCACTTCCCTGAATCTCATTCTCCCTTTGTCAGGCATTCTTTATCTAATGGCCCAGATAAAATGAACTCTGGGAGAATCTGAGTGCATTTCCACTTATGAGCACAGAGAAATACTTTATTTAGAAATAGGAAGGGTTTTATTGCAAGCCAACCCGTGTGGCTGCTGAGCTCTGCTATCCAAAAATTCAGGAAGGCGTGCGGGTGTAGGGGCACTTCTCCTGGATTCGCCTAGATTTGCCCTAGACTCAGAATCGTGAGAAGGGATGGCGATTTATGTTATTTCCAGTTAATCTAAACATTAAGAATGAGAAGAAAGGCTATTGTTACTGCTGCCTTAGAAATGAGACTAATGAGGCAAAAACCATCCATGAGAGAAGTTATCGTCTTGGATTAGGCTGGAAGGTGGCCTTGCCTTAGGAAGTTTCTTCGACCTTAAAGACATTTTTAAAAAAGGGGATAAAGACAATAGAACAATATTTTAAGTTTTTATCTTAGGAAAGACTCCTAAAAAGCTTTTGAACTTCTGCTTTTACTTTTAACATTTGCCTTATTCCATGTATGTATATTTATATATAGGAAAAAATCATATCCATGCAATTGATGTATTCTGCAATATGCACTTAAAATATAACAGTCTTACATCTCCATATTACTTTTGTGATAAAAATTCATTTCGTATTATACATGTTTTATTAGATTTATAAATCATAATTTATCAGGCATTTTTTAATACTGGATCATTAGATTGTTCCTTGTTTTTAGGTACTAGAGAAACACTGTAGTGTGTATCCTCTATGTATGCATTTTGTTTTTATTCAGTGATTTCCCTCGAATAGATTCCTGGGAGCAGATTTATTCAGTCAAAGGGTATAATATCTTTACGGTGCTTGTCTCAGTTCCTTTCTGAAAATGAGTCCTTTATGTATCTGGTTAATGCTCCCATGATAATAAACCTAGAAACTGTAAAACTCTTAATTCACTACAATTTTGATTTTAGTTTTTTCCTAAAGAACTTATTTATTTATTTATTTATTTTGAGAGAGGGAGAGAGACAAAGAAAGAGTATGCGAGTGAGGGGCAGATGGAGAGAATCCTCAAGCAGATGCCCTGCTGAGCACAGAGCCCACCTCAGGGCTTGATCTCATACCCTGAGATCATGTCCTAAGCTGAAACCAAGAGTCAGGAGCTTAACTGACTGAGCCACTCAGATGTCCCGATTTTGTTTTTTATTACCTCAAATTGATAACATTTCCTTAAAATTAGGCTCTCATAAATACATTTACATTTATATACATATATATACAATACATTACAGCTGTAATGTATTAAAAATAAATGCAATTCATGAATTTATTATCTAAATAACCTGTATCCTTTATTATATAAAATAAATCCCATACATTATATTCATTTCTTTAATATTTCTGGAAAGTTTATCTTTCTAGTTTTTTTTTTTTTTAAGATTTTATTTATTTATTTGGCAGACAGAGATCACAAGTAGGCAGAGAGGCAGGCAGAGAGAGAGAGAAGGGGAAGTAGGCTCCCCGCTGAGCGGAGAGCCCGATGCGGGGCTCGATCCCAGGACCCTGGGATCATGACCTGACCTGAAGGCAGAGGCTTTAACCCACTGAGCCACCCAGGCGCCCCCCTAGTTTTTTTTTTTTAAGAACTTTAAACACCCTTAAAATCCTACTTTTTCCTTTCTTCATAATATGCTTAGGTCAGGTCAGTCGAATTTACATACCTACTATGTCTCAGAGTCTCCTTTAAAAATTTTGGTTTTGTGCATACACTTGTATATTTTTTTCTGTTAATCTGAAAAAGGAAAAAAACCTCATTTTTATTTAAGTTATTATATATTGATTTAATATATTAAAATATGTTTTTCTGCAGTTACAAGTCATTTCGAGTTTAGGTGGGTCTTTTTCCAAGGACTTATTTTCTGTGTCTGATATATAGCTATGTTAAGACTAAAATAAGCTTTGTGGCTGAGAGTAGTCTCCTTGCCAGTTGGTTTCTGCCACACTTTTCTTTCCCCTCCAGTCCATCCTATTCATTACTCCCAGATTAATTTTCCTAAAACACTGCTTACTGAAAAACCTCATTGAAAAACCTTAATTGACTCCCCATTTCTAGATGAATTGAGTATAAACTTTTCACCTTGGCATTTAAGACCTATGACAAAACATGCTTTTTGCAGGCTCATGAGAACCAGTGGTGAGGAGATTGGTATGCTGCCACGGCTCCCTACCCCAGAAACTCCTAGGTGTAGGACCCTCCGAAATCCCTCTCTTTTACAGCTCCCCAGTTGAAGTACTGCTGGACAGGGGTGATGAACTCTGGCACTAGAAGAGGGCAGAGACTTACATCCTGGCTTTGGCACTTACCAGCTTAATGATTTCCAGCATGGGGGTAGGGCTCTCTATACTTAGGCTCTCTTCTCTCAGTAAAATGGGGTCACATAGTATCTTGTGAGAATAACTGCATTTCTGAATACAATAATTGCTACAGGGTAAGAACTAAACAAATACGGACTGCTACTGTTTCCTAGTAATAGTAGTAGTAATAAAAGTCATAAGCTTTGCATTCAGGCAGATGTGGGCTCATATCATAACTCAGTTCTTCTTTCCAGATCTTATCTGAATAACTGAATTCTCTGACCCTTAGTCTTCTCACCTACAAGCAGGGCTAGTAATGCCTCCCTTTTTAAATAGAAGATACAAGATATAAAATATCACATTGCTACATAGGGGCAGAAAATCATGTGCCAGGTGCTGTTCTATGCTCTTATGTTTTAAGTACCCTTCCCATGAATCCAATAAATTCAATTCATGAATTTATTATCTAAATAACCTGTATCCTTGGTTAGTTGTACCACTACCATCATTATTCTATAGATGAAGAAACTAAGACACAGAGAAGTTGACTTGCTCAAGGTCACACAGATAGGAAACCATGGATTTAGACTCAGTTCTCTCACTCTAGAGCCTGTTTTCACCCACTCTGCAGTGTTCCTTCTTATTGTTGTATTGCATTACTATCGACTGACTTCATTTTCCCTTTACCACCTCTGTCAACACTAGCTCCCTCAGGGAAGGTGAGTAATTTTTCTTTATATCGCCTGCAGCCCCTTGAAAGTACCTCATCTGTAGAAGACACTTAACCAGTATGTGTTCAATTGAGCGTGATGAATGTACCCATTTTTCACATCTGATCGTAAAGCTTTTGGCTTTAGGCAGCTGTCTTCTGGCAGACTGTCTTCCAGCTTCAGATCAGAGGACTCTTATTTGTGTGCTTAACTGCTTTCCCAGCCTCTTCCTTCTGCGCTTTGGAAGTCCGTGTCCTGAGGAGGGGAAGACGGGAGTCTGTGTCACAGGACTGGGTAGAGACTCTCCAGAAGGACCAGGCACCTGGAAGTCAGCCTGGTTGGGGGTGCTGGAGGGTAAGAAGAGTCCAGCCTAGGAAACAGCTATCTCAGGGGAGGGCAAGGTTAGCTGCTACCCATTTTGCCCTTCCCCTGTGACTGTGCCCAGAAGAAGCTCTCCCTCCTGCAATTAACCCTGTACACCTCATCGGGTTCAGAGAGGTGTCACATTCATTTCCCGAAAGTATGACCCTGTTTTGACTTGCTTTTTTAAAGGGGTCGGTTTGGAGGTGATTGTCTTCTTTGACCTCTTTCCCAATCTACAGCATTATGAGTGTATCAGTTACATTCTCTTTTTCATGCTGCTACACTTACTTTATGGATTTCATACTTATTCCCTAAAAGACTCTTTTATTTTAGCTTTCTCCAAAGGAGAAATGTAGGTGTATATCTTCTTTTATTACTTATATTCTGAAAATCTGGAGATTTATTTTTTTTTTAAGATTTTATGTATTTATTTGACACAGAGGGATCACAAGTGGGCAGAGAGGCAGGCAGAGAAAGAGGGGGAAGCAGACTCCCCACTGAGCAGAGAGCCCAATGGCTCGATCCCAGGATCCTGAGATCATGACCTGAGCCGAAGGCAGAGGCTTTAACCCACTGAGCTACCCAGGCGCCCCTGAAAATATGGAGAGTTAATCAGAATTTCTATCATTCTGAGTAATCTGAAATTGTGTATTAATTACAGTTGTGATTATTTTTCATTGATATTAAAATTTTATCTGGATCTCTGATTTTTTAATAACACCTGTTTGTATTTTTATTTTTTATTTTTTTTAAAGGTTTATTTAGTTATTTGTCAGACAGAGATCACAAGTAGGCAGAGAGGCAGACAGAAAGGGGTGGGTGGGGGGGACAGGCTCCCCGCTGAGCAGAGAGCCTGGTGTGGGGCTCTATCCCAGGATCCTGGGATTATGACCTGAGCTGAAGGCAGAGGTTTTAACCCACTGAGCCACCCAGGTGCCCCTGTTTTGTATTTTTAAATTACAAAATCAACATACATTCATTGTAGAAAGCTATGTAAAAATGCAGAAAAATATAAGTTAAAAAATAAAAACTATGCTGCATTGTGGTATTTAGTGATATTAACTTTTACACTTTGACAGGTGCTCTTTCCGCTGTTTTTTCAGTGAACAGACACACACATAATATGAACATACACAGATAATGAACAGACAAACACAGTAACCTCTCTTTCATAAAATTACTATTTGGCTGTACATACTAGATCTTCATTTTCTTTCATTGTATGATTTATAAGTATCATCCATTGACTTGTTTGAAAAACTGTGGAAATGAATGGAAAAGGGACGTGTGTACATTGCTGGCAATCAACATCAGGCATTTATTATTAATGTGTTTCTTAGGAGCTGGGCCGCCTTTTGTCTGAGCTCCATTTGAAAGTCTGTCTCAGAGGTAAGAGTGACTAAAAGAAAACAAGCTTGACAGGGAATTTCAAGGTGGTTCCCTCTATGGACCCCAGGCGCTGGCCTTCCCCCTGCCATTTCAGTCCTGTTAGGAAAACAAAGCTGCCTTTGGACTGTGCACTACTGTATGTGGTACTTGATTCTATATGTGCTGGCTTTCCACATACCTCGCCAAATTGGTTTCCTGACCGTGACCTTGTAGTTCAGCATTTCCCTTTCCCTCCACCCGTTTCCTGCCCTTACTTTTGATCATCAGGATTTTTTTTTCACATGAATCCCACAGTAGTAATGTAATAGTCAGGCCCACCATTAGGAGGCCCCACCCTTGGTCTCCTGAAGTTCTTTTTGGAAAAGTACATTTTACAGGTCCCTACTCAGTAATTGTAATATGAAACTACTGCACAATGAAAAAAATGTCTTTTGTAATTTGATTTTTTTGCAGCACATTTTGGAATGGTAATTTTTTCTTCAGTAATCCTGACATCAACATTGCTTTTCCAGAGTGTTTTCAACTCTTGCTTGTATGAACGTGACTCCTAATTCTTGTTCAGCCCTCACTTCTCTCTGTTCCAGTTCTGTATACTTTTAGGACATCTCCAGTTAAGTATAACACTATCACTTTATTTAAAAATTAAAAAAAAATTTTTTAACACTATCACTTTAAACTCAACCTGTTTTATATGGACCTCATTATTTTGCATACAAACCTGTTTTAGTTACCTGTCTTTTTTCTTTCCTGTGGAATCTACTACTCTTTCGCTCTTCTGGAATAACTATTAGTAATAGTAACTACCATAAGAGCTGGGAAGAAAAAACAGTAAGTTAGCCAGATGCAAAGAAAATATGCAGCATTCAATAGCTTCCCAATGCATCATCGGTAATCACTTTGAAAAATGTAATGAAATAAAGTCCCAATCACTATAACAATTAGAACTATGTAATACCCTGGAAAAAATTGTAATGATAATTTTGTAAGACATATAACAAAATTTTGCTGGAAGACAAATATAGAGAAACATATTTCTGGATGAGAAGATGCCAGTCCGCCCCAAAGTGATCTATAGACTCAGTGCAATTACAACCCAAAGTCTTAATGGAATTTTTAATAGAATTTGATAAGCCGATTCTATTGTTTCTCAAAATTTGAATAAAGAAGAATGAAAGGAATAATCCTACCACGTATAGTTCTACCTTAAGTCTAACATAATACATTAAAAAAATTATGCCATTGGCACAGGACAAAAACCAACAGATCAATGGAACTGACTTGAATCCAGAAAAAAAAGACATAGAACCAAATTTAAGATATGATAAATACAGCTTTTGTAATCAGAGGGAAGAGAATGCACTGTTCAATAAGTTAGGGGGAGAGGACAAAGAGAATGTTGAAAAGCCCTGAAGTGAGAGAGAGTGCATGGTGCATAACTGGAGAGGAGGAGCAGGGGCAGTAGAGAGAGATGACGTTAAGGAGGTGAGCAGAGGTCTTTAAACAGCCTTCTAAAGAATGTGGGCCTTTTATTCAAGTGCTTTATTCATCCCCAGATTAGCAAAAATAGTCTCATATATTTTCTTCTATGTTTTATGATTTCTTTTATTACATTTAAGATCTTTATCTGGAATTTATACCCATTCATTACACGAGGTAAGGATACAACTTTCATTTTTCCTAACTAAATAGCCAATTACCCCAAATCCATTAATTGAATCTCCTCCCACTGAGGTTAAATGCTGCTTTAAATGTCATCACATTTAAAATTATTTTTCTGAACTCTATTCCCTCCCATTTGTCTTTTCCCATTCCTATATAACCTGCACCACCTGGAATAGTCTTAAGTAGCAAAGTGACATGAGATTTACACTTGTAGAGAGATCACACAGCTCAGTTAGGATTCTTTCCCAGTAAAATTCGAAGCAGGACAGTCTGGAACTAAACTGGAGCAGTTGGAGTGGAATAGGCAGAACTTGGTGCTTGCTAGAATCGTATCCATTTAGAAAGAGAAGGGAATGAGAATGGTGCCCAGGTTTCTGGCTTGAGAAACCAGATGGGTGAGAATGTCTTTCACGAAGAAGGAGGAAGAGCAGCAGATCTGAGGGGAGAATTGAGAAGAGAATGAGTTTGGTTTTGGACATGTTGAATTTGATATCCAAAGAAGACAATTCTCAGAGGAGAACTAGAGTTAGGCATTTGAGTATGTAAATCCAAATATCATTAAAGATCTGGGTGAAGATCTTTACCTCCTAAGTACAACTTAGGAGGCATCAGCAGATAGCCCACCATCGGTGTCTGGGAGGAGATAAGGGTGTACGGGGACAGGGTGTGAGCAGGTGAGGAAAGCACCCTCAGAAATACGTGAGCCTCCAAAAGAGATCGAGACTGAGTGGCCAGAGAAGCAGGGAGAAATGATGGTGAAGTGTTCTGGAAGCCATGGGAAGAGGATATTTAAAAAGAGTAGAATATAGTACAGTAGTATACAGTCTGGCAGGGAAATCAGGAAAGCTAAGTTCTAGAAAGGTTTCTATGGACTTAGTAACAAAGAAGCCCTTGCTGACTATGACAAGAACTGGTTGGATGGAGTGGTGGCGTGGAAACTTGTAGTGAGGTGAGCAGTGAATGGGTGGGGAAAAGGTGGATATAGGCACTTGTTAAGAATTTTGACTGCAGAGAAGAAAGATGGTAGTCTCTAAGAGAAAATGTGGAGTTGAACAGTCTTCTGAGTTTCTTTTTTGAAAATGGGAAAGGTTTCAATATACTTAGATGCTGATGGGAAGGATCCAGAAAGGGAATAATTGACAGATTCTGGTCTCTGTTATGGCTGAAAACAAGAGCCCCTGGGATGCAGAGACAGAGTACAAGTATAGATGACTTGGTCAGGTTGTGGTCAAGCTGAGAGAGTATGAAGGCTTCTATTTTCTCTGTGAAGTAGGAGCAAGGTTTTTTTGCTGTGAACAAGGAGAGATGTGGTAGAATGAGGGGTTTGAGAAAAATGCAGAAAGTTTGAAATAGCTACTGTGTAGAATGGAGAGCGGCAACTATCACAGTATGACGCTTCACATGTGTGGAGTTTGAATTCAGAGGGACAACATCTGTGGGAGCGAGGGTCTAGTGCTGAGGCTTGAGTTTGATTAGATATAAGATTCCAGGTCTTTTTTTTTTTAAAGATTTTATTTATTTATTTGACAGAGAGATCACAAGTAGGCAGAGAGGCAGGCAGAGAGAGGAGGAAGCAGGGTCCCTGCCGAGCAGAGAGCCCGATGCGGGACTCGATCCCAGGACCCTGAGATCATGACCTGAGCCGAAGGCAGCGGCTTAACCCACTGAGCCACCCAGGCGCCCCAAGATTCCAGGTCTTAATCCCTTTTAGGGACGTTAAATTAAGAGTTGAGAGGAAGGGGGGCCTGGGTGGCTCTGTCGTTAAGTGTCTGCCTTTGGTTCAGGTCATGACCCCAGGGTCCTGGAATCCCCGAGCCCCTCACTGGGCTCCCTGCTCAGCAGAAAGCCTGCTTCTCCCTATCCCTCTGTTGCTCCCCCTGCTTGTCTTTTCTCTCTCTCTCTCTGTGTGTCAAATTAATAAATTAAATCTTGAAAAAAAAAAGAATTGAGAGGAAAATGAACAATTGATGGAACAAATGGATCAGAGAAAAAGACTACAGAAAAAGATACTGAAGAGGAACAGTAGGAGAAATAGAAATTCCCAGTGAGTAGATGGTCATGGTGACCAGCAGTTTTAAGTTGAAGGGGCAAGTTGATGAACAGAGTCAGTGTAGAGCTGTGGTTCTTTTTTTTTTTTTTTTTTTTTAAAGATTTTATGGCTTGATTGATTGACTGATTTAGAGAGCACGAGCAGGGGGAAGGACTGAGAGAATCTCAAGCAGCTCCACATTGAGCGCCGAGCCCAGTGTGGGACTCAGTCTCGACCCTGAGATCATGACCTGAGCCAAAATCAAGAGTCAGGCACCTCACCAACGGAGCCACCCAGGCTTCCCAGGCATGTGGTTCTTGATCTTGGCCAAACAATGGAATCACTTGGGGAGCTTTAAGCAAGGACCCAGCCCTTTGCCAACCCAAGAGCAGTTAAAGGGGAGTCTGCAGTGGGGCCCTGGCATCAGCATTTGTTTTGTATTCTTCTAATTTGTAGCAGGGCTGAGAGAGAGAATGATGGAGACTGAGATGTGCTTGGACTTGGCCACCAAGTCATCAGTGGCTTCTGAAGAGTAGTTTGAGTAATGCAGTGAGGCAGGATTCCAGTCCGTAGGGGAGGACACAGAGTTGTGTGGTCAAAGTAAGGTAAGTGGAGGGAACTGATGGCTCCACGGCCCCCATCTTCTCTTAAAGTAGGTGTTGCTGTAGGCCACTAACTGTAGGTGGGGTGTGGATCTATTTGAGACTTTGTGGACAGTGGGGACAAAACTGAACAGATGCTGTGAGGGATTGTAAGAGACTGCAGAGCCGCAGTGATGGCCTAGATGAGCATGAATTGCAAGTTCCATAATTATCTGGACTCTGTCACTCACCGTGATTGAAGCAGCGCGTACGGCACTCACGTGTTCAGGTGGAGTTGCATCTGAAGCAGGAGATAAGTTTTGGAGATAGCATGTAAGGCTAAAATTGCATTTGGTCAAAATTGCTCTCGTAAATCCCTAAGGAAGGTGCACAGTGGGGACCGACATTCCATCTCCCCACAGAGCCAGTTTTTCCTGGCAGCAGTGGAATAATTACTGTTTCTTCCATTGAGCACAGATAAAGTCGTTGACTTGCGTATAACTAATGTTATCTGAAAAATGTCTCTAATACTAAAACCACACTCAGCTTAATTAAATACTTTCTTGAGTCATTAAGAGGGGTACTTAATACTGACATGGACTAAAAGTACAAAGTTCGTTTCCCTCTCCCGTACTTCTGAACATATAATGAGTAGAACAGAGAGAGTTGCTCTCACTACCCGAGTTGTTATCTTCCAGTTCCCTTGTTTTAACTGAGTGCATAGTTGTATTTGGATAAGTTAAATGAATGCTAATGCAGCTCACGCTACTGGATTTTCTTTAAAGATTTTATGTATTTGAGAGAGAGAGTGTGTGTGCACATGAGAGGGGTGGGGCAGAAGGAGAGGGAGAAGCAGACTCCCCCCTGAGCAGGGAGCCCGATGTGGGCTCTGAGATCATGACCTGAGCTGAATGCAGATGCTTAACCAACTGAGCCACACAGGGGTCCCTCACACTACTGGAGTTTTTCTTGCTTGCCCTAAACTATCTCCAAGAGAGTAGAATACAGTAGTTAAGATGTTTTACTACCCAAAAAAGCAGGCCATGTTTATGACTTTTAAATAATCAAATCTATCGCAAAGGAGTTGTCCTCAAATCTCATCACACCAAACACCTCTTTACTAAGGCAAGTCGTAAATATGCTTGGATAAAGTAGATTTCTAGTAATATATGTTTTATAGATCATCTCTACCAAAACCAACTGCACCATGTGTTGAAGACACTCTTGCAGATTAAGCGATATAAGGAGTTGGACAGATTTTAGGTCACATGATTTTTTGCAAAAATAGAGACCTTTATTTTAAAAGAGAATCCCTATTGAAAAGGGACAATGAAATGAAGTCTAATGATGTGATAATGAAATTAAGGGATGACTACAAATGGAGTGATAAAGTCAGGGCTGCCTGGGTGGCTTGGTTATTTTAGGGTCTGCTTTCAGCTCCGGTCCTGAGCTCTGGGTCTGGGGTCAAGCCCCACATTGGGCTCCCTTCTCAGTGGGTGTCTGCTTCTTCCTCTCGCTCTGTTCCTCCCTCTGGCTTGGGCTCTCTTGCACTGTCACATTCTCACAATGAATAAATAAAATCTTTTAAAAAAATGAAACAAGCTTAATTTTAATAGAATGAAGGGGGAGAAAGGTACATCTAAGATTAGACCATTTCTTAGCACTAGGCTTTTCATGAAGCTGTATTTTGCAATGGTCCCTTTCAAATTTGTAGTAATTACTGCTGTAAATTCCTCATTACCAGTTCTTTGAAGTATGTGTGTCATGTTTGCAAAGATTTTTTTTTTTTTCAGAATAAAACCCACAACTGATAAACATATTCAGTTTTACAGACTGTCTATTTGAAAAATAAATTACCACATTTTGACTCAGAAAATTAATTAGAGTTAGCTTGAAACCATTGTACTGTGTAACCTTATAGATAACATTTAGTTAACACAGAGTCTTAAAGCACCTCAAAGAATTAAAATTAATTATTCATCACTTTTTTAAAAAAAGGCAGAACCATAATGAGTTGAACTATAAATGCCTTACAGCTTAAATTTAGCTTGGTTAGTTCCATGGCTATCCCACAGCATTTAGAGTACTAGAGAATCCTTTGTGCCCAGTAATCATGTAATAGCTAATACATTTATTGAGCATTCTCTGTGTAAGGAGCTGTTCTAAGTGCTTTATACGTATTAACTCAGTTAATCATTAAAGCTCTGCAGCAGGTCTTATTTTTGCTCAAGACTTCATAGCTAGTATGTGGCAGAGCCAAGACTTGTACTCATACCGTCTGCCCCCAAGGCCTTAACCATTGTGGTACACTGCCTACACTTGAATCTGTAAATTCTGAAATGGAGTTCAATAGCTTCAATTCACCATATATCTTATTTTTTAAAGAAATGGAGGGAGCTTGGGGCACCTGGGTGGCCCGGTAGGTTAATTATCTGACTCTTGATTTTAGCTCAGGTCATGATCTCAGGGTTGTGAGATCAAGCCCCATGTTGGGCTCTGCACTAGACGTGGAGCCTGCTTAAGAGTCCCTCTCTCCCCCATCTCTCCTTTTCCCCTGCCCACTATGCTTTCTCTTAAAAAAGAAAAGTAAAAAGAAAGAAAAAAGAAATGGAAAGAGTTCTCAATATTAACTTGGGTGTATTGTACAAGTTATGACACCCTGCAGTGAGTTTTCTGTTCAAAGGCAGAATTCTTGAGATTTTAAGTACTTCAGGATATTATAGGCCATTGAAACAAGACTTTCAAATGTGCTGGTTGTGCTATTTCCTGTACTAGACTGACAGCTTGTATTACATTACCTCTTCCTGTATCAGTCTTGCTTTCTATATTGCATGCCAAACAATTTACTTACTACTTTTTCTTCTTCTTCTTCTTCTTCTTCTTTTTCTTCTTCTTTTAAGATTTATTTATTTAGAGAGAGAGCATGTACAAGTGAGGGAGGGGCAAAAGAGGGGGGAGGGAATTTCGAGTAGACTCTGCAGTGAGCCTGGAGCCTAATGCAGGGCTTGATCCCGCAACCCTAAGACCATGACCTGAGTGAAATCAAGAGTCTGATGCTTAACTGACTGGGCCACCCAGGAGACCCTACTTAACTACTTTTTAAATTGATTATATCTTGGAGGGCTTGGCGATAACTAGTGGGTGAATATGTTTTAGTTTGCAGCAAAATAAGAGATGTTCTAGTGATGCTGGATGAAAGAATTCCATTGCATTTTGGATGTGTTTTCTTTTCTTTCTTTCTTTCTCTCTCTCTCTCTCTCTCTCTCTCTCTCTTTTTTTTTTTTTTTTTAAATTTTAGATTTTATTTATTTATTTGACACAGAGAGAGAGGTAGTGAGAACAAGAACACCAGCAGGGAGAGGGGGAGAGGGTGAAGCAGGCTTCTTGCTGATCAGGGAGCTTGATGTGGGGCTCAATCCCACGACTCTGGGATCATGACCTGAGCTGAAGGCAGACACTTAATGACTGAGCCACCCAGGCGCACCCCAAGGTGTATTTTCAAGTGTAGGTTTTCTGATTGGTCAGAACTGATGCAGTGACCATCTGAACAACTGATGGTCTTGGTTTGTTCCCTCATAGTTCCTCAGTTTACTTGCTTTTTGTGTTAATTCAGAAAAGCATCCTTTATAAGATAAAACAAGTTCTTTTCTCAGCATGCTTTATGTGGGTAGCTTCTCTAGCACCTGTCTTTCCCTTGGGCCTTATACCACTAGAATGAAGATGAGGTGGGGGAGGATTTTATTCCCTCGTAAGCCAGTTTGGTCAGTTTTAGGCTTACATTGTCATAATGTGTAAGAGTTTCTCATATCTTATCTAACTACATACTAAATTTAATTCCTTTGGAAATTGTACTGATTGTCCATGTATTGCGTGTGTGAATCATTTTGTTATTGTTTTGCATGTTTATAAAGATAATGTATGTTTGTTCAAGAAATCCAAACCATGAAAGTACAATCCCCCTAATTCCTCCACTCAGAATTCATTGACATCATTTTGATGAATAAGCTTCTAGACCCTCCCCCAGGGGATATATAGAAGTTAATAACTTTATTAAATAAAGTCATACTACAGAAGCCATTTTGCTTTCTGTTGTTTTCAGGGAGGGAATCCTTTCCGTGTCAATATAGATGATCTTTTTAAATAGCAGCATTGTATTCCAATGTGAATGGATGTATAATGATCTCCCCACTAAACCATTATTGCCAGACATTTGTATTGTTTTTCATTTGTTCTCCTGGAAACAATGTACTGCTGAGAAGATCACTTACACTTACATCTTTGCACACTTTTCCATTTTTCTTTGTAAGATAAATTTGTTGTAGGTTTGCTGAGTCTAGTAGAATGTACATTAAAACATTTTATAGTCTTGCCGAGTTGTTTTCCGGCATCTGTACAGTTGTGTATTCCTACTAATAGTACATCTGAAGATCTGTTTTGTTGTATCCAATTGCTTATTTCCTAAATTGATCCACTTTTTTATTTAATAAATACCTGAGTGCCTACTATGTGCCAGGGCATGCTAGGGTTTCAATAATAAATGACACAGGGCACCTGGGTGGCTCAGTTGGTTGGGCGACTGCCTTTGGCTCAGGTCATGATTCTGGAGTCCCGGGACTGAATCCCACATCGGTCCAGTGGGAAGTCTGCTTCTCCTGCTGACCTCTCTCCTCTCATGCTTTCTCTCTCTCTAATAAATAAATAAGAAAAAAAAAAATGACACAGAAGTGGAATTTGCCTTCCTAGGATTTGTTGTTTGGGGAGACTAGAATCTTCCTGTATTTTTTACCTTAATTTCTTTTCTTCTCTTTACTTTGAAATTTTAAGCTGTATGTATTGACTAGTATTCTCTTGTGAATTGTGGATTCACATACTTATTTTTCTGTATTTTATTTTTTCTTTATTACTATTTTTTGATTGTTATATAGTCAGATCTGTCTTTTTTGGCAGGCCTTCTCTAGCCTAAAATTATAAAATTATTTGCCCATCGGACTAGCTAGGGATTTTGGTTGCAAAAACAGAAACTAACTTTGTTCTTCTACCTAACCTATAAATGGTACCAGGTCCTCTCCTGAATCACCACGAATTGCCTAGAGAGCTAGAAACAAGGACTCAAGAGAAGCTGGGTGGTCTATAGCACAGTAAGGTCACATGACAGGGGTAGGCTTTTAACACCAACCTTCCCATTTTGGACCTGATACTGTTCAGTAGCATCAGGAATATATAATCTTTTCTTACCTTTCTTCATTATTTTCTCCTGTGGTGTGTCCCTTCTTAGGTATATTGTCCCCCATGGGGTAGTGGGGGCAGCCAGAGGCAATGGTCTCACCTTTTTGGCATCCTTAGCAAAAGACGGCACTTCTTTTCTAATCATTTGCACAAAGGTCTTGGCATTGGATCTCATTGGTCTGTCTTGGACATGTGTGCATCTGTGAACTGATCACTGTGGCAAGGGAGATGGAATGCTTTGATTGGCCAAGCCTAGGTCATGTGCCTATCCCTTGTACTGAGAGTAGAATCAGCTGGACTGCGAAAAATGGAGGGGTGGCTCTTAAAGAAAAGTGGGGTGCTGTTATGCAACAAAAGCAACAGATGTCCTCTGTAATGATAGTACTTGACATTTTTTTAATAATGCTGGATTCTGCATTCTTTCAGTAGAGCAAAATGCCACTTTGTAATTTATCGTTTCAGAAAATTAAAATATCTTTTTATTAAGTAAGTTCTTTTTCCTTGTACATCAGTCACTAGGTGGAGGAAATATTAAAATCCCAATAAGGAAAGTAAGTTTCATCCTTCATTTTGAATCAATTATATTGAATGAAAGACAGCTGTGTAGAGGAATAAAGAACTTTTTCATTGTATACATGAAAAATGTGTTCTAAAAGATGCAAGATTCTTACATTCTGGACATGGACATTTTACTAAAAACCCACATGCTGTTAAAGTATGATATGTGCTATAAACATGTTTAGGAAAACCAGAAATATAAAACTGTAAAGAAAAATACCTGTACTCTCAGTTACATGGCATGAAAAGTCACTCTTGTGTGTTGCAAGATATTTCTGTAGTTATTCAAAACTGGTTCCCCGTTTGAGTCAGTACTTGCTCAGTGTGTTTCCTACCATGAGTGCTGGTAACAAACAGAAAAATATCAAGAAACAGTGAAGTGCAGTGAAACAAACATGAGTTTTGGAGTCAGTCAAAGATTATATATTCCTGATATATATTCAATCTGATCTTAAAAGATGTGACCATGAGCATGCATCCCCATCTGAAAATGATATAATATCTACCTCACAAGTTTAATATCTACCTCACAAGATTAATTATTACAATTTGGAATTACTATTTGGGGGAAAATAACATTCCTTTGGAAAATCAGTTATGTCAGCATATGCAGAGACGGCGTGTATGTGAAAAAAATAGAACGCTTTCCCAACTGTGTACTGGGATTTTCTTTTGAATTCTGCGGTTGGAGTATAGCTGTGGCGAGCCCTTGGGGTGATAAGGTTGATTTACCAAAGATAGACTGTAATATGCTGACTTGGGTTATTCTAGTGTTTGAGGATCTGTGAGAAACTTACTGTACATTCTTGGGTATAGGGAAGAACAGCAGTAGCCCGATGTGTGGTCCAGTACCCTTGGAACTGAATGAATTATCTGTGGAGTTAGCCTAATCTAGCCTAGCAGCATTTGAACTTGGAGCCAGACTTTAATTTGATGAATACTTTCACTTACTGGTGGTCTTGTTTTGGCATTTGGCAATTGAATGATTTATACAAAGGCTTTATCCTTTGGGCAAAGCATGTATTTGTTGTCTAACTTCAGAGTTTAGCATCAAATAATTTTATGACAGACCACATTTGGCATGCCTAGTTATTCAGGGAATTTTCAGAGAAGTGTAGTGGGACTTTTTAGTCACACATCCTCTCCATTCTTAGTCATCCATTCCTTTTATGGTAGTCATTAGCAAATATCTCTCAGCCTCTTCTGTAATGGTTAACAGTCAGTGTAAGCTCTCTGTCACATTAGCTGTTTTGAGGTCTGTGTACTTAACTATAACAGTCTACATATACTTGTGAAAACATAAACTAAGTATTAGTATATTCTCCACATGGTTTCTTAATACACATATTAAATGATTTCAGAATCTCTAGGTCAAAGATTTTTTTCTCATGTATACTTTTTTGGGTATTATGTTTTCTGTCCTTCTGTTGGACTACTTATCTAAGTGCGGTTGATTACTTTCAGAATTAAGGAAAAACTGAACTGAAAGTCAGTATGATTAGAAGTTTGGTTTTAATGCAGAGGAGAGCAGATATTTTTACCTTCCAGGCAATGAGAAGCACCTTTTACATTTAGCTCCTTGACCCTACTGGTCTGGTCAACTTCCAGTGTTACACAATTTCATTCTACCTTCCCTAATACCTAGTAAACCCAGTTGTTCGCATACCTCCTATTTACTTTTAAAAACTGTTTGATGACTCTGCTCTTATTATAAGGGTACAGCAGAAGCGGTATTTGTCACTTTTCCTAAAAATTTGCTAATTTTCTTCCAACACCTTCTAACCCTTTCACTTCCCCTCTCCAAACTCATTGACATAGTTCCCCAAATACATTCAGTAGGATTCTTTTTCATACATCCAGAAGACGTTGGACATGTAGGTTGAAAACAACACTAAAGGTTATAATTAATTAGGTAAGAAAAGGAGATAATGAGTAAGACCTTCCGTCTGATCTCCAATAAGGTATTACAAAGTATTCTTCTAAATGTCTTGCAGGCGGGGCGCCTGGGTGGCTCAGTGGGTTAAGCCGCTGCCTTTGGCTCAGGTCATGATCTCAGGGTCCTGGGATCGAGTCCCGCATCGGGCTCTCTGCTCAGCAGGGAGCCTGCTTCCCTCTCTCTCTCTCTCTGCCTGCCTCTCCATCTACTTGTGATTTCTCTGTCAATAAATAAATAAATAAATAAATAAATGTCTTGCAGGCCCCTGACTCAGTGTATCCAAAGTTAAATTTGTTTTCTCTCCCCAGACTCTAGTTTACCCTCCTAAATGCTCTATCTCTTTCCATCCTTTTGTCATCTCAACTGGAACCCCAGCTCTCTTCCTCATATCCCATATCCAATCCTCTCAGCCTTTGAGGGGGAAGGGGAGCAGTGGTGGCCCTGAGCAACTCCAGTCTCCAGTGGGCTCATCTAGCAACCAGTAGGTGCGTCCATTAACTGTATCATGCTGTACAAATCCCAATGGGATAGTGGCTGTATGACCTTGGATGTGAACCTTGAAGTACTCGGTTTCCTTATTTGTAAAATGGACATAAAAGTTTCTAACTTATGGAGTTGCTATGAAGATTAAGTGGCAGATAGAACTATTTAGTCCTCAATAAATGTTATCTTACAGCGATTATTTGAACTACTAAAGTATTATTACATTGTTCCTTGTTGTGCGTCCTCTGAGGAGTTCTAAACTCTTTGTTAAGAAAGGGGTTTTGTCTTACCTTTTTTTTTTTCTTTTAAAGGTTTTATTTACTTATTTGACAGAGAGAGATATCACAAGTAGTCAGAGAGAGAGGGAGAAGCAGGTTCCCTGCTGAACAGAGAGCCCGATGTGGAGCTCGATCCCAGGACCCTGAGATCATGACCTGAGCCGAAGGCAGAGGCTTAACCCACTGAGCCACCAGCAACCCCTTACTTTTTTGTTCTACATCTGTGATAATGCTTGGCATTAATACTAGTAGTAGTAGTAGCAGCAGCAGTAGCAAGTGCTGTTAGATCTTCCTATATGCCAGACCCTATTGTAAGAACTTTGTTAAGAGTATCTCCCATAGGGGCGCCTGGGTAGCACAGTGGGTTAAGCCTCTGCCTTCAGCTCAGGTCATGATCTCAGGGTCTTGCGATTGAGCTCCGCATCGGGCTCTCTGCTTAGCCTACTAAGCAGAGAGGGCTCTCTCTGCCTACTTGTGCTCGCTCTCTCTCTGTCAAATAAATAAAATTGAGAAATTTAAAAAAAGAAAAGAAAGAAAGAAAAAGAGTATCTCCCATATAGGGTTGTTGAGAGGGTCACATGCCCTCATAACAACCCTATGTGGGAGATACTGTTGTATCCATTTAACTGATCGGGAGACTAAGGCACAGAGAGGTTAAGTACTTTGTCCAAGGCTACAGAGCTGTTAAGGGGAGGAAATAGAATTTGAACCCAGGCATCCTGGCTATAGATTCCATGCTCCTAACTACGTTACTAGATTCCCTTATACTAGGTGCATAATAAACATCTGTTGGAACAGATAAATGAACGATTCAGATAAACAGGCATGTGGGTTGGAGTGGTAGATAATCTTATTCAATGGGATGTGGGTAAGAAACAAAAATTATCAGGAGGTATGCTGAATGAATAAAAAAAAAGCATTGATAAATATTTGTATAATCAATATCAGTGACAATGGGTGGTCGGCCCTTTGCAGATGCATCACTGCTTGACAGGCAGTGCAGGACGATGATCTCTGAGAGAGAGAAATGGAGTAAGCCTGGAGATCACCAGAGGTTTTTGCCTGGAGCACTGTTTGTCCACATTGTAGCTGAGCTGAGGGGAGATGGATTATTAGAGTTCAGTGAGGCTGAAGAGACTAGAATTTGTGAGACCAAGTACGAGAGAGGGAGAGCTATGTAGACATCTTCATTGGGGTTCCTGGAGTCTGTTGCTGAATACTAATTATGCATGTCTGTGGTTAAACTCCACAAACTGGGTGTGTTGGTGGTGCCCCAAATCCCCATCAGCTCTCTAGGAGGACTCACAGGACTTGGCATACAGTCATACTCCTGGCTAAGATCTATTACAGTGAAAGGATACAAAGCAAAAGTCAGCAGAGGGTAAAGGTGCATGGCGTGAAACTAGGCATGAGCTTCCAAGAGTATGCTTCCAATGGAATCTTACAGGACAGAGTTTCTCCACAAATCACCTGCGGCAACACATGTGGAATACTGTCTGACAGAGAAGCTCATTAGAGGCTTAGCACCAAGGTTTTTATTAGGAGCTGGTCACGTAGGCATGTTCTACCTGACACATACCAAAATTCTAGACTTCCACAAAGAAAGCAGATATTCAACATAAACCGTATTGTTTGTACAAACAGTTAAGGCCCTGTGAGCCACTCTTTATCAGTATGTTGGGAACACTTCTGAAGTCCAAGTTCCCAGGAGGCCGTTCAAAAGATATTAATCTGGCCTGCTATGTTAACTGTTTTCTGTACACCAGACAAAGAACTGGGAGAACCTGTGAGCTAATGATTCCCAGACCTCACTTATGGCATCATGCTGTCTGAGTTCTGAGTAGCCAGGGGTCATTCAGTAGAGGTACCAGAAAGGTCACACTTGGGAAATAGGGCTGAACTATCCTAGAGTAAAAGCTACTCTAGATGAGTGGTTCTCAACCAGGGACAATTTTATCCCCACAGAAGACATTTAGCAATATCTAGAGACATTTTGTGTCATCACAACAGGGAGGTATTACTGATATCTAATGAGTAGAGGCCAGAAATGCTGCTAAACAACCTGTAATCCACAGAGCAGGCCCCTATGACCAAGAATTATATGGCTCAAGATATCAGTAATACCAAGGTTGAGAAACCCTGCTATCCTAACAGAACTTTAAACAAGTTTAGAGGATCAAGTTGATCTGCAAGTAACTTGAATGCTGGTCAAAACAAAATAACAGTTTTTAAAGAAAGGCAATAAAATCTAGACCCTTAAAAATGTAGCATTTGTAATGTGCAGCATCCAATAAAAAATTACTAGATATGTGAAGTAAAGAGTATGAATCATTACCAGGAGAAAAAAAAATTAGTATATGGGGGACTAGAAATGACTAAAATGATCACATAGCAGATAATTATTATCAATATGACTGAGGACTTAAAATAATAAGTAAGGACAGAAATGGAAAAGACTTAAAAATAGAAACTTCTAGAGCTAAAAAATACAATGTCTGAAATGAAAAATTTACTGGATGGGATTCACAGCAGACTAGAAATGATGAATAAAAGGATCAGTGAACTGGAAGACATAGCAACAGAAACTATTCAATATGAAACATGGAGTAAAATGACTGCCAAAAAAAAAAAAAAGAAAGAAAAGAAAAGAAAAGGAAAATGAACAGAGCCTCAATGACCTGTGGGACAGTGTAAGTGGTTTGATATACATGTATTTGAAGTTCTAAGGATGGAAGGAGAAAAAAAATTAGACAAAACCTACAGACTCAAGATGCTAAATGAATCTGAAACAGAAGAAACACAAAACCACACCAAGGTACATCATAACCAAATTGATGAAAACCAACAGGAAGATAAAAATCTTAAAAGAAGCCAAGGTGGGGAAGGACATTTAAAGAGACTTTTACATACAGGAATTTTTTTTTTTTAAATTATCACAAACTACTCATCAGAAACTATACAACCAGAAGACAGTGGAATAACATCTTTTAGATGCTTAAAGAAAATGCAGCTAATATAAAATTGCATACCAGGTGAAAATATCCTTTAATAATGAGGACAAAATAAATGTCTGAGGCAACAAAACAACAAAAGTGAAAGATGGCCAGTAGACCTGCACACCAAGAAATGTAAGAGGAAAATTTTCAGGCTGAAGGAAAAAGATCCCAGATGGAAACTTAGATGTGCGTGAAAGAATAAAGAGACTAGATATGGTAAATGTGTGGATAATAGGAAAGACTTTTCCCCATGTAATATTAAACAAAACAAAACACTTTGACAACTGACTATTTAAAACAAATAGGTTGTATTGTGAGTCTCATTATTTAATGTAGAAGAAAAATGAATGACATCAATAGTACCAGGAATGATTCTTACAATATATGTGAAATTGTGTGTTATTTGAAGGTATGGTATGTTAAGCTTAAAATGAATATTGCAAATATAACAAGGAAATGAAATGAAATAGTAAAATATGCTCAGCCCAAAAGAAGGGAAGAAAAGAGGGAAAATGGAACAAAGAACAGATGAGATGCTAGATTTAGAGCCAACCTAGTTTAATCATTACATTAAGTGTAATTGGTTTAAACAATCCAATTAAAAGAAGTCATATATATAGTTATATAGTTATATATATATAGTTGAATTAAAAAACAAGACTCAACTATATATGTTATCTATAAGAAGGGCCCAACTATATAATATATATATATGTATATAAAATGCCATCTATAATTATATATTATTTATATACTTAAAATAGAAAGACACAAATAGGTTAAAAGTAAAAGAACAAGGAAGAATAAACTGTACAAACACTAATCAAAAGAAAGCTTTAATGGCTCTATTATTATTAGACAAAGTAGACTTCATTCAAAATAAGAAATATTGCTAGGGGGAGCGCTTGGGTGGCTCAGTTGGTCGAGTGTCTGACTCTTGATTTCCACTTAGTTTCATGATCTCAGCACAGTAGCAGAAGGCACATTCCTTTCAAGTGTACTAGAACATTCACCAAGATGGACTGTATTCTTGGTACAAAAAAGGTCTCAGTAAGTTTTTAAAGATTGAAATCATGAAGAATATGTTCTCTGACTACAGTGGAGTCAAACTAGAAATCGACAACGGAATATACCTGGGGAATTTACCAAATATTTGGAAATTAAACCTTCAATTACACTTTAAAAATACACATGGTTAAAGAAATCATAAGGGAAAACAGAAAATATTTTGAACTGAAAGAAAATGATATTACAATTCTATTACAAATTAGAATTTGTGAGATGCAGTTAAAGCAGTGTTGAGGGAAATGTATAATATTAAATGCTGATACTAGAGAAGAAAAAAGATCCAAAATCAATGACTGAAGTTTCTACCTGGATAAACTAGAAAAAGAAGAGCAAATTAAACCTAAAGTAAATAGAAGAAAATAATAAAGAGAAATCAATAAATAAAATAGAAGAAGGAGCAAAAAATATTTTAGAAACTATGAAACAAAAATTAATTCTTTGCAAAGAACAATAAAATTGATTAAATGTATTATGAGTCTGATTCCTGTTTGCATCCTTAAAATGCAACCCAGTACACTTTTAAAATGAAATTTTGAAAACTAAAAAGCTGACTGCTTAATTGTCTTTTATTTAAAATACATGGTTTTATTTTGAGATCTAGTTATTGAGCTAAAATAAAATTTAAACAAGTCTTAGACACAAGTTTAGTCATGATCAATTTATTTCAGAATGATTCCTTAGAAAGATAATTTGTTATACTTATGGAGAAACAACAGTGTTTGTAAAAAACAAAAACAAAATCTCCCCCTCCACCAAAAAAAACCTTCACAATTTCTAAGTTCTGTCTTTTGTCTTCAGTTTTGGGGGGGGCAATATATATATATATATACACACACACATACATAAAAGAGAGAATAAAATGTTTGAGATTTAAAAAAAAAAGTTTGAGATCAAGACCAATAACATAAGTTCCAGGAAAATCCAGTTAAAGATGGTGAAAAACTGGGGTGCCTGGGTGGCTCAGTGGGTTAAGCCTCTGCCTTTGGCTCCGGTCATGATTCCTGGGTCCTAAGATCAAGCCCTGCATCTGGCTCTCTGCTCAGCAGGAGTCTGCTTCCTTCTCTCTCTCTGCCTACTTGTGATCTCTGTCTGTCAAATAAATAAATAAAATCTTAAAAAAAAAAAGATGTTGAAAAACACATATTGAGCATTTATAGATTTCATTTGCAAGAAACATGTTTTCACAGTATACATTTACTATAAGGTGTTATTCAGTACCATAGATTATAAACAAATATCTGTCAAAAGAAATAAAACTGTACAGAGACCAAACCATTAATATGCCAAATGATGATGTACAATTTTAATAGTTGATCTCTTTGGTTATCAAATCCATTGATAAGGCACCTGGGTGGCTCAGTGGGTTAAGCCGCTGCCTTCGGCTCAGGTCATGATCTCAAGGTCCTGGGATCGAGTCCCGCATCGGGCTCTCTGCTCAGCAGGGAGCCTGCTTCCCTTCCTCTCTCTCTGCCTGCCTCTTTGCCTACTTGTGATCTCCCTCTGTCAAATAAATAAATAAAAATCTTTAAATAAAAAAAAATCCATTGATAAATAATCTGTTGCCACGATTTGTAGTGTTACTGACAGAGTTTTGCTGAAGTGAAAAATGAAGTGGGGTAAAATGTATAAGGAATCATGTTGTCCTTAATGAAAGTGATCTTAATCAGTTGTATCTGAATTGTAAGATAACAAGGCACTTACTTGTAATGTTCAGCAAATAATGAATACAAGCCCAAGAAAAAAATAAAATCAGGAAAAATTCACTTAATCACTAGGATATTTGGTAAATTTATTTCCTTTCTTGATGATTCATTATCTGATTATTCCGTTCATGGATTATGCAGGTTTTCTGTTTCTGTTAGAATCAAATTACATAATCCAGCCCCCTCATTCAGTTTCCTTTTGCTCTTCATCTTTTGAAACACCTCACTGATTACGAACCTCCCAGATACAGGAAGAAGTACTTAAAACCAAACCAGTCAGTTCTGCTACATTCTCATAGTGTTTTTTAAAAGGTTTCTTCATTGTAGGGGGTAGGGGTAGAGAAAGGAAGGATACCCAATGATAAAGCAACCAAATTTAGGATTTCCAGATTATAGGTAGAATTAAATTTCAGATTCTAATTTTTAACTTCATTTGTTTACCACCTAGTTTTTGTGATAGCTTGTCCACCTGCTTCTCAAGATTTCTTTCTGGTTTTGATAATCATCCTTCTGAAGTAGGAGTCTTCACTCCAGGCAAAAGATTCAGAGGTAATCAGCTGCAAGGGCAGACTCAAGGAAAACTTGATTCCTTTTCTGGGGAATTTTGATCGTTTGATTAGATAGGGTGGGATGCTCACAGTTAGAAGATTTTGACAGGGCCAGAGAAAAGCCCGTTTTTAAGGGCAGGGGTACCGTTCTTCCTGTTGTATAGATTTCAGCTGCCAGGAATTCCTTAAGTGCTGTGGATCCCAGGGATTTACTGTGACCGAGTTAATAATTACATGCCTTATTGTTGGGAATTGTTTGCACTCTCGTTTCCTATATGAATATCTTCCTTCTATGTTGATTTGAGTTCGCTGTATTTGACAGCTGTGCGTCAGTGATATTTTTATAGTTCAAAATAAGGAGAATGTGCTCTAGCTGTCACTTTGTATTTTCTGTAATGTTCTTTTTTACTCTCTAGTAGGAGGGTTTGCTTTTTTTTGTCTGGAGCTGTATTTAAAAAATGGGAAATTAATACCAAGCAAACTTGAATTCTAAGGCACGTTGTTGCAGAGGATGAAGTCTAAAGCCTTCATAAATTACCAGGGAGATGGAAAATGAATGTGACCCTTGCACCCAGTTTGCTTCTCTTTCTGGTTTAAGTGTTTCCTCTTCTGAGTTCAAGTTCTTTACTATGCTTTCCATCTTTCTTAATATTCCTAGGTGTCTCCTCTCAGGCAAGGCGGTTCTTGCTTATTTTTTCTCAGAACTTCTGCCTTACATTAAAAAAAAGAAGAAGAAAAGAAAAAGAAAAGAAAGGACATAACTTTCTTAGAACCTAGTTTTTCTTACCAAGTTTATTTGGCAGATAGTATTTTTTTAAAAAAATGAGTATTGTGAAATCTGTGAATTTTCCACTAAAAGGCTTTCTATCATAGTGGGTACCCATTAATTACTTGTTGAATTAAATTAAATGAATTCTTATGCTTACATTTAGTGAAGAATTGGGAAATTCCAGATCATAGGAGTCCCCCAAAAGGATCAATTAATTCTGGGAGACTGAAGACAAAAATCACACATTCCAACGGTTTTGTAATTCTGCAGAGTCTGACAAAAGGGAACCCTTGGTTATTGGGTCACATTGCATAAGAAGAGGCCTGTGAACTCTGTTCCTTCAGCCAAGTTATTTACTACCTGGAATAAGCCAGACACTGTGCTGATGTTGGGATATGGTGATAAGGTAAAGAAGGTGGCACTTACCTTCCAGGTTCCCAGAGAAAGCAGCTCCTTAAGTAGAAGCAGCCATTTCTCATCTGTTTTTTCTTCTCTTTTCTCTTTTGTTTCTCAAACCAGTCCTGGGAGCTTTCTTTGTTATATTCTGTGACACATTACTTCGGGGCTCCTATCATAGTGTATTGAAATTACTGCTATGTCCCTTTTCCCAGACAGTAAGGGACTGTCTTGATTTGTTGCCCCAGTACCTAGCAGCATGATGGAACGTGTTTGGTGTTGATGTTTGTTCACCGAATAAGTCAAATTGGAATAACACTTCACAGTCTTTTTTGTGCTGGGACACAGAGAAAAGTACCGAAGAGGGTGAGCCCTGCCCTGCACTGGTTGAAGACTTTCCATTGCTCTGGGCCCTCTGTGGCCGCCCTGCAGACCAAGGGATCTGCCTCTCAGTGTACCTGCCACCCACTGGTGATGTTTGCACGCTGAACAGAAGCTCTGCACTAGAGAGTACCATGTGCTTTGGGAGGCCTTTGGATTTGCAGCCAGAGGGAAGGGGAAAGCACAGTGGCCAGGAGTCACTGTAGGATTGTAGGGATGGAGGACAGCATCATTAACCTAAAGACTGCAAAGGAATCTAGGAATTTTAGCCAGTGGTCTGAAGGAGAATAAACTTTGAAAAAAATTCCTGCCATTTAACTTTGGAAGATGGGACTTTAGCCTTTGGGAAGGGTGGTAGTTTCTGTGAAAGTCCCTTCTTTCTACTTTCTTTCCATCTTGGCCTCCCAAGACACCACCTGCAAAGAGCAGTTGATTGTATGGCTGTGACTACACGAAAAGCCATTGAATTAGATGCTTTGTATGAATGGGTCATGTGGTATGTGAATTCTATCTCAATAAAGCTATTAAAAGGGGGCACCTGGGTGGCTCAGTGGGTTAAGCCTCTGCGTTCGGCTCAGGTCATGATCTCAGGGTCCTGCGATCAAGCCCCGCATTGGGCTCTCTGCTCATCAGGGAGTCTGCTTTCCCCTCTTTCTCTCCCTGCCTCTCTGCCTACGTATGATCTCTGTCTGTCAAATGAATAAATAAAATCTTTAAAAAAAAAAAAGAAAAAAGTTTTAAAGCTGTTAAAAAATGCCCGTTGTATTTGAGTATAAAAAAAAAAAAGAATCTGGAGACAAACTGGTTGCTTTCTTTTTTTTTTTTTTTTTTTTTTTTTAAAGATTTTATTTATTTATTTGACAGAGAGAGATCACAGTAGGAGAGAGGAAGGGAAGAGATCACAGAGAGAGAGGAAGGGAAGCAGGCCCCCTGCTGAGCAGAGAGCCCGATGCGGGACTCGATCCCAGGACCCTGAGATCATGACCCGAGCCGAAGGCAGCGGCTTAACCCACTGAGCCACCCAGGCGCCCCCTGGTTGCTTTCTGTATAAGAGTCTACTTAGGGGTTTGGGATTACCAAGGTATAAATATTTAAATTAGTAATAAGCATTTCCAAATCTGAACATATAGAAATTTGTTTATTATTATTGGTGTCTCATGGATTTTATAATATTTTATAAATGTCACAGAGTTTGAGCCTACATTATAATCAAAATAGTATTTTATTTTGGTGGAAAAGAATAAGAAATCTTTATGACTATGTAATATAGATTACTTGATTACTTTGATATGGAAGCATTAGTCTTAAAATATTTAGTAGAATTAATTATTTGATCACTTTCAAAATCTGATTTGCTAGTGTCCAATTTGTATAACTGTAAATGAAGTTATTTTCATACTCTAGATAAGTTTTCCTTTCTTTTTCACATAAGCATTATTTACAAATTTCTAATATGTATAAAAAGTAGCAAAACTGTGAAATGAAATTTATGTATGACCTTTGGAAATTACGATCTCTTATCATTGATATTTATATTTTGGAACAGCTATATCATTATCTATTGTCGTATAACAGATTAGTCCAAAACTTAGTTTCAAACAGTAAGCATTTATCATTATGGTTTCTGGGAATAAAGAATCTGGGTGCAGCCTGGTTGACTGCCTCTGTTTCAGGGTCTCTCAGTGCCAAGCAGGGCTGTGGTCTCATATGAAGGGTTGATTGAGGGAGGATCTACTTCTAAGCTTACTCACATGGTTGAGAACAGGATTTAGTTCCTCACAGGCAGTTGGAACGAAGGCCCCAGTCCTTCATGGACTGTTGGAAGAAACTCCTTTATTTATGGGCCTCTGTATAGAGTAGATCACAACATGGCATCTGGCTTCCATCAGAGCAGTTGATCAAGAAAGAGTGAGTAAGATGGAGGCCACAATCATTTTGTAAATCTAATCTTGACAGCGACATCTCCCTTCACATTTGCTGTGTCTGTCTGTTAGAAGTGCGTCATCTGGTTAGTCTATACTCAAGTGAAGGGAATTTCACAAGGACCTGAATACCAGGACGCAGGAGTCAATGGGGACCATGTAAGAGGCTGCCTACTAAAACAGTCCTCTCAGAAAGGTTTACATAATATGTATTTTAACTTAGAATTCATTTTTTACTAAGAGTTTATGGTGTTTCTTGAAAATATTAGTGATACTCAAAGATGTCATAGATAAAGGCCTAGTACACTGGAACTGTTATCATACCGGTTTCTATCTTCTTGCTCCACTACCCTGGAGCATTACCTTTGTCCAAGGTGTTGCAACACCCACTAAAACAGCCACTGGAATGGGAAAACAGACTCGGGGGAAAGGTGGGCACAACACATAAGTCACATAAACTGTCATTTCAGCTCAAGTCCCATTTGCCAGAACATAGTTACATGGCTGCCTCTTCCCCCCTGCCCCCACTATTGCAAAAGAGGCTAGGGAATTTAGTCTTTGGTTGGGCAGTTGTGGCCTCAACTAAAAATTAACGTTGTCATTGAAGAAAAGAAGAATATATAATATATTGGGGGAAGCCAGAAGCCTCTGCCTAAAGCTTTCAACAACATTAAAATAGGTATCACCTGGCCATGCACTAATGCATTTTACTCAGAGTTGAGTAAAATCATGTTCTCATTCAGAGCCTGCTACTTTTAATTTAGACAGAATTCTTATTAGTGTAGTTACAGGGCTCCCCAAACCACTGCAGATTAAGAGGAAGTGTAGTGAGAAGTAGGCATCTTGACAGCTGTGAAAATTGAGAGCAGAATAGCAGAACATCTAGTAACAAATATGGACATACAAAAGGCCGAGGCTCAAACAAAATTGGCAGTTCAGAGGAATTTGATAGAGGGGATCCAACTCTCTAGTAGCTCCAGAGTTTTGCCTGTTTAACAGCATTACCACTTACTAAAATACTTAGATTTAGTAACAGTGCTCTAGAGTATTTCATTGTGGTGAAAAGAGAAAACATTTTGGCACTCCAAAAGGGGTAAGCTTCATTAATTATCTAGAAAATTCATCTATGTAGGGCATTCTATAAACACAACTCTGTCAAATAAAGAGAGACACCCCTTTACTTACAATACTCTATCTAATTACCACCACATTATTTGTATAAAAAATTCTTTCTGAGTTCCATTTCTAGTATCTAGAATTGTATATTGTCTCAGAGTAGTTGGCATTAGTAATTTCTTTGTTTTTAAAGAAAAGGTATTAGCCAAGTCCCAGATATTTCATATTATAAACATAGAGCTATTACTTCCCATCCTCACCATCTTATAAAGAGTATAGAACTTTCTAGTTACAAAATAGAGTATTATTGTAAGTATAGGATTGCCAGAGACTTCTGCAGTTCTCATATTTTTTAGGCAACTGACATCATAGCTGGTGTTGCCATTCTGATACATTAGCCCTGAATGTTCTTCCTCATTTCTCAACCTGGCAAACTCTTACTCAGTAAAGACCCAGCTCCATTACAAAATAAATTGCATTATACACATGAAAAGCATGATCTGTGAAAGAGAATTGAGAAGTTAGACCATCAAAGATAAAATTTGCTCTATGAAACACTGTGTTAAAAAGATGAAAATACAAACTGCAGACTTGTAGAAAATATCTGACAGAGGACTAGTATTGACAGTATTCTCAACAGTAAAGAAACTAAACAATCCAATTAAAAAATGGGTGAAAGGCGTGAAGTGACGTTTTATCAAAGGGGACATACAGATGGCAAAAAAGTGTTGGACATCAGACTAGGGAAATGCGATACTAGGAAATGTATCTCACAAAGAGATATATATGAGTCTATCCGAATGGCTAAAATAAAAAATAGTGACAACGCTAAATACTGGTGAGGCTGCTGAGACAGCACGTTACAGATACACTGCGGGTAGGAATAGAGAGTGTCACAGGCCCTTTGGAAAACAGTTGGTCACATTCCTCAAAAGCTAAACTTGCTACTACCACGTGACCAAGCAGTAGCACACCTGTGCAGTTAGCTCAGAAAAACAAAAACTTAGATTAGTGCACAAATCTGTACATGAATATTTATAGCAGCTTTTATCATAGTAGCCCCAAATTGGAAACAATTCAGATCCTTCAATGAGTGAATGGTTAAACTAACTAGTCTGTTCACTACTACTCAGCAGTGAAAAGGAACCAATTAAGGATAAATGCCCCAACTTGGATGAATTGTGCTGAGTGAAAAAAGTCAGACCCAAAAGGTTGCATACTGTATGATTCCGTCTGTTTAGTGATGTTGGAGGGACAGAAGTACCCAAATGGAGAACAGATGAGTGATTCCTGAGAGAGAAGGAAGGTAGAGGATGGAGAGAGAAAAGTCAATATGGCTATAAAAAGGCAAGGATCAGTGTGCTGATGGAAGAGTTCTCCATCCTGACTGTATTTTTTTTTTTTAAAGATTTTATTTATTTATTTGACAGAGAGAGATCACAAGTAGAAGACAGACAGGCAGAGAGAGAGAGAGGAAAGCAGGCTCCCCGCTGAGCAGAGAGCCCGATGTGGGACTCGATCCCAGGACCCTGAGATCATGACCTGAGCCGAAGGCAGTGGCTTAACCCACTGAGCCACCCAGGCGCCCCCATCCTGACTGTATTAAAGCTAATATGCTGTGCTTTGGTTTCATAAGATGCTACCCTTGGGGAAACTGAGTGAAAGGTACATGGTATCTCTTGGTATTGTTTTTTACACATGTGAAAATATAATTATCTCAAAAAGTTAGGTTAAAAATTATGAACTTCTTAGAACTCCATTAAACTGTGATCTTCATGAGGGAAGGGTTATCTTTATTTCCCCAGCACCTAGGATGGTGCTGGGCTCATAGAAGATGCTTTTAAAATGTTTGTGAGTTCCCTGAAGGGAGAGAGGCTCAACATTTGAATGTAGCCATAGTAAGCCCATCCCAAAATGAAGGGTGTCTCTCTGCTGACCCATTTGTTTAAAAACTATTGAGCATCAACCTCACGGCAGGCAGAAATACCACAGTAAACAAAATCAGGGGTTGGGGGAACCTCCTGCTTTCTTGGAGCTTACAGTTTAACTGGGGCAAAAGACAAGCATAATACATAAATTATACAATGTGTTAGGAGATGTACTATGGAAAAAAGTTTTAAGGGGTCGTTTAGGGTTTGGAGTGTGAAAATACAGAGCAGACTGCAAGAGTGAGAAGGTTACAACTTGCAATTTTAAACAGGATTTAAAAACAAAGGACAGTGTCTTTTGAGCAGTTTGGAAGGAAGGGAAAAACCATGCAGGTATGGGGAGGAAGAGAGCTCCAGGCAGAAGGCTCAGCCAGTGTGAAGGCTTTGGGGTAGGAAAGTTCTAGTATGTTCAAGGACTATCAAGGAAGTGAAGCTAGTGTGGGAAAAACAAGAATGAGTGAGGGAGAATAGTTGGCTGATGGTTAGAGAGAAAATGGAAATGTAGAAGCATAGAGAGCCCTTTAGGATGTTGTAGTCTTTGGGTCCTACTTTGAGTGAAATGCGGGGTATTTTGAGTGAAGCAGTGACATGCCCTGACTTAACATTTGCAAAAGGGTCATTCTGGCTTCTGTGTTGAGAGTAGATGGTAGAGGAACAGGGTAAAAGCAAGAAAGAGTACTTCAGAAGCTTATTTCACTACTTTAGGCAATAAGGGATGGTGATTTGGACTGGGATGGTGGCAATAGAAATATGAGAAATGATTCATTTATTTAGATTTTGAAGAGAGGGCCTGGTTTGCTGCCAGACTGGTTGTGGGGTATGAAGGAAAGAGGAGGACTCCAAGGTTTTGGAGCCAAGGACTTGCACAAACGGTGTTGCCATTAAGTGAGAGCGGAAAACTGCAGGGACAGGGGCAGCTTTGGGGGGAAGTTGAGGAGGGCATGTTGAATTTGAGACATCTAGGTGGTTGAATGGGCAGTGGGATATTCCAGACTGGAGCTCATAGGAGAGGCGGACTGACGGGACATTTAAGTTTGTAGGTTGCCAGCATTTATATGAAACTGAATGAGATCTCTATGGGAGGAGTACAGTGAAGAAGTCCAAAGACGAGCTCCAGGGACCCTATAGAGGTCAGGGAGAGGAAGAGAAACCAGCTGAGAGAGGCTGAGAAGATGTGACCAGTGAGAGGAAGACCAAAACCAAGAGTATAGGATTCTGGAAGGCAAGTGGACAAGGTGTTTCCTGGAGGAGGAAGGAGTGATTGGGCAGTCAACTGTGTAGGTCAAGTGAGACTGGGAATGACTGTTGGGTTTAACAGCATGGAGGGCACTGGTAACCTCCCCACATCAGAGAGGAAGAATTTCAGTCATGAAACTGATCTATGACTCATTAGGAGGACAAATTTAAGTTTTAGAAGCTTTGTTTTAAAAAGCTATGTTCCGGTTTCTCAAAAACTATGGAATTACCATATGATCCAGCAATTCCATTTCTAGGGCATACCCAAAAGAATTGAAAGCAAGAACTCAAACATACCTGTATGCCAGTGTTCAGAGCAGTATTACTCACAGCCAAAAGGTAGAAGCCACCAAAATGTCCCCTGACATGTGACTGGGTAAACAAAATGTGGCATCTAAATAGAACAGAATATTATTCATCTTTAGAAAGAAATGGAATTCTAATACATGCAACAACATAGGTGAACCTGGAAAACATACTAAGTGGAATAAGCCAGACACAAAATAACAAATATTACATGACCACTTACCTAAGTTACCTAAAATGTCACATTCTTAAAGACAGAATGCAGAATTGAGGTTATTAGAGGTTGGCTGGGAGCAGGAAGGAATGGAGAGTATTTGTTTAAAAAGTACAGACTTTCTGTTTGGTATGATTAGAAAAGTTTTGGAAATGGATGGTGGTGATGGTTGTACAACAATATGAATGTGCTTAATGCCACTGCACTGTGCTCCTCTGAAAGTTTGGATAGCAAATGCATAATAAAAGGAAAGTATAGGATGCAGGTAGATACTGTCTAAAGAGTTATTGATTATGTAATTCTGACATATATATTAGAATAAAATTAATGAATGAGCAAAAAAGGAAAAACGATTTTTTCACTTATTTCTGATCTAAGAACAAAGTTTGCTTGAGGCATTATCTAAGATTTAGCATTCCTTGTAGATCCTTTCATACATGTTTGTGACACTCTTTTCCTCCTTCCTTCCTTCCCTCCCTCCTCCCTCCTTCCTTCTCTTTCTTTCTTTCTTTTTGGTTACACTCCTTGTTAATGGCTCAGGTCTTAGTTAAAGAAAATAGCATTCCCTTTTATTTTTTTAAAGATTTTATTTATTGAGTGCCTAGGTGACTCAGTGGGTAAACCCTGTGCCTTCGGCTCAGGTCATGATTCTCAGGGTCCTGGGATCAAGTCCCGCAGAGCCCCGCATCGGGCTCTCTGCTCAGCAGGAAGCCTGCTTCCCCCTCTCCCTCTGATTTTATTTATTTATTTGACAGAGAGATAGAGAGCACAAGTAGGCAGAGAGGCAGGCACAGAGAGAGGGAGAAGCAGGCTGTCCGTGGAGCAGGGAGCCTGATGCGGGGCTCAATCCCAGCACTCTGGGATCATGACCTGAGACAAAGGCAGCCGCTTAACTGACTGAGCCACCCAGGCGCCCTAGTATTCCCTTTTAAAGTCGTTATCAGGAAGGCAGGAGAAGAGTCAATTGTTACAGAATGATCCAACTAATTAAAATTTTTGGGAAAAGGGTTCACCTTTTATATATATATATATGAAATATATATTAAATAAACATGTTATATATATCGATTAAATATGTATATGTATTAAATATGTATTCCATTACTCAAGAAAATCTTTGTCATATAATGGTCCTTGAAAATAATGTTCCTTGAATTCACATGTAAATATTTTCCTGCTAAAATCAGCATTTTTGATAATTTAGCAGAGCTGATACGGAGAAAACCTTGAGTACTGGAAGGTTTTGTGGCACAGCATATTTAATAACCGTGACAACTCAAGAATTTTAAGCAGACTCGCCTCCTTGTCTGGGATCTGTCGGCACCAGCGTGTCTCTCCTGGCCAGCCCCTAAATGTACTATTTCAGCCAAAACTGCACTAATGATGGTCTACCAAATTTTAACAGGATATTTTTAAGACCTGATAGTCTCATGATTAAAAGAAAAACAACCAAAAAACAAAAACTTTCCGTCATTCCTTTCAAAAGCTGCTACTCTAAAATGTGTGCCAAATAAAAAAAAAGGAGGGGGGATGTCTAAAATTGCTTTACAGTCTTGATGAAACAAAGACTGGTGTGTTGGTGTGGCTGCAGGGAGCTGTGCGCTGCTTTTGTATGATTTCAGAGGTGAATTTAGATGGCTGGAAGATAGATGGGTGCCAGATGCAGTCTGACATAGATTGAGGCAGCTGCTCCTGGGCTAGGTTTCATGAGCTGGTCAGTGCGCCAGCAGAAGCAGCGGAGCGAGGCCCCAAACACCAAAATGACAAGGAGAACAGTGGAACAATACAATATTCACTAAGTGATTTTAATCTTGGAGATTAAATATCACCCAATCAGTTTCCAGGTATTAAAACCCAGCTCCTATGAAGCCATTAGGGGGCCAAGTTTTCTTGTCCATTGAGGGGAAAATGTCGTAGTTAAAAAAAAAAAAGTTTGTCTAAAAAGAAAAAGTGTCCTCAACTCATTTTGGTAATATCTGATTAAAAATCATGTCAACCTCCTCAACATGCACACCACAGTAAAGAGAAATAGATGCATTCTATTGCACCCCAAATAGACCCATTCTATTGTGCCCGACATTTAATCCTCAGTAAGTGGACCCAATGTTGGTTAATCTATCTTTTTTTCAAATGCAAGTCTTGGGTGAACTTTCCAGGCTCTTCCAGCTTTAAGGGCCCCCTACCCCCACCACACCAGTTCTTCAAGGAGAGACCAAGGTCTCCAAACCCAGAGAGTGTACTTAATTGCTTTTGAGACCTTATGCTCTGCATAACTAATGGTGAATATGTATGCAACCACATAATTGTGAATTTAAAAAAATGTTTTCCTATAAAGAATTTTTGGTCTAACTGCTTGTGGTGTTGTAAGTAATTATGAAAGTGACTCCAGAAGTTCCCATACTTAATTTCAAATCGTGTGTTTTCTCAGATGAGGAATGGAACCTTTATTTAGTATATTATTTAAACTTACTAAACTTATCTTTGCTTTTCTGAAAAGAGTGTCATGATCTAATCTATCAGTGATGCAACCATTTCATGTGGGGTAATTTCTTAAATTAAAATGAACACAAAATAAATAATTGATTGGACATGTACATATTTGAAAACTGTAAGTCTAACCAGTCTCTGCTTTTCCTATTTAGTTGTAGGAAGCTAATGCATCACTTATAATAGCTCTGAGGCATTACATGGTATTTCTTTTTCTTTTTTTTTTCCTCCAAACAAGTGTCTGCTCAGCTTTCTTAATAACAATGGGAGTTGTATATGTGCTCAGAGAAGAATAGCTTCCATTGTGTTTTAGTATTTTTAGTATTTTGCTTAGTAATAATGTTGTAATATTACTTTTGGGGGGGGAAGTCTAAGACTTAGAAATAAGCTCTGATTGAGTTGGAAACTCTGTATGTTCAGGAGCAAATTCTAATGTTAATTGGTGCGTATATGACACCCTACCACGTTTGAATGTATTCTAGACTTGAATATGTTGCATACATGTTCTTTAAAGTTTAATTTCCTTAAATCAAAGCTATCCATCTGTGAACTTACATTTGACTTAAAGGTAATCGTACTTGAGGTCACATGGTTTTAGTTCATGCAAGTCCCTGGGAGTGATCAAAGCTCGGCTCTTCTCTCCCTTCCTTCCCTCCTTTTCCCCCTCCCTTCTTCAACCAGTCAAGCAGACTTGAAGATGTCCACCTCAATACTGAGATCTTGTTTCACTGTATGTACTACTCACAAGGGCCACCCTTGCAAACCTCTGATAAGGGGTGAATACTGGGTTAATGAAGAGTCTGTTTGGTTCAGCACACTCAGTTTTAGTGAACCTAATGAGACTCAGTTTGCATTTCTCATGAACAGCCTTTATAAGCTTTACCTAACCTTTCCAAATCCCTCACAGGGTCTCTGGGAGGAGAAAATGAGGCACACATGTAACACATTTAGCATAGTACTTGGCACAAGGGTTCATTTGGTGGTTCTATATTCTGTATTTCTTTCCTTTACCTTGTGCAGATATCCTCTGGAAAATTTCTCATTTAACCTTGTGAGAAAAGTTAATATATGTAGAAAACATATGGGAGTGTTCTTCAGCGAAAAGGGTTATATGAATAGGCCAAGATACTGTTGTGGTCATTATTGACCAATACAAAACCACTTCAGTTATTAACAGTCATTTGACATTTTAATTCATTTTTCCCACAATGAAATCATAAATTTAAGCCCAGTCTTTTACCTTTTATGGCAAATTTTGTTAATTATCTATTATTATGTCTATTCCCCCAGCTACTTCATTCTGTTTTTTTGTTTTGTTTTGTTTTCATTTTTGTTTTTGGTGGTAAAATACATACAGCATTTAACATATCAGCCATTTTTAAGTGTATGGTTCAGGGGCATTAAATATGGTCACACTGGTGTGTAATCGTCACCATCATCCATCCCTAGAACTCTTTTCATCTTGTAAAACTGAAACTCCATATGCATTAAAGAGTAACACCCCATTCTCCCTACCTCTAGCGCGTGGCAGCCACCACATTTCTGTCTTTGATTTTGTTTACCCTTGGTACTTCTTCATAAAAGTGGAATCATATAGTGTTTGTCTTCTTGTGATGGGCTTATTTCACTTAGCCTCATGTCCTCGTCCTTGCATTGTGGTTCATCCATGTTGTGGCATATGGCAGAATTTCCTTCGGGAAATTCAGCTTTTTTAAGGCTGAATAATATCCATTGCATGTGTAGACCACATTTCGTTTAGCCATTCATCTATTGATAGGCATTTGGGCTGCTTCCATGTTTTAGCTATTGTGAATAATGCTGCTATGAACAGGAGTATACACATATCTTTTTGAGACCCTGCTTTTGATTCTTTCCCTGGAAGTGAAGAAATTGTTGGATCATATGGTAATTCTATTTTTAATTTTTTGAAGAATTGCCATACTGTTTTCCAAAGGCTGGACCCATTTTATATTCCCACCGATGATGTACAAGAGTTCTGATTTCTCCACATCCTTGTCAGCACTTGTCGTTTTCTGCTTTTTTTTGTTTTTTGTTTTTGATAATAGCCCTCCTAATGGGTATGAGATGATATCTCATTGTACTTTTGATTTGGATTACCCTAATGATTTGTGATGTTGAGCATCTTTTCATGTGCTTGTTGGTCATTCATATATCTTCTTTGGAGTAATGTCTTTAAATCCTTTGCCCATTTTTGAATCAGGGTATTTTTGTTGTTGACTTTTGGGAGTTCTCTCTATATTCTGGATATTAGTCCTTTTTCAGGTATGTGATTTGCTAATATTTTCTCCCATTCTGTGAGTTACCTTTTGACAGTGTTTTTATTTAAAAAAAAAAAATCTTTCTAAAGATTTTATTTATTTATTTGAGAGAGAGAGCGTAAGCAGGGGAAAGGGTGAAAGGGGAGAGAGAAACAGACTTCTTGCTGAGCAGGAGGCCCTACATGGGCCTTGATTCTAGGACCCTGAGATCATGACCTGAACTGAAGGCAGATGCTTAACTACCTGAGCCGCCCAGGTGCCCCTTTTGACAGTTGCACAAAATTTTCATAAAGCCCATATTTGTTTATGTTTTCTTTTGTTACTGGTGCCTTTGGTGTTTTATCCATGAAATCAACTCCAAATTCAATGTTGTGAAACTTTTGTCCTATGTTTTTATCTTAAGAGTTATTGTTTAGGTCTTACATTTAAGCTCTTCATCCATTTTGAGCTAATTTTTGCATATGCCATTAGGTTAAGGGTCCAGCTTCATTCTTTTGCATGGGGATATCTGGTTTTCTCAGCACCATTTGTTGAAACTGTTCTTTCAATATTGAAGGGTCTTGGCACCCTTGTCAAAAATCATTTATCCGTCTATGTGAGGGTTTGTATCTGGGTTCTCTGTTCGTTTCCACTCATCTATATTTCTGTCTTTGTACCAATACCACAGTTGATTACTGTTGCTTTGTAGTAAATTTTGAAATCAGGGTGTATAAGTCCTTTAATTTTGTCTTTCTTTTTCAAGATTGTTTTGGATATTCACAGTCCATTGAGATTCTGTATGAATTTTAGGATGGTTTTCCTATTTCTGCAAAAAACAACATTGGGATTTTGATAGGGATTGCATTGAATCTATAGGTCATTTAGGCAGTATTGACATTTTAACAGTACTAAATTTTCCAATCCATGAACATGAGATATATTTCCATTTATTTATGTGCTCTTTAATTTCTTTAGCAACATTTTGTAGTTTCCGTTGTACAAGTCTTTCACTTCCTTGATTAATTCCTAAGTGTTTTATTCTTCTTGGTGATTTTGTAAATTGAATTCTTTTTTTTTTTTTTTAAACTGAAACAAAAGTTTCAGTTTAAGATTTTTATTTATTTATTTGACAGAGAGAGAGAGAGATCACAAGTAGGCAGAGAGGCAGGCAGAGAGAGATGGGGGGAAGAAGGTTCCCTGCTGAGCAGAGAGCCTGATGCAGGGCTTGATCTCAGGACCCTGGGATCATGACCTGAGCTGAAGGCTGAAGCTTAACCCATTGAGCCACCCAGGTGCCCCTGTAAATTGAATTCTTTTTGTAATTTATTTTTCAGATTGTTCATTGTTCATGTATAGAAATGCAACTGATTTGAAGTATTACTGTTGAGGAGGGACTTAATTCTGCCATTGTGGTATTAGTTTTCTATGTGACTTAATAGGTTTTTGTCCCTCATGCCCTGTATTACTGTTGGTGCTGAAATGTTTGTAGTGAAATGTTTAAATTTCCTTCTCATTTCTTTTTGTATATTGTATAACCACTTTCTTTGTAGTTACCATAGGGATTACATTTACTATCCTTAAGTTGTAACAGTCTAATTTGAATTTATACCAATCCAACTTTAGTAACATACAAAAACTCTGCTCTTTTTTTTTTAATATTTTATTTTTTACTTATTTGACAGAGAGAGATGACAAGTAGGCAGAGAGGCAGGGAGGAAGCAGGCTCCCCACCGAGCAGAGAGCTCAATGCGGGGATCCATCCCAGGACCCTGAGATCATGACCTGAGCTGAAGGCAGAGGCCTTAACCCACTGAGCCACCCAGGCGCCCCTGCTCATTTTTAAAAAGATTTTATTCATTATTTGAGAGAGAGAGAGAGAGCACGTGAGCACAGGCAGGGGGAGTGACAGGCAGAGGAAAAACCAGGCTCCCCACTGAGCAGGGAGGCCAATGTGGGGCCCAATCCCAGGGCCCTAAGATCATGACCTGAGTTGAAGGCAGACACATAACCGCCTCAGCCACCCAGGCAACCCAAACTCTGCTCATTTATAGCTCCATCACAACCCCCTTTGGTGCTGATATGCTTTAATCTCTTAAGTTGTAGAAAAAACAAGATGTGGAGTACAAACCCAAAGTTACAGAATTACTAGCTTTCCCACTAATAATTTTTTTGTTTTCTTTAAATCTGTCTTTGTCTTGAATCATGGAGAAAACAAAAAGTGCAGTTAAAAACCAGTTTTGCAATAATACTAGCTTTTATAATTGTTCTCATATGTAACCTGTTTTGAGATCTTTATTTCTTCATATGTCTTTGAGTTTCTGTCCAGAGTCCTTTCACTTAACCTTGCTGGATTCCCTGGAACATTTCTTACAGGATGGGCCTAGTTTTCATGAACTCCCTTAGCTTTTATTTATTTGGAAATGTCTGAATTTCTCCTCACTTTTGAAGGACAGTTTTGCCAGATATAAGATTCTTGGTTGACAGTTTCATTCTTTTAGCACTTTGAATATGTCAGCTAACTATCTTGTGGCCTCCAAAGTTTCTGATGAGAAATGTACTGATAATCTTATTGAGGATTTTTTGTATGTGATGGATGACTTCTCTCTTGCTGCCTTCAAGATTCTGTTTTAGTCTTTTGAAAGTTTTGTTGTAATATGTCTCAGTGTGGATCTCTTTGAGTTCATCTTTTTTGGAGTTTGGTGAGCTTCTTCAATGTTTATATTCACATCTTTTATCAAATTTGGGAAGTTTTCAGCCATTATTTCTTCAAATACTCTTTCTATGCTTTCCTTTCTCTATTCTTCTGAGACTTCCATGATGGGTTTATTGCTCCACCTGTTCCACAGGTCCCTTGAGCCCTGCTTGCTTTTTTTCAACTTTGTTCTTTCTGTTCCTTAGACTCAATGCTTTCCAGTGTCCTATCTTTAGCTGATTCTTTCTTCTGCTTAGATCTACCTTTGAATACTTCTAGTGAACTTTTACTTCATTAATTGTGGTTTTCAACTTCAGAATTCCTTTTCAGTTTTTGTTTTTTTATTTGATACAGAGAGAGAAATCACAAGCAGGCAGAGAGGCAGGCAGAGAGAAAGGGGGAAGCAGACTCCCTGCTGAGCAGAGAGCATGATTTGGGGCTTGATTCCAGGACCCTGAGATCATGACCTATGCTGAAGGCAGAGGCTTAACCCACTTAGCCACTCAGGCACCCCTCCTTTTTAGTTTTTTTTTTTTTTTTTAAGGTTTTCTGTCTCTTTATTGATATTTTCATTTTGTTCACATGTCATTTTCTTTTCTTTTTTAAAAAATACTTTATTTATTGATTTGTCAGAGAGAGAGAGTGCACAAGCAGGGAGAGCAGCAGGCAGAGCAAGAAGCAGGTTCCTGCTGAGCAAGAAGCCTGATGTGGGACTTGGTCCCAGGACCCTGGGATCATGACCTGAGCCAAAAGCAGATGCTTAACTGATTGAGCCACCCAGGCGTCCCCACATGTCATTTTGTTGACTTTCTCCTCATCTTCATTTAGTTCTTTGAGAGTCTTTAAAACAATTGTTCTAAGGTCTTTGTCTAGTATATCTCCACTTGGTCTTTTTCAAGTACATTTGTTACTGATTTATTATTCTCCTTTGAGTGGGCCATAGTCTCCTGTTTTGTTTTGTTTAATGCCTTGTGATTTTTTTGTTGTTGCTGAACACTGGACATTTGAATCTAATAGTGTAGCAACTATGGAAATCACACTCTTCCCCTTCCTCAAGGTTTGCTGGGTTTTTTTGGTACTGTTTTTGTTTATTGTCTTTTTTTGTGGCAGGGGTGGGGTTGATTGCTACAGCCTCTCTCTGTGCCCAGAGTCAGCCTGAGATATATACTTAAAGTCTTCTCAGGGTTTCTTTTCTGAGCTTTTCTCTGGGCATGCTTGGTCACTTTCTTATTTTCCCTGTATATTGCAGTTGTCTTTTTTTTTTTTTTTTTTTTTTTTTTTAATGTGCCCTGGCTCCCACAGGCTGTTGGCAAGCTGCTCCAGGAGCATACACACAACTGGAGATGGAGACACACATCTGCTAATGTGCTAAGACCTGAACTTGACCAAAATTAAGTAAAATTCACATAATTTACTGTACTCGTTTTCCCCTGGAAGTTGTAAGCCTTCAGCAGACCCCAGAGTTCCAAATTAGTTATAGCAGACAGATTCTGCCAGTGCCGCTTGGTGTCTAGTTGGAGTGACAGATTCCTGGTACTTTCTATTGTGCCCATCTTCCCAGACTCCTCTCCCATTCATTTGGTGTTAAAGGAACACTGATTTTATTTGGGGTGACTGTGCTAAGTTTAAATACTTGATATTTGGACACTCTTCTATGTGAGAGGGCTATATTCTGCCTCTTTTCTGACTTATAACATATGGGTAGATGTTCTTAGGGGAGGATATATCACTTCTTGGATAAAAGACAAATGCCCATGAAGATAAGACTTTTGACTTTATTCTTACCTGGAATGTGGATAAAATAGCTTGTAGATAGCAGTCTTCTTGTGACCCTGAGGACCTGTGAGGCTGGTGGAACAGTTACCTTTGAACTGTCTTTCTAGTCCTGGACTGTGTAATTCCACATTTCTAATTTTGTGAGGAAAAAAAAATAAACTTTATTATTTCAATCACTGTTAGTATTTTTTTACTTAGAGCCCAGTAAATCCCTACATACCATTCAAGCCCATAACCTACCAACCTGGGGATTGACGTTTGGGCCAATGGAGATGAGCACCAATATTTTTCAGAGCAACTCAAGAGATTTGAGATTCAGCTACTTAGAGGTATAATGAATATTAAAGAAAGAGGAGGCTTGAAAGCTTTTGACGTTTTGTTTGGTTTGAACACCAAATTTATTCATTTATTTGTAATGAGGCTTTAACGTTTTCGACATTTTTGGTATATATTCTCTATTTCTTTGGGTTCACTTTCAAACATTACTGGCACTTTTTTAGATGGGAAAAGAAAGCACTGTAGCCCAGTTATAGCAATGAAAGTAGGAAGAGGCATGCTGGTTGCTCCTGTTACTTATATTTTAAAGCCATTATAGAAAGTAGCTGATATCTCTTAGTCTTTATTATGATTTGTTGTGTACACATTTTTGCATCAGAATATAATTAAAGCAAAGGGTCAAGGAGGAGGGAATTCTAATTAATCCAGATAGCTAACATTCTCTCAGTTATTTGTGACAGAATCTTTTCTTAAGCTTAGACTAGGGCCCAGCGCAGTGGACACTCAGTAAATCTTAGGCAGAGAAAAAAAAGTGGGTTCGTTTTATATTGAATTACAGGTACTGAGGTTCATCTTCAATACTAAGCTAAATGATGAGATTTATTCAATAAGTTTGTCTTTTTCTTGTACTCCAGTCTGGCCTAATGCCTTATGTGTGTGGAGCTCTATCTAATGTGTATCCCAAACCTGTACAGAAGATTCATCATAGTCAGCAACAATGACTAGGCCTCTTCGGATGAGCAAAATAGCTCTCCTTCCAATACCAGTGACCACCAGAGCGGTACTGAACTTCAGTAATTAGTAGTAACAAAAACAGCTACTTTTGTTTATCCTTTTCAGGGAACTGTGCTATCTTCTTTACATACATAATCTCACTTACTCCTCACGGTGACACCTGCCTCAGGTCCTGGTTCTGTTCCCTTCTTACAGCTGAGAAAACTGAGAAAATTGTCTGTCCCAGGACTTTTTGACTCCAAAGTTAGTGTTGTTTGGCATATAAAAAATGTTGATTATAGTATGTTAAGTATTTGCTAAATATTCTGTATTTTGTACATCGGTTTTCCTGTAAAGAATCAAAAGGTAATGGTATAAGTGGCCAAAGTCATAGTGAAGACTTTTCTATTGTTAATGTAGGGAAGATGATTTCTGACTAAGGGTACCTTTATGGAATCCTTTTTTATTTACTTCCATTTCATGGTTTGTCTTTCCTGCAGGTGGGAGGTGGGTGAGAGGAGGATGACTGTGCTTGTCTGGGGTCACACACAGTGCACAGTGAGCATGAATGTACGTTACACAGAGGGCAGCTTCGCATCCGATGAGTCTGTCCCCGAGCTGCATGACTGTGGCAGTCTTGATGAATCATGGCATTTGAAGCCCTGCTTGTGTCATCAACGCATGTGGGCTGAAATTGCATGGAAACATAGTAGTCCAATAGAAATACAAATAAGAGTAAAATACACCATTGGAATAACAGTAGCGTTTCTTAGAGCAACCAAATACTTCTGAAACCTGTACATTTTGAGCTTTTTGTTTTTAGAGCGAATGATTTTGTTTACTAGCTTAGATCATCTCAGCATTTTCTATTTATTTAAGTGTTTGAAATTCAGTCATAAAATTTCACTTGGAGCTAAAACTGTTTATAGAAGTTTAGCCCGTGTGTGGGCATGTTAAAAAGAGAGTGATATTATATGTATATATTTTAAAAGATACCTTAAAATTTTTCTGATTTATTCTGCTTTATAAATAAGTAGATAGGTAGATATATCTATCTGAATAGCCATCTGAATTTGTTTTTAGAGACGTGCTTCGAGAGAGTCCTCATTTGACGGTTAAGTGAAGTGCTATTTATAATAATGTAAATTTGAAAATGAAAACTGGATTTTGTATCAGATCTGGATTCCAGTCTGGGCTTTGCTGTTTGGTCATTGTGGCATCTTGAGAAAGTTTTCTCTGAACCTCAGTTCCTCAAATGAAAAACAGTATAGTAGTATCTGACTCTTGGGGCTTTAAGGGGAGAGGAACAAAGAAGATGATGATGTCAGCATGCTTTATAATGTATAAATAAGAAATTATACAGATTTAAAGTTGTGGTATCATTTTTTAAAATTAATTAATTTTAGAGAGTGAGTGTGTGTGTGTGCATGCACATGGGGAAGGGGTAGTGGGAGAGAATCTTCAAGGAGACTCTCCGCTGAGGGTGGAGCCTGACGTGGGGCCCAGCCCCACAACCAGTGAGATCATGACCTAAAACCAAGAGTCAGATGCCTAATGGATTGAACTACCCAGATGCCCCTAAAGATGTGTATCATTATCATGTACTCTATAGCCAGCAGATGAACTGATTTAATACCATCCTTCATTCATGAAGGTGATGGTGTCTGTTTTGGTCTCTCAAACAACATAGATTTATTGAGCTCTTAGGATGCATGAGGACTTCCTCACATCAGCAGAACTTATGTATAGATTACAATAGCTGTAATTCACGTAGTGACATATTATTCGTATAGCATACGGGCATTCTGTACACATGCATTTTATAGATATTTGAAATTTCTCTTTAAGCACCCAAATTTGTTTAATGTGAACTTGTTTGATAAAAATCTTTCCCTATACCATTATTATTCTTGTCGTTATTACATTTTTCCCATAGAGAGCATTGAGCATAATGCTACCTTTTCTTTATAACTGAGTATCATTTAGGTTGCTAAGGAATTCTGTTGGAACAGAGTCCTTTAGGGCAGAGCCAGTGAGGAAGGGGCATGGTGCTATTTGCGACTAATTTAAATAATCCCACATCACTAAATTTTTGGAATTCTATATCAACATTTTAATCCTTCCTCCTCTTTCAAATTGTTAACTTTCTTTCTTTTTTTTTTTTTTGGCTGGTATTATGTACAATCCATTCTCCTTTCTAATTTCCATTTACAGTTGATGATTTGGAAGGGAAAAAAAACTTAAAATTGTCTTTAAGGTTAAATAGACAATCAGAAAATACATGATAATGCATGAGGTTTGGTTACATGGGCTTTGTGATTTCTTGGGTTTTTTTGCAAAGATTTATTTTTGCTTACTTTGTTCATTCCAAATACCTGGAGTCTCTCTGGATGAATCGTCTCACCCCAATACTATCATTCTGCATCAGTTTCCTCTAATAATCATCAGTGATACTTCTGTAGCTCTCTACCAATTATAAAATGCTCCCACATACATTGCCCTGCTTGATCTTTACATGATCATGAGAGATATGCAGGACATATATTATTTTCATATTTTATGGATAAGAAAGAGGTTATGGAGTGGATATTTGCCAGGAGTTCCAGCTGAATTTCCCAGGAAGATTTGTTCATCCATACACATCTGGTGCCTGTACCTGGATAGCTCAGTTCCATAGGTCTGGGGCAGGTCCCTGGCATATATATTTTGGAAAAACATCCCAAACGATTCTAATGTGCCTGGCTTTCCACGACCCTTTTATCCATCCTCCACCTGCCCCCCTGCTCCCATTGAGGACCGCTGGGTTAAGTTTTTATAACGTGATTTACTAGGATGCTTTCATGTACAGGTTGCAGAAAAGCCAACAAGCAGTGGCTTAAACCTGTGATTTGTAATGGTCCTATAATCAACTGCCATGTGGTCAGAATAGTGCCCTTCACCCATCCCCCCCCAACCCCCACTGTGACTTTACTTGGTAAAAGAGACTTTGCAGATGTGGTTAAATTAAGGCTCTTGTGATGGGGAGGTTATCCTGGATTGTTTGGCTGGGTTCCATGTAATCACAAGGGTCCTTGTAAAAGAGGGAGGCAAAAAGGTCAAGGGCAGAAAGAGTCTGGGCGACAGAAGCAGAGGTTGGAATAAATGTGTTTTGAAGTTGGAGGAAGGGATCATGAGCCAAGGAGTGCAGGTGGCCTCTGTGAGCTAGAAATGACAAGGAGACAGATTCTTCTTGAAGCCTCCAGAAGGAATGTAACTCTGTCAACACTGCAGTTTTAGACTTCTGACCTCCAGAACTGTAAGAGAGTAAATTTGCATCACTTTAAGCCACTAATTCTATGGTAAATTTGTTATAGCAGCAATAGGAAACCAATACCACTGAGAAGTATAAAACGCAAATTCCTTTTATTTTTTTAATATTTTATTTATTTATTTGACAGACAGAGAGCACAAGTAGGCAGAGAGGCAGGCAGAGAGAGAGGAGGAAGCAGGCTCCCTGCCAAGCCGAGAGCCTGATGCGGGGCTTGATCCCAGGACCCTGGGACCATGACCTGAGCCAAAGGCAAAGGCTTTAACCCACTGAGCCACCCAGGCGCCCTATCCTTGAACCTTTTAAATCACCTCAGGTACCACCTGTGGGACACTTTACTCTGAAAAACAAATGCATTATCTAATTTAATCTCCATAATACCACTGGGTCAATACTATTCCCCCCTTTTTGCAGTTAAGAATCAGAGGTTGAGAAACATGCCCAGGGTTCACTGGTAGAAAGCTCCTAGGTGGCAGATCTGCCTTAACTGTAAAGCTTAACCATTACACCTGCTGGTGACACAACTGGTTCTCAGTTGTTTAATGTCGGTGGCACATTCTCAAACACTAGAATTTTTGGCACACTCGAAGAGATTCAAACCTCAAAGCAACCCTGAGCAAATTAATCATTACAACACAGTCACCGTGATTGAGGATTTGGAGAGAGGCATGACATGACCTGACTTTCGCTTTAAAAAGACCACTGGCCACTGTCTTGAGAATACATAGGGGTCAAGAGTACTGCAACCATCGCTTCCCTTGGGACTCAAGGTAAAAGCCAAAGTCATTGCGTTGGCTTATAAGGACTTCCACAACCTGCCCCCTCCTGGTCCCCCCACCTCTTTCCACTCCACCCCCCCAAAACTCTCCCCCTTTTGGATGTGGAGCCCCCAGACATGCTTGCATTTTCTCTTCCCTCTCCTGGGAAAACTCCTGTGCTTGGCTTCAGTTCTCACCTCCCTCATGGCTTTACTTACTGTCATCTTCTCAGTGAGGCTTTCTTAAGCACCTCTTCAAGATCACACCTCCACCCCACACATACACACTCAGGCACACATTCCCCATCCTCCTTTCCTGTTTTATTTTTCTATATAGCACTTAATTGCTAATATGCCATATAATATACTAATTTATTCTGTTTTTCTCTCTTTCCCCTCACTAGCATGTAAGAGCTGTGAGAACTGGTATCCTTGTGGGTTTTGTTTGCTGCCACATTCCCATCTCCCAGAACCTAGGACACAGTGGGCATTCAATAAATAGTTGTTGAATACATATGATTTTTATGCACAGCTCTGATTAGTTCTGTGGAGTAAATTCCCAGCAGTGAAAGGACCACATTACAGGATATAGATATTTTCAGAAGTTCTTAATACAAACCCTGACCAAACCCTTTCTTCTCAAGGTTGAATCCAGTTCCACTTTCATCAGTGGCTCTGACAGCCCAGCCCCCATGTCCTCACATTGTTAACAGTGCTCACACCTCTGCCCCCAGCTCCGTGTGGGGCAGTCCTATTTCTTTCTCATTTGTATTGCTTTGATTGAGTGTATTTGTGTTTGTTGTTTCATGCATTTCTTCTTTTGGTGATTATTAGTTTGTATCCTTTGCACATTTTTCCAATTTAGTGTCAGTGTTTTTCTAATTTAATATTGGTGTTTTTCTAATTGATTCATGAGGCCTCGTTAGGTATTAAGGTTACTAACTCTTTGTTAACTGTGTTATAAATATTTTTCCTAGTTTGTCCTCTTTTTAATTTTGCTTATGGTGTTTCTTAGTATATAGTTTTGTAGTGTGATCTGTTTTAAGTTTATGGTTCTTTTGCTTTATGTTCGGAAAGGTGTTGTCAACTTTTTCTTTTTTTTTTTTTAAGATTATTTATTTATTTATTTGACAGAGATCACAAGTAGGCAGAGAGGCAGGGGCGGGTGGGAGGAGGAAGCAGGCTCCCCACTGAGCAGAGAGCACGATGGGCTCCATCCCAGGACCCTGGGATCATGACCTAAGCCGAAGGCAGAGGCTTTAACCCTCTGAGCCACCCAGGTACCCCAAGGCCTTTAGGATCACTTATTCATCTGTAATTTCTTTTAGTTCTCATGTTTTCTTTTTTTTTTTTAAATATATTTTATTCTTTAGTTAATCTCTAGTGTTTTATCACATTGTTTGGGGCAAAAAATCTAACATCCAATTCTTTCTCCTTAAATAGTAGTAAACTACTCTACATACCGTCCTCTGGCCCTAAAAGAATGCCATCTCTGACAATATGAGATCTTTATACTAAGGTCTGTTTCAAGTTTCTCAGTGCAGATCCATTGGTATTTTTATTTTGCCAGAACCCAACTCTATTAATTATTACAGCTTTTTAACATCTACAGTAAAGTTTATTTTTTCTTCATTTATTGGTTATTCTAAATAACTTTTAAGATTGTTCTCTCAAGTTCAGGTATAGATATAGGATTAATGTCCAAAAATAAAAATCATATCATGCCACTCTTACGGAAAATCTTTTAATGACCCCTCACTGCCTTTAAAATATGAAGTCCAGACCCTTTAATGTGGCATCCAATGCCTTCCTAGACATGTCCAGCCAAACTCCATAGTCTTATATGTTGATACTCCTTTCTTGCGATTTACGCTTCAGATCTGCACCCATATACTGTGCTATTTCTCACCTCCCCATCTCTGCTGCTCCATCTGCCTTTGATGACCTTGACCCATTTACCCTAAAACCATCACTGTGTCTTTCACACTGGCCAGGCTCTGTGGCCACTCAGAAGTGTCCATTGTCACCCTGCTCATGTCTCTGTCACCGTATCACCCGTGGCATTGCATTGATGAGTTTGTCTCCCCTGTGAATTTGGTGGGAGCATCTCTTGTTCATTTTGTATTTTTGATACATGGCATGCTACCCGTCACGCAGTAGGTGGTGTAGATGGAGTAGAGAGGGACTATTCAAGACCGGAAGTAGGGAGATGGATTTTTGCAGTCATCAAAATGAAAGATGATTAGGGTCTTGACTAGGGCAACGATGGGAAAATGGAGAGGAGGAGGCATAGTTGAAAAATATTTAAGAGAGAAAATTGACAGGATTGTGTATCTGGTTAAATGTGAGGGAATGGGAGTGGGAAAACGCTTTGAATCTTAGATTTCTCATCTTTCTAATCTATACACCAAGGTACCTTAACCTCCCCTAAGCATTCAGGAGGAGGTACAGATTTAAAAGGAGGATACGATTAGGACAATTTTAGATGTGCTGTGAGTTGGAGGTGCCTTTATGATACCCAGTGGAGATGTCTAATGGGCAATGGGATAGAAAGAGGCTAATTATGTACTTTTATTGTTCAAACCAGGACCGTTTTGAGATTGAAACAGGGTGCTATTAATAATTATGCCGGGACAAGCATAAACTAGGAATGACCCTGACAAACTGGGATATATGGTCTCTCTCTACATAAAGGTCAAAATATGAAGGTCAAAGAGAAGGATCTGGAATGTGGTTAATGATTTGTGAATCATTAGCATACAGATGCCCTGAGAGTGGGTGAGGTTGCCTGGGGAGAGTTTATAAGATGAGAAGAGAGGAAAGAGCAAAGAGAAAATCATAGGGAATACAAACATTTAGATAATGATTATCAAATGGCAAAATTTTTTCAAAACACATACGTGTGTCCAAATTTTCCTGAAGATTTGAACCAACCATCCCCATCCCCCATTCACCTCCTTATCCCTTTCTGGTCCCAAATTGCAACTGGAGGAGGTGATTTTTTTTTTTTTTTTTAAGTCAAGAACTACAGGTTTGGGGTGGGGGACAGTCAGAGGAAGAGGAGCCAGCCTGGGAGACTATAAGTGTCCAGAGAGATAAGAACCAGCAAACTGTCATTTAAACAGACTCACTGAAAGAAGTGGTTGGAGGTGGTCAGTAATGTCCTGTGCTACAAGGGGCTCAGTACTATGAGGAACTGGGTCCATTGGCCTTGGTGCTTAGAGGGCACTGGTGCTCTTTTCGCAGGCTGGTCAAGGAGTGGCCGACAATGTTGGCCTGCAGAAGTGAGAGGAAGGAGGAGGGACTAAAGCTGTGAAGGGTAGAGATAGGAGCACCTCCTAGCCTTCCTGCAGCACTGAAGCACAGGAAGATTGTTTCTTGTTTTAAAATTGAAGATAGACTGTGTTGAGTCTATAATTTATTGACTTCAGGGAGGAGCCAGTAGAGATGGCAAGGCTTGAGTGTAAAGGGGAGGAAAGAAATAGCAGTATGCAGTTGTATTCAAGCTGTTTTCCTTGGCCCAGTGTTCCTGTCAGTAGTACCTGTCCCGTCCTACAGTTGAATGTCACCAACCCATTCCAGTAGGAGTCACTCTGACTTTGAAAACTATTATTCAGATGGCTTAAAATTTGATTAGCTTGGGATCTGGATTTTTCTCCCAACTTTTCATAAAAGACTCAAGATGGGAACTTTTTTTTTTTTTTAAAGATTTTATTTATTTATCAGAGAGAGAGGGGGGGAGAGAGCGAGCACAGGCAGACAGAATGGCAGGCAGAGGCAGAGGGAGAAGCAGACTCCCCACCGAGCAAGGAGCCCGATGCGGGACTCGATTCCAGGACGCCGGGATCATGACCTGAGCCGAAGGCAGCTGTTTAACCAACTGAGCCACCCAGGTGTCCCAAGATGGGAACTTTTGACTAGAATTTAAATTTATCTTCCATTTGCATTAACTTGCTGACATGTCACTAATAAAGTGTTAATAACCCATCAATGTAGACTTATGAGTTGATATGATGATATATCCTTGTCGTATATCATATCAGCCCCTAGGAGCATAGAAATATATACTGCAGATGAACATATTCCTTTAGAACATACATGTGTGCGTTTATGTGGCATTGTACGTCTTAGAAGGAAAATAAGTTTTAAACTGAGAGTTGGTTTTTATTTCCATGAGAAGCTCCATTAAACACACACACACACACACACACACACACACTTTAAGCTTCAGAATAGAAACTGTTGCGTTTTCTGATCTACCTCACAGTAAGAAGTTAGTTGCAAGGTTAACTTCCTCGGAGAGAAGAAGGCAAGGACACCAGCTAAAGGAAAAGAAAGGTTTAATTGCTCTGCAAAGGCCCAGACATGCTCTGAAAAGTAAAGATTTCAGGCTTAATGTGCATGGAACAAAAGGCCGTTGTGAACTGTGTACAAGAGTTGGTGAGAGTTTTATTCTGCCCCTTTTTTCTGTGGGAGTTATTTCCTGTTGTTGACTAGAGTTCTTTATTTAGAACCACCTAGCTTCAGAATGCCTGCTAGCACGCAGAAAAGTGTGTATTTAAAACATAGGCTTATTTCAAGACAATCTCTGAGAAAAAGTCACATTACCCATGCACTGAGACAACATCATGTTCCCAGAGGTCCAGAGAGCATATGGGCTTTATTTCTGTCCCTATATCAAGAGACACAAAATCAGAAAGAATAAAAATGCATTCAGTGTAGCAGCCAGTGGTCACCGCAACACCAAGTGAAAGAAATTTATTTCATGGGTAGATGTGTTTCCATTGTTTTAAACATACACAATTTCACTTTTTAGTGCTAAATGCTTTATTTGGCATATATTAAGGAAGTCACAAGCCTCATATTTTGTGAGGAAGCTTTTATCGTTTCTAGCATGACAGAAGTTAGCCTGGCAAGTGAGAAATACACCCCAAACATGGGCTTTATACCAATTATTCTCTTATACCTGATCTGTCAGCTGGGCTTCCTATTAAGAACTTCAGGTTACTATAGTGGTATCATTGGATTTTAACGTCTGCTATTAAGAGAGAAAGAAGGACAGTGTATCAAAATGAGTGAAAGGCGTAAGTTCTTACTGAAATAATGGGAGATAAATAAATACATCAAATGTGAATACTGCCCAGTGCTTTAGATATTAGATAGATATTAAATATTTTAGGTGTTTTTTAGATATTAGATACTAGATATTAGATAATAGATACTAGAAATTGCAGGAAAAAACCTAGGAAATTCTATTTCACAGGAACCATAAGGAAGAAAGAAAAGAAGTTTTATTGTTTTAACCTGATGAAATCTAAATCAATAAATTTAAATTTATCCCAAAATACTTACTTGCTTTCATTTTTTTTTTAAAGATTTTATATATTTATTTGACAGACAGAAATCACAGGTAGGCACAGAGGCAGGCAGAGAGAGAGGAGGAAGCAGGCTCCCCACCAAACAGAGAGCCCGACTCGGGGCTCGATCCCAGAATCCCGGGATCATGACCCTAGCTGAAGACAGAGGCCTTAAACCACTGAACCACCCAGGTGCCCCGCTTTTCATGTTTTTAAAAAAGAAATTAAACATTATGAGTAAAAGAGAAGCCACCTGTATGTCTATCCCTGATTCCATTTCCTTCCTCTCTTTGCCAGAGGTAACCACTTTCCTATATATTTTTTATCTCTAATGTTTTTCTATAATAGCATACCTTGTTTGTAAACAATGTATAGCAGTATTTTGCATGTTTTAAAAGATTTTGTATAATGATATTATACTGTACATATATTTTTTTAAAGATTTTATTTATTTATTTGAGAGAAAATGAGTAAGAGAGAGCATGGGAGAGGAGAAGGTCAGAGGGAGAAGCAGACTCCCCAAAGAGCTGGAGCCCGATGAGGGACTCGATCCTGGAAGTCCGGGATCATGACCTGAGCCGAAGGCAGTCGCCCCACCAACTGAGCCACCCAGGCACCCTATACTGTACATATTTAACAGCTTGCTTTGTTTTAGTCAACATTTGTGTTTTTAAGATGTAGCCATGTTGATTTATGGTACCTTTAGTACTTCTTAAGCACTATACTTTCCAAGTCTATCAATTTATTCTCATCTTGATGAATGTTAAGGTGTTTCCAATGTTTTAGCTATTATAAGCAAAGCTGATACAAACATTCTTCTATGTCTCCATGGGGGATAAAAGCAAGAATTTCTCTAGATTCTAGGTTTAGCTCTTCTCATTCAGAATTCCTACAGAGAATTAAGCCCCAGTACCCTAAGGCATCCATTATATGTAATGAATTAACTTCAGTCTTATAGGTCTAGAGTGGTTCCAGTGTAGGGCTGGAGCTAGAAACTGATACCAGCTCCTGGCAGCGATTGTGTGAATCTTTCTAACTCTTGAGTTCAATTGGGCAGCTTGAAATCAGCTGTGCTAAGGGTATTTACACCACAGAAATCAACAAATGCTACAAATAAAGGCTTCTTTCCCTATCTACCTAGCCAGTTGTTAACTATTGACCAGCACACTACCGGTTTTTAACTTCATTCCATCCGTGGGTGAATTGAGGAGCCATTTTCTGTAGGGCTTATTTTTTTTTAATTTTTTATAAACATATATTTTTATCCCCAGGGGTACAGGTCTGAATCACCAGGTTTACACACTTCACAGCACTCACCAAAGCACATACCCTCCCCAATGTCCATAACCCCACCCCCCTTCTCCCAATCCCTCTCCCCCCAGCAACCCTCAGTTTGTTTTGTGAGATTAAGAGTCACTTATGGTTTGTCTCCCTCCCAATCCCATCTTGTTGCATTGATTCTTCTCCTACCCACTTAAGCCCCCATGTTGCATCACCACTTCCTCATATCAGGGAGATCATATGATAGTTGTCTTTCTCTGCTTGACTTATTTTGCTAAGCATGATACGCTCTAGTTCCATCCATGTTGTCGCAAATGGCAAGATTTCATTTCTTTTGATGGCTGCATAGTATTCTGTTGTGTATATATACCACATCTTCTTGATCCATTCATCTGTTGATGGACATCTAGGTTCTTTCCATAGTTTGGCTATTGTGGACATTGCTGCTATAAACATTCGGGTGCATGTGCCCCTTTGGATCACTACGTTTGTATCTTTAGGGTAAATACCCAGTAGTGCAATTGCTGGGTAATAGGACAGTTCTATTTTCAACATTTTGTAGGGCTTATTTTTTCATGGAACCCCATTAAGAAAGACTGCATGTCTACGGGCAGGGTGTATGCATCTCCCATGTTACCAGATAATGCCAGCTCATCTTCAAAATGGTCAACCTGATAGCTGTGAATGGTCTTTTTATAATTTGCATTTTTTTTTAAAAAGATTTTATTTATTTATTTGACACAGAAAGAGAGAGAGATCACAAGTAGGCAGAGAGGCAGGCAGAAAGAGAGGGGAAAGCAGGCTCCCTACTGAGCAGAGAGCCCGTTGCAGGGCTCGATCCCAGGACCCTGAGCTCATGACCCTGAGATCATGACCTGAGCCGAAGGCAGAGGCTTAAACCACTGAGTCACCTAGGTGCCCCTTAATTTGCATTTTTCTTACTACTGATGAGGTTGAGTGTCTTTTCATATGTTTATCAGACATGTAAGTTTCCTGTTTAACTCATTTTTCTCTTGGGTTTATAGGACTTCTAAAAAATTTACTCTGAATACTAATCTTGTGTTGATTATATGAATCACATATATCATTCCACAGTCTTAGCTTGCCTTTCTTTTGTTTAATAGATGTTTAATTTTAATGTAATCAAATTATCCATCTTTTTCTTTATGGTTTCTGCATTGGGTGTCTTGGTTCTGAACCGTCGAAGTCTCGGCAGGAAGCAGAATTCCATGAGACTATTAATAAAGGGACATTTTATAGAGATGTGACAAAAGTGGAGGCATGGAAGACCAGCAACAAGCTGTTCCTGTCTTTAGGTCTATAGGGGAAAGGGGGAGGAAATGGTCTTGCTTGAATTTGTGAGAGTTGACACCCTGGAGAAGGAGCCGTCCACAGAAGCTATGGGTATGCAGGGATGGATACTGCCATGACAGGGTCTCAAAGCAGGAAGGATCAGGATAAAACACCCCACCCTCTTTCCTCTCTGACTGGTCTCCTTCTGGTGCCTTGCTTTCACTGAATCCAGCTGGCAACTAGTTGGCAAAAGAGCTTACTTCCTAGGGGGTCAGCATTTCAAGGCACACAGCAAAGCAGAGGCAAGTAGAGAAGGTAGAGAAGGAGTCTTAGGAATCAAACAATAATTTTATATTCCCTATCCTGAAGCCATAAACATATTCTCCTGTATTCTCTCCTTAAAAGTTTTAAATTTATGTTTTACATATTTGGATTTAGTCCACCTGAAATTTTTTGGAGGAATATTAGGTACTTAATTTTATTTTATTTTTCTTGAAGTTAACCAGGTGACCATTAAGCCATTTATTGAATAACCTGTTCTTTCCCACCGATCTGTAATAGCACCTCTGCAGTATTTTATACTTTCGTATATGTGTGTGACTATTTCTGTATTGTCGATTCTGTTCTCTTGATTTACTTATCTATCCCTATGACACAACATTCTCTTTTAATTACTAGAATTTTTTTTTAAAGATTTTATTTATTTATTTGTCAGAGAGAGAGAGAGAGAGAGAGATCAAGAGCGAGCACAGGTAGAGTGGCAGGCAGAGTCAGAGGGAGAAGCAGGCTCCCCGCGGAGCAAGGAGCCCGATGTGGGACTCGATCCCAGGACGCTGGGATCATGACCTGAGCCGAAGGCAGCTGCTTAACCAACTGAGCCACCCAGGCGTCCCTAATTACTAGAAATATATAATAAGCCTTGATATCTGACAGGACACATCTCGCATTTTGTCCTTTAAGCTTTTTTAGCTATCTTTCCACCCTTTGCTATTCCAGATGATTTCTGGGTTTGCTTACCAAGTTCTGTGAAAAAAAAAATTGGGATTTAAATTGGAATTGTTTGATGAGTTGAGGAGTGAGAGAAGTGATATTTATTTTGTCTTAAGATTTCTTATTTATTAGCGAGAATGAGAGCGAGCCCAAGCATGGGGGAAGGGTAGGCGGTGGGCGGGGGGAAGAAGCAGACTCCGCACTGAGCAGGGAGCTGGGTATGGAGTTGAATCCCAGGACTCTGAGATCATGACCTGAGCTAAGGCAGACACTTAACCTACTGAGCCACCCAAGCACCCTGAGAAATGCTATTTATAAAGTATTAAATATTCTTGTCCATAAATGATATCATTTCCCCATTAATTCTGTTCTTTTCATATGATGAACTTTCAGAAAGCTTTCTATTTTCTCACTTTTCATTTTTGGCCAAATGAGAAAATAGTAATTCTGGAGTATTTATCTTTACAGCTGTTGTTATCACTAGAACTAAAAGTATGATGTCTAACAGTTCTAAAGTGGTAATAAATGAGAGTAGATTGAACATGAACATCTGATTCATTAAAATTTTGTCAACCTTTTTGTAATTTGGGCCTTAATTTCTTAAGTAACGTTAAAAGGAAGTATAAATACTGTTGAAATTACCTGTATTATTCCCACAAAAGCTAGTTTTCTGCATCCCCAGTGTGGACTGTGCTGCTCTGTGTATAATGAGGCCAAAGGAATCACTACAGTCAAAATCAGGGAATCTTGCCCTTTTTCAGTGAGTTTTTTTTATATAATGTGACTCTTTCACATTTATGTTTTCTTTTAAAAGAATCATCTTTAGGAATGATTAACTCTCTGCATTGTGTGAGCAAACTCAAATTCATAGCATGTACATTGATTTGTAACAGAACAGCACAGCAGTGGGCGTTTATGATAGAAACGATATTCTCGCGCTCTCCTTTCTAAATTTGGTGTCACAGATTCAACTTCTGTTTTTAAAAAGGGAAGTTACATATAGCTCATTCACACTATTATTTTCTCCTTAAAAGCCAGTTTCTCTGATAATTGCCCATTTAAGGAGTTTCATATAATTCAAGACTTCTCTGAGAAAACAGCTTGAAACATGTCTTACTTAGCAAGATCAAATTTTTCATTCAATATTTAAAGTATATATCTAATGTGTTAGTGTTTATCTGGAATGCTTGCTTTAGTTCTTCTTACTTGACCTCACTCTGCATTTCTGAAGTTTTAAATATTAATAACTTTCCACTTAAAATTTAACCTTTTTGGGGCACCTGGGTAGCTCAGTGGGTTAAAGCCTCTGCCTTCGGCTCAGGTCTTGGTCTCAGGGTCCTGGGATTGAGCCCCACATCAGGCTCTCTGCTCAGCAGGGAGCCCACTTCCTTCTCTCTCTCTGCCTGCCTCTCTGCCTACTTGTGATCTCTGTCTGTCAAATAAATAAACAAAATCTTAAAAAAAAACAAAACCTTTTTACAATTTAAAGCAAGGGACTCCTAGAATTAGACAGTTGGATAACTTTTAAAAAATATTTATTCTTGTTTATTCTGACAACAGGTCTTTTTAAAAAATAGTTCTCCATTGGTGATTAAAAGAAAAGTCTATACCATTTTACGTAGGTGTAACCTGTTTTCCAGAAAATCCAATAAAAATCCAAAGTGGCAAACAAGCTGATGCATTTTTAGTTGTATACCATGTTTACATTTAAACTGGTTCTCTGGCCACATTATTTTCTAATGATACCTCATAACCTGAACTTAGAGGCTTTTCTTGGGCATCTATACACACAGCTTAAAGCTTTGCATTTTTTTTTAAACTTCTCAAAGTAGAATTTTTACAGCTGAGACTTCAAAAATGACTTAAATATATTATTTACAATTTCCAAATCACCATAGTTCTCTTAATTGACTTCTTTACTCATATGTGATTTAAAGATATACAATCCTAGTTTCTACAAGAGATATGAGGCTATTATAGCAGAAAATATAATTTAGTTCAGCCAGTTTTATAAATGCTTGATTTTGACAGTTAAAAAACAGCTGGCAGGGACGCCTGGGTGGCTCAGTTGGTTAAGCAGCTGCCTTCGGCTCAGGTCATGATCCCAGCGTCCTGGGATCGAGTCCCACATTGGGCTCCTTGCTCCGCAGGGAGCCTGCTTCTCCCTCTGACTCTGCCTGCCATTCTGTCTGCCTGTGCTCCCTCTCGCTCGCTCTCTCTCTGACAAATAAATAAAATTTAAAAAAAAAAAAAAAAAACCTAAGGGAAAAAAAAACAGCTGGCATTAGAGTAATACTTTAAAAAAATTATTTTTCCTGTCACATTTTGCCAAATGTCCCTGGAAGTTAATATTAGTTGATGATATTCATAACATATTTGATTATTGGCATACTTTTAAATTCCATGACCATGAGAACATGAAGGTGCCAGTAACAAGTGGTCATTTGTACCATTCAGGTAATCAGCTGAAGATTTGGGTAGGCAGGTCTTCATCACCAACCCACTCCATAATTACCAAATGCTGCTGTGGTTTTAAATATCATTTGACCAAGATTTTTAATTCTTAAGGTAGGAAGAGAAAATCTTTATAAAGAAGTATAGAATAATGGAATTATGGCAATAATTTATCTGCAAGGTTATTCCCCCAGTAGTGAGATTGTATAGATTAATAGTACTATGTGAGTGCCCATTAGTCTTTGTACCATTAAACCCAATTGGTATATTTTAGAATTGCTGAAAAGCAGTTATAAGGACAATATTGTATTGCTTAAAGTGATCCCTCTAATTAGGAAGGTTCCCAAATACTGCTTAAAAATACATGTGTATGTTTATTTATATGTGTACACACACACACACACACAGAGCTTAGTGAAAGGGTAGTGAGAGGAAAACATTAGCAGGAAAGATTAACCCCTTGAGTTTATGAAGCTGGTACAAACTTTTCAGCATTCTTTAAATTATTCATTCAGTGAAAACTCACAAATACCAACTGTGTCAGGTGCTGTTCTAGAGGTTAAAGACAAAGTGATAAACAAGAAGGCCAGTTTTGTGAACCATATCAGAAATGAGTGAGGGGTCTGAAGGGCACATTGAGTTTTCTTTTTTATTGTATGGGTTATTAATTCTGTGGGCTAAAATAGGATGCTAACAAAGCCAAGGACAGGCAGATTTGGAGTTCTTTGTGTAAGAAACAGAATTGTTATTTCAGAACCCTAGTATAAGGTCAAAGCAAAATGGTGTCAGGATCCTGGCCCAGCACTACCCTCCTAGTGGCCTCTACATGTCAGCTTTGTACCTCCTGCCTATAAACCGTCCTCCCTGCTTAAGAAGTTCATACTCTTCTCAGGACCCTCAGTTTCATCTTCTCTGGCTTCCACAATTTCCCTGAATGTTAGAAATCTCACAGCCTCCAGACCTTCTCTGTCTTTGAGAGTCAGCTTGATAAAGGAGTTCAGTTGGCAGGTCCATCTCCAAGCCTTTGTTTCCTCTTCTATAAGATGTGAGGAGTCCCTGTCCTGCCTACGGCACAGGGAAGACGCTATGAAGAGTGAACCTGTAAATTTACACAAAAATGCCTTGTAAACCATCCTGCTTCTCTCCAAACATTGGGGGAGGGATGGGGTGGGCTTCAGATTTCCCAGATAGGTTACTTGAACCATAATGGGTAACAGATCCAGGAGAATATGGATTGCTGGCTCAAATCTGTCTTCTGGATACAAAAATAATTCCAAGAACATATCCTATTGAATAGAGTATATTATCATTATTTGCATTTCTCTTTTCTCTTAGAAATGTGTGAACGTGAAGTTGGTTTTATATTATTCCAGTTTGAGCCGATTATTTCATTTGAGCCCCAAACTCCAAGTTCTACATTGGAATCACTTTTTTATAGACTCCTAGCTCTGGGAAGGGGCTATGGAAATCTCTGAGCCTGAGTGTCTCCTTTTGAAGGCAAAAGTAGACCCTGTGATGCCAGGGGCTTGATTCAGCCTCACTACTGGCTCTGGCTGAGAAACTAGACCCAAAATCTCCTGACCAAGCTGCTTTTTCCCCCAGAACCAGAGCTGACCCTAAATCTGTGACATAGAGGATTAAGAAACCAAAAAGTCAACAATTAATCATAGTTGAGTGATTTATTTGTACAAGATCTTTGTACTCCTACTCCAGGAATCATCATCTCCTCAGGCTGGTTCCCCAGGACAAGGAAGGCCTGGAGGCCATGCAATTTCTAGCATTTATGGATGTTTTTGGTGGATGCCAGTAGTGCCAAGTATCTGGAGAAGAGTATGAACTCCTCAAGAAGGGAGGCTGGTTTATATGCAAGTAGTGCAGAGTCCACATGCAGGGGCCCCTGGGAAGGCAGTGCTGTGAGGGGAACTGGGGATAAGGAGATAGGCATGCAAGAAGCCACCGCCAGTCTCTAGCGGAGCAGCAGCCAGCAAGAAGGGAACACTGGAGCTGTTACCAGGAAGGGCCTCCACTTTCCAGCTGAGAAAAGGGGGAGACCAAAAGCTGGAGTCTTTAAAGGGCTGCTTCAAATTGGACCTCACGGTTTATCTGAAGATGTTAATGGAGAAGAGTAGCAAATGAAATAGGAAGGACACTGATGCCCAACAGAAGCTATCTTTTCTAGTGATGGTTAGAAGGGACTAATCAACAATGTTAGAGTGAAAAATGTTTTTATTTTTTATTTTCTTAAAGATTTTATTTTATTTATTTATTTGACAGACAGAGATCACAGGTAGGCAGAGAGGCAGGCGGAGAGAGAGGAAGGGAAGCAGGCTCCCAGCCAAGCAGAGAGCCCGATGTGGGGCTCGATCCCAGGACCCTGGGATCACAACCTGAGCCAAAGGCAGAGGCTTCAACCCGCTGAGCCACCCAGGTGCCCCCAAAAATGTTTTTAAAAGCATTTTCTTCAAATATTATCCGTATGATCTTGTCCCAAATTAGGACTTAAATATTGTCAGATTTTTAAAAGAGAAGAAGGCGTATCTCTCACAGAACAGCCCTCTAAGGGGCTGTCGAGGCAAAGCCGGCCAATAATAATTAGGGAAGCTATGTAAAAGCAGCCCTTCCCTGGAGTTGAAGTTCTGCTTGTGTGAACTGTGACCTCAGGGAGAAAGAGGGGGAAAACCTGACAAAGTAGGTAGAGGAACAGCTGGAGAGCAGTCTGCAGAAGATGTGTTAGCATGCTCCAGTGCTACAAGGAAGTTTTCGGTTGCCCGTGGCTGCAAATACCATTTGTGCCATCTTCGTGAGAGAGTTGCGTTGTCCCAATCATGTGTCCAGTATCAACTCCTTGGGAATCAGTTAGGTGATGTGACTTCCAGAACTTTATTTTGAAGTTAATGGTTTTAAGTTATCAGCGAATGGGAAGTCCAGGTTCAGTAAGGATGTCTGTATTTTCCATGAAAAGATGATTGAGCCCAGCTGGCTGCCTACAATATGTTTCAAGAACTGAAATATTTTTTGTTTTTGTTTTTTTAAAAGATTTTATTTATTTGGCAGGCAGAGATCACAAGTAGGCAGAGAGGCAGGCAGAGAGAGAGGGAGGGGGAAGCAGGCTCCCTGCCTAGCAGAGAGGCCGATGCGGGGCTAGATCCCAGGACCCTGGGATCAGGACCTGAGCCACAGGCAGAGGCTTTAACCCACTGAGCCACCCAGGTGCCCCTGAAATGTTTATTTTATTTGATTTTATTTTTTTTGCTGTTAAGACCAGTATTTCCAGGGGGCACCTGGGTGGCTCAGTGGGTTAAGCTGCTGCCTTCAGCTCAGGTCATGATCTCAGGGTCCTGGGATCGAGTCCCACATCGGGTTCTCTGCTCAGCAGGGCGCCTGCTTTCCTTCCTCTCTCTCTGCCTGCCTCTCTGCTTACTTGTGATCTCTCTCTGTCAAATAAATAAATAAAATCTTTAAAAAAAAAAAAGAAAAAGAAAAAGAAAAAGTGATATTTAAAACTGTTTCAAAGTCTTTGTTTCTCAGTTTATATGGCCAGCTTGGCCTGGTGTCATTTCTTGGGTATACGCTAATTTAAGTGCTAAAAGTGGCCTTCAGTTAGCAAAGTTGTCTAGTAGTTTGCAAGATGTGGAGGCCCAGAAACTTTCAAAGAGAAGCGTGAAATACAAACTAGTATCCAGAATACAATGTTGAGAAGTACTTCTCTGAAACTAAACTAATGAGTATTTTTGCAAATTACCATCACCATTCTATACTTAAAAAAACCATGTTTGTTTTCTCCCTAAATAGATAATGTGCCCAATAGTTAAATGTGGATGCCTGGCCTGATTTCTTATATGTGAAAGTGAGAAGGAGAAACTCTAAACTCTAAATCCTGAGGGTAGGATTATTTTAAATGGGCTTTTAAATGTCCCAAGGAGTGAAATGAAAACCACACTTATATTTTCACGAAACATTTCTTGTTCATTTGCTAGGAATGAACAATGATATATATATATCATATATATATATATATATATCATATCATATATCATATATCATAAATATATATATATATATATATATATATTTTAATCATGCCACTGCATACCAAAGGGGGTGGACTTCAAAAGCTCACGGAGGGCTTTTCCTTATCTTTGTGGAGTTGGGTTCCCAGTGACAGGCAGGGGTTGCTGGCCGGCTTATGGGGGCTCAGCCTGGGGGAGGGGTGGTTAACCACCTTGTGTGGGACCACATTATGAACTGCCACTTCATGCTTTGATGAAAGATACCAGAATCTAAAAGTGGGGGAAGAGGAACTCTTATATACTATGTACACTCTTACGAGGCTACTACCTTCAAAAGTGTGGAAAGGTAAAAAAAAACCTTTTCCCTCGAAAACTCAGGTTGCTCTCCTAAGAAGTCCGACCTTTCCTGAACAACCGGCCTTAGCAGAATCTCAGGTCCACTCTGGAGACACAAAAGTTGTCACTTTTGTGCAGGAACACTGCATTTGGTAATCCATTTGCTCGAAAATATCCAAGTATCACAAAAATCCTGTAAGTCTAACTCATTGCTAACTTCAATTCATGAATAACAGTTTAAATTCACTTTAGATTCAACAGAGCCTCTGGCCTTTGCTACAAAGATATCACAGGAAGAGATTATTGCAGCTTCTATTTCAATGGCTTTTCCTTAAAGTGAGCGCTGAAAGTATAAGTGAGTGGGTGGTTAGGAAACTGTTAGTAGTTAATGTTGTCTCTAAAAGGCAGAACTCTGGAAATGAAAAATATCTTGGCTTTGCAGCAAAATGTTTGAATGCTGTGCCACCCAGGCGCAGACAGCAGGACCTGCAGAGGGCCCTGAGCACTACTTCCATGATGTGTAATTTGGAGCGCCACTATAAAACTTTCCAGAGATATCCACAAATAATTAGCTTTTGGCATCGGTTATACTTAAAGAAAAATCTATAAGATTTTAATTATACTGAGGGTGAAGTACATACCCTTTTTATTCTCCTTCAAGATAAAACAAGTAACACAGTCTTCTCTAGCAACATTTTACCCCAGCTTTAATTTCAATAAGATCATCAGTTTGATTGATAACAAATCATTACAGAAGAGTTGAATAGGTCTAAACTTGTCTTGATGTTAACGACTTATAATCACCTTTATGTTAGGTCTTAAAGCTTTATTATCCTTAAATATAACCAGTACAGTGAACCATTAAACGCCAGATATCTGAGATATTGATTGGGGTGGCAGCCAAAATTTTATGGTGCCTGAATTATTTTTTTAACATCTTTACACTGAACACGCATGTAATTTTTAAAATAATCATTAATTTTCCAGGGGAGCTGTCTTCTTTTCTCTCACCACTTAGGCATACACACCTCTCCCAATTAGTATGAATTTCCCTGCTACCTGTAAGTAGTTCGAAGCCGATGCCTTTCTAAGGAGAGGGGAAAGGTTATCCGCAGGAAGCTTCTGGGCAGAGGACGGGGCCTCTGACCCTCCTGCGTCTCCAAGCTTGGCTTCCCTACCTGCGTGGGCTCTGCCAGCGCGGGAGGCCGGCTGCCGGCTCTGCACCGCGTCGCGGCGGGCCACGAAGAATGCAACTCGGCTCCGTCCTACTCCGAAAGTACTGTTGACTTGGTGACCCATTTCGAGTGTTGGGCCGAGGCCGCCGCGCCCAAGGGGCATTTTCTGGGCCCGGTTCCTGCTGGAGCCCCCGTCCTACCATTGGAACATCTCTGCAGGCCACTGGTGCGTCCGGAGACGGGGGCGTCTGGGAGTGTCCCAGCTGTGGACGCTGCTGGCCCCCGCTCTCCCGGGACTCCAGTCTCGAAAGCCGCGCAGGCAGCGTGGACGCGGTGCCTCGGGGTCGAATTTTTGCCCCTCACCTCCTATCTTCCCCCTCCCCCGCGGGACCCTGCCCGCCCTGCTGACCGACCCCAAGTTGCCGAATAGCTTAGATGCTTGTCATATTTGCGGTCGCGCGACTCAGCGGGCTGTGCGCGCGCTGCACTCGCCGCCGCCTTTGTCACTAGCCGCCCGGTCATTTGCATGAGTATTTTCTGGAGTGTGAGGGATTATTGGTGGTTAGTTGTGGTCCCCTGGCCGGAGTGTCTCTTCCCCTCTCGCCATCTCCTTAAGCCTTTCCTTAAGAGAAAATAAAGGGCGCGCCGGCTGGAGAGGGAGCCGTGGGCGGCGCTGCCACCCGACGTCTCCCGTGCTCTGCCTGCCCCTTCCTGCTCCTGCGGCGGCCGGGGCCCGGCTCGGCATTTATCTCGCCTCCCGGGACCGCCGGGGAGGGGGCGGGGCCGGGGAGGGGCGGGGCCTGCTGAGCCCGGGGCCCGGAGCTCGCGGGAGGCTCGCTGGCCGCACGTCACTCCTGCACAGCGAGTGCTGGAGGACGAGCTGCCGCTCGCTCGGTCAGGGCGCCCCCTCCGCCCGCCTCCCGCTTCCTCCTCCGCTGCCTGCCGCCGCCGCCGCCGCCTCCACCATTGTATAATGCTCGGAGCGCGCCGGCAGAGGACTGCGGAGTCTTAGCTTGGGTCTCGCCTCCTGCCCGCTCCCCGGCGCCACCCTCGGGCCCCCGGAGCGGGGACTCCGCATGGAGAGGGAGTAGCTTGAGGAGTGGGCAGAAACCCCTCCTGATGCGTTAGTTCCCAGGTGGAGCTGCATGTGGTAAGTTCTCCCGGCGCCAGGCTGGAGGGGATCCTCGGATGCGCCGGGCTCCCGATGGGTGGTGGGCGGCCCTGGGACCCGGCCAGGGCCGGGAGAGCCCGGAGGGCGGAGGCGGGGCCCGGGCGGCCGCGAGGGTCGGGGGCGCCTCGGCTAGACGGACCTGGCCTGGTGCAGGTACCTGGAGGAGCGCTCCCTTCCACTGCTTCCCGGCCCTGCACCCTTAGACCCCCGGGGCGAGGGCCGGGAACCCCCCCTCGCCCCCCTCCCGCCACCAGCGTACGCGGGCAGACCTGCTGGGGGAAGGGCAGGGGACGGGCAGTCACGGACCCGGGTCAGGAGGGGGTCGGGAGCTAACCGGAGCCCAGCAATGGGGCGGAGGGAGCTTGGAGCTGTCGCTTTTACAGCTGAGATGTGTGTTCGTGTTGTGGCCGTTGTGTTGTTGTGAACGTAAGAGACTTCTTTTTTTAAAGGCTCGGATTGCTGGAGTAAAGGCTGCTTCACTTTTGGGTTCCGTGACCGAGTCTGCATCCAACTTGCTATAGTGTGTTTCTGTGAGTTTCTCTGTGTTTTCAGCTTGAAAACATCCCTCTCTACCCTCCTCTCACCCGTGACAAGTGAATTGATTTTGAATATATGTGTGTATTAAACTTAACGTCCAATTGGCTTTTAAGTTAGAAATCTACAAGTCATCTTGGTGGTAACCGCCTATGACCGAAAGGGAGGGGGCCAGGGGAGCCAGCTGTCCCTGGCCCTGGACTTTGTACCATTAAGACAGAGGGTGCCTCAGAGGGCCATTGGATCTAGAGAAAATCATAAGTTCTAATTTTTATTCTTGGCCATCAGTTAGCTTACCTTTAGCAGAAGTTGCGGTAATAGATTGAGATGGGAGAAGTGTTTTGGGTTTAGTCTTAAAGTTCACAAAAAGATTAGGTATAGTTTGTCTTAGAATAACTTTCTGCTTTCAAACTGGGGAGTTTCAGGATGTTTTGAGTGGTAGAAAGTAAGTTTTTAGAGGCACTAGATGGGGAAGGGCAACCCGCAGGGTGAGACACACAGCCTCCGGAGATAGCAGTTTTTATTTGAATTGAATTGGGCAGCCCCAGTCAGTCTTAAGGAAGACAGTAAGTGTTTTCAAGCTTTGTTCTTGAAATATGCTTTTTGATTTCCCAATATATGTTAAGAAATGTCCATAATGTGTGTAAGGAACCTAGAAGTTGTAGTAGCAGCCAATAGGATCCCTGAGGCCTCAAGTGTTCAAAGTAGCATTTTATAATTGGGGTCTAGTCTCTGACAAGATTGAAGTGGGTTCTTGGCCCCACTCAACCCCTGGAAGACAGTCCACCTGAGAGCCTCTTCATTGTTTTGCTTTGGGGGGGGGTGAAGGGGATAGTTGCTCAGCTAACCAGAAGGCATGCCTCACTCTAGGAGCTCCTCCCATTGCTCCCACTTTTTATAGCAGTCTATTCTGATTTGAGCAAGGGAGGGTGTGCTGCGAGGGTGAAAATACTCATCGCAAGACCCAGCTTCTGGCCTGAGCAAGAATAGCTTGTTCATGGATCTCTGCTTTCCTGTTAAGTTTATCAGTTTCTTTGCAGGAGAAAAAGAGAGACCTGTATTAGAAAGTTTTCTTTTAGCCTCATTGATCTACTTAGAGGAATTCTATGTTAATGTAAAGTTGTTTATGTTGTTCATCAAGTTTGGGAGCCCTGAAAATAATTTTTGCCCCCCACCCATAACCATGTTGCTGTCAGGTGAGAAATCTGATAAAATGGATTTGATATATTTTTTTCTTTTTTGACACTCAGTCTGTTCCTTGCTTTATTACAACAGGTAGGAGAGAGGATTCACATTTTATAAAACCAACTAAGTATACAACAAGAGGTGTCCTAAGGAACTGTGTTATTGTCAGGCAAGTGTCACAGCTTCTTAGGTAATAGCTGCTCAGGCTTGTTTCCCTTTAGGAACCAAGAGAAGGATATTAATTCAGATTTTGAAATTCTTTAGGCTCCTGTTTACTGAATTGTCCCCGTTGGGAGTGTTTTTAGTGAGAAATTGAAATCTAAATTTTATCCAGTTGCCACACACTGAATTATTAATAATGAGCATAGAAAAGAGTAAAAGTTTTGCTAATTTAAAACTCCCTCAAATTTATGTAGCAACTGACATTTTTGGCATCCACTATTTTAAATAATGCTCCAGTGGCAGAATAAAAGTAGTTTACTTTAGAAAGACATACACAAAACATAAAAAAGGTAGGGGGGAGGTAAAAAATATAGACAGATGCATAAAGGTTTTTTTTTTTTTTTTTTCTGAAGTGGCATACTACAAATGATCAGTATCAAATTATATTACAAGGCTACTCTGTCAAAATATTTCACACTTTAACTCAGAAAGGTAAAAGCTACAACAGAAACTTTTGAGTTTGTTTTTTTGCTGCAGTTTCTTGTTAAAGAACAATAGTAAGAGCATGGCACTTTATTTTATATTTCATTTACATCAGAAAAATCAGGATCACTGTCAATATTATATGTAGATTAAAAACATAGTATTTAGTAATATGAACTTTAATTCACTTGTAGAATTGTTTTAAAATTTTGTTGCTACAGAAATTTCATATTTATTGTGATGGCATATCCTGTAGGAGATGGCTCTGGTTGAAGTAGTTTATTGGCTAAGGACAGAAAGAGAAAGAGGTCTCTTTGATCACTGAGTCCAAAGATCACATATATGCTAAAGGCACCAAAGAGCAAGCTTCAGTTTTAAGTGAAAAGTGGCCTTACGGGAAGGGTAATGCCTACCTTCATAGGTTTTTCCATTAATTAATACAGACCAACAGAACATACAATATTCTCCAGCCACTTGCGTATGCGTAAACCATAATTTTCTACCTACTGTTGATATCGTTACTTAAACCAATGATAGAAACCCATAAGCTAGGACTCCTAATTAGGAAGTATGTGGATATTTAATTTAGTTTTAATATTCTCGAAGGAAACAGCTACTAACCAAAGGTGGCGTGTCTTTAAAAAAAAAAAAAAATTGTCTCCAATGGCCAGTGCAGTTGGTATGAAAAGCAAACTTCTGCCCTCTGTGCAGATGCTGGGAAACCCTGTGAACAGAACTGTCCCCTGGAGCGCCCATCACTCATTGTGTGGAGCAGTGTCTTTCTCCATGAGCACTGTGTGGCAGTTCATTCTTTGTATGAATCTGTGAATGGCATATGTCAGGCCAATAAGACGACATTCCTATTCTGGGTAATAAATAGATGCCTTGTGTTTTTTTTTCTTTTTCTTTCTTTCTTTCTTTTTTTTTCCTTGAAGATCATGAGACAAACAAAACATGCTTGGCTGTCTAAAAATTTTCATTGAAACACAAATAAAAATTTCAAAATAAAAACATCCCAAAATTTTTTGAAAATGTATGACTTTTAACAGGGCAAAACAACTGCTTATTATCTAAACGAAGCACTTCAGACAGACAATGCAAACTCCCTTTTGGAAATCTGCTCTCTTCGTGGTCAGAGGGCTCCAAAAGCTGGAAAAGCTCATTTGTCTCCTCTCAAGGTCTTCTGTCCCCCATCTGCACTTAATTGGAAATACCTGCCGGGATTCACTGACACAAATATCACAGTTTGATTTATTTTCGAAACCCGGGATCATGGAAGCTGTGTTCTGTACCCATGGCCGCTCTCAGTTTAGAATGGAGTCAGCATCTGCTGGCCTGGCTAGCCTCCCCTTACCCTTGCACGCTGGCTCTGTGTGCAGCTCAGGCCCTGCCTCTGAGCAGGGATGGCAGAAGGGGGGTGAGTGTGCCGGGCGTGGCACCGCCCGAGTGGAGTGAGCTGTGCTGATGCGTGGGGTGGGGGCTGGAGGGAGGGGAGTGGAGGGCAGAGCTGGAGCCACCTCGCAACTGCTACAGCAGGTCTGACTAGTTTAGGTGCCCAGAGGCAGCTTTGTTTCTCTAGTGACTCCAGGTAGCAGCAAACCTAAGTTCTTAAAACTAATTCATGTCTAAATTACTATCTTTCTGTCTCTTTGCAGAAACTATAACTTTGCACAGTGCCTGGTTCAGAGGCTTTTGCTTTAACCGTCTTCATAGGTGGTTAACTGACCAGAAGCCCCTAAACCAAGCATTTTTTGTGGTTCTAGGGAGTTCCATGTAGAAGAGTGAAGGGGAAGGGATTCGGGCGCATCTTACGTATGAACACGCATGTTTGTAGTGGGCTGTGTGAATCTGTGGAACAAAAGGAAAAAGAACGACCTGAATGTGGCTTGGTCAGAAAGTTACATGCGGATATGCTCCTTGCTGCAAACGAACCTTTAACTCCTCGCTCTCCTCTCCTGGCTAGCTGCTTATCAACCCATGGCACGCTGCAGCTCCTGGGGCTTCCAGCAGAGCTGCCAGAGCACCCCACCCTGGTGTTTAGACGTGTTGCCCGAGTTAAAGTCAGGGAATCTGAAAGTCCCAAGGTCATCTCTCCACCAGAACAAGTTTGCATAAAATTCTAGCCACACAAGTGAGATAATGACGTGGCAACTGTTTTAAACCGATCCTCTCTGCGTGGTTATCCCATTTTATAATAACACATGATACAGATTTGCTTTTCAGATTTGTCTCTTTTTTGGAGGAGGGAACCTCCATATACATGTATGTGTACTTCTCTGCCTTTCCTGCTGCCAGAGAGAAGTGAGGGATTTGAATTCTGTGGTTTGCAGCTGAAGAAGACATTTTTGGTTGCCTCTCTGCTTGTCATGAACTTGGTGATGGTCTCTTCTGAGTAGTTTTTAAAACAGGCTGGTTTTTTTTTTTAATTTTTATTTTTTATAAACATATATTTTTATCCCCAGGGGTACAGGTCTGTGAATCACCAGGTTTACACACTTCACAGCACTCACCAAAGCACATACCCTCCCCAATGTCCATAATCCCACCCCCTTCTCCCAAACCCCCTCCCCCCAGCAACCCTCAGTTTGTTTTGTGAGATTAAGAGTCACTTATGGTTTGTCTAAAACAGGCTGTTTTTTTAAAAAATATTTTTTACCACACCCAGAAATGGAAAATAAGATAGATTTCATCTGATGATGATTTTTAGTGGTCTAATGGTAGCTGACTTACAAAGTCAAAGTGTGGATTCTTCAGGTGGCACCTGCCTTCTTGCTTCTGAGACTCCTGAAGATAGGCAGGGCGAATGGAATGTTAGGGGTAGCAAATGTGGTAGGCTGGAGGCAGGCTCTCCTTAGGGATTATCGAAGAGCTTTGAAATGTTGAGAGGTTGGTTCCTTAGAAAATAAATATTTATCACATTCAGTGAGGTACTCTATTTTTATTGTCTTTGACTAAGTGACTTTGTGTTCCATGGGTCACTAATTGTCAATATGCAGAGGTTCTCAGAAAGAAATACATTTTATCTCAAAGTAGCCCCAAAGTAATTATTTTTAAATATGAATGGCTGGCATATTTTACAAAGTATTATTCACTGCTCTCAAGTTTAGTGTGTTTCCTCATTTTCTTTTTTCTACTTTGTGAGTTATTCAAGTATATGATACGAAGTTTAAATTGTCTTTGTAAAACTTTATCACTAGCCTACCTAATTCTTAGGAGTAACTAAAATAAAGATGTTGATTCTGAGTATGGATGGACTGCGATGCACACAGTTGAATAGTTTCCTCCCGTTTATGTGTCTCTTAAGTCTATTTCTGTTATCTTGTACCTTCAGTTTTTATCCTCTCATGTATGTCATGTAGAAATTTCTTTTAAGGAATCCAGATTTAGACCATACAGTACAATGTTCGGTTTTACTCATTAAGTAAATTAAAATAAAATAATAACTAGACTGCATGTAGAAGTTAAGATGAAATGTTTGTTATTTTATAACACGTCTTCTTTAAAATGACTTTTCACAGTATTAAAGCGTTCTGCATTCGACTCAAAGATGAAAAACTACTCATTGCCTTTAAGAAACACTTCTATAAAAATGCTTCCTGATGTAGTATACATACTTAGTTTCCTAGTTTCATTCAGTGGCAGGTAGTTGGCTAAGAATACCTGAAAGGCAACCGTTTGTTTAATTAAAGTTTATTTAATTTTATACATATTCATTCTAACAAATTACATTTGCCTGTTTTAGTGTGACTGTTTTATAGATCTGATGATCCTCTTTGAAAAAAATACAAAGAACTGTCACTTACTTTTGGCAAAGCATTGGGTTTCTGCCCTAAGCCTTTTATTCCCCCTGCCATTGTTTATTACTGGTCTCTAATGTGAGGGGAAAAACAAGGTATCTTTGGGGAAAAGATGCTACAGGAGGGTTGAAACCAGAGTCCCATCCAAGCAATTATAAATACAGGAGAAAAAAATATTTTCATTATGCACGGGAATGGGGGTGGGGCAAGCAAGGCTGGCTATCCTTTACAGGCACATTCTCTGAAGGGAAAGAAAGAAATTAAAATCTAAGAATGTTTTTCTGTAATTGATTTTAAGTCTTTGGATTCAGCATGTTAAAGATGTTCCTGACACCAAGTTAGTATGAATTAGCGTCATAATTTAAATGATTATAAATTATCATAAATAATATGTTTATATTTACAGAGTTTCAAATGGAAAGATTGGTGTTAACAGTTAATTGCTTATGGACATTAGTATATAGAACCTCAACATGGAACCTCAATTTATAATTTGAATAGAAAAAGTTTCAGCAAGTAGTTACACAGTAACTGGTTTCATTATCTAAGGTTAACTTTGTTACATTTTACAATTAAATGGCTCCTCCCTAGTATCCTTTATGAAGTTTTCCCAAATAACTGCCTGAAGCCATAGCTGTTCAGTGTAGAAGTAGTTTCTTGTTCTTAAGAGGCAGAAGGATTATTGAAGGCTTTTCAATACTGGTAAAATTCTTAATGCTAACATTGAAACTAACTCACTGTGTGGTTGGGAGTCTACTTTAGGACCCTTGCTGGCAATGTTGAACTGTTGGCTTTTCCAGGTCCTCACCTTATGACTTGGGTTTGTATGTTTGTCGTTGTTGTTGTATGTTCTCACTTCAGGAACCCTCCAGGGGCTTTAACCATGGTTTTGGAAACATCAGTGTCACCTATATACAGGCAGCAAACTTTTCTACGTACAGTATTTTTAGAGCCTGCACCATAGCATAACATAATTCACTTTGGTCTTGGCAAAGCCCTTGGCTTGCTTAGCACTGTTCTGTGTAGACTGGAATTTGGGAAGAATCTCGGAAGTCTGTATACTTTGAGAGATGAATAGGTAGAATTGCAGTAATAATCAGACTTCAGGGGTGCCTTATTGCTCTTCTGCTCCCCCTTGTGGCTGGATGTGATGTGCTGTCTTTCAGAGTTTGAAAGGAGTTGACTTGTACTGGGCATGCTTGTTTACATGGAGCGTTAATATTAGCTTTCTTCTGTGTAAACTAACCTATCAAATTAATAGAATAGTTCTCGCTGAGGGTGTAAATAATTCATTGTGCTTATATGATTTTTTGAATTCGTAGCATTTTAAACATATGTGTGTGTTTTTAACTTTTTATTATGGAAAATTCCAAACACTTAAAAGTAAAAGAACAGTGTAATGTATCCCCTCATACTTATTATCCAGTTTCAGTAATTGTCAACATTGTGTCAGTTTTGTTTTATCTACAGGGCTAGGTTTTTTCCTAGAGGATTTAAACGTAAATCCAGGCATCATGTATTGATTGTGATTTTGTTAACTTACGTTCAGAATCTGTATATTTCTGCTCAATCTTTTCCTTTAAGGGTGTGGTGCTTTTAGCCAGAATCCTTAGGTAAAATAAAATAATTGTTAGAATTTCCATTGTCTTTGTAAGAAGGGGACTGGTCTCTCACCACCGACATCCCCCCCCCTCCCAAGCTTCTTAAGACTTAGACTTAAAATCTAAAATTCCGAGCTGGTAGAGGATCCAGTAAGACAGGATGTTAGAAACATTTTATACTACTTAACAGTTACATTCTAAAAAGCCCCTTTTTCTTTCCAGCTGTTTATTAACAAGGCCATGGTATAGTCCAAAGAAATATTCACCCGAAACATTCTCTCCCAGAATTTAAGTCTGGTTTGCCAACTAAATGCAGTTAGTTGTCCGCGTTTACATTTTCCTTTCCTTTTTCCAAGAGAAAAGACGGTATTTGACAAACCAACAGTGTCTGAAAGGGTCTTCAATTTAATGGAAGCATAGAGGTGAAAATCCTGAGAGGGGAGAGTTAGAGTTTCTTGAAACGTGGACTTTAGAAGACATTCCCAAACAGTGAAAGTTTTTGTTTTTCTTTATTTATATTTTTGGTTGAGTGAGAGGTGGACTTCCTGGCGGGATTTCGGTTTTATCTCTAGGCTTTGGGGCGCTCTCTGGAAGACAGGGAGGATTGTTCCCTGGGTCTCCGTGGCAATGCGGTGTGTGACCAGCGGTGAGCAGCCGGTGCCCCACGGCCCCAAGCCCCCCCGCGCAGCGGGCAGAGCCAGGAGGAGGCACTGCCGCCAACAGTGGTGTCGGGTTACAGCTGCAGACTAGCGCCCGAGTGCGCCTAACTGGCTTCATCTAGTGACTGGCTTCATAATTACATTGCTGATTTGTTAAGGAAGGCTTTGTCTTACTTACCAATTAGCATGGATGTTACTGCAGGGACTTCATCCTGGATGAGCTTTGCTTGGGTTTTGTTTGTTTGTTTGTTTGTTTGTTTTATTTTGCTGTTTAAAAAAAATAACCTTTCCCGAGGCACGCAGCTTTAGGGGTTCTGTTACTAACATTCCCCCCCTCCAAGTGTCTTCTGGGAGTCCTTACCCTGTCTGTAAATAAGCAGAGAGGCTTTCTCCCCGTTGGAATTTTGTCCCTGTTTCCGCCATTCCCTGAGGCCAGAGGCAGTCGCTTTGGGGTCTGAAGGCAGCCTTTGGGAGGGCTGATTCCATAGCCCCCACCCCTTTGTACACCCTCCTGTTCTCCCCCCCACCCCCCATGTCACCACCCATCCCTGCACTCGGGTTTCTGGCCCCTCTGCGAGGAGCAGTGAGGCACAGGGCACAGCCGTAGATAGTGAGCCCTTGAAGGACCGGGCTTGTTTCTGTTTGCTGTTTCTATGATCCTGCCCCCTCTCCCCTCACCTACCATGTCCTTTTCAGGGTGGCCTTTTTGTTCTCCCGGTGTGTTTTGTTGTTACTTGTAGGAGGGAGGGTGTTAGAAGGGTAGACATTATCAGAGTTCTGAGTCCTGTGTGTTTTTTAAGGTGTAACATTTTAACAGCATAGAAAGTTGTCTAAGCAAATGTGGCTTCCTCCCATTAAAGTTGGATCAGGCTTTTCCTTCCTGCCTGGGAGTTGCTGTGTGACAATCTGACAGACAGTGGAAGAACCATTTCTCAGAGTTGTGCCCTGTGGCTCTTGGGAGGTGTCCTCTCATGCACAGAAGCTCTCTGTTTGAACCACCTCAAAATACAGGATCCAGAATGCATCTTAAGGCAAGTATATATGGGGTGCGGAGAAGAGAAATGAGAATATTCCGTGTCTCAGAAGTTGTCTCAGAGCCAGTTCTCTGGCTGGCCTCTCTTTGGGTCTTGGAAGTCTGTCACACACACAATAATTGTGCCAGAGACACTCCTTCTTTCTACCACTCCCCCCTAAAGAAACTGAAAGTGTTTTTCCACTTAAAGGGCGGTGGGTTTTGGCAGCACAGGATGTCAAATGGGGAAATAGCCCCTGCTAGCCTTTTCGAAGACACTTGTCACACATTTTCTCTTAGCTTCTTTTTTCTTCAAATAAGCTTGATCCTTGAGGACAAACCATTGTTCTGAATTGTTGGTATCACTGTAAATATCTCATTTTTATGATTTTTAGTGTTAGCATGGGTACTTCTGTGCCCTTCAGCAATCGGTTACATTGGAGGTCACTCTGGAGGATGCAGATGAAAAGATTAGGGATGTGGCTTCTCAAAGCTCCCCTTTGAACGGGGAGCCTTTTTTTGAAGAGCTATTAACTAGTGTTTTTAAAGCATTTTTACTAAAGTACAGTATTATTACAGATATGTACATAGACCCTAAGTATCCAGGCTGGTGACCAGCTCCAGCCGTGCCCACCTCGTAGCCACCCTTCCCTGACTGCAGATACCATGGCTTACCTCTGCCTCGTTAACTGACTTTTAAAACAACATGTCACTTAATTGTGAAGCCTGCTACAGTTCCGAGAAGGGAAAACAGTGGATTTCTAGGTGTTTTTTTTTTTGTTTTTTTTAAAGATTTTATTTATTTATTTGTCAGAGACAGAGGGAGAGAGAACGAGTGAGCACAGGCAGACAGAGAGGCAGGCAGAGGCAGAGGGAGAAGCAGGCTCCTTGCCGAGCAAGGAGCCCGATGTGGGACTCAATCCCAGGACCCTGGGATCATGACCTGAGCCAAAGGCAGCTGCTTAACCAACTGAGCCACCCAGGCATCCCGGATTTCTAGTTTTTATTTACTAGTACAAAAGGAAATTGGAACAGGCTCTTGAAAATGTACACAAGGTATGAACCAGTTGGGCCTTGAGGTGTTTTGAAGTAATGATTTACATCCTTTTTTGACCTATACATAGAAAGCGAGAAAGTCAGCCCTTATGGTGGGCTGAGGAGGCTTCCCATTCAGACCACCACAGGATGCAGTGGTGATGCTGGGTCAGCAGCACTGCCATCTGTGGACCTGTCTGTGGGAGGCCCCAGAGGGCTGTGGAGAAGCCTGCAGGTTTAAGCAATGGGTTGTTGGGGGGAGAATGACGGAAGTAGTATTTAGCGAAAGCAGATTTAATAATCTTAATTTAAATGTAACACTTATTTTTGACAGTTCAAATAGCATCAAAGGAGAGGGTTTTTTTTTTTTAAATTTAAAACATAGCTTTTAAAAAGTTGAAAAACACCAAGTTAAAGAGAACTTTTGATTTTTTTTTTAAGTTTGCATTTTTCCCTTAATGCCTTAACAATATAAAAGCTATGAAATGTTAGCCTTTTAATATATGGGTAACACATAGGTAACATGTAGGTACTATTTCAGTTCCTTTTTGGATGCTGTGCTTGAGGCTTCACTACCTTGCACTCTAAGATCACAGCAAGAAGAATTTGGGTCCCACTGAGCTAGTGAGATCTGGTGTATCAGGCTGAGAAGCTGGACTTTACCATTAAATTGAGCCAAAGACACCTTAATTCTGCAAAGAGTTGGGTTTGTTTTATTTTTTTAAATGCCATTTGCCAGTTGCCTTTGCAAAAACTCTGTTCATTTCTCTTTTTTCCCTTACTTGCTTAGACACAAATAGGGAAGACCTTTGGACTCAAGATTAATTGGGTAAAAATATCCACAGGCTTAAATATGAAGAGGTTGGAGGGGGAAAAGAGGAAGTTGTGGTTCACGAAATAGGGTCCCCAGACCACCATTACCTGGAGACCTGGAAATGCCTTCTTGGGTCCCACATTTGACCTGTTGAATGAGAATCTTGGGGGCAGGGGGGCAGCATTCTGTGTTACTCACCTCAAGGTGAGTGTAATACTTGCCCAAATTTGAGGAGTGTGACAGGCATTTGTGAGACAGCCTTCTGAGCTGAGGCTTCCCTGCCCACCGGATGTGCCTCTATCTCACCGCTTTGACTTACCGACGGCCCATCCTGTACGGCTGCCTCCTCTGAGGTCTGTTCAGTTCTCCTCTTTCTCAGACCCTCCCGCCCATGCACTGTTCACAGTCAGGGACAAAGACACACACATCTCTATGTCGTTCAGTTCCCGGGCTGTCCCTCAGACTCTTTACTCATTCTTTCCATTCATCATTCATTTAGTCAGGGTGGGGGGTTATGGGGCGTCTTCTGTGTGTCCGAGACTGCCCTGTCCTGAGGATACAGAAATGAATGAGACAGAGTCTGCCCTCATGGTGCTTACTGTCAGGATTAGGAAACAGGCCTTAAGAGACAATCCCGCCTTAAATTTAAATCTCAAATCCTATCTCCAAAAGTTTCTCCTCATCACCCCAGCCCATAATAACCTCTCACATGCCTTGCTCTGGGCAGTCACTCAGAATCTGGAAATGCAGGGGCGACTAGGTGGCTCAGTTGGGTAAGCCGCCAACTCTTGATTTCAGCTCAGGTCATGATCTCAGGGTCCTGAGATTAGCCCCACATCCAGCTCCAGGCTCAGCAGGGAGTCTGCTTGAAGATTCTCTCTCCTTGCCTGTCTGCACCAACCCCTACCCCTGCTCATGCTCTCTCCTCTCAAATAAATAAATCTAAAAAAAGGAGAAGAAAAGAATCTGGAAGTGCAAACTCCGCCATAGTGAGGTAATAATAGGCTCCTATGTTTCTGCTCCTTTTTCTTCCGAGGAATGTTTTAGTGACCCTTTGTGACTTTTGATCATTTGCCCACGCAGATTGTAGCCTTTGAGGGCAAGGTCCTTTCTGATGAAAGTTGTGCAATTGAAAGCTGGGTTTGGTATATAGAGTTGTATCAGTGTTAAGCTTACTAGAAAACTCTGGAAGAGAAGTTTTCATTATATTGCTACCCATGGGTTGCTCTTTATCTTCAAAGCTCAGTTTGCCGTAGTAAATACTTGCTAAAATTTATGTTAAGAAAATCAGCATGCTAGGCATTTGTTTCCTAACAGGTTTATTGGAAAGAAGGGTGTTTTATCATGAACCTTATATTAAAAGCCACCAAATATCCAAGAGAAGTGTTTGTGGTTGGCTTCAGGCTCCTTTTTGGAGGGGCAGAAAGGGGAGGAAGCAACCCCCTCCTTCCTCCATTGTGGAGGAGGGGCTTGTCTCTTACCAGCCCTGAAATTCAGGGTCCTTTTTGGATTTTTTACTGAAAAAAGGGGTAGACAACCTGTGGTTTGGGCTAAAGTCATCCCAAGCCAAGAGAGGAGACAAAGACTGGTGTCAGGTCTCTGGGTGGCCTAGAAGCAACACTTGTCACAAGCTCCTCCTTTCGGTGAACTTCGGGTCCGTTGTCCAGGTGTCGGTGTTGGTGTCAGTGCTGGCTGCACAGCTAGGGTCTGGGAGTCAGGAACAGCAGAACAGCCTCTCCTCCAGTGTTAACCTTGAAGCACTTAATGAGCCCCAGCCAGGAGGCCTTTTCAAAGGTCACATGCTTCTCCAATCTCGGGCTTTAAAGAGCTATTGTTATTTTCTTAGTTTGCCTGAGAAAGAGGCTTCTGAGGAGCTGCTGACCCTGGATTTGGCTAGCCCAGCTCCAGGCCGAGGGACACCATTTGCCCTCAGGTTCTTGAGTGGCTGGTCTTTCCTTCTCTGAACCGTGCCCTGCTCCAGGAGGTGGGCATTAACACCCGCCCTGAGAGAGAGAGAGAGTTCTCAAAACCTCCCACCCCGAGGAGTTGGAGGCCTCTTCTGAATGTGGTCAGTGGCAACACTTGACTCAATGTTTTACTCAAACTCTGGAAAAACTTTAATCTTTAAAAAAAATTTTAAATCAAAAGCCTCTAAGCAAAAAAGTGGACTGGATTTTATCATGTTGCATGTTATTCCTTTCTTTAAAAATCTCAATAGAATCAGGATTACAAATCAGTATTGTGTGCGTTTTGCAGTCTCGATGGGTGTGTGGAGCCAGCCTGGCCTCATAAAATGCCATAGTGAAAGGAAGGCTAACCTGCTTGGAGACACTCTGTCGTGGGCTCTTATTTACACTTTTGAAAAGCATCCAAGCTTTGATTTGTCTGTCCTGCCCTCAGATTTTGCTTACAAGGGTCCTCCTCCTTCCTTTTCCAGCATTACAACATCTTATCAGGCTGTTCCTAAATCATTAGGATTATCACACAGCTATGACCAGCTGGATCATTCTAATTGGAAATTAAGTGCTTCTCACATTGCAATCTCTTTGAAAACATCACCACCGATCTCCTTCAGCTATGGGAATTCTGCTAAATGCCTAGTACTGCATGCTTGGTAAATATTCGAGTTTTATCAATTTATTGATAATTTCTAGAGAAGTAATCCTTATTGAGAAAGTTATTGAGAAAGCCCTATTGTTTATTCTGGCAACCAGTATTTAAAAGACAATCCTATATTGATGACTAGAAGACAAAGAAAAGCCTACACTGTTTTAGCTATTCCCTCTCCTCCAGAAAACCAGTAAAAATTCCAAGTGCTATTGAGCTTACTAATTTGTTTTTAGTTGTTTGGTATTTGATTTTGGTTTACATTTAAGGACAGTGCTTCTCAAACTTTTTGTGATGAAGAACCGTCTTGTTTGTTTTTTCTTTCATAGATGAATACTTATGTAAAATATAAAAATACTTAATAGAGAAATGAAATTTAAGTACAAAGACAAAAACAGAAGCCTCATTTTAGAAATTAGACTTATAGACATATAGTTACTCTGTAAATATGCTGTTAAACATTTCTAAATAATATAGTATCTCTGTTTAACTCCTCATGGGCCAGTAACAATTCACAGATTGGCACCTTCTGCAGACCACGCTTTGAGCAACACTGTTTGGGAGTATATTTCTCTGCATTTGTGTCGTCTCACACAGATTTCCATGTATTGGGTACTATTACATTATAACCTATAACACAGACCATCTACCAGCTTTATAATGAGAATTAAATGCACTTGGTGAGCTCTTTGGCAAAACTGAAGTTTTCCTAGAAATGAATATTTAAATGCTTAAATTTTAGGCAGATAACAAACTGTATAACTGTTTGAAAACACAGTCGTCCAGTAACACTTCTAAGGCATAAAGGAGAAAGTGTTTTGTAATGTGAAATGAAATCACCTCCTCTCTGATTCACACTCAAGTTAAAATGAGTGCAGATACTTTAGGTGGGAAATGTTCTATGCAAAGTATATACACAAATGAGACTTTCTAGCACTAAACAATAGGAAATGTTTTGTCATGTGAAGTAGTAGATACAAGAGTTATTACCACTGTATCTTCCTTGCCTCATAGAAGATTATGGGACTGGTCTTTGGTCCTTGTGATTGACATCCATTTTCTTAATGTTTCCATGAGGGAGAGCATTCCATACAAGTAACTTAGATTCTTTATGAACATTAACAAATCCTCAAGCTGACTGACATTGCTGGGTTGTGGCTGTTCTCTCCCAGGGACTGAGGCGTGAGGAGGCAGTCACTGCAGGTGGAACTCGTGTGCCCCGTGACCACCCGCATGTTTGTCTGCTTGGGAGGCAGTGGGGGTGGGCAGCGAGGTCTTCCTCAACAAATTGTCTCAAGGAAGATCTGTGAGTTTTATTATGGTTAGCCTTATTCCTTTATGATGAGACTCAACTCAAAAAATGAGAATGAGGTGTAGGAGATGATTTTCACCCCCTTGAAGACCAGGCTTTATTCATCTGCCGACTACCCTTTTTCTGGCAGAGTGCCCAGGATAGCATAGATGCAGAATGAGTAAAATATAAAGGATTCAGCGAGGCTGCACGTGAATCAGCTGAAGCAATTCAGTAAAGGCAAGTCGCTTTTAGAAGAAAAGTCGGATAAGTACAAACTGCTTGTATATGAAGAGATCTATGAGTGAGTGGCACTGAGGGTAGGATTAATACTCCTCTGTGGGTAAGTGCTGCAGAGGTTGGGGGTGTGGGTAGGAATCACAGGCCTGAAGTAATGAGAACCATGTCTCCTGGTCTGGATGGCAGAAGAACAACTTCCGTGATTAATGGTTAGCAGGTGAGGTCTATGAGGCGAAGGCCAGTGGTCTTGATGGTGGAAGTTCTGAAAGGAAGGACCACTCTCCAGAAGGTGCAGCCCCTTGAGGGGGTCTTCACTGAGGCAAGAGCAGGCAAGGAGGCGGCCTAGGTTGGGAGCAGCACGTGAAGTGGGGCAGGAGTTAAAATTCAAGCCATTCGTACATACTCAAGGTCTGAGATAGGAGGTGGTGGTTTTTTTTGAAATAGTATGTATCTCTGGAATCACAGTAGGTATTTGTTATGAAATGTCTCCCGTACTCAAACAGCAGTGCTTATAATCAGAACAAATTACTTTTGAATTTGTCCAGTGCGTTCAGAGGTAACTGTATGTAGTCAAATTGAACCATTGGCACTCGGGCTGGGAAAGCCACATTCCTCCACTTTATTCTAGGCTGAAAAGCGGTGGCAGCTCCATCACTGTGGTCATTTGACACAGGCCAAGAGCTTCACCACATGTCACCAAACAGGCAGAAAAGCTCTGTGCATAATGAGGAAGGAAAAGGCATTTTGAAAGCACACAGGGTTCTACGAAAATTGTCCATGCCCTTCTCCCCACTTCTCCACCTAGGTTCTTTTAATCATTCAAGATGTGTTCAAGCTATAATCTTTGACACCTTTATCTGTTAGGTCATAGCATTGCTAGTGTTTTCTTGGGCGTTAAAAATAAATCTGTTTGGGGGAGGGAAATGGAACCTGCATGGTAATGTTAGGCAAGCCAACGCAAGCGCAGGAGTGGAGCAAGTCAAAATCATGGTTTCCATGGTAACGTTTAACTTGCCTGTGTCGTACACATTTCTCAAGAAATACATTCACCAGACTACCTAGTGATAAAAATTGCTCCACCAGCATACAAAGGTAGATTTCCCAATGCTCTCACATTCCAAAAGATTTCCCCCAATTAATTCATCTCTTCTAACCAACCTTGGGTAAGGAACTCAAGTCCCAACTCCTGACCGCCGAGTCAGCGCCTTTTTTTTTTTTTTAGGGGAGAAATTCGTTTTCATGTGATTAATTCCACTTCCTTCCTTTCCCCTTTGCAGATATATGTTGGGTAAAGGAGAAAAACGGAAGTTTGATGAGCATGAAGATGGGCTGGAAGGCAAAATCGTGTCTCCCTCCGATGGTCCATCCAAGGTGTCTTACACCTTACAGCGCCAGACTATCTTCAACATTTCCCTTATGAAACTCTATAACCACAGGCCCCTCACCGAGCCCAGCTTGCAAAAGACCGTTCTGATCAACAACATGTTGCGGCGGATCCAGGAGGAGCTCAAACAGGAAGGCAGCCTGAGGCCGGTGTTGGCCGCCGCTGCCTCGCCCCCGCCCGACTCGCTGAGCGCCAGCTACCGGGAGGCGCCGGCCGTGCTCAGCGCCCCCACGCCGCCTCCGCCCGCGCTGGCCAGCGACCTCGGAAGCACTACGCCCCTGGAGGCCTGCCTCACGCCTGCCTCGCTGCTCGAGGACGACGACGATGCCCCGTTTTGCACTTCCCCGGCCGCGCCGCCCGCGGCTCCCGCCAGACTCCCGGCTCCAGCGCCCCCGCCGGAGAAGGACAGCTTCTCCTCCGCCCTGGACGAGATCGAGGAGCTCTGTCCCACATCTACCTCCCCAGGGGCCGCCGCGGCTGCGCCCGACACCTCCCGAGGGGGCTCTGGTGCGCCGAGCGTCCCGAGGCCCGACGACCCCAAGCTGATGGACTCTCTGCCCGGGAACTTTGAAATCACGACGTCCACGGGCTTTCTGACAGACTTGACCTTGGACGACATCCTGTTTGCAGACATCGACACGTCCATGTATGACTTCGACCCCTGCACGTCCGCGGCAGGGACAGCCTCCAAGATGGCCCCGGTGTCGGCCGACGATCTCCTCAAGACTCTGGCCCCGTACAGCAGCCAGCCGGTGGCCCCGAGTCAGCCTTTCAAAATGGACCTCACGGAGCTGGACCACATCATGGAGGTGCTGGTCGGCTCCTAAGAGCCCCAGACCGGTGCCTGCGCCGCCCAGACCCTGCGAGTGTCCCCGCACCCCCCAGCTCTCCGCACTGTGCATGCACCCTTGCTTGCCTTTTTCAGAGAAAAAGATCGTTTTACACAAGGATCACACTAGTTTTTGCTTTGAGCAGAGTTGGAGTGCCTTCATCCACGTATGACCACTTTTAATATGCTTTTTTGAGTGGTTCTCAGAGACCTACTGCCCTGGAATAGGAAAGACTACATTGGAAGACAATGTTGCTATGCTGAATGACAAAAATAAACAGTTCAAGTGAAGCACAAGGAATAAGTTGGAAAAGCTGTACATTGCATGTGCATATTTGTCTATTTTTTCTATAAGTTTTATTGCAAGAGGTAAAAAGAGAATATATATATATATATATATATATATATATATATATTATTTAGATAATCTCAGTACCTTTTCTGGCATTTTCGCCCTGTATAGGTTGACTTGGCAATTCAGCCTTTTTAGAGGCATTAACTACTCCTCCTAAGTGTTGCATTTACATGGCTGTTTAGAAACTGCTGCCCAAATTTATTTTATATTTTTGTACAGATTCTGCAGTTTATGATATTGTTTTTCTAAAAACAAATGCTGTTTATACATATGAGATAGCTATTTTGATAGGATTTGCTCACATAGTTCCTGCAAACTTCAGATGTACAAGTTGCACTTGTACTTTTATAGAGTTGTAATGTTTTATATGTGTTTGGTGCAAAGAGAAAATTGGATCAGATTAACCCGCAGTCGATGTCCCCAAATGCAAACACACACACACACACACACACACACACACACTGCTTTAAGAAAGGGCCAGGCGATATCACACCCAAATTTCACAGGCACCGACCCCCTGGCACGAACACCCGCCAGCACTGTGACTTCCAAAGCCAGAGCCACGTCTGCTCATCAAACTTGCATTAAGCAGTTGGCGGGAGATGGCCCATGGAGCTGGGGTGGGGGGAGGTTTGAAGTGATGGTTCTCTTTAGCTCCCTCTCTTGATATCGAATACTCACTGTATTTATGCCAAGTTTGTGCTTTTAATTGTTCTTATTTTTTTTAAACAGAAACCCAGATCTTTCCCTTTTGGCATAATTTTTACGATGACCTGAAATTTTACATGAGAACAAAATTTTCTGAAAAGTAACTGACCTCTTTGTGGAACTAAACCCTGTTTGCAATGCTTAGAGCTCACAAGGAAGAAACTACCCCAGAAGGCATCCACTGTGTTGCTCAGTTGTCTTTTCCAGCTTCCCTTCCCTAGAGCTTTTGTTCCCTCTGTTGCTAAGTGCTGAAAATGGCATCTTCGTGATCACCACAGTGAGCATAGCTCACCCCGGCCCAGCCTGGGTGCTGTCTTGTAACATCCGTTGGCTCTTGAACCTGGAGTTGGTACCATTATGTCACAGCTTCCAGTCTTGTTGCTTTCTTGATTCAACTGCTTTAACTACACTTTACAAGGCTGTTTTACCCAAATACACAGACAGGACTCTCTATGCATGTTCCTCTTCCTTCCCCCTGCTTCCCCTCCACCCCACCCCCACGCCCCACCCCCAGGACACTTGAGAAGGAGCTTCTTATTCCTAGTGGTGTATATTTAATTTAAAAAAAAAAAAAACATTTGCAATGTATCATGCTTGTTGCCGAAATTGTTGATGGCCTTTTCGTTTCAGTTTTTTTTTCTTTCTTCCAATGGTACTTTAGCTGGTTACAACCTATATTGTTGAAATGCAGATGGCTTCTTTAGGAATAACTTTTATATTTATTTAAGAATTTTTAAATTATGGGATTTGTGTTATTGTTGTTGTCTTTGTTGTTGGTCATTTGTCAATATCCAGTCACCAATTCTGCTCACTTCTTGCCATGGATAAAATTGAGTCTTTCTGGACAATTAAAAAAGACAGCTTTATAAAATGGCACTTTAAACAAGCCATAGATAGTTTTATTTTTATAATGCACATGGCAGAGCAAATACATTTGTGATGAAGGAACTGCTCATTTAAGCAAAAGATTTGTGTATGGTATGATTGAATTCTTCTATATTCGAATTTACATTTTTCCCCACTTGAATGTGTTTTCAAAGGCTAATCGGCCCCTCAGTAGAGCAGTGAGAGATCAAATTGCACTTGTTCTCCTACAAGCAGCCTCCACCTGGACGCAGATGGGGCATTTCCTTTGACAGGACCAGGGACCATCTAGCTGAGGTGAGGCCTGTTGTAGATGCTTCCGGTGTCACTGTGCCTGTCCATTTTAAGAGCTTCCTCTTCCTGTGGAGAACAAGGCAGCCCAGGCGCCGCACTTCTGATAACCGGAGGCCCTGGCGAACTCCCCACATGCCGCATGCACATACATACGTGTACAGACACAATAGTGTTGATTATTCTGAACAATACCAGGGTAAGGCAGTTGATTTGCCATTGTTAAAAACTGATTTACAGTAACTTAGAACAACTGTACTTTGGTTGGATTAGCAAATCGTGTGTTTAAACAAATCCCATATGTTGGGCAACAGTTCAAATAAGCGTAACAAAGTGTTGCCCAAACATGGTTCTCTGACTCTCTCGTATTTGTAAGGCTGGGCTTCCAAATCAAAACAAAAAACCCCCAACAACAGCAGGCAAATAAATGCTTTTTAATGCTGGACCCTCACCATAAATGCTTGCTATTCCAGGTCTGTTGAGGAAGATGTGGGAAATTAGGGGCCCATTTTTCAAAGAGCAAAAACATCCAAGTGTCCAAGTGACTGCTGTCTTATTTTCACAAAGTGAGGTCCCAACAGGGAAGAACGCGGGCCTGGGTGTGATCTCCAAGCCCCAGGTTGAGTGTGGGAGTGCTTCCAGATGCCACCTGGCTATCGTGCCTTTCCCCTTCCTAAAGGACATTGCGTGGCATCCGGACTCAGCCTGGCAGTTGGAGGTGCCTTTCTGAGAAAGACATGCTGGGTGGGGCTGGGAGAGGAAAATTGACAGTGATGTGCAATGAAATGACAAGATGAGAGCAGAATCATAAGAGCTTTGAATTTGAAGTGATTTTTTTCATAAGTTATTTATTCCTTTTTTTTTTTCTGTGTAAATATATTTATTTGACTGTGGAGCTCTAACAACATCTGGATCATACCATGTGCAAGAATGTATGGTAGGAATGTATTCTCTTGTAGGAATGTCAGTTTGTGTTCCAAGGGGGTCTGACCAGGCCCCTGGATCTTCTCTCGTATGCACGGTCCACATCCAGTTTTCGCCTCTTCTCTAATGTAGGTCTATTTGAAATATGCAAAGGGTATGGATGAGGAATGTTTCAATACCTCCAAATTTTTAAGAAAATCAAGCATCAAAGGGTTGATATTTTTAAACTTTTTTTAGTAACACTTTCTCTTGATGACAGAAGGGGCAGCCACACTGACACCCTCGTTCACACCAAAGGGTGAGAACTAGCCAGAACCTCCGCTATACCTCGAGTGTCTTTATCAATTGAGCTTTTTATTGCCATATCCCCGTGGAGAATCCTAACTGCCCTGAGGTCAATCAAGGAAAATTTATTAAATAAATAAGCTCCAAAGAGCCAAAGTATCATCTTACAGATCGTTTTTAAAGCTTAAATTTATTAACCACCTTTGTGGTAAACAATGAATTATGAATACCACAGGGCAGCCTTCTTAAATGACAGATGTAAAAAAATAGACAACAAAACTCTACTTTGTGCAGCAGTTGTACCCTCTATATTAATTGTCTTAATTTCAAAACCTTGCTGTTACAAATTGGACCTTTATACCTTTTCTGAAAATATTGAAAAGAGCATATTTAACCAGTTCTGGCCGTGAATGGTTAACTTCCTGTCACTGCCGAAGGCAGCGAACTGTGTGTGTCCTGCTTGTGTACAGTTGTCCTCAGTGCTTCTAAGAATGAGTCTGATGGTTCTTGAAAATTAGCCAGGATCAAATGCTGTGGCAGACAAAGCCAACAAAAATTGCAGACGTGTTTTGGGGATAACAAGTTTGGAAGAGAAATACAGTCCAGACAAGCAAACAAATACAAGATTTTGGAAAATATGTACATAGTGAGATGTTTGGTGCACGGTTTTTGAGGAAGGCTTTTGTCAAAAAGGAGGTATAACCTTTCCCCCCACAGACCTGAGAGCTGTGCCTTTTCTATGCAATATTACAGACGTTACATCGGAACCCAGATAGCTGTATTCACATGTAGGTTTGGGCTGTAATCTAAACAAATTGGACAGATTAAATGTACATGGAAATGAGCAGTCTTACTTTTGTAGTTTTATATTATACAATAAACAGTTAAAAGATGAGCGAGGCGTGTTTGCAGTTTGCTTCTGACTGGAGCACAACCAGCTCCAATTGTCACAGTTCGCTGGTGTGAAGGAACGGCCCACCCTCAGCCTGTACTGGGGTTGGTGCAGACCTTCTCACCCTGTCTTGGCCTCAGGAGCACATTTCCCTCCTGGTTCTCTCCCGTGCCTCTTGGACCCTTCTCGATCTCCTGGTGCTCACTTATCTTCCCCAGCTCTCTCTTTCCTGGTGGGATCCAATCCACTCAGGACAACGAAGACCTGTTTGCCGCTCCTGCCTCTCTCTCAAGCTCTGGAGTTAAGTTTATCTGCCAAGCTCGGCCACCCCACACTCACCATGCTTCCCCTCAGGGCGGATCCTTCTCCTTTGGTCCTCCCTCTTGTCCCACACTCTGTTCCCCAATGTCCACGCTCCCTGGCTGCCTCCTTTCCATCCCTGCCACAGCTTCCCCAACACCGGCCCTCTTCCCTCCTGCAACTGCTTCCTATCTACTGTCAATGCCACAGCGGTTTCTTTAACATCCTTGATGCTAGAGTTGACAGAGTGCCAGTGGTCCAGGCATTTCTGGCCCATCATACCAGCTGGCGAGGGAATGGAGCTACATGTGAAGGTCCTGTAAAATGAGGGTTCCATTCAACCACCAGTGGGATATTTGGGGGTTGGTGTTAGGGAGAGGTTAGGGGTTGAATTCTGTGCTCCAAAATAGATGTTGACGTCCTAACCCCCAGTACCTCAGAACGTGACCTTAATCCACAAATAGGGTCTTCACAGAGATAATCAAATCAAAATGAGGTTATTAGGGGGAGCCCTAATGCAATATGACTAATGGCCTTATAAGACGCGGAGATGTTGACGCACAAGCACCCAGGGAGTACACCAGGTAAAGATGAGGGCAGAGAACAGGGTGATATGCCTCTAGGCCAACAAACACCAAGGACTGACAGCCAACCCAGAGAAGCTAGGGTAGCAGGTCTGCCCCTCCCCACCTCCCCCAGCCCTCAACAGAAACCAACTCTGCTGACACCTGGATCTCTGACTTCCAGCCTCCAGAACCACACATTTCTGTTTAAGCCACTCAGTTTGTGGTACGTTGTTACAGCAGCTGTAGCAAACTAATCTAGGGGAGGAGAACAGGCAGGAGGAGCTCTTTCCAGACATTGCGGTGGAAGATACTCATTAGGCAGCTAGAAATAAGAATCTGCTGCTCAGTAGAGAGGTTTGTCTCCGGAATATGAGCAGCTGCTATTAATTAGAGATAGAACTTTGGGAAATTATTCACTCTGTGCTTGTGAGGGCAAGATAAAGTCACAGCTCCTAAATCTTTTCGAAAATGTTCACAATGCAATGAAGATGCAAAATTGGAATATTGTCTTTCCTCGTGCCCCCAGCCGTGCCTACCACAAAGTATGCACCCGAAATATCTGTTGAATTAAAAGAAGGAAAAAGGGCTATAGTTCTCTTTACCATATGGGAGAAGCCCAGAGCTCAGCCTTCCTTGTCTGGGTCCCTAGCCAGCTCCTATCCCAACCCTCTGGATGCCCCATTCCCAGCACACATATCCTTGCTCACGCCCCTCCCTCTGCTTGTAGAAATTTACCCATCACTCCAAGGCCAAGTTCAAGTGCCTAGCATGAGCTTTCTCTACCCATCCCCCCCAGTCAGAACTGACATCTTCCTCTGCTAGAGGGCTCTGGAAACGCCTGGAAATGCTCTCAGCAAGTTCTGCCAGGTCTTAGGTGAGCTGTGCACCCTTTGTTTCCTCCACTCCCTTCTGCTCTGTGACCTCCTGATGTTCACCTTTGCCAGAGGTCTGCAAACTATGGCCCTTGGGCCAAATCCTGTGGACTGCCTATTTGTTTAAGTAGAGTTTCGTTGGAATACAGCCACATTCGGTAATCTGTGCAGCTGTCCTACTGCAATGGCACCGAGACCCTAAGTCTCCCAAGATCTAAAATATCTGGCCCTTCTCAGAAAAAATCTGCCAGACCCTGATGTTTGCAAACCACATAAAGCCTCAGTTGGTGTCTGATCCTAGCTGGGGCCCCAAAGTGCCGCAGGGCCCGGCCCCTGTGCCCAAAGGCACTTGTGAACTGAATACAGTAGGCGTTAGGGACAGGCATCTCCGGGTGCTGGAGGAGGGGCTGCAAGGGCCAGAGGAGACAGAGCGGTCCGCGTTGTCTCACGAGAGCGGCCATCTTCTAGAGCTAAAGATGGCGGAGGAGGCGGAGACACAACGCTCGCCCTGAAAAGGCCCCATTTTACAGAGATGAAAGCCGACACACGCAGCGAGAAAGTAATGACTGTCTGATGCAAGCCACAGTTCACGGTATCCGGGTTCGGAGTTTGGCTCTGCAGCCGGACCGCCTGAGCTTGAATCCCGGCTCCACAAGCTCCCGAATCTCTCCGTGCCGCAGCTTCCTCACAGGTAAGACGAGGGTGACAGCCGGGCTTATTTCACACAATGGTGGGGATTCGGTGAGTCCATATGTGTAAAGCACTTAGTTCTGGGACCTTAAAGAAAAGAAGTCCAGAAATGGCAGCTGCAGCTTTAACACAACCGTGGGCAAGGCTCATACCCGCGTCTCTGCTCGCTGTGGTGTTTTAGTGTTTCAGGTCGAGCCATAAAGCAAAGCTGGGGCGTCTTAATGCTGAAGGCGTGTTTTGTGGGGACACCACCATTTCCCAACACCGTACTTGTCGTCATGGTGGTCAGCTGTTTGTTTACCGAGGACTGTGCTCCCAGCTTGTGTGGCAGTCTGGGGGCTCAGAGTGCCTGTTGCCTTTTTCCTCTTGCTCCGCTTGGAAAGGAAGCTTTGATTGAATCTCCATCACGGTCTCCAGGGTTACCACTTACTGAGCACTCGCGTGTGCCAGACACCCATGAGTACCGGCATGTGTGACCTCATGGTCGCTGCCCCAGCCCTTGGCGGTTTATCCTACCTCCTCAGCTTTGCAGAGGAAGGAGGCCAGGCCTCGAGAGGTTAAGAAACTTCCCAGAGCTCACACAGCCAGTAAGCGGCAGAGCTGGGATTGTGATTCATCTCCATAACCCCATTCGGCAGCCTCTCTGGGGCCCATCTGGTGTCATGGGGGATGTGGGGACAGGCCGAGGCCTGGAGCCTGGGCAGGGGGGAAGGAGTCAGGAGATCTCATCCCAATCTGAGCTTTACCTCTTTCACTTGCCTGACCTCCAACAAGCCCTTCAGCTCTCCTCTTCTTCGCTGGGGTGGGTATCCCACTGGCACACTGAGGCATCCCCTGGAGGGACAAGAGGAAGATGGCCCCATGAGGGGCAGGGAACCAGGAGTTAGGGCTGCTCTCCAGGGCTGAATCCCCCTACCCTTTCTCATCCTGGCTCTGTGTGACCCTGGACCAGGCACTCCCCATTTCAGAGACTCAGTTGGCTCAGTGGCAATGAAAGGGGGCAGGCCTACGTATACTCTGGGGACCATGGTTCTCCCTGGCTGCAAGTTAGAAGCCTGGGGGCTCCAGCAGCATCACTGGGTGCTGGGGCCAGGCCTGGGGGATTTTACAGAAACACTGGGTGGGAGGAGCCCACTGTTCTGAGGGCACCAGTGCCAGCCTTTGGGGCATCAAGGAAGAGGGCACGGTATGTACATGACCGGGGAGGCACACACGCCAGCATTGTCCCTGGAGCTGGGAAGCCCCTCGGAGGCCGGCTGCCCCAGCCCCACAGCCTACGGCAGTCTCCACGCCCCCCCACCCCACCCCAACAAGGCCGAGCTACCAGCTGCTAGCAGGGCCTATTGTTCAGCAGTGACAAGCGATGGCTGCAGGAGCAAAGGCTCCGGAGGGTGGTGAGGGAAGGGGGAGGGGTGGGGTGCAAGGGAAATGTCTCCCAACAGGGCTGTCGCCCCAGCACAAACACACCCAGCCCATGGCTGGCTTTGCTTGTCTTCTCAGGTTGGGACCCTCGCTGGACGTGTGTGTCACTGGTGCTGTGGGTTAAAGTACAGAGTCAGGCTGCCTCTAGGAAAGGAGTTTCAGTCACTTTTCTCCCAGCCGAGTGCCTGAAAACAGGGCCAGGTGGCTGAGGGCTTTTGAAATAGTGTTGTTGGAAGGCAGTGTAATCCGTACGCTTGTCGTGGAGACCGCGTCCTGGGGTCTGGACAGGTTCCAGCTACGGTAATAATCAGCCCGACACTTGTGTGCAGCTTGGTCCCGTCGTTCAGTCACTCTGTGTGATTTTCATGACGATTCTGATGGGGGTGGCAATGGGGGAGGCTGAGCAGACCTGAGGAAACTGAGGTACCCAGAGGCACCCAAGGCTGCCAGGTGCAGTGTATGTGTGGAGGGGGAGGGATGCTGTGTCAAACTCTGGACTCCAACCTTTATTACCCCCAGGCATTTCAAAGAAACTGGCCAGAAACTTAGTTATGAAAGAATAGTGATCCACAGCAAGGCAGGGAGCTCAAAGTCACCCCTTGTCTTGGAGCAGACTCAGGGGTAATTGAAGTCATTAACAGCTTCCAGACATCCTTTCCTCTGAAAGCCTCCCTCCTCTTTCCCCAAACTCACACATTCCCCAGAGCTGAGGGGGGCAGAAGCAGAGAAGGGGACAGCCAGTGGTCTACCTCAGTTCAGCTTGTCAGACCTGATTGGGACCCCCAGTGCCATCCCAAACATCAACTTAAAACAGAGTGAGCCACTTGCTGAACTGTTCGAGTTTAGAGACAAATCCCAAGCCCAGCACCCCCACCCCGCCACCCCAGATGCTGCCCCAAAGCCTTGCTGGTGCCAAGCTCCTGCTGTCACCTGCCCAAGGACTGGATCTTAGTCTTTCTGTCTCCGTCTCTCTCTCTCCTACTCTCTCTCTCTCTCTCTCTCTCTCTCTCGGTCTCGCTCCCTCCTTCAATCTCTTGACTCTCAGTCACCTTGGTCTCCCTCCTTGCCCCTTCTGTCTCAGCCAGTCTGTCTGCCTCCGTCTGTCTGTCTCCTACATTTGTACTTACAAGCCAGCTTTGCTGCCCCCGAGTCTGTGGATAGCACAGTCTCTTCGCCCTAGGATCTGGGGAACTGGGTAGACCCTTGAGTGATCCTGGTCGGATTGGGAGGAGGAGGGGGAGCTCTGAGTGGGGCTCACCTGCTCATCAAGGGCCTTGGTGCTGCCTTTGAGTCCCCAGCTTCCTACCTGGGGGCCCCTGGCCACCTGGCTGTGGGGCCAATTAGAGTAAGAGATTTTTTTAGCTTTGTTTTCCAGGTTGGCCTGAGCAGCTCTGACTGGACTGAGTGCAGTTGGCCTACAGACAGGGGGAGAGATTCTAAGCAGAGGGGAGGCCTGGCTGAGCTGGTGGGGGGTCAGTGCTGGGTAAGGTGGGCTCTGAGGAGCGGGGTCTACCTGGCAGAAGACAGGAGCCAGTGGTGCTGGCAGGGAATGGACACTGGATGATTCTTGGGTCATTCTGTTCTAAGTGATCTGAAAATAGACTGCGTAATGTGGGCAAGAGCCTGCTTGGTACCCCAAGTGAGGGCTGGCTTAGGGGTCAGGCCGAGAGCCTATGTTCAGGGTGATAAGGGAGGGGAGACTACCTTCTTTAAAGCAACTTCTTTCTGCTAGACACTGGACTCATTGGTCCCACTCTCGCTAATCCGCCTAGGGAAACTGAGGTCCCCCAAAGTTAGGCAAGTTGTCCAAGGTGGTATAGCTGGTAATGAGGGTCTCAGAGTAGAGTTCTATGTGTGCCTGTAAAACTCTGTTCTGCAGTGGGGACATAGCCCACTACTGTCCAGACGTTGCAGGCCATCCTGTGGGTGATTGTGGAGATGCTGCCAGGTGAGGCTTGGACATGGTCTGTAGCTGCCTTGGGGGAATGCGGGGCCAGGAGGAGGTTCAAATCCCCAAATCATAGCAGCTTGCCTCCCTGGTCTGCCAACAACCTCTGCTGGGCTCCAAGGAAGAATAGGATGGACAAGAGAGGAACTTCAGAGGCCAGAAGGGGTCCCACCCCATGAGACTGATCCCCGTGGGTCATAACAGACCAGGGGACAGATCCCTCACCAGTCAGAAACAACCTGTGAGCTTGTCTGAGGGCCGGTAGCAGCAGGAAGTCTTTGGGGGCAGCTCAGGCCAGCCAGCCTGCGGGGCTCATTTGTTCTTTCATTCAGTTAGCCTTTATTGGCTCACCCCCAGTGTCCCCAGTGCAGTAGATGCTGCCACCACCCCCTAACTGATGGGGCCCTAGTCCTCAGAGTCCTTCTTGAGCCCCTCCTTGCCCCACCTCCACCCCGTATATGCTCTGCCCTCCACATAGTTGCTGCCCAGTGGCTCCGCCTCCTAGCTTGTCTTCCTGCCCCCACCCTCGTCTGGATCCTCTGTCTTCAGCAGAGCCTCAGAATGACCCTTTAGAAATAGAAATCATCATTTTGCTCCCCAAAATGTACACGTGGATCACCTGGGGGCAGGCCTGGAGTGCAGGCTGAGCACCTGTGTTTCTAACAGGCTTCTGGGAGACAGCAGTCCATGAACCACACATGGAGGTGCCAAGTGTGGGGTTGAGGACAGGCATGGGGTTGAGTCACCAAACGGTTGTGGTCGGTCAGTACTCAAGTCTCTTCTTGGGTCAGCTCTGGGTGAAACGTTTTCCGTGAAATATCTCATTTAACCCCACTACAGCACAGTAAGGTAGGCGTCATTACCACTGACTTCCCGTTTCAGGGCGGCCTCCTGCTCACCCTTTCGGGATGTGCTTTCTCTCCCCCCCACCCCCCGCCTCCCCACGTTGGTGACCTGACTTCCTCACCCTTCATCCCTCATGGGCAAAGCTGGGGCATCCTTCAGAGAGGAGAAGGGGCTATACCTGCTCCCTCTCCGTGGCCCTGTGCTCTTGGGCCAGGGGACCAGTTTCAGGTACCAGGCACCAGGCACTTGTCCAGTCTCCCCCACCCCCATCCTACCCCCACCACCTGTGCTGCTGAGGGATGGCATGGTGGGGTCCCAGTGGCTCCAGCCTGGAGGGAGCAGGCCCAAGGGCCATCACCCTTGGGCAGGTAACTGATTGGGAGAATGATATATGTGCTGGGCTTGTTTCCAGGTGGGCAATTTCCCTTTCCCAGCCAGGGAAGTTTTATGCACTTCGCCCCAGCCCTCCTCCCCTGAAGGGCTTTGGCTAGGGCAGGGGTGGGGGGATGGCACTGCTGCTGCCACTGAGGGAGGTGGGTGGGCCAACCCTGCCCTGAAGGAGAGAGAAGTGGGTAGCAGAAATATTTTTTAAACTACTTTTAAAGACTTTTTATTAATAAAGTTTACTTTTTTAGAGCATCTTTAACGTTTATAGAAAAATTGTAACCAAAGTACAGAGTTCCTAGGGGCTTTGGTGGCTCAGTCAGTTTAGTGGCTGACTCTTGATTTCTGCTCAGGTCTTGAGATGGAGCCTGGCATCTGGGTCCGTGCTGGGCATGGAGCCTGCTTGAGACTCTCTCTCTCTCTCTCCCCCTCTCCCTCTGCCCCTGACCTTCTCAAAAAAAAAAAAAAAAAAAAAAAAAAAGTACAGAGTTCCCATATATCCCCTCTCCTTACCCCCCTAAATTTTCCCCCATTTTATAATTTTGTATTAGAGTATTACATTTGTTAAAATTGACGAGCCAATATTAATGCATTACTGTTACCACCTAAAGTCCACAGTTTATATTAGGGCTCACTTCTTGTGTCGTACACTTCTATGGATTTTGACAAAATCCTAATGTAGTGTCCACAATTACAGTGTCATACAGAATACAGAATAGCTTTTCTATTTTTCTGTCATACAGAATAGCTTTTCTACCCTAAAATCTGCCCTCCTTCACCTGTTCCTCCCTTCTTTCCCCACTGGGCCCCTGGCAACCCCTAATCTTTTTCTGTATCCATAGTTTTGCCTATTCCAGATGTCGTGTAATTGGAACATTATAATATGTAGCCTTCTCAGACGGAATTCTTCTTCTTCTTCTTCTTCTTCTTCTTTTTTTTTTTTTTTTTTTAAGACTGTATTTATTTATTTGGCAGAGAGAGAGAGAAAGAGAGCACAAGCAGTGGGAGTGACAGGCAGAGGAAGAGGGAGAAGCAGGCTCCCCACTAAGCAGGCAACCTGATGTGGGACTTGATCCCAGGACTCTGGGATCATGACCTGAACTGAAGGCAGATTCTTAACCAACTGAGCCACCCAGGCTCCCTGAGAGTATTCTTTGTAAGAAACTGCCAAACTGGTCTTCCCAAGTGGCTGTGCCACCAGCAGTAAAGGAGAGTCGCTGTTGCTTCACATTCTCATCAGCATTTGGTGGTGTCAGCCTTTTGGGCTTCAGCCATTCTAATAGGTGTGTAGTGATACCCCCTTAATTTGCAGTTTGGTAATGACAAATGATGTTGATGATCTTTTTGTATGCTTATCTGTCATCTGTTATATTTGTTTATTCAGATCTTTTGCCCATTTTTAATTAGGTTGTTTCTTTTCTTATTGTTGAAAAGTTCTTTGTATATTTGAGATACTAGTTCTTTATCAGATATGTGCTTTGCTAAAATGTTCTTCCCTCTGTGACTTCCTTTTGTTCTCTTAGTAGTATCTTTTGCAGAGCAGAAATGCTAAATTTTAATGAAGTCCATCTTTTCTAATTTTTTCTTTCATTGATCACACTTTTGGTGTTTTCTCTAAAAAGTAATCACCAAACCCAATGTCACCTAGATTGTCCCCAGTGTTATCTTATAGAAGTTTCACGTAGTTTTGCATTTTATATTTAAGTCTATAATCTGTTTTGAGTTGATTTTTGCGAAGAATCCAAGGTCTGTGCTTGGATTCGTTTTGTGTGTTGTGAATGCTCAGTTGTTCTAGGATCTTTTGTTGAAAGGACTATCATTTGTCCATTGAATTGCCTTTGCTCTTTTATCAAAGATTAGTTACTATATTGGGGTGGTCTGTTTCCAGGTACTGTGTTCTCTTCCACTCATCTGTGTTTCTTCTTCCCTTACAGTGCTGTCTTGATCACTGTAGCTTTTTTGCAAATCAGGAGGTCGAGTGGTCAGATTCTAATTTTTTTTTTTTTCTCCCTCAATATTCCCAATTCCTTTCCTGACCAGTCCTCCCCTCCAACCTCATTCTTCCTAAGTCTTCCCCTTGCTTGGTGCCCCATGGCTCTATTAACCTTTCTGAAGTTGGACCACCACTCCAAGCTTGGTTTTGCCTCAGGACCTTGGCATTTGCTGTGCCTTTCCTCTCTATCCTTGTATTTTCTTAAACCCTATAAATTAGTATTTTTGTAGACCCTCCCACTCCCAAAAGGTTAAATCTCCGTAATTACATGGGGATCAACCTAATACATTCCGTGGTTTCTCATCTTCCAAGATTCAGCTCTAATGTCACCTCCTCAGAGTGGCCCATCCCTGACCACCCTACCCCACCCTCAGCCAGGCACATAGCTTTGTTTTATTTTCTTCATAACATTTATCGGCATGTGAGGTCATCACATTCATTTATTTATTTCCTTGTTTGTTACCCATTTATTTCCTTTGGCATATAAACCTCCTAGCAATAGTCTTCAGAGACCTAGATATTTGTACCATTCTGGGGAGGGGGTTGCCTCCTCCCACCCCACTCCAAAACTTGGCTGATGTCATATTTCCGACCAGCAATCCTGTTGGGCAGGCAGCCCGATTTATCTGACAGAACAACAGAGAAATATGTCTTCCCCTTAAGTATTAAGGACCAAGTTCAAAATCTCTACAACCATGTAGTTGGACAGTAGCATGGATTGTTCAAGAAAGGTATTCTACTGGAGGCATAGGGCACTGAATCAGAACCATCTCTGTACCAGCAACACCTGCCTGTTTCCTTGGCTCCCACCTCTACCCACCTGTCCTCCACTCAACAACAGAATAGCTTTCCTTACACCCCACCATGTTCCTCCAGATCTATAACTTTTGGTGGTTCCTTATGGCCAGACCCTGCTGTCTCCTGCCCCATGGACTCTTTCTGGAGTCCTTTCTCCCTGGGTACCTAACCAGACCCCTGTCCTTTGGAGCTCCGAGTAAGCTCTGTCTCCTCCGAGAGCCTTCCCTGCCTCTCTGACATTGCTTGTCTCCTGGCAGTGACCTGTTATCTCGGGAAGCTTACAGGGTTTCTTTGAGATTTGCTGGGGTCTGTTTCAGAGGTCAGGCTCCAGAAGAACAGGGACTGAGTCCAGAGACTGAGTGCCAGCTGGCCATGCTGCCCTGCTGCTGAGGAGGAGTGTGACTTGCTAGAAAGGGAAGGAGGAGAGACTGAGGGGTCTCCCAGCAAGGGGGGACTTTTGTCTCCTCCTTGGTGGAGTCAGACCCCCAAGAACACACCAGCTTAGAAAGGTGGGGCATGGTTCCCCCCACCCTCCCAGAGGGCCCCCGCCCTCCTGCCGTGTGGAGCTGGGTTGACTCAAGTGGCAGGAAAATACGCCCCCCCTTCCAAGCTGCTGCACATCTGTGCCCAGACAAAGCCAGCTATTAATCCTAGCTTTTGTGTGAGTGTTTGGGTGTTGAATTCCACTTGGATCTGCTGGCTTTTGGAAAGGGAGATTGGAGGGGATTTAGTGACAACAAAAGGAACCCACTGAGGGGAATGGGAGGGGGCCAGGGGAGCTAAGAAACCCAAGTGCATTCACTCTGAGCCTGGTGGGGGCTCCTGGGAGCCCAGCTTCAGTGAGAGCCTAGCAAGGCTCCCAAATTCCCAGGGTCTGAGTCACAAAAAGGGGCCACTCCCCAAGAAAAAAACACCAGCTTCCTGGGCCTGCCTTGTACTCCAGATGCTGCCTGGTGCTGAGGCTAGGTCTAGCTTGACCTGGCCTGGGCACTGCCCCTGGTACTGCCCCTTTCAGACTGGAGCAGCCCATTGCTAGGGGAGTCCAAGGATGGGAGACAGGAGATTGGGACCAGGCAGAAGGCTGGAGCCCCTGGGACAAAGCCAGATTGGGGAAAACCTCAAAGCCACCCCAGCTGAGTCAACAGAGCAATAAGGCCAGAGGCTCTGAGGCAATAGGTTGCCCAGTGGCTTGTGTTGGGTTCTCCCTAGAAATTCTTGGGCACTTGGTCCCATCCAGGAGCTCCACCTCCAGGGAATCTAGTCTACACAAATCCTAACTCTGGCTCCAGCATCCAACACTCAGAACAGCCCAGGACAGAGTCAGAATGTCAGGGACAGGGTCAGAGTGTCTATGTGGAGAGGGGTGGGCTTTGTGTCTTAGAGTGTCAGGCAGTTCTGAGGGTGGAGGGGCGGGTAGTGACTCATGGCCCAGACAGGTGTTACTGGATTCTCTTACTCAGCAGGATTCTTTTACTCTCTTACTCTTACTCTGGGCTGGTTACTAGTGGGTCAGGAGAGTGGCCTGTGGGGCCAGTGGAAATCCCCTGACCTGCCCCGCCCCTCCTGCTTTGTTAATTTCACCTTTTTAAAGGAGCTTTCCATCTGCCGGTGCTTGACTCCAAATGTTCACCACCTTTTCAGGTCATACCAGCAAGTGCAAGTAGTTTTAACTCCGGAGGGTGTGAAGACACACCCAGAACTTCCTCCCCTTTTCCCTGCCTTATCTCAGAGGTCTGGTAAAGTCATTCGTTTTTCCATTCAGTAGCTGGTTGAACTTTTGTTCTGGTTTAGCTGCTGAGCAGCAAATGCAACATGTTAACTCCTGACTGACATTTGTGTGTTCAACCAAGCTTCTGGGTTTATTTAACTATTTGCTTTTTTAAAAAAAAAAGATTTTATTTGTTTACTTGAGAGAGAGAGAGCGAGAGCAAGCGAGAGCGAGAGATAGAGAATCTCAAGCCGACTCCATGATGAGTGAGGAGCCTGTCATAGGGCTCGATCTCACGACCCTGAGGTCATGACCTGAGCCTAATGAAAAGTCGGCTACTTAACCAATGGAGCCACCCAGGTGCCCTTGTTTAACTATTTTCTAATGGTTAACACACTTACAGATTTTTTTAAAAACAGTTTTTATTTGAGTATAGTTGGCCCACACCGGGACATTATTTCCAGGTGAACAACATAGTGATTCAACATCTGTCAAGCTGTGCTCCCCACAAGTGTAGCTGCATTCTGTCACCATACAGTGCTATTATGATATCATTGACTGTATTCCCTATGCTGTCCCTTTCATTCCCATGACTTATTTATTTCATACCTGGAAGACTACATCTCCCATTCCCCATCCCCCATTTTGCCCATCCCTCACCTCCCTACTGGAAATCATCAGTGTGTTGTCTGTACTTACAGGTTTTAGATTCCACATATGGTACTTGTCTTTCTCAATTTGACTTATTTCACCTAACATAAAACCCTCCAGGTCTGTCCATGTTGTTGTAAATGGCAAGAGCTTGTGGTTTTTTATGGCTGAATAATATTCCTCTGGAGATATATACATATATACATATATATATATACAACATCTTATTTGTATGAGTGTTTTGTTCTATGTTAATTAACTCTAGAAATATAAAAAATAATCTCCAATAATTCATTTATTCATCCCCTCACTCATTCAGGATAGATGAAGTCAGGCTGGCCTACCAGGTCCTTTATACTAAAAACCCTAGTTGTTTCCCCAACTCTTTCCTGGTCTTCAGGGAAGAGGCTTTCACAGGTCCTCTGTGTGGTGCTATAAAAGCTCTCTCCTCCCAACTGTTTCCGAGGCCCTGTTTGGACAACCCTGCTCTGGATAGGGGTGGAGAATGGGTGGGCCAGTTGCTGCCTCCAGGGACTGTGGCTTCCTCTGTGTCAGGGAGTGAGCATAGCTTCTCTCTCTCCTAGATGGAACCTTTTAGAAGACCAGAGAGTCACTCTGTTCCCACTTTTTTCAGAGGGTGGCTGTGCTATTGTTGAGAAAACTCCTTGAGCCTGGGGGACAGGTCCCAGCTGCTGCACTGACTGCTCTAGACTGCAGAGCTGGGTCAACTCCGTGAGAACTTTCTTCTGGGTGGATAGCATGGGCTTGGCAGCACGGAGATGGTATGGGGGTTTGAGAGGATGAGCAGGGGAGGTTTTTTTGAATCCCTTAGTCCCACGTTGGGTGGTGAACAAGATAAGTTCACAAGCCTTGGGTGGTTCTGAGGCATCCCCAAGTAGACTGTGATGGATGGAGGTACTGTGGAAGAAGAGTCAAGATGGGGACCCCGGCTCTGCGGGCAATTACAGGAAGGAGGGATAGAGCATGTGGGGAAAGGGCTACAGTTAATAGCCCTCACCATGAGCAGCCTCCTAGGTGATAGGTCCAGCCCAGAGTCTAGAAGGCCCTTCTGGAGTCTGTGGGTCAGGGATTTGGCTTCTCTTCCAGTTTCCTTCCCAAGATGGCTAGAAAGGCCTCAGTAAATGAATGTCAGCACTGTCAGAGGCTCCCTGTGTGGCTCTCCCACCTCTTGGGCAGGAAAGAGTCTGCCTTCCCAAATCCGAAATGATCCAAAGTGCCATTTACTGAGTGCTTTGTGCCAGGCAATGTGCTAAACCCTTTACATGCCATTATCTCAGTAAAGCCTTATTGTCACCAATGAGGTCAGCACTATTATTACTCCCACTTGATAGCAGCAGTGCACACTGAGGCTTAGAGAGGTTAAGGATTTCACCCAAGGTCACATAGATAATAGAGGTAGATCCAGAACTTCAAACCCTGGGTTCTTCTCCACGCTGGTGGGGGTTCCTCAGACCTCTGGATCCTCTTCTTCCCCAGTGCCAACTCCCTAGCCAGTTCTCACAGCTCAACAATGTGGGAAAGGCCTGGAAGGAGAGGAAAAATCCATTTGAGCCTCTCTTTTGGCTTCTTGGTCAAAGATGAGATTCTAGAGGAAGATGAGTAGTCAGGGGATTATCTGGAGATTTCCTGGCTCCAAGACATTGACCCTGCCCCTCCCAGAAGAAAACAGATTAGCAAATTTTGCTCTGGTAAGTAAGTTTTAAAATTAATTTTTTTTTTCCTCTTGACAAAAACAAGTATGTCTTTTCTAGGGCAAAGCTAGAAAATACAAAGAAGCAAAAATGAAAATGTAAAATACTCATTTTTGTGTTAGAGGTGATGACTGCTGAAACCTTACATATGTTTTTGTAAGTGCCTTTGGAAGTAGGGACACATAACACTGTTTCATACTCTATTTTTCTAACAAAGCAAAACTGTTACCATTATTATTTGGAAACTTTTTGCATTCAGTGTATCTAAGCATTGTCCCAAGAAGGGACATAGTTATTCATCTACTATATCATATTCAGTGGCTGTGTGGCATTCTGTTCTGTGGCTACACTAATTCATTGAACTAATTTCCTAATGTCAAATATTTAGGAATTTCTGATATTTTTATTCTTGCTATGATTAACAACTTTAGTTAAAAATCTCAGGACATCCTTATCTAGAATCTTGAAGTGAAGTTGATGAGTCAAAAGATGTGTACCTATTGCCAAGTTCCCTCTGCCCGCTTAAACAGTGCTTGAAAACCCCCCCCCCCCCCACTCACTCACAAGGCACTGTTGCCATTCCTAGGAATATTCTTCCATTAAAAAAAAAAAGGTTGATAATTTGATACATGAAATGCTATCTCATCATTGTTTTATTTAGCATTTCTTTAATTATTAATTGGGGTCAACAGTTTTTCATGTGCCTATTTGCCATTTTTATTTCTTCTCTGAATTACCCATTCACATCCTGGGTCCATTTTTCTATTGGATCATCTTCTTTTTAACACAGTTGTCTTATTTACGTGAGTAGTTCTTGCCCCTGGTGTATGAGAATCACCTGGAAGTCTTTTTAAAGAAAGGAAGAGAGGGAGGATGGCAGGAAGGAAGGGAGGGAGAGAGAGAGAGAAGGGAAAAGTCCTCATCCCTGAGTAAATATTTGTTGGAGCCTGGCTATCAGTATGTTTTAAAGTGTCCTTGTGCTTCTAATTTGCAGCTATGGTTGAGAACCCTTGTTATAAATTAGATTTCTCCCTGTCTGGCTCCAAAGGTTTTATTGCAGAATCTATTCTCCTTTCTTTGACACCCAGTTTTCTCTTGTGAAAAATGGGCAGCAGAACTGGGAAACAACACAGCACCCCCCCCTAAATTCTATAAATCCCATCAAGGAGGCCAGAGTTTCAGGAGAAAGGGTGAGGCAGATGCTGTGGTCAGGCTCTCTGCCAGGTGGATTGGAAAAAATTAAAAATGCTCACTCAGGCAACAAGGCTTTCCCTGAAGACAGGCTGAGCTCTAAGCCAGGGGTGGGGGGGGGGCAGGGGGTAGTAAAAGGTTGGGTTTCTGTGGAACATATTTGCTTCTCTGTTGCATCCTCCCCTTCAGATGCACAGCAGTCTTGCCCTCTCTGGGGCCTCAAGTTTTCGAATGAAAGTCTTCTCTGAGGCATTTGATCTCCTTTCAGTTGTCAGCGTGAGAGAGGAGTGCAGGCCCAAGGAATCAGGCCATCCAGGAGGGAACCATTCCCTGGCTCCTACTGCTGCCCCGAGGGTGGGAGAGGTCGCATGGGTAATGGGAGGGCTACCTCCACTACGGTCTGGTCCTCTCAAGGGGCTGAAGACATTGTCAAAGCAAACTTACTTAATTCTGTTAAAACCCACAGGACTGCCGTGGTATGGGCTGTGTAGGTCCTACCCGGTGGACAGGATGAGGGTGAAAGGGTCTTTCTGGTGAGGCACTCAGGAAGTTCCCTGAAAGCCCCAGGCTGGCTTGGTGCCATGCAAGGTGGTGTGGCTGAGGCCTTGCAGAGTACCTCCAGAGTGGGTCTTCCAGGTGCTACTGCTCCCAGAGGAAGGGGAGTCCCCCTTGTGCTGGTAGGCGACCCTGAGCCTCAATGTGTTCATCTGTAAAATGGAGGTTGTAATGCTGATGCTCAGGATCACTGAAAAGACCAGAAAAGCAGTATGTAGCACACTGTGGATTCTGAGTATAAGCCAGGGGTGTTCCGTGCACGCCCCTCCATGCCCTTTCCCTACATTCGCTGGTCAAAGCCAAACTGAAGGCTCGGAGTCAGCTTGAGTCCCCACCCTCCTTTTCATCCTTGGGACGGAGGAGGCAGCCCCCCAGAGTCCCTCCCCCACCCCTGCACTGAGCCTCTCCCACACCAGAAACTGGACCCCTCTGCCTGCACTCAGCCCCCTGCCTAATTCCTCTTCCCCCAAGAATCCCATACTCTCCCATCCATTCCCCATAGCCCTAGTTCTTCCCACCCGTCTTTCTTCCCACCCAGACGGGACTAAAGTTTTTACTGTAAATCTAATTTTTATTGAGCTTACTTTGTGCCAGGCACTGTGCTTCATTTCCCTGACCTTAGGAACTATTCACAGGAACATTTTTATTATCCCATTTTACAGATGAGGAAAGTTAGACTAGTTCTGCATAGCTTGCCTAAAATCACAGGGGATTAGGGGGCAGGATTGAATTCTCACGCCACTGTGCTCTGTGTTCCAAGTCATATACGCTGACCTTCTCCTATTCTCCTATGTGCCTGGCCCCAAGGAGCTTCAACTCCAGTAGGTGTTCCCTTTCTCTCTCCTGTGCTCCCACTCTGTCATGCTCATTTCTTCAGGATTCATCTTACCCTGCCTTGAATTGGTATTTTGGGGGTACCTCTGTCTCCTTGGACCATGAGTTTCCCCCAGGGCAGAAAATATGCTTTTGTTATCTTATGCATCTTTGAGTCTGGTGCAATGTTTAGAACATTGTAGTCTCTTAAATTATGTTTTCTAATTCTAAGGAAGGTCTCATTCTAGAAAGAGGAAAACACAGAAGAAGTGAAATAGAAAATAAATATCGCCTGTGATCCCACCACCCAGAGAAAACCTTTGTTACTATTTTGGTGAATTTCCTTTTAGTCCTTTGTTTCCTTTATAAATAAATAAATAAAATAATATGCATCTTTAGACAAATAATATGTATTTCAGATAGAACAACATATAATACCATTTAAAAAATATTTTATTTCCAAGTAATCTCTACCAGTATGGGACTCGAACCCACAACCTTGAGATTAAGAGTCACACACTCCACTAAGCAGCCAGGCGCTCCAATGATACTCTTTTACACTGCTTTTCAACCTTATATCATGAGCTTATATTATATAATTCCCAGATCATTAGGAATGATTTGAAATGGGATGTTTGATGGCTGTAGTTTGTTCTTCTATGTGGCAGTGCTCCTCCTATTTAAACCACTCCCACCTTGTTATGGTCCATTTAAGGCTTCTCTGATATCTCCATGAAGAACACCTGAAGTGGAATCATCGCTGGGACAAAGAGAAAGGCTCTTTGCAAGGCTTTTGACATATCATAGTTGTCTCTGAACAAACCCCTGCTCTCTCAAACCCTCTCTTGCCTCACCTAGCCAGGTGCACGCATTGACCAGCTAGAGGCCCAGTTCTCTAGGGCCTCCTCTTATTCCAAAAGCCCTCTGACCTTTCAAATGCTCAGAAGCAAGTGGGAGGGTCACCTGGAAGATGGGACTGAAGGCCGTGGCCAATCCCTGCTCAAATCTACCCCTCTCTGGTCTGGATTCCATCATCAGAATTATTACTTGGATGAAGGGCAGTGTGGTTCAAAGGTTGCTGGTTGTAAACTGGTTGTAAAATGTCAAATGTCTCCAGTTGGAGACCTTCCCTCTAAATCACAGCTACTAGGTTACCCTTCTCTGTCACTAGGTTAATAGCCAAGATTTGGGTCTCGGGGAATGGGACATCTTAGAGTTATGCATGTTTAAAATTTTATTGAAAACATTTATATAAAAATATTGAAGATGATTCTGGAAAAAAGCTATCTTTTTCATCCTTCCACATTATTCTAGGTTAGTGAAGTAGTGTCTTCTTGTGGAATGGGAATGACCTTTAGTGAGCTTTTAGATCAGTATCTTTAAATGTATTCAGAACTCCTCTTGGGGAGATTTTCATCCTGCCTATGAAGGATCTCCATAAAGCAACGACCCGACCCCCAGCAAAGGCTGGATAGACAGTCACGCCGGGTGTTTCGAGCTCCTCAGAGGCCCGGACAACAAGAATCAGAGTGCTCTTCCAGCTCTGCTGTGAACAATTTGGGGTTTAATCTAGGGAAATGCTATGTGGATCCATTCTTTGAGGAAATTTGGGTCAGTTTCCAAGTCCCTCCTGGTCATCATCCAGGAAAGACGATTTTCATTAAAGAAGCCAGGGCTGCTCTGAGGAACACTTCTCCCGCAGTCATTCAAGCCGCAGAGGTGAATGGCTGCGCCTAACAGTCCGCTAACCGAGAGGGAACAAAGACGGGACCGGCATCCTCCCGCAGACAGAGGGGCACGGCGGGGTCCGTGCCCCGGAGCCGCGCTTCTCAAACTTCCGCCGACGTGCCGGTGTCCTGCGGGCCTGCGGAGCGCGGCTGCCGCGCCGCTGACACTCGGCTGCTGTTGGGGGTTGGGGGGGTGGTTTGTGGTCCGGGCGGGCCCGAGAGCTGGCACGTCCCGCGGTCCGGGGTCTGGCAAGGGCGGGGGACGAGGGCGGCCTGGGAGTGCATGGGGCCAAAGCGGGGTTGGGGAGGCAGGCAGCGGCGCCCCCGGGCGGCGGGATGGGCACGGGCCCGGGGCGAGCGGGAGCGCGCTAGTGGGCGGCAGCTGCGGCTGGGGAAGGGGCGCTGGGGTGGGGCCCATCGAGGCGAGCAGTGGGGGCGGGCAAGCCGGAGCCCAGCGTGCGGGATTGAGGCGAGCGCAGGGGCCAGCGGCTGAGGCTTCCCTGCTGACTGTCCCTCCTGAGCTTTTCGCCGCCTCTGCTGCCAGTGTCTGGAGAGTGGGGCTCGCCCTCTGGCCCACAGGACCAGACCGAGGCATCAAGCACCCTCCAGCCTCAGACCACGGGTCTAGCCACTTGGATCCTATCTCTGGGGTGGTCCCTCACAGCCATGTGGCCTTCTACGGCTCCCTTCATCTCTCTGGCCTCAGTTTCTCCTGTGTAAAGCAACTGGGTTGGAGGAACATGGTCTCTGAGGTCCCCTAAAGCTGTCCAGGGCTCTGATTGCCCACCTGGACCGTGTAAGTGGGTGAAGGTGGGCTCAGGTCCCAAGGAGGGCAGAGAACAGGGGTGAAGCTAGGTGGGGAGCCATGCAGTGGGGGAGGGAAGTAGGATGAGGCAGAAGGCAGGCATCCTGGCCTCCAAAAGGGGAGGTCCCTGTGGGAATCCCCTCACTATCTGGGTGCCTGGTTTAGTCACGTGTTTGCCTGGGGATGAGGGAAGGAACAGGAAGGAACGCGCACACTTGACTGGAAAATCCAGCTGGACAGGAGACAGCTCCTGGCTGTACCTCCTGCTGAGGCTGAAGCCTGGCCTGGTCTTGCCCCAGTGCCACAGGAAGGCCCTAAGGGCCCGAGCCTCCATGAGGGCTGCAGGCAGCTGCTACCAGACTGGGAGCTCCTGGACACAGTGTCTAGGAGCCTTTAGCTTTGAGGCTTTGCACCTGTTCCCGAGACTGGGTGGAAATGACATTATTTTCAACTTAAATCCATTTTCCTGTAGATTTACTGAATGAGTTTAAAGACACTACTTCTTAACTTATAAGCTTGGCAGCAGTTTCCAACAGATTAATCCAGAGGCCTTCATGTGCTCCCCAGCCCATCCCTACCCCCATCTGCAAGAAGGGAATCTTCTACAAAATGTCCAGATGGCTCAGAGAATTATAGAACACAGTCTGGTTGCAAGTGGCAAAAAGGCCCTGGCAAGTAGCTTAACGATACACAAAAATATAGAATGTATAAATATGTGTACTATTTTGTTTGTATATTTGTTTCACAAAATCTAGATAAAGGTTAAATACCAGCAGGAAGGGCAGGAATGTGAGGGGTCTTGAATGCAGTGGGACTTGACTGGCATCTCCCAAGCTTTGAGACTTGAGGTCTCACTGTAACTTTTGTCCAAACATCTAGAGCAAGGGAATCCTTAGCAAACCACAGAGGACATTTGAGAAAGGTCTGCTGAAGACCCTGCTGTCTTCTGCCAGGCCTCTCCTGCAGAACTGTAAATAGGTACCTGGTCAGCAAAAGTGGGACAGCAGCCTGAGGAGGAGGGTTGAGGTGGGATGCAAGCCAGCTGAGGAGGCTTGTGCCTCTCTCTCTCCCCATGGAAGGCACTCCTCAGAAGACCCTGTGACTTGTGCGCAGAAGAGAGAGTGAGAGGAGATCTTAACCTTGATGCCAGGGCCCCACCTCATAAGCGATCTCTTCCAGGCTGGGGTCTCTGGAAGGAGGCAAAGTGATGGGACCGGGATGAGGAGCCCTGCTTGGTGGCCCCCAAGAACTGTCCTAGAGGCCCCCTGCAACCAAGCTGGACGGCCTTCCAGTGTCCATTACTCCGTGCCCAATCTTCCCCTCGTCACGCCTGCCCAGAGTGACCTCTTGCCCCTCAGAATTCCTCTGACTTTCTTTTTGGCTCTCAGCCCTCCCAGCAGGAGGTCTTGAAAGCCCAGGGTGACGTCTGGCAAGTTACCCAACCTTAGTGTCACCACCTGTGGAATGGAAATCATCATCGGAGATACTTCAGCGGGGTGGTGGGGAGGCTCCCAAGAGATCAGAGCTGAAGCAATGGTGCCTGCACTGTAAACTCCAGGATTCAATCCAGTCTTCTGGGTGCTTTGGGCAAGTTACTTGAGCTTTCTGGGCCTCAGTTTTATGGTCTGTAAGGTGAGGAATTCCCAAGGAGCAGTTCCCAGGACTGCTGGGAAAATAAGTGAGCAAATGCACGGAGGGCACTTTGAGCTGAGCCTGGCCCTTACCGCGGGCTAGGTGGGTGCCCACTGCCAGAGAGCTGTGTGCATGGTAGCCCTTGCAGGGAAGGAGCCCCAGCACCCCAATCCCACTCCTCACTTCAGGCCTCCACTCCCCATTAGCTTACGCTCCTGGGTGGGAGGGACACAAGGCAGGAGTTTGATGCAGCTTCGTTGATTCACCATCCAACAAGCTGCCAGATGCCCTCTCTGTGTTTTCTTACTTTTATTCCCCCGTCTTTAGTGGGAGTAGAGGTTGGAACTGTGTCACAGAGTCTGCTGGGAAACTGATGAAAGCTCTGGACTGTCTCCCCGTAAAGGCACTCAGAGGCAAGTGTTCACAGTATGTTGCACAGGGTTTCCGGGGATTCCCGGACCCCTTGAGGGCCAGGGTGAGAAGCCCCTCTTTATTTATTTATTTTTTAAAAGATTTTATTTATTTAGTAAATAAATAGCAGGGAGAGCAGAAGAAGGAGAGGGAGAACCAGGTTCTCTGCCAAGTGGAGAGGCTGATGCGGGGCTCAATCCCAGGACCCAGGGATCATGACCTAAGCTGAAAGCAGACATTTAACTGACTGAGCCACCCAGGCATCCTCAGTAGCCCCTCTTTAGATGAAATACCTGCATGTGTTATTTGTTGGTTTCACTCCAACAAAACAAAAGCTGCCCCTTTTCCTTTACTCATCAGTGGGTGGCTGCTTGGCTTCTACACTGGCTCCCACAGCCCCCCATTTCTTCTCCACAGGCCCCCTGGCCCACTGAGTACATACTCCAGGCCACGACCCTTGGCTTGGAGTTAACAATAGCACCTACTCAACGTTCGAGGGTGAAGAAGAAAAAAAAGGAGGAGAAGACGACAACGCAAAAAAAAAAAAAAAAAAAAAAAGGCATCATCCTCTAAGCCCAATGCCATAATTCATCGGCATTTATTCGCTGAGTGGGACTAAATGATATTTATGACCAACAGGCCCTGGGCTCACCCTGAGTTGAGTGATTCAGGAGTTACCCAAACTCTGGCAGCAGGGAGGAAGACATGGGGCTGGGGAGATCAGACAGCTTGCAGGGGAGATTTTATTGTTCACAATTGGTGTGATTTTTTTGATCCACTTAATGTTAAGTGTAGTTTCAGAATTTTCATATGAGTTTCTGGGAAGACAATAACCTCAGTATCTGTTCGCTTGAGGTCAGTTGCGGGCTTGGAATTGGGCTGTATGCTGTGGGGCCCAATTCATTCATTCATTCGAGATTTATTAGGTATCTTCCTTACACACAAGGAGCTGTTCTAGGCACTGGAGATAGAGCAGTGCACAAGGCGGCAAAGCTCCCTATCCTAATGAAGTTTACAGTCTTGGCAGGAGAGACAGATAACCAAATAAACAGTAACTATATGTCGGATGGTAATTACTGAGTACATGGTAAGTGCTGAGAAGAAAAACATGGCCCCTAATGGCTAGACAAGGTCATGGGACACTATTTTAGCTAGTACTCAGGAAAGCTTCTTTGGGCTGAGGCCTAAAGGAAAAGACCTGGAGCCATGCGGAGGTCTGGGGAGGTCCCCAGGAGGAAGGAAGGCCATCTACCAGGTGGCCAGTCCTGGTTGGGTTGGACAGCCCAGCATGACTGAGGACCCAAGGGCCAGTTCCCACAGCTGGGGGTTTCTGGATAGCCAGGTGGCTGGATGATCCGCCCCCACCTTTGCTAGAACCTTCCTGGGGCACATAGATCCTTCCTGGCTATGTGCTCAGTCCTCTCTGCCATGCTGAGAGCACATTTCTTCTAGAGCCTTACCCTTCCCTATTGTACCTACACTTCGCAGAGCCCAAAGATTTCTGCTGAAAGTTGGATGGAGTAAGATGCTGACCTTAGGGAAGGCTATATTGTTTGCTACAGACTGAATGTTTGTGGTTTGTGACCTCTCAAAACTCCTGTGTTGAAATCCTAAGCCACAGTGTGATGGTATTCAGAGGTGGGATCTTTGGGAGATGATTAGGCCTTTGGGATGAGATTAGTGCTTCCCTGTGACACCCCAGAGAGCTCCCTCACCCCCTTTGCCATGTGAGGATGAGGTAAAAGACAGCTGTCTATGAAATAGGACACGGGCTCTCACCAGAACCTAGCCAAGCGGTTGTCTTGACCTTGGACTTTTCAGCCTTCAGAACTGTGAGAAATAATTCCTGATGTTACAAACCACCCTATCTATGGTACAGTTGTTTAAACAGGCTGAAGGTACTCAGACGCTGTTCGAGGATGTATGGGGGAGAGAGAAATGAACAAGCTGCGTGACACCAGGAGGAAGCAGGTACATCCAGAATGTGGGACATTCTGCAACACAGCTGGCCTGGCCTCTTAAAAATGACAACAATGTAATAAAAAATAAGGATGGGAGAACTGTTCTAGATTTAAAGGAATAGATAGTCAAAAGGGATGCATCCACATTGAGCAGACCCTGGTTGGAACAGGGAAGCTATGACAGACATTTTAGGGATGCTTTGGGGAATTGAAATAGACTGGTTTTCAAATATTATTGTTTATTTTGTATGTGTAATAATAGTATTGCAGTTCGATGAGAATATCTCTTTATTTTGATGATGGTGGTGTGGGGGGAGGGACATGGGATGACAGCCCATGTCCTAGTCAGCTGAAGCCGGTATTAGATAAATACCAGTTGTCACCGGTGGGCTCTACCCAGATTTGCTACCCTTGAATGCATCCTTTCAATAGGTGTTTGGTGACACAGGGCCCATGAGGTCCTGCCTGCCTCACAGATGTTAGGTTCTAGCCACAAAACCAAAAAATAAAAAAAAAGAAAGAAAAAATCTGGGGTGGAAAGAAGAGTCCAGATTTCACTGCAAATGAAGCTTTGCAGAGCTGCTGAGTAAGGGTTTTTTTTCCCCAAACATCTGAAACAGCATACAGACTGTAAATTAAGAGGGAGTTACAAGATAGTAGCTGCAGGGAAACAACGCCTCCCTGTTCTCTGGATCTGAGCTGTGGCTGCACTGTGGGCACAGGCCACCAGGGAAGGTGACGCGCCAGGCTCAGGAACAGGGGTTGGAGTCCAGGAGGGCCTGCCACAGGTAGGAGGTGGCTTCAGAGAGAGTTCTGGGCTCTCTTTGAGCCAGGGAGGGCTATTTTCTTCTGACAAGAGGTGGAACACTGTTCTGTGTCGTTCTCTTGAGCCAATGAATTAGTGACTCCCACCCAGATCAAAGTTCAGGCTCCCAAGGCAACTCAGCAAAAATAAGTGAAATAAATTGTAAGCTCCTCAGATGGATGTTTCCCTGAGCAGAGCCTGAAGTGGGGGGGGGGGGGTGCGGGGAGTTGGATAGGCCTTGGGCCACACTTCTCCTACAGAGAAAAAAAATACTGATTTCAGTAAAATGTCTGCATTCCATGGAGGCTTGAGTTCCTAACGGAAGGCGAGCCCCTGGGGTAGCTTGCTCTGGCGGCAGTCCTGCTTGATTTGGGGTCCTGCGGCCACGATGGGAACCTGGGCCCAGAACCACACAGTCAGAAGCAGTGTTCCCCACCAGGCAGGCCTGCACCACCGCCAGCTCCGGAATGGAAGCCCTGCTTTGGAGAACAGAAGAAAAGGGGTTGAGTAAGTGGGAAAGCCAAGGCCCGAGAGGCAGTTTTCATCTTGGAACATGCCTTCAGGCATCCTCATTGTGTCCCTGGAAGGTAATGACAATCAGCGTATCCGCTTTCAGGGCTATCCAGCTTTGTCTGAGGACCCAATGGCATGGTCATGTGAGCCCCTCTGAGTCACGTCAGGTCTTGCTCGAGACTGAGGCATCTTTACTGATTTCCCATTTCCCAGATAACCATCTGCTCAGGGAACCCTCTGGGAAATGGTCAGGATCATTCTAGGTTTGGGAGTTTCCTAGAGAGCCATGTACTTCTCAGCCAGGGGCTGCTGGGGGTGTGTGTAGGCTGCAGAGTTGTGCCCCAGGAGTGGCCCAGATCCCTGTGTGTTCAGCCCCTACTTGCTGCTCACCCAAGGCAGGGATTGATGCAAAACCAAACCCAAACAAATAGCTTTTGGCAAAATGGAGCCCCAGTGGGTTGGGGTGGTGTTTGGGGGTTGCTTCAGAGCTTGAAGGGTTGAGTCAGTGATCAATAGAATAGGGTATGTTTTGGAAAAAATTCAGATGGGCCTTGAGGTGGGGTTTAGAATATTTGCAGATAAAGGTGAAACACAGATTCTGGAAGGATCCCCATCCATTTCACTGGGAGGCTTATGCATAAACTGGTTTAGGAAGCAAACCAGGTGAGAGTTCGCCTACGTGTCTGGCACTGTGCCAGGGGCCAGGGGAACAAATCTGGGCCAGACACTGATCCTGCCCTCAAGGACCTCACAGCCTAGAGGAGAAAGAAGAGCAAATCGGTCATCATAAAGCAAGGTGACGGGTGCTGTAGGGGCCCTCATCATGCCAAGAGGCTGATACCCTGCGGGGGAAGCGTTCAGCCTTTGGGATCAGACAGACTTGGGTTCTAGACTTCCTCTTCCTGGCTGAGTGACCTTGGGAGCATGACATCCTGTTCCTAGTCTTGGTTTCCTTACCAGTAAACTGGAGCTAGGTAAAGGTCAGGTGCCTCTTAGGGGTTGTGGGAGGATTCGGGGAGAGAATGTGTGCGAAGCCCCAGTGTCTGGCACTCAGGAATGCTTGTTATGAGTGCACACTGGGTTTATTATGAGTGTTACGTTATCAGAGCGGCTTGCTGAGCACTCTGGGAGAGCAGAGAGCGGCTGTGTGGGGTGAGGTGGGACCCGGGGTGGGAGACTTCCAGAAAGGCTCCCAGAGGGAGGGGTGCTGGCCAGCTGGTGAGGAAGGGCGTTCCCTGAAGAGGTGCTAGCCAGGATCAGTCTCCAGGAGCCCGGGCAGGGGCAGAGAGGATGAAGATCTCAGGACCTCACACATATTGTGCCAAGTGATTGGAAATGTTCTTCTCCTTGATAGGCCAGGCCCAAAGGACCAGCTACAACATTGGCTAACCGACACGGAAGGCTGTGGATTCAGGCTGACTTACCCATCAGGACACAACTGCAGGAGGATGTGGGAACCCTGGGTGTCTGCTCTACCAGTAGGTGCTGGCAGCTGTCTTGTGAGATTCGGAGCTCATTTGAGGTCCCTGCGAGTGTTCACAGGCGGGCCTGGCCACCCCTTCAAAGGGAAGATGCAGGAGAGTCAGGAAAACCGGGTTCAGGTTGTGCCTCTCTGGTTATAGATGCATAAGGCTGTGCAAGTCTGTTTTCTGTGTAGACTTCCCATCACTGCAGCTTGCAGAAGGGAATAGCCTTGGCTTTTTCAGATTTGGAATCTGCTGCACGCCTGTCCCTCATCAAAGAGTCCCATAGAGTTAGTAGCCTGTGCCTCCCACTTCCCTGCCCTGGTCACTGCGGGGCCGGCACTGCACGGCTCCCTGGGGGTGGTTTCCAGGCACCCAACTGGCTCATCTTCCAGCCCTGGAATTCTGTGATTCTCCTTCCTACCTTAGTTTTCAATTCTGTAGACGCCGAAGTACCAGAGACTTAGAAAAGGGATTTATTTGGCATCTTCCAGCTGATTAGTGGAGATCTATATTTAGAGGGCACAAGTCCCAGCCTAATCCAGGGTCTCTTCTACCTCCCCAAGCTGCTCCTTACCACCACCAACGATTTATCTTAGCATGAGTTCCTCCCAGGGTCCAGGAAACCAGTGTTGCCCTGTATAGATTCCTTCCCCTCTGACAAGAAAACACCAGAGAGCCAACAGATCCAGCTCTGAGATGATTCTGGAATTCATTTCTCTAGGTATGACTTGAGCTCAGTGAAATAGTGTGTGTATGAAATGTGAAGTGAAAAATGAGGCCCAGCTTTGCAGTGGTCCTACAGTATCCTCCCCTTTTTGCCACGAGCGCACTGTTCACATGGCTGCCTGGAACACGGGAACTTCCCTGTCTCTTTTGTAACCAGATAGGGTGCTGCAACGAAGTTCTGGCCATGAAGTAATAATTAGAAATATTTTGTATACCTTATGGAAAGTGGTTTTTTTAAAAAAATATTTTATTTACTTGATAGAGACACAGTAAGAGAGGGAACACAAGCAGGGGGTATGGGAGAGGGAGAAAGCAGTCTTCCTGCCGAGCAGGAAGCCCAATGTGGGGCTCAATCCCAGGATCCTGGGATCATGACCTGAGCTGAAGGCAGATGCCCAATGACTGAGCCACCCAGGCGTCCCATGGAAAGTGCTGGAGAATGTTCTTCTTCGCTATTCCTTCACTGATGGCTGGAACAGAGGGACAGTGGCTGATCTGTTAGCAGCCACCTTGGACCGTGAAGCAGACACCATATGTGGGTTGTGGGTCATGGTAGAACAACAGGGTAGTCAAGAGCTTCAGTCACTGATGATCTTCTGAAGCCCCCTCGCCAGCCCTAGACTGTGAGAGAAATGAACTTCTATGGTTTAAGCCACCATTACCACAGTTCAGCAACTCTGGCCATCAGCTCTAAGACAGCATTATTTTGTACATCACTAACAGGAAAACCACGGCCAGTGAAATGGGATGCCTCTCTGATTGTAGGGCACATTCCAATCTCAGAAGTTCAGATGTGACAGAAGTATGAGTCTTATTACATGGAATGCAGTATTTTGGGTTTTTGTTACTCACAGCCAAACCTAATCCTAACTGATTCAAGAAACATGAGGGAACAAAAAGTGGCAAGTTCTAAATAAAGAACATGATTATCACGTAGAGGGAGGAACAAGTTTCTATATAAAAGAATGACTCATAAAAATAGTAGTGACACATGACTCAATTTAGGGACATTTCTCCTTTACTTCCCAGTCTGGCTTGGAATAAATGGAGACTTAGGTATGGCTACTTGGATTTGGCTGTGAGTTGAGCTACCTTTAAGGTGTCAAGGACACAAAACTGATTGCTAAAGCAGTTTTCACTGTGTGTGATTGGCTTTTAGGGTCTCTGCCTCTTCAAAGCCTTCTCCCTGACTCTGCAGTGTCCACCTGGTTGACTTTGAGAAAGGACCAGTGGCCAGCAGCTGTGTGCTGCCAACGGGCTTGGTTAGCCGAGAGGCTCCTCCCTCAGCAGCCACTGCTACTGCTTTTTGGTGCAGCCGGAGTCCTGGTTTGGGGCAAACACTTCCGGTCCTCAAGGTGAGTCCTGACTTTAACCTGTGATGATCCAGTACTGATGTGCCTGTTGTGATTAAAACATCAAAGGCCAATAGGACAAACAAAAGGGCAATCTCGCTTATCTGAATGTCGCTCTAAGATGAAATATCCATTCTGTGTATCATTAAAGCAGGGTCACGTTCATGAGGAAGACCCACTTGACTTCGTCTAAGTAATACTGCAATCACTTGTTACTTTATGGGATCCTTTCTCCCGGGATTGCTTCTTGAATCTACTGGGGCTCCGGAGGCCATCACAGGTTTTGCTGACTCTACATTCTGACTACCATTTATTGATGCTTTCCTCACGTGACAAGTGTTTTACATTTATTATTTAATACATCAACCCTACAGAAAGGCAGGTTCATTCCCATTTTCAAATTAAGGCTCTGAGAAGTTGATTAACTTTCTCACAGTAACGCAACTAATAAATGGGCTCTGGACTTACATTGGTAAAGGCCACCATCATAGTGCAGTTGTACTGAGAAGCAGCACTTTCAGCTTCACTTACTGAAATGTGTAAAATTCCGCTAAGGAATACTTTTATCCTTCCATTCAGAAGGGTCACTGGACAAGAGGACTTGGGACTATTCTGAAAGAGACTCTTCTCTGAAATGACAATGAAGATGACAACAAAAACGTTAGGTAAGTGGCAGGAATGGACCAGACAGGCACCGTTACTCTAGGCCAGACTCCCAGTACACTCACCAGAGGTTCCCACAGCCCGTGTGATAACCTGCAGTGCAGGAATCTGTCAGTGAGGGAGCAGCACAGGTTCCCCTGGCAGAAGGTGGACTACCCGTCAGGCGGACTGCCTATTCCTAATGAAATGTCATGTGACTCTGCTGATGCAACAGCTACTAACAATATTTAAAAATTACCTTGGAGAAATTTCCTGCTCACCTTAATATCATGCACGTGTTTACTGGAAAAGAAAAAATTCCCTAGAAATGCTTATTTAACCTTGCCAGTTCTGATGAAGATATAGTATAGTGAATCATGGGAATTTCTTTTATGATTTCATGTTCTACATAAAAACGGCTCTGCCTTAGTACTGATCCATTTCCTATGGGGCCTCAGCCTAAACCCGTCCGCTTTCAAAAAAGTAGAAGCCCAACTTACCAAATGATTTCCTCTGGATTGAAATACATTAAGATAGAATAAACCTTCGCATCCAAACTCATCATGTTTTCCCTCAGATACCAAAGTACAAAAAGGCCAGGCTGAATTTCTTTTAAATTATTTTATTTTTGTGTAAGCTAAAAGGAAATTTACACACTGAAATCTCAAAAGACCTTAGGCATGCATATTAACCCTGTCAGAGGTTCTTCTACATGTCTTTCTTTTTTCCATAGGAATTTCCCCAAACATTTAAAACCCATAGTTTTTACTGTATATACAGCCTAAACCATAGCAATCTATGATTATGTCATTTTACACTGTGCAAAATCCTCAAAAAATAGTGGTACGATAGAACAAAAAATCATTAACAAGTAAATTTCATTGTAAGACATGTAATTTGGTCCTTCTCCAAACCAAACTGATTGAAAACAGACACAACCTCTTTAAACCCCTCCAATCAAGTTCTGACAATGATCCACACCCTGTGACAAAACAGCAATCGATAAAGTACCTTGCAAAAGGTCAAGCAGCAATATGCCAGATTGGAAAGATTAAAAAAAGAGCGCAAAAATGTTAACAAAAGCCGGATCTGAAACAAATCCATCACACATGAAATTGAAAAAAACAAACAAAAAAACGGGGACTTTGGAGCTTATTTATGATTGCAAAAGTAATTCAACATATGATATGAAAAATTAATAGAACATTCAATGCAATCTGGAAAGACTGAAGGGGATTTCAGACAGTGGAGATTTGAATTTTTAATTTTATTTTTTTTATTTCAAAAGTTTTGTAAGAAGGACACCACCAGTGTATTTCACAAAGACATAAATGTATACACCCCAGCAACACAAAAAGAATAAATCTTCAAAAATGTTCACCCCCAATTATTTACATTTTTTTCTAATATAAATTTAGGACTTCAGTATGTAAATAAATATACATTACTATGTATACCTTTCTAGTGCGGCTTACCAACAAATCAGCTGAACTTTTTTTTTTTTTTTAATTAGAGCAGGTATGCTTTTGATGGGAGGGAGGGATGGGCGGGAGGGAAGGAAAAGCAATTGAAATTGTCCAATTCACATCAGTTATCAGTCTGCTTTCTCTTGGGACCTTGTGGAAGGTGTTAACGTGGCTGGGAACATCAACACCTTGGCATGCATGAATGTTAAGTCCGGAAGGCTCGCGATCACCTTGATGGCTTCTTCACTCAGGTGCTCTTCTCTTTTTGGTTTCCTATTGACAAATGAAAAAAACGTGTTAATGTGGCTTTGCTGTAGGACAAATGGGAGAAAATCCTTTCTCAAGGTAGACAGCGATCTGTGGGGCTTCTCTGCCAGGTCCTGAACCTTGTAACGTGTGTGTGCATGCACATGTGCGTGTGCTTCCAGTGCCAGAGGCCGAATCCCTTACAGAGCTGCATGCCCATGTTATGTGTGCTTGTTATAGCTGGGCACAGACATACAGACATTCCCATGTACCTATGGACAGCTCAAAGATTTGCTGAAGGCTCAAAGCATCTACCCGGGCCCACTTTTAAAATGTTCTAAGCAGAAATAGAATGCTGGAGCCCTAATAAAACTTCACCCAACCAGATTTCCCTCTGGCCCCTGTGAAATTACTTCAACATAAAGTATATAAACATATATGTTTATATATATATAATATACATAATATACATACATAATTATATATTACATATATTATGCTTATATGTAAACATAAACATAAACAAGACCCTGTAAGTCATTTTAACCTCAGGCTCTCTCAATCTCCTAAGGGGAATTCCAGGAGAAAGCCCTTGGCTCAGAAACACCCAGGCTTGACCCTGCTGGGACACAGACAGCAGGTCCAACAGGAGCAGCACGGGAGCTGGTTGCAGATGCTGAGAATGGACATGGGCAGGAAGTGCGCGGGGAGAGGGGAAATCTTGAAATCCTAGAGGTTCTGGAGACAAAGTACATTTCACTCACTGCCCCTGGTATTAAAGGTGAGCATGTTAGTGCCTACCACAGATAGGAAGAACTCCTTTTCATCCAGGGCTTTCCAGATGGTGAGCTGCAGAAATGTCAAGAGAGCCTCAAATGTGGCTCAAATTGAGCATATGACTGTAAGCCAACCTTGATTTTTTTCCAGAATGTTAAAAATATTCAAAGAATAGTTGCGGTCATACAGATACTAATTTTAGACTAAAGTTCATTTAAAACTGTTCATTCTAAAAAGCTCAATTCTCTTCTATGGTAAAATAGCTGGTACTATATTAGGTGTGGTCCAAGTTATTTCTTCCACCTAATTATTTTCTTTGTTGTTGGGATGGGGAACGGGACATCATGAGATGAGGCGAGAAGGGAAAGATAGATACGGGTCTTTACTTCATACCTAGACTTTGCTGTTAATCACTTCCCAATTCAGGCTGAAATGAAATGATTTATTAGAATGACGGAAAAATCAGACATCAGAATTTTAGGACCAGAGTTCTTCAAAAAGGGGTGGGCTTTAAGCACACCAAAACCATCAGAACAACCAATATTCAGGTCTGCGGTTTCTCAGAAGAATGGAATAGCAATCCAGTATTTTCTACTTAAAATCTACAATTTTCATTGCATTTCATTGCATTTAAATGGTGGCAAAATTACTAGGTGGATGTTTGATGAAGAAAACCCAGAGAGTAAAGTGAAAGACTGGAAGTGTCTGCATAATGAAAAAGGCCAGCCTCTCACCAGTGGTCCATCTTAGCATCACTAACAATGGAGTCAACCAGGTTATTATGCAACTTCTGACACAGTACAACACCTGTGCTGTCGTCCAGCCACAATGTTTCACCCAAGCTCATTAAACTTGTGGATATAATTTCTAGCTTACAGGAAGTAAGGGGAAATGAGAAACATTAACTACTACTTGAGGAAGCCAACAGATAAATCCTGAGGTTTGGGACATTCTGCAGGACATCTGGGCTGATCTTTTCAATATGCTACTGCTAAAACTGAAAACAAACACAAGGGTTAGGGGTGGATAAGCTAGGTTAAAGGAGGTTGAAGAGCCATAACAGCCAGGTATAACAGTTCTCTGCTGAGAACTGCTGAGTCCCCTCAACTCAACCAATATTGAGTTGAGGGGACATCTGAATATAGCTTTGGTATTAGATGGACTAAAAATGCACTGAAGGTGATAGATGGAGATCACAGGCTGCAGAGGTTGAATTTTGTATGAACTATAAAATCTCATTTTGGTTAAAACAACACACATACGTATGTATTTGCATGGAAAATGATCTGAAAGGAGTTATACTGATCTGAGAGGTAAGAATGTGAAACTAAGTTTTAATTTTTGTATTTTCTAACTTTCTATATATATATATATCTTACTGCTTCTGTAATGACAGAAAGTTAATTAAAAACAGTAACAAGGAGAGAGACTCCTGACTCCAGGAAACACACTAAGTAAGGGCTGTGGAAGGGGCGGCGGGTAGGGGGATAGGTTAACTGGGTGATGGGCACTAAGGAGGGAATGTGATGTGATAAGCACTGGATATGATATGCAACTAATGAATCATCGAACATTATATCAAATACTAATGTACTGTATGTTGGTTATTGAATTAAAAAGAAACAAAAAAACAGTAACAAATAGGGGCACCTGTGTGGCTAAGTTAAGCATCTGTCTTTGGCTCAGGTCATGATCCTGGGATCCTGGGATGGAGCCCTGTGTCAGGCTCCCTGCTCAGCGGAGAGTCTGTTTGTCCCTCCCCACCGACTTGTACTCTCTCTAATAAATCTTAAAAAAACAAAACAAAAACAGTAAAAAATAAAAACTGCACCTAAAGGAACTTTCTCATTTGTGAAATGCAGTTGGAGTATGGGGAAGGAGAGCAAGGTAGAAACTTTTAGCCAAGAAATGGTTGGTAAAGAGAACTCTAGACTTTCTACTTAATGGTCTTGTTTCAGAGGCACTACTTAGAGGTAATAGTAAATTGAAATAATAGTTTACAGAGCCGATAGTCTGTATATTTATCTATAGTCACTGTGCACTGATGTGTTCTAGAGGAGGATTTGAAAATAAAAAGTTGTATCATGAACTTTTCTCAAATCCAAAAGCAGTGATCTAATGCTGATTTATATTCTCATTAGCCAAGATTTATCCTTTTTGTCAGTGGAATACAACTGACAGTCCAGAAACAAACGTATATATTAATGGAAAGTTGATTTTCAGTAAGGGTGCCACAACCACTGATGGGGAAAAAAGTCTTTTCAAATAGTGTGGGATATAGACATGTAAAAGAATGAAGCTGGACCCCTATCTCAGAACATATTCAAATATTAAATCAATGGATCAAAGACCTAAATGTAAAAGTTGAATCTATAGAACTATGGAGAAAAAAACCTAGGTGCAAATCTTCCTAACCATGAAGTAGGCAATGGTTTCTGGGATGGCTGTAACCAAAAAGACAAAAACAAGCCTCAGTGAGAATGTGGAGAAATAAGAATCCTTGACATATGTACGAATATATAATGAGTATGTATGAATGTAAAATGGTGTAATGTAAATAATGTAAAATGGTGGCACTACTTTGAAAAACAGTTCAGCAGTTGTTCAAAAAGTTCAACACTGTTACCATATGACCTGGTAGTTTCACTCCCAAGAAAATGGAGAGCATTTGTCCACACAAGAACCTGTACATGAATGCTCATAGCAGCATTAGTCATAATGGTCAAAAAGTGAATACAACCCAAGTATCCGTCAACTGATTAATGGATAAGTAAAACGTGGTATAATCACACAAAGGAATATTATACAGTTGTAAAAAGGAATGAATAAAACTGATACATACAATAACATGGCCAAACTTGAAAACACACTAAGAGAAAGAAGCCAGGGACAAAAGGTCACATATATGATTCCATTTACAGGAAATAGCCAGAACAGACAAATTCCTAGAGACAGAAGGCAGATTAGTAGATGTCAGGATGCCTGGGAAAACTGACAGAAAAGGGAGTAACTGCTAATTAATGAGTATGGAGTTTCCACTGAGGGTGATGTTCTGGAAATTAGTGGTAATGGTTGTGCAATGCTATCAATGTACTAAAAATCACCCAACTGTACACTTGAGAAGGGTGGATTTTACATTATGTGGACTATGTATGTTAGCCAATTAAAAGGTCAAAGGTCAAAATTAAAAGGTTTAAAAAAAAAGACAAAAAACATATGTATCTCTTGGCAACTAGTCCTTAGACTTGTATAAACTTGAGTTCGAGATCTACCACTACTAACTAGGTGGTCACCCACTGATTAAGGAAGTTATTTTTCTCTATACTAGAAAAGGTAAAGCAAGAAGAAGGAACTATTTTAAAACTAAGAATGTGCATTTCTTTAAAAAGTGAGAAGTTACTTTTAACAGGCTGTGTACGGAAAGAGATGAGCTCATGCATGTCTTCCTACATATGCAGCAAAGGGCACTTGGAAAAGAGTATGCTATTACCCGTCAACTTCCTCTACTTACACCTTGGTTTCTTAACCTTGCAGTACCCTACATCACTCTATCTTCTGTGTGTTGTCAGTTGTCAAGAAGATTTTGCTGAGCTTTACTTTCTGTAGTTTATTCCATTCAAAACCAAAAACAGAACGATGTAAAAAACAAACAAAGACACTGACATTTTCTGAAACGATGCCTGCCATCTGCTTTTCTCTTACCTGTGCAACTGAGAATCATTCATGGGTACATTTTACAGTAATTGTAAAGGCTTGTGAAAATTTGCATTTCTTACCATTTTCAAATAATTGAAATGAGTTGGCAACTCATTTCTACCCCCCCCCCCCCATTTGTTATGTTTTAAACACGAAGCTGGACAGATACTAGAGAGCAATTTGGTGCAGTTATAACACTCACCTTAGGATACACACAATGGTTCTAGTTCATTCTGTAGTAGTATGGAATAAGGGAAACAATGAAAATAATTTCTTAAAGTGATAGGAGTTGTTCAAGTTCCCTGGTGTACATGGGATGTTTGAAGGATGAGTTACAGTCGGGAGAGCAAGCAGCTAACCATGCGGTATAGAGCTCCTCCTAATGGCACAAAGACTGAATTCTCATCATGGGACTCTGGAAACTCTACCATAGTTCATTCAGTGACACTGCAGAAGGACAAGGGTAATGAAACAGTAGTACTGTCCTTAGAGAAGGCTGCCCTAAAAATGACAGGGGAAAAAAGCCCAAACAATAAAAGCATCATTATTTTTTTTTTTTAAGTCAAATGTGCAGTAGCTTTTGGCTAACATATATAGAACAAATGGACGAGAACTTTGAGAACTTCAATTTGAGAAAAAATTTGAGAGAAAAAATTATAAAGTGAGCAAAGAGAATCCACAGAGGATTCATTTACAAATAGGTTCACTTAAGAGGAGGCTTTACCCCAAAGACATGGGAACAATGAGAATAAGAGAATCTGTGGTGTGTGCATTCTGTAAATTATTCTAGGGAGAAGTTAAGAGTATCCACAATTGTAAAATACATAAAATGCCTCTTTTATAATTATAAATATTATTAATAATACATATATGTTGAATGAATGGATATTTAAGCACACAACACAGTTTGAAAGGCAATGGGATAATTCAAACTACAGTTTGAAGCCTGGTAAGCATTTATTATTTATAAGGAAAAAAGTTTTTTTGTTTTTTTTAACTGGTTGTTTTTCTACAGAAGAACTGCTTCAAAAGATAAATCTGAATCTGACATAGAGTTTATTTGTTGAGGAGTAAGGGCTATAATACTTCTGCCAAAGTGGGCCACTAGCAGGTAAATATGTCCACTTGAAAATGCTGATGAACAATGCATTTGGAACAGTGAAGCTGGTGCTCCTATCAGCCAGTATTTGCTCCAACAGTAGTGGTCTCCGGTTCCCAATGACTACTTCTTCTGAGGAACTGGCCTATTCTTATAGCTAACATGTCTAAGCAATGGCTTACTGTTCGGTGCTAAATTACGTAAAACTAAAGGCTTCCTGAATCCTGAGCACAGGGCCCAAGTGACATTCCGTTTGGTTCCAATACTGCTTTTCTAAAGGCCATGTCCCTGAGGGGCCTCCCAGAAAGCTTGGCTAAGCAAGGCTTCACATCCCAGATGTGCTGCACATCAGCAAAAATGCAGAAAATAAGAGTGGCCATTGCCTCACCTACTCCAGCTTAGCTCAGGGGTAGAAAGTTTAGCCTAAGTGATCGGGAGTGTGAAAGTGATCATCATCTCAGTGGTTAGGAAGGGAAAGAGGGACAGTTTCTAAAATAGCTTATGATCTCAATACTTCATCAGAATTCTTCTCAACAAACTTTGGCCGAGGGTGGGGAGGGTAAAAAGAAAAAACCACATCTGCAGCCCTTTCCAGCATCTTACGAAATAGCTCTGCTCTAATAAAGTCCATAATTAAACATAATTTGATAACTGTTTTTTGGAATTAGGGATCATCTGATAAATAGAAAGTGCATTTTAATACACTATATTGAAATACCATCAACTTACTTGCTTTCCTAAATTCAAAATTTAGGGTATAATGAACACTAGCTGTTTACCTGGTAGATGTGCTTGTCTTCTCTACTGTGGACATGAGTCTTGCAAATGCATCAGTCACTTTGAGGCTTGAGGTGGAGATTTCCAGCTTAGAAGTTGTTAACTCATACAACTCTGGATCCACACCTTATAGTATAAAACGACAGTCAGTGAGGGCAAGCTGCACTGCGTTACTCATCAGCCACGATCCAAGATGCAAAAGGCACTCATTCTGTAAACATCTGAGTCTTTTAGGAGCATGACATGTCTTTAGACTAATGTTGCATTTATTTTTTAAATTATAGATTCCAACTTTCAGAATATTTAAAAAGTAGGAAAATACTTTAAAAATCTCACTTAGGTATTAAATACAGCCTTAATTCATCTAACATTTATGTAGTAGATATGCAAATACTTCTACAATTTCTACCTGCTGTAGAAAACTGAATTTGGGATTATTAGTGATATGAAAGTTATCAGTGTTTTATAGAAAGCACACATGATTTGTTACAGGTACCTCAAGGTTTAAATGGACCAATTAACTTCATTTTTGGAATTTTCTCCCCTTCTACACCTCTTTAACAATTTTACCTCCATTATACTTTTTTCCATACTGAAAGATTTAGGAGCTAGTCTGAAGTCTCAAATACAGTAAATGACTTGGTTAAATATATTCTGACCACCGGAGGACATAAACTATTACTCAAAGTGTCAGAATTATTACTAAAGATAAATTACGTACCACATTGTTCTTTCTTCAGGTCAGAAGTAGGGAGGGTAAAATATTCCCAGAAAAACTAATAAAAGCACTACTTTTAGACAAAATGAAAACTGTCTCAAGGGTTTATTTCTTTGGTTTCATATTTGACCTGGTTTTAAGGAATTCAAAATGAAGCTGAGTCTCTTAGATCTGACTTCACTAAAATATACATTTTTACATTTCCAAAGAATATAGATTTATATTAAATAACTGACTACAAAAACAGTCAAAAGGACAATAAATATTTTCAACTCAAGCTCAACTTTGGATAATAGAGACTCAGATTAAAAAAAAAAAAAAATCCCTTGGGGCACCTGGGTGGCTCAGTGGGTTAAGCTGCTGCCTTCGGCTCAGGTCATGATCTCAGGGTCCCGGGATCGAGTCCCGCATCGGGCTCTCTGCTCAGCAGGGAGCCTGCTCCCTCCTCTCTCTCTCTCTCTCTGCCTGCCTCTCTGCCTACTTGTGATCTCTCTCTGTCAAATAAATAAATAAAATTTAAAAAAGAAATTAAAGGGGCGCCTGGGTGGCTCAGTGGTTTGGGCTGCTGCCTTCGGCTCGGGTCGTGATCTCAGGGTCCTGGGATCGAGCCCCGCATCGGGCTCTCTCCTCCGCAGGAAGCCTGCTTCCCTCTCTCTCTCTCTCTCTCTCTGCCTGCCTCTCTGCCTACTTGTGATCTCTGTCTGTCAAATAAATAAATAAAATCTTTAAAAAAAAAAAAATTAAAAAAAAAAATCCCTTACTCTCTATGGTACCAGCAAATTACCTGAGGTAAAAAGTTTAGTAGTTTCAGATTATAGCAGAAATGCAGATTATAAGAGGAGAATGTCTTATTAGTTTAATTAATTTTTACTTATTATTTCTAAAAAAGTTCTGAAAATCGGCAGAGAAAATTATAAATGTAAATACTAGTGTTAATAATTTTCCTCCTTTTAAGATATTTTAAGGTTAAGAAAAAAAATCACGAACTGCCTTCTATTAACCAGCTTTGCAGATGAGTGGCAGATGTAAATGCAGATCTCAGATGTTTACAGAAATCAAACAAGCAAAAGCAGCTTCCACAGTTATCATGTCCAACAAGGGGAGGAAGGCTATAGAAAATGTTTGTTGACTCTCCCAAGTTCTTAATATTTCATTAAGGTACGGTTTCAAAAAATACTTAATGAGGCCCTTTCTTTGTATCTCTGTAAGGATGTAAGTTTCAATTAAAACCTAAAAAAATTGGGGCGCCTGGGTGGCTCAGTGGGTTAAGCCTGTGCCTTAATCTCAGGTCATGATCCCAGGGGCCTGGGATCGAGTCCCGCATTGGGCTCTCTGCTCAGCAGGGAGCCTGCTTCTCCTCATCTCTCTCTCTGTCTGTCTCTCTGCCTATTTGTGATCTCTCTCTCTGTCAAATAAATAAATAAAATTAAAAAAAAAAAAAACCTAAAAAAATTGTAGATACCTGTAGGGGACCAAATGAACCCAAAGTACCTCCTTCCTCCACTGCGAAAAAGGTTAGATTCCAAGTAACCACAATATTGAAGCTGATGTCTAATACATAGTGCAGAATAAACAACTGTATTCTGACTGCCAACAGAAAAGTGGTAGTAAAAATTTGGTCGGGTTTGTAAAATACTGGCCACTTGGCTGTCAAAGAATAAAGTGGGAGTTAAAAAAAAAAAGAGAAAAAAGACAACAAAAAACCCAATCCCCCCTTGCCCAAAACAAAACCACCACCATCACACAAAAACCAAGTCAAACCAAACCAAGACAAAAAACCCAGGAAAGTGCCATGACTATATTTTTCAAAAAGGGATAACTACTTAGTCTACACTAATAATTGGAGAGTAATTTTTTTTTTTAATGGAAGAGTCTGCTTGTTTTTGTTTTTTACAGAACCTTAATGAGGTATAGTTTAGTTACATAACTAAAGCTAGCCAACCAAGTTCTATGCCAACCTCCTAAGTCTCACACACAAAATAAATAAATAACCGCAAGCTAAGACAAAATGACTTTCCCAGAAACAAGTCGGAAAAAGTGCAAGCAAGTGGTAAAATGGAATACTGAGAAAGGTGTTGATACCTGTAGGTTGATGGTAAGTTTTAACAAAACCCAATAGCAATAAAAAGAAGCCAAAGCAAATTTATAGTAATCAAGTTTATACAGCAGCTAGAGCATATTAATGAAAATATGGAACAAAAATACTTAAAGGTTTCAAAGTAATGAGGACTGCATTTGAGCATGCTAATTTCACTTCCATTACAGCTCTAAGTTTCTGAAACCACTTGCTCTTCTTGAAGCTGTGTATACTGAGCCTAGTTAATCATGTAATTTCTGTATTTCTTTATGTTCTTAACTGAATTTGAAATGTAATCAAGAATTAAATTTAAACCAGGTTTTAGGTGTCCAAAAGCAGTGAACTCATGTAAATTATAATACAGTTCATGACAAAACAAATCTGAGAGCAAATTAAAAATGGAGTTTGGTAATTCATTCTTGGGAATAAGGTAATAAGGAAACTGATACATAAACTTTTGTTGTCTTTTCCCCCCACTTTAGAATTAAAAGCAGCTAATTAGGCTCACCCTGGTCATTCCATAGCTCAAATGTATTTAAAGGTAATTTGAATAAACAGTAAAATATCATTTTGAAGTCAAAACCAGACATAAGATTGTTTTTTTTCATATGCTTGCAAAATCCTCGAAGTAATGAAAATTATTCAGGGGATTAGATTTGAGAAAGCCAGTCATTCTACCTAAAGGCCTTGGAACTTCCTTAGAGTAGGAACAGATTTCCATGACCAGATTTTAGAGAAGGATGTTCTGGGTTCCAGGCTCACCCTTATCTGACTCTCTTGGTCTCCCCCATTTCCCACCATGGCTCCTGAACTGCTGGAAGTGAGTGGTAGGATATCAAACGGAATAGACAAAACCAGCAAATTCTCAGGAACAAGGCTGGCTGTGTAACTGGCTGCTAGTGGGGCTAAACGGATCCTTGCTACGCATTCTGGGGATCAGTATCTATACAGCACCCCAACAGCTGTCTGGTGATCAATGGGCATGATTACCAGATCACAAGGAGGGATGACAGGGATTCATTAAAATCATATCAAATAAAATGTAAACATAAAAATGCCATTATATTTTAATCTTTTATTCAGTTAAAAAAATGACAAAGTACATTAGTCCTTTGGTCAATAAACTGAATTTCGCAGGGCTGAACATTAACAGGCACGCCAATAAGTTTTAATTTCTAGCTTTTAATATCTCATAGCAATGATTTATTAACTTCTGTAACATTTCTTTTTTCTCCATGGAAAACTAACAATACTTTCTATTTAAAAGCTACATAAAAACTACAGAAGTTCTATGTGGGATCTATATAGAACTAAGTGCTAGACTCTTAACATTTTGGAACCTAATTATACACTTAGCATTAATAAACAACTAACTGAATGCTAGAATTTTAGAGGTTCTGTTACCACAGGCACTACAATGTAAAGTCATCTTTGTATACTAAAATATTCTTGTATCTCTAAACCTGTATTTTTTTCAAATGGCTTTATATAATATGCTTTCAAAAATAAGCATATAAAATACACATTTTCCATTTACAGGAATCCCTTGCCCCCAAACAAAACCCTGCCTTTAACTGTCTAAGGACATTAGGGCTACTTTACTCCTAGAAACTCCTCTCAGCTCTGACTGGTACACTGAGAAAGCTTTCCTTAAAACACATTTCACAGAAGTCATTTGTTATAGTCAGATACTAGAAAATAACAATAGACAGATAAAGGAAAAGTATTAGATATAGAGAATACAACTACTTGCTCGTTTCCTTGTTTATAGGAAAGTCAAGTGATGTGGTCATGCTTTTAGTAATTAAACCAGAATTGTGGTTTTAACACTCTGCTGACCTGGGATTGTGGTGCTGCTGCTAGAGCTACTGTCATCCACGGGCCCAAAGAAATCAAGGTTCAGAAGAGTGGAACCTCCACTAGCTTGAAATTCAGTGACCGTGTTGGTAGGCAGCCACACAGAAGGTAAGCCAAGGGAGGAGGGGTTATGTGTAAAAAGGGGTAAGACACACACTTGAACATGCAGGTTATAATTAGTAGTCATTACATATTTTAAAATCAACATTAAAACAAAGTGTACAGTATTAGTTTTTCATTACTAAGGACATTTCTAAAGTAACAATTTAATAATCCAATGTACATTTTCTCATGTACAAAGTAAAAAATTTAACACTTAGTAAGGTTTTAGTTAGGAGTTCAGTTCTTTCAATCAAAACTCAAAGCCATACCAGAAAGACCAAGGGGAAAGTGTACCCGTTAAAGGGAAACAATACTTTAATCTCAGCCCAACAGTAAATTACTGTACATGCCCAAATCAGTCTTCCATGTTAGTAATGTTGGTTCTGAATTAATGATTTTTAAAAAGTGACAAAGTTGTCAGTTTCAGGACACGCACCAATACATTAACTTCATTTAAAGTAACATTCGTAAGGACTGTCACAACTGCCCTACCCTGATGTGCAACCTCAAGCTGTACTGTTCCCCTTTAACTCTGAAACAGTAATCAGAAATAGTATACAGTTTTAAAGAAGTTGTTTGTTAATAAAAAGCATGATGATTTGACTGAATATTCAAGACACCAGACAACAGCAAAAGGTGCATCCAGGCTTTCCTTCAGCACGCTTATTCAATTGGATGCTTTTCAGAAGTCCTAGGACCCCTCATCTAAGGCAAAGCTGATAGAATGACAGGTGTTTTAGACAATGGCTCAAATAACTTATGAAGTATAAGGAGTAAGAATAATTGTATTTTAGGGTCCAATTAAAATTTGTGGTGTCAACGCACTGGAAAAGTACTATTTTGTGTCATTTATTTTAAAGACCCACATTACTAGGATGTTATTCCTTTTTCAGGATTTTCTCTTAAAGCCATGAGAGAAACCAATTATTTCTGGAACTACCTACTAGTATTTTGAGATAAGTTTTAGAAAAGGATCATGAAAATCATTCATTTTCCATTTGTATAATAAGTGCACTATAAAATATTATTAAATCTGAAAACTACTTTTAGTCAGTAAATATGGATCTATTTGCACATTGTTTTTGGTTATATAATTGTGCTTTGTGCTTTTTTTAAGCAGCCTCTAGCCACAAGACTTTGCATCCAAGAAAATTCCATAAATTAAAACTATAGAAACAAATTTCAAGTAAACTGGTCCTACCTAAAATATCATTTCACCTACTTAGATACTTGTAAAAAATAAAGATGCTTTTTTTTTGACTTAAGATAAATTAAAATTTTACCTAGCTATTGCTACCTACTTATGGACATTATTACTGTTAATAATAGTAACAGCTTTTTTTTTGAGCAATTACTATTCAGAAAGAAAGCCTGAATTTCCAAAGATAAGAATAAGAAGTTATGTTCAAACAAAAAAGGAAATCAGCAGAGAGAAGTTTGTCTGAACTTTGTAGCTTTCTTAACTCTAGCTCTGGTGCTAGAGGCTCTACGGAGAGACGTACCATCTAAAGGGTTAGTAAGGCCACTGCTACTCCAGTCAAACTGGACGGGTGGTAGAGACTCCTAGAGTTGGAAACCAAAAAATCAAAATTAATCAGTACAGGCTGTAGCAACATAAAGAATTCTTAAAAAAACAAAACAAAACAAAAAACCAAAAAACCCCCCAAAAACTATTATAGCAAGATCATTAGGCAATAAAGTACCTAAAGACAAAATAGGGATAATTTACAATTTCAGAAGGTTACCTAAAAATATGAACACAAACTGAAACTGAAAAACTGACAAACAATATAGCTTATTGATATCAAAAAACTATCTTTGAGAAATGGAATTCACTTTACATTTTCAGATTTTTATGGACTGATTCTATATCAAGATTTCCAACTATTCTCAAGTTATGATTTAAACTATTGGCTAGATTATAATTCAAATATTTTTAAAAAATCAGACTTTTATCACTAAAGAGTGATCTACTCTATATTAAATGACTAGCCACTTAAAATTTCTCCGTGGACAGTCTAATGGAATAGATAAGGTACCACACTGAAAATAAGATTTGAGTTATTCAAGACCAGGTAATTGCTAAATAACTAGTTGCATGACCATGTGTAGCTTAACTTAGTTGGTCTCTTTGAAAATAAAACGAGAAGGTTTAAAAGACCAAGACCAAGGTCTCTGGTTCTTCACAATTTCCCAAATTACAAAGAAAATTATGGGCCAGTAAATAGGAACTAAATTTAAAATTTAAAAAAATTTAAATCAACTTCTTTAGCAATTACTTATAATCAGTATCAGAACTTAGTTTTTAAAATAATGTACTTAAAAAGTATACTCAGAGCTCATTTGAATATTCTAGGTTTTTAAATTTTGTTGACTGCCAGACACATAAGGATAAATTGAGCAAACGATACATATAAGATGGAAAATACAAAACATTTAAAAAATGACCATTACTTTAAGAACAATCTTAATAAGAAAAATTTGGAATTCTTGATTTTCTTTCTTTTTTTATTTTAGGGTGGTGCTGACAACACTGAAATAGCCTGTGCTCTGACAGACTCTCAATACCAACATGTTGCTGCTGTCTTCTTTTTTTTCTGGTATCGCTTACCACTATGCTTTATTTTAAGGTAGGTACTATTAAAACTTTACATTCATTTTTTTGGTGTGTAGATAAAGACTTGTTCCCTGTAGGAAAGGAGCATGAATTGGTATTTTTTGAAGTCTAATCCCATGACATTATAATATAGTTGTCTTGATAACTGGGATACCAATGACAGGCATGTTACTTTTATGCATTCAGTTTTCCTAAATCAGGTCAGGCCTGGAGGTTGAAGAGGGAGGTATAAACAAAGCAAAATCCTCACATTAGTGGTTGCCAGGGCATTAGGGATAGTTGGGGATGGAGACAGCTGTTAAGACAGTTCTTTATGGTGGTGAAGAGTCATGTATCTTGCTTGTGGTGGTGGTTACACAAATCTATCCACATGATAAAATGACACAGAGCTATATACACATTGTAATCAAGTCATATCCCTTGTTTTGATATTATGCTATAATTAATTTAAGATGTAATTAAGGGGAGAAACTAGTGAAGACTACAAAGTATCTCCTCTGTACTATCTTTGCAAGTTCCTGTGACTCTATAATTATTTCAAATAAAATCAGAAATAATGCTGGTGAAAATCTAGTTTATAACCTACCTACAAGACTAATAAACATTTAGAAAAGATCTTCTTTAGCTGATCTCAAAAACAAACAAAAATCTCTTAAGTATTCCCACAGATTCAATTACTATTATTCTCCTTAGAGATTAGTGAAACCTTCAGTCCTACTGACTGGATGGTAACACCCAGGTTTATGCAATAGCAAAATTTCTGGATAAATGGAGCAAATCTCTTTCATTAACATGTTTTACCTAAACGATGTCAAGTAGCTGGTTGCTTAGAAACATTTCATGATTTGCTGAAATTTTAGATTCTTATACAGGTGTATGGCATTTTGAAGACATAGCCAATATTATAATAATGAGGTGCTAAAACACGAATCAACATTTAATGGAAATAAGACAGAAGTAAAACAGAAGACCTGAGCAATTATAAGCTAACAAATGGCACTGGTGAGGAAGGCTACTTAAAGAGAAAGCACTGAATGAAGCATTTTAAAACAACTTCAGACTGCCTGGGTGGCTCAGTTGGTCAAGTGACTGCCTTCAGGCTCAGGTCATGATCCCGGAGTCCTGGGATCGGACCCAGGCCCACATCAGGCTCCCAGCTCCATGGGAAGTCTACTTCTCCCTCTGACCTCCCCTCTCATGCTCTCTCTCTCTCTCAAATAAATAAATAAAATATTTAAAACAACTTCAAACTGTGGTATGAATGATTACTACAGCAACTAAAAGCACTAAAGGAAGAAAAGGTCTTAATAAAAAAGAGCAAAAACACTTTATGTTAACTAACTGGAGTTTAAATAAAAACTTGAAATAAAAAAGAATGAAATGAGAAAAATTAAGTACATTTAGATTTATTCCTAAGTATTTCATAGTTTTGTTACTTTGGTAAATAATGTGCTTTTTATTTCAATTTCCAATCCTGGTTTTTAATATATATAGAAATAGAGGTTCATTTTTTAATATTGATCTGAGACCCTGAAATTTCACTAAATTCACTAACTGGCATTACTGTCGTTTTTTCTTGTAAATTCATTGGTATTTTCTGTGTAGATGATCAGATCATTTGTGAATAAAGACAAAGAATGGTTATTAAAAAAAAAAAATCCCCCCCCCCCCATGGGGACTAGAGATCACAGACTTGGGTTCTAGTCCTAGCTGTACTACTGATTAATGATTTTAGGTGTACTATTTAGCCTTTCCAAATATGTTCTTTGATGTAAAAAAGAGCACAATGCCACATAATCATTTTTTTCTTTCTTCTAACTTTAAAATTCTGATTCACAAATGAAAGAGTCACATCAAGAGGAAATTTGCTAAGTAGTGACTAGCTGGGTAACTGCTAGCCGGAGAGCTGACTACTCAGCAGTGGCTAAAGTGTGGCTAGCACACTGATCTTACCAGGGAGGTCAGTAATGGCACTGTGAGTGATGTGACCCTGAAATTCAGCGAATAAAGCTTTCTGAAAAACAAAACAACAGAAGTATCACTACTGCTTTTTGCCCAAAAGCTCTCTTTTCAGGTGAAAGTAATCCTGGAAAAAACACCAGGAGCAGTGGTTAGTAAGTCATCCAGCTCCTAAACACGAGATGTACTGGTTATTAGAGTAATGAGTATAAACTAATTTGGAAGAAATAATAAAAATCCAGTGGGTACCCAAACTGAGACAGAACAGACAGATTAGAAAACAGGCAGTCATAATGAGAATTAAACAATGATGCTAAGTTTGAAAGTCACTGTTAGTGGTGCCAATATAAAAACATAAAAGCAAGGTTTGGTGTATGGTTGACAAAACAACAAAAGAAACCAGATCTTTCTTGATACATTTTGCTGAACTTCAGCACTAAAGTCTATGGCCGTTTCCTCGAGATATTATGACTAGTGGAAAGACTTAAGAGTATTACTGCATGGCCAAAATGTAAAGTAAAAATAATATACACACTGACTGCCAAAGAATAGTGGTAAGAAATACTGCTTTATATAAAGAGAATCTTACAATTCATTTGAGATGTTTTAAAAATAATTTAACTTGACTCAGAGGTAAGGAGTCAAGCAAAGATCATATAATTTAGTGAAGGTGAGGCATCTCAGCACAAAATTCTGACATAAATACTGAAATGTTCAGTTTAATTGTATGTTAGAATGAAGACAGAGAAGAAGCTCAAGGTGATTCAGAACTAAGTTTGAATAACAACTTCCACGGGGAAATATTATTTTCATTGGCTCCCAAAAAAGCCTAAAAATGAAAGCTAGTAAGGATCATGAACTACCACAAAAAAGTACAGAATAAACTTTTTAAAAATTACACCTAGGGGCGCCTGGGTGGCTCAGTGGGTTAAGCTGCTGCCTTCGGCTCAGGTCATGGTCTCAGGGTCCTGGGATCGAGTCCCACATCGGGCTCCTTGCTCGGCAGGGAGCCTGCTTCTCCCTCTGCCTCTGCCTGCCATTCTGTCTGCCTATGCTCGCTCTCTCCCCACCCTCTCTCTGATAAATAAATAAAATATTAAAAAAAAAAAACACAAGAGAGATGTGTTCACTAAATGGAATAAAAGGATGTGATTAAGAGGTTTTTTTTAAAAATATAATTAGCAAGAGACCAAAGTTCCATGTTCCAGCAAAAAAGTAAGATATACTTAAATGCTGCTGAAAACTTCTATACTTGCCTATGACTAGGGGGACAGTAGTCCTTTGATTACAAATGTAGAGGTGGGTGTGTACATGTAAAAAGATAGCAGCAGCTAAACACCTACCATGGAGCTATGACTGACCTCCATTAAATTAATACACATTAATTTCCATTAAATGTTCCATTAAATTAACACACTTTTAAAATCATCTAGACTTCTAGTCATTTATAATTAAATTCTGTAAGAAAGGTAATAAATATGAGGTGTGACTAGAATGAAATATTATGAGATTGAATAAGCCAGCTAGGGGCAAAAATGACAGGTGAAAGCTAACTCTGATAAAATAAGCAAGTTTATGGGGCTGTAACACAGAGAAGTGCTTGGATGGGGGAGAAAAGGAGGAGGAGGTGGCGTCGGCAAGCAAAACTACCAACAAGTGGCTTCATTTTCAGTAAACAGAGCAGGCAGTTTGAACCAGGTAGTTCAAATTATTATCCTAACAACCCAGCACTGCTGGAAGAAAAACCTTGCTTAAGGCCGAAGTGAGAAGGTGCTGTGGAAGAAGTAATTTTGGAATCTGCTTATGCAGGGCACACCTGGGAGGGAAGCTGATAGCCAGAGAACAATATACCGGCAATTAAAGAAAGATAACTAAGGACAGAGACTACCTGCTGAGACTTATGTGCCCAAACCTACTTGCCTGTTGCCCAACCATCAACAAGGTCAGGCATTTTATGCCTCAGGCCTCCTTGCCCACTGTTTCAGGGCTAGTAATAAATCGACTTCAAAGGGATGTTTAAGCTATGCTCAAGTATAAACCACAGTGGCACACAGTAATATTAGATGTTCCCTGAAACACATGTGAAAGGGTAGGACTTTGCTTTGTATTATTATTTTCTAAAGCATATTCTTTAAAATACTAGTTCTTTGGGTGTCATGACTCTTTTCCTCTGGTCCCTGCAGAGACGGGTCCTGTGGCCAAGTAAATTTAAGAAATAATTAAAATTAAATAAGGTTATTCACTGCAGGATTCTCCAGAGTCCTTAACTGTGTGCTGAGAATTTCCAAGGGTGGTTAAAGAATATGATATGAAAAATTTTCCAAACTTACTTCCCCTTGGAACCCTCCTTTAGTGGAGCATCTCTGGGGATTAATGTTCAATGGAACACACATTTTGGGAAAGGCTGTCCAAATACACATTTTGTGTTAGGTAAAACTGAAGATGATATTGAAGGTAAGGAGTGACAAACATGGCAATGTTCATGTATTAATATTTTAACTTTTATTATTAACCAATAAATATCAATACAAATATTAGTGATTAATATTAATATAAATATTAATATAAAATATTAATCTTCTAAAAAACTGAGTTTTCTAATTTGATGTGGGAAGAGTAAGCAAATTTTTTCCCAGATAAAAAAGTGAGGGGGGGTGGCTTTCATAATAAACTGAAAAAAAAAATTGTGCTTAATGGTGCCAAGGTGGTAAAAGAAAGGTAAGACAGATTTTTTTCTTAATTCAAATAATGTTTTGTAAAGGCCACATCATTTTTACCTTAAGTAATATTTTTATTCAAACTCTCAAAACAATAGTTTTTGATGTAATAAACACACCTAATTTTATTACTTTACAAAATTTCCAGGCTTCCAGAAAAACACACATTAGCAGATTTGAAGAGCTGGTGTAAATGCAGTGTTTCCCAATTATTTTGAAAATCAGTACTTAACCAGATTGGTGTGTCAGTAATTATGATCATACAGTGTTCAGGCTATAAGGGATTTTTATAGACACCTGCTTCAAACTCTTCATTTTACAGGTAAGGAAATTAGGGCCTAGAAAGGTTTAAAGAACTTACCCAAAACCAGCCAGTTCTCAAATTGTGCCTTTTTTGAAAATTAAAGATAGCTTGTTTATTGTATTGCAAGGGATGTTAATAAGTAATCAAAATCATGTCCATCTCTAAATCAATTTTTAAAATATTTTAAACTAAAAGTTATATATTATGGGAAACACTGTGTCTTTCTGGACATATGTGTGTGTATACATGCATAAATGTTCAATACACGTACAGATATTTTTACCTGGAACTGGTCAGATGTACATGTGTTCATTTCTGGTGACACGGTGTTTGTCTGACCAATGGAAGCAATTTTTTCTGCAGCAGAGAGTGGTTTCAGTGGTTCCTTGGTGGGCTCTAACATACCCTGAAAAAGGCATTTAGCCATTAGAGGAAGACGGAGAGAAATCAACTCAAACTTTATGAGAAAGTCAGTCTAGCAGAAAGTAAAAAACCAAGTCATTTGGAAAGTACTAAAGACAAAGAAGAACTGGAACTATACTTAAATTTTGTTTAGAGATGATCTTCTAGTACTGTAATGGAAGATGTTTTACAATAGAACTTTTGGAATCCCAACTGTATTTGTTTGGATTTGTATAGTTATCTCTGCTACACAAAAGCATAAGCAATTTGGGATGGCGGGGGAAGGGGAGGGCAAGCACCACAGATTATATCAAGGCTCTAAGACTCCAAAAATATTGTGATGTTTCAGTCACTGAAACTGCAGAAGAGGACACCCTTTGTACCCTTTATACCATGATGGTGCTTGGAGAAGCGAGAATTCTAGAACATGCCACCTAATGTGATGATGTCTACATGCTTCAATGTAAACTTAGTATTTGATCCTATCTACACTAAAGGATGGGAGTCTTAATACTTAGCTTCTGGGATTAGCAAAGCAGAGAAACAACCATTTCAGAGGGGAAAACATGTTACATGTTCCTCTAGATGTGTTATAAATCTAACAGAAGGCATTGTGTTAGGGAAGGCATTCAGGAAGGTGGAGGTAGAAATAAAGAAGGAAAAAAAACCCACCCCAACATTCTGTATCAATACTTTACCAAACTAATAATACTAATAATAATGCGTAATCATCAGTTAATGGCCTGAAAAAAAGCTAAGCTTTAATACATTTTAAAATAATATTCAAGGTGTGTTTGGGTGGCCCAGTTGGTTAAGCGTCTGCCTTTGGCTCAGGTCATGATCCCAGGGTCCTGAGATCAAGCCCCACATCAGGCGCTCTGCTCAGCAGGGAGCCTGCTTCTCCCTCTGCCTGCCACTCTGCCTACTTGCAGTCTCTCTCTGTCAAATAAATAAAATCTTAAAAAAATAATACTCAATAAACTCTTGAATATTTATCAACCAAACTAAACTAAAGTCTTCCTTTACTGTGGGAAAAATATCAAAGCAGTTACAACAGTAAGGTCAGAATCTGTAAATTTCTAAGGACAAGTTTTCAGAACAATCCCCCTTCTCAAAAAATAGGGCAAATGCTAACTAAAGCAATTTACAGATTCAATTCTTAACAATGGCATTTGTGAAAGGCTTTACTCCAGTAGCTTGAACGAAAATAAATTACGAACTTAAGAGCTTATACATCATACAGGCTTTCTATCAAGTGCATCCTTATATAAAGACGATGCAATTCCCAGCCTTAGCCGACTTTTCTAACATGAACTACCCCTTCTATCAGTGGTTCTCAAAGTGGTCCCCAATCAGTAGTTTTTGTACCACCTGGGAACTTGTCAGTTGTGCAGCCTCACCCCTACTGTATAAGAAATTTGGGCGGGGTAGTGCCCAGCATTCTGTTTTAACACGACTTCCAAGCAGTTATGATGCATATTAAGGTCTGAGAATGAGTGACTTAAGCCATCATTTCAGGTCTTAGTCCTCCAGATGAGAACAAAAGACACTGAATACTTCATCTGTGTGAAGCACCATGGAAAAAATTCTGTTACAATTAAAATTTGAAACCAGATATGAAAAAGAGTAAGTCTCTAAGTGTAAGTTATCATAAAGATGGAGTAAGAGAGGTGTATTTACTAAAACTTTGGTATTAAAAACTTATAAAAATGGTAAAATTATTACTAATCAAGATTGTAATTAAAGTAGGAAAATAAAGCAAAAATATTAGTCTCTAACTCCTCACAAAATTCAAAGGACTGGCTAATGTGCTGAGCCTACACATAAGGATTAAGTAGGTTACTGTTCCCAATGTGCTGAATGAAAACTTGTACAAACTGAATTCATAGTTTCTACTCAGAAGTGACAGTAACACCAACAATCTCTAGAATGCTGCTACTTGAGGAAAAAAGAGATAAAAATAACCAAAAAGTTGAAGAATGTTCTCCATTATATTTACCACAACAGAAGTAAGTATAAGGATAATTATGGTGTTTTGAAAATATCAGATAAGTTACATTTATATTTATAAAGGAGCGGAAACTGATTAAAAGGCTGAAGCACTGAAAAGTTTTTGTCTTGGGCACCGGGGCAGCTCTTTGGCTCAGGTCATGATCTCGGAGTCCTGAGATGGAGCCCCATATCAGGCTCTCTGCTCAGTGGAGAGCCTATTTTCCCTCTCCCTCTGCCTACCGCTGCCTACTTGTGGTCTCTATCTCTGTCAAATAAATAAGATTTAAAAAAAAAAAAAAGTTTTTGTCTAATTCTTTAAAAGAAAACTACAAAAATAGAAACGAAGTAAAACATTCCAATTCATTATCAATAATCAGAACTTATTCAGGGGGAAAGTCTATACATTAAAGAAGGTCAAGTTTCACAGCAAATTCATTTTTGCATGCACATAAAGGGTTGTATAATTTAAATCCCATACCAAATTAGTTATTTTTTCTTAAACATGTATTTTTACCTTATTTTCAAGTTATTGATAAAAAAATATAAAAATATCTTGTCTAATAGACAGAATATTTTTTTCACCAATAACTCAAAGACATGCCAAAAACACAAACACATCTAAAGTGTGAGTCTTGATAAGGTACGGAAAGAAAATTCCTCAGTTATCCTGGACTACCTGGCCTCCCTGAAAAAACAAAACTGAACACATTTAAAAATTTAAGGGCAAAACTAAGAACCAGTTATGGGTCCTGGCTCATTTTCAATTACTATCATATGGTATTCCCAAACTTTTATATACATCCATAGCTTCACTAATGCATCATTTAAAATTTATCACAACTGGACTCAAACACACGATATCTAAGCCCTCAGGTATTTCAGCTACCACTTTTTAAAAGCAAATTTAGAAAGAAAAAAAAAAAAAAAAGGAAGAAAGAGCAAGACCTCCAAAGGTACATTTATAGTTATGAGCACCATTACTACTAGGATAAAAATAATCTTCAAACTAAAACAAAACAGAATCTTTAATTAATAAATATGGAAAAATGTCCTTAAACCAAGACTTGAAGGGATTTATGACATCAAAAAGGAAATTAATAGTTAATCATTTAATGTTCTCACACCAAGTGCCCCATAAAATACACTTTCCATGTTATGCCAGGTAAGATAATTTTACAGAATGTAGCAATGATAAATTTGCGGAGACATTTTTTGTACTTACCAATCCTGCTGCATACATGGGCACTATTACAGGCTGCTTCTTATTACCCGTGAAGAGCTACATACATGTGTTAGAGAAAAAGGACACATAGTTAGAGAATGCTATGGCATACAATGAAACAGTTAAAATATGCTTGGAATGCTTTATTATATACACTGTGAAAAATAAATGCAATAAATTATTAAATTCCCATATGGGATTATATTTTTGATCTCTTAGTCCAATCCCTTCATTTTATAAATAACAGAAAAACACTAAACGACCTTTTCTTAAAATAAGAAATACTGACTGGAGAAAAATTTAGACTTATGTTTAGAGGTTAGCATAGTCAAAATACCTGAGCATTTAAGACAACTAATAATTAATTTTTCTTAACAACTAGCTTATCGCAACTTAATCAGAAGTTGTAACAGAATTCAAAAACATGCAAAGGCCCACTAAAGGATTTCCCAAGGTATTAACAAAACTCACAATGTTTCGAGTATCTATTCCTAAGGAGCACAAAAGCTTCTTGTTGCTATGGGAGCCGCCCCACTGATATCTCAAGCCATGTGCATCGTGGATATCCTGGAGCTCGGTCCACACATCCAGCAGTTCCCTGCAAAGGTCATGACAAAGCCACCATGAATTCATCATGGATTCTAGTTTAATGTGATAGTGAAATGTTACACATTCCAATCAATCTTGGATTTAACATGAGTATACAACTACTATTTGAATAAAATCAACAACTACCACTTAGTCATTAGAGTAGCTAAGTTAAACTCATTTGGAACAATATGCCAGTAAACAAGATTTAGCCTTTTTTTTAATAATCTGTAAAACAAAAACATTTAAAAGAAGAAATCACTCAACCTTCCACCAAATTACTAGAGCCATTTAATATTGGTGCTTTTTTTCTCTTTGAATCCTGACCCACAAAAACAGCTGCAATTATAATATATAGAGAATTTTATAATCTTTCTCAGATTTTAAGCAGTTCTTCATCTACATGTATAGCTTTTTCAATAGCAGTGTAGTATTCTACTAGACAGAATGTATCATTATTTATTTGGCCACAACCATATAGTTTAAGTAAGTTGTTTTTACTGTTCAGCTCCTATTGTTAGTTTAGGCAAATATCATCCTGTATTTTATGGTGTGTTTTATTGTAGAGTTGTCTTATATCCCAAAAATGAATCTCCTGGAGAGATTCCTGGGTCTATTTGGACAACTAGCATATTTTAAAATAACACATCTAAATGGTTTTAAGATGGTAAAGCATAAACCTTTTTGTCTCCTTTTCTTCTCAGAAATCACCCTCCAGAACATCAAGAAGCAAATCATAATCTTCATCTTTAAAGAAATTAAGAGGTACTTAAAACCCTGAACCACAAGCACTGAGGTTACAAAAAGAGATGGAGAGACTTGCACAGAGGGAGAGAATGCGTCCAGAGGTGGAGAGTAATGAAATGCAAGAGAAGAGTACAGGAATAAGAATAATTCTGAAATTAAAATTAGAAAATCAATCTAGATCCTCTAACATCTAATAATTAATAGGAGTTCCAGAAAGAAAACAATCATCAAGGAATTTTCAGAATACCAATAACAAAAAATCCTAAATTATAAATTTAATGTGAGGGCAGAATAAAGTAAATATTTACCACCCCTGTACTTCATTTCTCAGGAGGCTATTAGAGGATGTGTTCCACCAAAATGGGCTATAAGTGAAGGGAAGTCCCAAGACAACATGTGTTTAAGAAGCCTAGATTGAATCCATTCCAGATTGGAATAGGAGGATGGAGGACTCAGGAAAAAAATGGAATGGCTAGCCTGACAGGTTTGATCACAAGTATTAACAGGCTGCTGGAGGGTAGGAAAAGACTTAGTAAATGAGAAAGAGAGGTGATTATATATCCAGGAAGAAGCTCTAATAGTGGACAATGAACACGATTTACATGATTATAATAATGAAAATACCAAACACCAGCTGAATGAAAAACTATGATATAAATATAATGACATACTATGTGTTGGGTAACTGAATTTAAAAAATAAAAAAATATATATAGGGACCATGAAGGGAGCAGATGTAAAGTCTAAATTCTCATCTATCATACCAGAAGTCAAAAGATAATATATAAAATTGATGAGAATATTGATCTAGAAATATTTTAAAAAGCATTCAAAAATGGAGCAGGGAGTTTTTTGAATTTTAATAGCACAATCTGACTTTTAAAAATTCACAATGTTACAAGAATATTTCAGAACCCTGATGCTTTAAGATAAGCTTCTAAGTTAAAAAAACAGTTGAAACTAACAACTAGACATGCTGTCTAAAAACTGTCTACTACTTACCCACTTTCAGCTAAGGCCTCTTTTGATTTTATTGGGAAGGTGCTTGTTTCCAGCAAGTGCTTCAGGGAAGTAACTTCTTCTTCAGTACCAGGGATAAATATTGAAGGAAAACATGCTTCGAAAATTCGCTCCAGGCGGTTTAGTAAAGCTGTCTGCATCAAAACACCCCAAAAAGTTTATTTTCATTTCTCTAATTTCAATGATGTCAGTTTTATCATCAACACACACATATACCTCTACCCCCACACCCTCTCCACTACTATTAGAGGTTAACTACCACTCAGGTAAAGGAAACACTAAGTGAAAGGAGCAAAACTTACTCACAGAACAACTGTTCTAAATGATTACATTAAGTAACCATGATGATATAGTGGTGACTAACGTAGTTAAAGGCCAAGCAACATATCTGGTACTTTATAAACATTACCTTATTTAATCTATTACAGAATTCACAAAGAAGAAATTATTACTCAATTGTACAGTGAGAAAGCAACCTCAAAGTGTGCATAATCTACCCAACGCAAAAATAAAAACAGACACATTCAGAAAAACACACAAGCAACATTCATATTCCTTCTATCACTAGATGTTCCAACTACCACTCATTTTTATGAAAAGCATTATGCTATTATAGTTGAACAGAACTTTTTTCTTGAATATAAACATCTGAATTCTAAAAGCCTTTTAGAAATATCTCTGCTGCTAATAGAAACCAAAGTAGGAAAGAATGCCTCAATCTTTACTAAGAAATTCAATAGTTCATTTAGCATTTTGATGATCTATGTTATCTTTTAAAAATTCTCTACTCTTTTATCTATGGTGTGTTTGAATGTATTTTTGAATAGAACACTGCCTTTCCTCCAAGCAAAGACGGAATATTCCTTAGAGTATTTTCACTGAAAACACTGGCATTTTGGAGTATGTTCATTAATTAAAACTTAATAAATTAGATTAATTTACATTTTTGGGGGTACTACTAGGTTGTTCTACATATGTAGCCTATGAAAACATTTATTCCCACTTTCCCAACTGTATGTCAGATACATGTAAAATATTTTCAACTTAGCTCAATTTACTACTTAAATATCAAACAAGAATACAAACTATTAAGTTAAAGATTGTTGTTAGTGTACTCCTGAAATGATACTGAGTGTACAAGAAAACGCCACATCATGGTGGTATTTCCTGCCAAGTAACAAAAATAAGTTAACGCTTGATTTCCATTGTTTAGCATAGTCAGCAAACAGGAAAATGAAAAACAAAAGGAAAAATCTTCACAAACATGTTTTCCAAACCAAAATCTCTCTTCTGAAAGCAGTATCAGAGCAAAAAACTTAACACTGAATAATTAGTCTCAGGGTACTCTTCTGCTATCTCTACAAAAGTTACTCGAACACCTTCATTATATTCCTGTGTGTGATATGGGAAAAGCTTCTCAGTATCAATTATGAAACCTACAGTAAAGAGTAGACTCAAGATCCCCAGGCTTGTGAAACCTGAGTGTGTCAAGGGGACCTGCACTTACTTGCTTCAACAGAGGGAATGGACAGACACTACTTTTAAAGGGATCAGATAACCATCTAATTGGAAACATGATGAGCCCTGGCTCCTTCTGGGCAGGGAAGGTAAACAAAAACTCACCTATGACTAAATTTTACTTCTCTGTAAATTAAAACTGAATCTCTCTCATATCCTCTTTGTTATCCTTTTAATGGGAAAGAAAAAATATTTATCAAAGGAAGGAAGAAATAACCCCAAAACACCTCAGTTAATTGGGCAATATTATACCTAACTATCAGTCTTATGTACACCAGTGAGCAAATTGTCAAATCAGTGGAATGTACATGAACAAACATCATCACATCACCTCACCTTTTCTCATACAGAATGTAAATTACATGAAAAACTTAAAAGAAAGTTCCATTTATCTTTGCGGTTAGATATTACACCCAATTGCTTCAAATATTTTGTTGAATGAAGTAGAGCAGGGATCAGCAATTCTTTCTTTTCTTTTAGCTATTCTTTTTTTTTTTTTTTTAAAGATTTTATTTATTTATTTGACAGAGAGAAATCACAAGTAGACAGAGAGGCAGGCAGAGAGGAAGGGAAGCAGGCTCCCTGCTGAGCAGAGAGCCCGACGTGGGACTCGATCCCAGGACCCTGAGATCATGGGCAGCAGCCCAACCCACTGAGCCACCCAGGTGCCCCTTAGCTATTCTTTTTAATATAGGGCCAGATAGTAAGTATTTTCAGCTTTGTGCCATCTATAAACAAATAAGTGAGGTGTGTTCCAATGAAACTTTATTTACTAAAACAGGGAGCAGGATAGATTTGTCTCATAGGCCACAGTTTGCTGACCCCTGAGGTAGAGCAATAAATAACAAAGATTCAAATATCAGAATCCACTAACTACACCACTAACAGCACCACCCACACCACAAGGAGGAACTCTTAACAATTCAAAAAGAAAGCAGCTAACAAAATTAACAAAGATTGTGATGAAAATTAAATTTCCTGACATTTTCCTTTAAAAATACAATTCCCAGCTATGCACAAGACTAATCTGATGGTAAAAAGGAATCCTCTAAAAAGTTTCTTACTAATATGTTGTTCATGATAATACATGCCAAATTTCATTTGCTACTAGTTAATTCCAGGAAGTTAAATGGCTGATTAACTATAATACTTCAATCGAGGGCTGTGGACCTAGAGAGGGGACTCAGCTTCTGGACTTATCAACTGGAAATAGCAGGGGCACTCTCACAGGGTAGGTGATGAATTACAGGATTAAATGTCTGGCACCAGTGTGTGCCTAAGAAGTAACTTTTATCACTACTATTGTTGTTATACAGATGGTACACAAAACACAGTACCCTACCAAGGAATAAAATAAATGTCAAAACTAGGTTCAAATCTCACTAGGGATGTTTCTCTACCACTATTTAGCATTCTAAATCATTATGAAAATACCTGTTTCGATCAATTTCTACCATAAGAAATTAAATAATCCAAATTTCTGCACCCTTCTTAAGATCCTCTTACTGAATTGGAAAATAAGTACCAATTTAAAAATGTCTATCATTAAGAGCCACTTATATAAATAAAACCTCTTACTGTTACTCCTTGTGGATTTTATTTTTTATGAAAAAAAAATTTTGGGTGGAGGGACGCCTGGGTGGCTCAGTGGGTTAAGCCTCTGCCTTTGGCTCAGGTCATGATCCCAGGGTACTGGGATCGAGCCCCACATCAGGCACTCTGCTTGGCAGGGAACCTGCTTCCTCCCCTCTCTCTGCCTGCCTCTTTGCCTACCGGTGATCTCTCTCTCTCTCTCTGTCAAATAAAGAAATAAAACCTTTAAAAAATTATTATTTTTTTTTTGAGAGAGAGAAAAGAGGGGGGTGCAGAGCAGAGAGAGATGGAGAATCTTAAGCAGTGCCCAGTTTAATATCTACAATAGCCTTAAACCAAATGAGTAATAAAATATTATATCAACACTAGGGTCAACAAAGTAAAGTATTATTTAAACTTGGACTTACTCTACTGTGTATAAGTGAAAAGGAACTTAATATTACCCTGCTTATAAGAATTCTTATTTCTGTATAGAGTATATCTAGCCATAAGAGGCAATCAACTCCTGGTTTTGATTAAATGGAGACACTACATACTTTTAAACTCCTTGTAGCTGATTAACTCAGAAAAAGATGTGAATTAAATAGTAATATTTATTAATATGTTACAATACATGTGGACTTGTATTAGATATAAAATTCTAAAGGACTGTATTTTATTATTTGGAATTAGAGGTAAAGTCAGACTGTGTAAATGAGTTTCCCTAGGCAGACAATGCAGTATGTATAAATCAAACAATATCAGTATAACCCTAAACAGTTCAAGAAATTGAGCACCTAAATTCAGTAAAATATCAAAAGATGTTCTCTGATGTTCTCTGCAACAGCCTGATATAGCTCATTATGTTTTTTATTTAATGCTTACACAGTGCTCACCACATGCCAGGCATTATTCTAAATGCTTTACAAATATTAACTCGAAGAACACAGAGGAACCACAGGTGGAAGGTGACAGTCATATTATTATCCCCATTTTCTAGAGGAGAAAAATGGAGCACTAAGAGGTTAACTCGCCCACAGTCAGATGAGTATTACACTCTGAATCCTAATTTAGGGAGTATAGTTTCAGAGTCTGTGTTCTTACATGCTGTATTAAAGCTGTCATCAAAGCAGTTTTTTTTTTAAAAGATTTTTATTAAAGATTTTACTTATTTATTTGACAGAGATCACAAATAGGCAGAGAAGCAGGCAGAGAGAGAGGAGGAAGCAGGGTCCCTGCTGAGCCGAGAGCCCGATGTGGGGCTCAATCCCAGGACCCTGGGATCATGACCTGAGCCGAAGGCAGAGGCTTTAACCCACTGAGCCATCCAGGAGCCCCCATCAAAGCAGTTTTAAGCTCAATCTCTAAAAATTATAGGAGCTTTGAGGGCAGGGAATGTGTCTCATTTTGAATGTCCAGTACTTAGGTTTCTGTACCAGCCGATACAGAAATGTTAGCGAGATCAGTGTGCACTAGATTTAAAATACAAAACAAAATACACTTCACTTTTATTTAAGACTGCAGGGGGCATATTTGTTCTACTTATGAAAGTATATCTTTTTATAAGCCATCTAAACCATTTTTGTACATAGGTTGGATATATTTATATAATTTAACAAGTATAAATAATAACTGAATCCCTTACATACTAGGTACTATTGCTTGATACTTACATATATTACTTTATGTATCTTTTTTAAAAAAATCCCAAAAGCTAAGTATCATTGTTTCCAATATTAGAGATGAAATGAAAGCTCAGGGAGTAAATTTTTGGTTTGTTACCAGAAAGTCAGCATTCAGGATTTGGGGGAGACTTGTAACCTGTTTGTGACTGGGGCCTACCAACTGGGAAACTCTTCATTCAATAATACGACTTGTTTGCATCAGTGGGTGAAATGAAATGGCTGCTTATATAACCTCCTACCCTAAACATGGAGATATGACAGAACTCAGAATGAGTACAAATGAAAGCTATACAGGGACAAACGTGCTCCCTCTTCTGATGGTTAATTTTTTTTTTTTTTAAAGACTTAATTTATTTGACAGACAGAGATCACGAGTAGGCAGAGAGGCAGGCAGAGAGAGAGGAAGGAAGCAGGCTCCCTGCTGAGCAGAGAGCCCGATGGGGGGCTCAATCCCACAACCCTGGGATCATGACCTGAGCCAAAGGCAGATGCTTTAACCCACTGAGCCACCCAGGTGCCCCAATAAATAAAATCAACAAACAACAACAAAAAAGAAAATCTCATTCAGTTTTCCAAAGAGGTGTATAAGACCAGCACCTATGATCCTAGACTCTGGTTCTTATGCCACTCAAATGTGTGTCTTCTTTAAAGTATCTTGTATTTTTAAGGTAGTTCCTAAGGTTCTTTCAACATATTTCTAGTTTTCTTTCTTTCTTCTGAACAAAAGTTGATTAACATTAATAGTTTTAACATTGATAGCAATAGATCTTACTCTTAAGTGGAAATTTAGAAGAAATATAAAATCCACTGGGTAATTTTATCTTCCATTTAAGAGGTTACTTTATGCCTTGCCACCATTAAATATTAAGTAAGATATCAAGTACAATCTACAGTCGTACACTTTACCGATTCCCAATTTCAAGCTATAACATAAGAAAAGTGACTAACTGTAATATTCACCATGCTCTAAAAAGATGGTTTGGCCCTTCTGCACAGTTTGTGGATAAATCTAATAAGATATTTCTACCTATTTTTGCAGAATCTTCTGAGGGAAAAATAACAAAAGAAATTGCTATCCAGATACTTCAAGTAAGCAAAGAGCTATAAGGCCAAAATCTCAATTTCTTAAAAAAAAAAAAAAAAAAAAACAACGGAACTGAGATATAATTGACATACATTACATTAGTTTCAGGAGTACAGCATAATGATTTATATGTATATATTGCAAAATGATCACAGTAAGTCAGTCTATCACCACACATAGTTACAAATTTTTTATTTCTTGTGATGAGAGTTTTTAAGATCTATTTTCTTAGAGATTTTCAAATATACAACAGTATTATTAACTAAAGTCACCATGCTACACATCTCCAGGACTTATTTATTTTATAACTGGAAGTCTGTATCTTTTGACCACTTAATTTATTTGGTTGCTTATGTTTTCAGTAGTAAGTTCAGGTGTTCATCCACAGAAAGGAAAACATGCACAAATCTTATGCAGATGATTAAATAAACAAACTAACCCCACATTTTTGTGGTGTGGGTTAGAGTCAGTTTGAGAATGCTGATTTTCTGGTAAAAAACGCAAAATTTACTTTCAAAGTAAAATAGGCCAAATTATTCATAATTTTCTTCCTTTTTCTTTTTGTGATACTCTTAATTTTTAAGGCTCTCTAAACAAATCTTCATCTAGTAACACTTTCCCAGGAACATTATCAAGTAGATGGCTAATAAGGAAAAATTGCTCATAGCTTCCATTAATATAAAGAGATTATTTACCAATTACCTAAACTTTCAAGTAACATCCACAGCAATATTTTAAAAATTTTATAAAAGTTCAGAGTTAAATGCAGTACTTACAATAAATCTAAGAAAAGTAATCTTGGTTATTTCAATCAAATTTCCTTTCTGGAATATTAATAGGTTAAAGAAAGAAAGAAAGGGAGGCAGAAAGTAAGGGAGAAAGGAAGAAAGAAAGAAAGAAATCTGGAAAAAAGGACTGCTTTGAAAGTAAGGAGAATTTTTTTTTGGTTATCATCATTTTGCTTTGAATCTTAGCCCAAAAACCAAAGAACAGTTTAAACCTCTTTTCCAATTTGTACAACAGAGATACTACTACTTGTTTTCTACAATTTATAAGAATGTTAACAAGAAAATGAAATATATTGAGCTCTGGGTTCTCAGGAAAAAATATTCAGTGAGAGGGAAGAATATTTCTCAATAAATGGTCATGTATGGCTTTTATTTATTTTTTTTTTAAAGATTTTATTTATTTATTTGACAGAGAGAGATCACAAGTAGGCAGAGAGACAGGCAGAGAGAGAGAGGAGGAGGAAGCAGGCTTCCTGCTGAGCAGAGAGCCCGATGCGGGACTCGATCCCAGGACCCTGAGATCATGACCTGAGCCGAAGGCAGCGGCTTAACCCACTGAGCCACCCAGGCGCCCCATGTATGGCTTTTATATCAAGGCTTGAACCTCTAAGGCTCACCAGACCCACATTTATGAATTAATTTGACTAAAACCATTTTATAAGTTTCTTTTTTTTTTTTTTTAAAGATTTTATTCATTTTATTTGACAGAGATCACAAGTAGGCATAGAGGCAGGCAGAGAGAGAGGAGGAAGCAGGCTCCCCGCTGAGCAGAGAGCCCGATGTGGGGCTCGATCCCAGGACCCCGAGATCATGACCTGAGCCGAAGGCAGCGGCTTAATCCAGTGAGCCACCCAGGCGCCCCCCCCATTTTATAAGTTTCAAAGATGTCTTCTTGGTTGACTTTTCCCTAAGTAATAAATTATTACAATAAAGCTGCAATAACTGACAGTCTCTTGACCCAAGGAAGATATATTTTATTAAAATATTAAGATATGTATGGGTAGCCTGAAAAAAGGAAATTACTAAAAAATAGGGACCCAGAAGATGTCACAGTGAAAAGTAAAAATTTGAAAGGACAACTGCACCATTTGTCTCATTTCTTAAAACCATGACTTGTTCCCCATGTTTGTTTAACTGAATTAACTGAGCTATGAATTCTAAAAGACTCACAACATTCTGTCAAGGCAGAATTTGGACAAAATGACTTGAAGGCATTTTATTCTGTCCAGGACAGAATTACTGCATCCAGCTAAGATTCAAGAGGAATAAGTCATTCTAAATTTTACCATGAAAATCCTAATGTTTACTGTCATTTGAGGCTCCTGGGTAGCTCAGTCAGTTAAGTGTCCAACTCTTGATTTCAGCCCAGGTCACGATCTTAGAGTCCTGAGATCAAGCACCACGTGAGGCTCTTACATTCAGTGGAGAGTCTGCTTTTCTCTCTCCCTCTCTCTCTGCCCCTTTCCCTCTGCTCCTCCCCATGCTTGTGCATGCTCTCTAAAATAAATAAATCTTTAAAAAAAAAAAAAAAAAAGGAAAAAAAAAGAACCCGACATTCACTGTCATTAATAAGTGAGGATTCCTGTTCTGTCCCCAACACTGTAGCAAGTAGGAGAAACATTTTAGGAAAAATACCAGTGAATCTAATCCTCTCCTAAGGGACTTACTCACATTAATGTACTTTTCCAGCATATTCTGGGAGAGGAAGAAACTGCAGGCCACAAGCTGCCTTCACAAAAGCAGGGTAAGAATGAAAATCACTTCCAATTCAGTCATTTACTCAGCAGGGCTTACCCAATTCCCTACCTCAATTTCCTTCTAAACTTCTCTTCCAGTCCCTTCCACCAATTTCTCCTTTCCAAAATCCATCTCTAAATTCTATTCATTTTCCAAACCTATCAGCAAAAATAAAAGTCTGATGAGTGAGCCAAACAAATCTCAGGAAGTCTTAAAGGTATCTTGCCACATCTACACAGTTTTTGCTCTATCTTTACAAAACACAATCATACTACAAAATTTTTATTTTTCAGTGGATTTTTTTCATTCACTTCAGAATTTACTGTCATTTTATCTTCACAAAAATCCTCTGAAGTGGATTATCTGTCTCTCTTTTTTTTAACAAGCAACTGATCTCAGAAGTAACTTGTCCAAAATCAGAAAGCTTGTAAGAGGCTGAGTCAAGACTCAAACTCAGATTTGTAAATTATATAAAGCTTATATACTTTATTACCTCTTATATCTAGTTATCAAGTTATAAACAACTTTAATCAACTAGTGTAATGCAAAAAATTCCTTTCGAAGTGGTCATAGTTTAAAAAATTCATTATCTCATGATGTTGTAAGTTCTAGAGCTATAAAGATCATTTAATACCAGTGTCACCTTATAGTAAGATGAAACTAAATAGGAAAGGATTAGGTCAAAGTCAACAGTCTTGGCTTTGTATAATTAGTTTACTCATTGTTTAAAATGGAAACCTTCTGGGGCGCCTGGGTGGCTCAGTGGGTTGAGCCGCTGCCTTCAGCTCAGGTCATGATCTCAGGGTCCTGGGATCGAGTCCCACATCGGGCTCTCTGCTCAGCGGGGAGCCTGCTTCCTTCTCCCTCTCTCTGCCTGCCTCTCAGTGTAATTTCTCTCTGTCAAGTAAATAAATAAAATCTTAAAAAACAAATAAATAAATAAATAAATAAAATGGAAACCTTCTACTTCAATAATAAATTCATCAACAGGAATAATACACACGAGCCAAATCATATAATAACTGAATTAGGGAATTAAGCTCTTCAGACTCTCAAAGTCAAATGAAAAGTGATTAGCTATTTCCACCACCTGGTAATACCATAATAATATCTTCATGTATCAAAGCAATGATGTATAACCATTTCAATTAACACTCAGACTTTGGAAATACTTCTAACTGAAAATGGTTTGCTTAGCGTAAGATAACTGGAAGAATTGGCAGATTCTGATCTTGTGCTTTGTGTCTTTAAAAGAAGCTCGTTGAGATGAGTGTTATTTTTATCAATTGCCACTACAAAGCAGTGATTTTCTAGGAGTGCTCTTTTTGACACCTCTGGGGTTGAGGAAAAGTTAGGCTTAGCACAGGGTATAACTCAGGATTGGGGAACAGCCTGGATATCAAACTGTGTCTTTAGGAGATAACTTTAAGTCCAAATAAATCATAGTGCTCTTCTCTGAAAGAGTCTGGAACAGAGAAGGATAAAGTACAGGTGCTGGGGGGCTAAAAATATTCTCCCTGACACACCTACTCCCCAGAAAGTGTAAACATAAATGGACATTTGCAGGATATTATAAGTAAATAAATACAGCCACAGTAAATCAACCCATGACTGTTCCTTGTTCTAGGTCTACCCTTAATTCTTCTCATCCCTCATCCCAGGTCTTTAGTCGCTGTCAAATTCCGAAGTCCAAATCCGCTTTGTTCAAATTCTTTCTAGCCTTCAATTCCCTACAACCTTTAGCAGAGGCTGAGGTTTCAAATTCTGTTTGCTCTCTCCTGAACTCAAAACTACTTCAGGGGCACCTGGATAGCTCAACTGGTTAAGTGGCTGGCTCTTGATTTCAGGCCAGGTCGTGATCTCAGAGACCTGGGATCAAGCCCCTCCTCCATCGGGCTCTGTGGGGAGTGTGTTTGAGGGTTCTTTCTCTCTCCCTCTTCCTCTGCCCCTACCCCAGCTCATGCACGTGCTCTGGTTCTCTCTCAAATCAATCAACCAATCAATCAATCTTAAAACAAACTGTACTCCACCCTACTAGGTCTTTTGGTGGGCAAAATTAAGAGACATTATTTCTGAAACTTAAAAAAAAACTTCTGGGGGCGCCTGGGTGGCTCAGTGGGTTAAGCCTCTGCCTTCGGCTCGGGTCATGATCCTGGGGGCCTGGGATAGAGTCCCGCATTGGGCTCTCTGCTCAGCGGGGAGCCTGATTCTCCTCATCTCTCTGTCTGTCTCTCTGCCTATTTGTGATCCCTCTCTGTCAAATAAATAAATAAAATCTTAAAAAAAAAAAACAACAAAAAAAAAACCCTTCTGTATTTCAGTTTAACCTTCTTCTGAATAATCACCATAAAGGTAAAAGCGAAAGGATTCACTGGATAGTTAATTAGCTAAACAATGAATTTTTATTTAGGTGCTATTTATGTTAATCAAAAAGCCAAGCTGATGAATTTCTGTAAATATTAAACTCACTGAGATAAAGAAAAGCTTTCCAAACACTACTTACTATAGGACTGTCTATTTAAAGTTTACAAAAGGGTTGTGAAAAATTTAACTGACATACAAATCCAGCAAGCATTATGTATCATGAGAGACTCCTTCAGCAGGTACCCAATCTAGAAATACTTTCTGAAAAGCCTCCACAGCAATTAATTTATCATACAAAATAGAGAAAATCAGTAAATACCTGAACTGAAGTGGCTGTTTCCTGCAAATGGCCACCAGCAACTGCTCCTTTGGAAGTTGCTGAAGGGACACTGTGCATTTTGGGGGTTCCTGGAGTAGCAATCTTTTCATCTGTCCTATGTGACTGCCAGGTTTCCTTTCGATGGTGAGATTCAGTAGCCTGCTGGTCTCCAAAAGCAGCCCAAGAGCAACTATCTTTCTGTCCACCCTCAAAAGCATTCCAATCTACAACTTGGCTAGGCCCAGCCGAACTGAAGTCCGCAAAATCATCAGAGTCTTGAAAAGCACTGCAGTCATCTTGTATATTTGGCACAGAATCGAAATCTCCAAATTCACCTTCTTGCCCAATTTCCAGTTTTGAAACAGGATCAGTGCCTGTCTCAGTAGACTTTCCTCCCAACTTACATTCCTCTGATGAATTATCAGAAGTCTGTTTTAGGTCAGACTCTGTAAATATAATTTCATCTTGGCAAGAAACAGCATTCGTATCCCCAAATTCTCCGAAGTCATCACCTGGTTCACTAAAATGTGGAAAATGCTCTGAGGACTCTTCAAAAGTGATATCGCTCATTGAATCTTGAGTACCAGTAACAAAAGGTGGAGTTGTGCCACTGGCTGTGCCGAAGTCACCAAACTCATCCTCATTAGTATCGTTGCAAGTCACAAAGTCATTACTACTATCACCATTTTTTACACTTATAGAATCATCCAGAACATTTTCTTCTGTAGGATCAATGCTGGGGCTTTGGGAATAAGTAAACTTTCTATTTTCTTCTTTGGAAGAACCAACTTCATTATTAGCATCAGAAGCTTTAATAGAATCCATACATAGGTCAGCACACTCAGGAGTAAACAAATCAAGTTTTTCCTCAGTTTTATACTCTTCTCTCATACTGGATTCTGAATTATCAGCTGAGTCTGCCAAATTCCAAGGCTTTGACTGAACACTTGATTTTAAAAATTTGTCCTGTTGCAATGCTGGAAGGCCTTGTTTTTCAATACTGAAAACTCTGGTACTCATTATGCTTATTTCTGAAACACAAACCTGATCCTCTGCATCCATGTCTCCTTTATCATCAAAACTTCTACCCAAAGACACTACTTTTACAGAATTCAGTTCACTGACTCTGTTAATTTTATTGTTTTCCTGAATGGTTAATGCTTCTCTATCATTTAAAACTTCATATCCTATTTCTTCTAGTTGTATCCTTTCCTTTTTGGAAAATGTGGCAAAATCTGCAAATTCCTCAGCAGGACTAGGTGCACAGTCTAAGTTATACTCAGTACTATGAGTGCTAAGAGGCTTTCTTCCTTTTGAATTGGCTACAGTGTCCAGATCTTCTGTTCCCTGAGGATTTACAGTTTCCAGTACTGCAAACCCATTTGTCAGAATCTCCAGACAAGGAGGCTTTTCACCATTGCAGCTCTCTAACTGCTTGTTTTGATGAACAACATTCACATCAGTTCTAAAATCTCCTGGAGAGAAACCTTCAGGTGTTCCAACATTCTGTCTCTGCTTCACTATAGTATTTAAATCTCCCAGACTTTCTACGCCATCAATGGAAGTATCTAACGTTTTAGATGAAATTATTTCTTTGCTGGTGGTAGAAAGTAAAACATCAGACTGTCCTTTTACAGGAGAAGAAAGTTCACCTGTGATGTCTTTATCGTTACCATTTTTAATGGACTTAAAGCTAGTAAGGCTATCCACATTTTCTGAGAAATCATGAATTGGCATAAAATGGTTTGAAGGTACAAACTCTTCCTTGGGACGAGTATAATCTGGTGCATCAAAATCAACAAACCCTACACCAGAAGGGCTAACTTCTGAAAACCCACCAAATTCCCCAAATTCATCATCATCATCATCCTCGGCTCCATTGTCTAGTGGTGGTGGGGATGAAGAGTACATTCGAATGATGTCTGGCTCCATTGCTCAACTGCTTTCAAATAATTAATTTACACCTGAAAAAAAAAAAAAAAAAAAAAGAACAGGGTTGGTTTTTTTTTTTTTTTTTTTTTTTTGGAGGGGACAGGTTACATATATTAAGGTCTTCCAAAATTCTCTCAAAGCTATTTCAAAACAATGCAAATTCACAGTGCTCTGTTTTGTATCTTTCAAATTATTTTTCTCTTAGTTGCGATTACTTTACACAGCTATAATAGCAAAAAAACCCAAAAAACAAAAAACCAAAACCTCTCCTCTAGTATATGTTTCCAAAAACACTGGTATTACATTACTGAACTTGAGGTTTCCAAAAAAGTTGGAATAAACGCAAAAGTATATTTACAAAATACTCTCTCAGGGAACTTGCTTGTTCGCTTAAGTTCTCTTTCCAGTCTGTCGGGGATTCAGGGCCTGCCTTACGGATTTGTATGACTTCTTTATAAATAAGACATGAAAATTTTATCTCTACTAATTGCTACAATATCCTCACTTTGCTTTTCAATGTTTATTTCTGACCCAAGTTAATTTTCTTTTTAAATAGACTAAAAGAGCAGTTTTTTAAAGAGCAGTTTTAGGTTCACTGCAACACTAAGCAGAAGGTACAGTAAATTTCTATATATTCCACACCCCTACTCGTGCATAGCCTCCTCTATTATGAACATCCTATACCAGAGTGGTGTATTTGATACAACTGATGAACCTACACTGACATATACCACAACACTATCACCCAAGGTCCATAGTTTATATTAGGGTTTGCTCTTGGTGCTGTACACTCTTGGTTAGGACAAATGCATAAATATGAATCCACCATTAAAGTATCACACAGAGTAATTTCGATGCCCTAAAAATCCTCTGTTCCACCCATTCATCCTTCCTTTTCCCCTGCCCCTAGCAACCACTGATCTTTTTACTGTCTCCACAGTCTTGTATTTTCTGGGATATCATATAGTTGGAATCTTACAGTATGTCACATCATATGTAGCCTGTACATACTACATGACTGGTTCTTTCACTTACTAAGACGCATCTAAGCCTCCTCCATGTCTTTTCATGGTTGATAGCTCATTTCTTTTTAGTGCTGAATAACATTCCATTGCCTAGATGTAGCCCAGTTTATTTAAGTCAATTAAAAAAAAAAACTTTCAATACTGAAGTTGTTTCTGACTTAAAGGAATTTGCAAAAACAATCAAGTTCTCACATATATCCCACCCAATTTCCCACAATGATAGCAGAGTAAATGATGATAGTACATGACCAAACCAGAAAACTGACATCAGTACAACACTATCAACTCAGCTACAGACCTTATTTAGATTTCACCAGTTTTGTATACGTGGGTCTGTGAAATTTTATCACATGTGCAGATTACATTCAAATAACCATCACTGTAACTAGGTTAAGAACTGCTGCAAAATAGTGCAATAATATTCATCAATATAAAGTAACTCCCCTTCAGTTACCTCTCAATTACTCACACCCTCCCCGAAGCCCTAACTCGTGCCAGCTGCTGATCTATCCTCCATCATTATAATTTTGCTACTTCACAAGTATTACCTACATGGAATTAAAGAAGATGTAATTCTTTGAAGTTTTTTTTTTTCCATTTGGCTTAATGCCCCTGAGATCCATGTTGTTGCATGTCAAGAGTTCATTCTTTTTTATGCCAAGTAGTCCTCCATTGTATAGCTGCACCACAGTCTGTTTCTCCATTCACTCAATGTAGGACATTTGGATTATTTCTAATCACAAATAATTACAAATACAGCTGCTATGAATATTTATGTACATACTGTTATGTGAACACAAGTTTTTAATTTTCTAAGATAAATTCTCAAGAGTGCAAATGCTTGGTTACAGTAAGTATAAGTTTAACTTTATGAGAAACTGCCAAACTGTTTTCAAAAGTTTAATTTTTCAGGGGACAAACTGATCAACTTTTCATTAGTAATTTTCATTATTTTGCTTTCATATAAGCTTGAGATTTAATATTCCTTTTTTTCTTTTACTTTTAGTTGGTTTTCTTAAAATTTAAATTCAATTAGCCAACATACAGTGCATCATTAGTTTCTAATGTAGTGTTCAGTGATTCATCTGTTGCCGCAGTTAGTTGTTTTTTTTTTTTTTTTTTTTTTTAAGATTTTATTTATTTATTTGACACAGAGAGAGGGATCACAAGTAGGCAGAGAGGCAGGCAGAGAGATAGGGGAAAGCAGGCTCCCTGCTGAGCAGAGAACCTGATGAAGGGCTCCAACCCAGGACCCTGAGATCATGACCTGGGCCATGACCTGTGCTGAAAGCAGAGGCTTAACCCATTGAGCCACCCAGGTGTCCCTGCAGTTAGTTTTTAATACATCTAGAATTTATTTTGGTATGTGATCTAAGGCAAAGGTCTAAGTAACTTTTTTTCTAAATAGCCAAGCAATTATCATAATCCCGTTTACTCAATAATCCTTCCTATACTCATTAGTTCATGATACCTTCTTGCTATAGACATTTAACTCTCAAATGGAAATCTCTATCTGGATTATCTTGTTCCTTTGTAATAAAAAGTCAATAAGGCCACAAGACAGATTTACATTAAAAGCAAAGGCAGAATTAACAACAAAAGTCCTAGAATAAAACCAGCCCATAAATTGATACTTCCAATGAACTGAAGCCCAAGGAATATTCCCTGCAATTCACAGTTGCAAAATTAGATACATGAAGAAAGTATTTTACTGTAACAGTCAACCAGTTTTGTAAACTCAAAAAACAAAACCACCACTTTCTTCCAACTCTCAGAATAAAATTTTATAAGATTTTCTAGCTATAGGAAGAAGGTACCTTAGAAGCCATTTAATTTAATTAGATATGAAGACAATGAGGCCTATTAGTAAGCAACTTTCCCAAAGGTCACACAGTTGGTTAGTAGAGAATGGCTTCAGAATTTTGAGAAGGATCTTTGAGGTCAATGACTGGTCTGTCACTGAGAGTTATTTGAAAGAAATTGAACCAATCATAAGAAAAAGATTTCATTGTAATATATCTATTTTAAACTGCCCTCCTTACAAAATCAGCATCATAAAGAAGAAAATGATGGCTTTATGAAATACCTTCTTTTCTGCTGATTTAAAGAGAAAAGGAGGGGCGCCTGGGTGGCTCAGTGGTTAAGCCGCTGCCTTCGGCTCAGGTCATGATCTCAGGGTCCTGGGATCGAGTCCCGCATCGGGCTCTCTGCTCAGCAGGGAGCCTGCTTCCTCCTCTCTCTCTCTCTCTCTCTGCCTGCCTCTCTGCCTACTTGTGATTTCTCTCTGTCAAATAAATAAATAAAATCTTAAAAAAAGAAATAAAGAGAAAAGGAAAATAACAGTAAGATACATGTAAGCCCTACTTTCTTCCTTTGTCCAGAGTCCTGATAACCCCTTCCAATATTTAGGTATACAGGGTAATTTGACCTCTAACAGTTTCCTTGTGATTATGAAGTTCCTATTTTTAAAAATTCTCTAATTTTTTTTTTTTAAGATTTTATTTATTTATTTGACAGAGAGAAATCACAAGTAGATGGAGAGGCAGGCAGAGAGAGAGAGGAAAGCAGGCTCTCTGCTGAGCAGAGAGCCCGATGCGGGACTTGATCCCAGGACTCTGAGATCATGACCTGAGCCGAAGGCAGCGGCTTAACCCACTGAGCCACCCAGGCGCCCCAAAAATTCTCTAATTGTTAATGAATGTGTGGAGAAAAGGCCATTTGCACACACATATTGCTGGTGAGTGTGTAAATTGTTAGAAGGCTTCCAGAAGGCAATCTGGCTATACTATACAAATTGTTTTTTTTTTTGTTTGTTTGTTTTTTTCCTTAAAAGTAAAACAAAATGCTCCAAGGGATTGTTTAAGCAGTCATGCTTTGTCCTTCCAGTAGGATACTATGTAGCCATTAATATCGTGATTCTTCTTCTTCTTTTTTTTTTTAGTTTAAAAGCATCCATAATGATGGCAACATGTCAAAAGGATACAAAAGCCAGCTTAAAGGAATTCTCAGTGGTAAAATCTGACAATTTGAGCATCAAAATAAAGATAATACTGGATTATAATCTACTGAATAAAAGAAACAAGTCTCAGTTCCTAGATATAAATATGTAAGATAACCGAAGCTTCAAAATACCTTCCCAAAACATAATTACAAAGGAAAAAAGTGTAACTTTACAGTGGTGAAGGGTGACACTTCATCAAATGATCAAAGTGAACATCATTAGTAACGGAAATACTGAAATCATGTATTTATCATCTGACAAGATGCAACAAGAACACCAGACCACTCCTGGAATAACTGCTGCCCCAAACACAGAACCTCAATCTATTCATGAGGAAACTTCAGACAAATTCATATTGAAAGACAGTCTACAAAACAACTGGCCTGTGATCTTCAAAAGTATCAATGTCATGAAAATTAAGGAAAATCTTAAGAACTCTTCCAAATTGAAGATGACTAAAGAGACATGACAAGTAAATTCAACACCTGATTTTCAACTGGCTTCCCTTTCTATACAGGTCATTATTGGGACAACTGTGAAACCTGAATAGAAGCCAAGAGCAATGTGTTGATGCTAATTTCTTGATTTTAAGGGTAGTATTGTGGTTATGCAAGAGAATGTCTTTGGTTGTCAGAAATGCACACTAACATACTTGGGCGAGGTGAAAATAGTAGACACACCCTTTGTCTAGCTCCCCTAATGGTGAATCGTATATAGTTCTAGTACAAGAGCAAACCTGGAAATTGACCATGTTGGCACAGTACTATTAACCAGACTACAGACCTTATTCAGTCTTCACCTTTATAAAACAAAACAAAAACTTGCATCCACTTGTGTCTGTGTGTAGTTCTGTTCAATTTTATCCTATGTACAGATTGGTGCAACTACCACAACTACCAAAATACAGAACTGCTCCCTCTCCTGCACCCCATCCTTGCACAACCACCGATCTGTCTTCCACCTCCATAGTTTTGTCATTTCAAAAGTGTTATGTAAATGAAATTATATAGTATGTAACCTCTTGAAGGTGACTTTTTTCACTAAGTATAATACCCTTACGGTCCATCCTGGTTATTGCATGTATCAGTAGTCAATTATTTTTATTGCTAAGTAGTATTCTGTGGTACAGAATACTCATCAACTGAATGACATATGGGTTATTTCCGATATTATAAATAGTACATAAACTACATTAATAATATATGTATCAGTAACGTATTTAAATAGTACACATATTAAAGACGATGACAACATTTATATACAGGTTTTTGTGTTAACCTAAGTTCTTATTTTCTGGACAAGTGTGATTACTGGGTTCTATGGTAAGTGCATGTTTAGTTTTGTAAATGCCTATTTTTCAGAGTGCTGTACCATTTTACCTTCCATAATACTCATAATACTTTACTTTTTTTTAAAAGACTTTATGTATTTGTCAGAGAGCGTGAGCACACAAGCAGGGAGAGCAGCAGGCTTCCCACTGAGCAAGGAGCCTGATGGGGGATGTGGGACTTGATCCCAGGACATGAGCTGAAGGCAGACCCTTAACTGAGCCACCCAGGTGCCCCCATAATACTTTACTTTTTAAAGAACCACCTGTGATGTTTCTTATTAGTACAATCTGTTCATGGTTAACCTATTACTTTTCTTAAAACTTTTCATTATTTGAAAAATTAAGTATTTTACTTAGCTTAAGCTTATTTCAAATTCGGATGTTAAGGAAATACCAAGATCTGAATCAGAAACTTTGTAATCAAACCAACAACACAGAAAATACTACTTCTTGTCACATCTTGAAAAAGTACTCTGTTTCTCCTTCTAGATGCAACAGGATCTGTCAGCCTCCCAGACTATGAACATTTCCTCCTTTTTCAAAACGGTGTCACCTACCAATGGGAAGAACTTGGGCTACACATTCCCCTTCGGCAGGTCTTGGCTTTGGTCCAATTCACCCTTCAAAAATCTAAGAGAATGCTATTCTCAAGTTTCAGTTAAGAATGCCAACCAGCCAGAGGGGAGGAGGCTTGAAACTTTCCAACGCAGTAAAATTTGTTAGTTGAAGCATTATGTGTTAATTGAAGTAGCCGTATGATTAATTAGCATATTAAGTCTGACTTAAGACAAATTCTTCTTTTTTAAACACAGAAAATATGGACTTTAAATGGCTATTCCTTAACTGGAAAAAGAGCTAGATGAGCTACTTTAATACTGTGCCTGGCACACAGCAACCTTAATAAATATTTCTTCATCCCTCTTAATGGACTACTTACTTCACACCACAAGTTGTTTTCTAATTTTATAATCTTAACAAACACATGCACGTGAGTATGTGTGTGTAGGAAGCTGTGTTCAACTTCCCATTTTTATGCCTGCTTATTCCAAGACCTCTTAAACAAGTAATTGTTTAAACAAGTAATGGGGGTATCTAGGAAAGATTCAAGCTATAGGATACACAAAAAGTAGACACGGGGCTTTCAAGCTTGCGTAATAAATGGGGTATCCTGAAGTTAGTTAGAGCATGCAGATAGAGAATCTGGCAGACCTTCTACACTTTGGAGATCTGTCCATCAGAAATCACATCGTTAATACAGAGCCTAGGGGACAACATAAGTGAGAAACAGTGAATAAAAATGCAAATCAAAGATGATCTTCAGGGTTACAAACCATGAAAACCAAAGGATCTTTGGTTTGGTAATTCTTATAGGAGTCCAATACAGAGGGGCCGGGGAAATAATCCACAATCCTAGTAGCAATCAGCAGTGGAACCCTGAGTCCTGTGCCAGATTAGCAGCCAGGGTAACAAGGCATACAATGGGTGAAAGTGATTCAATATTAATCTCTCATAAGAAAAAAAGTTGCACCTGCTCAAGGAGTTCTAGACTCAGGTCTGAAATGGTATGGAAAAGAAGAGGTGGTAGGTCTGTAGGTTGAAAACCCTGGGGTCAAGTGGAAAGGGAGGCTTGGTAACACAGAGGAATGAAAGGAGGAATGGGGCTAACTATCTTCTAAAACTACCTGGCAATTTAAAAATAGTTTCCCAAAAGGAACAAAGTTGGAGCACTTAAGTTACCAGATATCAAGACCTGGTTTAAAGCTACGTGTCATGTGATAACAAAGATGCCACTGCAGTGTGGAGGGGGAAAGGACAAGCCTTTTTTTTTTTTTTTTTTTTAACAAATTGTGCTGGATCAAGTGAAAACCTACACAGGGGAAACAAATCTTTGATTCTACATAATAACTCACAGAAAAATCAGCTCCAGACAGACTGTAGGCCTAAATGTGAAAGATGTGAAAACAATCAATGTTCTAGAAGAGAAGTTGAGATTATTTTCATGACCTTAGAGAAGGCAAGCTGTTTTAAATAGGGCATAGAAAGCAATAATCACAAAAGAGAAAAATGATACACTGGACTTCATTAAGATTTAAAACTTCTGTTCACCTAAAAACAACATTAAGAGGGGCATCTGGTTGGTTCAGTGGATTAAGCCTCTGCCTTCAGCTCAGGTCATGATCTCAGGGTCCTGGGATTGCCTCCAGCATTGGGCTCTCTGCTCAGCAGGGAGCCAGCTTCCCTATCTCTCTCTGCCTACTTGTGATCTCCCTCTCTGTCAAAAAAATAAATAAAATCTTAAAAAAAAAAAAAAGAAGAACATTAAGAGAGTGAAAAGGCAAGCCACTGCCTGGGAGAAGGTATCTATGGTATACATAACTGTCAAAGAACTCACAGTCAGAATATATACAGAATTCGTACAAATCAATGTGAGACAACCCAACAGAAAAATTGCCAAATATTAAAACAGGTAAGTCACAAAAGAGATTATCCAAACAGCCAGTGAGCAAATGAAAAGTCATCAGGGAAATGTACACTAAAACCACAGTAAGACACTACTATACACCCACAAGAACAGCTAAACTTAAAACAATTTTAATCATAGCTACCAATGGCAATAATATGAACTGGTATTCTCATATTTTAATGGCTGGAGTGTAAACTGGTATACCCATTTGGAAATCTGGCAGTATTTACTAACACTGTATCAGGTATGTACTTTACAAAAGTGAGTACATATAGGCACTGAAGGCATGTACAAGCCTGTTCATGACTTTATTCTTAGCTAAAAATAACTCAAGTGTCCATCAGCAGAATGGTTAAAATGAATCATGGCATATATATATATATATATATATATACACACACACACACACACACACACACACAATGGCTTACATTATGGATTATTATTACATTTAAAAACATGGATGGGGACGACTGGGTGGCTCAGCTGGTTGGGCCACTGCCTTCAGCTCAGGTCATGAGCCCAGAGGTCCTGGGATCGAGTTCTGCATCAGGCTCCTTGTTCAGCAGGGAGCCTGCTTCTTCTCTCTCTGCCTCTGCCTGCTGCTATGCCTGCTTCTGTTCTCCCCCCCCCCGTCTCTGACAAATAAATAAATAAATAAAATCTTAAAAAAAATAAAATAAAGACATGGATGACTGGGGCGCCTGGGTGGCGCAGTGGGTTAAGACTTTGCCTTCGGCTCAGTTCATGGTCTCAGGGTCCTGGGATTGAGCCCCGCATTGGGCTTTCTGTTCAGCGGGGAGCCTGCTTCTCTCTCTCTCTCTCTCTCTCTCTGCCTACTTGTGATCTCTGTCAGGTGAATAAATAAATGAATCTTTTAAAAAAAATCGATGACTATTACAGACATGATGTATCAAAGAAACCAGATATATACATACATAAAATATATATTGTGTGATTCCATTTCTGGGCATGGCAAAACTAAACTATGGTGATAATTCAGAATAGGGGTACCTATAGCAAGTACAATATTGACTGGAAGGGGGTATAAAAGAACCTGGTGCGAGCTAATAATGTTGTTATCTCTTGATCCTAGTACTAGTCACAGGCACATATATTTGTAAAAATTCATCCCATTATACATTTAAGACTCATACACTTTGCTGTATGTATGCTACAATAAGAAACAAAAAGTGTTTCTCAGAAAATCAATATACTTAGATTAACAATAATTATATTACAAGTGAATGCACATGGGACCATAGTAATAAGCATACCATGCTACTAAAAAGAAGTTTTGCTTATTTATACTTTGCCTACCTCTGAGATTTAAGGTGATATATGTATGTCTCAAAAGGTAGCATGGTGGGGTGCCTAGGTGGCTCAGTGGGTTAAAGCCTCTGCCTTCGGCTCAGGTCATGATCCCAGGGTCCCGGGATTGAGCCCCACATTGGGCTCTCTGCTCAGCGGGGAGCCTGCCCCCCCCCCCCCCCGCCTGCCTCTCTGCCTGTCAAATAAATAAAATCTTAAAAAAAAAAAAAAAGGTAGCATGGTATAGGAGAAAGATCTTGGACTTGGAGACAGATAGATACTAGGTTCAGATTCTAGTTTCCTCATTTACTAATTGTGTGAGTTTGCCTTCCTTGATCTATAAAGAAGGGCTAACAGCTTCTCCCTTCAAATGCTGTTGTGAGGATTACAGATAACAGACCTTCAGTACCTGGCACATTCTGTACCTCAGCAAATTATCAACTATCATTACATTTTAACTTACACCAAGTTTGTGGTTCAAACCATAATCTACCCTTAACAAAAATCTAAGCCAATGTTTGCTTAGTTGCCAAAAACATTCATATGACTCTGCATATACTTTAAAGGTCAATGAAAGAATAAGTCACTTAAGAAAAATATTACTAACCACACTAAAGATACAGGACATTGCCTATATTGCCAATTTCTAGAACCCATCCCTGGAAAATATGAAACAATGCTCAAGGTTGAAGGACTGAAACCACAGCCTCTGAACCACTGGTAGTTCAGAGACTAGTAGCAGTCTATTAAAGGAATCAAGGTTTTGATGAGGAACAGGAGAATACGACCCCGAAGTCCTCACTAGTAACTGAAGTAAACTGGCTGTAGCTACTATCCATTTAGAGAAAAGACCACAAGAATAAAGGCTTCTAAGAAGGTACCTGGTTGGGATGGAAAGGATTCCTTATATGCTTCTGAGATAGAGTTCATCCTTGACCACCCCTTTATCCTCCATCATTCACATAGAGTATTAACGATCTTAAGGGTCTTTGGACTCACATTTGGTGGCAGAGGTAAGATCTGAGAGCCCCTTTAGGAATTTCCCAGATTCAAACACTGAGAGAACCTTCCAGACAAGCTAAAAACTCACCAGGAAAGAAACTCCCATGTTTTACAGGGCACCAGCCAAGCTGCATCAATATGTACATCAACTTTCAAGGCCAGATAAGCACACCCAGATTATACCATCCGCAGCTTTATTGAGGACCTTACACTCCAAACTTAGTTTTACTGGACTGAAATGCGGGTGGGGGTAATGGAGAACACATATAGGCAGGAGGATGGTGGTAAGAAAAAAGAAAAGACAGACAACCATGTCTGAAGTTGTGCTACAAGCTTTAAGTAGTACAAACTACACCACCAAGGTTTAGTTAACAGATCACACACACAAAAAAACTGTTATCTTCTTACCATGATGTCTAAAGTTTTTAATGAGTCACTTGTCAATTCATTTGGTTGAGTGATGGGGAAAAAAATGTGTATTTTCTTTAGAAAAATGAACGAAAATGTTACATAAGCAATTAACAACATTGATTTGCATTACAATTGTTGCCTGCTATTCCAGTAGTCCAAATTATTCAAATCTTTACTATAATATCCTCATAGGAGTTTTAAGATAACTATCAAAATATACTGTCAATGAACCTGCCCAGCCTACATTCTGCTTAAGAGTCATCTCATTAGCTTGTCTCAGAAACAGCCCTTCTTTTGAGTGATACAAAGAAACGAATCTTAGTTAACTTTCTGGCTTTTGATATATCTAGAGATGACTGGACCATGAGTGATGTCACAGAAGTTTTCATGCTTCTAAAACTGAAAATCTACAAGAATAATCATCTTTATGCTTCCTTTTTGAGTGATTTGTCCTCAGCATATTATATTAGCTCTACGGTCGTTAACAAAACAAGGAAAGCCCCTAAAAAGAGATGCTTTTTAGCTAAGAATTGAGAAATGTTTTGTTATTTTTTTGTAGGACTCCATTTAACATAAGCTGCAAACTTAAGGCTATTTAATCAAATTTCCACTAATTCTGAAGCTGAGTATTTTTAAGAGACCTTGTAATTCCTTATAAACTTGCCAATTTAAAAACAAAAATCCAAGACATCATAGACATCAACTGCCAACATGCAGTGTTGTTTAAAATATTTGTTGAGGGGTGTCTGGGTGACTCAGTTGGTTAAGCGTCTGCCTTCAGCTTAAGTCAGGATCCCAGGGTCCAGGGATTGAGCCCCTTGTGGGGCGGACTACCTGCTTAGCCAGGAGTCTGCTTCTCCCTCACCCTCTGCCTCTCCACCTTGCTTGTGCTTTCTCTCTCTCACTCTCTCTCTCAAAAAAATAAATAAAATCTAAATAAATAAATAAAGCATCCATTCAACAAACAGTATATTCCAAGTGCTTTCATTTTCTGCTTACACCAGTATCAAGTTAACATTTATTCAACGCTATGTGTTGAAACTATGTGAAAAGCATTCATGAATTATTTCACTTAGTCCTCATATTATGCGATGAGATAGGGATTATTATCTTCATTTTACAAATAAAAGCTCAAAAGGCTAAATAATCCCTCATGGTAGTGTAATTACTAAGCGGTGAATCAGTCACAAGCTAATAAATAATTGAAAAATGTCTTACTGCAGAAATAATTGAGAGCAAATACTGGAATTACAAGAATCATCCCTTAAAGGTTTCTGAGTTGTTCAGAAAAAAGTTTCTGAAACTTCCACAATAATTTGGAAGGAGAAAAAAGATGCTTACAACCTAATAACCAACAAAAAATGCCAAGAGGTGAGTGTTTTCTTTTAGTATTAATGTACACAGTAGTAAAAACGTGGTGAAGAATGAAACAAGCAGCAAAATATCTTTATAACTAAGCTGATTACCCTCAAAAGGCCGGACTGCCAAAAATGACAACCAAATTTTGTCTTCCTGATTTTGATGTCAATAAGGATGATTCACAAAAGTACAAATATCATATGTACAATGTAAATGAGGACATAAGCAGCAACTCACATTCACTCTTCAATGAATGTTGCTAAAAAGCAATGAGTTACTATTTTACAAAAGGCAGTTCTCAAAAATTCCCAAGAAAGAGCTTTCCTTTTACTGTATATTTAACTTTTTACATAAATCCATAAGGCTTTTTATTTGTGTTTGTATGGTTCCACAGTAAAAATGAAACAAGATAAATAAAAACATCTGAAACTGTTTCACCTTTAATTCATTATATCAACTGACCATATTTGAGAGATTACTATTATTCCCCAAAGGTACTTGAAAATGAATAAATGATATTGGATAACTGCTGGCAACAAAGATAACGAAACAGAAGCAGCAGTGAGGATAGATGCATTAGCGCTGGTAAACACTTTTTTCCCCAGTACTCTGTGCTCTTACTACAGTTACAGAATAAACTAGCCACTCTAATTTTCCCTCTAATAACCCCGAACCTTTTCAACAATGAAAACAGAATCTAAAAGCAGGAACTACTTCAGTTTCATGTCCTTTCACTAAAATCTTGCTTACATCTACAATATTGTCTACAGATAACCCCTGGACCTTCTGTTCTCTGAACTGCTTGCTCAGAGGACCCTTTGAATTTCTCCATTACTACTGATGCTTTCTCATCAAGCTTGTGAAGGTTCAAGAGTCTTCCAATCTCAAAACAAATCAGAGCAAAACAAAACCAACTCCTCCCTTCTGTGTCCTTCTACCTCTCCTCCTCCTCACCATATCAAGCTTCTTTTTGCTATCTCTACTTCCTAACCTCCCACTCACTCCCTCAACCCAGCACAATCTGGCTTCTGTCCTACCACTCAACTGAAACTGCTCTTGCAAGAGGTACTTTACTTGAGCTCAAAAGACTGGAAATGTTGTGCAGGAATAGGCAGGCCTCTGTTGTCAGCCACTGCATCCTCAGGGCCTGGTGCACGGGAGGAACTGAACATATGATTATTGTTCTTGCTGGGACATTTACTCCAATGACCACTTGTCTCCTCCTCCACCTCACACTGGGTTTCTAAACCCTAGCTCTGGTGCTCCACCAAGTTAGGAAACACCAAAGTTCAGTTAAGGTAGTAAGTGTGATCTGAGAGAGGCTGGTCTGAAATGTAACACATGTAAAAGAGAGCAAACCCAATCATTTGTGCTGCACCTGTTTGAAAAAAGAGAATGTTGAGAGGGGTAGTACTTATATGCAAGCTAGGAGGAAAAAAAAAATCTGCTGAAGGACAAATTTTTGTTCATGAGTTTTGAATAGACCAACTAGTATGACTCTCTGATTTGAGGCAGTTTCACACCCTAAGTGGAGGTGTCAGCTGGTGTCTCTGGAGCGTGATGAGACTCTGGATGGCCCAACTAATTTCCCCTGCTCTCGTTCTCTGCTCCCAGCAACTTTAATGCTCCATGTAAAATTTCCCACAGATTTGCAATCAGCTGGCATGAATAGCTGACATGTTTTGAAAGAAATTTCTTGCTGTAAAGCTTTAGATTTAAATTCTGGCCAAGACTGATGAGTTTAAACCTCAAGATCCCATGGTATTCTGAAAAAAATAAAACCCCAAAACACAAAACCTACTTTGTGGACTTTCAAAACAGAACCCCCCCCTCTAGTCTGTAACTAAAATACATACATGTTGGCAGGTCTCTGGCAGCTGCCCTTCCTGATAGTGCTACTCTCTACTAAATGCCTACTATGAGAGCAGCTCACCTTTTAGAGAAAAAGCCATCTAGTATAGTTCTAAAATTGCAACCAAATGCAGTTAAAATTCAATTATCTAAGCTAATGAGAAAGGGTGCTATGTCCTACATAACCTATAACTCACAAATTTGGCTTTAAAATATGACCTATGTAACAGCAGATTTACCTCACAAATTGTCTTTGCTAAGTGCTAGTTACTTTAATTTGTTCCCTGACCACCCATCAATTGAGAAAAAGATAACCTAGAAACATGTGAGAAGGAAACCAGATGATGAACCAGACTTAAAAAGAGCCATAAGTCATCCACAAATAGCAACAAATAATGACATTTTTGGGGTGAGTTATTATAAAACTTAAGTTTTGTATATGTGAAAAATCAAATATAAACACACTCCAAAACAGTGCTCAGGAGTGTGTGTGTGTGTGTGATATACACAGGTAATGCCACAAGTAGGGTCCCCTATACTGATAACCTTCATGGAAACTATGGAAGGAATTCTCTTAGCAAACAAATTCTAGGTGGTTGACCTTTCAATAGTGTTGTTTCTTGGTTTAAAGTTTTACTTTCTCCTGAGAGGCAGAAAGGCTAAAGGGTAAAAAGAATTTCACCAAACAGTACTTACCCTTATTCTCTGGGTACTCTTGATAGTTCTATACCATTTTTTCTTAAAAGCTGGTCAGGATCACCTAAACTGATTTTATAAACTTAAATTTATAAACCAGGAATAGGTCATAACGCAAAGTAAAAAAAAAAAAAAAAAAAAAAGACAAAAAGGACACTGAAGAATTTAACAAAAATGACCAAAACTCACAGTCAATTTCCTCTAACTACTATTAGTACTACTAAGGTTAGGGTCCCTCTATATAGATGCTATGAACAATGTCAAGTAATCAATTTAAAAAAAAAAAAAAACCTGGAAATTTGTCCGTATTTTTTACCTTTAAACTATTTAAGCAGCAGGATTTAAGCGGACTTAAAACTTCTGCAGTATTTCTATTATATTTTCTAAAACATCTTTTCTCTTACGATCAGTTTTATAGGAAGCTCATTTTATAGTCTTGCAGGCATTGCTTAAAGTTTGCTACAAGAAAAAAACCCTCAAAATTATCTCTGTGCAAAATCTTAGCACAGAATTTGTGTTAATAATGTATGTCTATCATAACAAGAACTGTTTGCACGCACCAATTTTGTTCAAGATTTAATCCCCCTCACAATAATACCATCATTCTCTTTCCTTCTGATCCACTTCCTCTAAATCCAATTACTGCTTCCAGCATGTAAGAGGAGGGAACAGAGCTTCTTTCAAAACAAAGAACCCCTCCTTCATCTCGTGCTTACAATGACAAAAGGCATTCTTAAATTACATTATTTGAATGAACTAAGTAATTTCATAAAATGAAAGCATTCATTTTCTCTTCACAGAATTTTACACATAGTAATAAAAAATACTATTTGTTTTTAAAATTCATACTATCTCCAAACTAGGAAGCAAGCCACTTTAAGAATAAAATTAAAGACACTATTGGTGGGAGTAAATGTTGGTTCATACTCCAGGCAATTCTGCAATATACCAAAAATTTTAATGCATATTTTTTGGACTAAACAATTTCATCCACAAAAATGTATCCTATAGAAGCATTCACAGAAGTAAAGATCATTCCCCCAAAATGTTAACTCCTACATATTTTAAAAAGCAACTGAAAATAACAAATATTTACCAATAAGGAATAGGGTAAATAAAAAAATATAGACTATATTACTAATTGGGAAATGTTTCTATAATATATTTTTAATTGAACAAAATATTTCTGAAAGGCATTATTCTCTCTTGATTCTCCTCTTACTTACCACAGCCTTCTCCTCCTTCAATGGATCTGCTTCTTTTGCTTGCCTCTCAAATTTCAGTGTCTCCCAGGCCTCAGCCTCCCCATATTCTCATCCTGGACAGATCTCATCCACCTTTTGTTTTTATAGGTTCATAATACCGAAAGCCCTATCTCTCTACAGGCTGCCCAACCTCCAGATGTGTCTACTCAAATGCCTTTCTGAGTATCTCTACCTGGATGTCCCAAAGATAGCTCATATTCTCCAATTCCAAAACTGAAGTCAACCTCTACTCAAAGAACAGAAACCACTTCTTCCTACACAACATTCTGAATTCTAAGTCCAGAAATCTGTTATTCCTGACCACTCCCATGAATTTAATCGACCACAAATTAAATCTTCTATATTGCTTACTATATTTGTTTTAATATCCCTTGACCAATAGCTCCTTTAAGGGCCTTATTATTTTTGGCCAGGATTACGACAGTCTACTTGAAACTCTTATCTTATCCAACATGGCTAAGATACTCTCTCTTTGCTTCAGTCAGACAAAAGTACCCCCTGTTCCTCCACTGGTACTGTTACCTCTAGGTTGTTACATGTCATTTTTTCTAACTTCCTGTCCTTACCTGTTTGGAGAACCCATTTACTATACCTTCAAACCTTATTCAGTCATGAAGTTTTCTGTGAAATGAGATCACCAATACTTATCAAGGTGTTATGTCATAGGTACTATGCTTGGTGCTAATCATACACTATCCAATTTAATCTCAACCACCCATTGTTATAGAGGGATAAAACAGACTCAGAGAGGTCAAATAATCTGCTCAAGGTCCCATAAAGACTAAGTATGGAAAGTAGGGCTCTAACACTACAGCCGGTATTCTTTTCACTATGTCAGGTTGCCTTTCTGAATTAATTAATCCTTCTTTATATCTACATCTTTTATTACATCTGACAAAGTAAATCAACTTTGTTTCTATGTTTTTCTCTTCCAATAGCCTATAAACCCACACTACTCAATCTTAGCTCTGTATTGTTTTCCTTTTTTAATAGAACAGGTGGACCTAAAGATCGGTATTTTTCAAAAAGTTTGAAAGATGGTGCTGATTGTCAGCAAAAATTGAGAGCCACTGAGCTATATTTCCAGACGATAAGACTATCACCAGGGGCACCGGGGTGGCTCAGTGGGTTAAAGCCTCTACCTTCAGCTCAGGTCATGATCTCAGGGTCCTGGAATCGAGCCCCACCACATTGGGCTCCCTGCTCACTGGGGAGCCTGCTTTCCTTCCTCTCTCTTTGCCTGCTTTTCTGCCTACTTGTGATCTCTGTCAAATAAATAAATAAAATCTTAAAAAAAAAAAAAAAAGACTATCACCGGACTTTTTACCTTGGGGGTGACATAAATGTCTATAAACTTCACTGCTGAACTCACTGATACAGGTAAATCAATGAAACTGTAATTTTTCTTATAAAAAGTTTTCCTCTACTTAAAATGATTTAAATGTATAAATGTTTCTTAAAGTTCTGTCATACACATTTATCTGAGACCATCACAAAGAAATTTCACACTCAAGATTTAAGAGTTCACAATACAAAATTTTTGATATTTTTCTTAAATGAAACTTGGAAAATTTCCTTAAAGGATCAAATTTAAATTACTGTAATAATCCTTGAAACAGATGCAATTATGTATATAATTTAAATGTTATAGAACCTTTGGAAAAAATAACGTTTAAAAAAATTAATCTGTTTCACTTGCAGCTGAATATTATGAAATGAATGTGAACAGCAACAAAAGAAACTTTTCTCTACTTCCAGAAACCAAGATCACTGGTAGTCTGATTAAAATCTATACTTTTTATTTAGGTGCAACACTTGCACTGTTTCAGGAAAACTTCTGAAACCTAATGTGATGGAAAGCTGTCATCTGCTGGCTCATTATGATATAGCGGAATGTATCTGCAATATGAAAGGAGTAAGAAAAAATGATGACTTGACTATAGGTAAAAAGTAATGAATATTCTTTTTTTTTTTTTTTAAAGTAATGAGTATTCAAACATTCCAGTTTGGGCTTCAGGAAAGAAAATTTGGATGTGATACCTGAAACTCTTGATATTTCTTCTTTTTTTAAGGAACAAAGATGCTATTAAAACTATCCAGTACAAAGAGTTAATTTATCTCTTAATGTAAGGTCATCACTTTTTATAAATTGCTACTAAAAACAAAAGCCATAAGAAAAGAAATTAATGCGTCAGATTTTGAGTGTCATTGTAGCAGAAATATTTTACCTGAAAATACTCCAGGTCAACATTTCTACATCCAAATAATAAACAATTAAGATGAGAGATGATTAACCACAGCAAAATAGAAAATACTACAAAACATAAGCAATGACTAAAAGGAAAACAACAAAAACACCCACCTTGGAGGGTATGTGAAGCAGAAACATTATTCACTTTATCTCTTTAAGTAACCGTGGTCTCATTAAGATATATGCAAATATCAAAGATCCTATTCCGAGAAGTCTCGCTTTGAAAAGTATCATTTAAAGTTAACATTTAGGGGCATGTGAGTGGCTCAGTAAGTTGAGCATCTACCTTTGATTCAGGTCATGATTGGGATAAGTCCCATGTTGGGCTCTCTGCTCCGCGGGGAACCTGCATCACCCAATCCCTCTGCCTATTGCTCTGCCTACTTGTGCTCTCTCTGTCAAAAAAAAAAAAAAGGAAAAGAAAAAGAAAAGCCAAAACAAACAAACAAAAAAAAACAGCCCAAAAACTTAAAGTTAACATTTAAAGACTAGGATGTGAATTAAGAATCATATCCTCTATTACCTAAACAAAGAATTGTTAAATTTAACATAAAAATTCAATGTTAGCAATGCAGAATTTTTACATTTGTTGTTAAATGTTAGGTTTTTTTTTTTTAATTTTATTTATTTATTTGAAAGAGATCACAAGTAGGCAGAGGCAGGCAGAGAGAGAGAGGGGGAAGCAGGCTCCCTGCTGAGCAGAGAGCCCGATGGGGCTTGTTCCCAGAACCCTGAGATCATGACCTGAGCTGAAGGCACAGGCCTTAACCCACTGAGCCACCCAGCTGCCCCTCTGTTAGGTATTTTATCTTTTTTTTTTTTTTTTTTGCTGCTCATGTGAAATGGGGTCTCCACTTCCATCTTATTTTCTAACTGCTGAGTACTATTTATAAAAGTGAAAGTTCCTGTTACTTGTAAAATTTACCATCACAACATAAGCAAACTGGAATAATCTGACCATTTCCTTTCCAATTCTTATGTCTCTCTTTTTCTTTATTGTGTTGGCTAATGCCTCCAATACCAAATCTAATGGTAGTGGTGATAGCAGGCATTAGTATTCCTCCTAAATTAAGATACTGATTTTTTGATTTGAGGCATATACATTTAAAAAAATTAAAAATGAGTTTCAAAATTTATAGAGTTAATAGTATTTATGGAATTACATAATTTTTCCTTAGGTCTATCTGTTAAAGTAACCAAAAACCCAATACTTCTTAATTGTTTTCAATGTGTTCATAAGGGAAGTCCAGTTTGTTTTCCGCTGCAGGAAAAAGGTATGTTTCCAAATAATCAGATAAGCTTGTGTTAGATTATTTGCTCGGTTACACACATGTCAAACAAAAACATTTAAGTTACTCGATCCAATTTACTCCTTACTTTCACTTTTACAAACAGGTCTCAAAACAAACTTAGATTTTCTTAAGTATGAACATAGTCAAATTAATAGGGTAAGTTCTTCCAGGTTTCATCCAGGCTCTTTTCTTACTCAACTTTCCCCACAAACAATCTCATCCATCTAGGCTTTAATTATCACATTCTAGAACTTGCAGATTGATCACTATAGCCCAACTCTCAAACCTGAGCTTCAGACCTCCCAGGGCTACTCTCTACTAGTTCTCTCCAACTGAATTCCTCAACTCAAACTGAGTTTAACAGTAACAGAACTTAAGTCAGAAACATGAGAGCCACCCCTGACAAAGCTCCTCACCTTCACTTATCTTCTAAAGAATTATTTTTATCTCATAAATCTTTCAATTCTAGAATATCTGTACCTTCTTTCACCTCCTATGACTTGTTCTGGTCTAAGATGCCATTATCATTTTAGCAGCCTCTTCCTGACTGGTATTTAATCATATGCAACCCGAGTAATCTTCTAAAAAGCCAATCTGATCACACTGATTCCCTGCTTGTGATAAAGATTTTAAAAAATCTTTAATAAAGTCTATATAAGCCATTCCTATCTCACCAGTCACCTCCTCTTCCCTTTCCCCGTTTTTTTCCAATGCTCTAAACTAGGCCCTCTTTCATTTATTGAAAGGCAAACATTGTTTTGTGCCCCGGGGCCTTTGCACCTATAGTCCCACTGCCTGAAACACTCCCATACATCCTTCAATTCTTAGATGAGGGAACAAATTTTCACATAAATTTTCTAACACCCTCTCCCAAGTCCTATATTTCTTTCAGAACATAAGAACTGCAGCAAGTTATAGTCTGTAATCAAACACTTATAATTTGAAAGTTTACTGTGCAAATTGTGTATCCTATGAAACACATACTGACAACTTGAAATACAAAAGTGATTTTCAAAAAACTTTTTTACTGCTTTCCAGAGTAGTGAATTAATCTCGTATTTCTATTCCATATATAAAAATAAGTCAGTGTCATGCTCCAGAGCAGCATGTTCCAGTCCAACTGAAATACGACATGACCCATGTATACGATTTTAACTCTTCCAACAGTCAATTAAAAAAGCAGATAAAATTATATTTTGCTTAATCCAAAGCATCTGAAATATTATTTTAATATATAATCAACCTAAAATAGAGATCTTAACATTAATTTTTGAATTCTGGTGTGTTTTTTAACTTAGAGCACATCTACTTTGGACTGGCTTTATTAAAAAGTGTGACATGTGGCTAGTGGTTATTATACTGCACAACATATCTCCAGAAGATAATATTGTATTTCTTGTACTTAAATAGCTTACTAACATAATCAGAGTTATTTTAAAAAGAACATGGCATTAAGCAATTTTAACTTCATATTAAATAAGGACACATCTCCTGTTTAAACCATTCAAAAATGTTTATATTATGCAAATATTCCAAACTCCTGAAAAGCCTAAATCCAAAATAAAAATTCAGGTAAACAGTTTAAAAAGTGCATTTTTACTGATAACCTGAGGAAATTAAAGGAAGATGGGTACTCTCAAACACTGCTTGTAGGTAAATTATTTTATTACAATCTCTTGGAAAGCAACTGGTTTCCCCTTTGATTTAGTAACTCCACTTCTAAGACTTAGTCCTATGGAAATAACCAAAAACAAAGTCAAAGATCACAAACTTTTTCACCAAGATACAATATTATTCATGTATACACGTGTATATGACACTCATACCCACAGGGGGAAAAACTGAATGCAATCCAAAATGTTAAGTTATCTCTTTGTAGTGTATTACTAATATTCCTTTTAACATGTATTATTCCTTTCAATAAATATTTATTGAGTGTTACTCTGTGCCAGGCATTAAAACAGATGGGTCCCTGTCATTAAGGGCATACCTATGTTCTTTAGATACTTTTCCAAATTTTTCAAATGTCTATAGTAAACATATTATCCTTTTGTAACTTTAATAACCAGAAAAATATAATATGGAGTGGATGCTGATTTGGGAAAATCAACTGTAAAGGGACATCCACCTGGGGAAAAACTTGAATATAGCCTTGAATATTAGTTTAGATGAAAGTTTTCTGAAATGGTAAGGGAAATTTAGTTGATTAAAACAAAACAACCTACAAAATAGTCTGTACGGAAAGACTGCAGTTTGTTAAAAGGGCAATACACACACACACACACACACATAAATAATGTGGGGAAAGATACATGCTAAACTGTTAACAAGGCCATTTTTTGAATAGTAGGAATGTGATTTTTTCTTCTTCTTTTTTTTTTTTTGCTTGCAAATTTTCTACAATGCCCTTGTAATTAAAGACTTTCAAAAATTAAAATATGTATGAGTGCTGTGAAGTGTGTAAACCTGGCGATTCACAGACCTGTACCCCTGGGGCTAAAAATACATTATATGTTTATTAAAAAAATTGAAAAATATTAAAAAATATATACACCCACTATTTCTGAGGATCTACTACATACAAAACTGCTAGGTTCCATAAGAGGTAGAAATGAATAAAAGGAGTCACAATCTTAAAGAAAACTGCAACTAGTTAGAAGAAACAACATAAGAGAAAAATAAAAGTAATTAACACAAGCCAGAATTTAAACATCAAATGAAGGAAAATATAGTTACAAAGATTCTAAGAAAAAGATCTTACTGGGCGCCTGGGTGGCTCAGTGGGTTAAGCCGCTGCCTTCGGCTCAGGTCATGATCTCAGGGTCCTGGGATCGAGTCCCGCATCGGGCTCTCTGCTCAGCAGGGAGCCTGCTTCCTCCTCTCTCTCTCTCTGCCTGCCTCTCTGCCTACTTGTGATCTCTCTCTGTCAAATAAATAAATAAAATCTTTAAAAAAAAAAAAAAAAAAAAAGAAAAAGATCTTACTTGATTGGGAAGAGGAGAAATGGTGAAAATGATAAAAAGTTTTGTGGAGACAGAATTTGAAATTAAAAGGATTTTAACTGATAGAGATAATGGCAGGCACTAAAAATAAAGTATGGGGCAAGTGTCAAAGAAGAGTAAGTCACATAATAGTTTGGTTAGAATGTAGGATATATGAAGGAAGTAGGCAGTATGCTGGAAAAGCTGACTGTGAAGGCCTTGAATTTTCAGAAGAGAGTATCTCTGTAAATTTTTTGAATTTAGCAATGAGGAAATTACCAGAGGTTCCAATTCAAGAAACTGTCCATATCACTGTAACCACCTCCTAATAGAATCCTCCTGCTTCCACTCCTGCACTCCCATAGTCTATTTTTTGTACAGCAGCCAGACAGATCCTTTTTTTTCCCCCTAGCCAGATCCTTTTATAACATAGATTATGTCACATCTCTACTCAAAAGCCCTGCAATGGCCTCCCATTTCACACAGTAAAAAGCCAAAGTCATTACAATTTCTACAAAGCCCTGCAACACTGCCCTCTTACCCTCTAACTCTGTGATCACATATACTACTTGCCCCCTTGCAATTCTTTGAATATTCCAGGCATACTTCTGCTTCTACCACTCTTCCCCTGTATTCTCCTCACCAACTTCAGGTCTGAGGCTTCCTCTGAGCCCATCATACATAAAACAGCAAGCCCCAACAACCACCACCTCCCACTCCAGTCTCTAAGACAAAAAGTTTGTAATCCCATACCCCTTCAAATGGACTGCTTTTCTCTGTGATACTTAACATCATCTGCCAGCTCTGTATTTTATTTTTTTAATCCCCATACACATACACACACACGCACACACTCAAGTGCAAGAAAATGAAGCTCAGTAAGGGCAATTTTTTCCTTATTTGTTCATTTCAGTACCCCCAGCATCTACAACAGGGCCTCATATATCGCAGCAAGAATGAAAGGAAGAGAATACCATGGCGTTAGATATTTAGTTGAAATGGTTTATGGCACTTTAAAAGTATTTACATAAATAGAACCTACAGTAAATATATTCTAATTTACTACTTTATTTTCCTCCGGGAACTATTCACCAAAACAGTGCTTATAAATTAAGCTTTGAGCATACAGACAACCTTTAATTTACTAGCAATTTATCTCTGCAAGGTTTACTTTAGTTATTAAAAATAGGGATGGTGGTGACTGAGGAAGAAAGGAGAGAGCATTAAACCTATTTTCCTTCATTTTCCATTCTCCCAAACTAATGAGCAATGATTCCCTACCTCTCTGCTTCCTCCCCAGTGTATAGTTTCTCACTTTTTCCTTTTCCCAGGGAATAGCTCTAACCCAGACCTATGTGTCCCAACCCCAGGGTAAGGCCAGAAATAGAAACCAGGAGTGTGATACAGGGCTATAGATGGTTGACAGAAATAAGAGGAGAGCCCGAGGCAAGGGAGATTCCTGCAGAGGAACCTTGGAAGGGGAACAATTCTTTAAATATTTTCAAGTTAGAACCTCCTTATATTTTAAAGGGAAGTCAATACAAAGTAACACTTAACTACTTCCCTATCCTCTATTTAAATACACAATACTAAAAGACAAAGTAATGCTTTACTTTAAAATGAAAAAACTGACCTTTTATTATGATTTCACGCACATAATTTTAGAAAAAAATATAATGAATGATCGAGTACCAACTAGCTGTGTTAAATCTTAATCTTTTACCAAATTACTTCAAATGTACACTAAAGAGAAAAGCTACGGTTGAAAAACACAGGTCCTTCCTAGATCCTTTATCCCTCTTCAGTTTTTCAGAAGTAATATTTATTCTCAGTTTGTATTTATCATTCCCATGAATGTTTTTTACTTTTGCTACATATTCCATGATTCCCAGAAAATATATTGTATAGTTCTGCATGTTTTAAAAACTATATTAAAACTACTTAAATATGATAAATAACTTTCATATTATATCCTGGTCTGTTACCAGCTGTTTGACCTTAGGCAAGCTACTTAACATCTGTGCCTCAGTTTCTTTTCTGAAAAATGGGATACCACATATAAGTTTATAGGGTTGTTATGAGGATTAATGAGTTAACATACTCTATATAAATCACTTAGATAAGTATCTCACTCATAGTAAGTACTGTATATCAATGTTACTAATTATCATAAAGTTGTAAAAGCACCTGTGACTGTATTATATCCACACTCTGAGAAAAGACTAATTATCGAATTGATAGATACATATAACCCATATAATGGCAGACATTTTTCGAAGTGTGAAAAAACTATAAATACTTATGAAGTTCAGGCTGGAAAGATTCACTAGCCTAATTAAAGAGGAACTGAAACTGCTAAGAGAGAACAAAGTCCTTATTTTTTAACTTACAAATTTTAGGTAACATTAAATTACAATATAAACATTTATTTAAATAATTTATGACAGTTTAAAAATATCTAAATACTTAATGGCCTCCTTTTATGAGTTTTGGGGGATAGGGTTAGGAGAGAAGGAGTACTTCCTCAATGAGAAGCTATTCAAAGACTTTTTAAACTGTTAAGGGAAGCACTTTAGGTCTCACACAGAAATAAAACATTTGGTACTCAAATTTCACTTGTTTTCTGAAGTTTTAACTGCAAGTAAAACAAATTAAAATTTTTTAAGTGATGTTTTATAATAGGATTCACCTAGATTACAAAATTTTCATAAAGACAACTGCATTCTGCAAAATTTATTAATGGAATTACGGACTCAGTATCTAATTATGGACACATTTGATACAGGATTATTTTTATATAGTCTCTAGGTCAAAAATCAGAAAACAGAAAAACAAATGCCCTATATATTATGTGAATTCTAATGAATTTCTCACAAGAGCTTTTTTAAAGGTTTTAAAATATATTTATACTTTGAAGCTCAATTAATAGGTCTAATTGTTACACAAAGGAAATCAGTCTGATGAGCATATACTAGGTGTCATTTACAGAGCGAAATATTTTATACAAGATCTTTAAATCCATGTGCAATATCTTCATGGACAAAATTTACAAGGCTACCACAGGTACTCTTCTATAGAAATACACTCCCGCAAAGAGTTAAAAATGACTTAATGACTTAATTACCAAAGCCAACATTTAAGCCAGCAAAGCATATAAAAATGTAAATAAACTGCAAATTATATCAATGGAGTAATGCTGAAACATTTGTTTCACTAGAGTTTGGCATATTTTTCAATGTCTAAAAGGTTAACTGAGAGTAACAATTAAACGTAACATCAAGGCTCTAACAGTCTACCCCTCCCACCCTCAAAAGAATAAACACACAAAAACCAAAAAACCCCAATTCGGAGTATGAGAATGTACTCCGTGGAAGCCAGTGAAGAGGGAAGATTAAAGTTCAAAAGTAAAGTGTTACTTTTCTTCCCCTAAAGTGAGAACTCTGATATGGAACCACTGCTTTTGTTTAATTTGCCCCCTTCCCACGTCCCCACTACAATATTTAAAAGTATGAGTTAGTCTTTTCCTCGGCCCCCAAAGAGAAGATTCAATGGGAAACTAAGCTAAAACTTGCATTAATCACTAAGAGAAAAAAACCTAGCCACTCTCAGTACTTTCCTAATGGAGAAAAGACCCCTACCACTGTTCACCCTATACTCTTGTCCTTTGCCCAAGCAAGACACACTGCACCTGACAAACTGGAAGAGTAAAGAATAATGGTCCAACTTTGCGAACGCAATCTGGGGAGGAGATAGATTATTTCTTGAGGAGTGCAAGAAAGAAGCAAAAAAGATCCTTTCAGGAAGGGATGCATGAGCTCTGGGGCTCTTCTCTGCCTGTTGGGAGGACTCAAAATCCGCTTGCTTCAGAGACCCTTGGAAGCAGCTACACTCCGGTCGCAGCCGGCCTCAGGCCTGGGAAAAGCAGAATGTTTACACCTGTCACGAGGATGGGGGAGGGAAAAAGAGGAAGCCGGAGCAAAGCCCCAAACTTCTCTACAGCTCCCGAGAGGGAGCGGCGGGCCGGAGCTTTGGCAGGTGGAAGCGGAGAGGCAGGGCGAGCCAAAAGCGGCCCCGGGGATGTGGGAACGGCTTACACTTCTCCGGCTGGTGCCCGGGAAGGCAGGGAGGGATCTGTGCGCTTTGGACGCTGCCGACGGCGTCCCCGCACCCGCCGCGGAAGAGGGCAGAGCCCAAGTCCGGAGCCCGCAGGCCCGCAGAGCCGGCACCGTTCCCGTCTCCGCAGTCGCAGGCTCCGCGGCAGGCAGGTGCTCCCGACCCGGACAAGGGTCCGGCCAGTGGGCCGGGCCGGGTCCCAGCACCCTCTTACCCCGCGCGTCCGGGGAACCGGAGCGGTGGCGCTTACCTGGCTCGTTCGGGGCGGCCGCGATGGGCATGGCTCAGGGGCCCGGGGAGTAACTGGCTCCCCGGGGAAGGACCGGCTAGTCCGACGCGGAGCTGGTGAGAGCGGAAGGCAGGCTGCTCACAGCCCTGTCAGCGAAGCAGCGCCATGGACGCCCACCCGGAGTTTCAGCGCTGTCGCGGGACCCCCATCCCATTACCCTCCGCCCTCTTCCGCCGCCGCCGCCTCCTCCACCTCCTCCTCCGCCGAGACCCCCCGCCCACTCCACACACTCTCCCATCATGCAGCGGGGGAACCGCTGCCGCCGACACGTCACTTCCGGGCGCAGGTGGCTAGGTCGGGGCCGGGCGCTGGTGGGTGCAGGGCGGGTGGGGGAGGACACTCCAGGGGAATTAGTGTCACAGAACGCTTACCCCTGCGCAGGCGCGGTGGTGCAGCGTGCCGGCCGCCATTTTGGGTGTGGGCAAGTTGCCCTTTTCCTTTACTTCCTTGCGAGTCATCGAGCTGTTGCGGGGAAGGACGTCTTTCCGCATTCCGCCTCCCGTTGAAGCTGCGCTCCGGGCGAGGGACAGGTGCTTTTCAGCCAATTAACGATATCGTTCAGTTAGGACCTAGTTAAGTCTCTTGCTCTCCGAATAAAATTGCCAAGATTTTGAAATACAGAACCATATCTTCTCCACCAAAAACCTACCGGAGAGCCTTACCACCTTGCCCTTTTCGCCCCGAAAGACTTTTCCTTCAGTCCGAGTCCCTTCCTCTTTGTAATTAAAACTGACAGAAGAGGAAGCTGGTGGTTGATACATAACAAAGAGATTGTTATAAATCAACCCTAAGAGGGAAAGCACCCGCCGAAGACTGGCAAATCGGCTTTGAGACCAACAGGAAAAAAAAAAAAATTGGGAATTTTGCTAACAGATGGAGACGGTGGTAATTTTTCATAGATGCTGCGGGAGAATACCCAATGAAGCTAAAGATACCAAATCAACATGCATTTCTCTAGCAGGGGTCATAAAGGATTCTTTTTCTATCATCAATCTTGAGTAGTTAATCATTTGGGTTTTTATAACCTTTCCCTCTTTTTTTTTTTAAAAATCAAATATGTGTTAGAACACCGACCACTGTAAAAATCAGTCTACAAAGGTTTCAGAGATTATTGTTGTCGTCCGGGGTGATGAGCCCTGCTGAGCGCTCATTCTGCTCACTTTTGCCAAACCTGCACCAATAATTTGAATAATTTAAAATAGTTCCAAGATAGCAAAGCTCAACAGCTACGCAAAGAAACGAGGACGGAAAACACCCCCTCAGCCACAAAGAAGTGTCCACCCCCTTGAGTGGAGAAAATATACAAATCAGGGGAACGATAAGGACAAAAGCAGTTCATCACGGTTTATCCCGCCTCTGCAATGTTCTAGACAAATTAACTTGGAGCGCTAAAATAGACCCGCATTTGTCTTTTTACAACTCAATCGCTGCAAGAAATACGGAGACTGCATCAGTTTAAGTTGGAGTACCAATTGCTTTGTGGTGGTACTGGATTTTTTGTTATTGCTCAGTCACTAAAGAAAAATCTATATGGCTTGTCAAATTCCTATTGTATTTCGCCCCCTGCTGGTGTAGCTTGCGTGCAAGGGTGAAACAAAGTATGTGTGTAGGTCACTATAAATGTTTATTGACCAAGGAAAAAAATAAATGTGTAGAGAACTGGAAATGAATTGACTTTAGGTGAACACATACTTGTTTTAATTTGATAGCTCTACTAAACAGAAATATTGGAGTAAGAAGAACATATGATAAAATCCTAAAGCAGATCCTACACCAAGAAAATGTTTAAATTGAAATAATGAATTTAAACATCAAAACGTTAAAAAGAAAACCCTGCTTTAGGAAAAATATCTCCCTGATCCATACATAACATGATTTATAATGTGATGATTTTTGTCAGATAAATGTAGAAGCCAATTCTATTTACTTAAGGACAACAATTTAAGAATCAGTGTCCAACTTTGAATATGGAAATTGAGTAGCTATTTGGTCAGATGATATGTGAGTGCAATCAACCAACTTGTAATTGGTAATCTTACACAGGATTCTGAAGACAGCATTCCAAAGCCTACAAAAATGTAGTACAAAATGACAGTTTTTGCTTCTGTTTTTAAGATGATGAACCTGTAGGAAACAATTACCAAAATTCATTGCATCTGAAAAATTGCATTTGGATCTAGTGATGGTATTATTTTTGTTTATTTTTAAAAATCATGACCATAACTTCATTATCTAAGAATTTGCATCAAGAAAAGAAAAAGTAAATGATTATTTATCATTGTGTCGTCTTTACTTCTAGTTTTTCCTCCTGTGCAGATTATTTTTACAAAGTTGTAATCATAATAAAGTTATGTAAACATAACTTTCCACTTAATATTATGCTCTAAGGGTTTCCTTCTTCTTTATTTTTATTTTTTTATAATTTTTTTTTTTTTTTTATTTGACAGAGAGCTATCACAAGTAGGCAGAGAGGCAGGCAAAGAGAGAGAGAGGAGGAAGCAGGCGCTCCGCTGAGCAGAGAGCCCGATGTGGGACTCGATCCTAGGACCCTGAGATCATGACCTGAGCTGAAGGCAGAGGCTTAACCCACTGAGCCACCCAGGCACCCTAAGGGTTTCCTTCTATTGCTTAACATTTTATAAAACCTTAACTTTAATTGTCTACATGGGATTCAATGGAGTGGACATACTGTGATTTATCCATTATCCTATTAGTAGATATTTTCCATTATTACAAATAATACTCTAATGAACATTGTGTGCATGCAGCTTTGTCCAATTGTAGGATTTTTTTTCTCAATATAAAAATGATTGAGCCAAAAAGCTATTAAGGTTTTATTGGCACTTTTTCATATTATTTTCCAAAGGAATATACCAATTTACAATACCACCAGTAATGTAGGAATGTACCAATTTTACCACCTCCTTACCAGTAGTGGATAATAATTAAAACAAAAAAAGATGGAATTATACTTTATAGACTAAAAGTTGAAAGGAACTCAACTCATATTGTATAAGAAATCAACAAGCACAAAACCCCAGCACTGTGATATTCTGGAAAAGCAATAATATAGACTTGGATTTACAAATAGATCTATCATCACTATGATTCTGTATAAATTACTTAACCTCTCTGGACTTCAGTCTTCTTATATGTCAAATGAGAGGGTAAAACTAGATTACAGGCTCTCTACATCTTTAGGACAAGTAAATGGCACATGTATCTCTTTGAGGATATGGTCAAAGCTTCAGTCCTTTCTGCAGAAAATGCTCATCCCACAGAGATTCAGATTTCTTAGACCTCCTAAAGCTCATTCACAAAAGAGGGTCTGTGAACCTCAGCTTCAGAAACCCTGCATCAGATGCCTTCCAAGGTCCTTTGCATCTGCACATTTTCCTAGGATTTCATTTTATGATCCAGTAAACACTTTCTGGCTAAGTAATACTTTTTAGTGGACAAATAAATGGTAATACATTCATAGATGGATTACTTTTCAGCACTTAAATAAACTAGGGTATAGGTATCAATATGGTTGGATTATAAAAACAAGAGTGAATGAAGCTTCAGAATGGGTAAAATGTGATATGAATTTTATAGTGTCTGTGAGTTTTAAAAATGAACGAATGCTTTATGGACATAAATTTTATATAATAAAGTATAAAAATATGGACTGGAATGATATACACAAAACTCACTAGGAGCAAGTATGGAATGGGTCAGAGAACACTAAAGGAGACTTTATCTGTAATTGCAATGTTTTATATCTTTAAGAAAATCTGAAGCAAATATGACAAGCCATTTACAGGTTTTTTTTTTCTAGCTTTAACTGACAAATAAAAATTGTATTTACTTAAGATGTGTAATTGATGTTGTGAAAAAGTCATATACATTTAATTCTAGGTGGAGGGTACATGGATGCGTGTTATCTAATGCTCTGACATGCTCTGTATTCATTTTTACATGAATAGCTTTTCTAGAGCTAGTTAGTTTAAAACCATGAATTGTGTATAGCATTCTAGAGAGTTCCTGATGTTTTGTGCTAATGCTAGTATCTGAGATTTGTACAACTTTTCAAAGCTTTTCACTATACTATCTCTCCTGATTCTCACACAGTCTCTGTAGAGCCTCTAGGGTCCCTCCCACAAGCGTCTGCTATGCTCCCCCAAACTTAAAAATCATTCCAGGAGCCAAACTGCCACACTGGTTTTCTGGAGAGCTTCCTACTGGCATTTTGGGCCTCTACTGGTATATCAGAACTGACAGAGACCGTAATTCTGACCTCTGGTTCCATATTAAGTCTGCCATACCCTAAATTCTTACAGCACTGTGGACCCCTGAGGTAAATGTTGGTGTAGTACTTTCCTAACAGGAAATCAGGCCAGAATCTCCCAGAACAAGGCAAGAGGCACTTGAGCAGGGGCTATGCTGGGAACTTAACTCTTCTCTAGGGTAGAGGAGGACTTGTTCTCAGACTGCAGGCGGGATCTTTGCCTCCCGTCATTAATACCATCAAGATGAGTGTCTCTCCTCTCAGGTAATCAAGTCAGTCTAAGGCTCAGAAGCAGAGAGCAACCCCATGGAGCTGGCTGTCACTTTTCTCCACACCTTTAGTCCTGCTGTAATCCTTTCTTAGACTATTTTGTCTCACCCAGCCTGTGTGCATTATTTCTGTTTGTCCCTCCCCCACCTGAAAGACAAAGGCAATCGGACACAATGAGCCCCTAATGTGATGCAGATCATAGCTAAAATACACAGATCACAGAAAGTATGGAGATGGCAGAAGTACATAGTATTCTCGCCAAATACATTTAATCTGAATCTCATTAAGCCTTTAAAACGACCTTCCAGTTTATAGGAAATACTGGAGGAACGAGTTAAGCAGGACTGCTGAGAAACAACTGTACCAGTCCAGTACATGGATTATTCTACAAACAAATAACTCATTCTCTTCAAAAGGGATAGTCTAAGTTAAAAGAGACTACTTAAGAGAAATTACAACCTAATGCACTTTGTAGTTCTTGATAGAATCGTTATTTGAATAAACCAGTTATAAAAGATATTTTGGGGGGCACCTGGGTGGCTCAGTGGGTTAAGCCTCTGCCTTGGGCTCAGGTCATGATCCCGGGATCCTGGGATCTAGCCCCGCATCTGACTCTCTGCTCAGCAGGGAGCCTGCTTCCCTTCCTCCCTCTCTGCCTGCCTCTGCCTACTTGTGATCTCTCTCTGTCAAAAAAAAAAAAAAAAGACATTTTGGGGAGAGAGGAAATCTGAGTATGTACCGGCATTAAGTGTTCTGAGTAATTATTAATTTTTAAAATAGATTAATGGAATTATGGATATGCATGAGAATGTCCTTACTTTTTGGAGATGCCTGACATGTAATGATATATATATATATATATCATTATATATATATATATATAATATATATAATTTTATATATATATAAAATATATATATATAATTTATTTTAAAATGGTTCAGGAAGAGATGTTTAGGTGGCTCAGTTTGTTAAGCGTCTGACCCTTGGTTTTGGCTCAGGTCATGATCTCAGGGTCCTGGGATTAGCCCCATTGTTGAGCTCCCTGCTCAGATCAGGGAGGGAGACAGTCTTCTTGTCTCCCTCTCCCTTTGCCCCTCCCCCTGCTTGCTCTCTCTGTCTCTCTCAAATAAATAAATAAATCTTTATAAATAAAGAGATAAAAATAAGATGGTTCAGGTCTTTACGTAGAGATAAAACAAATATGGCAAAATGCTAGAAATTATTAAATTGAATCTAGGTGGTGGATGTCCTAGTGTTTATTATGCTGTTCTTTTTACTTTTCTGCTATTTTGAATATTTCATGATAAGAAGTAAAAGAAAAGGCTATTAAAAAATACCACCTATACCGATGAGGTCTGGGTTTCCCTTACATTTATTTCCAAATGACTGCATTCCCTAGGCAATCAGTATCACATACACATTTCTGGTTCTGGAGCAGACCTTGTAAACTGTGGTCTTGTAAGGGGTTTTAAAGATGTAGAAAGGAGAAAACAAGCAAGGACTGCAACTTCCAAATCAATTGTAATTAGTTTAAATCCTCTAATATGCACAAATACAGTAGAATTACAGCTCTGCTCAACAAGGAGCTGTTCTAATGCAGTGTTAGCAGGGCACAGCAGGAATTATCAAGAGTAGAGCACTATTTAAGTGGCAGTCTCTGCCGAGCCCTCTCTGACTTTCCAAGACTGTTCCTTCTGCTTGAAATGCCTTTCTTCCTGATTCTTTCAGTGGATGATTATCTCTTTCTTTTTTCTTTCTCGTTTTGAAGAGCTCAGAATCTGAACCCCTTTCCTATGTTTGGGAAAATTACCAATATATGAGTCTAGGTGGGAGGCAACGCCTTCCTCCCAGTTTAACGGCTGAAAGGGCCAATGTAGGGAATTAAGGACCCTGCAGATTTTTGCCACTCTGCAATTCTGTGATGGAGTTTATCAGTCTTCTTGAGTGTGTGGTATGTAGCTTGTGGCTTAATTTGACCCACAGAATGAATGGATGGGGTGCTGCGTAAGTTCTCAGGCTGAGCATTAAGAGAGCTGAAGCTTCTCACTTTGCTTCTTGGCACGACCATCCTGGAAGAGAGACATCACATAAAACATACAAGTCCCCTGACCACAGCATGCTGTGGGAAGCCCAATCTCCATGAGGATGGGAAAAGTGACCTATGCTGAACTCCCAGCCAACAGCCAGCTATGTAAGTGAGCTGTCTGGGACCTTCCAGGCAGACGAGTGTTCAGATGATTTTTAGACCCAGCAGGTACAGCTTAGAGCCGAAGAGCAAACAGCTGAGTCCAGTCATTCCATAGACTCTTGAAATATAATGGTCATTACTGTTTTAAGCCACTAAGTTCTGTGGTAGTTTGTTACTCAGCAACTGGCAATGAAAACAGGAAGAAACTTCCTTTCTCAGCTTCCTTTGCTGCTGCAAAGGTGGAGCATGTGATCCAGGCTTTGCTGAGCAGATGCCCCTCCCCAGACTTGGAATTAGAAGCTAATTAATAATAGAAGCAAGAACCACAGAGAACTTCCTCTGATGGTGATGGCCGCTCTCTTGGTGACACTGAGCTTCTGAGGCAGCAGGGTCTGGGGACTGCCTCATATCCAGGGTCAGTGGCGTGGTCGAGACCAGTTTCTGCAGCCTCCTCACTGGACCAGATCTATGGCATGATTTGGGGGAGATGTTTCTGGCTGTTTGGACTCTGAGCCTGGTTCTGGAATCATATAGGAAATTCTGTGAGCTACCTAATATTTTAAACAGTTAATGTCCATTTATGTTGCTGGAGACTAAGAACTCTGACAGATAACCTTTAGCCTCTGTGGCTTCTGTTTGTTCCTTAAGATAAAATTCAAACCACAAGAATTACTCCTCCGGGAAACCTTCACTGACCTCTTCCCTGTACTCCCTGCCCCCCTTAAATTTGTTTCTTCTCTTCTAAGCCCTTGTCGTGCTTTGTGTGTATCTATAATATTGTTCTTATCACATCCATTGTAATTTCTAATTTCCTGAGCTGTCTCTCTCACTAAACGCATAACTTTAAAGGAAAGAACTATGTTCTTCATCTCTGTATCTCTAGTGCCTAGTATGATGTTTATCTAATATTTGTTAGGTGAGTGAGTAATTGAGTGCATGAAATTGATGGTATGAAATTTAGTATGTTTGTAACAGCTCTGGACATAAATTGTTACCATTTCTAAGGTTTTTTTTCTTTACAATTTACATTCTTGTCATAATAGAACATCGATAAGTTTCTCTTGACAAGAAAAATAGAGCAAATTTGGGAGTATTGCTTTTATAAAATACCACTGTAAATTCTTTGAGTACTACCGATACTCAAAGAGAGAGAGATCACAAGTAGGCAGAGAGGCAGGCAGAGAGAGGAGGAAGGAGGCTCCCCGCTCGGCAGGGAACCCGATGTAGGACTCAATCCCAGGACCTGAGATCATGACCTGAGCTAAAGGCAGAGGTTTTTTTTTTTTTTTTTTATTTTTTTATTTTATTTATTTGACAGAGAGAGATCACAAGTAGGCAGAGAGGCAGGCAGAGAGAGAGGAGGAAGCAGACTCCCTGCTGAGCAGAGAGCCCGATGCGGGACTCGATCCCGGGACCCCGAGATCATGACCTGAGCCGAAGGCAGAGGCTTCAACCCACTGAGCCACCCAGGCGCCCCTAAAGGCAGAGGTTTTAACACACTGAGCCATCCAGGCGCCCCCAAGACAAGGGACTATTTATCCACTTTTGGCCATGAGCTTATTATTTAACCATGGAACAACATTAGCCACTGTGTTAAGGCACTGTCTCAGGTGCTGTGAAGACAAATATGAACAAGATAGTTCTTTTTTTTTTAAATTTTATTTATTTGACAGAGAGAGATCACAAGTAGGCAGAGAGGCAGGCAGAGAGTGAGAGAGGAAGAAGCAGGCTCCCTGCCAAGCAGAGAGCCCAATGCGGGACTCTATCCCAGGACCCTGAGATCATGACCTGAGCCAAAGGCAGAGGCTTAACCCACTGAGCCACCCAGGTGCCCCAAGATACTTCTTAGCCCTCAGCAATCTGCAGCCTGGTATCAGGTACATGCAAAAATTTTACATGTTTTGTGCACTTTTCTGTATGTTTCATACTTCAGTAAAAGAGTCGTTAACAGTTTCTACCTCATGGACCTATCCGAGGTTTAGATGAGATGCAGTAAATATGGCACAGAACACGGGGCTTGGAACATACTAAGTACCAGCAAATATTAGCTGTCTCTGATGTGGTTATTCCATGAGTGTTGTATTCCTACCGGCTGGGAGATAGAACTGATCTCTTCCTACTGTATCAGGTGCCTGGAGTGTGGATAGACCCCTGAGGACTCCTGAGCATGGGTTCAAGTGGATCAGTGTTTCAGGATCAGTGTTCCAAGACCATTCCTTCCATGATGTTCTCAAAACAGTTTCTGGACTGGGAAAAAGCAAGGCTGAATCTTGGGTTGTACTAAGGGATAAAAGAGAACATGCAAAGAAACATGCACTAAGGGAATGGTTGGTGGTTCCTAGCCCCTGGGAGCTTTTATGAGCTTATGAGGGTGCTTTTATCCTTCCATCAGTATTATGCACATATGATACTCAAATGTTTATTGAATGAATGAGCACAAATGTTGAAAATGCATCAGTGTTAAGTCTGTGTTACCTTCTTTAAAAATGTGTCCACCCTGAATCCTAGCGCATTGATCTGCTCCTGCCGAGAGAATCCAAGTTACCCATCTTTTGTAATACCCAGCCTGGAGGAATGTTATTGAAGTTCACTCTTGCCAGCTTCATCACAGATTAGCAATCTAGATCTGCAAATACAGAAATTCTAAATCTTTTGGCCATGTATGGCAACCACTTTCTGGTGGGGTATTTCTCAAGACTCCTGTTGCTATGGACAACATGGTTGTTTACATTGAAAACTCTTAAAATCTATGAAAAAAAGAATCCTAAAACTGAAAAGTCGATTTAAGAACATAGCGTATTACAAGGCTGGTATACAAAAATCAACTCCGGGGGCACCTGGGTAGCTTGGTGGTTTAAGCCTCTGCCTTTGGCTCAGGTCATGATCTCAGGGTCCTGGGATCGAGTCCTACATTGGGTTCCCTGCTGAGTGAGGAGCCTGCTTTCCCCCTCTCCCTCTGCTGCTCCCCCCTGCTTTTGCTGTCTCTCCTTCTCTCACTCTCTGTCAAATCAATAAATTCTTTAAAAAAAAAACAACTCTGTATGTATTCTATCAGTAATCCAAAAAATGATCTTTAAAAATACCACTTATAATAGCATTCAAAAACAAAATATTTGGAAGTGAACTTGATAAAAATCTGCAAGACATTTATTCTGCTAATAATAAAGCATTGTGAGAAACTTTAGCAAAGACTTCAGTGAATGGAAATATATAATGTTCATGCAGCAGAAAACTTGACATTGTTAAGGTGGCACTTTCTCCCAATGTAACCTATAGATTCAACACAATCCTAATCAAAATCCCAAGCAGCAATTTTTTCTCCAGAATTTCTTTTTAATTGAGATATGATTGACACCATATAACATGATACTAGTAGTTTCAGGTATACAAGGTAAATGATTTATTTGTATATAGTGAGAAATGATCACTACAATAAGTCTAGTTAACATCCATGACTGTATTTAAATTTGAAACAAAAAACCAGAAGTATAGTTTTCCCTAAGAAGAGAATCAGTTTTGGGGTGCCTGGGTGGTTCAGTCCAGCTCTTGATTTTGGCTCAGGTCATGATCTCAGGGTAGTGAGATTAAACCCCATGTGGGGCTCCAAGTTCAACTCAGCCGGGTAAGGCTGTGTGAGGTTCTCTCTCCTTCTGCCCCCCCCCCCCCGCTCATGCACATGCATGCTCACTCTCTCTAAAATAAAGAAATTTAAAGAAAAAGGAGAAGAGAATAAGTTTTTATTCAATGGACGCTATGAAAAAAATCACTTGGATCTAAAATATTTCATTTATTCAGTGTTGTGTTGAAAATTCAGCTGATGAAGAAGCTGAAATCTGGACCTAATAAACTAAACAAAAAGCCTTTGTTAGTTGGCTCCTGGGATAGTGATGAAGGTTGCAGATTAGTGTAAACTTGTCTGTGTGCTGATGTCCTTCAAAGTACAGCTTTCTCTGTTGTCCTTGATTATAGGAGGATAAAATCACCCTTATTGTCAAATGGTTTTTCTACAGAGCCTTGTCCATGTCAAATATAAACCTAGGACCTCTAAATGGACAGGAAGGCTTGTGATAAAGGATCACACAGTCGTGGAAGGTAGTAAAACAATGATAGGAAATGATGACGGTTCACAAATTACCTTAGTGTTCATCATAGAGAGATACATATATGAAATCCCATTAAACTCAAAGCATTCTTTTTTCCCTTCTCCTTTCTCACTTGTCTCTCAGTTTTCTTCTTTAAGACCAGACAGTGTGGTTTCTGGTGTTTGAGGCAGCAAGAACCAGCTCCATTATCTTCCTTTTGCAGTGGTTTAAAAATAAATAAATAAAAGTTCTTCTGACAGTTTATAAACCTAAAACTCAATGAGGAGTTTTGTTTCTTCTGCAGCATGCTTAAAAAAAAAATTCTGAGCTGGGCAATTTGTTCTGGCAGTGGCCATCACACCACAACCCCATGTGACTTGCAGAGTAGCTGGCGGGACACTCTCTAGATAGTTCTCTCTCTGGGATCTCTCTCGCCCTTTCTTTTCTCCTGCCCACCCTTCTCCCAAAGCTGCCTCCTCCCAGCTTCCCTGTACGAGAACTGGCTCTCGTTCTCCACCGTCACCTCTAGATGTGCTTGGTATGTGTACCTTCAATCCAACCTGACAAGGCAAGCGTCTTTGGCCTTAACCAAACAGATCACCAGTTGTTCCTCAATCCTACCCTGGGGATCTCAAGATATCGATGTAGTTTTGCTTGGTTTCATTTATTTTCCAAAGATGGAATCATCTGACTCCAGATACAGTTTTGGGCTAATTACTTAAAAAAAAAAACCACTCAGTTGTATATTATGGACATTTCCCCCATCAGTTCATATAGTACTTTTCTCTCCTTTTAATGGCTGCATAGTACTCCACAATGTGGCCAACTATGCATTAAAAAACAAACAAACAAATGAATGAATTCCACATACTCTATTGTGTTTTACTGTGACAGATAATGCCATGATTTCTTCATCAGGGGAGTAGGCAGAAAGTGGAAGTAAGTTTGGAGCATGTCAAAGGACGGGCTGCAAGTGTGGTTTTGGATATGATGATGGCTACAGCAAGTCTGAAGTCACCTCTAGAATGTACCTGGATGCCTTGGAAATGAGGTGAGAGTGAAGGAAGGAGGAATTGGAGAGGGAGGCAAGGAGCTGGGACAATGCCTGGATCAGTGAGCAGGTCTTGTTCTTCCTAGTATCCCAGTCCTTTTTAGGCAAACAGTGAGTTCGTTCAATTACCAACATGGTGTTAGCCCAGTGTTAATGCATCTCTTCTCAATGTAACGTTCTAATGACTGGCTCTTCTATATCTTAGTTTGGGATGATGGGCTGAGACCAATTTAGGGAGGGTTTTAAATTCTGCGCCAAGAAGTTACCACCGCAGGGAAGCTGGTAATGGATTGTGCTTGAGTTGAGACCTCAGTTCTCAACTCAGAAGTTTGCTTTGCAACCACTCAAGCGTTCTTAGGAGATAGACAGCACAATTAAAGAACAGCCAACTGTGGGAAAGAACACAATATATCACCTGTCTGGTTGTGTTTCAACTCAATTGTTTACTTTTATCTCCAGGGGTAACCATTCTACTCCTTTAACTTCATATTATTTGTACTCTCTTACTGTATAGAACTATGTTCCCATGGACACCATAGCCCTGTTGGTTTCTTCTCTTTTTGACTACTCATTGGTTCATAATGCACACTTGCAGCATTTTCTAGCATAACTTCTAAAGGTAAATATACTCACCCACCCCCCTGCCCAAGCCTGACTTTTCTAAAGCATTTGACTTTACAGTTACTTTCCCTTGCAACAGAATCACTTTTTCAGTCATCATTTATTTGGGGAGATGGTAATTTCTTAGAAGGCATATTTTGCAAAGAGCAAAGTAACTCCAATAATTATAGTGATATATAAAATGATATCATCTGCATATACTAAACTATATATTATATGATCTATATGCTAAACTACTCAACTAACTACAATCTAACACAAGCCCTCAAATAACAAAATGTCGTAAATTCTCAATTTTGTAGAGTATATTTGAGTCTCTTGATGCTATTTATTATTATCTTAACTCTTAATTCCATTTTCTCTGCAGGCATAACTTCACAGGAGACTTATTCTCTTTCCTTCTGTCATTGATCACCTTTGGTTGAAGCTTGACTCTGCTTCTCAAACCTCCTCCTATGTCCACTCCGTTCTTGGGTTCTGCTTTGGGCAATGTGCCATGGGGCTTCTGTTTGATCTGGGGTTTCCTAGGTGGCATTACTCACTCTTTTTGCTCGGGACCAAGTGAGTACAACTCTTCTCACTGCTTCCTGCAAGCTGCCTTTTTCTGAAAGCTGGAGCCCACAAAGAGCCCCTTTAGGGCTTGGAAGAAAGTGCTGTCAACATTCAATACCTGTTTCAGTCTCTTCCGTCTTTCTCCCTGCCAACCTTTCCCTATCCCTTTCTGGAGAGCTGTCTCCTTTCCGCCAGGTCTCTCAGCCTTCATTTCCCTAGGAAATGATTTTCTTAGTCTCTCCACAAAAGCTCAGGAGGAAAGAAACTGGCCTTTCATTCATAATTGGCCACTGTATGGTATGGGATGCAGTGGGAGTAGGAATAAATGTTGTCCAGAGTTGACATAAATGCATCTTCTAACCAAAACCAGCTGCTGGTTGTCACTGGAGTGGGTATAAAGCGTACTGTGTTTGGAATGATCAATGATGAGATTACCAGAAAGTCAATGTCTAAAGGAGTGACTTAGAGTATCTTACTGGATGAGGAAATGAAGATCGAGTTATTTTATTTGTGGTGTATATGAATGGGTACTCGTGTGTGTGTGCACGTGCACGTGCACGCGGGTTTATGTGGGATTTCCTTCTTTTGTAAAGGAGCTGAGCTAGCTTCTGAAATTGAGAGGGCCAGCCTCCAAGAGGATAATTAGGATTTTAAGAGCTTACAGTGAGTGGAAAATTTCATTTCTCTAAGTATTGAGAAGTACATGCTAATAGTTATTCCAGCCACTGGTTAGTCTGCCAGGGATTCCTATCAGACTTAGACATTCAGATAGATGATCCCATAAACACTACAATCAGCAGAGACCTATAAAGACTTTTCTGGAGAAAGTCAATCTGTATCCAATGCATTATCCAGGTATGTTTGTTTTTCAGATTCATGAGTCATTTTGTTGTCAGAACAGCTTTTAGTCCTCTTAGCTTTCTATTATATTCATCGAGGCAGCTGTTCCATATTCTTCTCATTCTCCTTAAAAAAACTTCTGACCTCCCTCTACTGCCACAGATGAACTCTACCCCTAATTTACTGAGAAGGTCAAGGCCTCAGCTCTTCTCTCTACTCTCTCCGTTTTGTCTGCATCTCCATCCATCCTTTGTCTCACCCCCTTCATTCTTTCTATTTCCAGAGAAGCCACATCCTATTTTTCACCCCAAAGCTAGCCTTTCCTGGGGATCTTCTCCAGTGATTCTCCGCTTAATCCCCAATGTTCATTAGCACCCTCTTGCTGGCATCTTCAAGTTCTTGTTCTCCTCTAGCTTCTCAAAGCAGGTCCTGTAGTCTTGACTGCAAAACCTATACCACAGTTATGCTTTCCTGTCAGATTGCTAGCTAACCTGTCTTTCTGGAAAGTGTAGGCTATAGCCGATTTATCTGGAATGATCGCAATTTTTATTAAAACTGGCCTCTCAAAGGTCTTCAATGCACTACTTAAACACCACACCCTATGACCTCATGCTGCTGATTTCTGTAACCCTTGATACTCCTGACTGTGGGTCATATGTAGGAAAGGGAGGCAGTGGGGGTTGGAGAGGGAGAAGAAGGTAAATGAGATTGCAGAGGGGAGGTGCAGTTTTTGCAAGCTGCCATTACTGAGGTAAAGCTGAATCAGACATACCAGGACCCTGGGCTTGGTTCCTTTTCATGGAGGCTGGAGGGAGCCGAGTTGCCTCCCAGACCCTGTTGTCAGAGCCCTAATGGCAGGCCCTGTACATCCTGGTGGACTTGGGCATGGGGTTGTTTGGACAGAGGACTGGCCGTATGACTTTTGTTTTAGGGAAAGGAGTTGGACAGACACCCCAGGGCTCACATCAAATATCTATATCTATATACAACATATAATAAATAAATAATATACAATATATAATAATATATAATACATAATAGATATCAAATGTTAAATCTTTCAATCTTTCTTACTTTATGAAGTCAGGCATATTGACAATGTTCAACCTGAGTGTTTCTAATCAAAAGCACCCACGTCACTTCAAATCCAACACTATACTCAAGAGTGGAAGATAACCTTGGATACTCTCTCTTTCTTTGGATTCTTACCATGGTTTCCACAACACCATGCTATTCCTCCCTCTCTGGTCTTCCTCTCTTACTGGTTCACCTGTCACATGACCTGTAATAGTCAAAACACCCTGAATTCCCCTTTATACTGATTCTCTCAGTACATCCACCCTTGATTTCTCTTTCATTCCCATGCTCTCCGAAAGCCTGGTAAAGCACCCTCCTCCTCTGATGTGACCAAGAGGATACTAGGTCCTAGGAGGCACAGTTTATTGTGGATAATCTGAAAGATGTGCAAACATGCACCAGGCTACCCCGCCCTAATTCACCAGTTTGGAAGTCTGTGGGTGGTGATGTTGGCCACAGTCATTCATGCTGGAGATTACAAGTTCTTATAGAAACATCATTGCACATTCCACAATTCCCTGGATATTTCCACATTCTTTCATTGTTCACGATCTTTAATTTAATGGCTCATTTTGTAGTCTTATACCAGAGGGCCCAGTTCTTTGAGAGGCTTGAGACACACTGATGGATAATGATAACTCATGAGGAATGTAGAAGGAAAGCCAGCATTAGAAAATTACTATTTGCCCACCATCACAGTAGTAACTGCTTCAGGCAAGATTCATCAAGGACAGCTAAAAAAACTTGTTTTAAGTTTATTTATTTATTTATTATTTTTTTTTTTTTTTAAAGATTTTATTTATTTATCAGAGAGAGAGGGGGAGAGAGCAAGCACAGGCAGACAGAATGGCAGGCAGAGGCAGAGGGAGAAGCAGGCTCCCTGCCGAGCAAGGAGCCCGATGTGGGACTCGATCCCAGAATGCTGGGATCATGACCTGAGCCGAAGGCAGCTGCTTAACCAACTGAGCCACCCAGGCGTCCCAGAAAGAGGGGGAAGCAGGCTCCCTGCTGAGCAGAGAGCCCTGGGTGGGGCTCGATCCCAGGACCTGAGATCATGACCTGAGCCGAAGGCAGAGGCTTAACCCACTGAGCCACCCAGGTGCCAAGTTTATTTATTTAATTTAGTAATCTCTACTCCCAACGTGGGGCTCAAATTCACAACCCTGAGATCAAGAGTCAATGCTCTTTCCCACCGGGCCAGCCAGGTGCCCCAAGAAACCTAAGAATTAATGGGCAACAGTAGGATGAGAAACAAGATAAGAATATAGTCTCAAAGTATCCCCCCATAAAATACTTACTACAAAGCTAAAATTAGTCATTTTACAATGGAGAAACCTGGCAGATACCACTTTAACCAAGGGATTAAAGGAAACGCCATCATGAATGGGACAAAAAGGCATCATGTGCCTCTTGACATGAGGCTCTGAGAAGAGCCTCATAGCATCTGGAATATTCCTGACACAAATGCATAACCTCAGATCTAATAATGAAGAAACATTAGACAAACCCAAACTGAGGCATATTCTGCAAAAGAACTAGCCTGTATTCTTAAAACATGTCAAGGTCATGAAAAAACAGTCTCAGAAGTGATTAAAGAAACATGACAACTAAACACGACCTATGGTTGGGAGTCTAATCCTGGACCAGAGAAAGGACTTTAGTGGGTCAACTGGCAAAATCTGAATAAGGCTCAAAGATTACATATTATTGCTTCAATGCCAGTTTTTTGATTTTGGCAATTACGCCATGGTTATATAAGAAAATCCCCCCCCCCCTTTTTTAAGAACATATACAATGAGATATTTAGAGATCTTTGGGTATCCTGTTTGTGATTTCCTCTCATATATTTCAGAAAGAACTGCATGTGTGTAGAGAGAGGCTGAAAATAATAAAGTGTGATAATATATTAACACTTGGGGAATTTGAGAAAAGTATATGAAAATTCTTTGTACTACTTTTGTAACTTATCAGTCTTGAATACTTCACAACATAAAATTTAAAAATATCTCAAAAAATCTCATAATAATAATAATACCAACTTTTATTGAAGACTTGATGAATACTTACTAAATACTCTTCAAAGCACTTTGTATGTGTAATACCTTTTAATCTTTACATTAACTGTATGTGGCAGGTTCTCTGACCATCTGCAAGTTAAAGATGAGGAAACAGGTGTAGCGAGATTAAAAGACACACTGTTGGAAATATTTGAGCCATAATTTTGAGAGGCTCTCTAATTCCGGAGCTCATGCACTTCACCTCTGTGTCATGTATAATTTACTAAAGATTGCTTAGATTAATCAGCCATCTGGCTGGCTAGCTCAGCTCTCCAGAAAATTCTCAGTGACATCACATCATGTAGATATAACCAGGTGGTTTTGACTGGGACTATATTCAGTTTTAAAACACAGTGTGTTTTTCTTTTCTTCTTCTTCTTTTTAAAAGATTTATCTATTTCTTTTAGAGAGAAAGAGAGCATGTGTGTGTATGAGTGGGGGGAAGGGCAGAGAAAGAGAATCTCAAGCAGACTCTCTGACCAATGGGGAGCCTGATGTAGGGTGGGATCCCATGACCCCGAGGCCACAACCTGAGCTGAAACCAAGAGTCAGACGCTTAACCAACTGAGCCACCCAGGCGCCCCTTTAGAGAGTTTTAAACAATGGTAGGGAAGAGACTGATACTTCTTACCTGTATCCAGTTCTTTCTCCTTCCCTGGACACTGAAGGCTACACTCAGCTTCCCTGAACCTAGGCAAGGCCATGTGACTAATTCTAGCCAATAAAGTGTGAGCAGCAGTGATGCGTCTCATTTCCAGTGGGAAGTATATAAGGGCAAGTGTGTTCCCTCCATGCTCTCTCTTTCCTGTCCGTGGTGACTGGGAAACTGATACGTTGAAATGGTAGAGCCACAAGATGGAAATGATCTGGATCCTGGAGTCAGTACATGGAGGACAGAAGCCTAGAAGAATAACCCCACCCTGCTGAATTTTGTCTGAACAAACAAACAAACAAACAAATCTGTGAAATTAAGCCACCAAGCAGTCAGGGTTTATTTATGATCACAGCTTAGCCTAACCTAATATGCAGACTACAAGGGTTTAAATCCTTGCAAGGGGCCTGACTAGCACACAATTAAAATGAATAAAGTAGCTGTCCATGACCTGGGAGTGGGAGAGGAACTATGTTGAACTGGAGGTGCTTGTGCCATTATAGAAGAGCAGGGCTCAGATCTAGCTCGTTCTCTAGAAAAAAATTCTAGTTCTCTTAACTGAATTTTTCTTCTTTTGAGAGAAGTTGGAAATCTGGATGTTAATGTGAACTCCCTCAAAATTTAAATGTTGGCAGCTCATATGGATTCAAAACAAAATGAAGTCAAAACCAAAAACAGACACCCTTGACATTTCCTAAATGTCATAGATATGCCTCTGCCTCAAGTTCTCTGCAATGGCTGGTCCTTCTGGAATGATCTTCCTCTTAGACATCTGCAAGACCTGGTCCCTCTTCTCTTCAGATCTTTGTTCAAATGTCATCATCTTATCAAAGCCTTTCCTGACTACCCTTCTTAAAATTGCAACACCCTCTTCCTCCCACTTGTGCTCTCTCCCCTTTTCCTGTTTTTTTTTTTCCCCTCCTCCTCCATACTATTTATCACCTTCTAAATAAATAATAATTTAAAAAACTTAATGATTGTTTTGCCCATTTCCTACCACCATACTCAAGGAATATGAGGGCAATAATCGTTTATCTTAATTTGCTGGTTTTTGTACACCAAGTGCCTAGAACAATACCTGGCAAATAGTGGTCAAAGTTATGTGTTAAGTAAATGTTTTTGAAAAAACACCCTAACTATGTGAATCAGACCAAGCACACCTGGAGATTTGATTCGTTTCAAGGGCCACAAATTCACAACTTCCCTTTTAGACTCTTACAGAGCAGACCTTGGAGAAAAGTGCCTTTTAGGGTTGCAAGCAATCCTCTGCCTCCCACAGAGTAGATGTTTGATTTATTTTGTTCTGGGAAATAGACCACAATGCGTTTTAAGAAAGGGTCTTGTATATTTCAGTGAGCCTCATGGGTGCCTTTGTCTTCTCTGAATACTGGGACAGCAGTCTGCTTTTCATCTTGTCTCTATTATAAATCCTGGATTTCATTCCTAAATCTCTGTCTAGATCCTGGTGTGTAGACCAGTCCTGGTCTTTCCAGTTATAAGAGTCAGTGTCTTCTTCCCTTTTGGTTTGAGCTGGGTTTGAGTTGGGTTTGAGTTGGGTTTCTGTCACTGTGAATGAAAGAGTCCTGACAAGTTGAATGTAACTTTGGGTAAGTTGTTTCATGATTCTGAGTCTCAGTTCCTTTGCTTATAAAAAGGAGTGGGTCATGGGGCGCCTGGGTGGCTCAGTGGGTTAAGCCGCTGCCTTCGGCTCGGGTCGTGATCTTGGGGTCCTGGGATCGAGTCCTGCATCGGGCTCTCTGCTTGGCAGGGAGCCTGCTTCCTCCTCTCTCTCTCTGCCTGCCTCTCTGCCTACTTGTGATCTCTGTCTGTCAAATAAATAAATAAAATCTTTAAAGAAAAAAAAAAAGGAGTGGGTCAGGGGGCACCTGGATGGCTCAGTGGGTTGAAGTCTCTGCCTTTGGCTTGGGTCATAATCCCAGGGTCCTGGGATCGAGCCCCACATCGGGTTCTCTGCTCAGCAGGGAGCTTGCTTCCCTCTCTCTCTCTCTGCCTACTTGTGATCTCTGTCTGTCAAATAAATAAATAAAATATTAAAAAAAAAAAGGGAGTGGGTCAGGTTAGAAAAGCACTAAAGCCTTTTCCAGGATTTCAACACTTTATAGAATTCTAACACAATTAAGGCCCCCAGTCTATGGAGCCCAAACATTTTTGACTGTAGGTGAACTGGTTTCCCCAGAGTCACATGCTGCTCTGCCTTGTCACTGATGTAGGAAATGTTGGGATTCGGAGGCCCAGAAAGAATTCTTGAGACATCTTCATTGCAAAAAGGTTGTTTTGTTAATGCACAGAGACAGGACTCTTGGGCAGAAAGGGCTGCCCCTGGATTGCGAGGAGCAACCGATTATATACTGTGGAGTTCAGGGAAGTAAGGATAAGGGCCATTTCCAAAAGAGCTTGCATATGGTTAAGACTCACAGGATCCTGGAGACCTGGCTATTGCCAAGCTATGTTTCCCCCCTAGCAAATCATTGACATTAAGACAGATAGAGGAGTTTCCTGGAGGAATAGCCTACTTTGCTTGCCTCCAGTATTTGTCCATGGGCTGCAGGTTATAAGGAAATTTAATTGTATCTTTTGCCTTACCTCCACACCACCGACCCCTCTGACTAAGGCTATCCCCCCGCCCCTGCTGGCAGAGCCCCTCCTACCTATGCAACTTCTAGTATCTCCAGACACTAGATACAGCAGGATCCTTGCTGGCACATTTTGTTCTTTTGGACCCGGCTGTTGCTTGCCCCAGTTCAGGGCATACTGATAACTGTGGAGATGCTCCTTTTCTGCGCCCACATGGTACCCTGGTGTTGGGGAGCTGCTGGGCCACACTCGGGCATCAAAATAATAATAACAACAGCTCGTGTTTATGGAATGTTACTCAAGTGCCAGGGACTCAGTAGTGCTTCATATGAATAATCATATGCAGCTACTCTTCAGTCTAGAACATTCTTTTCCCAGATGACTCACGGTTCTCTCTTGTCTCTTCCAAGTCTTTGCTCAATTGTTGCCTTCCCTGCGAGGCCCAGTCTGACTGCCTGCATCTGGGCTTCACCCCCAACAGCCACCCGTCTTGTTCCTTTGTGGTACTTTTGTTCCCAGAGCACTTTCTTCTAATATACTATGCTTTATGATGTTTATATTAATAGTATTTCCTGTCTGCCTGCCCTACTGGAAGGTAAGCTGTACAAGGATGGGTTCAACATTTGCAAATCAATCAGTGTGATAGAACAAATCAATAAGAGAAGACAGAAGAACCACATGGTCCTCTCAATTGATGCAGAAAAAGCATCTGACAAGATACAGCATCCGTTCCTGATTAAAACGCTTCAAAATCTAGGGATAGAAGGAATATTCCTGAACTTCATAAAATCTATCTATGAAAAACCCACAGCAAATATCATCCTCAATGAGGAAAAGCTGACAGCCTTCCCTTTGAGATCAGGAGCACCACAAGCATGCCCACTCTCATCACTCTTGTTCAACATAGTACTAGAAATCCTAGCAACAGCAATCAGACAACAAAAAGAAATAAAAGATATTCAAATTGGTAATGAAGAAGTCAAACTCTCTCTCTTCCTAGATGACATGGTACTTTACATGGAAAACCCAAACAACTCCACCCCCAAACTACTAGAACTCGTATAGCAATTCAGTAATGTGGCAGGATACAAAATCGATGAGCAGAAATCAGTTGCTTTCTTATACACTAACAATGAAAATATAGAAAGGGAAATTAGAGAATCGATTCCATTTACTATAGCACCAAAACCCATAAGATACCTGGGAATAAACCTAACCAAAGAGGTAAAGGATCTGTACTCAAGAAACTACAGAACACTCGTGAAAGAAATTGAAGAAGACACAAACAGATGGAAAAGTAGTCCATGCTCATGGATTGGAAGAATAAACATTGTTAAAATGTCTATACTGTCTAGAGCAATCTATACTTTCAATGCAATCCTGATCAAAACTCTACCAGCATTTTTCAAAATGCTGGAACAAACAATCCCAAAATTTGTATGGAACCAGAAGAGACCCCAAATTGCTAAGGAAATGTTGAAAAAGAAAAACAAAACTGGGGGCATCACATTGCCTGATTTCAAGCCTTACTACAAAGCTGTGATCACCAAGACAGCATGGTACTGGCACAAAGCAGACACATAGACCAGTGAAACAGAATGGAGACTCCAGAAATGGACCTGTAACTCTATGGTCAACTAATCTTTGACAAAGCAGGAAAAAATGTACAGTGGAAAAAAGACAATCTCTTCAATAAATGGTGCAGGGAAAATTGGACAGCTATGTATAGAAGAATGAAACTTGACCATTCTCTTACACCATACACAAGGATCTTTATTTTGTTTACTCCTGTCTTGCAAGCCCCTAGGACAGTAGCTGGCATATAGCTCAATAAATGCTTTTTACAGGTGAGAAAACTGAGACACACAAAGGGAAGTAGCTATCCCACATTTCATGTCCAGCAAGTGGCAGAGCCTAGGTTCAAATCCAGGCCATCTTATTTCTGTTAACCAAGACACTCTCTTTGTGTGGGCTGGGTAGTCCCCAGACCTAGCTCTAGCCTCCCTGGATGGCTCATTCCTCCTAGAGGCCCTGCCATATCCCTGGGGCACAAATAGGGCACAGAGAGTTGGTCCCAATCCACGAATGAACCTATGAATCTTCCTCCTCCTTCAGCTCAACCCATGTCCCTTCCCCAGACACTGCCTACTTCCAGAATATCCACAAGGAGATTAAACTTCCATTTAAGCCTGGGAAAGAGTTCATCTTTTAGAAACATCAGCTTTCCACCTAGCAAGTGCTCCTCAGGTTAAGAAATAAGATGGGCCACTATCTTGGAATGAAGTAGGATATCCAGAAAACAAAACAGAATCATCTGTAGGTGTGTAAGTTTGTGTGTGTGTGTGTGTGTGTGTGTGTGTGTGTGTAAGATTCACAAGACTTTTATTCCCTGAGCTCCCCTTACCATATAGCTACAAATCCTCTTAATTCTAGTCCCAAAGTCCAGCTAGACTACGAATACCTTCTGAAACCCCTCTGAACAGAACAGGGTTTTCTGTAAAGCCCACCTACCAAGAGGGCTGGAGGGAGAGGAGCTCCCACTGCGAGTGTGAGAAAGGGTTGTCCTCTTAACTGGATGATTTCCCCAGCGCTTCCTCAATCCTGCAATGTCCAATTAGAGCACTCTGTGAGAATGACTTCTCCACACTTGGTGAGAAACAATAGCTTTTCCTTTGTATACAGTTCTTTCCACTCCCTGCCCAGCCCACTGGTCAAGCGATGGAAGTGTGTATGTGGTGTTGTTTTGAAGCAAAGGAATATGGGACCTGTTGCAGAGGCCGTAACAGGTGGGGAGGAACAGGAAGACTGTCTAGGGCTAAGTGCAGCCCCACACAGACAGTGCTCAGAAAAGGAGGGGGCGCCTGGGTGGCTCAGTGGGTTAAAGCCTCTGCCTTCAGGTCAGGTCATGATCCCAGGGTCCTGGGATCGAGCCCCACATTGGGCTCTCTGCTCAGTGGGGAGCCTGCTTCCCTCTTTCTCTCTGCCTGCCTCTCTGCCTACTTGTGATCTCTGTCAAATAAATAAATAAAATCTTTAAAAAAAAAAAGGCGGGGGGAATGATCATCTTTCTGTTCCTGGAGAGAAAGTTGCATCTTAAAAGCACAACCTCCCCTTCGTGACCTTATGCTTCTGACGATACCACTAAAGATATTAACGTTAACCAAGATGCATTCTTCTTTCCTTTTCTCCCACTTCCTTTCTAGAAAAATCAACACCTGTGACTATTGTGGGGTGAGGAGGGCAGAGCATTCTGCCCATGCCAGTCTGCCAGTCTGAAAAGACATCTGCGCCATATGAACAGGCTAAGGGGGATGCGTTTCCATCCTCAAACATTTCCTGTCTTTCTAGTGACTTCCCATCTCTCTATGATTGGCACGGAGTTTTAGCTGCTGGGGATTGATAAAAACAAAACCAAATCCTGTTGTGATCTTCTCACAGCTGGGCTCTTTGTGTTCATCTCTGAGTGAGTGGCAGGCAGGACCAGTGTGATCAAAGAGGAAAAAGCTGACTGCAATGTCACCCCAGAGGAGAGAAGAGGGGGACCAGGTGGGGTGCCACATAGCCTGTGCCTGGGCCCAGGGCTCCTAGGTACCCGGCTAGGCCTGTGAGAGGAAGACCACCATGAGCAGCTGGGTCTGAGGGACGCCGGATGGTCATTTTTGCTGGCCTCCCTTTTCCTCTCTGGTAATTTGGGAAGCCTGGGAGAAGATTCTCTGACAAGATGGCCTCTGGCAAACCACGCATCTGCCTGCCTCACTGTTCTCATTTGTGAGGGAAAGGGTATACAGCAGGGACCTCTGAAGTGTGGTTCTGAGGCTGATAGGAGGCAAGAGGGTGCCGGATCTCATGAAGCCAAGCTAGCAGGCAGCGCTGCCAGATGTGACCATGTCAACCTTGAGAGTCTCAAACTTGAGGGTTCAACGGAATCTCTTGGATGGGACTGCGGGTCCCATTCTGCCAGTTGCCTTTCAGTAGGACTGGGGTGGGACCTGAGAATTTACATTTCTAACAAGTTCCCAGGTGATGCTGCTGCCCCTAGTGTGGGAATCACAGGTTGAGGACCACTGCTCTAGCCCTCCCCTTCACCCAGGCAGGGAAGCCCTCAAAGAAGAAGTTCCCCCTGGGTGAAGCGGAGCACTCCCACCATAACCTCGAAGTTAACTGCTGATAAAATACTCCTATTTCCTGGACGTCCTAGACAGATGTTATCTATCTGGGCCCTTGGGTGGGGAGCCCCTTCCATCTGAGTGTTCCCAACATGGGGTGCCTGGGGCTTTAGTATGGAAAGAGGACAGTTCTGCTATTGGGGGACTCCTAAAGGCACAGAGGGAGTGGGTCGCATTCACCTTAGTGTTCCCGCTGCTAGCAAAGGGCTGGCTCAGACTCAGGACCCAATATATGTTCCACAAAGGAACTATAAGACCCTGAATTGAGTATTTGTGCAAGAGCCAGTGAAAAGAGAAGGGCAGAAAGGGATGGAAAGAGTTTTTTAAATTTTTATTTTTATGTATTTGAGAGAGAGTGAGGGAGCATGAGAGAGTGCACAAATGGGAGGAGGGGTAGAGGAAGAGGGGCAAGCAGGGATCCCCATCATAGGGCCCCATCCCAGGAACCCCGGAGACCACAACTCCGGCCAAAGACCGATATCCAACCAACTAAGCCACCCATGTGCCCCGGGATGGAAAGATTTTTAAACACAGTCTACTAGGGACACCAAGCCTTGTTTGTGAAGACAAGGGTGTCCTCTGAAGCTGGGTGATTCCTTCTCCCCTTTGAGGAGACACAGGACTTCTCCAAGGCTCGCGGACACAGGGCTGCAGGAGCAAAACCAGCCAGCAGGGGGAGCCTCTACATTTGCTCTGTAGGTTCTCTAGGCCGAGGGAAACATCCCCCAGTCCTTCTGTACTTATTTGGGGCGGGGGGGGGGGGGGGGGGGGAATAAAAGTTATACTGCAAAATGCCTCAAAGGTGTATTTAAAAACAAGATGAGAATAAATAAGCAATACACAAAAAATTCCCAACCTGAACAACAGTATTCTTTTTGTACTATAAACAGCCAGCCTACCAAATCCAGAGGTATTACTGCTCTAAGAGATAGCAATCCTTCAGCTCAGGAAGCTGGCCAGCCTATAGATTTGTCCATAGTGGAAAGAGAAGGCATTCTGGGGACATGCAAGGAGCAGCAGAGGCTCTGAGATGGGAAGAAGGCGTTTTGGGCAAAAGAGAGATAACTAGGCTAATTTGAAAGGACTTCTTTCTCCTGTCCATCCTTCAGTCTAGGAGGTCAGATTTGGGTAGAGACTCAAGAAGGCACTATGAGGGGGCACCTGGGTGGCTCAGTGGGTTGAGCCGCTGCCTAAGCTCGGGTCATGATCTCAGGGTCCTGGGATTGAGTCCCGCATCGGGCTCTCTGCTCAGCAGGGGGCCTGCTTCCCTCTCTCTCTCTCTCTGCTTGCCTCTCCATCTACTTGTGATTTCTCTCTGTCAAATAAATACATAAAATCTTAAAAAAAAAAAAAAGGCACTATGAGAAAAATCACAACAGTCACATTATCTATCCTCCTGTACTCACTTTTCCATGATGTGCTGATTTCTGTCCAGTTTCCAGATATCTCTAGGTTAAAGTGGTACCCCATGTGGCTCAGTCTCAGTAAGAGAGGCCTTCTGGTTGGCTCTTTGAAGGTGGATTCTAGGCTTGAACTACGGTTCTAGTCCTTCACTCTCTCAAAGTTTCTCTAGTGCCCATAGTGACCATGCTGGTGGAACATGTAAGACAAGCTGTGGATGGAGGACAGAGCAATACTAAATGATCAACGGACTGCCAGAGTCATGACTGGCCCTCAGGAACCATGTTATCTGTCCCATACACTGGTAATGGACACATCATTTGGTGGTACTTGGCACTAGGGCAGTTCCTTGAGCTCTCTATCTCCCTGTCTCCAAAGCTGGCCCCCTCCAGTATTGTCAATCTGCTTTTTTACTGTCGGCGTTCACAAAGTCATCTAAACAAGAAACTTTCTATTTTCTACTCTCTCTGCCATCTATATTGGGCCAACAAAGGTTCCTGATGATTCTATCTCTTAAATAATCTCTGTCCTCTCCCCTCCACAGCTACCAGTGAGGACTCACGTCTTCTTAGACGTGTCTTAGCCTTAGCCTCTTAGCCTCTGTCTCCTCAAATTCCATTCTCAATGCTGATTCCAGATGATGTAAAAGTCATATGTGATTATGGAGTTCCCCTGTTTAAAAGCCACTGATAGCTCCTCAGTGCTTATAGAGGGTGAGATTGCCTTGCTTTCAGGAACCAGGCAGGGTATGAACAGAAACAAACAGATGGGGAAGAGGAATTGGGAATAAGAGTTTTACTGTACTCCTGTCCTGTGATAGGAAACCCACGCCACCCCCTTCCCCTGCAGTCCTGTAAGTCCTCAAATTGAATTCCAGTCAACACAGGGGAATATAAATTGTATTTTAAATGATTTATTCCATTATTTATGCCACCCCAGCCAGGCAGGTTTCTCATTTCCTCCCCTACTTCCCTTACAGTTCCAAAAGAACTTTGGACTGCTTTCCTGGGATTTGTGCTAATGAGAAATCAGGGGCCACACAGTCAGGCTCATGTAGCATAGCAGACTGTTCTCTAGAGGGCCTTTCTGTGCTCGGGTGGGTGGGTGCTTCCAACAAAATGTCCCTTCTAGTCCCCCCAGCCTCTAGGTGGACAAAAGAATATGGTGTTGAAAGTAGAGCAATCCTTCTCCCTTCAACACAGACCCTTGTCCTCTACTCTCAGAAAAATCTCTTTTTCTGGGGTGCCCGTGTGGCTCAGTTGTTAAGTGTCTGCCTTCAGCTCTGGTCATGATCCCAGGGCCTTGGCATCAAGCCCCGCATTGGGCGCCCTGTTTGGTAGGAAGCCTGCTTCTCCTTCTCCCACTCCCCGACTTGTGTTCCCTCTCTCACTGTGTCTCTGTCAGATAAATAAATAAAATCTTAATAAAAAAAAAAAAAAGAAAAATCTCTTTTTCTGAACACTCCCAAACACACACACGATAAAAATTGCTGTTACTCTGGTTTTGTCCTTAATATCTGCATCTTGGGCATAGCTGGCCCTTGCTGCTGCACTTGACAGGAGCTGACAAGTAACCACTTGTGGGTGTCACCTATGCGGTGGCTGGAGTGTCTCTGGGATGAGGCGCTGAGACACTGGTTTTTTGCTTATGCACCCAGGCAACCGTCGTGTTTACTCACTGTCTCTTTGGTCAGCTTCCAAACCAGCAGCACCGCACCCGTTAACACTGGGCTCCACACCAGGGACTGATGGGCTGGCCTCTTAGTTGTAAGGAATTGTTATTTTTAACTTGAGCAATTGGTGGTTTCATTTGAGAAGCGCTTTTACAAACACACATCAGAGTTTCGCTTGACAAAAACCCTTCATGCCCAACGAGGCAGTGAAACCAAAAGGTGTGGTCAAATACTAATCAGCCTGTCTGTTCCTCTTCTTGAGAGACTCAATCCTGGATTGAGTGGATGTCTATCAACCCACTTGGATTTGTTGAGTTCCCACTATGTGCTTGACATTGATCTAGCCTTCAGGGACGCAAAGATAACTAAGGTATAGTCTGCCAGGAGTGATCAGTGTGTGAGCAGGGAAGCGTGATGTGGTGTTTAGGGCTAGAAAGACAGGGAGTGGTGAAGTGCTGTGGGAGTACTGAGGAGGTGGAGGGCAGTTGGGGAAGGTTTGTGGAAGAGTTGATATTTGAGCTGGATGTAAAAGGCAAGGCAGAAGTATTTTAAGAACAGCAATGCCAAATACTATGCTTGGTGCTTTACTGGGATTGATGGATATGGAATGCTTACAACATCCCTGTGAGAAAGAAATTGTTTAAATTTCTTTCTTGTTTAAATTATGCCCCTTTTACAGATGAGGAAACAGAGTCTTACAGAAAGTTAAGTCACTTGCCTAAGGTTACAAACCTAGTAAGTCAAGGAGCTGGGATGTGAGACATTACATACTAAGCACTCTGTAAATTAGTTAATAAAGCCCATGCCCCTTACACCATGTTATCACGGCTCCAGAAGCATGTGAAAGAGGCATATGTCTGGGTCTCACCCTGGATCACTAGAGGCATGAGTCCTTTTCGGTGGCATTCTTTAAGCTCTGAGTTAAAACTTGGAGCCTTGCCCACATTATGAAGAAGGCAGTCTTGGTCTGTGGCTCCCACTGGTCACAGGAGTGCCTTTGGTCCCCTCTTATGTGTTCTTCTTCCTCCAGGCTGCTCCTCCTGCTCCTTTTCCACTTTTATTTTTATTTTATTTATTTATTTTTTTTACATTTTTTTAAATGTTCTTTTTTTTTTTTTTTTAAAGATTTTATTTATTTATTTGACAGAGATCACACGTAGGTGGAGAGACAGGCAGAGTGAGAGAGAGAGGGAAGCAGACTCCCTGTTGAGCAGAGAGCCCGATGCGGGACTCGATCCCAGGACCATGAGATCATGACCTGAGCCAAAGGCAGCGGCTTAACCCACTGAGCCACCCAGGTGCCCCTCCTTTTCCACTTTTAAACAATCTATTTCTTAGTAAAGGATCAGGTCATTTAAGTTTGAATCTTAGAACTCAAAATACAGGAGAAAAAACAGGGAGATCATTTAGCTCAGCTTCTTGATTTACAGATGCAAAAACTGAGGTTGAGTTAACCAAGATTCTTTTTGCTTCAAGAAACAACACAATTTAAGCTATCTCAAGTAAAAAAGAGAAATATATTAGCTTTCAGGTGTGGGGCTAGCTTCAGGGAATTTTTTTTTTTTTTAAATGTCACTGGTTGATTTGAGCTCTCTTTTTAACCTCAAATCTTTTGTCTCTACTTCAAAATGTCCTGGCTTCAGTTGTTCTTATTATAGTTAGAAATCCTTTATATGGCTAGTAGAAGATATGACCACAGGAAACCACAGGCTATACCATTTCATGCTAGTGATTTTAGATAAAAGAGAACTTCTGTCTCCTTGTTTCAGTGTACATCAATCCCAGAGAAAGACTGATTGGCCAAACTTGGGTCACATGGATACTTCTTGGCCCAAGCACTGTGGCCATCTGGATGTGTTGGGATGACTGACCAGACCTGGGTCTCGTGCTATCCCCATGTGGGGGTGGGGAGGGGATGGCAGGTATTATGGAGAGCTGCTCCACCAGAATCATCTGTGGTTTTATAGAGGAAGGAGGGTTGCTCTTATCAGAAGAGCAGTGAGGTAATAAGCCATCTAAGACAGTCCTAAATGATCCTTACCACCTCCTGTATCCAGGCTTATAATCCCCTTTCCTTCCCTGGACTGTGAGCTTGACCTAGAATGAACAGAATATGGTAAAAGTGATGAGCTATCCCTTCTGATATTGCATAACCAAAGTCTGGGACCCCTGCCCCTTCCTTTTTTCTTACTCACTCTGGTGTAGCCAGCTCCCATGAAGTAAGTTGCCCTGCAGAAAGACTCATGTGGCAAGGAACTGAGGGTTCCCTCTGGCAAAGAGCCTCCAAGGGACTGAGTCCTGCTGGCAATCACCAAGTGGACTTGGGAGTGGATGCTTTCCCACCTGAGACTCGAGTAGAGGGAAGCCCAGGCCAACTGCTTCATTGTAGTTGTGAGAGATTCTAAGCTGCATGGTCTAGCGAAGCCACACTCACATTCCCCACCCATGGACACTGAGAGATCATGAATATGCATTGCTTTAGGCTGCTGAGTTTGGAGGTAATTTGTTACACAGCAATAGAAAACCAACACAAGAAGGAATGACCCTGAGCAGATAGGAAAAACAGATAGCTATCCACCATAGAACATATTAGGACACAAAATACCACCATTGTTTTCGTTTCTGACCATCCTAAACTTTCCTTTTGAGACTTTTCCTTCCAGTTCCGTGTTCCTTCCTGCCTGGATTATCCTTTTTTTCTTCATGCTTTTTCTTTATTTATTTTCCCATTCTCCATGCTTTTCTAAGAGCGAGCAGGAAAGGGAAAGGAGAAATAGTTTAGGAAACTCACAAGAATGGGGAGCCTCTATGTGTCAAACACTTTGCAGAGCACGTTCAGTGACTGATCTAATTTAGTCGTTCCCCACACACTACTTTTGTGTTTATTAGTTCTCTTCTACAGGTAAGAAAACTGAAGCTTGGAGAGTTGATGTGACTTGCTCAAGATCACTTATCAGGGAAGGGACAAGGCTGGGACACAAGAAAACCCTGGCCATTCCCCAGCAGCCTGCTGCCTCCTGGCATGCAGGTAATTGTTTTTATCCAATAATAGGCCCACTTGTTCCTGCTCATGGGGCATGGACTCCAACATCAGGCCCTCACTCAGAGAGGACTGCCCAGTTTGACTGTATGGCTTCCACAGAATTCCACTCTCCTTTTCTTTCTGTGCCAGCCCGTAAATTTCTAACCAGACCTGCTGCCAGGTGAACAAATCCCCTGGGAAGGAATCCCTTCTTCACTTTCCAAGTCAAATTGTTTCTGTGTTCAATCAAAGACTGAGCGTGCCAGGGAGGATGCAGGGCCACCTGCTCCCACAGGTGCCAGCGACAGCCCTTGTTTATTGAGGACAGCTGCCCATTCCGGCAGAAAAGGGAGCCAGAAATTTCAGGGCCCAGAGAGGATGTCCCAGGCCTCCACAGCACCAAGTGGGAAACCTCTGCCTTAGCTTCTCCTGCCACACCACATGCAGACAGAGTGGAGAGGTTCTGTGCACAGACGTAACTCCGATTCCATCACCAAGATGGCTGTGTGAAGTCCCATCAGCCCAGCAAGAGAAACCTACAACAGTGACTAGACCAGAAGCCTGGTTTCGGAGACAGAGAGAAAATAATTGCCCTGAAATGTTACTCTATGCCAGATGAGTCATGGCCAAACTGCCCAGGGAAGCATTTTTAGAACATCACCGAGGGGACAGTCATAGATCTAAACCTTCAAAAGACGCAGGAGAGAAGCAGGCTCCTAGCTCAGCCAGGAGCCCCATGAAGGGCTTGATCCTAGGACTCTGGGATCATGACCTGAGCCTAAGGTAGCCGCTTGGCTGACTGAGACACCTGGGCGCCCCTGAAGGGGCTACATTTTTTAAAGGTCAATTGCTTTCTCCCTGGGAGGATGCTTCTAATAGGGACTACAGAGATGGATAATTAATCACCGTGATGCTGGGAGAGTAGCCAGGAACAGGAAAATCATCACTGGGAAGCCGCTCTGCATCTGATTCGTGCCTCCCCTTCCCTGCTCTCATTGAGGGATGAGCAAAACTCAGGTCTGCTTTCCAGAGCAAAGCCCTCACGGGCCTTACTGACTTGCAGTTGCTTTGTGGTATTAGCTCATTTATAGAGCCGAAAATCACATGTCCAGCAGAGACTGCTCCCACAGAAACATGTCACATCTTCTTTTCCCCCCATTTATATTTTCAAGGGCCTATATTTATTGCCGCAATCATTTCTTCATGACAGACCTGTGCTATATTTGTACACACGCCAATATGCAGCACATACCTGGTGTGGGCCTGTAGCCCAATTTAAAAAATGGGGAAGGAATCGGATGTCTGAGGTTTGAAGGCTGAACTGACTTCTTCCCATTTCAGGGACAAGTCATTCATTTCCAGTTTCCATCCTCTCATCAGGATTTCCCTGTACCTGCCCCGCCCCCCCATTCCAAGCTTTTCTTCCCGGCTTGGGCTGTTCTGCTCCCTCCTCTCAGATTCTCCGAGGCTCCCTCTCTCCCGGACTCTTACCTGCTGCGGCCCCGTCTCCCCCAGGCTGTGGCTGGCCATGGAATGGACTGGCTACTTTTTACCTACTTCCTGCAGCGGGGGGCTGTTGTTGGAAGGCTCGCCCTTCTTGGAGGATTGTTAATAATGAACACCCTTGCTGAGCGCTTAGTATAAGCAAGACCCGTGCTGAGCTTTTCACGTGTGTTGTTCCCCTTAATCCTCACAAGAAGCTTGTTCTCCTCATCATCCTGCTTTACAAATGAGGACACCGACGAACAGAAAGGCTAAGCGACGCTCGCGGCGTCACCTGGCCAGTGTTGGTCTCAGAGCTTGAACTCGGTCAGCCTGGCTCTGAGCTGGTGTTCATCAGGCTGCTCTTACTGGCTGGAGCCAGGCCGGTTTCCTGCAGGGTCCTTGAGGCCTTTGTTGTTGGTGGACCAGGTGCAGCTCTATCATGAGACAAGACAGGTGTTCATGAAATTCTATTCAAGAATCATGTGTTGAATATCTGTTGGCTGCAAAGCCCTAACTTGTAAACCCAGGGTGTAGGTTTTGGTGCAGAGATGAACCATGCTAATCTTTCACTGAATGATTGGAAAGAGAATCCTTCTGCTTGGAAGAAGAGTGGATCCATCTTGAGGCAAAACCGGCAGGTTTTTGTGTCCCATCGTGGGGCACTTCTTGAAGCCCGTCCTGGTTTTTGTTTTTGTAAGATTTTATATATTTATTTGACAGAGAGAGATCAAAGTAGGCAGAGAGGCAGGCAGAGAGAGAGGGGGAAGCAGGCTCCCCACTGAGCAGAGAGCCCCATGCGGGGCTCAATCCCAGGACCCTGAGATCATGACCTGAGCTGAAGGCAGAGGCTTAACCCACTGAGCCACCCAGGCACCCAGCCTGTTCTGTTCTTTAACTTCGGAAGCTTTTCCATATCCAGCAGGATCTCCTTTCTGTGCTTTTGCACCCAGCATTGCACTCAGAAATAAGGTCATAGGCACATCCATGCATCTTTTTTTTTTAAGCTTTTATTTATTTAATAGAAAAAGAGAGCACAAGCAGGAGGAGTGGCAGGCAGAGGGAGAAGCAGGCTCCCTGCTAAACAAAGAGCCCAATGAGGTGCTGGATCCCAGGACCTTGGGATCATAACCTGAGCCGAAGGCAGAGGCTTAACCGACTGAGCCACCCAGGCGCCACACATCTGGGCATCTGTAATGGAAGTTTTGCCGTCTGCTTATCCAGGAGGGCCCTCCAACATTTATTCACTTGCCTGGCTCTGGAGAGGCCACAGTGGGTCATGGTATCCCCAACCTCACTGAAGTTATACTTTGGTAGATGAAGGCAGACACGAGCCCCTCTAAAGTGTAAAATGAAAAAAAGAACCCTAAAGGGGAGAATGTAAAGTGAGGTAGGGCCCTACATTGATTACTAAAGGACATTATTTCTTTTATGGGGTGATGGTAATATTATAAATATTGGTTGGAGTTTTGGTTGCACAAGGAATATATTTTTCAAACCTCATGTGCATGGAAAACCTGACATTTCTCTGTGTGTAAACTTTACCTAAATAAAAGTTCTTTGGTATAAGAAATAAAAAAGGCCTGGGTCTACAGGAACACTAGTAAGTAGACACAGAGTCATTCCCAAGTATCATATAGGTAAATCATGTGAGAACCATTCATTCAACAAATATTTACTGAGCACCTAACATGTACTGGGCTGTTCCAGGATCCATTAGGGAAGAGACAAAGAGTGCTGTGTTCACAGAGCTTACATTCCAGTAGGACCCTCCAGGGAGTGAAGGAACGGGAGATTTCAGCAGGAGGGGGGCGGATGTCAGGCCATTGAGATGGCCTCGGTGACCCCAAAAAAGGGGGGAATTAGTTAAAAAGGTCCAGGAGGCAGAAAGCCAAAGTTCCATAGATGATTTGTAGGCAACAACAGCCCTTTGGGAGTGGGGCCCAGAGAGAGCCTTCAAATCTTCCAGTCTCAACCCCACCCAGAGTCTCCTTGCAGCTTGGGAGGGTGGCACCCACACCCCCTCCCCACCAGCGACTCTGTGGGATGAGAGGACAGTGCCTCCGCCAGAGGGCCCAGGCTCACTTCTGCAAACCGTGGAATAGGGTGTGGGCTCTAGCCAAAGCCAGCAAACCAGGAGGCTGGAAACTTATTTTCTGAGCGCTGGGAGAGGCAGGGAGGTGTCGGTGCTTTTTGAAATCAAACCTATGTCCTTAGAAACACCGCAGAAGGGCTTGGCAGAGCCCCTGGGAGTGGGAGGGCGCTGCTGTGAATCACAGGAGATCCGGGCAAGAAGAGGCCATCTGAGCAAGAGGCAGCTTCTTTTGAAGTACTAGAATTTTTATTAAATAAAGGATCCGGGAAGCCTTGATCATACAGCACAGTTTAATGACTTAGTCTATGATAAAGGACAACGAGGCAATATATATGGTCCTGCTTAACTAAAATGATGGAAGTGCCATATAATCTCTGAATTTACAAAGAGAGCACAACTTATACCATACAGCATATTCTGCACTTGGTCTTCTTCAGAAACAGCAAGAAGATACTAAAAGAGTAGAGTTGGCGTAACAGTCTGTGATACTTGTAACATCCCTCATCTCTTCCCAATTTTTATTTCTTCTAGAGCCCATTTTTGTTGTTGTTGTTGTTGTTGTTCTCTAGTTGATCATACTCAGATGGTTTCCTTTCTGTTCCATTAGTTGAAAATACATACAAAACTTCCAGGTGATATGGGAACTTTCTTTTAGAGGGTGCATAAGAGAAAGAAATTAAGTTCAGGAAGAATTTTCTTAAGCCTCAACAACATAAAAGAAATTTCATTTATGTTACAAAATGACCAAAATGCCTCCAATGAAGCCTGAAAGCAAACAAGCACCACGTTCTTCTCCAACACATCGGAACTCTTCTCTAGATGTTGTCTCTTCATGTGGTTTTCCCAGTGCACAATGCTGACCCACAAGGGAGAAAGAAGCAGAAGAAAAGACACAGTCAAGACAGGTCAACACTCTCTTGGAATTTGGAAAGCTGCTGTATTTTTACACGAGTTGTCAAATTTTTGTCTGTAAAAGTCCAGGTAGCAAATAGTTTAGGTTTTGGGGGTTATGTGGTCTGTGTCAAAACTATTTAATTCTTTCATGATAGCATGACGGTATCTGTACCGGTATCTGTACTGATAGCATGACCATAGCTGTAGATAGTAAGTAAACAAATCGGTATGGCTGTGTTCCAATAAAACTTTATTTACAAAAACAGTCATGGGTTGGATATGGGCCACAGGCCATTCATTTTCGGCCAGTCCTTGTATTATTGGTTAAATAATAACAGACTGGAGATAGGTACAAATAGAAGGGGGAGAAAATGGAGCTAGAAAATGGAGTCAAGGATGGCTATGTGTTCACCAAACCTCATTTTTTGTATAGACGTATGAGTTTGTGTTTTTCCAGCTCCCCTCAGAGTTAGGTGGGACCATGTGGCTGAGTCTGAAGAGCAAAATACGGGCAGAAATAAGGCATGCCTCTTTCAGGCCTGGCCTTTGTGTTCTTGGTTGGTCTTTCTTTATCTGCTGGCTGGTATGGCAGGAGCCCAGGGAGAAATCTGAGGCGCCAGAAATTGCAGTCATGTGGTTGAAGGAACTTACATTCCCAGATAGTAGGGTTTGGCAGAGCTTCCCAGCCAACACTGTCATACTTAGACAGGAAGTAGCCATTGACGTTTTTTTTTTGCTATTGACTTTTCATTTTGCACATTGGCTGAGAATTGGGGGTTGGTTTGTTATAGCAACCAAGGTTACTTCTTTGAACCAGTGCAGAACCCAAGAATCATGTTACTTTGTGCCACAGACACCCAGAAAGTCCAGGAATTGGGGGCAATATATACTTTTTTTTTTTTTTTTAAAGATTTTATTTATTTATTTCAGAGAGAGAGAGTACGCAAGACAGTGGGAGAGGGGCAGAGGGGCAGCAGGAGAGGGAGAGAATCTCAAGCAGACTCTGTGATAAATGTGGAAACACTGTACCAATGCGGGGTTCAGTGTCATGACCCCAAGATCATGACCTGAGCCCAAAGAATCGGACACTTGACTGACTGAGCCACTCAGGTGCCCAGAAACAGATACTTTTGAATGTGGGGCAAGGGTGGGATTAGAATTAGAATTGTTTGCATTTTCAGATTAAAATGACACCCAGACCCTGAGATCCCACCTTAACTCTGCAAAGTCAGTAGACAGCCTTTTCAGAGGAGTTTTCAAATCCTTCACCTAAAATGAGTCTGTTTGATTCTAACAGAGGCTTTGTTAGAACCCATTAATATGAGAATCAGAGACCATTTAAGCTAGCTGAAGCAAAATTGGGGAATTTATGATAAACCTGTTGGGGCATTTCCACAGATTTAAGGATTGGCATAAAGGCCAGCCTGAGGTCAGGTCAGGGTTCCAGAACTGGAAATCCATCAGGACTGTCAATCAGCTGCTGGTTCTTCTGTAACCTGGCTTCCTCTATCAAGGGTGGCCAAGCTCAGAAACAGAGGTTTTTATTTCTCCCTCTCAAAAAACACCAACCCAGATGGAACTTGAGTCTCAGTTCTGATACCCACTCTGAGATAGCAGGACAGCAAGTCTGGTTGGCACTGCATGAGGTCAGTCAGTGGTGGCCATGGGCCACCGGCTGCTGAGGCCCAGCCTGGGGTGAGGTTGGCTCTGCAGAGGGTCAGTGGGAACTGAACCAACCTCTCCATGCAGGTAGGTAGGGCTGGTGTTTTTTCCCTCATTTCATTCAGATGGCAACACAGGCGGAACTGACGTCACTGTTCTCATTTTTCCCATAAGGGAAAGTGCGGCCCACAGAGGTTCATGAGTTTCTGCAGGCCACCTAGATGCTTCAGCAGGGCTGTTCCCACAGCCAGCCTGGCTCTTCCTCCAGCCGCTCATCTCTTACCACAGGTGTCCCTCTGTGTCCCACATAATCAGTAATTGCTCAAGTAGCATCAGACCAAGAAGTTCTGGTGGATTGGAATCTTATCACTCAGTACCAGCCAAGCACTGCCTTTGATACCTGGTAGGCGCTCAATACATATTTGTTGAAAGACTGATCACCCTTGTTGCCTGCAGAGAATATGGGACATACTGAGCAGTCTAAGGAAGAAATAAGATTCACACAGAATTCCACCATTACCTCTTGAAATGTGACCTTCATACATTTTTATAAAAATGGGATTTTAGGGGCACCTGGGTGGCTCAGTGGGTTAAGCCACTGCCTTCAGCTCAGGTCATGATCTCAGGGTTCTAGGATTGAGCCCTACATTGGGCTCTCTGCTCGGCGGGAAGCCTGCTTCTCCTTCTCTCGCTCCCCGTGCTTGTGTTCCCTCTCTCGCTGTGTCTCTCTCTGTCAAATAAATAAATAAAATCTTTTAAAAAAAAATAGGATTTTACTCTACATACTATTCTATCTTCTTCTTCCCTCCCTCTCTTCCTCTCATCCTTTCTTTTTTCTTCTTTTCACTTTACAGTATTTTGCGACCTCATTTGTAGTGACTCTAGGATTTTATCCCATGATCCCATTTATTTGTTGAAGATGTTCTCCCTTTTAGGTTGTTTCCAGATTTTCTGCACACACAGCAGGCTGTAATGGATCCCCTGGCATCTCAATTTCCAGGTCTATCTTAGACTGTTTCCACGAGGTATGTTCCTAGAAGTGGAATTCCTGGCTCGAATGGTGGACGCACTTGGGATGCTTTTTGCTGACTGGTCGTCCAACAGACTGCTCCAATGTATGCTTCTACCTGTGTTTTGAGAGTGTCTATTTTCAAAGGTCTGATTTTTAAAAAGCCTCCTTTGGCTTTAGCAAATGTGTTTAGAAGGGCTGTTGATTCTTCCTGTCCAGGTGAGACTCCTGAGAGACAGGAAACATTGGGCCTGGGCCTTCCAGTACTCCAGGAGGTGGCATGCTGGCTGCACGGGGGTGGGGGTAGATCTGGAGCAGCCTCTTGGCCCATAAGCTGCCCTTAGCAGTTCAAATGAGGAGCAGAAAAAAGAAAGTCTCGCACACTCTGCAGTCCATTAAGCGTTGTACGATAAGCAAAGAGACTTCTTTCTACGATGCATTCCACAGAAACAGAGCCCTTTCAAGACCAAGGGCCACAGGATAAGAAAGCTGTGGGGACGTGACATCTACTAAGAGGAGTCTGTCTGAGGACCACACAAGGCTGCTGCCTGGCTCTTTCCCATGCAGGAATGGAGATGGGCCAGAGCCCTAGATGGCTAGGCTCATTATCAATGCCCTGAGCACCAAGATGTATCACGCATGATGATAAAACCTACATCGTAAAGCATATTCACATGAAGATTATTTCCTTATCACAATGACCAACATCGAGGCCACAGAAATTGTTCATAACATACATGAATTGCTCTAGGTCCCACAGCTAGTAACTGGCAGTTTGAAATTTGAGAATCCGTTTCCCAAGTCTTCATGGTTTGGCCTTTCCACTCTCCTGTGATGAATATTCTCACCCTTCCATTCTGGGTTACACTGTCTTCCACAGAACTGCCTACCAGGGAGCCCAATGCATGCCCTGTTCATCACCCACACGGACTACTCAGGACTCTGTTTCCGGATATAAGTGGGGGCCTCAGTACACTTAGGGAACTTAAGGTCTAGCCATCCTTCTTATTGTCCCCACGACATGTCCTCTTGGCACTCATACTCCTATTTACAGTTTGGAGGGCTTCTCAGGAATCCTCGCCCTCCCCATTTTATAGGGATGAACGGGTCTCCACAAGGCGGAGAGTCCCAGGAGCCATGAGTGAGCCATCCTGGTGAACTAATGCCTGTTCGGAGTGTGGGCAATGGGCATGTCTGGCAAAGGTGGCCCTTGGCACCTGTCTTTAGATAACAATGCTATTCTTGGGTACCACAGATGATAAATTTATCTCTGTTCTCTTTCAACAGATTTTCTGCTGGAAGCATCTCTGTAGATCTGAACCATCTACAATGCTTCCAGTGGACTATAGTTTGCAGACAGCTTTCCAAGGTCACCTGACAGTGCTTCGTCTCAGCCCTTCTCTTCTGTAGGGCATCTGAGTAAGCAGATGAGGCCCTTCTCTCTTTCTGTATCTATTTTCCTTAACCTTGTAGCAAAGCTCAATTTCTTGGAGGGCCACCCTCATTACTTTCTAAGCTGGGATAATCCTGGAAAAACGTGTGATGTATTTGGGGTATCCAACTCCTTGCCTTCCAGGGCCTCTCTAGTGGTCTAGAACTCCATTTCACCTCTATTTTTCACACCCCCTCCTCCTGCCCCTGCCTTTGCCCTGCAAAGACTCTGGGTCTAGGAAGAAGAAGATCTGCATTCCATCTCCACATCTACCTCTGACACACTGCGATTTTAAGCCATTGACATCATCTCCCTGGACCTCAGTTTTCTCATCTGTAAAATGGCACTATTAGATCACCTCAAAAATGATTTCTATGCCTTCTGTCAGTTCCCTCGCTTTATTGAGACCCAGGCTTCCAAGTCCCAGTGCTCCAAGTTCCAAGTCCCATATCTGTCTTTCCAGATCTTTTCTTTGAATTCTTCCCCAGGTGACTTCTAGAGGCAGGCCTCATCTCCAGGGCTTGACTCTGCTGATGGGAATGCCACAGCCTGCATCACGTGTGTGAGTGGAATTCCGGAGCCTGATTTTGTGGTGTCTACTACTCATTGCAGTCAGCCAGGACTTGCCTGTCTAAGGGGTTCTTTTCTCCATGCCCAGACAATTCACTTGTAGCAAACTTCACACGTAAGTAGGAGTTTTCTCTCTCTCCTAGGCTATGGGTGGGCTAGGGGGTTCCTTTTAATTTACTGTCGTGTGAGAACACGGATTGACTTCCCATTTAACTTTCATGGTGATGCTTCATATATACAGAGTTTTTCATAAAAGCCTGTGCAGGGCATGACCTCCCATCCTCCTGACCTAAAAAGGTTGGGTGCATTTTTCTTCGCTTAATGGGGGAGTTACTTTTTGTGGAAAAGAGAAAAGCTGATCCTTTTCTGCTCTAGAGCCCTGGATAGGTTGCGGTGGTTTTCTAGAATGGATTAAAAGAAGAAGTGTGTGGTCTTTGGAATGAAGAGGGAAGCCATTCAAGTGACTTGGAGACCCAGACAAATACAAACACAGTCTCATAAGCTCACATTTGCAAATGACTTAAAATTTGCCAGGAAGTGTGGATGACTAATCAAAGCAGAAATCTTCCCAGTGAGGGAACTTTAAAAAAAACAAAACAAAACAAAAGCCCCCAAACCCCATAACAAAGGAAAAGCAAAACAAGACCCCAAAACACCAAACAACACCAACAACAAGAAGGGATAATTAGTAAGGCTCTTAGGACTCCCCAGAATTACAGTTGAGCAAGCTCGTTAAGGCCTAAGTGGTTGTTTTCCATCTGGTTCTAGCTGCTGGATGCACTCAGGTGGCTTATTGGAATAAGGCTGCCCTGTCTCTGCTGTTTTACCAGCCACTAAATAATCCCCTCAGACTGTTGCTGGGAGCTGGGTCAGGGACATAAGCCTCCCCTGAAGAATCAACCAAGATAGTAACCAGTGTCCCACTCACCCCAGAATGACCCCAAGGAGCTCAGGCAGGACAGTGCTGTCTCAGGCCACTCATCACCCTTCCTCAGCTGGTTCTCACTGTGTCTCCGGAGAAAGCCCTGCCCAGGACCCTTCCTCCCAAGTGACCATGGACAAGTCACTTGAGTTCTTTGGACTTGGTTTTTCTCACCTGCCATTTGAGAACCTAGCAAGCTCTGCTATTTAGGTAGCTTCAGAAATACTGAGCTGAGGTCCAGAATATTAAGTATCAAGTGAGGGAGACATCCTTCTTGTGTATTCTAACAGCCGCCATTTGCTGAGCTCTCCTTACATGCCAGGCACCATGCTAACTGCCCTAGGGACCTTCTTTTCCTTAATCCTTACAAGAATTGTGTGAAGATTTTTGCGGCTCCATATTACAGAAGAGAAAAATGAGGCTCAGATTGGTCAAAACTTACACAGGGAGATCATGGAGCTGGAAGCAGCAAGATGTGAACCTCAATCTTTCTGTCCTAAGGCTCTTCCTTTGCACAGTATTTCTTTCTTTCTTTCTTTCTTTTTTTAAATTAACTTGAAAAAAAATTCCAGTGTAGTTAACACACAGTGTTATATTGGTTAACACACAGATGTCAAATATGGCGATTCAACAATTCTATACGTTACTCAGTGCTTATCAAGGCAAGGGTACATTTCATCTCCTTCACCTATTTCACCCCACCCCCCACCCCCACATACCCCCTGGTAATGATCAGTTTGTTCCCTAGAGTGAAGACTGTGTTGCTTGGTTTGTCTCTTTTTCTCTGTTTTATCCTTTGCCTATTTGTTTTGTTTCTTAAATTCTGCATATGAACGAAATCATATGGCATTTGTCTTTCTCTGATTGGCTCACTTCACATAGCATTGTACCCTCTAGATCCATCCCTGTTGTTGCAAATGGCAGGATTTCATTCTTTTTTTTAATGGCTGATTAATATCCCATTGTGTGTGCATGTGTGTGTGTGTGTGTGTGTGTGTGTGTGTGTATTGACGGACACTTCGGCCGTTTTCATAATTTGGCTTATTGTAAATAATGCAGCAATAGACATGAGGTGCATGTATCCCTTCGAATTAGTGTTTTTGTATTTTGGGGCTAAATACCCAGCGGTGTGATTACTGGATTGTAGGGTAGTTCCATTTTTAACTTTTGAAGAAACTCTGCCATTTTCCACAGCAGCTGCACCAGTTTGCATTCCCATTAACAGTGCATGAGGGTTCCTAGAACTCCACATCCTCACCAACACTTATTTCTTGTGTGGTTGATCTTAGCCATTCTGACAGGTGTGAGGTGACATCTCATTGTAGTTTTTATTTGCATTTCCCTGATGATGAGGGATGCTGAGCATCTTTTCATGTGTCCATCTGTATTTCTTCTTTGGAGAAATGTCTGCTCATGTCTTCTGCCCATTCTATAATTGGAGTCTGTTTTTTCGGTGTCGAGTTATACAAGTTCTTTATATATTTTGGATACTAATCCTTTATTGAGGATGTCATTTGCAAGTATCTTCCCCTATTCAGTAGGTTGTGTTTTAGTTTTGTTGATGGTTTCCTTCCCTTGCAGAAGCTTTTTACTTTTATGTAGTCCTGATAGTTTATTTTTGCTTCTGTTTCCCTTGCCTCGGGAGACATATTTAGAAAAAAGTTGCTATGGTCAATGTCAGAGATATTACTGCCTGTGATCTCTTCTAGGACTTTTATAGTTTCGGGTCTCACATTTAGGTCTTTAATCCATTTTGAGTTTATTTTTGTGGATGGTGTAAGAAAGTGGTCCAGTTTCATTGTTTTTCATGTAGCTCTCCAGTTTTCCCAACACCATTTGTTGAAGAGACTGTTTTTTTCCTATTGTATGTTCTTTCCTCCTTTGTCAAAGATTAATAGACCATGTAAATATGCATTTATTTCTAGGATTTCTATACTATTCCATTGATCTATGTGCTTTACACAGTATTTCTAAGTGGAGAGAAAGTGATTCCTCTCCAAGATTTTGTCAAATACAAAGAAGGCACCCCAATTACAGAGTGTTAGGCAAGCCTTCAGATGACTGAAGCCCTAGTTGACCCCTTAATGATAATATCATGAGAGACTCTGAGTCAGAACTACCCAGTTAAGCTGTTCCAAATTCCTGAACAATAAAAACTGTGTGAGATAATAAATGTTTACTGTCTGTTTTAAGCCTCTGAATTTTGGGATAATTTGTTGCAAAGCAATAGATAACATACATCATCTTGGCTACCATGGATTCACCCAATTAACAATTATATACTGTTAATTGTGACCGGCAACCTGCTAAATGATTGAAATGAAGTAGTGAACAAGACTAATATGGTATCTGTCCTGATGGAAATAATCATCTCTTGGGAGGGAGGGATATTAAACAAGCAAGCAAATAAGAGAACACCAAGAAGGAAATACCATCTTTAAAATTAACTTACTGGGAAGGTTGAAGGGGAAATATTAAACCTCAGTCTTGAGGATAGAAAGAACCAGGAGGTTTTGGCATTTTCCTCCCCATCTGTCTTGATGTCCTCACTCTTTGCTGCCTTGAGTTGTTTTGGAAAGGAGGCAAGGTATTAAAGATACTAGCAAATGAAATAATAGAGAATTCTTAGTTTTCTTTGGGCCTGAATCTTCTCCATAGAGAAAATGGACTTTTAAAAGCCCACTCGGAGAGCTGGTACAGGCCAGATAGCTCTGCATGATAAAGGGAATTGGGGAGAGGCAGAAGCTGCCTAGAAGAGGGTTGGGGAGGGTTAGAAGTTCAAGAGGTACTTGGGAAGAAAGAAATGTCTAGTAGGGATTTTTATTCCTCTCTTCATTAGGTGTATGTGATAAAATGCTTTTCTTCCCACAAAATGGCCAATAAAATCTCTTGCTGCCTAACACTTTCTGGAGTACTCTGGCTTTTTGAGGCTATGAAAAAGCACTGCATCCTCCTCCAAGTCTGGCTTCAAGTGAACCCAAGACTGTTCACAGGAGACCAGCCATCATGGGTTAGACAAACACATAAACACAATCGTGTTTGTCCTACAAATAAATGAAGGCTTCTGATCATCACTGCCATGCAGATGAACAGCTGTGCTCCCGACTCGAGTCGGTGGCATCAGTGGTACTGTGGGCAGCTGTGCAGAGGTTGCTGAGTTTTGGGGTAGCACGGAGGTGCCAAGGGCGTTCAGGCACTTGGAAGCCCAGCTGAAGTCTTCTGGACCCAGACACTGTCCTGGGTCTCCCCAGCAAGCTCTCCCCTCTGGAACATGCAATGTTCTGCCCACTCAGTCTGGCCCTATTTACTGACATTCATCTTTATGTATATTTTATATGTACATGACCTGTCTTTCCAGTTAGATCATCAGTTCTTCAAGGGTAGGTGACATTTTTCTTTTATCTCTTTCTGTAACCCACAGTGCCTAATAGGGTGTCTTTGTATAAAAGTGCTCCATTAATATCCGGCTTCACTTCATTAGCATCAGTTTTGAGTGATTATCTGACTGGAGAGAGGAGCTGTGGACCTGAATAGCTATGCAGACAAGCTTTAAGAGCACACATTGTATAAACGTATTTGCCCTTTCCACTTGGCAAGCTGAAATTCTAAAAATCATTTACGTAATTTCAAAGTTATTGGGGACTACAAGGGGAATCCCAAGTCAGGAATTTACACTGCTTACAAAAGCAGAGATAATGTTAGTTGCCTTAAAAGAAAAGAAAAACAAACAAACAAACAAACTGTGAGGTAACCCCAATATTCAACTTTAATCAGAGTCTTTTTTAAGCAGGTCTTTTCTAACCTCCTCAAATAAAGAGATTGGCCTTATGTTCTAGAATATGAGGTTTTTGTTTGTTTGTTTTGTTTTTAATTTGAGGATTTAAAAAATGTAGGGTAAATGAATGGTGAATTAGAATCTTAGAGTAACATACCACATGTACCCCATGAAGATTCTCATTAAAAGAGAATGTTTTCAGTAGTTCCTTATCATTTTGTGCATATATCTTTCTTGTTCATTTTTTTAATGTAATGTGAAAAATCATTTTATGTTGAACTGAAGATTACTTTTACTGCATTAGAAGAAACCCATGCTTCTAATTTTGGAACAGCTGTAATAATTTAGGGTAGAAAAATATCCCTAATTATATTTTATGAACATCATTCTAAATATTGCCTAATACACTGCTAATTTTGGCTAGATTTTAAATAAAATAGACTTCAGTGAAACAATATTAAAAGCATATTCCAAGGGATTAGATATAGTCTCAAAGACTAGCACTTTTAATTCTGTTTTACAACGTTGTGGAGGATTGTTATAGAAATTGTTATCATGATTCTTCTTCTTCTTATTTGTTTTTGGGGGAGTGCAGGCCAGAGGGAGATGAAGAAAGAATCCCAAGCAGTCTCCACACCCGGTGTGGGGCCCGACGCAGGGTTCAGTCTCACGACCCTGAGATCATGACCTTAGCCAAAATCAAGTCTATCGCTTAACTGACTGAGCCACCCAGGTGCCCCGGCATTATAATTATTTTAACTCTGGCTTTTTTCAGTTGTGATGAATGTTTAACTCCCACAAAAACTATTGTTAACTCTAGCTGTACAAACTTGGTGACACAGGTGTCCTTATTTCCATTTCTCATGGGAGGCAAAGTAAAGCTGGAAGTTTTAAGTGCCCACCTAAACTTGTGATTGATGGTTATGGGGTATTTGGAAAGTTCTTTTTTAAAATTAATTAATTAACTTGAGAGAGAGAGGAAGAGAGAGAGAGTGTGTGTGCACACGGGGAGGAAGGGTAGAGGGAGAGAGAGTCTCAAGCAGACTCCGTGCTGAGGGAGGGCTCAATCTCACAACTCTAAGATCTGACCTAAGCCAAACAGGAGTTGGGCATGAGGCAAACCTGGAAAGTTCTTAATTTGGTGATGACCATGTGTAACCACTTAGTATTGCAATGTTGATTATCCGATTTACCAATGTATTTCAACAACCAAAACATTTTTATCCTTTAACAAGAATGCTCACCTGGGCTTACAGAAGGAATCCCTGAGGAGGCCAGGGTGCCCTAGTCCCACGTCTCACCATGACCTTACCGCTTCTCTTCCTCTTCTTCCCAGACCAGCTGTTGAAGCAAGTTTGATTATTTGCATCTATCATTTTAGAATTAATGACAGAATACTGCCAGAAAGGGAGGTGCTGGGGTCATTAGAAAATGTTTATCATTCTTACTCATGAAAGCTTGGAAGGCCCCCAAAACCTGACATCATCCCCAAGGCCTGTGGCCGGCCTGTTGCTTCCCAGGGCCTATTATTTAGGGACTGTCTATGTTGCCTTATGAAACAATGATGTCTCCTAACTTTAGAAGTGTTTGCTCACCTAGTCAGTCAATCTTCCCTGGGAGATGGAAGGGTGTATCAAAGCAAGAGAAAGAGTCAGTGCCTCTTTTCTCCCCTTCCCTCTTGGTTGAGTATTGTTTTGGCATCTTGTATACACCCATATTAATTAATTATTAAGTATATGTCTTGCAAGGCAGTTCTTTGCCTTGTGAAGACTTTTTTTTTTTTTTTAGGGGAAAATCATTGTGAAATAAACATGGTGATTAGTAAGCAAGGCAAGCATGCAGGGTCATGTACCAACTCACCAGCATTTTCTTGTGAAAGGAAGACTCTAAATTCATTTTCAAAATGCCATGAACAGCTCACTGGGGCCATTACCGCTTGCCCTCTGCCCTCTTTCCAAGTTATAAGCCACTTTGTGTATTTGCCTCAGAGAACAATTAGGCCCCACCCTGGCGTTTCTCCAATGAATAACTAATTGAAATGCTTACCAGCAAGGAAGGCAGGCTTCTTCCAGAACCTGGATCTTTCTCAGAGCATGCACTGTTTAACCTAGGTGTCAGGGTGTTCCTGAGGTCCTAAGACAACCCAAATGAGGGAGATTTTCGTAAAACTTGGTTGAAAGTCACTTTCTTTTACTACAGGGTCTTATATTGTAGGTGGGGGCAGAATGAAGAGAGGAGGAGGTTAAATCGGGGATAATGACCCACAGCTGTAGGGCTATAATGACAGTCACATGATTTTGGGCGGCAGGACCCCCTCGTGTTGAAATGCAGTTTTCAGAGGAAGAGGTCCACAGATCGGAATATCACAACCCCATACAATCCAACAGTTTGATTCGGTGAATGGAATTCACCAAGGCAGAGCTGCTTAATTTAGGATCCAGGACGACTGATGACATCCAGGAGGTTTTTTCTTTCTTTCTTTCTTTCTTTCTTTCTTTCTCTCTCTCTCTTTCTCTCCCTTTCTTTCTTTCTTTCTTTCCTCCCTTCCTTCCTTCTTTCTTTCTTTCTTAAATTCAATTAGCCAACATACAGCACCTCATTAGCTTCAGATGTGGAGCTCAGTTATTCATCAGCTGTATAAAATACCCAGTGCTTGTTACATCACGTGCCCCCCTTAATGCCCAGCATCCAGCTCCCCTGTCCCCCCACCCACCTCTCCTCCAGCAGCCCCCAGTTTATTTCCTACAGCTAAGAGTCTCTCATGGCTTGTCTTCCTCTCTGATTTCTTCCCTTTCAGTTTTCCTTCCCTTTCCCTATGATCCTCCACACTATTTCTTATGTTCCCCATATGAGTGAAACCAGATGACAATTGTCTTTCTCTGATTAGCTTGTTTTGCTCAGGATAATCCCCTCCAGTTCCTTCCATGTCGATGTAAATCACTCTTTTTGATGGCTGAGTAATATCAGGATGTTTCTTAAAAATACAAAGTCCTGGGACCGACTCCAGACCTATCAAAACAATCTTCCAGGAGAGACAAAGTGCATGAGCCAGATGGGGGTTTGGGGGAAGAGGGAGAGGGAGGGTCAATCCTCAGTAGGTTCCATGCCAGTGCAGAGCCCAACACTGCTTGATCTCACAACCCTGAGATCATGACCTGAGCCAAAATCAAGAGCTGGACACTTAACCTTAAGCCATTTCTGGGTGATTCTTAAGCACACTAAAGTTTAAAGCCGCCAGAGACCTCTGTCAGTTTTATTCACTGATGTATCTTGGTGCCTAGAACAGCAATTAACACAGCTCCATAAACACCTGTTGAATGAATGAGGCCCTCAAGTGTTTGAGGCACTTGGAGGCTCCAATTATGGTTATCTTCCACACCACCTAATCCACACTGCTGTCACACAGCAAGTGTAATGTCATATTCCACAAGGGATCCTCCTAGAGAGGCTGTGGGGCAGGGGAGACTCTCCCATCTCTGTCCAACAGCTCAGCAAATTGTCCCTATTTTATCTTTTTTTTTTTTTTTTTAAAGATTTTATTTATTTATTTGACAGAGAAATCACAAGTAGACGGAGAGGCAGGCAGAGAGCGAGTGAGGGAAGCAGGCTCCCCGCTGAGCAGAGAGGCCGATGCGGGACTCGATCCCAGGATCTCGAGATCATGACCTGAGCCGAAGGCAGCGGCCCAACCCACTGAGCCACCCAGGCACCCAAATTGTCCCTATTTTAACGGGTGCCCACATAGATGCCATTCTGCCTGTACTTAACCGCAAAAACCGTGACAGAGACCAGCCTCATAGCTTTGCATCCTTAAAAAATAAAATAGGGGGAAATAAAAACAAGACATAAGTAGGACACCAGACCCAGCCTGTGAGTAAATACCTCTCTATTCATCTCCCATAAGTGAAGCTGGGGCAAACTTCTGTAAGCCATGGTTTTATTTGCAGGCAGAAGAGCCAAGGAATCAAGTTTCCTTCCTAATCATTCAAACCACAGGAAAGAGAAGATGGGGGAAATGCAATCTTGCTTTTGTATATACAAAGTGCTAAGACTATATTTAATGATTTATTAAGAAACCACTGCATCCTTAGCAGGTAGATGGATAAAGAAATTTGTACATCTATACAATAGAACACTACTCAGCAATAAAAAAACTATTGATACGTACACCACATGAATCTCAAATGCATTATGCAAATGGAAAAACACTAACCTCAACAGACTAGATACTGTATGATATTCTTTATGGGACACTCAGGAAAAGGCAAAACTACAGGGAGGTGGCAGGGAACAGTGGTTGCCTGATTAGGGTGAGGAAGGGGGATAAGTTTAACTACAAAAGGAGAGCACAAGGGCATTTTTTGGGGGTGATGGAACAATTCTGTATCCTGCTTGAGGTGGTAATTACAGGAATTAATGAATGTGTTAAAACCCATGGAACTGTACACCAAATAAAGTTAATTTACTATATATAAACTATATTTAAAAAACCCCATTGCACACACAACATAAGCTCATTAGGTCTCTGAGACCCTCTCCTTCTCTTGATCAGTTTATCAAGGAGGGAAACATGAACGGCTGGTTCTTGGGAGCATGTATGAAAGGGAGAGAACACTGCTATAACACATGGTTTAGGCTCAGTATATCATACCTGGTGCCAAATTTAGCATTTTATAAACTGGAATCATTTTGTAGAAAATTCCTTTATTATAGTGCAAATAACTTTCAGCAGTGACATAATAATGTAAGAACACATTTAGCAACATTTTACACCACGCAGTAAATAAGAAAGTGTTTCTTTGAAAATATGTCATCATAAGAACATTATTCCTACATTAATGCCGGAAAATACCAAGGCTCTTTCTCTCAAGGCAACAGGGCTCCCTCCCTCTTTTTGGATATTTTCTTCTTAATAGAAATGAAAGGATTTGCCATTTTAACAAGTTGCCATCATTTCCCAGAGTGATTTCTTAGGGGGTTTTGATCTGAGGTTGGCAAGATTTGAAATGGGGTTTCAGATTTTAAAAAAATAATAATTTTAAGACAATTCTGGGACAGCCCAGAAAATAAAGTCACTTCTATTAATTTTTAAGTAGATATATACATTCACTCCAATTATGATGCAGAAGTGGACAGATTGTCTAAAGCCTGCCTTTTATTCTCCCAGAGCCTGACTGTTATTTATATTCCTTGGTTTCCGTCATGTTGCAAAATTAGGGCTCTGGTCAGAAATAACTCCTTACATACCCAAATGCTTTCCTGTGAAGCTTTAAATTGCACTTTCCACCCTGAATTCTCACCTTAGACCTCACATGCCAATGAGAGGCAAGAACACTGTTTCCAGTTGACAGCTAATGAGTAACACAGCACCCGCCCCCTGCTAATTGAGCTCCACCTGAATCAATCCATCACATCATTTAGATTAATTCCAGCAGGCTCATCCAAGAGGTTCCCACTGGGCCTCTCAGAGAAAGGGTTAACAGTGTATCTTTAAACTGAACTGCCTAAGGGCTTGGCAGCTAAGCGGTTAGCTGATCAGCAGAGAGAACAGTGTCCCTTCCAACCAGCCACAAGCCCAGCTCCTCTGGTTTCTGCTGAATTATGCAGTGCATGGGGACGGACGGCCACTCAGAGGAAACCTCCTGTGGGGGTCTTCCTCCAAAACGCCTACAAATATAGTTTAGGGTGTCCTCAAAGTGTCTGCATGAACACACCTCAAAGTCTAGTGGCTTCACAAGCCACGAGAAGTGAATCACAGGCTTGCAAGTACCTGCAGCCGAAGAAGAGCCCTCTTGGCTGAATATGGCTGATTAAGTCAGCTGGTACATAAAGCTTTTCAACACTCAGCCAGTCTTGTTGGATAAAGTTATCTTCTTATATAACGCGATGGAACTGTGCTAAACAGTTTCAAAGTTGAGAAGAACCCAAATATATCACCTATAAAAAAGTCACAATTTTAGTTTGCTTTTTCTTAGACTTTGGTACTGAAACACTGTCTACATTCTCGACACATGGAAGTGACGTGGGCACTTCCGTGCCTCTGCATGTCGTGTAAAAAAACGCAAAAGCGGAGGACAAGGACGTGTCCTAACATGATGCAGTACGCTGTACAAACAAAACCTAAATTATATATAAATACATCCCCACCCCAGCACCCCTTTGTCCTCCCCCCACCCCCACTACCTGACCAAAGCAATGCCAAGGGTCCTTCTCTCTAGCGCCAATGCAACCAGACTCCAGCCATCCCTTGCCAGGCCGTTATATTCACACCACGGCCACCTCCTCCTGGAGATGGTCTGCGGTCAGATCAGCTCCACAAAGGCAGGGAAACTCTTACAGCTCAATTTGAAACATTCACACTATTGGCTGGACTCCAGGGATCTGGAGTCCTGGGAGTTAACCTTCCAGATAAACTAATTGGATCATTTCCTAATCTGGATCCTCCCCCTGCCCCCCACCCCCATCCTAATGTCTCAGCGCAGCTAACACAGTAGGAAGCAGCCTCTCCTCTGAAGTTCCAAAGACATTGCTTAGGGATATTGGTGAGGGTCACATAAGAAAAGTTAACACAATGACCTAACAGCTTAAGTTGATATAAATTATTTCCAAGTAAGTTATCTGGGGCCATTTGCTTCTGCTTTACACTGCATTCCAGAATCGTTTTCATAGTATACTTTGAAAAGTTTATATAATAGTTATTTTAAAAATGGTCTCATATATTTTCACCTAGTTTAATAACAACTTAACGAGCTGTTATAAAGACCTAGGGAAATGTAGTTAATTAGTCTTAAGGAAGCCAATACTGTGCTAATTCACAGTAAGGAGAAAACATGATATAAATAGAACTTATGTAATTGTTGATTACTTGAAAAGCAATTTTATCGAAATGTTGCAAACTTTCCCCAAAAGCACTTAGAGCAATTTATATCAAGAGATCCTAAGTTTAGGGGTATGGAAGATAACAATTCTTTCATGATTGTAATATGTAATTTTCCCCTTTGGACCTAAGATATCTGTACATTCAAAAGTTCATAACTTGCTGTTTTTGAGACATTAATCATTCTCTAATACATACATTGAGTATAAATAAATAAGAGAAAGCTTTAAAAATCTGAATTAACATTATGCTGTGCAAAAACCAGAAAACAAGAAAAAAAAAAAAAAAACCAAAACCAACCAAACCTTGAACAACCTACATTCTATGTAAATACCCTGACTAAAATGTCGGTTGTGCTACACACTTCACTTCAGTGCAGAAATGAGTTGATTTCGGTGTACCGTCTTTGTTGGCGGTGGTGTTGTTTTAAGTCTTTAGCACTTTTGTTTCTAAGTATCACCTTGCTTTGAAAAGATGAAAAACTTGCTACCAGATCACAAATTATCACAAATCCATGTCAATATAGTCTGAATAAAATCCAGCATAAATGTATTACTTTGTTCTGGAAATAATGGCTCGGTGTCTTTGTTCTGACAGCTTCCTAAGGGCAAACCACAGTTTGGAGTTGTCATTTTGGGTTTAAACTGCACAGAAAGAAGAGACAGTAAAGCCTGCTTTTTGTTTTTGTTTTCTTTTTAAGTCTCCAGGTCTTGCTAGCACTCCTTCCAGACCCACAGTCAGGCAGTTGCGGCACCTGATCCTACGTGAAACAGAGGAGGTTTAAACAGCATCAGCCAAGCTTAGTGATCTGCAGGTCCCCGTTTATCTTTATGGTGTCAATTGCAGATAACGTTTGAATGCGGTGGTAAAAATCAAAAAGTTGGTGTCCATCCACAAACACTCTGAAACGTGGGTGCTCACAGAGAATTTCCACCTAGAAGAAACATAATCAGAATTTCAATGAATCTGCTGGGGAAAACACACACACAATACTTTATTTTAGAGAAAGGCAACATCTTCAGCAGTTCTCAAACTCTGGAATCACACAGAAGTGTAACAGAGACCACTAGACTCCACCCACCCCCCAAATGTTCAATTCAGGAGGTCTAGGGTAAGATCTGAGAATCTGCATTTTCATCCCGTTCTAGCATGATGCTACTACCGCTGGAATGAGGAACACCCTTTGAGAACCACTCTTCTTCACTCTTCAATATCCTTTAAAGATTTTAATTGTTCATGCTTGAATACTTCTCCGTTCTCCAAAGCGACATAAAGCAGAACAGATTTATTTATATGGCACTTAATGCCTCCATGGTCATCCCCTGAACCTATCCCACCCCCAGAAGAGACCCTCACAGAGATCCACTGGCCTCCACTTAGTAGCATGTAATAACAGTCCAGGCACCCAAGCATGGTAAACATTAAAGCAGACAGAAGGTTACACAGTAATTACCACTGGACCAAGGATGTATAATTAACAAGGCTTTGTTAAGCCAAACAGAAATGCTGATTCCATATGGTAAAAGCTTTTTCTTCCTCTTTTCCTTAAGTAATTCGCTATAGATTTTAATCATTGGTTCTGTGCTGTGTATTTATTAAAAGCATCAGTGGCTACCATGTAAGAAGAGACTTCATATGTGATATTAGTCACATTTAATTCATATTATTACTAAAATTATATCACCAAGAAGGGCTGATTTCAGTTCAATTTGGTTGCTGGGGAGCATTATATTCCTCTTGGCAGACAGAGGCTCTGGTTACTCATATTCATGAGCTACGTATGCATTACGATTCATCATTAAGAAACTGTCACAGTCAAAAAAAAAAAATGAGATAAAGAAACTGTCCCAGTCAAGAGGAAGCTAAGGGGCCATTACCATTCTAGAGAAGGAGAGGGCACAGGATACGTACGGGTACCTTCCCCAGACTATGATTAGAAGGCAACAATCTCAATTCCATCACAGACATAAAAGTCATAGATTCTTATTCCCTCTACCAGATGGTAAGGTGAGAAGAAAAATTATTACTTCTTCATAAGGCCCTTGTGAATGTCTAGACAAAGAGCAACAGGTTAAGGGCAGTTGTGCTTTATTAGGCATTTACGCAACATGGAACTTTTAACTGAGCTGTTATTATTGTGATGTGTGTTAACAAGGTGTAATATGGACAACTTCATCACCAGGCCCGGTGGTTCAGTAAATCCTGTCCTAACGCATTACCCACATTACTTGCACCTCTTACTCGGCACTGTCCTTCACAGAGGAAGGTTCTACTAACATTGCTTGGTTGGATGGGAAGTTTGGGTTGTGCTTCCTGCCCACTAGATGGTGGAGAGCCAAGTTACACCCATCCAGGTCCAAGGGAAGGAACTTGTCAGCCACAGAGCCTGTGACAATAAAGCAGACTGAGGCTCATCAACCCAGAAGGAGAAACAAGGACCAGACTTCATTAGCAAAAGTAACAAGAGAAAATGAAAAGATTATTGCTATTGTTCTTTTAAAAAAATCACAACTAACAAGGTTTAGTGCTCCTTATAGGTTGGAAAAAAAATGAGGAAATTTCTAGCACTTATTATTTATTAATCAATCAGGATATTTTGGGACAGGTATAGGTTACATGCCTACTACCAGGTTGAGTACTACACAGAAAAGTATTTATTCTTAACAATCTGGACATGGGTTTATTTACTAAATAAATGTACTGGATAAACAGAGCCAAGAACTACTATGGAGAGTATTAGTTTGTATTAGCAAACAGAGCTCTTTTCATCATTTTTCTTTCTCTCACCATCAGGTGACAAATTTCCTAGACATGCAAAAATTTGGCGGCTTAAAGCATTCTTGGCATCTGCGGGAGGAGCAGAGCACCATCACTCTGCCAGCAGCTGGACTGGAAGTGCTCGAGGTACTCACCCTGAATGGCTGGTCTGGGATGAATGGAAAGTAAGGGATTGCGGACTGTTCTTCACCTCTTTCCCCAGATATACAAGAATTTCTAAGTAGCTGCCGGTCTGTGAACACAGCTTTGAGTTCAATGGCCACATCGGCGGGAGGGTCTTCAGAGTCACCACAGGTCAAGCTGATGGCAAAGCTGAAAAGAACATCCTCTCATTTATTCTGGGTTTGGCTATCAATGACCCAGGCTCCCCTAGTTCCTCCTTCTCCTTGGGGTTGGTCTGCTTTGAATGGGCCACTACTGTTTGCACAGGAGATTACACCGTGTATGCAGGAGGAGGATTAAAATGAAGCCCGACATCTTAATATTGAAAGGAGGCTCTGGTAAAAACTTTGGTGGAGGGGCGTCGGGGTGGCTCAGTCATTAAGCATCTGCCTTTGGCTCAGGTCATGATCCCAGGGTCATGAGATCGAGCCCCGCATCAGGCTCCCTGCTCAGTGAGGAGCCTGCTTCCTCCTCTCCCACTCCCCCTGGTTGTGATCACTCTCTCCCTCTCTCTCTGTCAAATAAATACATCTAAAAACAACAACAACAAACTTTGGTGGAGTTGAACATGACTAACATTAGGACTTTCCGATACCCCAAACCACCCACACATCTGTGTCTATATCCACCTCAGATTCTCAAAAACAGCCCCAGAAATTGACCAGGGGAAATAGTATCCTCTAATGTCGCTTGTCATTTATATTGATAGATCTTGCTCCAAGCACCATGTTTAAAAAAACCTTTAACGAAAAAAAAAAATACTTTGGCCTCCTTAAGGGTCAAAGAGAAAATGATGTGGGCCTATATTTATAATCTTTGATATAAATAGCTGTCTGGAGAAATGATGGCTGGGATTCATACACATTCTTTTCATGGGAACATGGTACTTTCTTGGCACTTGCAACTAGCAACACTGGCCGTGGGGAGAGGAGGAGGAGGAGGAGCAAACAACCACAACAAGAGTGGGCAGGGCCTTGTAACTGCCTGATAAGCCTTGGGGTGAAAGGACTCTCTGTCTTACCTCTCTGGGTTGAGGTCAACAATGCCCATCACCAACACCTTCTTGCCTGGTCTCATGCCACCTTTAATGTGCCCACAGAATGGAACTATCTGCCAAGGATGACAGGAGAACAGGAAGTTTACTGCCTGTCTGAGAAGAGCCAAGCCCTCAGATCCTGAGTACCTGACCCATTAGAAAATGCAATTAGAAAGGAAAAGAACTAAACCACTTACCAGTCGTGGGAAGTACACGTCGGCTTGAACTGGAGAGCCCAAGGAGTTGTTTAAATGCCCATCATCTAGTTTCTAAAAATAGCAGCACACAGATTGGCTTTCCAGAGGCTCTAGTTTTGGGGGGTGGGGGCTGGGAGGAGAAGGGGGAGGGAGTGGGGAAGCACCTATCCGAGTCTGGCTGAATCCAGCAGCCTTCACAGGACACAGGCAGCGTCTGCAGATGCTGCCACCTCACAGCCCATTGAACAACCACATAAAGCCCGGGAACAAAACCCGTCCTTTCCACCCCGTAGCTAAGCTGCCGAAGATCCCCAGACCTTCAGATCTAGATCAAAATCCAGGTCGAGGCACGCCGGGGAGCCAGAGCCCCGCGTCGGAGGAGGGGAGGCCCGTCTTCAACCGCAAACGCCCCTGGACCCGCAGTCGCCCAGGCCTGTCCTGAGGGACGCGGCCGGGGTGCAGGGCCGAGCTCAACTTCTCTCCCGGCCCCCCTCCCGCCGTCCCGGCCAGACCCATTTCCAAAGGGGAATCCCCGGGACGTCGGAGGCGGCCGCGGGGCGCGCGCCCCAGACACACTCACACAAGCGCACGCTCACACGTGCAGCGTGCACACACCTGGCCGCCGGCTGCATGGCACGGCGGGGGCTGTCTGTCACCCACACGCCGCCGTCCGCCCCCATGCACCCTCTCCGGTGCACCAGGGGCATCAAGCCTGCCCCCCGCACCCCCTCCAGGCCGGCAGCTCACAGCCGGCGCTGGCTAACAGGTACCGGGCGCCTTCCCACGCGGGGGGCGCCCGGCTGGGCCTCAGCCTCCTCTGCGCCGCAGCCAAGCTGAGCGGGCGGCGGCGTGCGGGGCCGCGGGAAGGGGACGCCTCGCGTGCACCCCTCCGCACTCACCACCGCGGCATCGCTGTCGGCCACCGATCCCGCCATCTTCTTGCACGGCGCGCCGGGGTGCACGGCTGGCGGCCCCGCGGCGGCGGCGGCGGCGGGACGTGGGACGCGGCGCGCGGGCGGGGATCCCGGGGCGGTCCTGCGCCGGGCGGGGGCGCGGGTCCGAGGCTGGTCGGGCGTGCGCACACACACGCGGGCGCGCGCGCGCGCGCACGCCTGGGGCCAGGCGCCGACCGGGCAGGCTGGGCCGGGGTGGAGGGGGAGGGGAGCGAGAGGCGGCGCGGGCCGGGAGGTCGGAGGTGGCCGCAGCTGTCCGGACCGGCGCTGCCGAGTGGCGGCTGCTTTCTTCCTCGGGGTGCTGCTGTCGCCTCCCGAGGCAGAAAGGTGACAAGGGCCGCGTCGCGCTGGCCCTGGGCGGCATTTAAAGGCCGCCGGGGCCCGGCTCGGGAACTGGGAACAGGGCGGGGACCCGGCTGGGCTGCCGCGGCTTGCTCAGCTTGCCCTGCCCCTCGGCCATTGGAAGGTGGCGAGAGGCTGAAAGGGGGAGGGACGGGCCAGTCGCAGTCGGGGCGTGCGGGAGGGCGGGGACCCTGGGGGCTGGGGAAGTGGGGACCGGGGCCTGACAGGTGACAGGTGCTTGTGGCACCTTCGCCCCTCCCTTCCAGCCAACCTCCTTCCTACTGTCACGTCCTGGGGCAGGTTGAACGGTGGAGGCCGAGGTCAAGGGAAGACTGGAGGGTGGGGACGGTATTCCAGAGCTCCAGATTTCTGTCAGAAAATTCCAACAAAGTGGAGCAGAGATTCCTTCGGCCCTCTAGGGTAGAAAGATAATGAGAGGACTCTACATTTGCGTAAATAAATATTTGACCCGAAAGCAAAAGGCAGAGAGGACTCAGGGCAAGGACATTTTTTAATCCCAGGAAGCTAGGTACAGAATAAACCTCTCTCTCCCTTGTGGACTGATGGGCAGGTCTGGGAGACCCTGGAGGCTCTCCAGGGCAGGGGTCTGGCTACCTCTTACCAAGCAGTACTGCTCCCAATGAATCCTCAGCCCCCACTGGGCCCTGTTTTTCACAAGTCACCTGCTCAGTGTGCGCCAATAAGTTTCTCACAGGAAAACTCCTTATATCCTTTGTGGAGTAATTCCCAGGGGTACACCCGTCTTTTATTCCAAGGCACAAATTCCTTTTTGGCATTTCCACATTAGGATGATTATGTAACTTCTTAGATAAAGCTGTATCAACATACCCTCTATTAGGTGACATCTTGGCTTAAACATTCCATTGTATGAATCACCAGGGTGTTTTACGCTAATAAGCAGGGAGCATGTGTGACCTACTGCAGTCCCAGAGGGGCCCTCACAGGCTCACTTCCAGCCAGTGCTGCTGGCTCTGTGGCCTGGAACATCACTGCAGCTTTTGTGCCTTAGCTTTCCCTTTATGGACCAGAGCTAATCGTGGTAATCTCAGTCCAGTAGGGAGAATTACCTGCACACGTCTGTAATGCCACAGTCCTATCCTTTGTGTGCTCTGAATTAGACTCCAATGCAACACAGTTGTGGTTCACGTTTTTTATCTTGTTTGCAAATCTTAACTCAAAATCACACCTTAGTGATTGTTAATATATTAGGAAGTTATAAGAAACTATTGACATTTTGAAAGCACACTTGGATGTATCTCAGTTTCCGAGAGTCTGGTATGGGGAAAAACCACCGAAGTCATTTTTTTGTCATTAGTTAAGCATGACACAGAACATCTTAGTGGTTAAAAGGCCTGTGCCCTGGGTTCAAATCCTGACTCTACAGTTTACTAGCTGAGTGATCTTGGACAAGTTTCTAAGCTATTCTGTGCCTTAATTTCTTCATCTGTGAACCAGAGATGACAGTGATGACAATAGTGCCTTCTTGTTGGGAAGATTGATGGGTTCTTGTACCTTCCTTAGAATAGTACCTGGCACATAGCAGCACTTACTCTACAAAAATACTCAGTGCCTGTCATGCACCAGGCACTAGGGATCCAGCAGGAATTTTTTGTTGTTGTTGATCTTCTCATGGGGAAATGCAGACCATAAACAAATAAATATATAATATGTCAGGCAATAAAAGTGTTAGAAGAAAACAGGAAAGAAAGTAAGGGGGGAGAGAGGGGTAGGAGGTAGAGTGATGTTATTTACATAGGGGTGGACAGGGAGGCCACCTCTGGTAAATGATGTTTGCTAAGACCTCTGAAGAAAGGGAAGGGGGAGGGAGTCCTTTGGAAGTCTGGAAGAAGAGATTTCTAGTGGAGGGAAGTGCAATGGAAAAGTCCCAGGTGAAGTATGTGAAAAGTGTTGGGTGCTTCAGGCAGAAGAGATAAGTATTTACAAATAGATTAGAGCACACAGACCAGGTGAGGATTGGCTTTTACTTGAGAGAAGTGGGAAGAATTGGAAGTGTCTGAGCAAAGGAGTGACAGAGTATTCCCTCTGTAGTAGATGCATCCCGCTGGCTGCTGTGTGGACTGGCCTTTGTGGGGAGGGGAGTGCCCAGGAGGGAGGGTAGAAGCAGGACTCCTGTACCAGGCCAGCAAGATATAATGGTGGCTCAGACACCCTTGGAACTGATAAAGATGTGAGAAGCTGTGGGCCCTTGATAAGTCCTAGCTGTTACCATTCTGCAGCTTTGAGAGTTCATACTGACTTCTGAGCCCACTTCCTCACCTGCAAAATGAAGTGTTGGGTTCATTCATTCATCCTTCTTAGCTCTTAGAAAGTTCTTTGGGTTTCCTGAAAAGATGTGTAAATACCATCTGAATTTGAATGGGTTTGAGAGTAAGGGCTGCTGAATGAAAGCAATCTTGGGTTGAATCTCGGCTTGATAAGTGATTTTATAAGGTAAAGAATAATCCTTTGATTTGTTTTGTAAGTGGAGTTGAAGATATTTGGATCGCTTGAGATGTGTTTCTTACATCTTGGGAATTTAAAAAATAGGAAGGTACTGAACTGTCCCAGAATACTTTAACGTGGAAAATTGCCTTTTATCCCTCAAATGCTTGATTCTTTCTCAGTCTACAGAATGTCTCATTTTAAATATGAAGAGGAAGGAGAAAGCTTGAATGACTTTTTATTACAATTAAAGCTGAGCAGAGTCAAACTACTTTATACGGGGGAAGGTTATTGGCAAATTAATTGCAGAGCTTTATTTTTATTCTTAGTTCTCTGGTGAAGGCTCTATACTTGGATTTCAGGCATTTGTGTCAAAAACAACATAAACCACGACTGTGACCCTTTTATGGGATACACCAGTGAAATTCCAAGATGAACTGCCTTACTACTGGAAACTGCTAAAAAGGCTAAAGAAGAGGGGGAAGGCCTGTCAAACAGATGGTTAACATCAAAAAAGAAGTATAAACAGGTCTTTGAAGATTTTGCTAAATGGTCTTCCCAGATGAAAAGAGTAGATCACTTCCTTTTCTCCTTCCCATTTAATGTGTTCTATTCATGTGTGCGCATGCCGCATTTCTAATATTGGGAGGAGACTACAACATTGATGTCCATTCAACAACTGTTTTATGGGTATTTTGTTCTATGTATTTTGTATCTATGTATTGTATCTATGTTCTTTGTATGGGTGTTTTGTTCTATAATACCATGGACCAAAAAGAAATATTGGAAAAGGCACAAGTCTTGCCTTCGAGGAGCTTACAGCTCACTCTGGGAAACAATGGCAGAATGTCATGGTTGGTAAGGTAATAAAAGCCTCACATCTCTAGCCTGAGCACTGAGTGGGGAGATTCACTCCCATATTTGGAGGATTAAGGCCGCTTTCTGGGGGAGGTGGCAAACTTCTGATGGAAATGTGTATAGCAACTTCCACAGTCCCACAAAAGCACATCTTCCAACACCACATCACAGTTCCACTTATGGCCTGAATTCTAAATCCACTCTTCCCTATTCTCTCTGGCCCAAGAACTAGCAGGAACCCTGCTTCCAGAGGCTGTGTTTTGTCTCCTGCTCTGGTGCAGAGACATGCCTCCCTCCCTTACACTGTGACTGTCTTCGTAGGCTTTCTGTGGGTCCTGATCCTGATGGCCTGATTTTGACCTTCCGACCACCTGTTTTCCGTGTGTGTGTGTGTGTGTGTGTGTGTGTGTGTGTGTGTTTGTAGACACTCTGGCTGGAGCGGGGTTTCCTAACCTCAGCATTATTGACATTTGAGGGAAATCCTTTGCTGTGGGGGACTGTTTTGTGCATTATAGGATGTTGAGCACTAGAGGCCAGTAATACCACCCCCTACTCCATGGAGAGGACCTCAGACATTGACAGATGGACCCCACGAGATGCGGGTGGGGAGTGCAAAATTGCCCCAGATTCAGAACCCGTTCTTTAGAAGATAACAGGGTTACTCTGGAAGCAGGGTTCTAGCTAGTTGCTGGGCCAGAGAGAATAGGGAAGAGTGGATTTAGAATTCGGGCCATAAGTGGAACTGCGATGTGGTGTTGGAAGACATGCTTTTGCGGGACTGTGGAAGGTGCTTTAAGATTCCCGTTATTCATATATTTATACATGATACAAAATTTATCCAGTCTAATTTAAAGTAGAAACTTGCACACCAGAAACGCCTTCTTTTCTATTTGGCGAGTCATCGCCTCCTTATACTACCCAAGTGGTCCCACAAGGAGCACCTAAGATGAAGCAGGACCCGTGAAAGTCCCCGTAGCTATAATTCCCAGCTCAAAATGTCTTTATAATATGGAGAAATTTGCATTCTGTTTTATCATATTGCATGTTTATTTTTGATTTAAATCTAATGTGCTCCCTGCACCTCTAAAAACAGTAAAAGGGAAACATCCCAAATGTTTACCTTCTTTTATCTGATGGCCTGATGCCCTTCCCATCCCAGACCCCAAATGGTGCTTGCAGCCTCCTTTGAGGAACAAGACACTGCACAGTTTTATCAGCCCATCAGGCTTTCAGCTCTCCATGATGGTCTTTGCCAGGCCAGTCTCTGCTCAGGATAAATATTCAAGTAAGCGGTAAAATACACAAAGTCAGCATCCTTTTGTTTACCTACTTAGGTAGGAGGGCACACATTTATCAAGCTATTTTTCTGTATTTCAATACATGATTAAAATTCTTAATTACTGCAGGAACTATGGTGACCATTATCAAATAATTATTTTAGACACGCACACATTTGTGTTGTACCAAAGTAATTAGAGGACAGCCATAAAACTTGGCAGTCAATGGCAGTTCCTAACATTCCATTATTTTCAGTTTATTTATGAGGAAACTAGAACTAGCCTCCTGCTTGTGTTTTAATTACTTAGCACAAGAAGGATTGATTTCAGAAACCCTCGGCGCTGAAGGAGATCATGACGAACCCATCCCCTAGAGGAGTTCAGGGCTTCAGAGGGACTTGCTGTTTCTTCCCCAGGGAGAGGAAGCCTGAGAGCCGCTGGGTGCACCCTGTCCTGAGAGCTCACTCCTGGGAAGGGTGACAATTGCTGACGGGGAAGTGAAAGCCTTCTCCCAGGGAAAACAGAAAGAACACTGCTTCCAGCGTTTGGAATTGGCAGCATGAATGAAAGATATTTTAAGATTCTTTCCAGCATGGCACTGGGCGTATCCTGAGAGCCACGGATGCGCTTCTGTGCCTTCTCCCCAGCCTCACCTTTCAGCGATTCCAAGAGGCAGATCTGGTCTTCGGCCAGTCTTTTTGCCTACCAGGAATGTGACAGGCCTGTGTGACAGCGCCCCAGGCCGAATTTCACTCTTCTCATTATGCTCCATGTTTCGGTTTTCATTTGCTGGTTTATAGTCCTCCCTTTTATTGCCTCTATGATTTTACTTTCTTGTCGTCAGGTGGCATAAAGGGTTTCTTGGTTTGGTAGTTTCGTGGAAACTTGGGTGGCTCAGCTGGGTGGAAGGAGACCGACCCATTCGGATTCGGCGGTCATGACATTTGGAGATCCCAGCTAGCGGGGAGGAAAACTCAGGAGGCAGGCTGCCAGGTGCTCCTTTGGTGTTTAGAGGAAGTGGGGTTGAGTGACACAGATTTCTGGATTTCGTAAAAGGTGAGCTACACGGAGTAGGCATTAACACAGCGCAGCTCCTGGGTCGACCGCTAGCCAGGAGAGCCCTGGAAACGGAAACTTGGCATCCAAATTTGACCAAACAAAGAGATTCAGAGAAAAGAGACTTCATTTATTTATTCACTCATTTATTATTTATTTTTTTATTCTTTATGGAGCTGGGCTCCATTTTGGTCGTTACTATGATAATTTTTTCCTTTCCAAAGAAGGAGGAGAAGGGGAAGGGGAAAAGGAAGAGGAAAAGAAAGAAGAAGGGGGAGGGGGAGGGGGAAGAAGAAAAAGTAAAACAACCATACACATGCTCACACTTCGAATACTTGCTTCCTCTTCCACGTGACTTCCTTGAGAGTATGTCTGGTCTTCTCTGACTGTAGATTCCTTTCCTGCACACTGCCTCTTCCAACTGAAAATATTCGGAATGGGGCTAAGAGCTCCCCACCAACATGGCAATATAGCCCAGAAAATAGAAACAGAATGTTTTGAACCCAGAGGCTGGTTATATTCCGCTGCCAATCAGATAACACATTTTCTATCTAAATTTAGATTATCTGCAACGTGTTTATTTTAGGTCTGAATTGTTTAAATGATTAATTTATCTCACAGAGGAAGAGGAAGTGAAAAGTTGAAGAAATGTTTTAAATCGCAGAAGTTCAAGTTGGCAGTCTACACTGATGAAACTCATCACAGTTCATTCATTCACAGCCTTGGCCTGGATTGGCTAGTGTTGCTTCTACACCTAAGAATTAGTTGGAAATCTATAAATTCAGTAGGGCTTGGCCTAGACGTGACTTTTTAAGAATGCTGGCACGGATGCCTGTGTGTGTGTGTGTGTGTGTGTGTGTGTGTGTGAAGGCTGAGTTGAATGGGGAGGGAGGGAAATTTCCAACTTATCTTAAAAGCCAGTCCTCATTTTAATTACCAAGAATAAGCACAAGTACATTGAGGAGAGGAAACAAAAGGCCTGCCCGTGCCTTTGATCCCATCCATTTAGTGCCCAGGAAAAACTCCATCAAGAGAAGAGAAGAAACTGATGCTTTAAAAAAAAGTTTTTTGTTGTTGTTTTGTTTGTTTTTGCTTTGTCTTGTTTGTTTTTGAAATGAATGAGACAGAGACACAGTATTAAATTCATATCCTTTGAAGCTTTCTTTATTAACCAGGGTCCACCTTAACACTAATCTGGAATCTGCCCGCACACCACTGGATTCCTGGGCAGTCCTGCCCACCTCGCACAGGCGCTGCACTGAGTGATGCAAAGTAGCTCATTGCCCTGGTAATCGCAGCTTCTTCCCTGGACAGGTTGGCCCATTTCCTTCCTAGCTTGTTAGATTCCTCCCTACTCCTTCTGTTAGCTCTGAGCTCTTCTGGACAGGCTCTTCCTCCACCCGTCTTTAGTGAGTAGGTTCTCAGCCTGAAAGAAAATTAAAAACAAACACATCTTGTTTACATGCGGCCCTTCTTTGGAAAGCAGAAGTCCCTGTCTTTCAGGAGGCTAATACTCATCTCTCTCTCTCTCTCCCCTTCTCTTTTGGGCAGATAAAGTTTTGTTTTCTTGAAAAACTGATCTGTGTTATTGCTGAGGCCACTATGTACAGACAAAATAGAGGGAGTTTTATTTCTTGGTTTCTTCCTCCTTGGACAGAGTCTTGATGATTTCCTCCATCTTGGTCTGGAGCCGCTCTTCATAGTCTTGTGTGCTCCTTGGTCTTCAATCTGTGGGCCTCAGCCTGGTCTGCCAGAAGCTTCTGGCAAGCCTTGTCTACCTTCAGCTTGTGGATGTGTTCCACAAGAATCGGCTTTTTCGTGAACACATAACGCTTCACTTTTAGGTACAGGCTGTGATGCACTTGGCGGTCAGTCTCCAGTGCAGAATTCTCATCCTCCTCATCCAGGTTACCTTCTGGGGCATTCCAGCAGGAGCAGAACCTTTTCTCTCACCAGAGCCCTTCTGGCAGGCCAAGGTATTTTTCCTGCACGGAGCACAGGAATGGAGGGTACAGGCTTCCAGAATGATCAGTCTGTCTTTGATCAGTTTCCGGATCTGCCGATAGGCATAGGCACTGATGATCTCCTTGGTCTCCTTGGAGCCAACCAGACCTTCTTTTGTCACAGCAGAGGACCCTGGAGGCAAGCCTCTTCTGAAACCTGAGCATATCATGGCTGCGGCTGCCATGGCAGGAGGAAAGCCATCCTTTTTAATTCTAGTCACTGTTGACAGACTGATGCCATAGCCAGGACAGGCCAAAAAGTAGGTATCATCATCAGGGAGTCAAGATGGCGGAGAAGTAGCAAGCTGAGACTGCTTCAGCTAGCCGGAGATCAGCTAGATAGCTTATCTAAAGATTGCAAACACCTGAAAATCCATCGGCAGATCGAAGAGAAGAAGAACAGCAATTCTGGAAACAGAAAAACAACCACTTTCTGAAAGGTAGGACCGGCGGAGAAGTGAATCCAAAGCGACGGGAAGATAGACCCCGGGGGGAGGGGCCGGCTCCCGGCAAGCGGCGGAGCAACCGCGCACAAAATCAGGACTTTTAAAAGTCTGTTCCGCTGAGGGACATCGCTCCAGAGGCTAAACCGGGGCGAAGCCCACGCGGGGTCAGCGTGGCCTCAGGTCCCGCAGGGTCACAGAAGGATCGGGGGTGTCTGAGTGTCGCAGAGCTTGCGGGTATTGGAACGGGAAAGCCGGCTACAGAGACAGAGCCGACAGTAAGCTCGCAGCTCCGTGTTACCTTGAACCGGTCGCAGGCTCGGTGAGCTCGGAGCGCGGCCGGAGGTCAGGCAGACGGGAGTAACTGGGCGCTGTTCTCTGAGGGCGCCCTGAGGAGTGGGGCCCTGGGCTCTCGGCTCCTCCGGGCCGGAGACCAGGAGGCCGCCATTTGTATTCCCGTCCTCCGGAACTCTACGGAAAGCGCTCAGGGAACAAAAGCTCCTGAAAGCAAACCCGAGCGGATTACTCACCCCGGCCCCAGGTAAGGGCGGTGTAATTCCGCTTGGGGCAAAGACACTTGAGAATCACTACAACAGGCCCCTCCCCCAGAAGATCAACAAGAAATCCAGCCGAGACCAAGTTCACCTACCAAGGAGTGCGGTTTCAATACCAAGGAGAGCAGCAGAATTCCAGAGGAGGAGAAAGCCAAGCACGGAACTCATGGCTTTTTTCCTGTGATTTGTTTTAGTCTTGCAGTTAATTTAATTTTTTCTTTTTCATTTTTTTTTTTTTTCTTTTTTCTCGCCTTCGGGTAAAATTTTTTTTTTTTAACTGTTACCTTTTTCTTTTTTAACGATTTTTTACTAGTTTATCTAATATATATATATATATATATATATATATTTACATTTTTCTTAGGTGTTTTCTTTTTTAAAAAAAATTCTTTTCTTTTCTTTTCTTTTTTTTTTTTTTCTTTTTTCTTTCTTCCTTTTTGAACCTCTTTTTATCCCCTTTCTCCCCACTCACGATTTTGGATCTCTTCTAATTTGGCTAAAGCATATTTTCCTGGGGTTGTTGCCACCCTTTTAGTATTTTACTTGCCCCTTCATTTACTCTTATCTGGACAAAATGACAAGACGTAAAAATTCACCACAAAAAAAAGAACAAGAGGCAGTACCGAAGGCTAGGGACCTAATCAATACAGACATCGGTAATATGTCAGATCTAGAGTTCAGAATGACAATTCTCAAGGTTCTAGCCGGGCTCGAAAAAGGCATGGAAGATATTAGAGAAACCCTCTCGAGAGATATAAAAGCCCTTTCTGGAGAAATAAAAGAACTAAAATCTAACCAAGTTGAAATCAAAAAAGCTATTAATGAGGTGCAATAAAAAATGGAGGCTCTCACTGCTAGGATAAATGAGGCAGAAGAAAGAATTAGTGATATAGAAGACCAAATGACAGAGAATAAAGAAGCTGATCAAAAGAGGGACAAACAGCTACTGGACCACGAGGGGAGAATTCGAGAAATAAGTGACACCATAAGACGAAACAACATTAGAATAATTGGGATTCCAGAAGAAGAAGAAAGTGAGAGGGGAGCAGAAGGTATACTGGAGAGAATTATTGGGGAGAATTTCCCCAATATGGCAAAGGGAACGAGCATCAAAATTCAGGAGGTTCAGAGAATGCCCCTCAAAATCAATAAGAATAGGCCCACACCCCGTCACCTAATAGTAAAATTTACAAGTCTCAATGACAAAGAGAAAATCCTGAAAGCAGCCCGGGAAAACAAGTCTGTAACATACAATGGTAAAAATATTAGATTGGCAGCTGACTTATCCACAGAGACCTGGCAGGCCAGAAAGAGCTGGCATGATATTTTCAGAGCACTAAACGAGAAAAACATGCAGCCAAGAATACTATATCCAGCTAGGCTATCATTGAAAATAGAAGGAGAGATTAAAAGCTTCCAGGACAAACAACAACTGAAAGAATTTGCAAATACCAAACCAGCTCTACAGGAAATATTGAAAGGGGTCCTCTAAGCAAAGAGAGAGCCTACAAGTGGTAGATCAGAAAGGAACAGAGACCATATACAATAACAGTCACCTTACAGGCAATACAATGGCACTAAATTCATATCTCTCAATACTTACCCTGAATGTGAATGGGCTAAATGCCCCTGTCAAAAGACACAGGGTATCAGAATGGATAAAAAAACAAAACCCATCTATATGTTGCCTCCAAGAAACACATTTTAAGCCCGAAGACACCTCCAGATTTAAAGTGAGGGGGTGGAAAAGAATTTACCATGCTAATGGACATCAGAAGAAAGCAGGAGTGGCAATCCTTATATCAGATCAATTAGATTTTAAGCCAAAGACTGTAATAAGAGATGAGGAAGGACACTATATCATACTCAAAGGGTCTGTCCAACAAGAAGATTTAACAATTTTAAATATCTATGCCCCCAACGTGGGAGCAGCCAACTATATAAACCAATTAATAACAAAATCAAAGAAACACATCAACAACAATACAATAATAGTAGGGGACTTTAACACTCCCCTCACTGAAATGGACAGGTCATCCAAGCAAAAGATCAGCAAGGAAATAAAGGCCTTAAATGACACACTGGACCAGATGGACATCACAGATATATTCAGAATATTTCATCCCAAAGCAACAGAATACACATTCTTCTCTAGTGCACATGGAACATTCTCCAGAATAGATCACATCCTCGGTCCTAAATCAGGACTCAACCGGTATCAAAAGATTGGGATCATTCCCTGCATATTTTCAGACCACAATGCTCTAAAGCTAGAACTCAACCACAAAAGGAAGTTTGGAAAGAACCCAAATACATGGAGACTAAACAGTATCCTTCTAAAGAATGAATGGGTCAACCGGGAAATTAAAGAAGAATTGAAAAAAATCATGGAAACAAATGATAATGAAAATACAACGGTTCAAAATCTGTGGGACACAACAAAGGCAGTCCTGAGAGGAAAATATATAGCGGTACAAGCCTTTCTCAAGAAACAAGAAAGGTCTCAGGTACACAACCTAACCCTACACCTAAAGGAGCTGGAGAAAGAACAAGAAAGAAACCCTAAGCCCAGCAGGAGAAGAGAAATCATAAAGATCAGAGCAGAAATCAATGAAATAGAAACCAAAAAAACAATAGAACAAATCAACGAAACTAGGAGCTGGTTCTTTGAAAGAATTAATAAAATTGATAAACCCCTGGCCCGACTTATCAAAAAGAAAAGAGAAAGGACCCAAATAAATAAAATCATGAATGAAAGAGGAGAGATCACAACTAACACCAAGGAAATACAAACTATTATAAGAACATACTATGAGCAACTCTACGGCAATAAATTTGACAATCTGGAAGAAATGGATGCATTCCTAGAAACATATAAACTACCACAACTGAACCATGAAGAAATAGAAAGCCTGAACAGACCCATAACCAGTAAGGAGATTGAAACAGTCATTAAAAATCTCCAAACAAACAAAAGCCCAGGGCCAGACGGCTTCCCGGGGGAATTCTACCAAACATTTAAAGAAGAACTAATTCCTATTCTCCTGAAACTGTTCCAAAAAATAGAAATGGAAGGAAAACTTCCAAACTCATTTTATGAAGCCAGCATCACCTTGATCCCAAAACCAGACAAGGATCCCACCAAAAAAGAGAGCTATAGACCGATATCCTTGATGAACACAGATGCGAAAATACTCAACAAAATACTAGCCAATCGGATTCAACAGTACATTAAAAAGATTATTCACCACGACCAAGTGGGATTTATTCCAGGGCTGCAAGGTTGGTTCAACATCCGCAAATCAGTCAATGTGATACAACACATCAATAAAAATAAGAACAAGAACCATATGATACTCTCAATAGATGCTGAAAAAGCATTTGACAAAGTACAACATCCCTTCCTGATCAAAACTCTTCAAAGTGTAGGGATAGAGGGCACATACCTCAATATCATCAAAGCCATCTATGAAAAACCCACCGCAAATATCATTCTCAATGGAGAAAAACTGAAAGCTTTTCCGCTAAGGTCAGGAACACGGCAGGGATGTCCATTATCACCACTGCTATTCAACATCGTACTAGAGGTCCTAGCCTCAGCAATCAGACAACAAAAGGAAATTAAAGGCATCCAAATCGGCAAAGAAGAAGTCAAATTATCACTCTTCACAGATGATATGATACTATATGTGGAAAACCCAAAAGACTCCACTCCAAAACTGCTAGAACTTATACAGGAATTCAGTAAAGTGTCAGGATATAAAATCAATGCACAGAAATCAGTTGCATTTCTCTACACCAAGAGCAAGACAGAAGAAAGAGATATTAAGGAGTCAATCCCATTTACAATTGCATCCAAAACCATAAGATACCTAGGAATAAACCTAACCAAAGAGACACAGAATCTATACTCAGAAAACTATAACGTACTCATGAAAGAAATTGAGGAAGACACAAAGAAATGGAAAAATGTTCCATGCTCCTGGATTGGAAGAATAAATATTGTGAAAATGTCTATGCTACCTAAAGCAATCTACACATTTAATGCAATTCCTATCAAAGTACCATCCATCTTTTTCAAAGAAATGGAACAAATAATTCTAAAATTTATATGGAACCAGAAAAGACCTCGAATAGCCAAAGGGATATTGAAAAAGAAAGCCAACGTTGGTGGCATCACAATTCCGGACTTCAAGCTCTATTACAAAGCTGTCATCATCAAGACAGCATGGTACTGGCACAAAAACAGACACATAGATCAATGGAACAGAATAGAGAGCCCAGAAATAGACCCTCAAATCTATGGTCAACTAATCTTCGACAAAGCAGGAAAGAATGTCCAATGGAAAAAAGACAGCCTTTTCAATAAATGGTGCTGGGAAAATTGGACAGCCACATGCAGAAAAATGAAATTGGACCATTTCCTTACACCACACACAAAAATAGACTCAAAATGGATGAAGGACCTCAATGTACGAAAGGAATCCATCAAAATCCTTGAGGAGAACACGGGCAGCAACCTCTTCGACCTCTGCCGCAGCAACATCTTCCTAGGAACAACGCAAAAGGCAAGGGAAGCAAGGGAAAAAATGAACTACTGGGATTTCATCAAGATCAAAAGCTTTTGCACAGCAAAGGAAACAGTTAACAAAATCAAAAGACAACTGACAGAATGGGAGAAGATATTTGCAAACGACATATCAGATAAAGGACTAGTGTCCAGAATCTATAAAGAACTTAGCAAACTCAACACCCAAAGAACAAATAATCCAATCAAGAAATGGGCAGAAGACATGAACAGACATTTCTGCAAAGAAGACATCCAGATGGCGAACAGACACATGAAAAAGTGCTCCATATCACTCGGCATCAGGGAAATACAAATCAAAACCACAATGAGATATCACCTCACACCAGTCAGAATGGCTAAAATCAACAAGTCAGGAAATGACAGATGCTGGCGAGGATGCGGAGAAAGGGGAACCCTCCTACACTGTTGGTGGGAATGCAAGCTGGTGCAGCCACTCTGGAAAACAGCATGGAGGTTCCTCAAAATGTTGAAAATAGAACTGCCCTATGACCCAGCAATTGCACTATTGGGTATTTACCCTAAAGATACAAATGTAGTGATCCAAAGGGGCACATGCACCCGAATGTTTATAGCAGCAATGTCCACAATAGCCAAACTATGGAAAGAACCTAGATGTCCATCAACAGATGAATGGATCAAGAAGATGTGGTATATATACACAATGGAATACTATGCAGCCATCAAAAGAAATGAAATCTTGCCATTTGCAACAACGTGGATGGAACTAGAGCGTATCATGCTTAGCGAAATAAGTCAAGCAGAGAAAGACAACTATCATATGATCTCCCTGATATGAGGAAGTGGTGATGCAACATGGAGGCTTAAGTGGGTAGAAGAATAAATGAAACAAGATGGGATTGGGATGGAGACAAACCATAAATGACTCTTAATCTCACAAAACAAACTGAGGGTTGCCGGGGGGAGGGAGTTGGGGAGAAGGGGGTGGGATTATGGACATTGGGGAGGGTATGTGATTTGGTGAGTGCTGTGAAGTGTGTAAACCTGGTGATTCACAGACCTGGGGATAAAAATATATGTATATAAAAAATATATGTTTATAAAAAATAAAAAATTTAAAAAAAAAAAAAAGTAGGTATCATCGCATTTCAAGGCAAAATGATGAGCTAACAATTATTCTAGAGAAGTTACAACCAAAGGTTGGCTCTAGATGATTTACACTGTCGATGCCAGGTGATAGGCTATAAATGGAAATGAGAAGGAATGGGCTTAGTGACAACAAATGACGGATGCCCTTTCTGAGTGTGGGCAGGATGAGTGTTTTTTTCAGGTCTAGTGATGGTTTTAATTTATGTAATATTGTTCATTCTCAGTGGCCTCCTAGTGGTGCATAAAACAGTCACAGACTCACCTAAAAGCCCTTTGAAATAATAATACATTGTTAAAATAGAGTGTTACCCAGGAATCTTTTCGTAAGACATCTTCGTAAAGGCATCTTTTAGTAAATTGTAGCTCAGCTCCCTTCTTCAATGTTGAACTTGTGTTGAGCCAGCATGGTCTTTTATTTTTATTTATTTGTTTGTTTATTTTTAGAAATATTTTATTTATTTATTTGACAGAGAGGGATCACAAGTAGGCAGAGAGGCAGGCGGTGTGGGGGGAGGGAAGCGGGCTTCCCGCTGAGCAGAGAGCCCGATGCGCGATGGGTTCAGTCCCAGGACCCTGAGATCATGACCTGAGCCGAAGGCAGAGGCTTAATCCACTGAGCCACCCAGGCACCCCCCTGCATGGTCTTTCAAAAAATAAGTTGTACCCCGTCAACCCTCCTTAAGATCATGAGGTGGGTTCTCGGTATTTAGAATGAAACCTTAATTCCCTTCCGTGGCTTTTAAGGCCTACGAGATCTGGTCTTATGTCTCCAGCTTCACTTGGGGGCCACACTCTCCTTTGCTCAGCTGCTCTTCAGCCAAAACTGGGTTCCCTGGTGTTCTCTCAGCAGCCAAGTGCACCTGTTATGCAGGGTCTTCTCATTTGCTGTTCCTCCTGCCTGGAATGTGCTTCCTTAGGCACTTTTCTGATTTGTCACCCTTCCATCCTTAAGTGCTCCCTCCCACGAGGGGCCTTTCCTAGTTTAGGCCCTGAGAACAATCTGCTTTGGGTTGTAAAGACGGCACTGAGCTGTCCTTCCCACCACTGAGAAGTTTTAATTCTAGAAGCCATAGGGGTTATATTGAAATTCATGTTAGCCATTAGGAGACATTGTTGAACCTCAGTTTAAAACATCAGAAAATACTCTTGCAAGCAATAAAAAAATTGGGTTGGCAAGATCAAGCACAGAAAAGATAACAGTGAAAAAAATCCTAAAGCATAAACATAGCAATGAAATGGTTAATACTAGTGGTACCATTTCCTCACCCTGATTAGGGAGACTCTTAGGCTCTTTAAAGTAACCTGATATTGAACATTAATTATAACCTCTTCTCTAAGAGGGATGAGTGGTGAAGGTGCCGCCTCTCCAGAATCCTTATTTGATTTTATTTAACAGCACTGACAGAGGGCTTACTGTGCTCCAGGGACTTCTCTAAGTACCTGACAAATGCCGTCTCACGTTGTGGTCTTTGGAAGTAGCAGTTGAGACAGAGATTGGGATGTGAGATGCTTATTAGCAATTAACACCTTGGAAGAAAAGGGGAGAAAGCAAGAAAATGTCAGACTGCAACTCAGGCTCAGTAAAGCCTTGGCCAGCAAGGCAGGGAGCATGAGACGAGTGTGCCCACCAGCATCCTACATCAGACCAGAATGGCCTGCCTTAATAACCCCTTGCCCCCGCCTCACTTAGTCACCAAGCATGTGTTCCCCAAGGAAGTGCATGGCCTTAGGCAAGTCCTGCCTGAGATGCACTGAAGGTGCTGAGAGCTGGAGTCTGCCCACCATCCTTTCTGCACGTGGGCAGCAAGTTCGCCCATGAAGGGGAATCTGGGCAGTGCATCTCCGTGTCTGTTCAAATATTGACTCATTTAACCCTCAGACAATCCTATGAGGTATGTCCTTTAATTATTCCCATTTTACAGATGAGAAAAATGGAGGCATGGAGAAATCAGTTAACTTGCCAAATTAGATCAGGTAACAGAGCTGAGATTTGATCCAGGTAGTGCAGATCCAGGATCAGAGCTCTTAAGGACTCAGCAATGCTGTCTTAGCTGTTCCTTCAGAGGGTTGCAGATTGCCTAAAAATAGTAACAGTAGCAATTTTGTTTGTTATTAGTTCTTTCCAAAGTCCTGCAAGCCTGCCTCTGTGTGTGTGTGTGTGTGTGTGTGTGTGTGTGTGTGTATTTATGTGTGCATGCTCGCTTGGTACTAGTAAATTTATTAAGAACAACATCAAAAGAATGATCATTTTGGGTTACCTACTACACTTGAATATTAAATCCTGCCTGTAAAAATCTAAGAATCAGGACTAGACGCTCAGGGTCAGTGACTGGACTTGAAGTCTAGAACAAGACGGCATGGGTTAAGCTTCTCATGTTGGCCAGGAAGAAGGAAGGGCCCCTTTCGAGTTTAGGGTAAGAGAGTGAGTAGGTAGAAAAAAGCCACTAAAATACAGTCCTGTGCCCTGCCAGGCACAGGAGTGAGGAGTTAGCTAAAAAGCCTGAAAGATTAGCAGGTGGCCCCACGGGAAGAGGGTAAAGGAAGGAGAGTGAGGCTCAGCAGAGAAACACAGCTCAGAGGGTGTAGGACAGTACGACACTGTCAAGGACCAGGAGGGCAACAGAGGAGGAAAGAGACAGGGGTCCGGGCTGCTCCTCAGAGGTGAAGTGTGTGGACTTAGAAGAGGAGAGAAAAAGAGGAAATCCAGTAGAACATTTTTTCCATCACCATTTTTGGCGTTATACACACATGTACTCTTTTTTTTTTTTTTAAGAATTTATTTACTTATTTGACAGAGATCACAAGTAAGCAAAGAGGCAAGCAGAGAGTCAGAGGGAAGCAGGCTCCCCGCTAAGCAGAGACCCCGATGTGGGGCTTCATCCCAGGACTCTGAGATCATGACCTGAGCCGAAGGCAGAGGCTTAACCCACTGAGCCACCTAGGTGCCCCCATAAAGATATTTTTAAAAATTTTTAAAAAAGATTTTATTTATTTATTTTTCAGAGAGAGAGAGAGAGAGGAGCAAGAGTGAGCAGAAGCAGACAGAGTGGTAGGCAGAGGCAGAAGGAGAAGCAGGCTCCCTGCTGAGCAAAGAGCCCTATGCGGGACTCGATCCCAGGACACTGGGATCATGACCTGAGCTGAAGGCAGCCGCTTAACCAGCTGAACCACCCAGGCATCCCTAAAGATATTTTTAAATCATTTCCTATACTATGGAATTAGATTTATTTCTGAAGACCAGGCTTAGGTAAGGGAGAGATCCGAAGATGAGGAGTTTTATTTTGGATGACGCAGAACACATCTCCCCCTACATGCAATTCTATCTCTGCCCAGAGGAGCTCACAAAGTACCGGTCATTATCCTTAAGACTTTTAGCTCCAGTAGAATTTACTGGCTTCTCATTCCTTTTGCCAATGTTTGGTAAAATCCCCTCTTTGAGCCCAAGAGAGAAATTTTGTTTTAATCCCTAACTTTATTTATATGTGAGATCCTGTCCGAAAGGCTGGAACAAAACTTGGTAGTAAGTGCTCTTTGCAAAAATAGTCATCAGGAATAACATTCAGCAACATGCTGTGTAAACGTCCCAGCAGACCAAATGTGTTCTCCGAGCCAGAGGGATTAAAGGATTCTACTTGGGATCTGAACAAAGGTCATTCTTGCTACCGAACTAACTCGATCACTGTCACTGACCTTTATGGAAGCAGGTTCTTTTCCTTCTCGTAAGCTCTGTTCCATTCTCTTATGCATATTTCAACAAGATTCACCCATTTTCATAACACCTAAATCTGTCTTAGAAAACCGATAACTCACAGCATAATGGTTCTCTAAAGAATTCACAGAGCAAAGGAAGTATGGAGATGTTAAAAAGTAATTTACAACTATGGGAGAACTCGTGATGCCAAGTACAGATCTTCCTTAAAGGAGATCCTCCAGCTCCTTTATGACACTGACCCAAACTGGGGGAATGTAAAGAGGTGCTTCTATATCTGGAGCACAGTGTTTCTAATGCCATCTTCTTGAAAGCCAGCATGATCTCAGAGAAACACAGCTGTTTCCTGGAGCAAATGGTTTGTATTTGGGGTGGGGGACAAATAATTTCTTCCTGAACTCTAGAGGATTTTATTGAAGAATGTGTTCCCAAATGCCACAGCCTTCTGAAGGCAGAAGTGGGAATAAGTCTGGAGGGTCATTGATGGTCATTGGAGGGGTTGAGTGATGGTGGAAGGGAGAGGAGAGATCTTGAAATCCTCATCCTATCCCTTTCTCTTTGGGGATTCTGAGCTGCGTTTCTGTAGTCACTTAGAGGGGCATAGTGCAGGGAACCCAGTGAACATGGATCTGATTCCAGGTGGTACTGAAAAGGTGAGCTGTTTCAGGATTGGAGATGCCTGTATCCTTAGATGCTGCACTTGGAAGCTACCTCTGCTTCTAGAATTTCTGTCTCTCCCAGGAAGCTGGATTTAGTATCAAAAGTGACCTGATGGGGTGCCTGGGTGGCTCAGTGGGTTAAAACCTCTGCCTTCGGCTCAGGTCATGATCTCAGGGTCCTGGGATTGAGCCCCGCATTGGGCTCTCTGCTCGGCAGGGAGCCTGTTTCCCCTTCTCTCTGCCTGATTCTCTGTCTACTTGTGATCTCTGTCTGTCAAATAAATAAAATAAAAAATCTTAAAAAAAAAAATAGTGAACTGATTTGGGTGCCCCTGGGTGGGCACCCAAACTAAATTTAAAGTTATAGAAAAGTCTTAAATTTCTAGCCAACTATTTGCCACTTGGGGATGAGACACGCTGAGCATGGGGTGAAGGATGGGCATGTGAAGGGCGGGCAAGGGCAGGAGGGGCTGTTTCCCACAGACGTCCGCCTCCAGCTGTTAGAACCATGCTCATTTGGTAAAGGAAGAATTCAAAGAGCTTAAGGCTTTGTGTTTTTTTTTTTTTCTTTCTTTCTTTCTTCACTAAACTGAGGGGCTGCAAAAGGAGGTGAGGGTGAATGTACCTGTGGGGCCGCTCACAGGTAATAATGGGCGAAGCCTCCAAGTCTTGGTTTCAGCTCAGCTCCTGGTATCAGGGTTGTGAGATCAAGCCCTAAGTCAGGCTCCGTGTTCAGTGGGGAGTCTGCTGGAGATTCTCTCTTCCTCTCCCCCCCACCCCCACTCTCACACCCTCTCTCTCAAGTCGATAAATAAATCTTTTTTTAAAAAAGTGAATTGCTTCATTGAATGGTATCCTCACAAGCAAAACCAGGATATGCTCTTGTGAAACATCTAAGCATTGACCCATTTAGAGATGAAATTGCCAGATCACAGGGAATGCACGTCTGAGTTTTGTGGATACGGCTAAGTTTCTGTCCAGCATGGCTGGAGCAACTAAATACATTTTCTGCTCCCATGTGAGATGCATCTCCACTCTGCCGAACGACCCTGAGGACAAATTCATTTTCTCCCTCTAAAAAACAAAGACAAATGCAACATGCAGCTCACCCATATTCAGTCTCTAAAAGATGTTTGTTAACAGATTGAGAATGAATTTGATGGCATCCAGTATGGACCCTTGGTCTGTGCCTCTCCCCATGATGCAGGCCACACACATACTTTCCAGTCTGGTGTTGTCCTAGAATCAACTGTACACTTCTTTCATGAGATGACATTCAAGCCACAAAAAGACAGCAAGGTCAGTGAGGGCTGGAAGAGAAAGTGAGTGTAGCTCATAAAACTAAGAGGCACTTAAGATTTAACAAGATTAACAAGTGCTGTTGAAAAGACCTACTTGGCCTGAGTCGCAGAGAAAGAGAAGGCACCAGCTCAATTCTCTTGGCTTTGCTGTCACACAAGTGGAAAGCTCCCGAAAGCCTTGCAAGAAACTGCAAGAAAGCTCTTTGGAAAATGTCTACGTCTTTCCTGGTTATTTCTCTTGGACCTTTAGAGAAGGAACCAGTCCCTCATTTTCATTGCCCCAATTATTTGCTCTGAGGTTTGCTCAGGTTCTTACATTCAAGTCATTTAATACACAGAAAACTCACACTAGACTCTTCTGGAACAATCTCTTCTAAAAAACCGATAGTGGATCCAGCAACAGCAAGTCGAGAAAGAAAATCCTTCCCTTTTCTAGGCTTTGTGTAAATACCTGAATTAGCGGAATTCACGAAAAAAACTGGTCCTTCAAAGGCCTCCCGACCTTTTTGTCATGGGGCAAAAGCAGTTTTTAGCTTTTATAACAACTGCTGTTTTCAGGACATGCCATGCTTTCTATTCCATATGCTGAAATTTGGCTTTAAATGCTTAGTAACCAGAAGATCTCAGTGATGTTGGGTAATTTCTGGGTAAGCAATTTGCCAAATGCTCTAAATATAGAAGGAATGCCCAAAGGTATGGTAAGTGTGTATGCACCTTGCAATACAGACAGGTAAACAGAGCATGGACATTTATTTAGGCCTTTTAATTTAAGGCACGTAATTTAAGGTTTCCACATTACGTCTATATAGAAGCTACAAGTGCTCTGGCGGAAGGGAGAGGAGATATCTTGGCTATCTTACTAACCTTATGCCCAGACAGAAGCTACAAGTGCTCTCTGCCTGATGGTGCAGGGAGCTTGGTGTTTCCGCTAGGTTAAGCACTTCTGGCCGATTATCTAATTTCCAATCTCCCCTTCTTTGCAAAAAGAACCTATTTTGAGGTAGTGGCTATTTGCCAGCTAATAAGCTCTATTCCCCAGACTTCGTTGTTGTTAAAGGTAGTCGTGTAATGTAGAGCTGGCCAATGGGATTTAAATAAAAGCCTGATCGAAGGGGTTTTCAGAAAAGCCACTGTATTCTCCCATAAAAAGCTAATCTGTGTCTTTTGTTCTTTTTTCTTCCTACTTCTTTCTTACAGGAGCATGTATATAATGAGAGCAGGAGCTACACGCTAGCAATGGCAGAGCTGGAAGGTAGGAGAAATTGGTCCTTGATGGCATCAGAAACATTCAGACAGTGAGCCCTGCAGTGCTGCCTCTATAATTCTTATGCCAGGGATATAAACCACTTGTGTTAGCCACTGCAGTCATGTTTCTGTTTCAGGCATCTGAAGTGCTAATACATGTTGCCTCATTTCCTTAGAGCTGGGTACTTACCTAAGGAGCTCTGGTTCTAAACCAGAGTGGCTCAGCTCTCCCATGACATCATTGCACTTAGGGTTTAAGAAAGACCAATTTTCAAACATCCTGAGGATTTGATTTGGAAAAAAAAAGAAAAGAAAAGAAAACTTGGAGATTTCCCTCGTAATGATTGAATGGCTTCCAGTAGGCACTGTGACCCAAAAGGCAAGAAGATATTTGTTTGATGGTCTCAGCTTTGCAGAGATTTAGTGGGAGAAGGTAACTTTATAGAGTCAGTCCATGTACCCCCGGTAATGCTTATATAAAAGTTTCCCTCTCCCAATCACCCAGCAAGCTTCTCTAATAAATGAGAACATCAAGAACAAGTCAGTCTCATATTCTGTTCTACCAAATAATCAAAATGTCCTTAGTGTGTGCCCATTTGTTTATGGGCCCATGGACAAGTATGTCTATGTAGCACTGATACTGTTCCTTAGCACAGATGAGGAACCTAGACTTTCCTTTCCCTCAGTTAAAGATCTAGTTTATGTTGTGTAAACAAACACTGTAGTTTGGCAAATAGAAATGGGTCCAAGGATTGACAGGATAAGAATCAGAGGGGTGGACTCCTGTTTGACTCTCACAATAAGTGCCTTTCTACCAAAGAGCAAGAAGTGTTGGTAGAACCATGAATAGTTCAGGGTGAGTGGGTATTTGAGGCCAGCGCACAACAAAGCAGAAAAGGTAGATCAGGGATCTAACAGGGTGCCTTTGGGGCCAGGTTCGGGAGTTTGGAATTTATCCTGTAGGCTGGTCTTTTCCAAAGGCTTCCTTAGAAATCCAGAGCAATGAGATATTTCATAAAAGGATTCCATGGTCAGATAATTTTGGGAACTATACATGCTACATCACTCTCTCTTGAAAACTCACACTCTGTAATTGCATATTAAATGCTGAGAAGTTTTGCATTAAAGGAGCTGGTTAAAATCCATTCTGGGTTCCTCTCTCCCCTACTCTCCTTATATTACTAGTTAAAATGTATATGCTTTGGAAGCTGCTGCTGAGGCAGTTGGGGGGCATTGCAGGTCTTTGAAATGAGTCATGTAAACAATTGCTTTAGAAAGATTTCTGAAAGCAATGTACAACCTGGATCAAAATTTGGGGAAGAGGGCGCTTGAAGAAAATACTAGAGACAAGGAATCATTAGGTCAGGGACTCCTCAACTTGGCTACATATTGGAATCATTTGGGGATTAAAAAATTCCCAGACTCCACGGCATTTCTAGAGTCCTGATTCAGTAGGTGTGGGCTGGGCGTGGGATATTGTGTGTGTGTGTGTGTGTGTGTGTGTGTGTGTGTGTGTGAGAGATTCTGAAGCAAAAGCTAACATTGGAATTTATGAGTCCAAATTAATTGTGAGGATTATGATAGTTCAGTGGAAAGTTAATAAGACTAGTACTTGGATGGAGGCAGCAGGAGTAAAAAAAAGTGGGAAGGATGCAATAAACTAAGTAAGGCAAGAATCTACATGCCTTGAGATCCAATGTGAGGATCAAATTGAATGGGGAGCAATTCAAAGATGTTTTCAGCCTGGATTATTGGGAAAGGTGATGGTTTCACTAATGGAAGTTAAAGGTTAGGGGCCAGGCCAAAATAATTTCTGAGATAAGAGGATGCCTTGGTCTTGGACATGCTTAGGTTGAGATGGCCAGTATATATGAAGGCCTACTGGGCAGCTGGAAATGCAGGTTTCTAACACAAGGGAATGAAAGGGTCAAGATCCACAGACAGAGCCAACTCTGGGGATAGCTTGGTGTTCCAAGGGATGAAGTGTAAAGCCAAGAATAGAACCACAGGAATGCCTACATTCCAGGCTTGTGCTCTTGGGATTCAGTAGAGATGGCCAGAGGAGGCAAACGGTCAAGAACTTCATTACAAATGTCAGGGAAGGAAAGCCTTTAGAAGGGTTCAAGGTCCTCTCCCTCCAGCCAGATCTTATAGCAGACAATGATGTGGTGTGGGGCTTGGGCCTGGCTCCCAGCTCTATTTCTTATTTGTGTTGTTCTTGAGCAAGTTTACATAACCTCTCAGGCCTCTGCTTCCTCGTATGTAAAAATGAGGATTACATAGATTCCATGTTATAGGTAAGTGCCTATTGTAGTACCATGTAATATGGTGTAAATGGTGTACAACATAGTATCAACATAATACATACTCTATTATATATATATATATATATATATATATATATATATATATATAATTGTCTTAGTGAAATGTCCTTTGGCCCCATTAAAAAATTAGTTGTACAGACAAAATAAGTGAAAAAGGTAAATAATCAGCCAAAATTCTATCATCTTAATAATAAATTCTTTTTACTTTAATGTTTGTATTTTAGTCTTTGACCATGTGCTTATATACATTTTACATAGCTATTTTGGGGAAGCTTGCTTTTGAACTTAGCATTATACCCTAAGACTTTTCTTTTATGGTTACTTAATTTTCTTAGTTATCATTTTATTTACTCAATAATTTTCCCATCAGTGGAATTTGAGCCGTTTCCAATGTTATTTTTTAAGTTTATTTAAGCAGTGATCTAATTAACTTAAACATTAATATAGCCCTCTAATTTTTATAAATTATTTCCTTTTGGATGAACTATCAGCAGCAGAGTTATTGTCCCAAAGGGTTAGAACGGTGAACAGTGAATAGTTTTCAAAGTATGTTGCTGAATGACTTTCCAAAAGTTGTATTAATTAATGTGGTTTCCAAAGGTTATACCTGTTATCAAAGTATGAGTCAACCAGTCTTACCATATCCTTACCAGAACTAGGAATATCATTATTTTTTTTATATTTTTGCCAGCATAATGGGAACAGACTGGCTGAAAACAGAGTTCATTGTTGCTTAATCTGTGTTTGGATAATAATTGAGACTGAATATTGAAGTTAACAAGAGAATGGTACAGTACCCAGACTAGCAATAATGATACTATTTCTAGGCCTGAAGTGGTAAAGGGAGGACCCACCAGTTAAAGGAACCCAGAGAGATAGTTGTCGGAAAGGGCTGCCTGAGAGGAGGTATCGCCTTTGGAGAGACACTGTCAGCCTATGGTGACCCAGTGGGGAGGGAATGGGTAATGAATATCCTGACCTCGATGATTTCTACTTAACCTCTGATCTCCTGGGATGCCTCTCATTGACCTGGCCCAAATTCCAGAGGGTGGTTAAGGCCATCTATAAAGGTCAGTCTCCTAAGCCCTAAGTAAGATGAAAAAGAAAGGAGTGCATTTAGAAGAACAAGTGGAAAATATTCAGCACAGATATTCTGGCATTAAGATATTTTAGAATGGCTGGTAATATAAACCTTCACAAATAGATACAAGATTATGGATCCGAGATCTCACTTAATTCAACTTTTGAATGTTATTGAAAGCTATTTAATTTCCATAATTTAGCAATTAAATAGAAACACATGTAATGTTAATGCCATTACTGCATCTTTTAAAAAAATCTGGATAGGAGAATTTATTCCTTGCTTGAAGGAGTTTTATTATGCCAAAATTTCAGAAGCAGGCAGGAAAGAATTCCAAATCTGAGTCAGTAAGAAAACAAAGGGATAAGCAAAGAGTAAACTGTTAACAATGAAAGGGAAAATAAGTGAGTGTACCTGCAATTTTTCTGATTCAGTAGGTTGAGTGGGTCCTGGAAATTTTATTTATAACAAGGGCTCCAAATCATTCTGATATAGCGAGTGAACTGTCATTTGGAGCAACTGGACAATACATGTTTTAGAAGGAAGGTTCAAAATCTATAACCTCATAGATATTACTGGAATCAATCTGAGTGGAAATGGCAAACTTGAAAATGATAATGATATGTCACTGGCAACAGGGATTTCCTTGCCTTAAAAGCCATGCTTGATTATGACAGTTAAAAACAATGATGGTTCTAACATTAAGCGCTTCCTACAGGCCAAACCCTATGACAAGGGCTCCTTCTCTCACTGAATCCTCTCAACAACCTCATGAGGTACCTCTAGTATCTGCTTTTAATAGATGGAGAAATTTAGGTTTATGAAGATGATGTACAAACCGGAGAACTCACCACTATCATTCCTCAGGCCTTGATGTTCTAGCTTGTCTACTCTCTTCTCTTTACCTCTCAGGGTTTTCGTATTTTTGTTTTATATGTAATATCCAGGGTTTTGGAGAAATAGAGAAAAGTATGTGTACTCCATCTTTTTAAAAGCAAAAGTACTTTAAAATATTTTTTAAATAAAAGGGTCATCATCTTTCACTCTAGCACGATTACAACTCTCATGGCTCCATAACTGCCCAGTCTTTGGTCATATATAAGAGTATTGGTATGAGGTTATAACAATAGTTCACAGCATTATTTATGATGGAGTGGTTAAGAACCTGGGCTTTGGAGTGTCAGCTCCACAGCTTACTAATGATGGGTTCTCTGATGAAGACCACATCGAAGCCTGACTTCTGCCCCCACCCAGCAGAAATGAGGAGCCCATTCTCCCCCTTGCTTGGTTGGTGCCACAAGAGGCCTAGTGAGGAGTCAGGACTTCCACCACCACACAGTAGTAATGAAGCCACTCCACCGCACTGTCAACCGTGACCATGTGAGGAGCTGGAACTCCCACCCCTGTCCAGCAGTAACAAAGGACCTCCCCCTCCCTTTTCATTGGCTGAGTGGGGGACTTGGATTTCTACCTCCATCCGAGAGAAAGAGGTAACCTTTCTCTTTTTCACCTGTCAGAGCCATGTCAGAAAAAGCCAGCTAAAAACAGGTGTAAGTAAAGATCCATAACATAATACAAACATGTCTAAAATTCCAATTAATCATCATACCAAGAACCAGGAAGATTTCAGACTGAATGAAAAAAGGCAATCCATAGATGCCAACACTGAGATGACAGTGATGCTAGAACTATCTGACAAAGATTTCAAGCAGTCATAATAAAACTCTTTCAGCAACACACTTGAAACAACCTCAGCAAAGAAAGAGAAAGTCTCAGAAAAGAAATAGAGGAAATAAAAGCATGTGAGGAAGAATGAAATGCAGTGAAAAATATAAAAGGAAAGCAAAAAACTCAGTGAGTGGACTCAACAGCAGAATGGAGGAGAGAGAGGAAAGAATCCGTGAACTGGAAGAAACAACAATAGGAATTACCTAGTCTATACAACAGAGAGAAAATAGACTGGAAGAAAAATGAAAAACCAGTTAATGCAATAATTCAAGGAAAGGAAATAAAAAGCAAAAGCATAGTAAAGAATGAAAATATCCTTTTTTTCAGATAACATCACTGACTATGTAGAATATCCCAGGGACTCTACACACACATACATAGACATTACCCTCCTAGAAGTAATCAGTTCAGCAATGCCAGAGGAGACAAGATGTTAACTAGGTGCAAACCAGTATGCAAAAACAGATGGTACTTCTATATACTAGCAATGGACATGTGGGCCCTGAAATTAAAAATACAGTATCATTTATAATTGCTCAGAGAAAAGTGAGAGAAATGCTTACATGTAAATCTAAGATGATACGGCAGGACTTTGTGGTGAAAACTACACAACACTTAAGAAGTCACGGAAGACCTAAATCAATGGAGACATACCATCTTCATTGATTAAAAGACTCAACAGAGATACCATTTCTCCCCAAACTGATACACAGGTTTAGTGCAATTCCTATCAAAATTCCAGAAAGGGCTTTTATAGCTATAGCAAGAGTATTCTAAGTTTTATGTCAGAAGGCAAAGGAACTAGAATAGCTAAAATATTTTTGATAAAGAAGAATTAAATAGGAGGAATCAGTCTATCCGATTTTGAGATTTGTTATGTAGCTATTGTAATCAAGACTATGTGGTAATATTGATATAGGGATAGATGCGTAGATCCATGGAACAGAACAGAGAACCCACAAATAAACCCACACAAACATGCCCACGTGATTTCAGACAAAGGTGCAAAAGCAGTTCAGACATGGAAAGAGAGACTGATCAATAAATGGTGCTATAGCAATTGGACCTCCATAAACTAAAAAAAAAATTTAACCTTGACCTACGTTGCACATTTATACAAAAATTAACTTAAAATGGGTCATGGATTTAAAGTTTAAAATGTAAAACCAAAGAACTTCTAGAAAGAAACATAAGAGAAAATCTTCAGGATCTCAGTCAAAGTAGAAAGTTTTTAAGCTTGTCACCAAAAGCACAATTCATAAGAGTAAAAATTAATAAATTAGACTTAATCAAAGTTAGACATTTTTGTTCTGAAAAAGACCCTGATAAAAGGATGAAAGGACAGATTACAGACAGGAAGAAAATATTTGTAAGCCACATATTTGACCGAGAATTAGCATCTAGAATATGGAAAAGACTCTTAAAACTCAAAAACAAAGGATCCAGTTAGAGAATGGGTGAAAGATACATGAAGATACATTCACTAAAAAAGACATACAGATGACAAATAAACACCTGAATATATGTTCATCATCACTAACCATCAGGGGATGGCAAATTAAAACCGCAGCAGTACACACCTAACAGAATGGCTAAAATAAAAATTAATGACCATACCACCAAATGCTGATGAAGATGTGAAGAAACTGGATCTTCCACACATCACCGGTGGGAATGTCAAGTGGCACAGCTAATCTGGAGAACAGTGTGATGGTGTCTTAAAAAAATAAATAAATAAAACATGCAACTACCATACAACCCAGCAAATATGCTCCTGGGCATTTATCCCAGAGAAACTAAGCCTTGCATTCACAGAAGTACTTGCACGTGAATGTATAAGGCAGCTATATTTTACGTAAATGCATCTTTAAGTCTCCTGGACTAATCTTTTTAATCCAATTTACACCTCCTATATAGAAATTCTGGAGTCACTACTTCTGCCTATGTAGACTGAAAGAGAAAAATATATATATAGAAAATGAAACCAAGTGCTTGATTTGAAGACTTGATACTAAGCCTTCCAGGAAAAGGAGAAATTATACACTATATAAATCCCAAGGAATTACATTGCTGTTCTTGGAATCATTGATCTGAACCTGGACACTACTGGACATAATTCAGAGTCCTGAAAAATGAAAATGTTTTCAAAGTTTAATGAATATTTATTGAGCATGTACTGTGGGTGAAACATGAGCTTTCACATTGAAATAACATCTGTACCTGATAATTATCCACAGTGCACACAGGAGCCAATTGAAATACAGACAGGTTTAGATTAGATTCTACTTTGTGCCAGGTACTTTGATATTCAGCTGTTAACTGATTTAATTATCCCTGTTAGTCATGGTAAAAGTTTCCTACCTCCTGGTTTCTCAAGTCTTTGGCCATGATGAGGAAGATTATAAAAGGGGTGTTCTGAAATTGGACCTCCAAATTAGGACAATGAATTTTATAGAGCAGGACACTAAAATGAGCTAAGAAAGAAGGTCCTGAAATACTAATCATTGTGCTGTTCCTTCTCCCCCCTCATCCTGGATCCCTTTTTTTCAAGGGGCCTATTACAGTCAGAATTTGAAGAGAAGAAAATACTAGTATCGAGGTTACTGGACGTTTCCAAGAAAGGACAAAGTAAAAGACAAGGCTCTAAGGGCTTCAGGGCACAGAGTTTATGCCATAGCAAAGACAAGAAAAAGGTGAGAAAGGAAAAGCCATCCCCTCCTCAGCTGCCTACACTCCAGGGAGACTACTCAGAGATCTCCTGTACTGGAGGGGAGAAAGCTGGGGGACCCTGCCATGGGGGCTACTCTGTATCATTTGAGTATCAGGATCAGAGCCCTATGGCAGTTCTTCTCCTGCTATTATAGGCTGAATTGTGTCCTCCTAAATTCATAGATGGAAGCCAGTACTTCAAAATATGACTATAGTTGGAGGAAGGGCCTTTAGAGGTGATTAAGTAGGTGGACCCTGATCTACTCTGGTGTCCTTATAAGAAGATAGAATCTGGACACACACAGAGATATCAGATATATATGCCCACAGAGGAAGGACCATGTGGGGATAGAGAGAGAAGGCAGCCATCTGTGAGCCAATGAGAGAGGACTCAGGAGAAACCTGGGAGACCTGCTGTTACCTTGATCTTGGGCTTCCAGCCTCTAGAACCATAAGAAAATAAATTTCTGTTGTCCAAGCCACCGAGGCTGTCGTATTTTATCCTGGCAGCCCCAGCCCAATGGCAAGACTAAAATAATTGGCATCTAGGGAGAGTCTCCCATAGAGTACAGAAAAGACACTATTCTGCACCCAGTAACTGTGCTGAACTCCATCTATGCCACCCTTGACAAGGCTGCTTAACAGCAGCCCAGGGCACTGGTAAGACCCTTCAGGATGGAGGGACCGTGGCCCAAGAGGGGTGGGGGTTGTGTGGAGGAGGAAGACCCAGCAGAGGAAACTGGGTCAGGCTGGACTATGGAGAAAACCTTCTTGGCATCAGATGCAGAAGTTCCTTGTGATGGGTAGAGCTGAACCCCTGTAGATTGTGATTAACCTATGTAGCCGCCCAAGGGCCCTGGGAGACAAGGGTGGGGGGAAATTTGTTTCCTTCTCTCATGGGGCTGAGAATCCAAAAGTTGTCTCAGTTGACTTGGTGGGAAGTGTGTCCTGTCTAACCAGACCCAGGGTGGACTAGAGGGCCAGTTATAAAGTGGCCAGTGACCCAGCATGGCAGCAGCCAACCACAGTGAGACTCATGGGATTGCATTCCTGAGACATCCCAGAAAGCCTTGGATAGAGGATCCAGTGAAAGGCTGGCCTCCTGGGGTCGTTCAGGCATTCAGGTGGTGACTGTTGGGCACAAAGGGAAGTGAGGGACATCTGGGTAACAAGAGGCTCTGTTTGTGACCTTCATTTTCTCACTTTGGCCTGAGCCTCAGCTACTCAGTTTTATTCTTGGAATTTTCAGATGTGGATTTGGTACTCAAACTGAAAAATAAAGGATGAGATTATAGAGGTTGGAGCAAAAGGAAATCCATGGTTTTATGCCTGGGTGACAAAGGAAGCAACAAATTCCTTCCTTTTTTTTTTTTTTTTTCTTTAAACTTAAGTCAAAATAACAGTTGCACAGATGAGGGTGTGTGTGTGTTGGTGGGGGGGACTGGGGCTGAAGTCTTAACCACTGTGGATATTTTTAAAACTTGAGGAGAGGCGTAGGGAGGGCTTTCCTAGCACTGAAATCTTGAGGGAAAGTTCCAGCCTGGGAATGAGAATAGAGACTCCTACTGTCAGCTAAACCCCAACTTCTTTTTTTTTAAACCCCAACTTCTTTGCCTATAAAGTGAGGGGTTAGATTAAGTGATGGAAGAGTATTATAGTTCTAGAATTTGCTATTTTATTTAGATTCTTCTAAGTATTTACGTCAAACCTTCCCTGTCACTAGGTTCCTCTTCCTGAAAGTTAGATGGCTGTAAATGTGTGTGTGTACATGTGTGGTGTGTATAGAGTGTGGTATAGGTATAGCATATATGGGCAGTGTGTGCATGTGTTTTTGTGTGTGTGTGTGTGTTGTGGTACATGGGCACAACATGTATTGTGTGTCTGTGTATGATGTGTGGGTTGTGTGTACAGTATGTATGGGTTTGGTGGGTCATGTACTATTTACTCTTGCTGCCCAGAACAACCCACATTGCCCCGTTTATGCTGGATTTCCAGATCCTTCAGAAACGTTCTCTCCCACACCAGCCAAGTAAGCAAGAACACATGTGAGAAGCCCTTCTCATTCCAGTGCCTCTTGAGATGCAGCCAAACAGCTGGAATTACATGCTTTGTAGAAAACCAGGGACGTGGCATGGCAATGGGAAATTCAGTCTGTATTTGGAAGCCAGATTCCTTGTCCCAAACCTAAGAGGGTGAGAGAGGGTGGAGGCTGGACTGTCTCTTGGCAGTAGCATGGGCGCGCGCGTGTGTGTGTTGTGTGTAGGAGGTATCTTTCATAAAAACCTCTATCTTTTCCAGCATTCTGCCATTTATATGCACGTTTGCAATTTGGACTCCAATTTTGAAAACAGCTTCTTTCCTCTGCATTTCTTCCTCTGGTTCTGTTGTTCCTCATTCACCTCTCCAGACCCTTTTCTCTTTTGCCCCACAGCAGGGCATCAAGCGCCTTGTGGACAGGGGCTCAGCGTTCTTAATCCGCTGCCTGGAGGCCCCCTCTCTCCCCAAAGCAGGGAGGATTAGACTTTCCATGACTGTCAGGCTGCGAGGCTTCAGAGTCTTTGATGCTTCCAGTTTCCTGGTTATGGGAGGGTTTCCTCTTGATTCTGGGGACGTACAGAGCTGCCAGGGTCCAGCTCTCCTCTGTATCTAGCCCAGTCACATGTTGCTGCTTAACAACTCACCCCAAATTCGGTGGCTTTAAACAATTATGCATTTCACTCACGAGTCTGATTTGGCCTGGACACAGCTCCCACATGGCACCTGCTCGGGCAGCTGGAAGGTGATGGGTGACTCTGCAGTTGGCGCTTGGAGTCATCGAAAGCTCACTCACTCACAGGTCTGGTGTCTGTTACTGGGACTTAGCCAGGACTGTGGACTGGAACACCTACATGTGGCTTTTCTATGTGACTGGCCTTCGCAGAGCATGGCAGCTGGGTTCCAGGAGTGAGTGTCTGAGGAGACAGGGCTGAAGTGCATACTGTTCTTATGATTTCATCTCAAAAGTCATTCAGTATCACTTCTGCCATACTCTATGAACTGAGGCAGTTACAGAGTCCTGTCCAAGTCCAAGAGGGGGTGACACAGACCTCACTACTCAGCAGGAGTTGAAAGCACAGCATGTGTGTCGTGCCGTGTATGCGTTCATGTGTGTGCAGTGTACAAAGCATTATATGTAGTGATGTCCTGTGCATGTAATGAGCACGCCCTCTATCATGGCGGCTGTGCTTGGAAATACAGTCGGCTGCATTTCTTTCCACATTTACTATCCCTTTCTTTGCCTCTTACAGTCCTGTTGGTTTAAATTTGTGGACAGAGATGCAATTTGCAGTAAGGATTGTGTGGGTGCTAAAGCTTACACTCTTGCTTGAATTATGTGGCAGGCAGAATGGCCTCAACATAAACCCTAAGGTTTCTGCTCCCTGGTACACATGCCCTGAATAATCCTCTCCCCTTGAGTGTCTGGGATGGGGTGAGGGGGCATAAACATGCTGGGATTTTACTGGGATGAATAGGTTACATGAGATGACAAAGGTGAAGAGATTTTGCAGAGGTTATTAAGGTCTTGCATTAGTCACTTTGGGTTAATCTTAAGGGAGATTATTCTGAACAGGCCTGACATAACCAGGGGGGTTTTTTAAAGGAAGGTTTAGGCCTGCCCTAAAGAGAGAGATTCTCTCTTTGAAGAAGCAAGCCACCATATTGAGAGAAGACCATATAGCCACAGTATGAGAGTGGCCTCTAGGAACTGAAAGCAACACCAAACAACAGCCAGCAAGAGAAGAGACACTTCAGTCCTATAATTGTAAGAAACTTCTGCCAACAACCTGAAGGAACGTGGAAGAACTCCAGATAAGAACGTGGCCCTTGGGGTGCCTGGGTGGCCAGTGGGTTAAGCCTCTGCCTTCGGCTCAGGCCACGATCCCAGGGTCCTGGGATCGAGCCCTGCATCAGGCTCTCTGCTCAACTGGGAGCCTGCTCCCCCCGCCTCTCTCTGCCTGCCTCTCTGCCTACTTGTGACCTCTGTCTGTCAAACAAATAAATAAAATCTTAAAAAAAAAAAAAAAAGAATGTGGCCCTGCTGGCATTTTGATTTCAGTGTTGTGAGACCCTGAGCAGAGAATCTAGCTAGGCCACACCCAGGTTCCTGACCAACAAAAACTACAAGATGATAAATGTGCACAAAACCCAGCCAGTTTGTGGTAATGGGTTATACAACAATGGAAAAAGAACACGTGTCATAACCATGAACTGTACTGGCAAGAAAACTTCATTGAGTGGGTAACTGGAGAAACACACGGCAGATCCAGTAGCGAGACAGTGCACATGTTTGAGACCCAGCTCAAATGTCACCTCCTTTAAGACCTTCATGGATTCCCTTCAGCCAGAAGTAATCTCTTGCATCAGAAATTCTATACCTTTGTTTGTACTTCTTTTGTGGTACCTCTCATAGTCTAGTTGTACAAAACACCAATGTATGTGTTTTGTCTCTCTGACTGGATTGTAAGGCCTTCTCTGTGGAAATGGTGTCCTTTTAATTTTTGTGGCACCAGGGTACTTAGCTTAATTCTTTGCATATCAGCTAATGTTTATTGATAATTTATTAGGCACTTTTCTCAATGATAGAACTTCAACTTTTATTTGTTGAGGCTGTTTGAGAATACATTTGATGTAAGGAAAATCAAAAGATGGTCTTTGTTATTGTTTTGTGTTAGTTTAAAATATTAAAACTAAGAGCTCCTGGGTTGTTCAGTCAATTAAGTCTCTGCCTTTGGCTCAAGTCATGATCCTGGGGTCCTGGAATTGAGCTCCACATTGGGCTCTCTGCTCAGCAGGGAGTCTGCTTCTTCCTCTCCCACTGCCTGCTGCTCCTCCTACTTGTGCTCTCTTTATCTCTCTCTGTCAAATAAATAAATAAAATCTTAAAAAAATATCAAAACTAGCTAAGCATTTTGGTCCTCATTTGCAATCAGTGGGAATATTTCTGTCATCTGAGCTTCTGAAATGAAGCCTATGAATGTTCATCAAATAGATTTTGGTTCCCAGACTCTGAAACTCTCTGCCAAGACAGAATCACAGATCCATCTGAGTAATATTTATTTCGATCCCATAAAGGGAGAAAAGAATTTCCTAAGCCACTGGGACAAGCTGCTAGTTAGCTATTACCTCTAGAATCAGGACCACCATGGGCATGAAGGTAGGGATGAAATGTCTTCTTGGAGCACAGAATATAAGTCTCTTTAATTTAGAGAAACAAGTAGCCTTGTCTTGGGACACCAAACACAGAAGAAGCAGAAAGGCCAAAGAACATAAAATAGTCATAAAATGCTTTAAGGATGGCAGAAAAAGCCAGAAGCTCCCAGGGAACCCCATGCAAGCCATGCTCGAGGACTCGCACACCATAGGAAACTTTTTGGCAAGCTTGATTATTCATAACAAAAAGCACTTCCATTAATAATCTTCCTGGTACCTCTTATAAAAATAGAATTGTAGTGGTGTGAGGAATTCTTTTGGGGCCAACTTATTAGTCAGGTCCATGCATACATGCTTTGGGGGAGAGCCAACTGATAACTCTGGGCCCCAAAACATCTTTCTAGGACTTCCAAATCTGGACTTATAAAGACAGTGAGTAGAAACACTACATTTATATCGCTCCTGAGAATTTGCAGAGTTTCATGTACATTATCCAACTATGCCTGGGGATAGGCAAAAACGTTCCTCTTTTGGACTCCTAGGAGCAGGTGAAGTTCGGGCACCATGATTGTTAAGGCCTCAAAAGGCATCTACTCTGTTTGGAAATTAGCAGTGTGTGTCTTGTTCTGGCTTCTTATCTCACGAGGCCCTAGACATCTGGAGCCGACAGATCAGATCACTACTAGTTAGCATCAGGTGTTGTTAAAGGCCTGAGTCAGAAATTAATCACACTAACTATTCTCTGGTTCACCCTGTGGTTATCCCCATGGTCAATAATGAAACTGGATATGACAGGTCCTGATTTTACATTTCATGTGGAGGATGAGGAAGCATGTGTGAAATCTACCAGGAATTATTTTCCAAAAATCCTGGTACAGAATCTGGAGTCTTTTGCTGTTTAGACTCTAGACAATCTTTGGAACTTACTGGGTATTTATCCTTACAAGCTAAAGGTATTAGGGAAGAGGTCTGTAGTAGTGTGTGTGTGTGTGTGTGTGTGTGTGTGTGTGTGTGTGTAAGGAGATGGGAGAGTAAGAAGCTAAGAAAAGAGCTGGTATCTGCTGCTCCCTTCCCCCACTGTATGGGGAGGGGGAGTGGCTAAGAGGAAGGGAACAGTGTAGGGTGTGAGAAGTAAGAAGGTTGGGAGAAGTAAGCTAGGCCCATCCAGCTCTGCCTTAGCTTCACTTGGAGAAATTTTTAAAAACTCAGATTTCTAAACCAACTCTAATGAATCACAGTCTCTGAGGGTTGGGCCCAGAAACCTACATTTCAGAAAACCAGGTAATTTTGATGTACTGGTGGGCTTGCAAATCATTGGAATAGCAAATAATAGAGCGTGAGCAGCACTGTAAAGAGCACTGGACTAGAATCAGGGTCCTGTGTTTAAGTTCCACCACCAGCTTGCTCTGTGACCTTGTAAAAGTTGCTTTGCCTCTCTGGGTCTGTTTCCTCACCTGTAAAATGGGTGGTGGACCAAGGAAGTGTCAACATTCCATCCACATTAGAGCTCAGAGACTGTCTATGACACTAATGTCTGGAGCTCAGGGATTCTGTGAAGATCTCTATGCGGGCGCAGGGACAAAACGCAACAGGAAAGAGAGGAAGAGGGGTGAGAGACAAGTGGTGGGAGTCTCAGGCAGGTGGCCTCTTCATCAGGGTTGATCCCAGTTTTGTGACACATATAATTTGAAGGGTCTTCCTTAAGGAAAAGAATACAAAAGAAAAAGAAAAAGAAAATGAATACAAAATTACCATACAAAATTAAGCGTAGAGGGCACCTGGCTGGCTCAGTCAGTGGAACATGTGACTCTTGATCTTAGGGTTGTAGGTTCAAGCCCTGGATTAGGTGTGGAGATTACCTAAAAATAAAATCTTTCAAAAATTATGTGGAAAAGTGAATCTTGATTCAGGGTAATAAAATCACTGCAAACTATATATTTTATGAAAAATGCCATAAATATAGAATCGAGAGAACTAACATAACACTTTTATTAATTTATTGTTTGACACACCTTTATAATTTTTTTTTCTTTTGCTCTGCATACGCTCTTTCTTTTCATGTGACAATAATTTTGTATTATCACTTTCTCTGGAGAGAATAGGAAGACAATTCAGACTTAACTCTAATATATTTGAAATTTGTTTTTCTAAGCTACTGATAGTTTTGTAAAGTTTCTTTCAGCTTCACAACTCACTGGTAATATTGTGGGCTTTTTTGGGATTGCATTTAAGTCTGGGAAAACCTTAACTGTTTCTTTCATTTCAGAACTTTAAGAATTGTAAGAATCTGGGGGCACCTGGGTGGCTTAGTAAGTTACACATCTGACTCTTGGTTTCAGCTCAGGTCATGATCTCAGGGTCATGGAATCGAGCCCCAAGTCTGGCTCTGTGCTCAGTGTGGAGATACTTTCCTCTCCTCTGTGTGTGGGCTCATGTGTACATGTCTGCTATGTGTGGCTGTGTGTGGGCTCTCTCTCTCTCAAGTAAATAAATAAATAATTAAGTAAAATCTTTTTAAAAATCATTAAAAAATAACTGGAAGAATTTTTCCATATACTACCTTATACATTTTAATCCTTGGTTTTTTCCCTCCATTACCTGTTGAGTTCTGGTGCTGGGTGTCACAGGTCACATTGATGGCACAGCTTACCCCTGACCTCTGGCTGACCTGGCGGAGTGGATGGCAAGCCATCATTGAACTGCACATGGAAATGACATGCAAACATTCCCTTAAACCCACACCAAATGTACCCCCAACTTAATTCTTCTTAGCCAGATCCCCAGAATGCCTGTGACCACTCCAGAGCTGCCCAACCTTGGGGGATGCATGATAGAGGAGGAGGGAGAGTAGTTTAAAACTATTCTGTTAGAACTATGTTATGTCTAACTATACTTAGAACTATATTTATGTGTGCATATCATATAATATATATTACAGATGAACCCTGTGACTTGTACATTTTATATAAACATATGCACACATATAAACACATTATGCAATATATATCCATGAAACATAAATGGTATATATATATCATATATTATAATATATTGCATATGTGACTACATTGTATATTATATCCTGTCCAATATAATATACCCATATACTATATATATGTGCACACACACACACGCACTGCCAATTTTATAAAAATTCATGGTCCTATGAACCAACTGCTAGCACCTCTCAAGAGCCAAGGAGAAGCCCAAGCAGAGAGAGTACCTGGGTCTAAAGTTTCATTGGCTTTATAATAGATCCACCTCTGCTCTGATGCTAGGACAGAGACCAGGGTTGATTGTGAGAATCACAGGGCTGAGATTCCTCCCCAAGGGTTCTGAATATTTTGAAAGGCTCAGGCACATACCTCTAGGGTGATGTGCTGTGACCATGGCAGTGGTCAGGGTGGGGGGTTCATCTGTTGTCCTTCCCTTGCCTCTCAACCCTTACTTGGGGGTCAGGAAGGTCAGAGTCACAGTTGTCCAAGCATCTTGGATGCTATTCTCCAGTAGTTATCCTCACTGACTCTGCTTTATATAAAGATAAGGGTTAATTTCCAAGAGAAGTGGGGAGGAAAATTCTAGGATGAATAAGTACCCAGAAGAAGGGCTGAGAAACAGTAACACTTCCTTGACACCCACTTGGAGAACACAGGCAGAGCTAGATTATCAGCAGAAAATCCAGCAATAAAGCTGACTATGGGGGCACCTGGGTGGCTCAGTGGGTTAAAGCCTCTGCTTTCAGCTCAGGTCATGATCCCAGGGTGCTGGGATCGAGCCCCGCATCGGGCTCTCTGCTCTGCTTTCCTTCCTCTCTCTCTGCCTGCCTCTCTGCCTACTTGTGATCTCTGTCTGTCAAATAAATTAAAAAAAAAAAAGAAAGAAAAAAAGCTGACTATGTCCTGTTAGGAGCAGAGCAGACAGGAGAGTCCAGCAAAGAAGGGAAAGGAAACTCTGCTTGAAATTGGGGTGTGTGTGGTGGGATTGGGCACTGAGTGTGCCTGTCTAGGTGATTTAACTTCAAGAGGCAGGAGGTAACCAAAAACTTCCAGAATCCCCAAATATGTGAGGTATATTGTAGTTATTGCACAGTTGGCCAAGTTTGCTCACACTAGCTAAGGGACACTCTGGAGTACCAAGCTTCCAGAGGGAGATAATCACAAGTGAGTCTCATCCAGAGGACATCTGCATCAGAGGTATTCTGCATCATAAGAGCTTATCAAGCCCTCATCATAAAATTATACCATGAGTCTACTTAAAAATTCTTAGTTCTGCCCAGAATTTTGCAAGTGTCCATTTTGTAACTAGGGAGGGAGCATGTGAGTCAGGGAGTGCATATCGGCCAAGGGAGGGCTGAGGAAATGTCTTAGAACCCAAATTCTATGAGCCTCCACACTCTTTGCTGGAGATTCAACTGGATGTAAGACTGGTGAAGAGAGAGGCACCTAGGTGGCTCAGTGGGTTAAGCCTCGCCTTCTGCTCAGGTCATGATCCCAGGGTCCTGGGATTGAGCCCCGCTTGGGCTTTCTGTTCAGCGGGGAGCCTGCTTCCTCCTCTCTCTCTCTGCCTCTCTGTTGACTTGTAATCTCTGTCAAATAAATAAATAAATAAAAATCTTAAAAAAAAAAAAAAAGACTGGTGAAGAGAAAGACAAAGGACCCTCTTTCAGAATTCCCTATCTCCCTTGGTTTTCTTATGATTTTCTAAAATTTTCAAATCAAAGAATACAATATATATGTAGAGTGTCTACAGTGCATTAATCTTAGGTGTACAACTCAATGAATTTTTGCATATGTATACAAAGGTGTAAGTAGATCAATATATGGGACATTTTCAGCATTCCAGAAAGTAACCCTTGCTTCTTCTTAGTTAATAATCCCTCCTTTACTTTAGAGGGAACCACTATTCTGAATTCTATTCACCACTGATTAGTTTTTTTTTGTTCATGAACTTGGAATCATTCGGTATATTTTTTGCTAGTTGTCTATTGTGTTATAACAAATTACAGTAAACTGGGATGCCTGGGTGGCTCGGTTGGTTAAGTGTCTGCCTTCAGCTCAGGTCATGATCCCAGGGTCCTGGGGTTAAGTCCTGCATTGAGCTCCTTGCTCAGGAAGGACCCGGCTTCTCCCTCTGACTGCTGCTCCCCCTGCTTGTGTTCTCTCTCTCTTTCTCTGACAAATAAATGAATAAAATCTTAAAAAAAAAAAAAAAGAATTGCAATAAACTTAGTGGTTTAAAATAACACACATTTAGCATTTCACGATATCTGTGGGTCAAGAGTCAGGACACAGCTCAGGTGTATCATCTGTTCAAGATCTTACAAGGCTGCAGTCAAGGTGTTGGCTGGGCTGTGTTCTCATCTGGTTGCCCTTGGGAAAGTTGCACTTGGGAAAGCTCTGCTTGCAAGTTCATTCAGTTTGTTGGCAGAACTCACTTCCTTGTGGTTGTATGACTATTGGCTAAGGGCCACTCTCAGCTTTTATTTTATTTTTTTTAAGATTTTATTCATTTATTTCTTTATTTGAGAGAGAGAGAGAGAGAGAGAGAGAGTGCACAAGTGGATGGAGGAGCAGAGAATGAGAGGGAGAGAGAATCTGAAGCAGACTCTGGGTTGAGATCAGAGCCTGATACAGGGCTGCATCTCACAACTGTGAGATCATGACCTGAGTGAAAACCAAGATTCAGATGCTCCACTGACTGAGCCACCCAGGCACCCTACTCTCAGCTTTTAGAGAACAACTGTAGTTCCTTGCTACATGGCCCTCTCATGGGCTCTCTTACAATGGACAAATTACTTCATGAGGGTAAGGAAGAATATCTCTCTCTAGTTTACAAAGACAGAGTCTTATATAAAGTAACAAATCTATTGAAAAAAGAGTAAAAAATCACAAGAGTGATGTCTCATTACTATGACATATACCATAACCTGATCAAGGAAGAAACACCCTATTCCCTTTGTCATGCTCTATTTGTTGGTAATAAGTCACAGTCTCCACCTGCAGCCAAAAGAAGGAGCTTATATAAAGATGTGACTTCCTGGGGGTCACTGTAGAGTATATCTGCCACATTTTTTGTGTGTCTGACTTCTTAGATTCAACCTGATATCTTTGAGATTTGTCTGTGTTGATGAGTGTATTCACTGTTCATTCTTTTTCATTTTGTGTAGCATTCCTTTACATAAATAGACCACAATTTATTTACCCATTCTACTAATGATGGATACTTGAGATGTTTCTACTTTTTGGTTATTATGAATAACTCTGTTTTAAACATTCTCTTACATGTTTCTAGATGAACATATGCATTTGTTTCTCTGGAGCATGCTTGGGTTTTTTTCCTGTAACTTACTTTATTCAACACTTATTTACATTCAGCCCTTCTTGCTGTAATTTTAAAAGTCATGACTTGGGGCCCCTGGGTGGCTCAGTGGGTTGGGCCTCTGCCTTTGGCTTGGGTCATGATCTCAGGGTTCTGAGATCAAGTCCCGCATCAGGCTCTCTGCTCAGCAGGGAGCCTGCCCTCCCCCACTCCTCTGCTTACTTGTGATCTCTCTCTGTCAAATAAACAAATAAAATCTTAAAAAAAAAAAAAAAGTCATGACTTGGGACTGAACTGGAGGATAAAAGAGTTTGACTTTCATTGTGACAATTACGTTCACCTCCTCCCCCCCTTGTCAAAGGTAGTGGTGATTGGATCCCGATTTTATTAATGCTTTCCTGATGATTCCTCTCCCTTCTAGCTTTTCTTTCACCCACCTTAAACTTGAGAGACTGCCTTGCAGCTGCCAACCTGGTTTCAGTGGGATACAGGTTTCCAGTTTTCAGGAACACTATTTTCTATTCTTTCCCTGCTGCGTGGTTTCAGCATGCCCCTGCCTGAGAGTCCTGGACAGCAGAAGACGTCCACAGCAGCAGGTGGAGCTCTCCAGAGGACAGGAGCCCAAATCTGTAACCTTGGGAGGACTGTAGGAGGGCTCCTTCCCTCCCTGAAGGAGGGAGGGAAGGAGCCTTTCCCCTTACCATGCAAAAGAAATGGAAAGATTCAGTCACATATGAAGGGAAAGGCCAGGTGATGAATACAACTTAGAAATACACAGAAAGAAAAACACTCCAGGTTTTCCTTATGGCTTAAGATTTCTTCTCCCCACTGGCCAGGAAGTGACTAGGTCTCACAAGACTTCTTAAACACAAGTAAGCCCCATTTTCAAGATATCCAGAACTAAAGATCAAGCAGTGAGTGATCTGAATTCAAAATGATTTGTGGAGGTATTCTACACGGCAGCTTTTGTGTGGAAGTGTCTGCTGATGGCATGACAACACATGACTGCACAATCAACTGGCTAGAAATTTCGAGTTCCGTTCCATTAATGTTGCTTCATCTCTCACACTCACTTCAAATAATCATAGATTTTTATCAGCGCCATCTCATAATCACATGGTTAATTTATCTCTTTTTCTTTGCCTCCATGACTGTGCTCCAAAGTCCGGCCTCATAGCTTCCCGGATCTGTAATCATGGCTACCACTCAGTAACATTCCCTGCGTGTGGAGAACTATGTTAGACACTTCATTGTGTCATGCGTTTCATTGAATTTTATTTATTATGTCATTTAATTTCAGAACACTCTTGAGAGGTAGGTACTTTTCTCTCCAATCCACCTCTAAAGGAGAGGGAGGCTCAGGGAGTATCTTAGACCTTGCCAGGCCATGTAGCTTATAATAGCAGAGACAAGATTTGAACCATTTCGAAATGTCAATGCCAAAGGCTGTGCAACTCTAATGGGGCACTCTAATGGCCAGCTGGCCATGCCCTAGGCAATTAAAGGGGCGTGCTCTCCTCCACTGATGAGATGATTTAATGGTGGAGAACTGGAAGCAGATTCAACAGGAAATTGCTCCTGCTCTTCCACTATTGCCAGAAAGGCAGGTTCGAGGACAACCATTCTACAATAGTCATTTTGGCAAAAGTCTTTGAAATTTAATAAATGTGTATCCAACACTATTTTATACAATAACTCAAGTCATTCAGTTCTTATGGGTCCATCTTCCACATAATTTACTCTGGCATGATCATTCATTCAGTTTGTGTTTACAGAGCCCCTGTAATATGCAGGCACTCTTCCAGGTGCTAGAGAGAAAGCCATGGAATGCAGACAAAGTCCCTGTCCTCATGAAGCTCATCTCCTAGTAGAGGAAATAAAACACAGTCAATAAATAGATAACCCGACAAAGGGATAGCAGTCATGTGTGAGCGCTGTGGAGGACGTGCTGTTGTAGAGGAGAACACGGAGGAGGGACATTTCACCTGAGACAGAAAGACTACAGAGGGGACAGCCATGCTACACAAGTAAGAAGGAGCTTTCAAGCAAGTGCATCAGCTGTCCAAGTCTCTGAGCTGGATAAATCCTTGGCTTGCTCACCCTCATGACTTCATTTAAGCTGAATTTATCCTGTCTCCAAATACAGCCCCATCCAGGGAGATGATGGAATCAAAGCATCCAGGAGAGAGGCCTCTGAAGAAACCAGCCCTCCTGATGTGTTGATCTCAGACTTGCAGCCTCCAGAACTGCAGGAAAATAAATTTCTTTTTTAAATAAGATTTTATTTATTTATTTGACAGAGAGAGTGAGCACAAGTAGGGGGAGCATCAGACAGATGGGGCGGGGAGCCTGATGCAAGACTCGATCCCAGAACCCTGGGATCATGACCTGAGCTGAAGGCAGATGGTTAAGCAACTGAGGCGCCCAGGTGCCCCCAGAATAAATTTCTATAAAGCACTCTGTCCGTGGCACTTTGTTACAAGCAGCCCTAGCAAACTCACCCACACAGTGAGAGATGATGGGTCTTGGACTTGGCGGGGATGAAGAGATGTAGGTGGACTTGCCATACGCATCCAAGGAAGAACTGACAGGTGAATTAAACGTGAAGAGTGAGAAGGAGGGAGGAATTACGGGTAATCCCAAGATCTCTGACTTACTGAGTGGATTTTGTAAGTCACCTCAAAATTCTCTTTAATAATATGTGATATGTATATGGCTTCCAGTTCCCCACCACTTCTCTCCTCCTCTTGCATGGTTGTTGGGCACTGCACTTCTGGGGTACTTTGGAGGGAGGGGAGCGAGGGCTGCCTTAGACTCTCAACTTAGCCAGTCTGGTTTGAGCTCAGCAGTCTCAGGACTGCCACCAGCACCACAGAGCCAACTATTGATGGATAGCTTGGCCAAGAGAGATGCCAACAGCTTCTGCCCAGATGCAGAGATCTGCTCCCAGGAAGGAGGTGGAAGGGGCTGCAGGAGTGGGCATCATTTCTGCACGGCCCTCTAGTCATCAAATCCAAGGTGCTGGCAGCCTTTCACTGGATCCCATTTCCCCACGTCAGGGCCAGTGCCTCCAGCCTCCTTCCATGCCATGCGTCACCCCAGCGGTGGGGAAGGAGGAGACCTCTTTGTCACCTTCCTACCTCTCCCTCCTGTTCACTTCTAAATCCACCTCTCTATAGCCTTGCCTATTAATTTTCAAAAGCATCTTTTGGAAGAAAAGGGAAAAAAACCCCAATTGAGTATTAACTATGTTTTTCTTTTTTAAAAAGATTTTACCTATTTATTAGAGAAAGAGAAGGAACAGGGAGGGGTGACAGAAGCAGACTCCCTACTGAGCAGGGAGCCCAACATGGGGCTCGATCCCTGGACTCTGGGATCATGACCTGAGCTGAAGGCAGGTGCTTAACCGACTGAGCCACCCAGGCACCCCTTTTTCTTTATATTTCTAATAAGAAAACTGGAATTCTCCTGGGTAATGTTCAAGTTTTTGACTGGCTAGGGGAGAGAGAAGAGAAGAAGAAAAGCATAGCAACTGATGTATCCAGGTTTATATGGGAGAAATAAAACACATATGTATTTAAAGTGGGTACATATTTAGAATATTTAGGTATTTTCATTGATTTTATAGGTATCTATTTGTGTTTACAAACATGTATGTGTGTAATATATAAATATATGTATGGACGTATGTATGTGAGTGTATGTATGTGAGTGTACCTCTCAGATCTGATTGGGTCATGCCTGGCTTTAAAAACCTTCCACAGTCCCCTTTTGCTTCCTATAAGATAAGGTCCAAACACTCCTTGGCACGGCTTCCATAACCTCTGGCCTCTCCACCCTCTGTCCCCAGCTCCCCTCCAATAGGCCACCTCCCCGCCCCCATACTCAGGCTCTGGCCCTGGGAACATGCATTTGCCTTGCAGTGAACCTTGCTCTTTCCTGCCTCTCAGCCTTTGCACTCTGACCTTAATACTCCCTTACTCTTTCCCCATCAGGTGCCTGCCTTGGAAACTTCTATTCATTCATCTCCAATGAGCTCACTGTCCCTTCTGAGCTGAGGCTTTTGAGATCTCTGTGCCAAGCACAAAATACTCCACACCAAGTGAGATCTCGAGATGACCCCATGGTAAAGGCATGCCCTCACTTCGGTCCCCAGAGCTCTCGGCTCAGTGACCCCTCTGAGAGAACATTTCTAAGGTGTGTGCTGTGCCTGCCTCTCCTGTTACAACCCTCAGGGCAGGACCTGCCTTACCCCCCAAAGCACATTTTCTGTATCCTGCACAGAGCCCAGCACATGGTTGCCACCCAGTGTGTGTTTGCCGAATGAATGAAAGAGTATTTATAGGTCACAATTCATGTGACAGTTAAACAGGAAGCTGTGACAGTTAGAGAAACTGAAAGCAAAATGGTGGAGGCATTGCTCAAGAAACATAATCAGAAACAGTGATAATGCCGTCCTACGCAGATGACTAGTTCACTGAGGAAAACAGAATTTGATTTGGAGAGCCGTGGACATGACCACAGCTCTCGAGGAAGGCAGTGGTGGCATCTTTTTGGGTTCTCCCCCTCTGTCATCATGGGTGACCTGTGGGTATAATGATGTCCCAGCTCCTGCGACAACCAGAATAGCAGCACTGGGCCAGGAGACCAAGGCCCCTCCCCCAACCTGGATGGGTGGTGGGGGAGACCCTCTGACTGCCAGCTGCTCCCCAGACATGGGCGGTGACATCGATGGCTGCTGGTTCCAGCCCCTCCCCGAAGCTTCAGATGGCCCACCTCCTTCCACACATGTGTTGGGGAAAATCCAAAGCCACGTTTCCAATTTCCTACTCCCATTAGCTGTTATACTCTGGCTGGGTTTCTGGCCTTCCCAGTGGCCAGATCTGGGCTTCAGGCCTGGTGAGCCTTGCATGCATCTGTAAGTTTGCAACAGGGTCAGGGGATATCATCGTTCCCTGGCACTCAGCAGCCTCCTAATGACTGTTTTTATTGTCATATTTCCAATGACTTCCTATTCCTTCCTTTGTATTAATTTCCCAACATTCGTCAGTAGGTAAGATCCACAAGGGGCACAGTGCTGTGAACAGTGGTTGGTTTACACTAGATAAGTCGCTGAATAGCAAATGAATGAATGAATACAAGTATGAATGAACACCTTCTGCTCAAAGAATAGTGTATTCAGACTAAATGAATGAAAGCTGTAGACACTCCTTCGGTTGTTTTTTTTTAGCGGGATATCTCCCTGTAATCTGTGATGGTTTAAATCTGGCCCTGATTGAAGGACTGGCTAGATGAGTTTGTCTAATTCTTCTGGCCTCAGGATTCCTGGTCGTAGGGGCAGGGAGAATGTAACGGGAGGGGCTGAGGGAAGTGGTGGCTGGAAGGCTTTTGGGAGCCTCGTCGCCCAGCGAAATTTCCTCTGGCAGCTTCCCCACACTGGCCGGGAGCCTGTGCCTGCCTGCCCCACAGAAGGAGGTTGGCTTCAGTTACACTGTGGCCTCCAAAGTCAAGAATGGTGAACGGAGGGCGCCTGCTCCATGGGGCCCGGGGGTGGGGGGGCCCGGGGGTGGAAGGGCAAGGAGCCCGGGCTCCGTGTGGCATCCGGTTTTAAACAACTCTCCTTAGAAATTGAAGAGAACCTCTCCGGAAAATGGGAGGGCTCTGGCAGGACTCCCAGGGCCGGGGAACAGCAAGTTCCTGCCAACTTGCGACGGAAGTAGGAGATTTGTGAGAAGGGAGGGGGGACAAGGGCATTGAAGGAGCCAGCACAACCCAGCAGCGTTTTTCCTGGTAAAAACCCTGCTCTGAAGTAAACATGTTTCTGAAAATCAGGAGAGTTTTTATTCTTCCAGGCGGTTGTGCGCATGGCTGGCCTACTTCCTGTGAGCACAGTTATTCCCAGGTGTGTGTGTCTGTGTTTAAAGAAAGAATATTATAAGCTATTAATGGCCCCTGCCTGGGAATGCACTGGAATAACAGAATGCAAAATCAGCTTTACCTCTTCAGGTTTCTGAGGCAGGAACAGGCTTTCTCGGCTCTTCCTTCCAGGGCAGGGCTGGGAAACTCACTTTTTCTCTGGGGTGAAGTTTCTTCCCAGCTCAGTTTAGCCAGAGGGCCAATAATGGCCACCTCAGGGCTTTCTTTTTAGGCCAGAGAGGTTAAAGAATCTTGATGTGCAGAAAATTTGCCCTCGCTATTTCAGCAAGTTGAACTCTGGGAAGGAAGGCTGGTGGGGTGGGGTTTTGGGGGGGAGACCAAGGGGTCTTAATGAGGAGAGTGGGGGGAATAGTAACCATTTTCAATTGCAAAAAGATCTAAAATCAGCATGGTTGCCAAAAGACCCAAAGTGGATGAACAAACCACCAGTCTGCAATAACCCACTCTCCTTTCCAGGACCTCAACCCACAGCTGTCCTCAGTGAATCTGGGGCATCTCACAATCGCTTTGATTTCAAATCTGGTTCACCTGGAAAACTGGTTGGGTAGGGGGAGACAGAGGGAATTAATAGGTTTTTAAAAATTAATTAATTAATTTTAATTAATTAATTAATTTAATTAATTAATTAATTATTTTTTAACTAGACTCCACACACAGTGTGGAGCCCAACAGGGGGCTTGAACTTAAGACCCTGAGATCAAGACCTGAGCTGAGATCAAGAGTGGATGCTTAACTGACTTAGTCATCCAGGTGCCCCTGAAATGGGTGCTTTTCAAACCCACCGCCTCCACAAGGCTTTCCAAGATCGTAGATCATCTGGGCTGCTATAGGGACTCCCATGCTTTGCTCATTGTGGGGGTGTGAGTTGTTACAACCACTTGGGAAGACTCTTGTTACATGATATAGGAAAGTTCAAGATGTACAAAAGCTACAGCCCAGCAATTCCATTTCTGGTTACATGTCCTAGAGCAGCAGTTCTCAAGACTGTTGGTCTTGGGACTCCTTTACACTCTGAAATGTTATTGAGGACACCAAGTAATTGAAATAATTTTGCGTAGGTGAGTTATATTGACTCATATTTACCATGCTAGAAATTAAAACTAAGAATTAAAAAAAAATCAATTCATGTAAGCATAACAATAACAGAGCTATAACATAACAACATAAATTATGTATTTGTGAAAAATAACTACATTTTCCAGTGGGATGAGTAGAACTGCTCAATAGTCTTGCAAATCTGATTTGTTAGAGGACAGGATTGTCAGGGCTTCCACATCAGTGTGTTGAGATATCTCTTGGCTTATAGCTGCTGGAAAATGCCACTATTAGGTGAGAATGAGGGTAAAAAAGGCAAATAACATTTTATTATTATGAAACTAGTTTTGACTTTGTAGATGTCCCTGAGAGGGTCTCAGGGGCTTCCAGAAGTCTCCAGACCACACTTTGAGAACTGCTGCTTCGGAGAAAATTTCCTATATCTGTCCCAGCAGATGTGTACGAGCATATTCAGAGTGGCATTATTTATAACAGCGAAGAAACCCGAATTAACCATTTATAAATAGTAGAATGGCTAAATTGTGATATATTCATAGTATTGATGAATCTCACAAATCCTACTTTAAAAAAACAAAAAAAAAGATTTTATATTAAAAGAATTCAAAACCATATAAAATATGTCATTTAGGGGTATATATCTACGGCAAAACCTTAAGGAATGGCAAGGATGGTGGTCTCTGTAATACCATGTTGAGGAATAGACCTGAAGTTTCAGAAACGCTTTCTTCAGTTATAATGGGCTAGTTACGCTGCAGGAACAAGTGCTGAAATCTTCATAGCTTAAGGACAGAAAAGGTTCATTATGGGCCGCCCATGTCTCCAGTAAAACTGGTGGGGGTGGGGGAGCATGACAAATCCTCTTCAAGGCCATCTCAAAGCGGCACTTGTTGCTTCTGCTTCCATTCTATTGCCTGGAGCAAATCACACGGCCGGATGTAACTTCAAGTATAATCTGATCATGGACCCAGGAAGGAAAGTGAGATGTTAAGGTCATTTGGTGTTGTTCCACTTCTAAAGTTGGGTGGAGGGCTAATGATTACATACTACATATACTTATAGATAGATTTATGTTTATTATTATATACTGTATATGTATATATCTTATATATGTGTATCATTTTTAAGTATAAAATATTGGGAGAAAGAAAGGAGAGAAAGAAAGAATAGGCCCATAATTGTGCTGAACAAATTCATGTATTTGGATTAAAAAAAACCTGGGGGCTGAGAGAGGGGAAGGCAAGAGCCGAGCGGAGAAGCATTTGCAATGCCTGGAGCAGCGGTCTCTAAACTGGGGTGGGCTATGCCCAGGGAACACAAAGACATTCTAACGGTTTGTGGTGCAGATGATATTAGAGATATTCATTTCTAGATGCTCACATTCAAGTGTCCCCTTTTACTAAAGCTGGTCTCCCTGTGAATGCTCCCATGTTTGGGTCGCTCTCCCCTTCCCTCTTGCAGAAGTTGTCCTTTCCCCATGTTTGGCAGAAGTAGGATGTGGTCTATGTTGTTCAATCTGAGCATTTGTAAAAAATCTTCGACTCCCATCAGACACAATTCAAAGTACTGGTGAAGGCTGAGTAAGTGAACCACACTAATGACTGGACTACAAGTCCTTTGGCAAATCAGACATTATCCTCTTACTCTAACAAAGGTGAAGGAGAAACTAATGAACATTTAATGCTATCCGATGATACATCGCTAACAGTAGTCTTGTCATTATGTGTGATTCTGGGCACACTACTCAGAAAGAGTTCACACAATCAAATAATGCCACTATAAAAATACACCTCCATTCTGAGCATTTGACTGGCATCTATGTTTTTAAAAGTGAAAATTACAGATGCGGATTGATGTGGAAACTATTCTCAGAGAAAGTTCTATTCATCCACGGATAGATGAAAAAAAGTACTAACCATCACATTAAGAAAGGTCTCCCTTCCTCCCTTCCTTCCTTCCTTTCTTTCTTTTTAAAATATTTTATTTATTTATTTGACACAGAGAGAGAGAGCCAAAGCAGGAACACAAACAGGGGTAGTGGGAGAGGAGAAACAGGCTTCCCGCAGAACAGGGAGCCCGATACGGGGCTTGATTCCAGGACCCTGGGACCATGACCAGAGTCACGAAGGCAGACACTTAACAACTCAGCCACCCAGGCACCCCCCAAAAAGGCGTTTCTAATAAAATTTTACCTTTTTAATAATAGTACCTTACCCAAATGTTCAATAAACGGGTGATACATTTATGTTGTTTTTACAAATTGTGTGTTGCTACTAATTGTGATGATAACTAATTCTGGGAGACAATTTTTTCATACTGTAAATCAGCATTGTTCCATAGAACTTTCTGCAATGATGGAAATGTCCTCTATCTGCTCTGTCCAGTGCGGTTCCATGAGTCAGACATGGCTACTGAGCACCTGAAGTGTGGCTAGTGGGAAGGAAGATCTGAATTTTGGGTATGCCTGGGTGACTCAGTTTGTTGAGAGTCTGCCTTCATCTCAGGTCATGATCCCAGGGTCCTGGGATTGAGTCCCACATTGGGCTCCTTGCTCAGCGGGGAGCCTGCTTCTGCCTCTCACACTCCCCCTGCTTGTGCTCTCTCTCTCTCTCTGACAAATAAATAAATACAATCTTAAAAAAGAACTGGGGGCGCCCTGGTGGCTCAGTCAGTTAAGTGTCTGTCTTCTGCTCAGGTCATGATCTCAGGGTCCTGGGATTGAGTCCCATGGCTGGCTCTCTGCTCAATGGGGAGTCTGCTTCTCCCTCTGCTGCTTCTCCTGCTTCTGCGCTCTCTCTCAAATAAATAAATAAAATCTTAAAAAAAGAAAAAACTGAATTTTAAATTTTACTTAATTAAAAAATGTAAATAGGGGCGCCTGGGTGGCTCAGTGGGTTAAAGCCTCTGCCTTCAGCTCAAGTCATGATCTCAGGGTCCTGGGATCGAGCCCCAAATCGGGCTCTCTGCTCAGCAGGGAGCCTGCTTCCCCCCTCTCACTCTGCCTGCCTTTCTGCCTACTTGTGATCTCTGTCTGTCAAATAAATAAATAAAATCTTAAAAAAAAAATGTAAATAGCCACAAAGTGGCTAGTGCCTATGGTATTAGACAGCCTAGCTGTAGAACTTCATGACCACAGAAAAAGAAAGAAATTAAATTTGCATTTGTATACATTTTTAAGAGAAATATAAGGTGATTAATAAAAGCTTCTAATCATAAATGTATATTATATCATATGAAGTTCTATAGGGGAAGAGAAATGGGAATCGATATTCAAGGAGGAAATGAAATAATGTAAAATTTCTAACAAAGAGCTCATTCATAATATTTTAAAAAGGATAATGGATAGTATCAATTGCTATCACATTTAAATTCTACTTAGATACATTTAAATGAGTGACAATAGTTATTTCAAAATGTTTAAACTGTTAAATGTTAAAATGTTTCACATTTACAGTGGAATTTAATCTTTTGCCCTATATCAACTTAAGATGAAAATTTTCGGAGACCAACATGCAAATGTTTAAGGGAGTGCATAAGATTTCAAAATTCCTTTGAAGGATGTGCAAACAAAATGCTTGTAGACTCCTGAACTAGATGGGACTCATTGTTCCTTTCAACAATTTGGATTTTGTAGATAAGATCTCAGGGGTCACTCTAGTGAGTGGGTGCTGTAAATATCATGGGGATACATCCCCAAATGTACAAGTTCACTTGGAAACAAGTGTTCTAACAAAACCCAAATCCAAATACACAAGCCAAAAATACACACTTCTTCCTATCTCTCCCTCTCTCTCTCTCTCTCTCTCACACACACACACACACACACACACACACACAAGAGACACTCCCCACCCCCTTACACTAGTGTGGGGAGTTCATGAACTACTCTTTGGAGAAAAATGAGCTCAGTTAGTGATGTGGGGTGGTCAGAGACCTCTCCAGAGGTGAGGGAGGCCTCAGAGAAGATCATTAATGATCAAAGATGTTGTTTGAAGTGGTTTGCATCACTACAACACTCCTCCTCCTAAGCAGCCCTTGACCGACACAAAGGTCTTGCATGACTGTTCGGTTTTGGTGGAAATCAAGGCCAGGGCCCGAGTCGCAGGTGCAGAGCACACAGATGGCAGAGTGACTCAAGCTGAAAGAATCCAGCAGAAGCGCAACCTAGTAGCCAGGGTGAGCCCGAGAACGTGAGTCCACTCTCACCCTCCCACCCAAGAATAGGCAGATATCTGAAGGCATTAGGCTTCCCATGGAAGTGGGCCTGAGGCTGGGGTTCGGGTGTGATGAACCCAGCCCTGTGACCCTCATTCCAGCCCGGCCTCTCTGTGGCGCTGCTCAACCCCAGGTATCAGGGATGGCTCAGCCTGTTCTTAGCAGCAGCAAGAGAGCAGGAGGGACAGGAGAGATGACTGGCAGGTCTCTGAATGACCTCAAGTCACCAAAGCCACCAACCTACCATGGTGCTGAAGGGACTGGCAAACTATTCTCAAGAGGCAGGGATTGCCTCCCACAACAGGGAGCAGTGACAGCCAGAGGGGGTGCACCATTCTGGAAGTGGGTGGGGAGGACAGTGTTAGTCATGTTGTGGGAACTGGGATTCCGGATTGGCAGTCCTGAGTCACCCTCTGATTGGCAAGGGCCAGGCCTCCCTTTCCGCAGGGCCAGCCCAGGTCTGGCAGGCGGGAGGGGCCCGTGCTCAGCATCACGCTGGGACCAGTTCCCGGGAAGCAGCAAAAGACCCAGGTGGCCTTGACACCACTTCAAAGGCTGGTTTCCAAAGCTTATCCGCAGGATTTTGCACAAGGCCCAGGATGAGATTGTACAAGAATTTTGAAAATGCAGGGAAGCTAACACAGCTTTCTTTAGACAGGGCTCAGGCTGTAGGCAGGGTACTTACACACCTCTTTGGCCTCAGTGAAAGCAAATGCCAACAGTAGCCCAGAGCTGGAGAAAACACAAATACTACATTGTGAGAAGACAGGGGTAATAACTCCAAGAGACTCCAAGAGACAAGAGATGTAAAGAAGAGGCCACCTCTGCACTTATCTGTGCTTTGTGTCTTGTGCTATGTGTCATCTCGGAATGCCTCAGGCTCTGGTGGCCCATCAGCGTAGTGATGCCTGGGGCAAGGGATGTAAGAGCCAACGGCAATGTTGATGGCTGCTGCGGGAGAATTCTGGAGATCTTAATCTGGAATAAGGGAGAGGGAGACATTCATGCATTTAACAGACATTGAATCCCTGGGGGGGAAAAAAAAACTCTAAAAACCAATCATTCTCAACTTTTATTTTAATGCAATTCACATGACCTTTCCCTGCATGACTCAGCCCCATGGACAGTGCAGGATTTTGAGACAACTGTCAGATTCGTGTGCAATTCCTAGCTCCCTGGTCCTAATTCCATCTCTGCCTCTCCAGCCTGGGAGCACAGGGAGAATGCATGTAAGAGTATTTTCATTAGACGGTAACCCTGAATTGCTCAAATTCATTAAAGCAGTCAATTCTTTGCAAAATTGATAATATGCTCAAGTTGTATCTCTTTTATCGGCTCCCCAGTCTGGTTCCAGCTTCATCCCCTCCCCCGGCCCCCCTGCATTGTCAGTCTGACCATCTCTCTTTCCCAGCATCACTGTCCTGTGATAAGCCCAAGATAACAAGGGTCCTGGAATGATGATTTGAAACCCCAGGGTCACTTGTGATCTTTTGGGCCCCTAGAGTCACCTGGGATGCATGACTTCAGGCTGGGGGTCCCCTCAGTCATTGCCAGGGTTCCTAGATGGCCACCAAAACCAGTGGGGCCAGAGCCTGGACAACCAGCTAGTATGGCTGGTACTTGCTGCCAGTTTATAAGGTCATGGCCTCGTTCAAGCTCCAGAGTCCTGGTTGCTGCACCCCTGAGGCTGGGACTCCTCTGATTGCTGATCTTGGAGTCTGTGGCACAGCCAGCAGCCCTGGCCCATGTCCCACTTTTGAGTATAAGACGGTACCCTGGCCCCTTCGATGCTATACTCAGTGAAGGCTGCTGCCTATCTGGAACCACGAGCAGCCATGTCCTACTGAGCAGGTCAAACCAGGCCTACGTCTAGGCAACCTAGACCCAGGTCTAGTCCTCACTGCGCAGGCCGGCGTAAGGCCAGATTCCCATGTCTGCCTCGGCTGACCCAGAGCCACTGCTCCTTTCTCCCCCTGCTTTCCTATATCCTGAGCCCATACCCAGCTCCTCTCAGTGAATGAGTGAAGTGCCTTTCAAAGAGGCAAACTTTAATAGGTTTCCTTAGTAACAAAGTCCTTGGAATCCCTTGGAAGCCAAGGGGTTGTGACTCTGTTGGTGAGAACTGTGAACGTGAAAGTGAGCCCTCAGCACAAATGTCTTCTCAGCCCCAAACCAAGCTCTGAAAACCAAGAGCCCCAACCAAGCTCTGAAGCTTTCTGCCATCTTGTTTTGGGAAACTGTGACATCATGTGTTAGAATTTTCTTCCTTTGGGGGCTTCTGGATGGCTCAGTCAGTTAAGCGTCTGCCTTCAGTTCTGGTCATCATCTCAGCATCCTGGGATTGAGCCCCACGTCCAGCTCTCTGCTCAGCAGGGAGTCAGCTTCTCTCTCTCTCCTTCTCCATCTGTGCTTTCCCTCTCTCTCTCTCAAATAAAAAATAAAATCTTAAAAAAAAAAAAAAAAGGAATTTCCTTCCTTTTGAAGGACAAATGCTATTCCATCATAACTATATACCACACTTTATTTATCAATTCTTTCATTAAGGGACACTTTGATTGTTCTTACCTTTTGTTCTTCACACCCTCTTCTTAACCATCTCGACCTACAAGTGACCCATGTCATTTCTAACAGCATTCCATAAGGGAACCCATTGCAGAGTTCCACCTACATATGAGCGTGATCAGGACACGTAATCCCTGGCTGGGCAGCCACTTCCCAGAAGGAAGGCAGTCTTTGGAAGGGGAGGCACAATTTGTTGGTGTCCCTGCCACTCCTTCACCTTTGTACTTCCTGTAACAACTATTTGCCATGGCTCAGGGAGAAAAATGGTTCCCCCACCCCCGCCAGTTTTGACTCCTAACAGGACAGAGGTTTTGAGGTCTAAACGCTCTTTCAGTAGCTAATGATCACTACTCTTTGTGTCGTCTTTTGCAGTTTTCCTTGTTCTTTGGATGTGGTGTAGTGGTTCGAGTTCTGATTCTGCCTCCATTGCTTTCTCACTGGGTGAAGTTTAAAAAAACCCTCAGCACTACAATAAATTCAGTAAGTAGTGATTATCAGTCTTCATAATAACACAAGGTATGCATTCTCTCCCCATCTGTATAGGTGAGGATCATGAGCCCAGGGGAGATTAAGTAACTTATTCAAAATTACCCAGGTCAGAAATGATGATCCCATTTCCCTGTCTACCTTCCTTTCTGGGGAGCCATCATCATAAGTTTAAAAAACAACCTTGATGTCCTACAAAGGGTACTTTGGTCCCCCAAAACAAAACTCTGTTCCCCTGCACACCCTCCCCTCCTTGCACTATAGCTGGTGGACATTGTCCTCCAGGACCCAAGCTGAGCCCCTCTAGAGAATTTAGTGAGGGAAGGACGAGAGGTCTTGTCACTCAGGAGCCTTTCCTGTGCTCCTGACCCCAAGGAGCTTCCCAGGACATGTGCAGCACACAAAAATATGTCTTCCCCTGCTGCTGCTGTGGCCACTTTCCAACAACATTCACAGAGCCCTTCCTATGTTCTCAGAAGTGTAAGTAAGAATGAGAAATGACCCCTCTCCTCCAAAGAGTGCATCATCCAACTAGGGAGACAGGTGAATACTTTCATACCATGTGACAACGATGTGACGTACAGAGTACTATGGGGAATTCAGATAGGAGTAATTCATTTTACTTGGTATGTTGTGGCAAGCTACAGCAAGGAGGTGACATCTGAGCTGGGTATACATGGCAAAGAAAGGATTGGGGGATGGCTCTTTCAGATAGAAGGGACAACAAAGTCTCCATGTGTCAAAGAGCATAGTGTGTTTAAGGATAAAGGCAGGTAGAGTGAGGGCAAAGCATGGGCAGAGACAGGCAAAGAGAGGCTGGAGGAGGCTGGGTGGGGCCAGGGGTAAAGGGCTGTGATTGAGCAAAGCACAAGGGTAAAGTGTTGAGGCAAGGAGATTATTAACTGGGGGCTGATACAATCACAGCTATCTTAGACAAAGCTTCCTCTGGCTGGAGTAAACAATGAAAGACAGGACTGATAATCCATTTCATTCCAACCCCACTCATTTCCAGAGCTTTGCCTGCCCGGAGCTCAGGGATGTGGAGAGGAGCTGATCTCTGACTATTGAAATTCCTTCTTTCCTGCTTATCCTCCAGTCCCTTTGACTTGATGGCATATGCCAGCAGAGGTGTGGAAAAGATCAAAATGGCATTAAGATTGATCCCTGAGTTTGGTATAGCTGAACTCAAACATATCATTCAAAATGGACTGCTGTATCTCTAGAAGCTATATGGGGTATCATCCACTTGTGATACATGTTCCTACGAAATACTGACCAGGGTTTTGTAAATTGGATCATTTAAAAAGTTGTGGGGGAGGGGGGTTATTGTTTAGAAGGGATATGTGGCGAATCCATTTTTTAAGGAAATAATTCTCTTGTATGGTAAATTGCTTCCTGATCTAAATCTCCAGTATACAGGTGTACTGAGATACACAGTATAAGGTCGACCTCAGAATATAGGGCTTAACTCCCTCAAACTGGCAAACCAGCCAGGAATGAAAACATTTTATGGATCAGTTTATCCAATAACTATTTGCCAAGAAGCCAGCTGTGCGAACCCTGAAGGCATAGTGATGAGGGGACATTTTCTGCCTCCAAGGCCCACAATGGCAAAGACAGGTAGGCATACAGGTCACTATGGTATGGCATTCTGGGTGCCATGCATTATGTAAACTGATTAATTCTAATGTCTTCATGTTGAATATCTAATCAAAATACTGAGTTATCTGGTTTTCCCTTCTGCAAACTAGCAGTTATACATGGGGATCCATGTCTAACATCATGAAAATTGCACAATACCATTATGAACTAATCATAAATGACACTGTCAGTTTAATACAGAAATCTATTCAGAAAAAATTCAGATTCTCTCATCAACATATGTCACTATACTGGCAAAAACATGAATTAATCATTTCATTTTCTTCTCCAATTTTGTTCTAGTCTTTGAGTCGACTTTGTCCAACAATGCTAAGGATTCCTTAATTTCCTGACCCACCCCCACCCAGGTCTGAGGCTGTGATGGTGTTTACTGTTGAGGCAGGTGAAATACTCTAAAGTCAAGGCAAAGCTCATGACTGGGTTTCGTAAGAAACCATGAGTCTAAGTTAGCAAGTTTTTTCTGGGATTCAGAATTTGTTTCAAAGGAGTAAATATGAGTAAGTTAAGAAATGACATTGGGATGCCTAAAAGATAAAAGGATCTTTGGATAAAGTTATTGGAAAGTGGGTTTGGGACCAAAGCAAGGAAGAATTTGTCATAGTTGGAGTCATCCAAGACTGGGGGAGGCAGTGGACTTCTGTTGCCAATAGAGGCCAAGCAGAGGTATGATGAGAGTCAAGGGTTCCCAAACTGGGTGGGAGATTGGATCAGATGAACTCTGTACCCCTTTGTGCTGAACTTAAGTCCTTGTTCTGCTCTCAGCTGATTGAACAGCCCTGGGCCAAGAACACCACCTCTCCGGGGCTCCATTTTATCATTGCTAAGTTGAAAAGAGGGAGCAATTTTCAGAGCCCTGATGGCCACTGTCAGGGAACCCCAGACCTATAGCCCTGGACCTCAAAGGGAAATGAGCAGTGTTGGGAGTTGGACCTCCAGATCCATCAACTCCATCTGATGACTCAGAAGTTCTTTCAATCCCCAACATTGGAGACCAGCAAGGCTGGTTTGTCTTGTTTTAATTATTATTTAGATGACTATTTGGCTCATTCCTGAGCAAGGCTTGAATCAAGTCAGACCTGTTAATTGAATCAAGGTTATATAATCACATTTGGGCATTTAAATGCAAACCAATTATTTCGGAGCCCAAGCATCTTATACACAAGGAGGGAGTTCTAGTACGTGGAGGGAATGTATGCTAATGCACAAAGCCTCACCCTTAAAGTGGAAGGTGGAGCATTCTTGGGCACTCCTGTTTCGATGAGGTTGTTGTAATAGTTACTGCTCTGGGCACATTCTGGGAAGATGCTGGAAACATCTCAAACAAGTATGACATTGGTGTCACTCCAGTATGTTGAACTCATTACATTTGGAGTATGTCTCCTTGTAGCATTTGGCTTGGCTTATAAATATATTTTCAGAATCTGTAGAAAGCATTTGCAAGGAGGCCTCTCTTGGCCTTTCTGGTTATCAGCATTCCCTCCTTCTCTCCTTTGACAAAGATATGCCTGATTAATTAGGCATTTAGATTTTTCACTTGGGTTTCTTTCTAGTTTCAGCCCCGATGCCCCCAAATCTTGCTCTTCTCAAATACTGGCCCCACTTCCACAAAGGGAAAGGAAAGCAGGGAGGGAGCTGTGGAAAAGTCACTGATAAGTTTCACAAAACTAGCAACATAAAGCAGTGCATCAAGGAAGAAGGTACCAGACTTGAGTTTGAAGAGTTTGTCCCTAAACTTTCTAAGGTTCATGTAGGCTAAACAGACCTAGGGGAGCCTCTAGCTCATAGGCACCTTGTAATACTGTCCTCCTCACTTGGAGGGTGAGGGACGAGATGCCCAGTCTCTGTCCTTTGTTATGAAATGACTTGGCAGGCTTTGTCAAGATCATTCAGCCTTGAAACATAACCAGATGCCATTGTTGGAGATGACACACTCCTAGATGAAGCACTTCTGCTCTCACACTTTGTCTTTGTCTCTGACATAAAATTGTCAGGCACATCTAAGGACAGATATTCCAGAGAGGGTTTCATCTTTGCCATGGTGTCCTGGCTGGGAAACCCTTACAGACTTGGAGTTACAGAAGTCAAGGAGGAACTAATCACTGGAGGTGGGGTCCTTGGGACAGTTTCATTACAAACACGTGGCTGAAATGTGTTACATGAGGGCAGGCATACCAGTGTGCCCTGTATATAGCTTCTGGCTAGATGACACAGTCTTCAGCAAAGCCAAAGGAAACAGCAAGTTGATTTTTTCAAATAGGGTTCATTAGACCCACAGAGGACTAACCCTAAGCCTGACTTTGGATTACCTAACTTTTCTTGCCAGGAATTGTATTAAATGATTCTATCTGGAACTGAAGGTCTTGATAGACCACGGTGTGGATTCTCAGTCTTTTGAGAGTCAACTTTCAAAAGCGCATTTTTATTCCGGGTCAACCCTTCACCCCCTTCTGGGGCACCGTGACACAGATAAGCCCATGACATCTGGCAGGGTTGGCAGGAGTATTAAGTTGAGCCGGGAATGTAGGTGTTAGCATATCAAAGTAGATCTGAGACGACATTCCAAACCAACTCTTCCACACTGGGAACTCAACCCCTAAGCAACGATCACAATAAGAGCAACTGTCCCATGTCACAGAGGGAAGTATAGGGTAAAGGCCATGACTGCTATGTGCCAGCACTCGGATAAGAGGGAAACTCAGCTCAGTTCCACTCATTCACTTGATGGACTTCCACAAATGCTACTCTAAAGCATGTGAAGGGGAAAATAGAATACCATCCGTGTCTTGAGCTCTGGGGTGGTAACTATAAGGCCCCAAGATGTGTCTGGAGCTGAATGGTGGCCTACTAGTGCTTGCCTGAAAGATAATGGTGTCAAGCCTAAACTCATTTGCATCACTCACCCATCAGGGGACTCTAACTAGGAGCTATTTTCAGATGACATAGATCCCCAGGAGGCACTTGCCTCCTGCCTGTGACACTTGTAAGAGTGACTCTTGCCACATGACTATAGTGACAAATGAAGCTTTTCTCTGATGATGCCATTAATAATTCTAAACATCCCAGAAGAGAGAGACTGTGACTGGGAATAGACTTCCCAGTGTATCTCTCCTGTTACATTCCCAGGCCTGTGGGCAGAAAAAGAAATCTATGAATGTTGAGTATACTAAAAAGAAAAAGAAAATTGTTTTACAAGTTATGGAATCTGGCTACTTTAAAGTATGTGGTGCTGTCAGTGTCTAAAATAGGAGATGGTCAGACCCAGAGTTCAAAATGTCTAAGTAGTTATTTGGCAGCAGATGTTTCAAGGTAGCTTAAAGGAAAATATTGGGGCCATGAGTCTATAGTCTGTAGTCTGTAGTCACTTTCCCAAGAGCAATGCTCTTGGGTCTTGGGTTTCATAAAAGATAATCTCAATTCCTCCTTTTAAGGGAATTTTAGTCTAGTTGTTTTTTCTGCCTCAGGCACTGTCCTCTGTCTCATTATTTCCTGATTCTACCCATCCTTCAAGATGCAGCTCAAATGTCACCTCCTTTCATAGGTCTTCCATGATAGACCCCAGTTGGAATTTACCATTCTCTTCTCTAACTCCCATGTAACTTTATCTACACCTCTCTCATGTCCACTTTCCAACTTCTGTAAGATAAATTACACACTTGTTTTATCTCAAAAGTTTCAAAATATTGAATTCTTACAGAATATGTTCTTTGACTACAGTGGAATTAAATTAAAAATTAATAAACTACCTAGATAATCCTAAATATTTGAAAATTAAATAATGCACTTCTAACCATGGATCAAAGAAGAAATTTTAAGAGAAATTAGAAAATATTCAAATTGAATGATAATCCAATACTATATTTCAAAATTTGTAGGGTGCAGGTAAAGAAGTGCTTAGAGTGAAGTTAATAGCACTAACCTGATCGTGTTGGAAAAGAAGGAAGTTTACTTATTTTGTTTATTTATTTCTTAAGTAGACTCTGTGCCCATGCCCAGCTTGAACTTAAACACCCCTGAGACCAAGAGTCATGTGCTCTACTGACTGAGCCATCCAGGCACCCCAAGAAGGAAGTTTTAAAATTAATTATCCAAATTTCCATTTTAAAAAGGAGAAAAAAACAAGGTAAGGAAATTAAACCCAAAGGAAGTAATAACTACAATAATAGTTTTAATAATAACCAAAAGCAGAAATCAATATATTGAAAAACAAACTGTAGGAATTTTTAACAAAGTTGGAAATCAGTACTTTAAAAAGTTTCATAAAATTTATAAATCCCTAGCAGGGTTGCTCAATTAAAGAAAAGAAAGAAAGAAAATACAAATGACCAATATATGTGATGGAAGAAGGGATATCATTACTAATCCTGTAAGTGTTATGATAGAGGAATGCTATGAACAATTTTATGCTAATGAAGTTGATAACTTAGATGAAACATAAAAATTCTTTGAAAAATACAACTTACCAAAACTGACTCAGGAAGAAATGGAAAAATCTAAACAGCTTATATTTTACTTATTTTTTAAAGATTCTATTTATTTATTTGAGAGAGAGAGAGAAAAAGAGAGTACAAGTGGGGGAGAGGGAGAAGCAGACTCCCTGCTGAGCAAGGAGCCCACTGTGGGGCTCCATCACAGGAAGCTGGGATTATGACCTAACCTGAAGGCAGCTGCTTAACGTAAGCAGACTGACCCACCCAGGCACCCCTAAATAGCCTATATTTTATAAAGAAACTGAGGGGCCCCTGGATGGCTCAGTCAGTTAAGTGACTGCCTTCGGCTTGGGTCACGATCCCAGGTCAGGGGCCTGGGATGGAACTCTGGCTCCCTGCTCAGCGGGGAGTCTACTTCTCCCTCTCCCTCTGCTGCTCCCCTTGCCTGTGCTCTCTTGCTCATTCTCTCTGTCAAATAAATAAATAAAATCTAAAAAAAAACCCACAACAACCTGAATTCACTATCAAAATCTTCCCACAAAGAAAACTCTATCCCTAGGGCGCCTGGGTGGCTCAGTGGGTTAAAAACCTCTGCCTTCCACTCAGGTCATGATCTCCAGGTCCTGGGATGGGGCCCGCATTGGGCTCTCTGCTCAGCGGGGAGCATGCTTCCTCCTCTCTCTCTCTCTCTCTCTCTCTGCCTGCCTGTGTACCTGTGATCTCTGTCTGTCAAATAAATAAATAAAATCTTAAAAAAAAAAAAAAACTCTATACCTGATGATTTCACTTGTGAATTTGATTCATTGAAGGGGGAAAAAAATAATAGAAATTTTACATAAACACTTTTTAAAAGGGAGAAGAAGAAAAAATTTCCCAGTTTATTTTATGAGGTTGGCATAATCCTGACGTCAAGACTTGATAAAGACATTTACAGAAATAAAAATAGGTCAATATATACATATTTTTGTGAAGATATACACAAAAATTCTTAACACAATATTAGCAAGTAGAATTAAAAAATACATAAAAATTATACATTATGACCAAATAGAGTTTATCTTGGGAATATAAAGTTGGTTTAACATTTGAAAAAATCATTTTAACTCATAATGCGAACAGAATAAAGGAGAAAAAGTATATAATCATTTCAGTAGAGGCAGAAAAAACACATGACAAAATAGGACACCCATTCATGATTAAACAAAACAAAACAACAACCAGAAATTTAGGAATAGAAGGGAATAGAAGAGAATCTCATAGAGTACATCTGTGAAAAAACCTACGTTAATATCTTATATGATGGTGAAATACTGAATATTTCCCTCCTAAGATCAGGAAAAATGAAAGTTTGTCCATTTCTAGCTCTTCTTTTCAACTTGTAATTAGAGGTCTTAGCCAGTACAATAAGATAAGAATGTAAATAAAAGAATTAAAGTTTGGAAATAAAGAATACATAGTAGTAGCAGATGACAGGATTGTAAATGCCAATATACAAAAATAAATTATATTTCTATATAATAGCAACCGACAATTGGAAAATAAAAATTAAAAATATAAAATAGGGATTAAATTGATAAAAAGATGTATAATAAATCTATGTTAAAAACTGTAAGAGAATCTTGAGAGAAATTAGAGACCTACAAAATTGAAAGATACATGTCATGGATTGGAAGATGCAATATAGTTTCAATGTCAGATTTACTCAAAATGATCTAAAGTTTCAATACAATTTCAATTACAACCCTGAGAGGCTTTTGTAGAAATTTACAGGTTGACCCTTTAATTTATATGGAAATACAAAGGGCCTAGAATAGCCAAAACAATTTTGGGAAGAAAAAAGCCCCAAGCGGGAGTACTCACACTCCCTGATGTTAGTACTTCTTATGAAGCTACTGTAATCACAAGAATGTGTTATTTAGGTAAGGAGACACAAATACACAAATCAACTGAACAGAGTGGAGAGTACAGAAATACACCCATAAATATACAGTTTATTGATTTTTGACAAAGGTATCAACAATGGGGACTATAATCTTTTCAACAAATTGTTCTGTAATAACTGGGATTAACTAAACTAGATAAAACAAATCTCAATATTTACTATTTTACACAGTATAAAGTTTAAAACCAGAGAGAATGTAGACGTATTTGCAAAAGCTAACATTCTAGAGATTCAAAGAAGAATATCTTTCTCAAATTAAGCAAAAATTCTTAAGTAAGACATGGAAAACAATAGTCAAAAAAGAAGAAGTAAAGATAAATTAGACTTCCACAACATTAAATTGTCCTGCTCATTGAATGAAATAATTAAAAATATAAATAGGCAGGAAAACTACTTGCAATGCATGTATCTGACAAAAGACTTATATTCAGAATATAGAAAGAACCCTTACAAGTCAAAATAAAAAAGATAACCCAATTTTAAATGATGGGCAAAAGATTTGAACAGGTAACTCATGAAAGAAGATATATGAGTGAAAATAAGAATATGAAAAGATGCTCAACATCATTAATCATTAGGGAAAGACAATTAAAATCAAAATGTGATTATCATTTCAAACTTACTCAAATGACCTAATTAAAATGTGAAGATGTGGAGCAACTGGATCTCTCCTACATTACTGGTCCTAAAAATGCTACCTGGGAAAAAAACCATTTGGTGATTTCTTGTAAGACTAACGATAGGTCTACTGCTATAGATGGTTTATATCCTTTCCTCTACCCAGATTTGTATGTTGGTTTGGGAAATGGGGCATTTGGGAGGTGGTTAGACCATGAGGTTGGAAATACAACCTTATGAATGGAAATTGTGCCCTTATGAACGAGACTCTAAAGGACTCCCTCACCGCTTTCACCATATGAGCACACAGTGAGAAGACAGCCATCTTTGAACCAGTAACCAGACCCTTAGCAGACACTGAATCTGCTGGTGCCTTGATCTTGGGTTTCCTGGCCTCTAGAACTGTGAGAAATTTCTGTTGTTTGTAAGACCCCCCCCCCCCATGGTATTCTGTTATAACAGCCTGAATGTATTATGATTCTTACCCTATGACCCAATAATTCCACTTGTGTGTATTTACCCAAAAGAAAACATATACCTCCAACAGAGAATTCTATAAAGATGTCACAGAAGCTTTATTCATTATAGCCCCCAAACTGGAAAAAAATCCTAATGCCCATCAACAGGATGGATATACAATTGTGGAATAGTCATACAAAGAAACACTACTTAGCAATCTCTCCTCACACATATATACACACATTTAACATTTATTTTGATTCCTAAATCTGTACATATGGAAAACTATGAGTTCACTCTGATGTCTACAATTCCAATGGATCCATTGCAAAGTTTCACTTTTCTCTCTTTCCATATCTGTAACCCCCTTCTCTGACAGTGACATCTATTATCCTTAATATATTCACAAGCTGATCAATCTCCCCATATGTAATCTGTCTCCCAGCTCTTCTGCTCTCTTCACCACATAGAGGCTCTAACACTGCACGTAGGGCTGTCCCTCTATGTGGATATCACCCTTCCCCTTCTAGAGCTTGAATGCAATGCTCTGGGCCACCAAGGTCTCCACTGGGGACACCTACCTCGTCTTCCCCTCTAATGGCTTTAAGACAAAATGGTTCTGGAAGAAAAAGGGAAGCAACAAGTAGAAGAGGAAAAGGAATGATGAATTTCACTCATGCTTGTTATTATTATTATTTTATAATTAAACCTCAGCTTTTTCCTTCTATACCATGTCCTGGGGAGCCTCGGTTTTTACAACCAAGTGTGGGAGGATCTATGAAATTTTCTTAGATAAAAGGACGGTTGTCTCTAAGAGAACTTCTCTTATCTGCTAAAAGCATTTATTCAAACAACTGTTAATTTTAAAAATAATAATGTTTTTTTTTTCTTCTTCTCACTGTCTGTAATATCAATAGTCCTTTGTGCCAGATGATGTTTTAGCAACTTTGAACTAAGGTTGTCTTCATTTTATAAGTGAAAGGTTTAAGTCTTAGATTAATGGAGTAGCTGGGACTTGAAATAGTCTAAAACTTGTACTTCCCACTATACTGAATGGCTTTCCTATAATCTACTGAGAGAGCAAGACACACAAGTCTCTATATTGTGGCTGAGAAGAATTACTCTGGTTGTTGGGGGAACCAGATGAGGGAGTTCTGTAGAAAAATTCTAGCTCAGACTTCCCACAGGGAGGACCACCTCACCTGATCAGCCTCAGAACAGTCTGGTTAGACCAAGGAAGCAGGAAGAGGAAATTCACACAGTCAGACCCTGAGATGTGTAGGGCTCTTTTTGCAAAATAATAGGTTTCAAACACACTCTTTCCATGATTCCACTAGATGATCATTAGATTTAATTATTTGCTTTCAATCTATAAGAGATTTGATATTTCATTTTTATTTTATTTTTAAAGATTTTTATTTATTTATTTGACAGATCACAAGTAGGCAGAGAGGCAGGAAGAGAGAGAGAGGAGGAAGCAGGCTCCCTGCTAAGCAGGGAGCCTGATGAGGGGCTCAATCCCAGGACCCTGGGATCATGACCTGAGCCAAAGGCAGAGGCTTCAACCCACTGAGCCACCCGGGCATCCTGATATTAATTTTTTTAGAAATATTTTATTTATTTATTTGAGAAAGAGAGAGATGGAGAGAGACAGAGATAATAAGAACACAAGCTGGGAGGAGAGGGAGAAGCAGGCTCCCCACTGAGCAGAGAGCCCAACTCAGGGCTCCATCCCAGAACCCTGGGGTCATGACCCCAGCCAAAGGCAGATGGCAGATGCCTAACCGACTGCGCCACCCAGGTGCTCCTGATATTTAATTTTTAAAACCTAGTGAGTTATTAGGCTCACACCAGTCCTGGGGGAAGTAGGAGATAGTGGGTACTGAATTAGGAAAAGCTTCAATATCAGGCTTATTATATAACAGACAAAAATGCATGAAACCCCACTTTATTAAATTGTCTTTGAACTTTCAAATATTATGAACGTTTTATTATACTAGTTTCTGGCATCTGTTAAGAACAAGTCTCAGGGGGGTACACAGAAATTCCTTTACTGTTTTTACAATTTCTTGTGTCTAAAAGTATTTCCAAATGAACAGTAACAAATAAAAAGCAACAACCAAGTTCAAGAACACTATTAACAAATGTTTATTGTAGAATTGTGCTTGAGTTAAGTACTACATTTCTTGCTCAAATCAACTCTTTCTATGACAAATATGGAGACCATTTAAATATTGGGTTTAAAAATACCTGTATATTGAGCTATACATCTATGAAATAACATTTATTTTTCTCCAAATACGTTCTCTTTCTTTATTTGCCAAATTTAATCCTAGCTTTAAGTGCTTCTTTTCCCCCAAATTGTTCTCTATAAGATAAAACCCGAAAATTTACCAATTTTATTTCTTACTGAAAAATAAAATATGAGCTATAATTCAGGAGGAAAGCTCAGAAAGCAGGTCTCGCTGCTCTTTTCCATAAAAAGGTTCCAGCAGCATCCCCTCATATTTCCCTCTGCACTGGTGCCCTGATGTGATGAGTATAGTCTGTTAAGGAATATTTGTGATCTGGTGTTCATAGACTCAAAGTTTCTGTGGCATTGGGGGAGAATGTCCAGGGATGAGAATGGATTGTGTATTTGTGGCTAAGGAGTTGGACTTCATAATCCAAGCAAAAGAGAGCCATGAAGGATTTTAAAGGGAGACATACATTCCTCTGTATTTAGGAAGGTACCCCATTTTATCTAATCCTAGGTATCTGATTGGAAGACCTAGCATTGTTCTATGTGCCTCTAAGAAAGAAAACACACCTCTGATGGGAAAGACACAGAATAGGACACCAAAGGGCTCCGCTCTCAGTGGAAGGATAAATGAGAAATTTGCAGAAGGGGCTAGCCTGAATGCCTCCACCTTGGCACTAGGTTGAAGGACACAACACAATCTGCCCTGGGAATTTGTGCCCCAAACAGCACTCACACAAGCCTGAGGTCTGAAGTCACACCCCCAATGTGGTCTAAGTAATGTGAAGAGGAAAATGTAAATGGATCTCAACTGAGATGGTGGAAGCAAACACAATCCGTGGTCACTGGGATGAGAAAATGGATTTTGATTTGAATAAAGGACATAGGGTAACCAGCAGCAATCTGGGGAGAACAGCAGAAAGCGGAACCTTCTCCTTGGGGCCATCCTCATGCTGGGGACACCGAGTCTGTAACTCAAGACTGGCTGTGGGACGTCTCCGTGCCTCTAACATTTCACAGCAGAGGGAGTCCCCTTCCCTGGATCAGCCCCATCTCCTGTGGGTCCTCAATCACGCACAGTGAAGCTGAGAGTTGGTCTAGATGCTTCCTTCTCCCTCACACCTGGCTGCAGATCAGGCGGCTTGTGGCAGGGTCCCTGGATTACTGGTACCTCACTCTAACACCCTTTGATGGCCCAGGAATCTGACCTTGGCTATACCCCCAAATGATGAAATCTCAGAATCTGACTTACTTGAGACCCAACAGTATAAACGAGAAGAGAACTTAACTGATACTCAGTGTGACACATATCTGCCAAGGGCACTGGGAAACATGTTCTCTGGCCAGGGTGTGGGTCCCTGAGGGCTTCCCCTAAGTGGGCCACACAGTTCTGTAGATGTCTGCTGGTTCTGAAGTCAGCACCAAGGGCAGGGAGGTGGTCAGTGATGGATGGAGAAGGACGCACAGCATGTGCAGATGCCTGCTTTACACTCATTCTCTCACTTCATCCCTAAGCAGCCCTGTGAGGCAGAAGATTGTCAACGCCAAGGGATAGCTGAGGAAAATGAAGCTCAGACAGATTAAGTCACTCACCCAAGGTCACCCAGGTAGAAGCTGGGATTTGAACTCAGGTCGTTGTCTCTTGAGCTAGCACTCTTTACTGCTACACTCTACGACTCATACTCACAATTCAAACATTATAGGGATGTCAAGTCATGTCAAAACAAAGGAACAATGTGTAAAAGGAGGGGTGTGGTGGGCACAAATCAGAGGATGGAGGGCTGAGGAAGGACTGCGTTTGAGGAAGTGGAAAACGCTGCTGTAGACCTCTTTCATAAAGTGTGGCAATGAAAAGGAGTTGGTGGTTGAATTTTTGCCGTTTTTGTTTTTGGGAGGGACTTGGGCCAGGCCTGGAACAATCTCCAGAGGGAGCAAGGAATGGGGTCAGGAGTGAAAGGGAAGCTCTGGATGAGATAAAGGATACATCCTCTTATTCTGAACACAGGAACCCAGTACTTTTTGGAGCTACTGGTAAGTTTATGGGAGTGGGAATTTGAGGGGCTCATACTTTTTTTCCTTGGCAAAACAGGTAATAAGGCCATTAGCTGAGAGTGAGGGAGGTGGGCTCTGCAGACAAGGGCACTCTGGTATGGCCACTGTGTGAAAATGAGAAGGAAAGGGATTATTAAGCAGTAGCCAGATCCCACATTCCCCCAGGAATGTCCTGTAAGACTTTAGCCCTTTTGTGCATTTCCAACTAGTTTCACAAAGCAGCCTCTGGACCCAACATGCTTGTCTATTTTTAACCCATCTCATCCTGAGAGGAACAGTCCACATCTCAACTTTGGGATTAGCTCAGGGTCATGCTTGGCTGGAGCCTGGCATTAGTGGAAAGCAGGTTTTGTTCCTTTCTCTGGGAGGGGTGATTAGAAAAGAGTATAAGCTCTAGATTCCCCAGACTGAATCCTGGCTCAAAGATGCACTAGCTGTGTGACTTTGAGTAAGTGACTCAACCACTGTGTGTTCAGCTGCCTCATCTGTACAATAGAGATAATAATAGCACCTACTTTACTGTTGTGAGGATTCAATAGGCTTATGTTTATGAAACATTTTAGAACTATGTCAAACACTTAGTAAATGCTCAAAAATGTTAGCTATTATTATGAGATCTTATTCTGAACATACAATAAACTGCACAAATCAGGGGTGAACTATGTGATGTAGTTTTACAAAGCAAACACACCTACGTAGCCACCTCACAGATTGAGATACAGGCTATTACTTGAACCCCAGAAGCTACCCCTAGCCCCCCTGCCAATCTTCCCCAAAGGAAACCACTATTCTGACATCCCACAGAGGAGTTTTGTCTGTCCAGAAGCTTTATACAAGGAGATCGAACACCTTCCACCCAGCATCGTGCATCTCAGTTGTTGTGTGTGACAATGGCTTTTCTTCTTCCTGGCCGTACTTCACCAAACAACTTTACTGTAATCGGTTCATGTACTCAAGCCGTCACTCAAGTTATCCCTTTACCGGTCTGATGTGAACAGATGAGAAGTATGAGCGTGGACGCAGAGGGAAGCTTGAGGAAATTCACTGTTAGGAATTCCCAGAAGTGCATGGGATGTTTTGAATACTCAGGGGCCTTGAACTGGAGTTTTGGGGAAACTCTAACCCTTTGGGGGGAAGACGTCTCTGGGTTACGCTGTGTGGAGGGCATATGAAACCTCTTTGCTTCAATTAATCCTTATAACAACTACTCTAGGAACTGTTAGTCCCATTTTATTTTATTCTGTTGGAGTAATAATTATTACAGCTTTATTTACTTACTTATAACTTCATTTATAGTAAATTTTGTTAGCCCCGTTTTAAAGATGAGGAGACTGAGGCACTGTGAATTAAGTGACTTTCCCAACAACTACAGTGAGTATGTAGAAATAGAGAAAGTGTAATTAGATGTGAAAAAAGTTGAACAAATTTGTAGATAAGCTTGATAATTATGGGTACAAAGACTAGAAGGGATGGACATATAAAATATTGTTTTAGTTCTGTTAAAGATTAGTGATTATAGAAACTTAAAAACAATTCTTTCACTATTATATTGATTTTTTTTTTTTTTAATTTTTATTTTTTATAAACATATATTTTTATCCCCAGGGGTACAGGTCTGTGAATCACCAGGTTTACACACTTCACAGCACACACCAAATCACATACCCTCCCCAATGTCCATAATCCCACCCCCTTCTCCCAAACCCCCTCCCCCCGGCAAACCTCAGATACAAATGTAGTGATCCAAAGGGACACATGCACCCGAATGTTTATAGCAGCAATGTCCACAATAGCCAAACTATGGAAAGAACCTAGATGTCCATCAACAGATGAATGGATCAAGAAGATGTGGTATATATACACAATGGAATACTATGCAGCCATCAAAAGAAATGAAATCTTGCCATTTGCAACAACATGGATGGAACTAGAGCGTATCATGCTTAGCGAAATAAGTCAAGCAGAGAAAGACAACTATCATATGATCTCCCTGATATGAGGAAGTGGTGATGCAACATGGAGGCTTAAGTGGGTAGAAGAATAAATGAAACAAGATGGGATTGGGAGGGAGACAAACCATAAGTGACTCTTATTATATTGATTTTTTAATGAAAATGTGATTTGAAAAACACTTTGGATCCTTCTTTGCACCTCCCAAACCACTGTGCTCAAACCTTTCAACTCTGTTTGGCTTCCTTTGCCTCGCTCTCCTTTTCTCTTTCCCAGACTTCAAATCAGATTAGATGGCCTATCTAGTTTCTCCTGTCATCTTACATTCTCCAAATATGCACACACCCTGTTTTGTGAGGGGAAGACTCTTTTTAGAGTGTCAGCTCTTTGCTTAGGAAGGCTTACTCTGGTTTGATAATTTTCTGCTTTACGCTCATAAAAACTACTGGGGCATTTATGGCTCTACATAAATAAAAACATTACCACTTCGTTGTCATGGAGATGGGCCCCTCCCCACCTCCAGCCCGTGAGTCTGGTTTGTACAGCTGAGTGCACAGTCTCCAGAAAGCTCCAACCTTATACAAAGACAGAATTGTCCCCTTGGTATGTCACAGCTACGGACAGTCACTTCTAAGATGGGGGCAGGTGGCTCTTCTGCTGTCAAACCTCTGCTTTCCAGGTTGAGTTGCCTGCTGCATCATTACAGATGTTGATCCAGCTGTTGATATTAGGACCTGAAATAACAGAGGCTTAACAGAGCAGAAGTTGACTTCTTTCTCCCCTAAGCAGGTACAGAATAGATAGAGGGGCTCCATCCTATCGGGGACCCAGGTTCCTTCTGTTTTGTTGCTTTGCTAAATTTCAGTTATTGCTTTCATCTGTTTTCTCTGAGATGCTCACCGCCACTCTATATCCCAGCTGGAAACATGGGGGAAAGCGGGAAGGGGGGCATGCCCCTCCCCTCAAATCCCGCATTGCAGCCATTGACCCTGGCATAGGAGGTATAGATGAGTTGCAAGAAGATGGCCACAGACAGACTCCAGTGCCAGACCACCGGGTTTGAATCTTGGCTCTATGCTCACTAGCCAGTTAACCTTGGGCAATTAATTCATCCACTCCATGCTTCAGTTTCCTTATCTGTCAATTGGGAATTATGATAATAATAGTACTCTCCCTTCAGCATTGTTAAAGCTTAAAGGAGCTATTATGTGAAAATGTGGGCTTTGCATTTATATATAAATTAAACTTACATAAGTTATATATAAATTTATGTATTAAATGTGAAGCTTAAATGAGCTATTATGCTTGGCTCTCTGCTGCTCCCCTGCTCATGGTCTCTCTCAAATAAATAAAATCTTAATAAAAGAGAAGAGTGTCTGGCACACAATAGGTTCCATATGCACATATATATGTTACTCTCTATATATTTATTAGTGAATATATATAAAATAATTAATATAATTATTGTGGAAGCTTTGGTGTAACATGAAGTGGTGATAGTGATGGTGGTAGTGGTGGTGGTGATGGTGGTGATGGTGATGATGGTGTTGATGGTGAGGGGGGTAATGGTGATAGTGGTGATGATGGTGGTGGTGGTAAGGGGGTTGGTGGTGGTGATGGTGTTGGTGGTAAGTGGGATGGCGGTGATGGTGGTGATGGTGATGGTGGTGATGGTGATGGTGGTGGTGGTGAGGGGGGTAATGGTGATGGTGATGTGGTGTTGATGATGGTGATGTGGTGGTGGTGGTGGTGGTGGTGGTGGTGATGGTGGTGTGGTGGTAGTGGTGATAGTGGTGGTGGTGATGGTGGTGATGGTGAAGGGGGTGATGCGAATACCATAGGAGCTCATGGAGACCAGATCAGAGGACACTGAGAGATCCTGTATTGTTGGTACATGACCTTGTACTGCAGGGTTGAGCACACTGGAGTTGCTTACCAATAATGAGTCCTACCTTGTCTACTGTAGGCCCTGGCACAGAGCCAAGCTGTGCTGACGGTGTTGATTCCTGGGCAATATGACCTTGATTTGAGTCAAATGAAATCATTTCTGGGTCAAGGAAGGTGTTACCTACCCACTTTTAGGTGAGAGGTCAAAGACCTCTAAAGCAGGAACAATAGTCACACATCTCTACCCAAGTCACAAACACAAATAAAAAGGACCTGGGATTCTGGCAAACCCTAGGAGAGCTTCCATCCTGAGAAAAAGTTTTCTGTATCTGGAGTGGGAAGGAGACAGGACTGGAATGAAGCATTTTAATATTAGAGAATCTGCTCTGAAAAGCCTCTTGCCTCCAGAACTCTTAAGACTAAATATTAAAATCCAGTTGACCTTGACTAATTATCTCACTTTACTTTGCATTTCCATGTCCCATGTATCCTTAGGGCATCGAGGATACATGCCTTCAAACGCTAACTTGGATTTACAACAGGGTTCAAGGTGACTCTGGCAGAGATTTCATATCCCGCCTCAGAATCTTGGTCCATTCTTAGCTTTAGCCATTGTCGCAAGCAGCCACTTGCAAGTGTACTGGGGCAGCGCCTCGCTTCAGCTGCTCTTTTGTGTGTTGCTTCCACCCTACTGGTGGGGGAAGCCAGTGAGAGCTGCCTAACCTTGCTGGGGCATGCATACACTTGGGACTTTGAGGGGAAATGCTGGCCAATGGGCTATGGAACAGAGTGGAGGAATAATCCCTTCTCCTGAGTCTCAGGTAGAAAATTCTCAGGTGCATTCAACACGATTCCTCAGAAGGTCCTCAGTGGGATCAAGCTGCCCACAGTGGTGACCAGCATCATCCCTTGGACCCTTGGAAAGGCTTTCCCTCCTTCCTCATTTGGTCATGTAAGTTCCTGAACTTTGGCTCTTTGGATTCACTCCCCAAATAAACTATTTATACAAAAGCCCTAGATTTGGGCTTTGTCTTTTGGGGGAAATCCAGGTAGGATAGACATACTGGAGGGTTCCTGGGAAAAGACTAGGGGGTGCAACATGACCTAAGATTTTCTTGCTCTTGTCCTCCACTTTCTGTAGTGTGGCAGGCCTGAGAGGGTCTCTAGGTGGGGTTCCAGAAAAGGGGAAAAGGGTGTACCCTGTTTTAGTCTATAAATACCATCCCAATGCTAAGGATTCCCAGATTTCTAAATCTGGCCCTTAGCTCCCCCAAGGTCCAGACTCATAAACCCAAATTAAATTGGCCAAAACTTCCTCATCTCTCTACATGGCTCTGTCATAGGTGGCTCAAATGTAGCACGGCCCCACAAATCCCCACCTTCCCCACTGTTTCCCACTGCTTCAGTGCGCTTCCCTCTTTCCCATTCATCTTTGAGAGCACAGCACTTACCCATTTGCTCAGGCCAAAAACCTAGAAATCATCCTTGGTTCCTCTTTTCTCCTCAACCCTCTATATCCAATCTGTAGCAAGAATCTTGGGTTGTACTTTCTGAATACCGCATTTCATCAATTCTAAGACACACCTCCCCATATGATAGCATCTATGGACGCAGAATGCACCTTACAGTTGATGGCATAACATAGTTTAATTAATGTCAGCTTCCTTCCATAGTGAAATCTGACCACCCTCACCATCTCTTCCATAACGTTCTGGTCCCATCCAGAATCTTCTCACTGTACACCTGCAGCGGCCTCCTGACCCATCTCCCTGCTTCCACTCCCGCTCCACTTCAGTCTGTTCAGCATGCAGCGGCCAGAGAGATCTTTCAAAATTATAAATCAGTTCACCTCACTCTCTTACTCAAAAGTTTTCGACGGCTTCCTATTATGTGTATGTGCAGCCCTACACGACCCGGCTCCTCACTTCCCAACACTGCCTCCCCCGCTTACTTGTCACACTCCAGTCGCTCCCTGGAACTTTCTTACAGGTCCCAGAATGGATCCAGCACATTCTCATCACAGATGCTTCTCAGAGCTGTTCGCTCTCCCTGGAAAACCCTTTTTCCAGAACATTCTCTGGCTCACTTCCTCATTCAAATGTCTTTGTTCAAATATCTCCTTTCCCAGAGGCCTTCCCAAGCCCTCCTAGCTGAAACAATGAACCACTCTATCCTCATTTACCTTTTCTGTAGCACTTATCTGAAATCATATGATTTACTTTTTTGCTTACTTGCTTGGCTGTCTCCCCTACTGCAATGTAGATTCTTTAAGAGCGGGACCTTTCTTATTTCCCCTGGCACTGGACATATAGTAGGTGCCCAGTAGATACTTGTTGAATGAGTGAGTGAAAATACTGGTGAGAAGTTTGGACAGCATCACCTCCAGAGGAGGCTCAACTCCTGTTGGCTCACTCTTTCTGTGGGAAGAAGGAGCCATTGTACTGGCTGCCCCTGCGGGGTAGGGGTACATAAGAGAGGTAGGTTGTTTCTTCTGAGCTTTGAGGTCAGGCTTTGTGACTGATTTATTTATTCATACCTCACCTCATTCCATAAAGGATTAGGTCTTGTTTATAAGAAATACACAGTGCATTAGTGAAGTATAAATATAGAACCAAATTAGAGTGAGGGGAATCAGAACAGATGTTCCAGATGACAAGGCCTTCTACACACTGGAGATATTAGAGTGGCAAATACATCTGAGTTTCCCGGTGGCCAAGAGCAGAAGGCACTGAACTTCTTATGAACCTAGGTGAAGAAAGAGGGACTCTGGCTGATGGGAGAATGTAGGCGGCTCACTGTGGGCCTCTTTAGTGGGGTTGGGTTTGGAGACCCTGCTTTACATTTTCTCTTGGTTCAATATTTAGGGGTGGAGAGGAAGAGAAGGCTGGGAGGGAGGATTCACTTAGAAACTCCAGCTCTGTAAATGGCCTCATCTCCTGTTTTTCCACTTCTCTGGGCTCGGTTTCAGCAAACCCAGCTGATGAACCCACTGAGAACCCCAGCTTTGCCACTCCCCTACGCTCCTCCTATAAGAACTGTATCACCCATATTCCACTTTTTGGACGAATGACAAGTCAGATACCCTGCAGACAGTTACGTTTCTTCTTATCCCCTTGTATTTCAAGCCTGTCCTAAATCTGAGCCGAAGCTGAGCTTCCCATCCTGGCCTTCAGTTAGCTCACTGTTTTGGAATGTAGCAGATGGTCAGAGTCCAATTCATTTTGCAAACTTTGTTTATTACAGAGGGGCCATTGTTTCAGGACCAGAGTTACTCACCCAGTGAGCTGAAGTGACATATCTGGACAGGTCTACTTGGCAGCCAGTCGTCACCTATACCTGGTTTACTGGTTTCTCATTTACCTTGGTCGCCTCTCCTTTGATACGATGCTGCACCAAGGACAAAAGAGCCAAGGGGATCCCAACCCCTAGAAAGCAAAACAACTCTTTCCCCACAAGATACAACACAGTTGTTTTGAATTCTGCTTTAGCAACTAATCCTAGATGGACCCCTACAATGACCCTAAAGTGCCTCAGAACAGTTTGAAATCACAGGTAATGGAAACGACCCAAAGTCCATCAACAGGAGAATAAAGCTGTGTTCATCTATACAATGGGGAAAAAAAAGAATAAAAAGACTAAACTCAGCAAAAAAAGAAATAGCTATGAGTGTACATTGTAACATGGATGAATCTTGGAAACATATTCAGTGAAAGAAGCCAGCCATAAAAGAGTAAATAATGTATGATTCCATTTATATGACATTCTAGAACCTATGAAGCCAATCCATGGTGATAGAAGTCAGAACAGTGGTTGCCAATGGAGTTGGGTTTGGCTGGCTGGGGATGATAGAACTTTCTACGGCAATGGAAACAGTCTATATCTTGATTGGAGTGGGGGTTGCACAGCTGTATATATCTGGTAAAACTTACCAAATTATATATTTGTGATTCCATGCATGTCACCGTATATAAATTTTACCTCCAAAATTAAAATAATAAAATGAGCAAGTAGTTATTGATCTTGGAAGTTAACCATGCTGTACTGTTTGAAACATCTTGTGCTATGTAATTACTTGTATAAGTATATTTGAGTATCTATAGCAACTAAAATTTTTTTAAAAACCACCGAACTAAACTTCTGTGGGTCCCCTCACTTGTGAGTATAAAATGAGATCAAACTTGCAATTTCCCAGATGAGAAGGGATTGTTGGATCTCAGCACTGTGGCCCAACCACTTCCGTCCACTCCAAAGTGTCTTCTAAGAATTTCTGGAAGTCCTTACAAACTTATCACCCATGAACCTACAAACCCAGTCTGTCTGTGGCCATCACTGTGTAGAATCTATGGAATTTCTCTCTCCCTTCTAGCTACTTCTGGCTGTGGTCCCTCCCCTTCCAGTCCTGGTGCCCCAGTGCACAGAGCACCTCCTGCAGACCCTGTCTCATCCCAGAGTGGCTCAGTTTCAGGCAGACACGCGAAGACAGTGTCTAACATCCTGAGAGTGGGAGAGTGGGGCATCTGCCTCAACACTCCCTCTACCCCTGCTTTGGTCCACTTTTCTTGAAATTTAGGGTAGTTTCTAGGACCCCTGTCGAGCCTTGCTTCCAGGACAGATGCCTGATGAGTGAACTGTGAGCAGCTGCTCTGCAGTGCTACTAGATCTTTCCCATCAATGACATCATGCTTTACCAGGTGGGTCTTGCAGGACAAGAGGTTGACTTTTTTTTGCATTCATGGAAAAAATCTCCTTGCCCCACCCCTGAGTCCCTCACTTATCCTCCTTGCTGGTGGTAGATGTTTGGAAGGCAGGGGTACCTTCTCTTGAAAGAGATCCCATTCTAGGAATGTGGTGATTATGGCCTCATGAGTTTAAGAGAAGACAAAATCAGAAGATGTTCTAATGCTTTCACTGTAAATTTCCTATCAGTAAACTTCATGTGACTAAAAAGCAAATTACTGTTCACATTTTCCTGCATACTCTGAGTAAGCCTACCATTTGCAGCCATTATCAAGGATGCAGAGAGCCACCTTTGAGAGAGTGGGTGACAGTGGGTAGCATGATGGATGATGTAGCCGTGAGTAATGATATAACCAGTATTAAATAACAGTCCTAGGGAACTGCAGAGGTAGGAAGATCTATACTGTTTCGATACAGAGAGTTCTAAGATCCATGGAACTGTGAGGAACAACAACATGGCTACCTTTTTATGTGCTTAGTGTTTATAAAAGATCTTTGGGTGTACTGACTGAACAACACACACATACGGAAGTCTCTCTTTTCTGCCCATTGTTCTGAATCTTTATGGGTAGATGGCTAGGTCTACTATGGATATGTGTATTTGGTCATATATTCTAACATCCTATATAGACAGAGACTCCACAAAATATTTGCCTGGGAACTCCCACACCCTGAGGTTGGTCCTGGTATCTTCTCTAATGTGTGCCAAGCTTGAGCTGCGCACACAGCCAGCTCCCCAAGTCTCTCAGGAGACCATTCGCCTCAAGTTCTGCAAGTGGTGCTCAGTACCAGAAAGCCCCCGCTGGGGCTAGCTAGTCCCCCAAACCGAGGAGTACTCATTCCAAAGGCAAATAGAAGGGTCCCTATCTAAAAGCTAAAAAACTCTCTGCACTTTTAAAATACTGGTCATTTTTTAAAGCACTTAGCCCCATGGCATCCCTACCCTGCTTCCTTTCCCGTCGTGCCAGCTTTAAAATCCTTAAGGTCTGGGATCAGCTGAGCCACCCTGTGTACTGTGTCAGTACACACATGTACTGACAAAGTCAAAACGCTTGTTTCAGACCCAGTTGCCATCTTGTAAGATGTGGAAATTAAGGCAAGCTACTTCACTGAAGCTTTCATTTCCCTTGTTCTGTAAGGACACTCCTCTTTATTTTGTACAAATTGGTTGGAGAATGACAAGTGCTGACCCTAAAGTACCTAACACAGTGCCTGATAGAGAATGCTAGACATGCCGTTAACTTCAGTGCTCTTGTCTTTCTTCTGTTTAGCAACAGCTCCCTCGATGGCTTCCCTCTTCAGATTCCGAAAAGCACACTTTTGTCTGAAGGTATTTTATATTTTCCAGGGCCCGTTCTGTGGGTCATGTTCTGAAGCAAGTGCTGGGTTGCAGGACCAGGGGTGTAGCTAGAACGGCTGAGAAGAACAAGCCCAGACTGGTCGTTTTTTGCTTCCGCCTCCTGAGACAGAAGTAGAAAAATCACCACTAATCTGGAGCATGTGAAGGAAAGCTTATGAAACATTTGAATGATGGCCTATGAAGGACAGGACAGGACAGAATGACTAGATTATCATAATGATGACTCTCCTTAGTTCAGCCTTGGAAGGGCTACCAAAGCGTTTTAACCAAAGAGGTCTTACGACTGTATGAATCAATCAGATCTCGTATTGTCTTCATCCCCAAGGAGAACTTGAGACCTGGCATCAAAATGTGACATTTTCTGCTCTATCTTCTGCCCAGCCTGAGATCTTGCTGCATTTGTCGGCTAGGAAGAATTGTTCCTTCTTCAACTGTACACCAAGTTCAAGAGGCCGAGCAGATAAACCGTGCCTGAAGCTCTAAGCAGGAGAGAAGAGGCCCAGGAGGATGTGAGCAGATACAAGTGCTTTGATTTCTTTGAAAGCAAGCTGCTCTCTTTCACCAAGTTGCTGAAGATAGAGTGACACTGTGGTGATGACAAAATGCGGAGAGAAATCAGCTCCCCTTTTTTGGGGCGGCTTCTAACTGGGTCACAGGAAAACCGGGGGTTCTTTACATTGCCAGAGGTCCTAGATGTTCATCACTCCAATCTCCCATGAAATGGATGATGTCCCTGATGGCGGTGGCCAAGCCACTGCAGGCCACTCCCAGACCAGGGGCCCTCATTTCCTCACAAGACAGCCATGCCTTGTAGGGCCAGCTCCAGGCCTGGGCAGGGTCCGTCCAAGGGGTGGGGCACCTCTTCATGTCTCCTGCCTGTTTTCTTACTCTTGTTCTCAATAACAGCACAGAGGAAGTAAATGTCCCTTCCATGTGACAATTCTACAAGGTGACTGTCATGTTCTAGTGTGCTGCTCTTTCAGTCCAAACATCTTCAGTATCTTCTACCATTCCTTTATTATTTTTTTTTAAAGATATACTTATTTATTTGAGAGAGTGGTGGGAGCATGAGCAGGAGGAGCGGAGGGAGAGGGAAAAAGAATCTCAGGCAGATGCTGCATTGAGTGCAGGGCCTGTCCCAGGGATGGATCCCATGACCCTGAGGTCATGACCTGAGCCAAAACCAAGAGTCAGATGCTTAACCCACTGAGCTACCCTGGTGCCCCAAAGCTTTTATTTTTCTAATTCAAATGATAGACACTACTTGCACAGTCTCTTTATCCTTTCTTGCTCCCTTGACAGTGGATGTGGTGTCTGGAGCTAGGTTAGCCATTTTATGACCATGAGGAAGAGTTAAAAAAGAAATCTCAGAGGCTCTAGGAATGAAGTTTTTGAGTGTAGAATTCGTGCCACCAACTGCCTAATGCCATTCTTTCAGCTTCATGAGAAAAGTAAATCCTCAATTGTTTAGGACATTGTGAACCAACCTTCATGTTATTTACAACTGAAAGCGGTTATATCTGATGCTCCTTAAAATGCTGCATTCAGAACTACTCATGATGTTCCACATTAGGTGACCATAATGGTATGTGTTTGCACTAACGTCTACCTTGTACCACCCAGAAGACCAACATTTTGGCAGCTTCAGACAATTGACTTGCATTCTTCCTAGTAACAATAATAGTGGAAACTACCATTTATTGAAGGATGATTATTTGCCACATATTATTCATTTATTTAACAAGTATGTATAAATGTCAGAAACTGTACTGAAACTATAGTAGTAAATAAAACAGATAAACTCCTGCCCTCACAGCTGAGTGGAATTATTTTTAATCCTAGCAACATTTCAAGCTATATATTATCATTGCCATTTTTGTATGTATGGGGTTTGTGTCCAACTAGAATCCCCAAATGTTCTGTATCCGAACTTCTGAGAAAATTGGTTTCTCTATCCTGAAGTTACCAAAGCTTCAAGGTTTAATGTAATCAATTTAAATTCTTTCTTAATTTTGGAAACAATCTCAAATTTATAGGACAGTTGCAAGAACTGTACTGTTTTACCCTGAAACAACTGAGAGTAGATTTACAATATGATACTCCAGCACCCCTGAATACTTGATCATGTATTTCCTAAAAACAATGATATTCTTTTACATAACCACAACTGTTGAAATCAGCAAGTGAAGATGGATATTATATTACCATCTAATTCTTACACAATATTTGAGCTTTGCTGCTTGTCTCAGATGGTTGTTTTTTGTTTTTTGTTTTGTTTTGTTTTGTTTTGTTTACAGTGAAAGGATTTGGGTCAAGATCACACATTGCACTTAGTGGTCAAGTCTCTTGAGTCTCCTTCATTCTGGGATAATTCTTGTAACTTTCCTTGATTTTCATGTCTTTGGCACTCTTGAAGATCCCAGACCATTTATTTTGTAGAGTTTAATTTTGTCTCAAATAGATTCATGTTCTGCCTCTTGAGTAGTTACATCAAAGCAATGATGTTGTGCCCCTGACATTGCATTTCATCAGGTGGTACCCAATTTCAAGTTGTCCCCTTAACTGGTGATGTTCACCTAGATCACTTGATGATCACCTAGATCACAGGATCTAGGTCATGTTCACCTAGATCACTAGATGTCTGCCAGTTTCTCCATGGTATATTATTTCCTGCCCCCCCCCCCATAATGAGTAAGTATTTTCTATAAGCAAGTCCTTTCAGATTGTATAAACACCCTGTTTTTTAACAATTTATTCATTCATTTATTTATATGACTATGAACTCAAAGATCCCCATCTTATGTAATTCACTATCATTATGATTATGGTGCACAAATCATTCCAGACATGCCCAATGGGAATTTCCTAAAGCTAATTTCTGTGTCTTTTTGACATGTTCCCATTGTTCTGTGAGTCCTTCCTGGTTCTCTGACTCAAGATATTCCAGGCTCATGTACTTTGTCCACTCCAGCCCTAGAAATGGCTATTTTTCCAAGGAGTGTGAGTCCTCTTAGAAGAGAATGGTGTTTACAAACCAAGTCCTGGGTCTGTTTGAGCCTCTCTTTCCATCCTTCTAAACTATGCTTGGACCCCCCAAACATGACACAGGAAAAGGCTGAGGCTTGGCTGTGAGCTTGACAGAACTCCAACCCAAGACACATGCTTTCAGTCACACTGTGAACAGATAGGCCTGGGCCCTCCTGTGCCATTGGTGAAGGCTTGGGCTGCAGGTTGTGACCCCTGTAGGATCAGACTAGTTCCAAATTCTCTGTCCAGCCCCCTAGTCCCATCCCTGATATGGGCCCAAGGGAGGTCTGCCCCAATGGGGGCTTCAGAGTTAAACCTGAGGGGCTCCAACAACACAAGAACAAACTCTTGCTTTGTGCTTCCTGAAAACAGCTGGGGAAAAAAATTTGCAAAGAGACTATTGGGAAGGAAAGGAACAGGGAGCATCTGTGTGGGATATACATGTGCCTCTACCACATCAGACAGACTGAAGCTGGCGAGGGCCATTTACCCCAGCAGGTGCTTTCCATGATTTTTTGCTTAAGCTGCTCTTGGGGTGGGGCACTGCCTCCAGCTGGGGTGCTTAGCTCTAGCCCAAAGCCCAGCAGAAGAAGATCCAACAAAGGAAAAGAAATATCCCTTAGAAGAGCAAGGGGGGACTAGAGCCAGACCTGGTCACTCTACCTGCTGTCACTTTAGGCTACAGGAGGGCCAAAGGGATCTTTCAGGTTTGGCCTCTTTCACCTCCTCAAGAGAAAGCTTCATAAGAAATAATCTTGCTGGATGCTGTGGGAGGAAAAGAAGAAAGACCAGTCAGAATGGATGAGTGAAGCAGCATTGAGAGTTTTGTCCAGACTGACTAGGACTCCTACTCATTGCAGATGGGGAATTCGAGAAGGCACATGGGAGTCGCTTTCTCAATGGCAATGGTAGACTGTCGGTGTTTTGATTCTATTAGACCATCCCAGACAGAAGAGGAAGAGAGGAAAAGGAAAAGACTACTTTTTGGGACTGCCAAGATGAAAACACTTTCAGGCAGAAGAAGGTAAGGGAAACAAAGCAGTCCCATCAGAGACTAGATAATAGAGAGTCTTTGTATGAATTATGAAAGTGTACTAGGGGTGTTTTTGTGCAATGAGAGAAGAATGCATCCCACACCAGAGTACACAGCTTAGCAAATAAAGCTCTGGTTGAATTTCAGCCTCCACTCATCCCCTCAACAAGGCATATGTGTGTGGTATATAGCCTACACAACTGTCCACAGTGTCCCAGAGGGTTGATTCGAGTTATTACTGAGAGAATCTGAATTTGATGCCTTCCCTGAGTGGAGGAAAATAAACCCCTGGGAACCCTATCTTTCTTGCTGAAGATTTTCTCAGCCTACTCTGAAGCCCAAGTAGGCAATGGGGAGAAGTATCAGTGTAAGTTCTCACTAGGGAGGAGGAATTGTGCACCACCTCAGGACCTTCCCATGTGAGAGGAGGAAACACATTCCTAGTTCATGATAGATAAACACCCTTGAGTGGAGGATGAACTCCCATGAAGACCACACCTGGCATCACCCAGGGAGGAAGAACTGCCACAACTTCAGGAATGAGGAAGAAGGCAAGAGAGGGCATCCCTTTGGGGCCAAGGGAGAGACTCCTTTTCCCCAGAGGTGGAACAGGTGTTCCCCTGTGGCCAGGCTGTGGAGGAGGCACCTGCATTCCCCAGGCAGTAGCTCACACTCTCTGAGCAGGTGTGGAGGGAGAGAGTTGAGATGACTCTTGAGCAGGGGAGTGGCGTATTTCTGTCAGGCAGGTCCTAAGGCCCTGGGGTGCTTCACTTTCTTTCTCTCAACTCCACTACTTTTCCTATGACCTGAGTTGGTAGTTATCTTTGCCAGGCTGCCAGCCAGCTTGGGCTTCCTCAATCAGGAAAAATCATGAGCCACAGAGTCTGGCTTTACAATAGGCCTCAAAGCCTGGTCACTTCCTTGACCCAGCAGGCCCTGACTGAGGGCAACCCATGGATGAAAGAATATAGGAAAGATGTGTGTGTGTGTGTGTGTGTGTGTGTGTGTGTATTTAGAAGGTGATGTGGAATCTCCTCAGAGGAGTCCTATGCACTGTGTGTCTTCTCATTAGAGCATTCTTACCTGAAACTTGAGGAACATGGCTCCTCAGGTAAGGTAATCTACTCTCACTTCAGTGTGGTGTGGTTTGTAGGATTACTGTAGGAAGGAAAAGCTCATAGTCAGTGGCTGTTCCAGCCATGGGGTGAGGGTTTTGCAGGTAGACCAAAGAGGGCTGACCCTCAGTGAAGGGCCTCAGGGTTGTGGTGCTGTTCTGGATCCACTGAAGGATGAAAGTCCCAAAAGGACCTTCTCCTCACTGCTCATTTTGTTCTTCCTCCACCCCCCAGAACGTTCTCCCTCACCCTTCATTTATCCTTCAGAACCCACTGATTTCTCCTCTGTTCCTGCTAAGTCTAGCCCCTCACATACCTGTGATTTGGAAAGGAGCAGAGTGGAAAGGCAGAGTTCCATCTCTGGAAGCAAAGCCTTCTGCCAACCCAGAAGTCACTGTGTGCAACTGGCAATTCTTTGGGAGGAGTGATGTTGGCCCATGTCATTTCCCTGCCCTCTGGAGTCCCTCCCACTTCCTTTAGGGACTCTTTGACCCACAAATGTCCCCAAGCCTGTGGTATCTAGCTCAAGTCAACTTGGTCTTCCCAGTGATGTTGGTGGGATGTCACCACCACACTGTCTTCAGTCTGGCTCTCACAAGCAGAGCCTGAGATTAGGTGTGTGTGCACAGGATTATGAAGGCAGTGCCCTTAGGAGCAATCACAAGGGAGTGGGGAAGTAAACAAGGCAGGGACAGTGTCAAGCAAGGATGCAACCTCTGGTGAAGTCCTGTACCAGCCTGGCTCCTGAGGAGCTCCTGAGTAGAAATTACACCTTAGCCTTTGTACACCTTGAGGCAAATTTGCTGAGCTTTCATCAGCCCTCAGTCCTTGGCTACAGGAGACCTTGGTGGGTTATACATTCCCAGGCACTTCCTGCTCCTGGAGGGAAAGATGGCTCCATTAGTGCAAGGTCAGGCCTCTGAGGAAGGCACAGGTGTGGGTTGTTCAAAGCAAAGCACACACAGCCAGAAGCAGGGATCTGAGAGGATCTGGGTGGAGCATCACCAGAGTATGGGGAGGTGAGGGGTGACTACCCCCCCACTGGAAGCAGTGGACGTGGGGTGGGGCTTGGAGTAGAAGACCAAGGGCTCGCACACAGTTGCCAGGGATGGCTTATCAGAGTGGAGAGATCGGGTATGATTTCTGAGATCACTGTAAGTCTCCCTAGTAAGTTCTCTCAATATTCTTTTTTGTGGAACCAATGGATTTTCATGGCAGAGCTCCAAGCTTTCTTTTCCAGATTTATATCTCTCCTTCCCACTCCACTCTCCCTTCTTATTATTACCTGATTTTTTTCATTCTTCTGAATTCCTATAACATCTGTAGTTGAATTCCTGCATCATGCACTCTCTGAACTACTCCAACTGCCTAGCCATCCTTGTAGGGGGAGCTTATGCTAAGTTATGAGCACAGGCTTTGGAGATGGACTTGGATTTAATACTCAGCTTAAACCTTTGCCTATTTTGTGACCCGGGGCAAGTTATTTAACTCCTCTGAGCTTTACTTTCCTCTGTAAAATTTGTAACAGTAGTACCTATTTCAACTGTACCGGGAGGATTAAAATGGGTAATCCATATGATGTGCTTAGCAAAGTCTCTGGCATGATCCATGCCCAATAAATGCCAGCTATGGTTTTGAAATGATTGTCACTATTCTTTTTTTAAATCTAACACAAAGTTTATGACATTTTTTATACAAAGGAGGACAATTTATAGTAACAAAACCAGCCATTCTTAAAGGAGATGATTATGAACTTTTCACTCTTACTGAGAGGGCCCCAAAATACATGACAAGAAAGGATAGAATCGAGGAGATGTACACACTCCTCCACAGAAATGGTTGGAGACTTCAGTACTCGGCTTGTCATATTCTTATGTGCAGATACATCTCCACACTACACTGCCATCCAAGAGAGGCACCAGCTGCAGTACCTTGTGTACTGAAGTAGGTGTTCAATAATGTGTGGGGTTTACACATAGAAAATTCTGGACAAGAAGACAAAAGTTTCAGCCCCCGCACCCCAATCAGTCTCACAGCAAAGCCCAGGACCTCTGCACTCCTCACATGACAGTACTTCCCCAATTTGGGTCAGGGCATCTGCCAGGAAAAGTGCCCCCTGGCACTATCCCACCTTTTCATGACACCAGCACCAAGAGCCCGATGAAAGAGGCCCCCGGCCTGCTCTCTGGGAAGAAACATGTACAAGACGCTGTGGGAAAAGGTCGTGGAAATGAAGGCTGGAAATCACCCCACTGGGGAGAGTAGAGAGGGCAGTGACGGAAGTCCCCACGCACTCTGTTTTCTCCAGAACAGCGGTGGACTAGAGTCCCCAGCTTGTCAGAGGGTAGAAAGCAGGTTTGACTCTGTGTTTCCAGGCCAGCCCAGGCTGACTCTGATGTTACTCAGTCCTGGGTGTGGTCACCCCAGCTTCTCTCTGAGACGGTCTTCTTAGAGCCTTAGCAGTCCCCACACTGGCTTCCCAGTTTTAATCCTTCCTTGTCCCTTTTTCCGCTGCTAAGGGGAATGAGCTGAGCATGCGCTGGAGGTGCTCGTCCACCAGTTGCTGCCTCTCCTGGGTGGGAAAACAATGCTGCCTTTCAGGCACAGCTACTGCCCAGGGAGGGATGGGTAGGGCGTGCATCTTGTTGGAAAGAAACAAAACCCACTCTGGAGAAAGGGATGATATTGGGGATTATGTGAGGCATTCAAGATGGGCAGGGGGGAGCGCCTGGGTGGCTCAGTGGTTTAAGCCGCTGCCTTCGGCTCAGGTCATGATCTCAGGGTCCTGGGATCGAGTCCCGCATCGGGCTCTCTGCTCAGCGGGGAGCCTGTTTCCTCCTCTCTCTCTCTGCCTGCCTCTCTGCCTACTTGTGATCTCCCTCTGTCAAATAAATAAATAAAATCTTTAAAAAAAAAAAAAAAAAGATGGGCAGGGGGTGGGAATGTTGGTGGCAGGAGCTTGGTCTCCCTCTGGAGATTCCAGCCATTTTAAACAAACATTATAGAGCTCAGGAAAACTAGGACCTGCCAACAGGGGTTGGCACAGGAAAAATGAGACATAGCTGCCTGTCAGATTGTTACACTCATGCTCAGTGTGAGGCAGTCTCTCCCTCCCTCTCTCTCTCTCTCTAACTCACACCACACACACACTCACACACACACACACACACACACACACAATATCAGTGTGCAAGATGGATAATGAAGGATGCCCACTAATGCATTCCTCTACCTTCCAACTTCTCAGAAAACCAAATAACCCATAGTCTCTTTCTATGTACATAGAAGCAAGTCTAACCTAGACAATCTCATTCCAGATCTTTGTAGCAGAATGGCAGAACTCACATTCTCAAGGCCTTCTAGGATCAGTAGGAAGTTAAAACTGTGGGGAAGACAGTAGGAAGCTGATGGGCCAGAACTTTTGCGGTCTCTTGGACAACTTTAAATCTGAAGAAAATTAAGGGGCTCTTCCTTTAGAGAGATATGCTTAAATCATAGTGGTGCAATACTGTACATACAATTTTAGGAAGTCTTGGATCCTCTCCAAGACCCATCTATTGGCCTGGCATTAAGATCCCCTAACCTGAAGGATTCAGTCACAACGGCAGAGCACAAACAATGTTCGCACCACATACAACACACCTGGAATCCCAAGCTAAATGATGTCATTTGTCATCCTGAGACTCAGAGATTGACAGGTGACAATGTGAAATGAGGGACACATCCCCAAGAGAAATCATCCCTCATGGAACACTGGCTTCCTAGGCCCTCAGGAGCTTTCTCAGGACCACCCATTAGGTTCCAGACCTTCCAGCTCTTAAGGCTCCACACTGCCGGGCCAGTGGGAGAGCAGGTTTGGAGTGGCTGGATTATCCTCAGGTGACAGTCCCCAGCCATAGCAAATAGAGAACTGACCTATTGGGGAGAGTGTCCCCGCCCTGAGGAGGCAGCAGCAGAACAATGAAAGCATGGAGAACAATTCCACAGAGAGTGCCCTCATGGGAACCCGGGAGACTCAGCTTGGAATGTATTGTGATACCAAGTGCACACGCAATGTGCTCTGCTGGTGCAGAGTCTCAGAAGGTCGCCATGACTAAAGGCATGGGGACTAGTGGCAACCATCTCCCTCACTTCTGGGACACTCATCCGTGCATTGAGCAAGTATTGAGCTCCACTGTATACTGGACACAGAATGAGATCCAACGACACAGCCCAGTCCTCAAAGTTTACTGGGGAAAGAGATCATTACGGAAGGGCCATTTGATAGATACAAGCCCCAGGCTCTGGAGCTGAAATCCTACCGCTGGAAATTAGCTATGGTGAAAAACTTTGTGAAGCTGGTACGAGCATGGCCCAGAGTAGAGCTCTTAATCTTGATTTGCATTAGAATCACCTGGGAAGCTTTGAAAACTATCAAGGACCAGGCCACACCCAGAACAAATAAATTAGAATCTCCAGGGAAAGTCTCAGTCATTAGCATTTTCTAAAGCCCTGCCCCTCACAAGTTATTCCAAAGTCTAGCAGGGAGAATGATTGGCCAGAGCTTCCCAGCCCCTCCTGTGTTCTTGCTTCAGGGAATACCTGCCCCCCACTATATCCCCCCCCCCCACCTGCCTTGATGGGAAGCGTCATGGTTGATGAGGTAGGATCTTAGGGGAACAGCCAGGATAGGAGATGGACTAGTGAGTAAGTTGATTTAAACATAAAAGTTTTAAATGTTGTCTTATCTTCCTGTAACTCAGGGACCTGCCCATTGCTGTAATCCTCAATGTCTCAAGGCCTTGAACACAGACAAGGACTATGGTTTTCCTCACTTACATCTGAGACCCTGAACTAACACTTCTGGGATTGATGGCTCTGAGAAGATCTCTTTCTTTCCCGGTAGACCCTCTCACCACCTGCACCTGGAAGGGTATGACCTAGCCCTGTGGTCCCAGCAACACAACCATCACGATTTATAGAAGATTTCGCAACATTCCAGGAAATGTATGAGATATGGGCTTTCGTTGGTGTTGAGGTTCTGATTCAAAATATCACAGAACCAACAGGAAAGATAGTCTACTAGAGATAAGCCCAGAAAAAATGACACACGGCTGCTAATCAAGACACTGTACATATGGTGAGTGGAAGTAGAACTCTAGGTACCACACACACACACACCCCTAAACCACACTTCATACACACACAGATTTCATGAGCAGACATCACCATCCAGGAAGAAGACAAGGACAAATTCCTTTAATTCTCAAATCTTCAGCATGCGTATTATCCCTTGTTTCGGATTGGTCAGACTAGGGACATCCATGAGATTAAGTAAGGAGAAGTTACATAGGCAGGTAGTTCTGTGGGACAGTCTTGGGTTGAAGAGATCTGAGTTGGTAAGAGAAATTGGGAGTCAACAGCAGAAAGAGGCATTTCAGTCCCTAGGTACTGATGAGATGAGCCTGGGAGAGGGTGTAGGCAGAGGAAAACAGAACCTGAGACCAAAACCTTGAGCTGCCCCAGTGTTTAAATGTGGGTGGAGCAGACTAAGCAGATGTGGGCAGGGAGGGAGGAAGGAAACCAGGAGAGAGGCTGACCCACAAACCAACCTAGGGTCCAGGAAGAGGAAGGGGTCAGGTTGAAAGGATTAGGACAAAACATGGTAGTCACTGGGGGTCTTGACAAGGCCCATTTCAGTAGTTCCAGGAAGGTAGGAACCTCAATAGTGGGTAGAGAAGTCATTCTAGAAATTTGGGTGGGAGGGGGAACAGAGAGGTAGAGCTGTACCTGGGGGATATGAGAGAAGGGGAGTTTTTCATGTTTATTTTTTATGCAGATGGGAATGATTCAGAAGAGAAGGGGAGGCACCAAGGCAGCAGAAAGGAGAAAGAGGGGCAATGCCAACCAAGGACTAACGTCTTTGGGAAGATGGGGAGGTCATCCCATAGGAGAGGGGAACTGGCATTTGGTAAGATGAGAGATATCTAACACTTCATGTGTGAAGGAAAGGAGTTAAAGTTTATTCAATTTAGCTGTGAGAGAAAGTATTTCTGGCTTCTTTCCCTCCAGGTGGTTTGTGTTTATAGGCGGGCCTGGGAGAAGTCTCCTTTAACAGCGAGATTCCTGACATTGGAATGAAGCCTGCCTGAGCTAATCAGAATTTCGAAAGGTTTATACTATCAAAAGGGCATGGGTGAAATGGGGGCTGTTTACCACTATCTAGGTCGCACTTATTAAAATACAGAAATCTGAGCTCTCTTTAATCCTTAAGATGAAAACAAATATTTCCAGACAGCAGCAAAAGTACAAAGGAACATTTCCTCAGCACGGCCTCAAAAATTGTAGAGTTAAAAAAAAAAAAATACAGCACGTGTTGCAGTCAAATAGTCTAGGAAGTCAACGTGATACCACTCTACTCTGTTTTTGTCTAACTTTGTGAAATAATGATCTAGTCTTTACCCATACTCACTAACAGAAGAACAACCAGTTACCCTCAGGAGTGAGTTTGATGGGTGTCGTATTCCTTGGACAGAGCATAGATCTCTGGAAATGCACAACTGGTGGTGAAATTCGTCTTCCAGAGAAGAATTATTTGGATTTTTAAAAAACCTTGTATTTCTTCTCAAAAAGCGAAGAAGAGATATCCAAGGAAACAGAAAAGTATGCAGAGGAAGACATCGTTTTAGCTGATTCTTGAGTGTCCCCAGTTAAGTAAGTGCAAATATGCATTGCACAAATGAAGGAACGGAGAAGTTTCCGCGGGCTTAAGGAAACCAGGGAAAGTGCTTGGGATCTTGCTTCATGAGTAGTGCTCCCTTCAGAATACAACCTGTAGCTTCCTCTTTCTTCCTGTAATTTCCTTCAGCATTTAAGCATTTGATCTTTGTCATAATTTCACAGGCTTTCTTTCCAGAGCTCTTTAGACATTTCCTATCTCTGAACACTGGCTACCACTCTTTGCCCCTCCTCCTCACAGGTGAATTCTTACTCTTATTGCCCCCAACAGCAATGATCACTTTCTAGAACACATTAATTAACACTAGTTGAACTGAACAAAAAAAAAATGTGCAGACTCTGGGTTAGGTAAACATTGACATGCTGCCCTAGGGTGGGACCACAAGCTCCGTTTTCTTTACTCTGTGGTTTCCATGCCCTCCCAGATTCAAGTGAGACAGAGGGCCCAGAGGAAGTCATAGGGTCCACTCTGCTTTCCTTGACCACCTTGCTCAAGACATCTTGCAGCACCTGGGAGATCACACCACCACTCACGTTTTCAGTGATGTTTCCAGGGCTTTGTGAAGGGTGGGGATGAGTGGAGAAGTCTGGTGGGGGAAGGGAGGGGGCGGATGCTCAGTTGAACACCAGAAGGAATGGGGAACCTGCCAGCAAGCCCTAGAGGGTGACTCAGTGGGAAACAACTTTATAGAGAAGACTGATGAGTAGGGATGTAGCCAAGAGAGGCGTGAAGAAAAGACGCCTTTGACACATTATAAAGTTAATGTGGCATGGCAGTTTAGTCAGCATTTCTCCTGGTTCATACTGAGCTCTCTCCTGGCCCAGCTTCTGCTTACACTCCAGCCCTGAGCCCTGTGGGACCCTTGCTCATAAAGGAGCTTCTCCATGCCTGGCTTCCAGTGATCTACTCAGTCATAGCCGAGAAAACAAAGGAAACCAGTTGCTTTTGGAGCAACTGATATCTTGAGGGTTCATGGTGACCACAAAAACAAAGAGTTGTGTTTGTGGTTTGGAATGTCATTCCCATTGTGAGGATGCATGTAATCCTGCGTATGCAGAAGTTTGCTTGTGGTTGAATGTGGGACAGATTACAAACTCTGGCATGTGTTTCCAAGAAACACTGATACCCTTTCCTTTGGGGATTATTATTAGACCTAAGATATCACAGGAGGAAAACCCCAGCCATGCTGATGGCCTCAGACCATTCCCCATTAGCCAGGAGCACCAACACTAGACATCTTGCCTGTCTGCAAGAGAGGCCTCCTGCCTGTGGGCTCTGGTATCACCCAAGTACAACAGCTCCAAGTTGCCAGTGTCAACTCCATGCAAGATATGACCTCTCTGCTTAGCCCTCTGTGCCAGCTAGACAGTCTGATCCAGAAAGAGTTGTGTGGGTCCCAGTCTTACTCATGAAACTTGTCTTAAGACTATTTTTTAAAAAGCCCTAATTGCCAAGAAAACTACTATGTTATTATCTGTTTGTATGGGGAAAGAGGAGAGTGTAGGTAGGAAACAGCCTTCTTAATGTTTACCTTTTCATATCTTTTTGAATTTTGGAACCATATGATCATATTATGGATTTTTTTTTTTAAATAATAAGAAAAAAAACTTCATTGTCTCAGGAAGTTTCTTCTAGCCAAGAATTTCCAAACGGTGTTTCTTGAAGTTGCCTAGAGAAGAGAATTCCTACCTGTAGATCTTTATCAGGCATGTGCTACATGCCCTTGGCCTTTGATGCAAGGTGACCGCCTCTCAAAGGCCAGGAACTCCTCAAGCAATGAATATGGGATAATGTCATCCCTGGTTCTATAATCTCATGGCCTCTGAGAAAAGTGTGAAATGAGATAAGATGATTCCTTGCCACCCCAACCCCAAAAGGGGACCCCAGAGAGGTAGAAGGGTCTTTTGGAGACTGAGGGGAGGAGTAATCAGCAAAAATCTCCACCATGTCTGACACAGACACCCCCCACTCTCAGGGGGAGACTGCCGGCTGTGGTTTATTTACTACCACAGACATGAGGGGCTATGGTGGAGTCTGAAGGAAAGCTGTGTATCTCCATATGCATTTTTTAAATGATTAATTTCCATCTAGAACATTAAAGTAGTTGAAAAATATCAAAAGATCGAAAAGTGGATGTATTAAAACTCACAGCATTATTTTAACTTTAAATATCTGACTTCTGCCCAAGTAGAATTTACTGCCACTTTAGTTCTGCTTAAATTTTTAAAAAATTATTTAGGATTGTCCCTTAGTCCAGAGCAATTGTCAGACAGGGGAATTATCTCAATTAAAAATGAGATAAGCAAAGAAGCATATTTGGAAAATCCCCATATGGAGTTTTCTTCTGCTAATGCCAGGGGCACACATTTTTTCCTTTTGTCTCAGGCTCTAATATGGTTCAAACTGGCACTGACTTTTTTTATTTGAAATTTGATTATTTTGTTCATCATGGATGTTTTGCGGCATTTTGAGAGCATAATTCTGATTTTTAAGAAATACAACAATAAATATTATTTTTCTTGATTACTGAGTTTTTCTATATTCCCTTAAATTTTGCACTCAAGGTGAGTATCTCGCCAAAGTTGGCCCAATTAACCTAAGCAACCCAAAGGTGACCTTTGCCCTATGGATTGCTTCCTGCATCACTGTTGTCAGATTTGCATCTTCATTCAAATCCTACCCAACTTGACAGTCCTCTCAATGCCATGACTGAGGAGCCATTTTCTCTCAGAGAACTTGTTTCTTCATTGTTCTCATTATTCAAAGCCCTCAGCCCTGGAACCAACTCTATTAATTCTCTATTTTTCCATGCATAAAGCTACTCAGAGAATCACCAGTCATTGCCCTTGAGCCTTTGGCTAGATGGAGTCTACAAATGTAATTCTCTTAATCTCTTGCAAGGCCCTTAATCACTCGAAACACACTCTGCCTGATCCAGTGTCCTGATGAAGCAGGGTGACAGGAAGGAAGAGTGACCCAATGATGCATGAACAGCTAACACCAGCTCCTTCCAACGGTCCCCATTCCTCCTCTGGATGCCACTGTGTGAAAAGGGGCAGTCTGGTCACTCCTTCTCATTTCCCCAGCGGACACCCTTCCCCCCTCCAGATGTCTACCAGCTGGAAAAGAGGGGCGGACAGTTGTTTCCTTTGTAGAGAGCTGCAGTATGAATATAATTTTCCACATGCTGACTCATGAGACTGTCAGTGCCCCGGGAGCCAGTACACGGTTCCACTCTTTCGCCAACTTCAGGGGTACGGTGGGGAATTGACTTTGATCTAATAACCCGTTACTCTTTGCCTCCATTTTCCCACAAAAAGAATACTTACTCCCTTCTGCAGGCAGAAGACAGACTCAGTGACCTCTCTCAGTCTCCTCCAACCACAGGATTCCACTGGGCTATTATTAGAATCATCTGGACGGAGCTGCGGTATGACACAAGGCGTCTGGGTGTGCAGAACCAAATGAAAATGTTTATGGGTGTTCCTGCACAACAAACCACCTCTGATTGTCTTCCTGGTGTCATTCAACTTTACGAGGGCTATTTCTGTGAGCACTTCTTTCCGGTAAATGCTTCTGCTTCTTCTCCTCAGTCTGTTCATTTCTTTCACCTTTCTCTCAAGTTTCCCCTCTTCACTAGGTTCCACTTACATGAAGGCGGGAAGCCTCATTCCTGCTGGTACTTACCACAGTGGCCGGCATGTGGAGTACAGGAGGTGAGAACATGGGCTTTGCCATCAGGATCTCTGTTTGAGATCTCTATTTGGATCTCAGCCCTGTTATATGTTAGCTAGATGGGCAATTGGGCAGATTACCTAATTGGTCTTTGGGCCCCAGGTTCCTCAGAAGAGGGATGGGGTGATAATACGTGACTCACAGAATACTGCTAGGATTCTAGCCTTGCAGAACACGGTGCTCAGCATTGAGTGAAGACAAAAATATTAGCTGTTGAATACATAAATGAGCCTTTGCATGATAAAAAATAGCTACACCAAAAATGTGCAAGTGTGTTCCTATTGCACAAATTCGAGAATACAGAAGTACACAGAGGAAAAAATGAAAGAGCTCTTTCAGTGACTGTCCCTCCCCCTCCCTCCCTTCCTGTGTGTTAATAATAGTTCTTTCTTTCTTTGTCTCTCTTCTTTGGGGGAAGAAGGAGTTAATTATCTGATCTATGAATTTGTTCTTACTGTAAAGATACAAATGTTCAGAAGCATAGCACCTCCCCAGATTTGAAGAAGACTGCCTTCATCACATCTTTTCCTCTCTTACTTCTGCCTCCAGAGGTGACTACTCTTGCTAGAGATTTTTCTTATCTCTATTCTATAATTTACATATATGTAACACACACACATACACATATACATTTAGGCTTCTTAAAAAACATATATAGCTTTCAAGTATTTTTATAACGCAGAATTCAACTATATTTGCTATCCTGAAACTGTTTCTTTCTTACGTAGTCATGTTTTCAACATCTTTCCATTTCAGTATGCATAGATCCATTAAATTCTTTTTAATGGCAGTATAATATTCTGTAATGACATATGTACTCCAGCTTACTTATTTCCTATTGGTAGATATTTAAGTCATTTAAAAAATTTCACTGTCATATAAGTAAATACTTTTAACCTTTGCAGGCTGAATATCAAGTAACATGTTTGCTATCATCCACATTGGCAGCTGTCCCCAGTGTGGCCCAGAGGTAGTCAGTCCCTCTACTGTCGGGGAAGCACTGTCCTGGGTCTGAGCAAGAACCCCTATAAGACCCAACGTCATTCAGATCCTCGCACCACTGCACCTAGAGCCATGCAGGTGGCTGTCGCCAAGGTCCAGTTCCTTGGGGACCACATGGGAGGGCTGGAGCCCAGAAAATCTAAGTGTCCCACAGTCAGAAAATAGGAAAGCACAAGATGCCTTAAGGAGGTTGCCTCCAACTGGGTTTGCTTCTTTGAAAGACTGGCCCAGGAATGAAGTGATAGACGATTTGTATTTCTCTGGTATTTGAAGATTTTAAATGTGAGCAAATGTAGATTTTAAGTGAATCATTGCCCAGGAGCATCCACTACAAAACCCAGAAAGGATCATCATTCGAGTGCAGTGCTGATAGGACAGCAGATGGTAGAGCCGTGTGATCAATGTGTCTGCACTTTGCAGGTCTCTCAGAAAGATCTGGTGAATGAATGGGGCTGGAGGTAGAGGGAGGCGAGGCTGTGAGAAAGCTTGAGTACAATAAGGATCTGGTCTGACCAAGAGGGCATTATGGGCACTAACATCTGAGGCGTTCCCCCTCACTCTAGTTCCCTCCCCTGAGAGCCTGGGATCAGGGTCTGACAGGCACAGGAGTTGTACTTGGAGTGGTGTAGGCATTCTCCACATGCAGGAGATGGCAGGAGCTGCTGAACATGGGAGAGGCAGCCCAGGCTGCTGCAGTTCTCCAGAAATGTCAAGGACCGTACACATTTTGAGAAAACCGTAAAGATGCACCTATAAAGTTCCAGAGTACAAGCACGAAGATGGCACTCTTGAAAGGGCTTAACAGATGAGGCTTTATTGAAGGGATTGTTGATGGAGGTGGGCAAGATTAAAAGAACCACAAAAGGTAATGAGGTACCACAGAGGGACTAGCCACTGTGGGGAGCCATTATCTCCCCTAGCCCTCAAGGAAGCAAGGGGAAGAAATGCTCTTACTGGAGCTCCCCTGCCACAGAGGACCCCAGCCATGGCCAGGACTGCAGTCAGTCAGGATGAGAAAGGAAGGATAAATATCTAGACCTCCCTCTCTTCCCATCCCTGGATCCTTTGCAATCTGCAGTGAATCCCACTGGCCAAACCCACCTGGAAGCAGAGAAGGGCACAAAGGGTAGGGGATGGATCTGGGCAGGGGGCTACGGTGAAACAGACAAAAGAAGTTCAACATGTCAGGTCAGCTTGGTGTTTTGAAGGAGTAGCCTGAGCTCACATGGGATCTGGCTCAGCCATCCTAAGTGAGTCCCCAGAGCCCCGGCTACATGGCCAGCTCCCTGATGTCCACTGTTTTGCATGGACTGATCTTGGCAAAAGAGCCAGACAAATCTCCAAGACACAGGTGCTAAAATCATCTCCAGTGGTGGTAGACCACTTCCAATTCTGTCTAGAAAAGTGAAAAAGTGCAGGTTACCTAAGGAAGCCTGGAATCATGTCCCCGGCACTTTCCTGCAAGGGGTAAGGATGGTTTTGCAAAGTACAAAGGAACCAGGAAGGCAGCTGAAAAGAAATCAAAACCTATGAATACAAGAGATGGATGGATATCCCCTTTGAGATAGGGGCCCACATTATTCTGACCACTGCAGAGGACAGAGAGGGGTTCTGAGGGCATTAGGGATAGGAGACCTTGCTTCTCCCCAGGATGAAAGGCTTGTCAGAAAAAAAAAAAAAAAAAAAAATGAAGCATACTGCCAACTCCAGGAAGACAATTTCTCAGGACAGAGGTGGGTAAACTTTTATGCATACCCTGTAAAAGAGAATGGAATGACTGAAGATACCAAGCATTTGTTATTAGCGAGCACACCAACAGTTCTCAAGCTCACGTGCTATGATGTCCATTCTTCATTGCTTTGCCACTGAATTTTGATCAATATGTACAATTGGTGTTTGCTAAAATGTAGAATGTGTATTCCTGGAGTCCTATCTGGCAGATAAAACGTTTTGTCACAGAAATTTTCCAATGTCATGTTGAGTACAATTCATCACAAGTAAGAAGAACAAGGCATGACATAATAACAATCTAGCACCAAATGAAATTTGTGGATTTACTAAAACGTGGGACAACAACACAGGCCAGAATAATATGGTGATTAAATGTTCAGGCTCTGGAGCCAGACTCCCTGGGTTCAAATCCTGGATCTTAATAGTTATGAGATTATAAGTGAATTTCCTCATAGGTAAAAATGGGGGTAATACTACTCATTCCTATAGATCATTAGGAAGATTGAAATATTTATAACACACTTAGAAAATCACTGGCACATAAATATTTAGCATTACCTACTAAATTATGCTATCCTTCATTCGCTGTTCACTCAAATATATATTGAGTATCTACTATGTCAGGCATTATGTTAAGCTCTGGGGATAAGTTGTAAGAAAAAAAAAGACACCGCTTGCCCTCATGGACTAGAGAAGGAAAGACGAATCAATAATCACACAAATAAATATGAAATCAAAGCTGAGATGAGCAGTGGTACTTGGAGCCAGGACAGTTGGTAGACTCATTGGGGGTAGGCCTTTCTGAGGACATTTACATGCTCTCTGATGTGTTCATGAGGTAAAGTTCATGGGAGGACAAAGACCAGATATATATTTCTTATTATGGATCACTATTTCAGGCAGGTAAGGCCAGGAGCAGAGACATCTTGAAAGTGTTGTAGATTCTGGGGGATAAGGTGACAGACAGCCTGGACAAAGACTCTGGTGGAAATGGGAGTAAAGGGGAGAATAAATGGGAGACACCATTTTCCCTTCTCGGAAATACCTCTGAAAGGAGGCCTCGGTACCCTACCGCCTGGCATGGGCTACCTCCCGAGAGTTGTAACTCAGACCGGAGCAAACTCACCAACAACATCTCAGCAGGCATCCAAGGACCTTCAGAAGAGGAGCACGCGTTCTTCCTTGGATGAAGAGAGTTTCACGGGGGACAAGTATGCTCTTTATGGCGTTGTGGGCAGGAGGTCTGAGGGTGCAGGCTAGGCTGCTGGGGCTATGTTGGACCGCCCCTTGTCCCGCCCCAGTGGTAGTGAGGAAAAGGCCTGCATCCACATGTGGCTGACTGAGCGTGTTCTTCTGGCTCCCAGCCGAACCTACACAGAGCATGGCATGGCTGATAGGAGAGGGCTTTGGAGTTAGAGATAAACAAGCCTGGAATTAATAAGAGAATTGAAACTGGGAGCTGGGGCGCTGGGTATGACAGCTATACCACACCTATCACTAGATGAAGACTCACTCTAAGAGAGGGAGACGTGTGGATGGCGCATGTAACTCTGTGTCAACCAGTCAAGGTACAGTGTCTGGCATTTAACAGATGCCACTTACTACTATCCTTTCCTCCTATGCATATCTGAATTATCTTGCTTCATCTAAGATCTTGGGTAAATGCTTTTGATGCTAACTTTTGGGGCGGGGGGAGCACTTTTTACCTACCCCCTGAGGCTCACAGTCATCCTGGGGTCTCCTTGCCTCAGAGAAAAGTCATTCAGAGGCCCCCTAACACCGTCATTCTCTCACACACAGCCTGGCCCATACCCAGAGTAACTATTTCATTTTTCCTCTTCTCTCCCCAAGGTTCTCAGGGTTGGGGGATCTGGGAGAACCAGTCAAATAGGAACTACCAGCTCAAGGGGACACTGCTGATTCCTCGGGGAGGCTCCTGCCAGGGATCCCCTACCTCTTTGCAAGGAGCCACCCCTTGAAAACCATTCTTCCCTGGGTCTATAGTAGCCTCAAGAGATTTTTAAACCAACCGCCAGCTAGAAAAAAATTCCAGCTAAGTCCAAGCTTAGCAGACAAAATAAAAACAATAAGGGCCTACTGTATACTGAATGTTTGTTATGCATCAGTACAGTTGAAACACCGTACATTCTTACAGGAGACTTCTGAGGTAGATGCGACTAGTATCCACATGCTAATGGGGAAACTGAGGCTTACAGAGGTTAAGCACCCCCTAAGTGAATGGAGTTGAGAGTTTGACATCTGAACTCATGCTGAAGACACCATTTATCCAGCTTTTCCCAGGAACGAATGACTCAGGCCCTTCGGGCTTCCACAGCTCTCCTTTTCCTGCTCCTCAGACTACGCTGCAGGATATTAAACAGGAGATAGTGTCCACTTCATCTACTTCCTGGCCTGGCACACAGTAGACACTTTACATGAGCAAGACTCTCCCCACACCCTGCTGCTTCTCAACACCAGGGCTTCACTCTGGGTAACAGTTGAGGTCCCATCTTTCACACATGTCTTCAACTGGATTCATGACTCTTGGTAAGAAGTGGGTAACAGAAATACCTGCTTACCTTTTGACCCAATGAGACTGATAGAACACTTGCCCTGTGCCAGGCTCAGTGACAGAGGCCAGAGATAAAAAAGAGATTAACAAAACCCTTATATTTTCATAGCTGACACCCTGGTCAGGGGTGAGAAACAGGCAGATGGCTCATTTTCATAGAGAATGATGGGGGTCAGCACCTGAGTTTAGGGAGCACAGGATGGAGCAGAGTCATCCAAGAAGGCTTCCTGGAGGCAGTGTCTAAGATGAACTCTGATGTGGCAGTGAGTAGGAGGAGGACATTCTAGGTAGAGGGAACAGTGCAAACACACAGTGATGAAATAAGTAAGAATAAACAAGAAGCCATGAAAAAGCTAAAAGCAACCTAGACCAGTGGTTCTCAACAGAGGTGATTTTGTCCCCCATGAGACGTTTGGCAACATCTGGAAGCCTTCCTTCCTTCCTTCCTTCCTTCCTTCCTTCCTTTCTTATCTTAACTCTGTATGTGTGCACACCTATGACCGGCATCTAATGGGTATAGACCAGGGATGCTCTTAAATATCTTAGAAGGCACTGGATAGCCCTCACCAAGAAAAAATCTTATCTGGCAGATGTTAAGAGTGCCGAGGTTGAGACTTTCTGGCCTAGATCACCAAATATAAAAAAGGCTTATAGCACTTGGATGATTAAACACTTCATAGTATTAGTGTATATACAGATAGATCAGAGGAACAGCTTCAGAAGAATATAAATGTATTTCATGTATGAGAAAGGCTGCCTACCAAACCCAGTGACTAGCTGGTAAGTGGTGTCGAGATTCCCCGGACAGCCAGCTGGAAACAAAATTGAGCTGGAGCCGTACATCACAGGATCTACTAGAATAAACTCCGAATGGATTAAACATTTACATGTAAACCAACCAACCAACCAACCGACCAACCAACCACAAAAGTACCCAGAGAGAATGTGGGAGAATTCTTTTACAATCTTAGAGTGTGAAAATCCTTCCCAATTACAAGCTAGAAAGTAACAAATTGATAAATGTGCCAATAAAAGTAAAAACAAACAAACAAAAATGTTTGCAGCTTGTGCATGCCAAACAAACAAAGGAAATGTACATAAAGTAAAAAAAACAAATGAAAACCTGGAAAGAATGCATGCTGTTCAGCAAAGGGTGAATCTCCTGAAATCATAAAGCTACATGGACAAATCTCTGAAGAAAGACCAGTGAAAGCATGAGCAAAGGATATGAAAAGATCCCTCACAGGAAAAAAAAAAAAAAAGATATAAAGGGCTGTTAAAAGTAGGAAAAGATGTCCAACCGCCATCATGATAAGAACAACGCACATTGTTAAGTGCTAAGATGCTGTTTGTGGGGTTTTTTTTTTTTTTTTTAGGATTTTATTTATTTATTTAACACACAGAGAGAGAGAGAGAGAGAGAGAGATCACAAGCAGGCAGAGAGAGAGGGGGAAGCAGGCTCTCCGCCGAGCAGAGAGCCGAATGTGAGGCTCCATCCCAGGACCTGAGATCCTGACCCTAGCCGAAGGCAGAGGCTTTAACCCACTAAGCCACCCGGGTGCCCCACTGTTTGTGTTTTTATTAAACCCACCAGACTGGCAGAAAGCTGCGTGTGAAAACACACGGTTTGCTGCGAGGACACAGACGATCCCACACATTGCTGGGGACACGTCAGCTTGATAGCCCCTCGAAGGCAACGTAACAGTATTTATCAAAGTAAGCGCCTATGTCTTCTGACAAAGCAATCCCGCGTCCTAGAGTTTTCCCTACAAGTAGATGTATTTGCTCTGCATGTGAAGTAACATATGCTGACGATTAGAAATTGCAGCAAAAGATTAGAAAGGACTTAAATGCTTATGAATAGAGAATTGGTTAAATACCTCAGGGGTTGACAAATGGGCCCAAGTGGCCCTCAGCCTGCTTTCGTAGGGCCTGTGGCCAAGAACGGTTTCAACATCTTTAAACGGCTCAAAAAAAATCAAAAGAAGAATGATTTTTTTTGTGTGACACATAAACATCACATATATTTCAAATATTGGCGTTCACAAGTAAAGTTTTATTGGAACACAGCCATGCCCCTTTGTGTGAACACTATCTGTGGCTTCTTTTGTTCTGCAACAGAGAGCTGAGTGGTGGCCACAGAGACTGGCTGGCCCACAAAACATTGTTATTATGCGGGGTCCCTGCGCAGCTGAATACCGCAGAGATATGAAATCAATGGAGAAGCTCATCATGTATTGCCATGGAAAGGTTCCTGGGATATTATTATTGAATTTTTATAAAGCAGATGTAGAAAGTGTGAATTGCTCGTTATCATTTGGGTAAAAAAAATGGAGGACATAGTTGTATTCTATTGACTATGCAATAAAAATTATCTAGATGGGAACACATGACATGATTCAACCACGGTTATCTTTGGGGGAGTGTGTATGTGTGAACATGTTATCTACTCGAAAAAGTCAATTAAAAATTATTTTTAAAATTACTCTGGGTTATAATACGCCACTGCAAGTGGCTAGGCCTGGCTGGAACAGAGCTGGTGAGTGGCATCTGGATGGTGACAAGGCTGGAGATGTCTGTAAAGCCTGATCAAGTTTGCATTTTTGCAAACCCTGAGGACAATGAGGAATCACAGGATATTTGAGCTCTGAAAAAAAAAAATGCACTTCTGGAAACCAGAATAGGGTGGGTGGAAGCAGCTTGGGTGGGTAGAGAGAGAAGGGGCTGGAGGGTAGGGATCAGTGCTGCCCCTGGGTAAGGATCTAGAAAGCTGGAACCTGGGGGCAGAAGGGAAACTTACTCTTTACTATATATCCTTTTGTTGGATTTATGTGTGTGTTTTTACTTCCATGTGCATTTATTTCCTATAAAAATACTATTGTTTATTTTGAAAAGAAAAGCCTTTTGGTGAAGGTATGAGGAGGACCTGAACTGTTGTGGTGGTTGGGGAGTAGGAGAAAGGAGGAAAGTCAGGAGTTCAGTCGCCAGGATTTGGTGGCTCAGTGGAAGTAGGGGTGATGGGCCTAGAACTTGGTCCCCATCTCTGAGGACCTGGGGAACAGAACCTTGTGGTGAGGAGGACTAGAGGGTGGAAGATTTGCCTGCCTCGAGATGATTTCCTGGGCCACAGCACAAGACTTCAGTAGGCACAAACCATCACCCAGACACTCTGGGCCTTTGATTCCACTTTGACCACAGCAAATCATCTCCAGGCCAGACATGACGAGGGGCAAGCCCCTTCTTACGCAGATGGTGGCTTTCCCTGCGGAAAGCCACCAGGAATACTGAATATTGACCCAGGTCCCTTCTTCCCACCTCCTCCCGTGCCCCCTCATTGCTCTAAAGGGAAGCTCTGCACAACCAAGTTCTGATTTTGGGTTTCTGGACTCTTGCTAGGACTTTTCTATTTGTGTATATTATCCTTGCCCCAATGTCATTGAGCCAGAAAGCCTTTGAGGCAAAGACTGAAGGTCTTTGTGACTTCACCGAAGCACACCATTTCTTTCTATATGGTAGGTGTGTACAATGTGCTGATTGGCTGATTGAGGGGGACTCTCTAGTCATCTCAGCCGCATTGCCAATGCACCTGCCCTCTGACTCTACAAAGCCCAGCCTCCCAGGATGGGAAAAACTCCCCTGGGGCCCAGAAGTCAAGGGTCTGCTCAGGCATTCCTCTCCCTTCTGTGGGTCTCCACCTTCAGCCTTTCTTTGCCTAGATGGTATCAGCCAAACAGAAACCCATTAGCCAAAAGCTGTATTTAAGCAAGTGTTCTGTTTGGGCATCAAAGGAAACATAACAGTGGAAATGATAATAAACAACAATGCTCATCATAATTTCAAAGAGACAACATCAGTGCCTATGGTTCCAAGGAGACCCTGGAGTGCCAGTCGCTTTATCTGCAAACACAAACTGCAAGTCACCTGCCTCTTCAGGTACAAAGAGAGCTCCTAATGCTTAAAAAACTGGAAATTGCTTTATAACTGTCACTTCCCATTATTATTCACAAGAGCTTTGGGATTGCAGCAGTAAGGGTCCCAGTATGCTCTCAATATAAATGAGGGTGTACTCTCAGTACAATGGAAATGAACATTTAAAGGCAACCTCACTCAGCCCCAATCTCCAGACAGAAAATAAACCCACAACTCAGCTCCCCAGGAGCACTGAAGCTGCTCTTGCTCTGGAGAGGGCAGGGCCTGGAAAGAAATGGCCTTTGGTCAGGACAAAAGTCCTCTGCTCTGCCCCAGAGGGAAGGGCAGAGGCTGAGCAGTTCTCACAAAGGAGCCTCAGGGACCTGGCACTCCTCCACCCCCTCATCTAAAGGGAGAAAGGTCTTCTTCCGGCTCCTCTGGGCAGAGCAGAAGTGGAAAAGGGTTACTTATTCCTAATGTTATTTATAGTTTAGCAAATGCTGGGTCTCCAGCCTCAGGTCAACTGCCTTCTGCAGCCACTCCGGGGCTGCGGTCCCAGTTAGCAGCAAAGCCAGGGGCTATCTCATGGTGGCGCTTTATGCTCATAGTATAAACTGCAGTACCCCCGGGTCTCTGGGTAGGAGACGACCTCACCGCAGAAACACTTGTCCAGAAAAGGGTGCAGTGTTAGTGCGAACTGCCCGGATAACGTGGGGTCCAGCGCCATCTAGCGTCATCTTCGGGGCTTGGTGCGCACCCTGCTCTTTTGATGAGGGGTTTTTTGGTTTTTTTTTTTTTTTTTTTTTGCGGGAAACTAGCTTTAGACAGGAGGGGGACTGAAATGAGGAAACACGTTCCCGTGCACAGGGCTGTCCTCATGCCCACGATGAAGGACTAGGGTTTTGGTAGGAGAAGCTGAAAAGCTACAATCCTAATGCGTCACAGATGGGGGTGTTGAGTGAGGGCATGGGGGAGTCTTTCTCTTGGAAGGAAGCTGGGGTGACTCACAAGTAATATTTAGAGTCTTCGTCCCAGAAGATTGGCTTGGGTTTGTCTGCTTGAATATTTTTGCTCACACTAACAACAACAACAAAAAAAAACACACAAAAAACACTGGTGCTATTTTATGACTTCTATGCTTTTCAAACTAGTTTCTCAGTGCTTGCCTAGAGCCAGCAAGCATATGGGGTGTTTACAAAAGTACTTGCAAGCTGTTTCATCACTGAACCCACTCCTGCTCCTTGTTAATGCTTCGCGGACCAAACCGTCCCCTTTCTTTACTGTTCCACTTCTGAACTGCCTTAAAAACCTCTGCTACTTAAAACCATTTGCTACTTGTTTTACATAGTTAATTTAAGATTCAGAATAGTCCAGGGAGTGGATATTGGTACTTTGGTATTGGATATTGGATATTGGTATTGGATTCTTGGGGAGGGTAAGTGACTTCCTGGGGTTATTCCGTCGGGGGTAGCCAGCTATTGTGGAGGAAGCCACCACATCCAGGAGGTTCTAGAAAAGATAAACACGGCTCTAGCTCAGAGGACACGTCTTACTCAGGACCAGCCCCTGGGACCCCAAGCCTTGGCTGGCCTAATCGTATAAACATCCCCCTCCCAGCATCTGTCCTGCTACTCCCACCCCGACGCAAACACTTCCACAGTTGGAAACCACCCCAGAAGAATAATGAGAGCAAAGAGCAAGGATTTGGCAAATGTTCAGGATGCCAGGAGAATCATGGATTTGTCTCCAGCTCCCTGGGCTTTGGCCTTATCCAGTGGAAAAATGGGGAAATTCCCTGCTGGTTACTCCTTCCCCTCCCTCGTGACCCCCTCCACCATTCTCCACCAAACAGACACACCTCCAGAGCCAAGTGAAGTGAGGTCACTCTCTGGATGCCTCTGAAACAAATATACGGATTTAGAAATAATCCGTAGTTCTTAATTATACGGATTTAGAAATAGAGTTTCAATGGGGTAACACACTGCGGGGGAATGCAGACCCTGACCTCCACAGATGAAGTAAATGTTGAGGTACTGGCAGTCCGTGGGAAGTGGTTTGGGGTAATGGAAGGAGCACCAGATTCAGAGACCTGAACTTAAATCCCCACTCTGTCATCCCCCAGCTGACAGACTTTGGGCAAGTCACTTAACCTCTCTGGGCCTCAGTTTCCTCATTTGCAGAATGAAGCCATTTTTCTCTTACCTGTGAGGTAATAGGTGAACAAGGCTTTGCAAAGCCCGTAGGGTGGGAGGGGCCATATGTAGGAAGAGCGGACATGAGCAGGATTTAGGTAGGAGATTTTTTATTCACTTTCCCCTTTTCCTAACTGCCCCCTGACATCTGTCTCCTTCTACAAAATGGACATTACCTCCCACACGTACACATACTCCCATAGTTCCTGCGGACTCACCACTTTTTCAGAACTAATGACCTTGGGAAGAAGGTTTTCCAGTAAAGACCCCGTGGTCCCCGGGTCGTTCTTTAGGGGAGGCAGGAAAAGCAGAACCAGTATGACAGTGTCCGTTATTGGCAGGAGGAAGGCCTCAAAAGGCTATTTCCTGAACTGCCAGCTAATAAAGATGGACATCTGTGGCTGGTGCCAAGGGGAACCATCCCCAACAGCCCAGCAGAGCTAGTGCCTTCCAGGGGAGAGTAATTCGACCCTGATAAAGAGCTCGTAGGGAGATGGAGGTTGAGCGTGGCCTTTTCTCCCGGGTGGTAAAGCCAGTTTGAAAGCTCTTGATTTCTTCACAGGCTCCATTTCTAATTTAAGATGTCTCTACCCGGTTTGGCAAACTCTGTGCCTCTCCACCAGGGAGGAAATAGCTTCATAAGGGAGGCTTGGGGAGAACAAAGGCCTCATTAGGATCAATCACTTATTCTGGGTATACATTCCCAAGAATCTCTATTGATGATCTCGGGTACAAATGAAGTGTAATTAAGGATAGAATGCAAATGATCTCCAGCTTAGTAACTCCTCTTGTAATTGAAATTTACTAAATTAAGTCTGAGGTTTTTGAAACTAGGTCTTTAAAAAAAAAAGTCCCCGATTATCATTACCCCCTCTCCTCCCTCCCACCCACCCCTCCATAATGTAATTAGTTTAAAATAAGACCCATGGTACAATGACGGTGCGCTGCCTACAGATTTGTTAAAGTGGCACTTGCTCTCTGAGATGCGGGGCTCCTGCACGCAGTTCCCAGGGAGCGAACGAGGAGAGGGGGCTCACGAGGGTCAGGCTGCTTGGGTCTAACACAGGACGGGGAAAATGGATGCAGGGTTGGCAGCACGATGCTGGACAGGGACAGATTTCTCGGTGTCCCTCTTCCGCTCCTTTCCTCTGCATCAGATCTAGTGTGAGCTGGGGATTGTTCAGAGGAAGAAGGAAACACTCGTTCTGTTGGGGTTGGAGAGGAAACTGGCCTCTTTTGGGGGTCCTGACAAGGTGTGAATTGTGGGAGACACAGCGGCTGGGGCACATCAGAAACCCACCTCTGTTTTCTTAAAGGTCAGGGAGCCGGGCTCAGACTGGAACAGCCCTGAGACGCCTCCAAATCCCGTCCTCTGCTGCCAGATGGGACCATCACTGGCCTGAACTCATCTCTCCTGGTCAGGCCACCAAGCTCAACCTGCCTGAAAGAACCCCCAGAGAAGCCAGGGGCTCAGAGATGGGGACCGGGGAGGTGGTCCGGCCTCTCTAACCTCATCCCCTGTTTGGTCCCTTGTCCAAACCAAAAAGAGGGCCAAGAGCCATCCTGAGGACATCTGGCCTCCCAGAAGAGCACACTGGCTGGTTTCATTGAACTCAGATGGGAGACCTATCCGTCTTTGAAATCATGCTCCAATTTCGTGGAGCTGCAGCAGTACGGGTGTGGGAGATCAGGAGAGAACCTCCCACAGCCTGCCTCTTTCATCCTCTCCCCTCTCCTCCAACCCAGCCTCCTGGCCCACAGCCTCTTGGGGCTGGGAGGGACACACAGAAACACCTGGAGCTAATTGACCCCTCACGTGGGGAAAGTCAAAGTCTGCGAGGTCCATCTGAGAACAGAGAAAACAGCCATCCTCAGGCAGGCCACAGAGACCTGAAAGAAAACACCTTCTCCTCCGGACCCCAGCCTTTCCATTTTGTGCCTGTGCCTGATTTGCCTTCATCAGTTGACATCACTAGTGTTCAAGACTTGAGTAAATGCCTGCCTGAGTGACTTTGGATGGCACAGACAAGCAGCACAGTTGTTTCTGGAGAGCATAATAGGTGTATCCTTCCTTTCATAAATCAGATTTTTTAAAAAAGAGACAATAGCAATCTTGTCTCCAGATAAGCTTGTATTTAAAACACTGCTCTGAGCTAAGGTGGGTGTGTCTACTGTGGGATCCCTGTGCCCTTTGTGGGGCCGGGCACCAGGGGGGTGCTCTCGAAATACTGGTTGCAAGAAAGAAGGTAGGACTAAATGACTCTCGTTCAAAAACTTCCAGTAGCTTTTCCATGGTAAGCAAAAAATGCCCTAATTCTAGAATCCGGTGTTTAGGACCCTGCAATCAGATGCCATGCCTGTCCAGTTCCCTAAGAGGCTTTCAGCACATTGACTGCCCTAGAGTAGTCATCAAAATCACCTGGAGGACTTGTTAACACTAGCCAGCTGGGTCCATCACTGCCAGAGCTCCTGAATTAATACATTTGGGGTGGGTGGAGAATTTGCTTTCCTTACAAGTTCCCAGATGATACTGGTTGCTGCTGGTTGGACACCATGCTTTGCCTGTACCACTCCATCTCCACAAAGGGCACCCCTTGTCCTGCACCCTACCAGTCAGTCAAGCTCCAACTCCAATGCTACCTTGCCAAAAAATGCAACATGCCAGCAAAACTGTACCCCCACCTCCAGAGCCCTCAGCCTTTATGCACCCCTTAATGGCTTCAGCTCCCTGTGTTGGCCAAGATGCTTTATCTGTTCAACTCTCTCTCTCTGACTTTTTCGGTCAAAAGGTCCTGCTTCCCCTTCACGCATAGCTGCTCCCTCTTCCATTCTGCTTGCCGTGTTTTAGAATCTCACTCACCCTGCAGGACCAGTGGAAACCCCATTCTCCTGCCTTTCCATCCCTGTGGACATGGGACCATTTCTTCTACTCTGTGAGTTCTGCCAGCTCATCACTGACTCCCTGCCCTCTCTCTCTGGAGCTCCTCAAAGGCAGAAGCTGGGCTGCTACCTTTACAAACTGTTGGTTAGCTCTGGTTGGCTCCGTTTGAGGATCTTTGAGTCTAAGACTATAAATGTTGTTTAGCCTCTCTTATAAATGTTATTTTATGTTTCCAGTTGTTAATCTGGATAATTAAGAACTCTCTAGGAGGGGCACCTGGGTGGCTCAGTTGGTTAAGCATCTGCCTTTGGCTCAGGTCATGATCCCAGGGTCCTGGGATCAAGCCCCACATCAGGCTCCCTGCTCAATAGGGAGCCTGCTTTTCCCTCTCCCATTCCCCCTGCTAGTGCATCCTCTATCTCTTTGTCAAATAAATCTTTGAAAAAAAAAAAAAAACTCTCTAGGAAGGGACCCTCTTTCTGTGTATCAACATTGAAAGGAAATAATTCTCACCAAAGGAAATCAAAGGGGCTCCCTTCTCTGGCCCATTCAGCCAAGAATACACATCTTTTGGGATAGCATTTAAGAGGATAGACAACCCAGTTAAGTAGGGATAAGTCAAGGGATTCTCCTTCCAGCTAGAGGACGTCTGCCATCCGGGGATGTCTTCATGGGTTCTAGAACACCACCCAAGAAGGATTTCTCCTTTTGGACTTTATTTCTAGGACCAGTTCTTGCCTCTTTTTCCTCTAAGAAGAAACAGTCACAACATTCACTAAGAGAAAATGGATCATAACAGACCTTGGTCACCTGACCTGATAGTTTCATGTCGCACGAGGGGTGGGGCTCCTTGGGTACCAAGACTCTCCAGGCCTAAGGACAGCCCCTCCAGAGTTCCCACTAGACTGTGCTCCTCATGCAGTCACAGACTTGGCCTCTTCTGCTCACCATTTCACCCCTCCAAGCATGGTGGCTAACCCCTAGGAGGTGCCCAATAAATGTATTTTGAATAAATGAGTAATATTCTATTCTGCCATGATGCCTCAGGGAACTATGGAAATCAGCCAGAGCCACTGGGCCAGACACTGTAATTACAAGCAGCAGGGATCATCCTTTCTTAGGTACAAAATAATGACCCAAGTTTGTCAAAGACACCTCCAGTTTTTCTTCCTGCCCCTTCCTAAAGGTACTACTTTTGGTTATGATCAGTGTAAAGCTAACTCTTTAGGAAAATAGTGTCATAAAGTCTTCTGAAATATTCTGCCCTGTGTTTGTTCAATATAAATGTTGTGACTAGAGACTTCAAAGGGGGGCAAAGACATTTTGGCTAAAGTCAGGTGCCCAGAGCTCACCAGCTCTATAACCCTGCTAAGAGCAGGTAGTTGCTGAGCACTTACTAGGGGGTGCCTGGCCCTTTTAGGCATGATCTCATTTAATCTTCTAGAAAATCGAGTGTAAATAGTGCTATCACCATCTCCATTTTCCTTATGGGGAGGGTATGGTTTCCAGAGCGTATGCACCTCATTCTGCGCCACATGGCCACATCGTACTAGTTATTGGAAGCCTCAAACACATCTGCCCAACTTCAGTGCCAGGGCTCACAAATCACTCTGCAGCACTGCAAGTTACTTAGCCTCCCAAGACTCAGTTTTGTCTTCCTTCAAATGGTGATAAAAAAACATCTCCTCGTGGGGGAAATGAACATCGCAGTGTTGATGCAGCACAGAGACTATAAAGCACCACTCACCTTCTAAATTAGCATCTTTATTGCTCCAATTCAAAGCAGGGTATGAGAAGCCAGCACTAGACTGATCAGTGGTCCCCCTCCCACACCCTTAGTTATCTTGCCAATGCTTTGTCCATCAACAGACTGTGCCAAGCACCTACTTTGTGCCAATTACACAAAATAAATAAGAGGGGCTCCTGGGTGGCTCAGCTAGTTAAGCATCTGCTGTCAGCTCAGGTCATGATCCCAGGATCCTGGTATTAAGCCTGACATGCTTAGCGGGAAGCTTGCTTCTCCCTGTCCTGCTCCCCATGCTTGGGTTTTTTCTCTCTCTCTGTCAAATAAATAAATAAAATATTTTTAAAAAATGAATGAGAGAGGGTCCTTGCCCTGGGGAGGCTCATGACCATAACTTCATGAGGCTCAAGGTTGGTCCACACACTTACCCCAAGAGTGACTGTTGCCTGATGGTATCTTGTTCCTCGGGAGGAAAGGTGAAGGTGAAGTTTGATCCTGATGCTCAGACCTCTAGGATGAGAGATTAAGAAGTCAGATAGGAAGTGGGAATAAGGCCATGCTGGCTCTGAGAGTCACACCCCAGGGAGGACGGAAACTCTCTGCTCCCGTAAAGGAGGATTAACCAGAGTGGTCAATGAGTTCAAAAAGCCCTTTTCTTTCCTGGCCACATGACCTCTGGTAAGTTATGTAACCTCTTTAAGGCTCAGTTTCCTCACCTCTTAAAAGGGGATAAGAGGGACAATTTTTTTTTTTAAAGATTTTATTTATTTATTTATTTAGAGAGCAGGGGAGAGAGTGTGCATGCACATGAGTTGGGGGGGCAGCAGAAGGAGAGAGCATCTCAAGCAGACTCGTGATGAATGATTTGGGGTTCCATCTTATGACCCTGAGATCATGACCTGAGCTGAAATCCAGAGTTGCATGCCTAATTGACTGAGCCACCCAGGTACCTCACAGGACAATTTTTTTTTTTTTTAAGATTTTATTTATTTGACAGAGAGAGAGGTCACAAGTAGGCAGAGAGGCAGTCAGAGAGAGGAGGAAGCAGGCTCCCTGCGGAGCAGAGAGCCTGATGCGGGGCTCGATCCCAGGACCCTGGGATCATGACCTGAGCTGAAGGCAGAGGCTTTAACCCACTGAGCCACCCAGGCGCCCCCTCATAGGACAATTTTTGATAATATGTGTAGAGAGCGTAGTTCAATTGGTGGCACATAGCAAACATTAACTCATGTGCAGCCAAAGGCTGTGGGAGCTGTCAACACTAGCCACTGTGTGAGGAGTGCGTGAGCAAGTGCAGGGGGGTGGGTGGGGAAATGGTCGCTAGTGCCTAGAAGGAAGAAAACACTCAGGGAAGGAGGGAAGGAGGAGAACACCCACCTCAGGGAATTGGGAGGGGGCACTTGGAACCAAAGCCTCACTTGTCTGGCGGAGCCAAGATTTAAAAGGACAATAATACCACATAATAAAGGTGCGTGCTTTTTCCGACAATGAAAACTATTGTTTGTTTGTGGATAAAGAATATCAGGTATTTTTGTTATGCCTTCAAATTCTTTATCTCATTAGATCCTCAAAACAACCCCATGAAGCACACTAGAAGAAAACAGTCATGCCTATTTTATAGATAGTGTAACTGAGACTCAGATGAAGTCTCTTGAGGTGAAGCAATTTGATTCAGGTCATGCTGTTAGGAGTGGCCGAACGGAAATAACACTTAGTGCTAGGTTCAGGGTTCCACACCATCTTTCCAGGTAAATCTTTGTGGAGAAAGTAGAAAAAATACAGATACACATCTGTATGTGTATGCCAAGCTTTAAGACTTCAAATTCTTGGGCACTCCTGAGACTTTGTAAATAAGAATCGATGTGTGCGGGAACCCAGGAAGCTCCCCCAGGGGAACTGATGCAGTAAGCCTGGCATGGTGAACGGGCATCTGGAAGCCAGTAGAAGAAAGAGTTATGCTCTGTTTGTAGTTGTAAAAGGATTCAGACACATGCTGGGCTCCCGCAAGCCTCTGACTGCTCTTGCCAGGACAAATGCCATAGCCCACTAACTGGGGTTCCACCCATCAACAATGTTGCCACTCTCCCCCAACCCCCGCTGCCCAATACACCCTCCAATGGCAACCAGCAAGAACATGTCTCCACCCCCTATTCACAGGCTCACAAACCCCACTTAAACTTTCCTGAGCTTCCCAGACCCTTAGCCTGGTTAACAAGCCCTGCCTGGTCTAACAGCATCATCTGCCCTTCTCTGTTCCCCGGCCCCACGTGTGCCTTCTTTCAGAACTAGGAAGATTCCCTCCTACCCCAGGGCTCTTGCACATCCTCCTCCTGCCACCTCCCCTTCCCACTGCCCCACCCCTTCCTCTGGTTCACACTGCCTTCTTCTGCCCTTAGCATTATTTCTTCAAGAAAGTCTTTCTCAACTCCCAGTCTAGGGCAGATTCTTTGTTATAACTTCTCTTGCCTTCTTCAGGTGTTCTCACTGACTGTAATTGTGCACTGAAGGGTGTGGTTATTTTATTTAGGTCTATCTTCCCTCACCACCAGCGCTGGGCTTCTGGAGCACAGGAACCATGTCTCCTCCAGGGGTCCCTGTCCATCTCTTCAGTGTCTCCTCAGTGTTTGATGCCCGATAAACGTGTGTGGAATGATGTTGCAGGACGTGCGTGGCAGGAAAGATCAGGAGCCTGCTGCCTCCACTTCTTGAGTCCCAGAAGACAAGAAGTTTTTTTAAAAGGCCAGTTTGATGAAGTCATTTTCACATCGGTGTCCCGTCAAAGTGCAAAGTCACTCGGTTTTATTGCCAACTAACATGCACAACTGACACGCTCAACGTTGTGTGGCCCACAATCCCCACCCTGGCTGTGAGGGACGCTCCCAGTCTACTTGATCTCTGTTTTGTTTGAATTTTTAGAAGGTAAATTATTTTTATAATCAGCAAAGACCATAAAGAGAATGTTCATAGTCTGTCAGAACTGGGAAAGACTCTAAGGGGACATTAATTCTGTCTCTAAAAATCAAAATTTGGAAGAAAGTGTAATGTATTTAACGGAGGTCCTTCATTGAACCTAGTTAAAGAAGTGCTGGAAATTGAACCGAAGTTTTTCTGGGCATTCTAAAGTTAAGAAAAAGAGATAATGGTATGGTTCAAATGTCCTCATTGTCTTCATACCCCTGATGCCGGCTGGCTTGGTCCAAGGACCCAGAAGAGGAGGTCCTGCAGAACCGACCAAGAGGTGTCTTCGGTTTCACACAGGATGGAGAGCAAACATGAGCCAGCAGGAAGGGAAAGCAGAATTTGTTGAAAATAGAGAGCAAATTTGGATGAACTCTAAGAGACTCAGAAAGCAAAGGAGGGAGTCTCTCCTTTACTTGGGGTCTGCGCTTTGTTGTTGTTGTTGTTGCTTTTGGCAACTGTGGTCTGGTGTATGGGTCCTGTCAGAAATCTGGGACCTGGTTAAACAAGGACAGGGTCCAGGTGTCTTTCATAAGTCACTCATCCCCTGAAGCACCAATGGCCTTGGGGAGGCGCATGGTGGCTCTGCTCCGTGGTTCCTTAGATATCGGCTCTTGTGCTGGAAGACTCAAAAGATATCCTCATCTCTTTGTCCCTTACAAGAGGACATACGGTGTTCACATCCCAAGGCATGTGTACAGCGGGGCAGGGGTGCAAGTCCTAGCTGGAATAAAAGCCAAAAAAGGAGCAAAGGTAAAAAAAAAATAAAAACAAACAAACAAACAAAAGGTCTTTTTTTCATGGGGTCCCTTCAGTTTCCTTGTCTCATCACAACGGGTTGTTAACTTTAAGGGATCCAGCAGAGGATTGGAGAGGCGGACCATGAAGAGACAAGTAACTTCTCAGAGAAAGGCACCCGCTTGCTGGTCTGATGGATGGTGCCTCCTAACTAAGGTAAGTAGATGGAGGCCAAACAGGAAGCTGGTTCTACGGCAGAGTGGTGTCATCCTTCCTCCCCTCACTGTCTCCTTCCTCAACTTCTGCTTCATCCCAAGCCCCCTTACCCGCCCACTCACCAATACAGGAAGGAAGGCCAGCAGTGGTGGGAGATTGTTTTTTTTCACAGTACTGCTTGCTTTTTAAAACCCAAAGACTTAGTGTGTGTTTTGCTTTGGCCAAGTCAAAGAATCCGCACATGAAATGACTGCATTTACCCAAGACCATGCCGCCCCTTTCTCTCCCCTCCCTAGATTCTGGCTCCTTTCTGGCTTCTCACTGGTGAGAATCTCTTTGATTTCTTGGTTATTAGAAAGAAACATCAGAGAGCTGTTCAAGAATCTGTGCTTTTGGTTGGGTCTGGAGAAGGCGAAGGGCTGTGTTGGCAGGAGCAAAGCCTTCAAAGACAGGACAGGACTTTCCTGCCCCGACTGTCAGGTGTTTGAGAGCCTGCTTCTAGAGAACCAACTTAAGACACCCAACTCATCGACTGCTCTGTACATGTGACCAAACAGTCCCCAGGTTTCCCCCTTAACCCTCTGTTTCCTAGAAACAAGAATAATCTCGTTGTAAAGGAAGTGGTACTTCACCAACACCTCCTTGGAATAGTAGTATTGAAAGTTGTAAAGGATGTGGTACTTCACCGACACCTCCTTGGAGTTGTAGTATTGAACCCTGTCCAAGTGTAAAGGCACCAGGTTTTATTGCCAGTACCATGCTCGGCCAGCGTTCCTGACCGTGGTTCTGTCCATGACCTCTACCTTGATTTGGAGGGACTCCCACAGTCTCCTCACCCAGTCGATGTTTGGTTTGAAGTTTTATGTAGTGCATTATTTAACCCACACCTAATTGGAATAGTATTAAACTCATTCTTGATTAATTCTCTCTGGAAAATCTCATCTTATTAAGTACTTAACAGAAGTTCAGCTTCATTACCGAAGCTGATCGGATTCTGTTATTTAATGACTGAAAGGAGAACGAATGTCAGACACGCCGACCCATTTTTCTGGTCAACCTCCTTTGACAACACAGTTATCCTAACTTGAAGGCAGTTGCATTTGTTAAAAGAACAGTCCTTTTAGCTTTTCTCTGATTATTAAGTATCTAAATGCCCTGCAGATCCTCAGAATACCTACAACAGTTTCTAGCGACACTGTAAAGTACTGGTTTCTCCACCCTAAGTGAGCAACGGATTCACCTGGGGTGCATTGATTTCCAAGGGCTCCCGAGTCCCACTCCAGTCCAGTCAGTGGAGGTGTCCTGGCAGCCCATTTAAAGTTCTGCAGGTGGTTTTCCTACTGGGTTTTTACCCCAAAGATACAGATGTAGTGAAAATAAGGGCCATCTGTACCCCAGTGTTCATAGTAGCAATGGCCACAGTCGCCAAACTGTGGAAAAAACCAAGATGCTCTTCAAGGGACAAATGGATAAAGAAGATGTCCATATATGCAATGGAGTATTATGCCTCCATCAGAAAGGATGAATACCCAACTTTTGTATCAACATGAAAAGGACTGGAGGAGATTATGCTGAGTGAAATAAGTCAAGCAGAGATAATCAGTTATATGGTTTCACTTACTTGTGGAGCATAAGGAATAACACGGAGGACATTGGGAGATAGAGAGAAGTGAGTTGGGGGAAATTGGAGGGGAAGACAAACCACGAGAGACTGTGGACTCTGAGAAACAAACAGAGGGTTTTGGAGGGGAGGGGGGTGGGGGGTTGGGTGAGCCTGGTGGTGGGTATTAAGGAGGGCATGTATTGCATGGAGCACTGGGTGTGGTGTATAAACAATGGATTTTGGAGCACTGAAAAGGAATAAAATAAAATGGAAAAAAAAAGAAAGTATCTAAAAAAAAAGTTCTGAAGCTGGTTTTCATGTGTAGCCAGGGGTGAGGACCACTGCCTTAAGGGCATAGAGCCTCTAGGAGGCCATGAGCACCAGCTTCCCCAAGAGCCATAGCTCTGGACAATGCAGGAAGAGCTAACATGGTCCCTGTGGCAGCCCCAGGTGACGCTGCACACACCATAATAACAGAGTCACTACACGTGGGCTGCTCCGTGCCTTGCTCCCCTCTTCCCTCCTGTTTCACTCCCTGCACTCCAGCCAAGAGGCCCCCAGGAAGCCCCTTGTCAACCCACACTCTCATGAGAAAACATCTACCATGCAATAACCTTTTGTTCCCATAGCATCACAAAAAACTCTCTTCCCCAAGGAGATTTCAAATCAGGAATTTTATCTTCTCATTTGAAAATCTGGGCAGTAGAGCCTCATGCATTTTCATTCATTTCTCTCTCTTCCAATCTGGGTCATTTTTGCTCCTGGCTGAAACTTTCTCAGCCTTGGTGGATGTGGCTGCCTTGATCCCTGGGGTGTAATTCTAGAGAAGGAGTTACTCATGTTCCCGGAAACAAAGAAACGTTAAAAAGAAAAGAAGAGGCAGAAAGAAAATAGAACCTAGAAGCTGTGACCTCAGTTTATGACTGGCTTCTATTAAGCCTGGCCCTTAATGATGTTGGGGCCCCAGAGGACTTTTTTAAGCCTAATAATGCTCTCTCATAAAATGTTAAGAAATCACAGTGTGCTTTTAGAACTCCAAGCCAAAGGGTAACTAAATTTAATTAAGTAGGTCCATGAACTCTAAGATGTCTGTATATTTTGGTGTTTACCTGCGTTTTTCTGAGGGGACAGGGACAGTCTCAAATTCTCAGATGCATATGTGACCACATGAAGTTTGAAAATTAGCAACTTGATGCCCCAAAACAGATGTTTGACAGGAGGGACTTTGGTTGAAACATCTATACACCTTGTGTCTCCCCCATCACTCTGTTTTCTTACCTCTTTTTCTGCCACCACCCTTCACCATCTAGGGGCTTTTTAATGCCACCATATATAAATTCCTGGTCTCAGAAGAGGGGAGCTGAGGCCACAGGGCTCCCAGAGGCCAAGGGTCAAGGAGACCAAGTGCCCCAGCACTCCGGGCCTGCAGTTTTTCAGAACAAAGATCTGGCACAGGCTTTCAGGTGGCCCGTGAGGTGCCCAGCAGATGTGGTCCAAGACTCATGGACCTGCAGGCTAAGGGCTGAATTAGTGAGAGAGGTTGACCTCTCTTCTACAAGTTTATGTGATGATTTTCTTTCCATGCATTCTTCAAAAGTCATGACCAAGTGGTCATCTGTCACTGTCAGCCTTCCGATGACATCAGTGCAGACACACGAAGACACCCAGACTGAGGGAGAAAGAACTGCAGTCCCCACACGGCAGACATTTCTCTCCCTGCCCCCTCTGGTAAAGCCAACACTGATCAGTACCTCTTCTTTGATGGGGTGGGCATTAATAATGTTTCCCCACCAAAGGAGGAAACACAAGTCTCTGCAACTAAGTTCCATAAAGGGAAGGAGGACTGTGAGTATGTTTGGAGACATGGTGGGCAGGGCACAGGGAGAGAGAACCAACATTTATTCACTTCCTAGAGACTTTCCCTGTGTTACTGCCTGCAGGTCGTGCTCAAACAAGGGAGCAAATCTGGTACAGAGTCACACTGTAGGGCTGGAAAAGTTCCCTACACCAAGGGACTTACTCCTGAAATGACCAGCATAAATCTTTCTATTTCTGTGAGAATGACTTCCCATTTTGTCCCGGGACTTCACTCTTTATTCTTTTTTTAAAAGATTTTATTTATTGGGGCACCTGGGTGGCTCAGTGGGTTAAAGCCTCTGCCTTTGGCTTGGGTCATGATCCCAGGGTCCTTGGATCAAGCCCCGCATCGGGCTCTATGCTCAGCAGAGAGCGTGCTATGCCCACTCTCTCTCTCTGCCTGCCTCTCCACCTGCTTCTGATCTGTCAAATAAATAAATAAATAAAATCTTAAAAAAAAGATTTTATTTATTTATTTGAGAGAGAGAGAGAGAGAGAGAGAGAGAGAAAGAGCATGAACTTGGAGAAGAGCAGAAGGAGAAGACACCCAGCTGAGTAGGGAGCCTGATAGGGGCTCCAATCCAGGACCCCGGGATCATGACCTGAGCTGGAGGCAGATGCTTAACTGACTGAGCCACTCAGGCGCCCCTCACTCTTTCTCCTATAGCAGTGCCATTCAGTAGACTGTTCTGTGGTGATGAGAATGTTCTGTATCCATACTGTCCAATACAATCACAACCATGAGCCACATGTGACTATTGAGCTCTTGAAATGCAGCTACGCTGACTGAAGAACTGAATTAGACATCTTATTTAGTTTTAATTCACTAAAATTTAAAAGCCACATGTGGCTAATGGTTACCAGTATTGAATAGTGAGTTCTAGAGTCACCCTGAGCTGTGGCCTAGCACGTGGTCACCTGAAATAAAGACTAAGTTTCACAGCCTCTTTTGCAGGCATATGATGAAATTCTGGCCAACGGATGTGAGGGGAAGTGATGTGGACAACTTCCAGGCTATGACCTCAAGGGAAGAGGCGTTCCCTTCACCCCGCAATGCTTTCCACTTCTTCTTGCTGGCCAGAGATGGACAGAGCTGTGCACCGTCTGGAACTAAGCGATGAAGACAACACCATAGGGGCTGCGGAGCAATAGGATAAAAGGAAGCTTTGTCCCCAAGAATGACTTCAGGTGGCAGTTCCCTACTTTCAGCCCAGACAAGTGCACGTGAGAGAAACTAAAATTCTATTTCATTTAAGCCACTGTAATTTTAGGTCACTGAGATTAAGCCACACCTATATCCTGTTCTAACCACTCTATTGCCCACGTCTCTTTTACAGAGATTGTGGGGAACAAATGTCCCAGCTATGATTTTGATCATGTGATTTCAAAGCTTTTGCCAGGTCTTTAAACAGGTGAAGGGCAGACCCCCAGAATAAGAGGCCTCTGCTTAGCAAAGCATTTTGGTGAGGGGGCAGATCTGCAAAAGTAGACCTGAACTTAGTGGGTTTAAGGAATAGAGAGCTAGAGGTTATGCATAAGGAGAAAGAATCGAGTTTGGAGGAAGACTGGCTTCTAGAGAGGGAAAGAGGGCCTGGAGAAGGGACAAGGAGAGACCTGAGAAAGTGGCATCAAGAAAGGCCTCAGAGATGATATGACCAGTAGGGTCCTGTTCTGTGCCATGACCTCCCCACTGTTCCAAGTACTGTTGTACACCACAGCCAACGTGTTGATGGGGCTCTGGAGAAAATGAAGGATTTAGGGCAGAGTCAAGCATGAGACAAAGCAGTCCTAGGAGGCAAGATGGAGGCTTAGCTCGGGAGTGTAGTAGGAAGTGAGAACTCTGAGCAAGAGGTGCCTAGGACTCAAATAAGCACCTTGAGCGTCCCCAGAGATATTGTGGGAAGGAGCATGCTGGCTTCCACCATTCTGACACTCTGCTTGAATGGTAGAGAAAAGTGTCACCCCAAGATGTCTCTATAGCCTGTGATATCCAGGCAGCTGAGATTGGTTTGCAGTTCCCTATGGTACCATCTTTCTCCTGGCCCACTCCCAAAGCCCTGACAGCCAAGATGGGAAGGGAAACAACTGTTTCCTTCTTGCTTTCTCTGCTTTGGCCTGGATTACAGGAGATCTGTTCCTCTTAAATCTAGAGTACACGATCATTAGAAGAAGTGAGAAAATCTGTCATCGGTCAGAGGGCCAAGATGGAATAGTGGGCCAGGTGGTTGGAGACATGGGGAACAGGAGCTTGGGATGAGCTGGAATCCATAGCTGGACTGGCTCTTGAGGCAGAGCATGTAACATTTGCTGGAAGGTGTTTGCTGTCCTTACTGCTGAGAGTAACACTTGTGTTCAACATCCAAATATATTCTGTTTATACTTGCTCAAGTGATGGAGTTCTATTTATTTTTTTAAAAAATACTTTATTTATTTATTTGACAGACAGAGATCACAAGTAGGCAGAGAGGCAGGCAGAGAGAGAGAAAGGGAAGCAGAGAGCCCGATGTGGGGCTCGATCCCAGCACCCTGGGATCATGACCTGAGCTAAAGGCAGAGGCTTTAACCCACTGAGCCACCCAGGCGCCCCAAGTGATGGAGTTTAAGGGGCTGCCCCTGGGGCAACGGAAAGGGGACAGGCATTTCTATGGAAACCCTCTTAAATATGGTGCTATCCCATCTTTATTCAGGTTAGGCATAGACTGAAGGTTGGGATCCATTAGGAAAAGAACATTTGGGAATAAGAATCACTGATGATCATTGAGCACCTTCTTTGTGCTAGTATTATGCTCCATTTGTATATTATTCACAGCAATTCTGTAATGCAACTTTTTTTTGCATATTAACAGATATGGAAACTGAGGCTGGGGAGATTAATAAATGGCACATAGTCACAGAGCAAGTAAGTGGTCTGGCGGGGGATCCTTTTTTTTTTTTTTTTTTTAAGATTTCATTTATTTATTTGACACAGAGAGAGAGTACAAGCAGGGGGAGTAGCAAGGAGAGGGAAAATGAGGCTTCCTGCTGAGCAGCCCTCCTCCCAACATGGGATGACCTGAGCTGGAGGCAGATGCTTAAATGACTGAGCCACCCAGGCCCCCTGGATTCATTTTTTTAATGATTTATTTATTTATTAGAGAGAGAGAGTGAGCAGAGATGGGGGAGAGCTAGAGGCAGAGAGAGAGAGAGAGCACAAGAGAAGCAGACTCCCTGCTGAGCATGGAGTCCAACTCAGGGCTCCATCCCATGACCCTGATCATGACCTGAGCCAAAATCAAGAGTCTGAGGCTTAACCAACAGAACCACTCAGGCACCCCTGGCAGGGGATTTTTACCCAGGCCAGCTGCCATCAGGGTCCACACACTTGTCACTACCATTTCTTGCCTCTTTGTTCTGTAGGTGTTACACTCAGGCCCTGGTTACACACAACCCTTCAGAACCATGAGCACAAAACTTAGTGCAGAAGACTCTACCCTCGGATGTTAAATATCCTGGCTTAAAACTACATGGCTATTAAGGTACTGCCTGGTAGTTTTTGGTTTTGTTCCATACATCTCTTTATCAACTTAGTTACTAGCCACATCACAGAAACCATAAAAGCAGAATGTTTCCAACATGTTTCTGTGACTCGACATTTCTAGTAGTTTGATTCCAGGCAAATAAGAATTTATTGTAATTTGAACAGTAAATGGTCATTTTCAACCCCAACTCGACTGAACAGATACATAGCTCACTCATTTTGTTACTTATTGCCTGCCAAACTAACAACACACAGTTTCACTAAACCTTGTATTTTGTAGGAAAATTATATTTCATTTGAAAATACATGTGTTGAAATTTTTTAGTTAAACCTTAATGAAGTTCATTTTAAAACACAAAGTGTCTGATTGAAGATTGTATGCATAGTATACTTCTTACACCCTTTTCTGTTGAGGTATAACTGACATATAACATTATACTAGTTTCAGGCAGACAGTGTAGTGATTGAATATTTATATATGTTGTGAAATGGCCACCACAATAAATCTAGTTAATATCCATCAATATACATAGTTATCATTTTTTTCTTGTGATGAGAACTTTATGATCTACTCTCTTAGCAACTTCCAAATGTGTAAAATAATGTAACTATAGTTGCCATTGCTGTACATTATATCCCCATCATCTTATAATTGGAAGTTTGTATCTTGTGACCCCCTCCACCCATCTTGCCCATCCCTCCCACCCCCTGCCTCTGGCAACCACCTCTATGTCCATTCTTAGGACCTAGGGACCAGCTTCACAGCCAGCTTCACTCTTTCATTGCAAGACTATTCAAGTAAAATAATGTATTCAATGATTCTGGAAGAAGATGATTTCTTCCATTTTAAGGTAGTATCTCTTATCTTAGAATGAAGAACTGGAGGTTTATCTGATACTGACTTTGCCTGATCAAAAATACTTTTTGTATTATGACATTAATTTTTAAAGGGGAAGCTCCAGGATTACCTTCCTGTTACATTTTTTAAAAATCTGTATTTCAAATAGAAGATGTATTTTCAGTTCTGTATTTTGGTGTATACTGAATCTGTATTACCCCATAGGTAGAGAGGAAGAAGAGGGTTTTTGGATTTTCTGTTACATGAACAGTTACATCGAATGTATAAGTGAGAAGATAGTCTTGAGCAGCTGTAAAACCACTGAATCTGATTTTCATTCTGTCAGACTGATAGTGATTTGGGAGTTCAACTTCATCCTAAAGAGGCTCAAACATGAGAAGTGTGTCACTGGCATGGAAAAGGGCCTCCAAAGAACTTCTCCCTGCGGGATTTAGAACTTGTACAGCATCTTCAGCTAGTCTCAGTGCTGCTGGTGAAATGTGTCTTCTCAGATAAAATAGGATCCCAAGAAATGACATTTACAGAGTGTGGGTCGAGCCAGTTTGGAGCAAGACTTCTCACAAATTCACTCTGCAGTCCTCATTGCTGGCAGGGACCAAACTGTGAACGTTTTTAGCACGAAGAGCTGGCACATGGCTCTGACACACCCCCCAACCCCCTACCCCCACCATGGTTTGAGCCTGTAGAGAACCAGATAAGATGTTGTACAGTTTGCTTCTAATACCCATGTCCTCTTGACATTGTGAATTTTTGCACAAAATTACCTAGAAGGCATCACAAAATGCTCTTTACTTCAGGAAATGATTCCTGTATGTGAAAAATCTAGAGCAATCATTGGAGAGATTGGAGGTTTCCTTTTCCAAAGTTTCTGGAGCCAACTTGAAGTTTCTTTCCACCCAGGGAAAAACTGCTATAACACTTAGGGGGAAAGAAGTAAAATTTGTTTGTTTTAAATGTGAGTCATGACAAACCTAGGGATTAGAAACTTAGAAAGAGGAAAACTTATCTGAGCAAAGACTGTAGCCAAAAAATTCAGAGCAAAATTGGGGGGAAAAAATCCTGTTGTTCCAAGACTTTTCAGACTTGCATGTGTCTGGTGCTGTTGAAAGATACCTCACATCCAGCTAGTTACCCCACTGAGCCATGGGATGCCTCAAACACTCCCACCAGTCTCCTTTTAGGTAGAGGTACATCTCTACAAAGCAGAAAAATATGTTGTCTGGACGAAGGGATATGTCAATCCAACATAACTGATTTTCAAAAATCTCCAAAAAATTTTACTTTACTTTCCAAAGTAAAGCCTAAGGTTGGGTAAGGCTAGAAATTGGGAACCCAGTGGAGAAGGGAAAAAAGATTTTAAAAAAATAGGTTCAGAGTAAAAGATGGGACAGTGCCATGCATGAAGGGTGGCCCCAGGTCACTAAGGGAACTTGAGTGCCTGAGTTTTGGAACTAGGAGGTGGGATAGAATGAAAATCATCCCTGACTGCCTCTCCATTAAATCCTCGTCAACTATGACACAGGTACACCTATTTCTTTCATCAGTTTTTCCTAAACTGTTATGCAAGACTTGTCTTCAATCATCACAAAGCCTGCAAACCCGGCTATGCCACACAGTGACATGACTCTTCCCGCAATGTCTACGCAGCTCTGTTTCCAGGGGAACTACCAATCACAGCCACTTCTGGATGGTTCACTTCCAAAGTACTCTGCCTACAGGAGGAGCGCGGGTGCCTGAAATCCACAGAGGTGGACGGCTCATTACAACCAGCAGCCCCAACCTGCTCTCAGACCTTGTCACTGCCTGGAACAGCTAATACGGGAGCATTTCCCCTCCGGCCCCCTGCTGCCACCTCCTGCCCTCCGGGAGGGCTGGAGGTGGAAAGGAAAAGGTCAGCACCTCTGAGTTGTCCTCAACCCACACAAGACACCCTGGAATCATCGAGAACCACCTAGATATTTTCAGCATATCTAGGGGGTTCCCCTAGATATTTTTCAGCATCCTCCCTTCATGCTCTGCTTTGCAGATCACTCAACATGCCCTGCGTCATGGATGATTTACCAGCTTTTTTACCAGTTGCATTACTTCACAGTGGGTGGAAGCTTCCATTTGGCCTGTAGCCCTCCCAATCTTCAAAACAAGCCTATTTTCTACCATACTGAGCTCTCCGGCGCCAGCCATCATGTTAATATACCTGAGCCCAAAGGACCTCCTTAAAATAGGGGAGCTCCAGATAGCTGTCCTGCCACATGGGCCTGTTTCTTGTCTAAATTAAAAACGTCCACATCTGTTTTTTCTCCTCTTTCTGGGAAGATGACCTACACAAGTAAGGATGTGCTATAAATGTCTTTCAAGACTCAACTTGTAGGTTCTAATTATAATTAAGAGAATAATAATATTACTTTGCATTTCCCTGTGCCTTTCTTCCAAAGCGCTCGGAGCATTCTCAGCGGCGTGAGGGCAGGTATTACAAGTTCGTTTGTGTCTACCTGCAGATTCTAATTATACCTTCTTTTGATTCTGGTTCTAAACTCATCTCCCTTCCCAGAGCCCGAGGCCCAAGAACGCATCACCCGGGCTCACTTTCCCGGGTGTCTGGCCTGCCCTCCCACCCCGTGTTATCTGATGGAGGCTCTTTTCACCTCTCCGTTGCCCTGGTGCTGGGCCTCCGGTGTTTTTAGAAGTGCTGAACGGGCTCTGTCTCATCCCTGCCTCTTGAGCCTCTCCACCTCCGCCCTGGCTCCCCAGACTCCCCAGTGCCAGGGAGGCAGCTCAGCTTCCTGCCTCTGCGCCAGGAAAGGGCCTTTCCTCTGACCGGGCAAAGACTCCCAAACCTGCCCTGGGTGGACCCCGTGCCCTCATTGTCCCGGCTTCAGGGCAGGAATGGGCTCGCTTATGTCCAGGTCCCTGCTACTCTGTGTCAATGTGACGGGCCAGAAGCTCTGTTTTGTTTTTCAGGATGCCTTTGAACTTGTAGTGTGGGCTCTTCCCCTGACCTTGGAAAGAAACCCAGGCAGGACCTCCGACTTTTATGGTCCCTCTTAGCAAAAACTAGAGCCCTGTGGTCACTGTAGTCACAAAATAGTCTCAATCCAGAAATTAAAAGGTCCAGTCTTCTGTCATAATGAAAAATCTGAACCAGATTGAAAGTTGAGGCCTCTCCTGGCTCCCAGCTCAGGCCAATTGTTGGGCTGGGGTGGGGGTGGGGAGAGCCCTGATTGATTCTTTCCCTACTTCTCCTCTCTGAAAGCACAAATTGCAGTTTCCCCACATGCTGCCCCCCCCCACCTCCCCAACCTTGCCCCCCAACCCCACACAGCTGGAGAAAGGAGAACTGGAGGAGGGAGCAAGAAAGTGCCAGAGTGGACCTTCTCCAGACTTGGCCAATATGACAGTTCCATTTTCTTCAGAGACCCCACCAACCCCCCAGCACTGCTGGGTTCTCTCACCTGTGTGCCTGGGGACAGCAGTGAATGGGACAAGATCCAAGTGGTTTCTTCTACTTCTTTGGTTCCTGGAAATTCAGCGATGTCTATGCTTCTCTTAGCAGAAGTCCTTTCACACTCCACCTCCTAGCAACGCTGCCTTCAAGGTGACTCCCCAGGGTGCAGTGCCCATGCCCCCATACTGGTTCTCTAAACATACACAGTGTGTGGATGTGTTCTTTGTCCTACATGTCCTCGGCCAGTCCTCTTTCCAGCTCTGCCAGTGAGGCCAGCAGCCCTAGTCCATGCAGACTAGTCCAGGTTGGCCCAAGCCACAGTGATCCCCAAACTGAAGGCAACATGCATTAAGTTCTTCATTAGTCCCTCTGTGGGGAGGGGAAGGAGGCGCATCCTGCCTTGGTTCCACAAGTGTGCAAGGATGTGGGAGCCCTCAGCTCAGCATGCCATTGGCTTTCTCCAGAAATCCTTAATGAAAATCTTGCCTCTTAACTCTGTTTTTAAGTTGTCTGTTGAGAGGGCATTATAAATAATTTCTTTGTACCTCTTTTTGAACATGATTTCTATTGTTCCTGTTTCTTTGGATGTGACCCAAACCTGGTAAGAGAGGGAAGCATGAGCACAGATCCTGGCTGGCCTCCCTTGGGGACTTGAGCATCACACGCTTCCAAGAGCCTTGATTATTAGAACACAGGTCTTCCCCACTTCCAAGTTGGATCTCTCATGATGCAGGAGTGTTGAAACTCTGAAGGAAAATGGAGTTAGGATTTCTTTGTGTGGGCTTTCCTGTGAAAATCAGTAGAGCTAGATCTTCTTGGCCTCTACCAAAATTGACGTAGGTTTTCCAACAAGAACAAGCAAGCCAGCCACAGTATTTGAGCTCGCGTTACAAATGCATCTTGTGGGTGCCTGATATCCTGGAGTGTATCCCCTGTCATCTCAATCTCCTTCCCTAATTAAGACAACTGTAATATGCTTTGGCTTACCTACCCCCTTCCACTAGTATTCTCTGAGTGTCTGAAAGAACACTTTGAAGAAGCATCTAGACATTTTGAAAAATGGTCAGAGACAATGCCTGATATATTACCTAATGTTTTACCTTATGAAGGTAACTGCATGATAAAACATATATCAAAATTGAGTATCAGAGGATATCTCTATCCATACTCGAACTTGTGTGCTTTCTTTTATTTGTCAATGAGAGCTATACAACTTGGTGTATTTCTCATTTTTCTCTGCCTACCAGGAAGCTCAGCACTAAAGTGAATGCTCCATTGCAATAACAGATTCATCCCCAAAAAGCTGGTGTGTCTACCTCATTCTGCTTTTAACTGGTTTCCATTATTTCTTTCTATCTTGAAAAGTTTTGCTATATTTATGGATATATTTTAACATTGTAAACCACCTCTAAACCTTTTTGTACTTTTGTCATCCGGATGTAAATCCTAAATAAATATGAATAAAACTCACATTCATACATTCCTTCAAAAATATTCATTGATCACTTGCCTAGCACTTCCACATTGGTGAAGAGGAGATGGTATCACTAGTTACCTTCCCTCCTCTTGGAACTTTCATCATACTGTAGAGTGAGAAACAATGGTGAGCAAGCCAACCTTCTCTCCCCTCAAAGAGCTCACAGGGAACCAGGATCACATGGAGAAGGAGGCACACTAAGAATGCAGGGCACTGGAGATGACCCTGTGAAGGAAAGTCAAGACACGGTGGAGTTATAGAAGCCAAGGGAAATGAGTGTTTCCAAAGAAAGAAAAATCTCCTATGACAAAGAGACCAAGAAAGACAAGAATTGAGGTGTGCCCACCCAGCAACGAGAAGGTCATTAGCTACTCTACCTGGACCAGTTTCGCCGCAATATTGGATGGGAGATGAAGAAGTAGAAACAGTAAGTGTAGACAGCTCTTTCAAGAAGCTTGGCTATGGCAGAGAGAGATAGGCTGGAGGAGGGTGTGATGGCTGTGCTGAGAGGGGCTCAGCCTCATCTGCGTAACTTCAAATGATTATTTGAATTTCTGTTGAGTTTTAAGTCTTCTTGTGCTTAGGATGAATACTAATTTTCCAGAAAAGAAAGCACCCCAGGATGTCTGGGCTAGCAGGTCAAGGAGGTAACGAAGGATGCAACACTTGAATTGCTTGCTGGTTGGCTATCTTCTCTTAAATATCACTGTGGCAATGGCTGATATCTTCTCTGAGCAACCAGGATCCCAGGAGCACCTAAGGACTCTATTCTTGACTCCAGTGTCTGGCACACTTGGCTGCCAGTCCACGGCTGGCCTCCATCCCAGCTTGACTTAAGAACACCACAGCTTTCCAAAATCTGCACTATCAATTCCTCCACACAGCAGAAGGAGAAGGTTGCCAACAAGCCCCATGAGCATGGGAAATACATTCACATTCCACTTTCCCAGCCCTGGCTTCAGGTCCCATTTGGGCCTCTGCTGGATGCTTTTTTTGTTGACCCTGCAGTAGCTTGATTCCTATTAAGGATGGCTCTAATGATTTATGAAAGCAATCTGCAGTGTGCTTTTAATGTTGGGAGTCTAAAGAAGGAGCCAGATAGTTTTAAGGCAGATAGAGGGGCCATGTGAAGTTTTTCCAAATTTGCTTTCCCAATTGTTGAAGGAAAGTGGTAACTTTCTCAAAATCATAGTGACTCAATATATAATTACACGATATTCCATCCACTCTTACTTTTCTATCATGCACTTAACTTGTATATCACATAAACATTCAATCAACTCTCTCCTATCTTATAGTGAGAGTTCTGTGATTGCTTGCATTTCTTTCTTTGTGTTGGCTTCCAGGAGGCTCATATTTGGGTTTTATTTTCAGATTCAACAATCTTCTTGGATTTTTTTGGTTGACATATTTATTTATCCACTCTGTTTGATTTTATTTTATTTTTTTTATTTTGCTCCTATTTTATTTACTTCCTATACATGACATTTTTGGAAGCTACTTCATTTTTTTTAATGAGGTAGGGAATAAATAAAATCAATAAACCATTTGCAATCCCCTGTTTTGTGAATTCATTCTGCTTTTAACTCACTCTCATTTGTGATGTAGGAGGGATTCTTTTTTTTTTTTTTAAAGATTTTATTTATTTATTTGACAGACAGAGATCACAAGTAGACAGAGAGGCAGGCAGAGAGAGAGGAGGAAGCCAGCTCCCTGCTGAGCAGAGAGCCCGATGCGGGGCTTGATCCCAGGACCCTGAGATCATGACCTAAGCCGAAGGCAGAGGCTTTAAGCCACTGAGCCACCCAGGCACCCCTGTAGGAGGGATTCTTAACCTGTTTTCAAAGATAAGCTCTTTGCTGTTTCACTGAACACTTCAGGTAGGAGGGTGTATATGTAATAAGACACAGCAATGTGAACTCTGAAGGAAGACTGCCTGGGTTCAAATCCCAAATCCACCACTAACTAGCTGAGTGACTTTAAGTGAGTTCTTTAATTCCATGTACCTTAGCTTAAATTATGAGAATAAGACTTACTTCTTAGTGTGATTGTAAAGATGAAATGTTAAGACATTCACACATGGGAAGTACCTAGAACAGGTGCTCACTTACTGTGAAGAGTTACTGTTGGTGTGGGACAGGCAGGTAATGCTGAAATCAAGGCTCTCTACAGAGGGCGAAGAGGAGGTGGCACCACTAGCTGTCCTCTCTTCCTGGGCCATTAGCTAGTCTGTAGAGAAGAGAGACAGGGCTGGGTGTGCTGACTGGTTTGGAAATCAACCCCCTCTGCCCAGTAGGCCTGTTTCCTAGTGGAGACTCTCACTCACCGCGGTCTGATCTTCATTTTCCAACTTAATGGGTTGGACCAAAAAACTCCTGAGCGAGCTGTGTCTATTCTTAGGTTGAATCCATCTCTCAAGCTTTTAATTCCAATGGCAAGACTTCAAGTTTGGTTCTTTGTTATTATTAGTCAGTCATGGAATCCATTTTTATTTTTATGACGTTACATGTACTCGTTGTTAAAAGAGACAAAGAGTCCTATGTGGGAATCCTCTGTTCTCCTCAGAGAGGTCACTTTCAGCTCTATTAGTTAATTATTTGGGGTTAACTGCTTTCTTTCTAAACAACGTGTTCATATTGTTGTTTCTTGCCTACTTATTAGCTTGGGCAGCTGGCATTACGCTGCAATCCCACTATAGAAGATAAGGGTTGAGTTTGCTTCCACTCATGCTTCCCCACGTCACCCATTCTCCTCACACTCCATCCTTCCTACGGTTATGCTCTCATCTGATTAGATCACTACTCAATATTTGGATTGTTGTGACTATATAAACACATTTGATGGCCAGGCAGTGTAATGTATGAAGAATACTTTTCCTTTCCAGTAACAGTTTTATTTCCCATGGAACCAATACTTGCTTTTCTCAATTGCTTATTTTCCTATGAATTTATTGCTCATGTAATCCCAAACCCGTTGTTTAAACCTTCTCTTAGCCTGTTCAAATACATCAGGTATCTCATTAGCTACGTCTTTTTCTTATTAAAAGAGGTTTTTATATAGTCAAAATATTAATCCTTTGCTAGTTATGTTTATTTCAAATATCTTCTCTCATTTTATATGTTGCTTTTTCACTCTTTTAGAGGCACGTTATGATGAACTGCTGTTTTACTTTTTTTAACATACTTAAATTGCAAGTAATTTATTTTATGTTTTTACAAATTTTCTGGTTTATGAAAATTTTCCTTCCTTAGTTGTCATAAGAACATTCCACATTTTTTGTAAAATGTTTAAGTTTTGACTTTTTAACACTTAACTATTTCATCTACTTAGAATTGATTTCTGTGTGTGAAATGACATAGAAGCTCAAGTCCCTCCCGCCCCCTTTTTTTAAAGCACATACTTCTATTCACCTCTGACTTTGAGTTTTCTTTTTACTTTTGCAACTTGGTAATTTTCCTTTCTTGACTTCATGCTTAGTTATACACAAAAACATTTTGATTACATTTCATCTAGAAGTTCTATACTGTCCAGAGTAAGTGAAGGGCTTCCACTAGTGTGTTTATTATCTTTAGCCAAAGTCCTCCCTATAACTCTGCAGAACATCTCTCAGTTTCACAAATGAATCAGAGGTTGGAAGTCTGCGATAGAGAGGACAATGTCTGTCTGTCCTTCTGTCATCAGCCCCGTCTGTCTGGGCCAATTCCTATCCTGCTCCTTTGGGGCTTCCTGACTTAATTTGGAATGTCAACAAAGGCACATCTACTTCTTCAATACTCCAATGGCTTTTAAGAAGCACTCAGTGAGGGCACTTGGGTGGCCCAGTGGGTTAAAGCCTCTGCCTTTGGCTCAGGTCATGATCCCAGGGTCCTCTCTGCTCAGCAGGGAGCCTGCTTCCCCACCCCTCTCTCTGCCTGCTTCTCTACCTACTTGTGATCTCTGTCAAATAATTAACTGAAATCGTTTTTTTTTTTTTTTTTTTTAAAAAGCACTCAATGATAGCAGAAGTGAACCCATTGAGAGCTGACTGCTAAGTTTGCAAATATTTGTTATTTCTTTCACGGAAGGAAAAATTGAGAAACATCTGTGATAATAGCCAATAGTGAAACTTTTCTGAACTGCAGATTTCAGGTCTTTATTCCTTCCTCTCTTTTCCTCCTTGCTGTAACAAAAATGCCCGTTAACCCCGGAGGCTATCAGACAAATGTCCATTGTGTTGACCTTGCTTGACTCTCTTTAGAAAAACTGCATACCATTAGAAAGAATTTGCAGAGCTGTGATCTCAGCCAGCAACTACAATGTCAGTTTTCAGCAAGCTCCTGCTGAGTAAGAAAACAGAAGATTTAACCACATTGGTGAGAAAGTCAGATGTTTTACATATAGGCCACAAGACTGTTGCTGGCTGCCTTCTGCAGAAAAAAATCCTAGGCAAACGTATTTCCTCTCTTGAGAGGATCAGACTCCTACAGAACCACTCTCTCTCCCCCGTACGCAGTACAGTCAAGTGAAACAAATCATAGATGATGTAGGAAATGTCTCTGACAGAGAAGGGTAAGCAGAGGATATTTCGCAGAGAATGGCTGGGAAGTTAAACACAGTGCTATCTTGAAGTGAGCAGGAAACAGAGACTTGGAAGATGCAGCTCTGTTTCTCCATGGGCCTGAGCTAATTTCTGCTCTGTGTCTTTGGGTCCTCATTTGGTGTCAGACTAGATGAGATTCTGAGTGTTCATGACTCTCAAAATAAAAACATGATAAAAGAATCCTATATTCCTATGATCAGATGACATATCTTATTTAAAAATAATAACGATAAATGCAATCAAATATGAATTAAAAGAGAAATGACTGCATTGGAAGGTGTTTACTTGACACTCGGAGGAAGAGAGGCTGTCTGGCCCCTCCTTCTTTCCAGGGAATGGCAAGTCTGGGAACAGAACGATGGTTTGGGCTCCAGGCGTCCTAAGGGATTTCAAGTAGTAGAGGTTTTGCTTCTTTGTAGTCATCAGAGAGATGCCTCAGTCTCAGAGGAAAAAAGCAAGCTGGGGGGCTTGGGAGGTGGGTGGACCCGGTTACTAGGAACTGGAGTTTCAGCCACTGCAACTCTGTGAACTTAAGGAATGAGAGCAGCAGAGAGGCCCCCTCTAAGTGCTTGCATAGTGAGCAAGCACATCAACAAGTGACTGGTGTGAGCGGAAGGCCTCCTGGAAAGTTCTGCTTTGTGTAAGTTTCCTCAGACCCTCCCCTAGCTTGAGGGGAATAGTTTGAATAATGAATAAGCTGCAGAGAGTGGAGGCTCAGCATAAGATGTCATTTGATTTAGAAAGCAATCAGAGAGATGTTTTTGCACCTAAGTGTGCTGTTTACAAATACATACACGCCACAAAACCACTGTTTTTCCTTAGCATTTACATGCTGGGATTGGAGTTAAGTTTGACATGCTAACATCTCACAAAAATCATTTCCGTGTATGTATTACCATTAAATTAGACACAGCTTTGATGGGGAGAAATGTCCGACATCCTATATCCTATAGGACAAAAATATTTTAAACCATTTAAACAGGGTTTGGATTTTCTGTAAATAATGTCACATATGTCAATCACATTTCTACTTGTTCTTTGTGCAAAAATTGCAAGCTTTCCAGGAATATAAAATATAAAAATGAAGAAAACCGATGAGTACTGTCCTAGAAGAGGTTGAAAGAGCATCAGTGGGATCCTGGGCTGGGAAAAACCAACTGACTCACAGGAAGCCCGCCCGCAGAACCACAGACAAAGGCCTGACGGAGCAGGGGTGGCCCCCACCAAACAAAAACCATTTCATGCCATTACCTCTAGGACTATCCCCACATGCCTGGTGGGGGAAACGAGACATGGGAAGATGAAGCAGCTGCCTACAGTCACCCTGCTGACCATAAAAGAGACAGGAACTGAACTCAAAGTCATCTGGTTTCGAAGTCTATGAAATTTTACTGATGAAATTGATCCTTCTGTCCCTCCCCTTCCCATGATGTTTTGATGGTTTTCCTAAACAGGACCCATTCTCCAACAGGAAAAAAGAACTGCATTTTGACCCCCCGCAATGACCTTGCCGATTGGAAGCGAGAGAGAAACGGCACCAGGAGCTGCGCTGTTATCTGTGGGGTTTTTCTTTTCTCTTTCTTTGGTCCTTTTTAAGCACAGAGCTCTGGAAGCAAGGTGGTGTTAGAGGCACACAGAGCCACATTGATTCGGCTTGTTGCTTCCAAAATGCAGTTTCAGAGCTGCTTCCATTCCCTCTCGCCCCAACCAGCCAGACGTCCTCCCGCCCACCCACCATGTGCTGGCCGTGTGCAGTTAAGCTGCCTGTCCCTAGCACCTCTGCGGGGTGGCACCAGCTCGGTCCTATCAGAGCTTAGCTGCAGAAACCCTGCTGTTCATCAGCACCCCTGCATCTCGAGCTAGAAATAGCCCTGCAGTTTCCAAGTACCAGAAAGAACAGAATCGAGATGGGTGTGGGTAACTGTTTTTTTCAAGCTATTTGGTACTTAATTGTTTTTCTATTAGGCTGCGTATATGAGTCCTTTCCAAAGTCAGTAGCATCTATCCAACCTTTGGGGAAAAGAAGACTTCACCGCCAGCCAGTCCAGAGTCCTGGACTGGCCGGCCAGCAGCCCTGTTTTCTGCTCTCCCATCTCCCTTCATCTTCAGGGAAGCAGGCAGGGCCTTTCTTCTCTTTCTGACAGCTTCGGTTTTAGATGTTTCTTACCAATCTCTCCTGCAGTTACTAGCAGACAGCCATTATCACTCTGAGAACTGAAGGTGCCAGAGTGGGATTATAGGGGTGTGGGTAGGTGAGGGGCAGCAGTCAATGGTTCACAGAGGAAAGTCGTGGGGTGAGCAACCCTCCACCTCACTGATTTCTGATTGAATGCTAAGTGCAGTTTCCCTCTACAATCTCCCTCTAACTTTGTCAGTCTTCCTAAGAACCTGAGGATTCCCCACTGAGAGTGAATGTGGGCCACCTTTGGTCCTTAGTGTGACACAGCCTCTTGCCAGGGTTCATTGCCAAGGAGAAGATCTTGGCTAGATATGCCCTTAGTTGAATGCCCTTGCACAGGGCACAAACTGCACGGCTGTGCGTAGGGTCCCTTGTCCTATCTGCCCATTTCCTCCTGCCAGTGTAGAGATGTCATTTCTCTCATTCACTTCTGCTTTTCAGAGTAGTTTTCCTGAAGGTCAATGAATCAGCTGCATTTTATGCACCTTCTCCTGATCCGTTTTAATCTGAGAGCTATCGAGAAAGGAAGAGTCCCTAGACACCTCGGATATACATTGTAGGGAGGATTCTTAGTTATCAGGTTCTGTTAGCTTGGGCAACCATCACAGAGTCTGCAATTTTCAAATGCTGGGGGACATAAGTCAGCTTTCAAAATGTATTATTGCCTGAATCTTCTATAAAGAGATCCTTCTATAGGACGGGATATAATAAGGGTTAGTAAAAACAGAAGAAAGACAATTCTAAGTCTTAAATAAACTGAAAGCCCTTTATTCATTATCTGCTCACCAAATATGTATTAAGTGCCCATTGTGTGCCAGCTGCTAGTACACAAAAAAGACATGAGACGCGATTCGTGCCATTATAAAAACGACATAGTAGGAAAGAGAGAATTTAAACAAAGAATCCCACAAAAGCATATCATTAGAAGCCATTCAAGTTCTATGAATGAGCAGTACTCACTGCCCTTTGAGAACACAGAGTATGGCTCATTTGTTCTGGTACCTCCAATGTCTGTTACTTAGTAGGTGCTAAATAAATATATATATAGAATCAATGGATGGATAACTACATAAAAAAAAGAATAACTGCATACCACTAGAACCATCTAAATGTACATGATTAGTGAGATACCGTTATTTCTGGGTGATTTTTTTCACCTGGGTTAAAGTTTCATGTCAATCTCAGATGATCAGATCTCTCGGTGGGTCAGATATAAATTAGGTGCTCCAGAGTCCTAGGCATGCAGCATCTCCTCACCAGACCTTGTTTGCTACTCTCTGAAATTCTTGGACTAGTAACCTGTATGTTCCTGGGAACCATGTACTGGAAATAGTCCTTCAGTAAGGAGAGTCAAAACCTGCATCAGGCATGGTGTATTTCTACCTCATTGTTTTCATAGCCTTCTTTAGGTTTTCCCCTGGGTTTATGGCATTGTGGTCATCTCTGACATTCTGATTCTACTTGTCTGGTTTGAGACTCTTTGGTTATAAAATACTGAAATACATTTAAGGAAACTAAAAAAAAGCAGGGGGGAATCATAAAGAAAGAGAGGGGGTTTCATAGGAGCCAGTTTAGAAAATAGAACCTATCTCTCCTTCTCCCTTTCCCTCTCCCTTCCCCTCCCCTTTTTGCTCTCCCCCAACCATGTCATCTGTGGACAAAAAGTTTGATATTTTCTTTCCCAATCTGTACATCTTTTAATTAATTAATTAAGTCTTATTGCATTTGCAATGCTTTCCAGTGCTATATTGAAAAGGAGACATGAGAAGGGACATCTTTGCTATGCACCTGATCTTAGTGGAAGATCTTTGAGTTTCTTACCACTGAGAAGGATGTTCGTTGTAAGTTTTTTATAGATCGTCTTTATCAAGTTGAGGAAGATATAGATTTTTTTTTGACACATCATTTTTCTCTACCTGAAATTGTAGCTATTTCTTTCAGCATCTTCCCTTAGGCTGTTCTCAGTGGGTCAAGTGCAGAGGCCAGTTCTCACCCATTCTTGGCACTCAAAGACCCACTTATGTTCTTTAGGAGCACACCCCATAGGTCAGATGCTCTGGAGTTCCCTGCTAAATCATGAAGTCCTTTGGGACAGTCCCTCCTTCACTGCTGTCCATCAACTCCTTCCAGAACACTTTATTATAAATAGGGCACAAGGGGAAGATTCTTCTTCTTCTTCTTTTTTTTTTTTTTTAAAGATTTTATTTATTTATTTGACAGAGATCACAAGTAGGCAGAGAGGCAGGCAGAGAGAGAGAGGAGGAAGCAGGCTCCCTGCTAAGCAGAGAGCCCGATGTGGTGCTCGATCCCAGGACCCTGGGATCATGACCTGAGCCGAAGGCAGAGGCTTTAACCCACTGAGCCACCCAGGCGCCCCGATTCTTCTTCTTCTTGCTGTTGTTCTCTAGTGACTGGACGAGATGGGGATGGCCTCCAAGAGCTAAGGAGGAGGGAAACACTTCAACTGCTAAGGATTTGGAGGCAACTGAATCAGATACAGGAGTGTCTCCCAGACCTCTAGTCTCTATGGACAGCATATGAATTAGAAGATGCACGACTTGAATGTAAAACAAAGGGCCATTTTGATCCTACTAAAGAATGAATATGTCAACCAGGAAATTAAAGAAGAATTTAAAAAATACATGGAAGCAAATGAAAATGAAAACACAATAGTTCAGAACCTTTGGGATGCAGCAAAGGTGATCCTAAAAGGGTAGTATATAACTACACAGGCCTTCCTAAAGAACAAGTCTCAAATACACAACCTAACTTTATACCCAAAGGAGCTGGAAAATGAACAGCAAAAAATCTAAATCCAGCAGGAGCCAAAATTAATAAAGATTAGAGCAGAGATCAATGATATAGAAATAAAAAACAAAAGTAGAACAGATCAGTGAAACTAGGAGCCTGTTCTTTGAAAGAATGAATAAGATCAATAAATCCCCAGCCAGACTTATCAAAAAGAAAAGAGAAAAGACCCAAATTAATAAAATCATGAATGAAACAGGAGAGATCACAACAAACACTGAAGAAATACAAACAATTATAAGAACATATAATGAGCAACTATATGCCAATGAATTAGGCAATCTGGAAGAAATGGATGCATTCCTAGAATCATATAAACTACCAAAACCAAAACAAGAAGAAACAGAAAACCTGAACAGATCCGTAACAGCAAAGAAAATGGAATTAGTAATCAAAAATCTCCCAACAAACAAGACTCCAGGACCACACGGCCACCCAGAAGAATTCTCCTAAACATTTAAAGAGGAACTAATACCTATTCTTCTGAAGCTGTTTCAAAAAATAGAAATGGAAGGAAAACTTCCAAACTCATTCTATGATAGGCATTACCTTGATCCCAAAACCAGACAAAGAAAAGAAGAATTACAGGTCAATATCCCTGATGAACATGGATGCAAAAATTCTCATCAAGAGACTCACTAATAGGATCCACTGTACATTAAAAGGATTATTTACCATGACTGAGTGGGATTTATTCCTGGGATTCAAGGGTGGTTCCACATCCACAAAGCAATCACTGTGATACACCACATTAATAAAAGAAAGGACAAGAACCATGTTTTTGACAAAATATAGCATCCTTTCTTGATAAAAACTCTCCACCATGTAGAAATAGAGGGAATATACCTTAATATCATAAAAGCATATATGAAAAACTCACAGCAAATATTATCCTCAATGGGATAGAACTGAGAACTTTTCCCCTAAGATCAGGAATGCGGCAGGGATGTCCACTTTCACCACTGTTGTTCAACATAGTACTGAAAGTCCTAGCCTCAGCAATCAGACAACAAAAAGAAATTAAAGGCATCTAAATTGGCAAAAAAAAAAAAAAAAAGTCAATCCTTCACTCTTCACAGATGACATGATACTCTATGTAGAAAACCCAAAGACTCCACCAAAATAGTGCTAGAACTCATTCAGGAATTCAGCAAAGCCAAGGATATAAAATCAATGCACAGAAGTCAGTTGCATTTCTACACACTAAAAATTAGACTGAAGAAAGAGATATCAAGGAATCGATCCCATTTACAATTGCACCAAAACCATAAGATGCCTAGGAATAAACCTAACGAAAGAGGTAAAGGATCTGTACTCTGAACTTTTATGTAAGAAATTGAGGAAGACACGAAAAGTAGAAAAAGAGTCTGTGCTCATGGACTTGAATAACAAATACTGTTCAAATGTCTATGCTACCCAAAGCAATCTACACATTCAAAGCAATCACGATAAAAATACCATCAACATTTTTCACAGAGCTAGAACAAATAATCCCCAAATTTGTATGGAAACAGAAAAAACCTCAATAGACAAAGTAACGTTGAAAAAGAAAACTAAAGCTGAAGGTATCACAAATCTGGACTTCAAGCTTTACTACAAAGCTATAATCATCAGAGAGTATGGTACTTGCACAAAAACAGACACATTGATCAAAGGAACAGAATAGAGAACCCAGAAATGGACCCTCATGGTTCTATGGTCAGCTAATCTTTGACAAACCAGGAAAAATATCCAATGGAAAAAAGAGAGTCTCTTCAACAAATAGTGTTGGGAAAATTGGACAGCCATATGCAGGAGAATGAAACTAGGACATTTTCTAATACCATAGACAAAAATAAATTCAAAATGGATGAAAGACCTAAAGGTGAGATAGGAATCCAACAAAATTCTAGAGGAGAACACAGGCAGCAACTTCTTTGACCTCTGCCACAGCAACTTCTTGTTAGACATGTCTCCAAGGCAAGAGAAACAAAAACAAAAATAAACTATTGGGACTTCATCATGATAAAAAAAAAAATCTTTTGCGCAGCAAAGGAAACAGTCAACAAAACTAAAAGTCAGCCTACTGAATGGGAGAAGATATTTATAAATGTCTTATCAGATAAAGGGCTAGTATCCAAAATCCTTAAAGAACTTATCAAACTCAACCCCCCCCAAAAAAAAATCCAGTCAAGAAATGGGCAGAAGACATGAACAGACATTTCTTCAAAGAAGACATACAAATGGCTAACAAACACATGAAAAAAATGCTCCACATCACTTGGCATCAGGGAAATACAATCAAAACCACAGTGAGACACCACCTGACACTCATCAGAATGGCTAAAATTAACAAGTCAGGAATTGACAGATGTTGGCAAGGATGCAGAGAGAGAGGGGATCCTCTTACACTGCTGATGGGAATGCAAACCAGTACAGCTAGTCTGGAAAACAGTATGGAGGTTAAAATGTTAAAAATAGAGCTACCCTATGTCCCAGCAATCACACTACTAGGTATTTATCCAAAGGATAGAATCATAACAATTCAAATGGGCACATGTACCCTAACATTTATAGCAGTAATATCCACAAGAGCCAAACTATGGAAAGAGCCCAGATGTCCATTGACAGATGAATGAAGAAGATGTAATACACACACGCACACACACACACACACACACACACACACACAGGACTACTACTCAGCCATCAAAAGAATGAAATCTTGCCATTTGCAATGACATGGATGGAACTAGAGGGTATTATGTTGAGCAAAATAAGTCAGTCAAAGAGAGACAAATACCATATGATTTCACTCATATGCTATTTGTAAGAAACAAATACCATATGAGTAAAACAAAACAGATGAACATAGGGGAAGGGAGGGGAAAAAAATAAAATAAGACAAAAATAGAGAGGGAGGCAAACCATAGGGGATATTGAACTCCAGGTAACAAACTGAGGGTTGCTGGAGGAGAGGTGGGTGTGAAGATGCGGTAATTGGGTGACAGACAGTAAGGAGGACATTTGATGTAATGGGCACTGGGTGTTATATGCAACTGATGAATCACTGAATTCTACCCCTGAAACTAATACAGTATATGCTAACTAAATTGAATTGAAATAAAGATTAAAAAAAAAATTTTTTTTTTAAATGGAAGTCCATTTTGAACATCCTTTTGGATGTTTTACCTGTGCCTGGTGAGCTAAAATAAACCATGGTACCTATCTCTTCCTCTAATAATCAGTAGTTATGGCCTATTTCCCTAGGAAATTTTTGATCACTGTCTCCCACACCAGAATGTAAAGGTCTCCAAGGGTCATAACTGTGTTTGTTTTGGTTCACATGGCAGTCCCTGCCCAGAACAGTGCTTGGCTGCTTGGCACATTGGAGGCCCATGGTAAATATTTGCAAAAGGTCTACATAGTTGACCTGGAAGATGGGAGGCTAAGCGGGCAGCCAGTATTGGAGGATGGGGGAGAGGCTGAGGCTGAGAGAGTATGTAGAACCAAGAGTGAAGCCAGGGTATAGGAGAATGTGGAGCAGGGTCCGAACCAGAGAAGGGGGGCCAACACTGAGTCAAAACATGTAGGAGCCCCAAGGCCGCTGTGGGGAGGCAAGGAATAAATGCAGAGGGTCAGGCAAAGACCGTGACGAAAGTAGGACCAGTAGGCTGAGCAGGCAAGTGAGATGGGTCAGCAATCCAGGGCTGCTGCCTAAAGCAGGTTTCTACTTGCCTGGGTGAGCAGAGCAGACTGCCTTTAATGGTCAAAGGTTAAAGAGGAGGTAGAATGTGATTAAGCAGTGGTTCTCCATCCTGGTTTTGCGGTTAAATCACTGTGGGTATTTTTTAAAATAGAAAGACACCAGGCTCCATGTCCAGAAATTGATTTTTGTTTTCATTCTAAAGGCAAGGAGAAACTACAGAAGGCTTTAAGGATGTGTGTGTGTATGTGTGTGTGTGTATGTGTGTGTGTGTGTGTGTGTGTGTGTACTTGAATAACAGATTGCAGAAACTGGTTAGCAGGGTATTAGGCATATGACTCAAGAATAGGTATTTTGCAAAAGGATCTCATGCATTTAAAATATGCAGTCGGATTGGGAACCTCTGTCCTAAAACAATAGTCTTTAGTCTTGGCTGCACACTGTATTCATCAGGGGGACTTTAAAATCTTTTGATGTCTGGACCTCGTTCCCAGAAATTCTGATTTAATTCTTTGTGTAGGGATTTTTCAAAAACTCCTCCAGATGTTTATAATGTGCAACCAGGGTTGAGAACCACTAGGTCAGACTCTTGCCACTCTAAGTGTGGTCTGAGGACCAGCAGTGTAGACATCATCAAGGAACTTGTTAGAAAGGCAGAATAGCAAACTCCACCCCAGACCCACTGATTCAGAATCTGCATTTTAAAAAAGATTCCCTGAGTGATTATCGTGTAAAGTTTGAGAAGCATTGGTCTAGAGCAGGAATTCTCAAAGTGTGTTCCTTGAAGCAGGAACAGCAGCATCACTTGAGAACTTGTTAGAAATGCAAATTCATGGGCCGCTGAATTGGACACTCTGGCAGATGAGGTTCAGGATTTCGTTTTAACAGGCCGTCCATTGATGGTTTCAGAACCACAATCCTAAAGGGTTAAAGCAACAATTTCAGATTGCAAATCCACTAGGGAATCTGGGCAGCTGAGTATTTCAGAGAGGTTTGGGGGTTAACTCACTTCTCTAACCTCTCTGTGTAGCTTTGGCTTTCAATCCAAAAGATTTGCAATAAATAACAGTTTCTCCTCTGGGAGACCCTCCTTCCTCCCATCTTGGGACACATCCGGTTAGAGCGATGGCTTGACATTTTTCTCACGATCTCTATGATCCCCCACTCAGGATCTCTGCCAGAGGTTACACTGACGCCTGCCTGAAGGCTGACTTCCCAATGACCTTCATATTAAATAAAGAAAAGATGTGGCAGAGGGAGCAGCTGCGAGCCTCAAAGGCAAAACCCAAGAAGAACGAAGGAAGGCAAACACTATCTGCTCACAGCAAGCGGGTCTCTCCTTGACGGCTCAGATGCACAGAGCAAGACCTGGGAAAGTGAGAGAGGTCACTGCAGCTGACTAAGGAAAGAGAATTCTCCCCACAGGTGCATTTCTCTGGTTGTCCCCTCATCGTAACAATGCGCAGCCATAGGTATGGCATACTATACCTAGGACAACCATAGGTTGTCTCAAAGTATCCAGAAATTCTCCTCCATCTTGTGACTAGGCCAGGTTTTTTTTCTTTAAGATTTTTTTTTTTTTTTTTTTAATTTGAGAGAGAGAGAGAGAGCGTGCACACAAGCAAGAGAGGGGAGGAAGAATTAGGCTCTAGGGAGCCTGACATGGGCCTCGATTCTCGATTCCAGGACCTGGAGACCACAACCAGAGCTGAAGACAGATGCCCAGTCAACTGAGCCACCCAGGCACTCCTTGTGACTAAGCCAGGTTAGCAGGCAGCAGACTGTAGAAAGCATGCAGGTTTTGGCACTGGAATGGGGAGCTATCATCTCAGTAATGAAATCGAGTGGGCTTTCCCTGTTTCTTCATGGGTTTTTAAGCAGTGTGCAGAAGGTCTATAAATGCGCTTCAGGGACAGGCCAGAGGGCTGAGGGTCCACGTGGGTGTTTAATATGGTGCGAGAAGAAGTTTTATGTCCTTTTCATCCCCCTACCCTAGGCAAAGACATAGATTCTTTGCTAGCTTAAGAATGGAGTCATATTGGGCGCCTGGGTGGCTCAGTGGGTTAAGCCGCTGCCTTCGGCTCAGGTCATGATCTCAGGGTCCTGGGATCGAGTCCCGCATCGGGCTCTCTGCTCGGCGAGGAGCCTGCTTCTCTCTCTCTCTCTCTGCCTGCCTCTCTATCTACTTGTGATTTCTCTCTGTCAAATAAATAAATAAAATCTTTAAAAAAAAAAAAAAAAAGAATGGAGTCATATTAAAGGGGGTTATATATTTCTGTGATGGCATAATTGAGATATTATTCTGAGGTTTAGCCTGGCTAGTTTTCTCCTTCCCTGTTCCAAGAAGGTAGCTGGGCTTTTTGAGTTTTCTTCCAGTAGAAAAAGTGTCCGAACTTGGAAATAGGCAAGAGAGAGTAGAACTGGGTATTATTTTAGAACAGTGCTGGACCTGACTTTCTATTTACTAATTAAGGCTATTTTACAACTATGCAGGGGTAAGGTTAACCTAGAGCTCTTTGTTGGGTAGAGATGCAAATAATTTCTGTCCAGCAGAACAGATAACCCTCAAGGTTATGGTTTGTGGCCCTGTTGGCATTTTAACCAGTTTTGTATCTGACCCAGCAATCTACTAGGTCATGTACAAGATTCTCAGTTGCTGTTTAGAGCAGTTTAGTGTCCTGCCGGTTCCCTCATAAATTGGAGTTGAATACAGTCTTGAACATGTGTTCATTTTATATTTATGTGAAGGCCGTGCCTTTTAACCTTTTGAAAATTCGATGTTCTTTCAAAACCGTTTATGTTACAGACAACTTCTTTCTCTGGCTTTTGTTTTGCCAAAGCCTAAGCTTCTTGGCAGGTTTATGCTAAGTGGGGAGGGAAAGAAGGCAGAAGCAGCAAGACAGAGTGGGGCAGACTCCCCGAGGCTGAGAAGGTTATGGGCCCACAGGTTCTAAAGTTTATGTTGACCTCTAGCCTACTCTCTCTCAAAGAGTCCTGGAAAACTAGCAGGATTTCCAGAGGAGAATGCTGACCAGGGCACCCAGGGAGCTGGATCCCAAGCAGAGCATTCCCAGCCTCCAAGGTGATCTAAGTACAGAGCGTGGCCCCTGATTAAAGTCACTAATCAAAGGGGCCATGCAAGCTTAGATAACAATCTTGAAAAGGGACCAGAGCGAGTTGAAAGACCTGAGGGTCTGTGGGGAATCTTCACACTATCCTGGAGGTATATTAAGATCTCCAATAATGACTGAGCTCAAATTTGGGGAATTTGAGACTTAGAATCACATGTAAATAGAGCAAATTAATGTGACATTTGTCACATAACGTAGATGGTGGGATAAGATTCCTGCCTACCACCTTAGCGGGTTTGTCTTACCTATGTTCCGAACGGAAGTGACTAAAAGACCTACACACCCTCCCACAAAGGAGAGGACAGAGCAGTTAGTAGGGACGTTTCACTAGTTCCTGGGGGACCTGATCAGTCTGTTCAAATCCATCACCAATGTTGAAAAATATTCTCACCAACCGGGGCGGGGGGGGGCACCAGCTGGTGTGCCAAGGTAGGATCAATCCAATGTGTGATCAAAATAACCCCCTAGGGTGATGTGAGAGAAGATTTAGCAGAGTCCCCTGCCCAAAATGCCAACCCTGTCACCTAAGCTTCTGAGTCAAAGCAGCTTTCTGTCAAGCCTTCAGATTTGCAGATCTCAAAACATGTGTCCCCGGAAAACCATGAACCCTCGGCCTCTACTTAGTGTTTCTCAGGTGTGTACAATGAAAATACCTGGGTCAGAATCAGCTGGGGAAACTTAATAAAAATACATATTCTTGCGTCCTGCCCCAGACCTCTTGAATCGGCTCCCCTAGGAAAGAGAAGGGGGGAAGGGTACCTGTATTTTCAACTAGTGTCCCACGTGATTCTGAGAGCCTCTGAATTCTGGCAGCCTCTGAGAAGGGGTGAAGGGATAGGGCAACAATTTGGCAATAAGCATGTGGGGCTGGGCTCACTGTCTTGGGTGTCAAAGGAAAGAAGATTGTCCCTTGTGCATATGTGACTGCCATGTGGTGAAGAGTTTGTGGTATCAGCTTCGATGCGGTTTTCAGGTCTTACCTCCATGGGGTCTCAGGCCTTGCTATGCAGGGTGTGGTGGGAGCAACAAAAGCAGCCCATCACCCTGCTTTTAGAAATGCTGACTCTCGGGCCCTGCCCCAGATCTGTGGACTCAGAACTTGCATTTTAACCCATACCCCTGTTAATTCTCTTGCATGTTAAGTTTGAAAAGCACTGCCCTAAGGCGGGTGGGGACGCTGGACGATTGTTCTGGTGTGTTGTTGCAGACCTCCTTCTGGGGCCTTGCAGCTCTGCTTCTGTGTGTGGTTCTGTGGTTTAGCCAGCTGGGGCCTCCCACAGAGCAGCCAGGGCTGGCCCCCCCACCTCCACCCCGCCTGGGCCTCCTCACTCCAGGCTCTCCCCTGTGAAGGTGAGGTTAGCGGTGGGGGGTCGGGGGGGCTGCAGAGGCCCCCTCAACAGCATCCCTCTGCTTTCCTTCCAGGGCAGCTGGGAGCTGTGGCCATCTGCTCCTACAGAAGGGCCCGGTGTCTGTAGGGGCCGGCACCCAGAAGTGGCAGAACGGGGAGGTAATAAGAGAAATGGGTTAAACTGCACCCCCACCCCTTTGGTTAGAGGCTGTGTAGTCAAGGGAAACAAAGGAGGGGGGTGGTGGTGATACCTCTCAGCCCTTTCCCTGCAGACTCCCACGGAGTGTGCTCTTTCTGACTTGGATCTTGGCCGCCCTCCCGCTCGCTGCTCAGTGCTCACCCACACGGGCCTTCCTCTTTCACAACACCTGCCAGAAGACTCGTTACTCGGCTCCCAACATGGAGCTGGCCAGGGGCCAGGGTCTGGCTGCCGACGGACTGCCTAACCACTTAGCCGAAACAATGGCCTCCTCTCCATGAGCAGCTGCCATCTCCTCTTTGGCCTGCAGGCTGCAAGGGAGCCTCCTGGCTCGTCTGGATCTGGGCATGGCTGGGGGCTGCTCTGGTGGTGGGCTTCAAAGTCTCCTTGGTTCCATTCCCTTTGGGAAGGACTCTTTCCCCTCCTCTGCCATCCTTATTCATCTCTAATTCCTTTTGTTATTATTTCTCTCCACTCCACCTCTCAATCATGGTTCCCGCCTGTACACAGACCTGCTTCTGTACCATGCAGCTCTAACATCCCCTTTAACCCCATAGACTCTCTAGCTACTGTCTTCTTCTCTCTCCTCCAATAATACCACTCCTTGGAACAAGGAGTGTTCACATATTCTTTCCCATTCCTCCTTTCCATTTGTTCTTTTTCTCACTGCAGCTGGCCTTCTACCCACAATGCTCCACCCAAACTGTTCTTACAAAGGACCCCGCGCCCACTATGCTGTAAATCTAACAGTCGTTCCAGTCTTTACATACTTAACTTTTCAGTAGCATCTGATACAGTGACACACCCTTGGTCCTGACATGCTCCCTCCCAACTCTTGTCTCCGTGGCAGCCCAGATCCTTTGCTTCCTCTTAGCTCTTTCTTGGGTGGTTTTGTCAACTTCTCATCTGTATGATCTGTAAATGTGGCAATCTGCACTCCGCTCTGGGCCTTCTTTTCTTTTCTACCTGCCTTCTCTTCCTCAAATTAGAGCCAAAATGATTTCCTCATAGAAAAGTAAAGTCATTTTTTTCTAGAGCATCTCATCGTGGACTGAGATTCATTCCTAAAGAACAAGCAGACATAAATCTTTAATTTCAAACCATAATAAGTGCTTTGAAGAAAAAAATTGAAATACAGAGTCCAGTAAAGAGCCTAATTCACACTGATTGATACTGGGGTAGGGGGTAGAGGTGGTGTCTTTGAGAAAGCGGCATTGAAGTTGAGACCCGAAGGATGATAGGGAATTGGGCAGGTGCAGGGTCTAGAGAAAAGGCAAAGACAAAGAAACAAAAAGCAGCAAAGCCTAATGGTGATGACATTCTTATCTTCAACTCAGACATCTTCTTTGTCTACTCCACACCATTCACACCTTCTGGAGATTTCCATTTGGTTATCTCTCAGGTGTCTCAAACTTATGCCCACAACAGAAGTTTGGATTTCTTTACACACACTTGTTTTCTCCCCACATATCCCCCTTTCAGTAAATGGTTTCATCTTCCATTCATTACTCAAACAGAAACTTGAGAGTTCTTATTGACTCCTCACTTTGCCTCACTTCCCAAATCTACCCCAATGGCAAGATATGCTTATTCTACCAATAAGATACTTCAAGGATCCATCCACTTGCTCCATTACCCCCCATCTGGTTTGAGCAACCATCTCCTCTCACCTTCTCAACTGCTGTCCCAACCTGTACACAGGCTACCCATTCTCCACATAGCAATGGATGTGATCTTTAAAAATTGGGCAGTGTTTACAATACTTCGACACCTTCCAACTCACTTAAAATATAAATTCTCTGACATGTTCTATGCAGTCCTATGCAATCTGACCGCTGCCCATCTTCCCAGTCTCACCTTGGGCTACTTTCCTCCACTCACTGTGCTCCACGTGGCCTCAAGGCCACCTTTCAGTTCTGCAAAACTATCCCATTCTTGTATGCTGCTTGTTTCAGTTTAGATGATGAAGACATATATTTTTCTCAAAACCATTGAGTTTTCATTCTACAGAAAACATTCTACAGAGTGGTGGAAACTTATCTAAGCCAATCTGGAGCTTCTTGGGTATTGTCTAACTTCCAAACATTTAAGTTGTGCCAGTTTGTTGGAATGGTGAAGGCCCACTGATCTTGACTCTCCTGTTTACAAGGATGTCAACTGAGACATCCTTCATCCTCCTAATTATAGGCCATGGAGACAGGCAGATCACTGTCAAGAGGAGATCCTGGGCTACTTGCCCCTTCACAAGTGGTAGTGGACTCTCACTGTGGCTTTTATGTCTCATTTGGGAGAAAGGACTTTCTGCCTGGAGACAGTGTAAGAACTCTGAGTAAGAACTATTTGTCCAGACTCACTGCACAGCCTTTTTGTAGCCAGGGTCTTGCCTTCACTTGATCCACCCTCTGCACCCACTGGATCTTCAGGACTGATAACATTTCTTGCCTCTTCATGTCCCTCCTCCTACCTTTCCTCAGGCATCACTTCCAGTCCAGGGGAAACACTGCTCCCCTGGCTCTCTGTATCACCCAAATATTTTGACTCTAAACAGAGTCCTCAGAATTCCCTAAGGGCTGTTAGGTTTTTGGAGGCCAATGCCAGAAAGTTTCATTTATTTTTTTCTGTTACATCTGCCTTAAAGAAATGGGCACTAAGTACCAAGTAGCTTGGCTTGAGGGATAGACAAAGGGAGAAAAAAACAGGAAAATGAAACATCATTAAAAGTTCAGGAATAGGGCGCCTGGGTGGCTCAGTGGGTTACGCCGCTGCCTTCGGCTCAGGTCATGATCTCAGGTTCCTGGGATCGAGTCACGCATCGGGCTCTCTGCTCAGCAGGGAGCCTGCTTCCTCCTCTCTCTCTCTGCCTGCCTCTCTGCCTACTTGTGGTCTCTCTCTGTCAAATAAATAAATAAAATCTTTAAAAAAAAAAAAAAAAGTTCAGGAATATTATTGTACCCATTGTTTCAATGCCTACCTTCCCCACTTTATTAGTTAGGGTTCTCCAGAGAAACAGCACCAATAGGAGACAGATGAGAGAAAGAGGTTTTAAGGAATTCTCTCACACAATGGTGGGAATTAACAAGAAATCTACATGGCAGGCTGAAGACTCAGGGAAGAAGAGTTGATGTTACAGTCAAGCCCAAAGATAGAATTCCTTCCTTCTGGGGGTTCTCAGTCTTTTTTCTTGAGATGTTCAACTGATTGGATGGTCAGGGAGGGGGAGAGATTAACATTTGCTTTGTTAGTGGCTAAACACCTGCTTTTCTGCTTCTGCTTTGTGGGTTATTCTACAGCATCTTCACTCCATGGTGGGGTAGAGGTAATGGAAAACCCAGGAATCCCCCAGCCCACCTGATTATGGTAGCCACTGTAGCTGTGGAATCCCCAGAAGGCCAGCCAGTCAATTGTCATGTCCTGACCCTGCTCCTGAAGCTCAGATGCCCAGGTGCACAGGAATACAGTTGTGTCTTCCAGCTGTGTCTTTGGAGCTACAGCTATATAAGTGAAACTCGCATCCTTAGATGACTTCTATGCAAAGTGGAGTATTATTTATATAGCACTCAATATCTAGTCCAGAGAATAAGAGGTTGATTAGGTGGGAGTTGAGGGCCAGTATTTTAACAAACTCTGGAAGCAAAAATGGGAATTGAAGAAGTAGTTCATAAGAGTTATTGGGATCCATTTACAAATCACATGAGTCTCTTCCAGGTCCACTCTCCTTTGAGTGCCTTAACTTAAATCCTAAGGAGCTACACAAATTCTGTTTATGTTACAGGTTATATAACCAAATAATAAGAATCAGTCAATTCTGATTTTTCAATTTCACTCAGCGTCTCCCTAACCCTGCCTACCTGATAGTGAAATGTACTGACAAGACCAGTCAAACACCCTGATGTCTAGAACACAAGCAAGTATGGTATGAATGAAAAGGTCATAAGTATTCTGTGAGTTCTTTTTTTTTTTTTTTAATATTTTATTTATTTATTTGCCAGAGAGAGAGGAGCAAGAGCGAGCACAGGAAGACAGAGTGGCAGGCAGAGGCAGAGGGAGAAGCAGGCTCCCTGCCAAGCAAGGAGCCCGATATGGGATTCGATCCCAGGATGCTGGGATCATGACCTGAGCTGAAGGCAGCTGCTTAACCAACTGAGCCACCCAGGTGTCCCTATTCTGTGAGTTCTTAAGGAAACAGGCCTAATGAGATGATTAGTAACTTCATTACATTACTCCTTCTCTAAGGAACCAGGCTGAACCATTTTTTAAAGTGTGTGTGGGGTATGTGTGTGTATGTGCATTTGGTGTGTGTGTGTGTGTGTGTGTGTATGTGTTTTCCTGAAAGTTCCAGGAATTGGAAAGAATTGAACTAGACAGATTTTAAATATTCGCAGATTGTTGGGTCAAAGTGGTTTCTCTTTTGACCTTTTAGGGGCAGTGAGCACATTTGTGTTCTATCCCATTAAAAACTAAGCAAGTCACTCTCCTCTTTCACTTTCCCCTCCAGAATTCTGAAGACTAAATCTAGGTTCTGTGAAATAGTGTAGACTGGTATTGAGGTCAGATATTTATTTCCTGGATGTAGGTAGATACTAAACTATTGAATTGCCCTGTTTTTAAGGTAAATAGCTTATACAACTTAAAGAACAATTTGACCACCAGTAGTATATTCTAACTTATAAAAACAACAATAATAAATAACAAAAGCATATGAAAGCTGCAAATCTATTAGGTAAGAAATTACTGAAATAGTCTAGAAAATAAAATATGACCCAAACTATATAATTTGTATAAATGGCATTTTTTACATTTTCAAGTGATAAGGCAAATAGCAGATAAACTAACTAGATCTTTTATATAGAATGGGGATTTTAATTTGTTTCCCTAAGTTTATAGCAAGCACATTAATTCCTAGTTGATGTCTTTCTATTCACAAATGGAGGATGTGTGATAATGCATCACATCACATTTATTCTGGCTCTGCTCTAAAGAATGAATATGATTAATTCTTTAAAATCGTTCTTTTTGGAAGTTCTAATATTGGAAAGAATGGTTTTCTGTCTCAAACCACTCAATAAGAGTTAATAAGAAAAGAAAGAATGCTATGGGATGAGATTGGTAGTGACCAGCTTGCTGGGGACTCCTACAAGGATCCCATTATCTGTGGGTAATAAAAGAAATGTGGAACTAAGTAATAGTCTACTATTTGAAAATACTTTATTTTGATCATAAATGGCTTTCCCTATCCTTCTGTGTCAACATATGAAAAATTTTGGAAAATGATTTTTTTTCACGCCAGCAAATTGAGTTGTTTTTTTTTTTTTAATCAGTTAAATTCCTAATTGTTAGAACAGTACTGGCCCAAATTAAAATGTAATACTCCCAAATAATACATTATATATTAATAAAAATAATTTTAAAAATATAATACCCATAGTTTTCAGTTTTCATCCACTTAGAGAAACAATGGATAATGAAAACCAGTCTCAAAGGAAAAAAGAAAACAATATGAAAGCCCCATCCAACATGGAGGCAAGTCATCTGGAATTGGGTTGTGTTCATTTTGGGTGGGCAGCTCTTCCAAATGCTCTCTCTCCATCTCTTTTTGGACTCCATAACTTCACTGGAAATTGAGAAAAAGTGGGGATTCTGCACACAGGACAGATACTGGAAGGATCTATAGCACCAAATGTAGGTTAACTACTGCTTCTATCTTCCACTGAAACAACTGAAGTCTATTTCCCAATGTCCTTTTTTGAAAAAAAAAAAAATAAAATAAAATGATGAGATGCAAGGAACACCAACCAGATGCCAAATTCATTTAGACAATAAGTCTGAGATTGGTAAAAAGTCCTGCTCTTGGGACGCCTGGGTGGCTCAGTTGGTTAAGCAGCTGCCTTCGGCTCAGGTCATGATCCCAGCGTCCTGGGATCGAGTCCCACATCGGGCTCCTTGCTCGGCAGGGAGCCTGCTTCTCCCTCTGCCTCTGCCTGCCATTCTGTCTGCCTGTGCTCGCTCTCTCCCCCTCTCTCTCTCTGATAAATAAATAAAATATTAAAAAAAAAAAAAGTCCTGCTCTTCTCTCCTACATTTGCCCTACCCCCATAAATGACTCACTCAGATCCACACTGGGCCCAGTCACAGAGGAGGCAGTCAAGGGTTCAAAGTGACTAAGCACTTTAGGAAATTAGCACTCTGGTTTCTCAAATGGTGAATCTGATTATATTTTCAAATCTCGAGTCCCGCCTCGCTGTGGCACACCCCCTCCCCCTCAGAGCTGGTATGGAGCAGACACGAAATCCTCCCCAGCTTGAAAAGGACTTTGAGAGACTAATTGTCTATGGACATGAATGGTTACAGTCACAGGGCTCTCGAAACTGGAATGCAGCTTATGAAGAAGAGCGTTATTATTCCAAAACCCACACTCGGCAGACAAAGTGGAACTTCTCCAATAGGTTGGTGTGCTGCTCAGTTGTTTACCTCTGGGCTACGTTTCCAAAGGCAGCTTATTTTCCAAGTCTCACTGGCTACAGGAAGAGAAAGCAAGGGTACGAGTTACAAAGAGGTATTTGATTTTAGGCACCACCTGGTTTTGTAGAATATCAACATTCACCGGAGCTCAGAGAGGTTCCTCGGGTTGTTCCGGCCCTGGGCTCTGAGCTTCCTGGCTCCATGTAGAGGCAAGTTTGCCCTGCAGGCCTCAGAAAATACGGGCCTACCAGCTTCAGATCTCCTGCCCTGTCCCATGACTCCAGGACCAGTCTCAACCAGACCGATTAGAAAGTGGCAAGGTCTGATTCTCAAACGTTTTTTGGGACCCTGAGCTCAAACCCTCCCACTCAGGGCAAGTTCTCCATTTCATAAAGGAGTTTAAGGGAAGTCTTTCTTTTCTCTGCCCTTTATTGAGGGCCCTATCTCGACATCCAGAACTTGGAAAAAGGCCTTCTGCAGACCCTCTTTGAAACAAGCGAAACCCTGGTGGTGTCTTGGATGTTTCAGGTCCCTGAACTGGGCCAACAAGTTAGTTCTAGCTGCTGCCCTCACTGCACACAGGTATTTAGGTACCCTCTTCGTGACAATACAATTAAATACAGGCATTCGAACAGGAAATTTACATTTTTCACATTCTTTAGCCAGAGCTGAAGGCTTAGTTTCAATTAGGAATCCGTGCAACATGAGTGTTCTTCGTATTTTTCCCTGCATTGGAAACAATGTTCTCTCTCCATCTTCTTCATCCCCAGGAGTGACAATAGTCTACCTTCCAAAGCCTGCCCTGGAAGCTCGTTGTCTCTTCATCTGGTAACAGCTCTGAAAGAACTAGAACATGGCACAGGGTTTACAGGATCAGCCTTTGGCTTTAGAAACCACTTTCAAATGTTCAGGCTATTCCATCATTTAAAGGGTAAGTCTCGAGGAGGACAAGTCAAGGAGAAAAGAGAAGAACCAGGACAGTTTGGTATCCAAAAGGCCAAGAACAGTGATTAGCTCCATGCAAAGTGGACAGGTAAGATAGCAAAGTGGACAGGGTCATGAAGGAATTGACTCTTTCTAGCAGCTTCGTTGTGACGGAGCTGGACAGTGGCAGCCTGGCTGGGGAAAGAGTGTGTTTTTTGTTTGTTTGTTTGTTTGTTTTTAAGAGAGAAAGGAAAGAGATCACAGGGAGAGAGGAAGGGAAGCAGGCCCCCTGCTGAGCAGAGAGCCCGATGTGGGACTCGATCCCAGGACCCTGAGATCCTGACCTGAGCCGAAGGCAGCAGCTCAACCCACTGAGCCACCCAGGCGCCCCAAGAGTGTGTTATTTTAAGAAGAGAGAGACATGACCATGTTTCTAGGCTGCTGGGAAGGGATCAGAAATGGGGAGAAGAAGGAGAAAGGAGAGAGCAAAAGGCCAGAGTCCCAAAGGAGGCTCTATACAGGAGGAAATCCAGCTCTTCCCTTGAAAGTGGAGGAGAGGGCTGGATGTGATGGCCAGAGAGCTGAAGTTCTGAGGGTGGGAGTTGAAGGAGTTCATAAAATAGAAGCTGCTATGGACTGAATATTTGTGTCCCCACAAAAGTCATATGTTGGGGCACCTGAGTGGCTCAGTTGTTAAGCATCTGCCTTCAGCTCAGGTCATGATCCCAGGGTCCTGGGGTCGAGCCCCTCATTGGGCTTCCTGCTCAGCAGGAAGACTGCTTCTTCCCTTTGATCCCTCCTGCTTGTGTTCCTTTTCTCGCTGTGTCTTCTCTCTCTGTCAAATAAATAAATAAAATATCTTTTAAAAAGTCATATGTTGAAGCTCTAATCCCAAATGTTATGGTATTAGGAGGTGGGGCCTTTGGAGGAGGGGGTAATTAGGCTTTGATGAGCTTATGAATGTGTAGCCCCTATGATGGAATTAGTGCCTTCATAAGAAGAAAAGACCAGAGCTCTCCCTCTGTCTACCATGTGAGGACATGGCAAGAAGGCAGCCATTTGCAAACCAGGAAGAGGGCTCTCACCAGACACTGAATTTGCAAACACTTGATCGTGGACTTCCCAACCTCCACAACTGTGAGAAATCTATTGTTGTTTAAGTCACCTAGTTGAAGGTATTTTGTTATAGCAGCGTGAGCTAAAACAGAAGACTTAGTCATTTGCTAAGAGGAGGGTGGCCATGGCTGGGGAGAGGACAGAGGTGCTGTGGTGAAGGTATAAGATAGCAGTTGGGAGAACAAGGGAGGAAAGGATGTTGACCAAGGGTGGCCATGCTGAGGATCCAGCTGAGGTCAGAGGAGAGACCGCAAGAGTGTGAATTCCTTCTGTTGCCTTCAGGAGCCCTCATGTAGGAAGACAGACAGAAAATAGGTCTATCCACAGGAAAGGATTGCAGGACTGACATAGCAGAAGGTAGGGAACAAGGAGGTAGAGGTTGCTGACAAGAGAGTGACCAAAGGATTGTACCCTGGGATCCAGCCATGATGTCAGTGATGAGCTAGGAGACCAGAGTAGAGATGAACAGCCAATAGACTGGGAGAAAGAGGGTGATGGAGCTAAAAGACAAAGGGATGGTGTGATTATACACACACACACACACACATACACATGTACATACATATGTAATTAGATAGGGATAACAAAGGTAGAACAGGTGTCAGTTGCTAAAGTGGGGTGGGGGTGAAGTTTTAGATGAGATGTTATCAACTAATGCTTCTAGAAGATTAACCTTTTTCTGAAAGTAAGTAGAAGTAAGCATTGCCCTCAGAAGGCTAAGGTAAGAGACCCGATTGGGACGCATGCTGCTATTTTCCCCCGTGCCCATTTATTATTAATAGACATTAATTATTGAACAACCACTATTAATGGACAACCACTCTTTCCTGCTAAACTCAAAATTCTGGTCAACATGGATTCCTATAGCCCCTGCCCATTAACTGGAATTGGTCCATGAGATAGAAACTGCTTTCAGTCTGGGTCCAGATGAAAAGTAATAAGACTGGACTAGGTTTTTGTGTTGGGTGTTTTTTGTTTGTTTGTTTGTTTTTATATAAATTCAAGTTAGTTAACATACAGTGCAGCAGTGGTTTCGGGAGCAAATTCCAGTGATTCATCACCCACATGCAACACCCAGTGCTCTTCCCAACAGGTTGAGCTAGGTTTTTAACAGCAGGGATGAAGTGATGGGAATGTGGAGGAGACCCAAAAGAAGGAGTAAGAACATCACATGACCCAGCCTCAGCTGACAGGTTCACAGAGCCTGACGGTCAAGGATGTCTCTAGGAATGACCCCAGAATGCAGAATCACCCTGGAAACACCCATAAGTCCAGTTTCTGCTGAAGCCCAGAGCTCACTAGGACTAGTCCTAGTTGTCCCAGATGGAAATCCCATGCCAGGAAGCCTTGGCTAGCTTCCAGAGGTGGAGGAGGAGGCAAATCACAGATCTCATGACTGAGCGATCTTCCACATTGGAATAGATGAGTGTCTCTGGCCCAAGCTTGGTAGAAGTTCGTGGGAGGCCGCAGTTAATTCCCTCTAGTCACTCTGGGGCCTAGAGTCCTAAAAGTTAGACCCCGCCTGAGGCTAGAAGAAAACAGAAACTGCTTTGGGCTCATCTCTGAGAAATATCTTCCACTTTCTTCCTCTCTTCCTCTGGGTAGAAGCCTCCTTTCTTCCTCTCTGCTAGAACTCCCTGGTTTTATACCTTTGTTTTCCTTAGCCACAGTGAAATCCATCCTGATTACACAATCTGGGTAACGTGATGACCATGAGTGAGACTACTCCATCCCATTCAACCCTGGGGTGAGCAGACATTCATATAAAGAGTTAACTATATTAATCCCTGATTTGTCACCACAACTTCCTGTAGATGTTATTCATATCAAACAGAGTAAGTCACCCATCAGCATCCTGGTCTCCACTTGTTTAGGGTTTTTTATTGTTACTTAATGAAATGGCTTTAATGTGATGTAAAATGAAATGGCCCCCCGGGGCCAGTTTTTGCCATTTGTCTCTCTTTTGGGGTTCGTTTCCCCTTAGGCACTTACCCGAAGAACGAAGAGCTGGAGATAGGGCATCCTCTCTGAGTTCAATGATCCCAAAGGGACTGGTATTTAACCAAAAGCTACAATCTGTAACACCAAAGGCTTACTGAAAGAGTTAACAAGGACAGCCCAACAGTGAGATTGTGTGTGTGTGTGTGTGTGTGTGTGTGTGTGTGTGCGAGCGCAAGTGCATGCACATACACGCGACACCAGGGCACAAGGAGACAAGGAGAGAGAACACAATGTTCTTGTGTGGGCAGGAGGAGGTGTGACTTGAAATACCTCTGAGCAGACACACATGTGGCAGGTTTGAATCCTGAGAGTAACACGTGATCCCTGTTACCATCGCCCTGGCATTTCCTCAAGGCCGTGCTGTATTAGCATCCAGCCACCCACACTTCTTTTCTGTGTCCTCTCCTAACATAATTAGTAAAAGATTAAGTTTTCCTGGGAAAGTGGCAGAATCTCTTCAGGTGCAGTCTCTTTTGGCTAGGTCCAAAAATAGTGTCCCTGTCATTTCAGATAGCAGTAGGAATCCCGTAATTGATTTACAAACCTGACAACACCCAAGGCAGATGCAAGCTTCCTAAAGCTGAAGGCAACATTCCAAACAAGGCTTTAATGGCTACCCTGGAGGCTCCTGCCCTGTTCCCCTTTAGTTTAACAGAAGGATCTTTCCTTAGCTGCTAGGCATTAATTGAGCACCTATTGATGATTAGGAAGGACACCCAGATGAAGACAAGCTGGGTGTTATATGCAACTGATGAATCACTGAACTCTGCCTCTGAAACTAATAAATAATACACTGTATGTTAATTAATTGAATTTAAATAAAATCTTAAAAAAAAAAAAAAGACAAGTTGACCTTAGTAAGTTTACAGATCTTAGTTTACAGACTGGTTAGGGAGGCAACATTAATGCACCTAGGGCTGTAGGTAGCTGCTCTACAGAGACTGAATGTTTGTGTCCCCCTAAAATTCATATACTGAAAATTCCTCATGTGACAGCAACCAGAGGTGGGTACTTTTGGAAGGTGATTTGGTCAAGAGGGTGGAGCCCTCAAGAATAGGATGAGTGGAATGCCGGGGTGACTCAGTCATGAAGCCTTCGCTCAGGTCATGATCCCAGGGTGCTGGGATCAAGCCTGGCACTGGGCTCCCAGCTTGGTGGGGGGCCTGCTTCTCCTTCTCCCACACCCCCAGTTTGTGTTCCCTCTCTCGCTGTGTCTCTCTCTGTCACATAAATAAATAAAATCTTTAAAAAAAAAAAAAAAGGATGAGTGCCATTACACAAGAGACCCCAGAGAGCTCTCTTATCCCGTCCTGCCATGTGAAGACACAGTGAGAAGATGGCCCTCTAGGAAGTGGGCCCTCAGCAGACCCTGAATCTGCCAGCATCTTGATCTTGGACTTTGAGCCTCCAGAACTCTAAGAAATAAATTCCTATTGTTCATAAGCCACCCAGTTTATGGTATTGGTATAGCAGCCTGAAGGGACTAAGACAGCCCCTCTGTGACTCTACCAACAATTAGCAACAAATGTACAAGATATGCTAAAAGGAAATCTGCGAGGCCCAGAATAAGAAGAAACATTTTCCTGACATGAGCTATGAACAGATTCTAAAAGCAAAGCAATGAATTGTTTAAGTTTTCAAAAACCAAAGTTTTTTGATCATTAAACTAATCACTGTTCAATTTGGAAAATACAGGTTGGGATGCCTGGGTGGCTCAGTTAAGCGTCTGCCTTCAGCTCGGGTCTTGATCTCAGGGTCCTGCTTCTCCCTCTGCCTGCTGCTTGCTTCTCCCTGCTTGTGCTCTCTTTCTCTCACTCTTACAAATAAATAAATAAAATCTTGAAAGGAGGGAGGGAAGAAGGAAGGAAGGAAGGGAATAGAGGTTAAAAAAATTTCAACTCATTAATTCTCCCATGACCCAAAGGTAACTGTTGGACTCCTGCAGCCTAGGCCCTATCCTATTCCTCCTCTTCCCTTTGTCCTACTCTGGTTTGATCTACTTCACATCTGCGAAGTATCTTCCTTGGATTTTATGTCACAACATGTTTCTACTGCTAAAGCAAGTTCAAAAACTACTGCTAACAACCTGGGCAAGGTGGCTCTCCTGGAGTCCATCTTTCTTATCTTCACTCTCCTTCTGATTAGCCTCCCGTAGCACCTCCTTGGCTCGGCCATTCAGAGCCCTTTGCTTCTGGCTACAGTCTGCCTTTGCACCCTGGTTTCCCATCACCCCCCTGTAAGACCCTGTTTCTAGAATACAAGATGTATGACACTACTCCCATGTTTTGCTCACATCTTTCCACCACACTGTGGGCCCAAGTCTTCTATTCAAATGTCTGCATTCAAATTCTGCAACCTGAATTTGTCTAGCTTTACTGGCCTATGAGTCATAGCAACAGCAGCTCCCCTACAGTGCTCCGCCTGAGTAATGTAAGCCTAGGAGGCCCCTCAAAGTCACACCCAGAAATTTCACCCCAGGCAGTGTTTGACTCACAATATGCCACAAACAGGTGATCTCTGCAATATTCTTCCTTTCTCGCTCTAGCCACCCTTATACTCCACATTTATACTTGCAGCTGAGGCCACCACTCCTGTCCAAGCCCTCTGTAAACACCGTACTGTCTTTCCTTCTGGTGAACCCAAGGCTCAGTCCTTAAGAACTGTAGCCTCTGGAGTCCTCAAGGTACAGAGGCGTGGCCAGCCTCCATCCTCTGGATGGCAGAGGACACTACTCTCCGTGACTCAGATCCTTCCTGAACACTGCTCTTTGGACATCTGCCCTCTTTCCAAAGGCTCAGACGGAGTTCTTCCAATTCTCTTGCCCTGAGTCCCACAGAAGCAGTCTTAAAAATTTGCTCATGCAGATGGATACCCAAGAGTTATTTGCCCAGCTGGCTTGTCAGAGGTGCTCAGAGAGCGTCTAATCTTGCTGGTGGAAAGAGTGTAGGTTCAAACCAGGAATCTCACCACATTCTCTTTAAGAACCTCGGACTCAGCACCAATCTTCATAAAGTTTTTTCTATCTCAGGCTAAACAAACTTACAGGCCTCTGTAGCAATCATGGTTGTACCATTAATTTGGTAATTCATCATGTGTTTCCTGTGACAACTCTCTTCTTCCTTCCTTAAATTGGTGTCAAAAATTTTATTGTACTAGAAAAAAAATGTATTTTAAAGGAATATCTTTCTGAATCTGAGGATACTGTGCAAAAAAAAAAAAAAAAAGGAAAATCAAGAAAGACAATCCCCTTCCCTATCAGTGCTTAAGAACTTTGGTATAGCTTAAATAATCAAAAAGTATCTGTGTTTTGGGGCGCCTGGTTGGCTCAGTGGGTTAAAGCCTCTGCTTTCAGCTCAGGTCATGATCCCAGGGTCCTGGGATCGAGCTCCGCATCGGGCTCTCTGCTCCTCGGAGAGCCTGCTTCCTCCTCTCTCTCTGTCTGCCTCTCTGCCTGCTTGTGATCTCTGTCTGTCAAATAAATAAATAAGTCTTAAAAAAAAAAAAAGTATCTGTGTTTCATGTTTATGTCTTACTTCATCACTGATGTAAGGACCATGGTTTTTACTACTTTGTATTTATAACCCTGGCTGATATTCAGTAGCCCCTCAGATACTAGTTGGTTCTTTCATTCTGAGGAGGTTTATTTTATTTTTTTTAACTTAAAAAAATATTTTATTTATTTATTTATTTTAAAGATTTTATTTATTTTTTCATTCTGAGGGGGTTTAAAGTCATTATTTGTACCTTAAAGGAGCAGGGGGTAAAGACAAGACAAAGTAAAACAGGACAGAAGAAATCGTACAAAATAAAAATTTCCAGAAAGACTAACCAACCACAGAAGAAAGTTTACTTTATCATTTTGGTGATGGGATAGAAGATCCCTAAAGAAATCTCCCATGTTATAGGCATTGCTTTAAATGTACATAGTGAGTATCTCATTCCCCCATTCCACAGACACTTATTAAGGACTTACTATGTATTAAACAGACTTCTAACAAGACAGACAATGTCCCTGCCCTCCAGAAACATCCAGTTTGATGTAGAGACGCAGAGACTAAAACAGATCATTTCAGACTATGATAAATATCATGAAGGTATTAGAGTGGGGAGTAAAGCTGTATCTCCTTTGTGCTAAATGGTCAAGGAACCTCTGAGGAGGTTATATTTGGACTGAAACCAATAGGCACCAATTACATGCAGTCCCACAGGTTGTGCACTGCACATGAACCACATTTACATGGACAAGAGTCATACCCCTAGGGTTGTATGGTGCAGTAGTTCAGAATGTTCCAGGCATGTGTAAGTCAATTCACTTGTATAATTAATTTACTTAGCTAAAGTAGATTTGCATATCCATCAACATGCACTTAGTCCATCTGGCTACAGTGGCAATCATATCAACCATGTGATATTCAGACAAGTCAGGAAAATGACCCTCAGCAAATTGCAGGCTATAGTCGATTGTTCAGCTTATGACTATATGTTCTCCACTTCTGGAGACATGGGAGATGAGCCTAGAAACAGACTTTAAGTGAGAGAAGCTTAAGATTATTTTTGGAACCAATCCACTGTCTACTCCTCTAGTCATAATGCCAGCAAAAGGAAATATGAGTAATTGCTGTCCAAGCTTAAAGCTGGTTTTCATGGTGAGAAATCCTCCTGCTTCAGGAATGATCAAATGTGGGGTTTTGAAAATAGCTTTTATAATTACAGACTATACTATTAAAGGCATGCCACTCAATTAACCATTTGCTGCATGGCGTGATGATACTCTATAATGACAGGTTAATGGATTCCATGCTTAATAAAAAGAGACCATTAAACTTCTAGTAAAGACAACTCTGTAACTCTTTGCTGGCCACAGATCCCCTGTTAAAATGTCCTGAAAAGCAGATGTATAAAAACCCTTTAAGATCCCAAACTGGTTTAATAGGTTTCACAGAAGTTGTTCAAAGGTAGCTTTCTCATCAATTTAGGAACGGAGGCTTAAATAGAGGTCACATGTTGACCTCAGTTCATTCCAAAAGCGAGACATCCAGGAACTGACCCCCTATTCCCTGAATATCTCAGCTGATTCTACTTCCTCTCCAAACTGTGCTAATCAGTGTTTGAATCTGTCCAAGTCAGTTCTGAAAAGGAAGTTCCAGTCGCTTCCCGTCCCCCACCACCCTCCAAGTCTGGCACGTAGAACCCAACAGGAGTCCAAGGGGGAGGGGAGTTGGCAGAAACACAGGGCAGGATGGGGCAAAAGTAGTGTACCTGGGAAGGTGCTAAAAATAGAAAGTCATGCCTAAACAGGGGAAGGGAAAATGCCTGCCAGGTTTGGCAGGTGCCATTACACAGGGACTTTCAATTTTGGGGAGCAGGATGGAGGTATCCATCCACCAGTACCAGGTAGAGCAAGGTTATTCTGGGATATCCAATTTAAAATAGGTGGAAAGATGGGTCAAGATGCAAAACCTAAACAATGAGGTTGAGGGACAAACCATGGGTTACAGATAGCTACACAAAGCATGCTTTGCAAAGTCACTGTGCATATGAATCACCTGGAATCTGGCTAAAAATGCAGATTCTGAATCAGTAGGTCTGGGGATCTGCATTTCCACTGAGCTCTCAAGTGATACTGATGCTGCTGGTTCATGCACCATACTTTATTCATTTTTTAAAAAATTTCAGAGGTTTTATTTATTTGACAGAGAGACACAGCAAGAGAGGGAAAAGAAGCAAGGGGAGTAGGTGAGGGAGAAACAGGCTTCCTGCCAACCAGAGAGCCCGATGCGAGGCTTGACCCCAGGACCCCAGGATCATGACCTGAGCCGAAGGCAGACACTTAACGACTGAGCCACCCACGGGCCCCATGCACTATACTTTAAATAGCAAGAGGCTAACATGCTGGGCAAGGTCCTTCCCCCTTTTCTTACTAACCATCACAGGACCAAGAGAAATAGGTTCTGGTACTCTAGATTAGGCAATAATACCACTACTGCCCAGTAACAGTGCTGACATTAGCCCACGGATTGGGAGCAGTCTAAGCCCTCCATTCATTCCAGGGCGGGGACTAAGCAACTGGCTGCTAGATGGGGCCCAGAGCAGAAAACGCCTGAATCAATGGGTATAAGAAAATTAATTGGAAACAAAGATGGCATATCATATCTGGCAAATTAAAAAGGGAGGTTTCCAATCTGTGTCCTTTTTTAACACCTCAGGAAAGGGACTCTCATCACTCCCCCGAGGTCAGGGCTCTGAGTGAGGTCCCCCTGCAGAGTGGAAGTTGGAGTTCATTGAACAAACACTGAGCCAGGCCAGAGCGTGGGGTTTATGGGTTACTGCTCTCATGCGAGCCTTCTAGGAAAATGGAAAAGGAAGATCTCCTCCCAGGCCACGTTTCCGGGCTCTAACTTGGGTGCTGTGATGGTGAGTTTAGTGTGTCAGCTTGGCTCGAGGGTAGTGCCCAGCTGTTCCATTAAACACTAGTCTAGGTGTTGCTGTATTTTGTAATGTGGTTAACATTACAGTCAGCTGGCTGTAAATAAAGGAAATGATTCCTGATCCTCTGGGTGGGCCTCATCCAATCACTTGAAAGGCCTTAAAAGCAGAACTGAAGTTTCCCTGAAGAAGTCGAGATTCCACCTGTTAAGTACAGTTTTGGCTTCTGCTGCAGAATTTCCAGCCTGCTGGCCTGCCCTACAGATTGCAGACTTGCCAGGCCCCACAATCGTGTACACCGGTTCCTTACAACAAGTCTTGTTAGAGATACAGTCAATCCTCATTACTCACAGATCCTATCTTTGTGAATTTGCCTGCTTTGTAACCCCCAAATCCGTACTGACAGAGCTTCTGCAGTCATTCACAGACATGAGCAGAGTGACAAAAAATTTAAGGCACCTAATGCACGTTTCCAGCTGAGGCATGTTTCCAGTGACTCTGCCTTCCTGTTTAGCTCCCATACTGCAAAGAAGTGTTTCCTTCTCTATTCAGTCATGACTTTCATCTTTTGTGCTTCTTTGTGTTGATTACGCTGTTTAAAAGAGCCCCTAAGCATAGTCCTACTAAAGTGCTGTCTTGTATTCTTAACACCAGGAGGTTGTGAGGTGCCTTTCGAGAATGTACACATATTAGATGAGCTTCATTTAGGTGTAAGCTGTGGTGTTGTCAGCTGTGAGTTCAGTGGTCATTAATGTACAATATTTATTGAATTAGGTGTCTTTAAAAAGAAACGCAGATAAAATGAGGTCATCTTTTGCTGATGCAATGTCGTGACCAGGGGCTCAAAGGAACCTAACTCTTGTGTTTCTCCCGGGAGCAATGGCTGAGTATTTGCTCATTCAGTGTTTGTGGTGACTTGCTGGAGCATTACTGTGAAGAATAACAGACTGTGTATGTGGAACAAGAAATCCTGTTTCTCTGGACACACCTCACTGGTATAGATGCGGCACCCCTCTCTCCCTCAGGGCTGACGGTGCGGCCCGGACAGTGTGGGTCTTCTGACCCCTGACAAGATTCTGTAGACTGAGGAAAAGGGCCCATGTATGAAACATCTAGTGGATGTTAATAATCCCTTGTTTATTTTATTTTATTTTATTTTATTTTATTTTATTTATTTGACAGAGAGAGAAAGAGAGATCACAAGTAGGTAGAGAGGCAAGCAGGGAGAGAGGGGGAAGCAGGCTCCCTGCTGAGCAGAGAGCCCGATGCTGGGCTCCATGCCAGGACCCCAAGATCGTGACCTGAGCTGAAGGCAGAGGCTTAACCCTCTGAGCCACCCCAGTTGCCCCATTAATAATCCCTTGTTAAGAGCACAGTTTGTCTCTTATCAGTTCATATTTAGGAACACCGAGTATATGCAGGCCCTGTGATTCCCTGTTACTCCATCTCCCTGATACAGTATGAAGCAAGCACGACTAGGTAATAACTGGAATACAGTTCAGCATTTTTAATGTAATTTGGATGATGAGCCCCGAATTACTTTTCCAATGTAAACCAATCAAGTATATTCCAGTTGGAGTGTCTTCACCAAAAATAAACTTCTTTATGAATGTATAAAAAGATAATTAGACTGTCTCCACATGTCTCCACCGTGTTGGGCCTATTCCCAAAGGCGGAGAGAAGCCAGTATGTCTCAGGGTAAAATGAAGGCACCCACTCTGTGACCCCACTGCCCTTCCTCTCCCCACTTCCGTGGTCAATTTTAGTCGTCTCAGAGGCCGTGTTTATGATCCATCTTGCCAGCCCATGGCTCCAGGCTCCATTCCTCATTCTAAATTTGTCATCTTCCGTGTTGCGCTGCCTGTCACAGGAGGGACTGGCAAAGAGGAGTAATGTCTGAGGTCAAATCCCACCCTGCTCCTGGAACACTGCACAAGCTCACACCCTCTGTGGTGTGGGTCAGCGACACCAGCTCTGCGGGCCCTCCCCTGTGTGCCCACTGACACCTGAATGAGGCTCAAAAAGACTTACAAATCTCTTTTTTACCTCAAGAACATGTCCCAGCTAAGACCAAGCACCATGCATCCATCACTATTGATCCAGAAATAAACTGCTGTCTGGACAAAAAGAGTAAAAGCTTCTTTCATGCACAGCTTCAAGGAAATCAGAACACCATTCATTTCTTAGACTGTCCACAATGTATTTCCAGCGTCAGAAAGTATTCAATATAATGTGTGTGTGTGTGTATACTGTATATAACAATATCAACTGATATACTAAATAAGAATGATAGACTAAATAAAATTAAAATGAGTGGAAAATGTGTACCCCTATAAAAATTTTGGAAATATATATGTAGTAAACAAACTGAGTCAGATAATTTCAACTCAGAAGAAAATGTCTACATGAAACGGGATTAACTCTTATGAAGTTTGGCTTATAAGGTCCACCTCTCCGACGGCTTTTTGTCCCACCTCTACACATCCTACTGACCACCTCCCCCTACCCCACATCAGGCGCAGGTGCCCCCTTCCCTGCTCACAGCTGGTCGCTCCCTTTGAGAGGATTCAATTAGGTCAGGGGTCAGAAACTACAGCCCACAGGCCGAATGCAGCTCAATTCCTATATTTGTAAGTGAAATTTTATAGGAATCCAGCTGTGCTCATTTGTCATGTACCGTCTATGGCTGTCCCCATCCCACAGTGACAGAGCTAGTAGCAGCAACAGACACCTTATACTGCTTAGAGCTTAAAACATTCACCATCTGATCCTTTGTAGAAAAAGTTTGCTGGCTCCTGGATCAAGTCCTTCACACTAAGGTGTAACAGTTTTATATGCTACTCTTCCAGGGGCCACTTAGATTTTAATAGGAGGTGATTTTTTGATCTAAAGGAATTGGCTCATAACAGGGTTTCAGTCATCAGCAATGAGATATTAAGGAAACATTTGGGAGCAGGAGAATTTCTCAAGCTCATTATTCATACTCCTCCCACCCATGAACCCAGCCATGGGTCCCCTGTTGAGGACTTTGTTGAAGTTGAGAGGGTTATGATGGCATGGAGAAAGACCCAAAAGAGAGGGAGGTTTGGAAGGATGCTGTAGATAGTGTTCTCTGGTGTGGGGAACACACAGCCCGGGAGACTGGTATTTGTCTCAGTCTGACTGAAACGTTTATCCTTACCATTTACAAATTAACAAACAAAAACATTTTGTAGTTCATTTTAAGGGAGTCAGATTCGTAACTTTGCTTGTCCCCTAATCTTTTGCTTTTTTACTTTTCATGGATATCCAACTTTACACACACACACAAAAACCAACCCAGAAACAAAACGAAAACAAAAACAGAACTTTCGTGGCACATAGAAGATTTTTCTCTCTGAGGTTTCCATGAGCAGCGTTATTTATCTGTAAGGAAGTCTCCTACAAAAGCAAACGAGAGCTCACAGGAGAGCATTCCTTTCAGGACATGGGGGCTCCATTCATACCAGCATCACTGAGTAAACTTCCAAGACTTTGAAGTGGCCACTGCACAACGTGGAAACAAGAATATCTGGTTTCCCATCCCGAGGTGAATCAGAGGCTAAGTGTGCATGGGGAGTAATGATCATGCCTAACATTTGCATTTGTTCAGGATATACAGGTCCCAAAATGCTCTCTGGAAACTCCTCCTGTTTAATCCTCAGTACAGTCCTTTAAAGTAAAAAATGTCATCCCCTTTTAAATAGGTAAGGAAACGAAGGATCTGAAGGTATAAGTGACTCACCCTAGATCAAACAGCTGTTCGAGTTCTCTCAGAGTAGAGGGTTGATTCTTCGGGCCCATACAGGAGGGAGCCTAGGCCCTCATCAAATCCAGATAGACCAGCACCATCCTTCATGGAACGCTTGAATGCCAAGGTTTTGGCTCCCTTTAGGTACAAGAGTACTATATGGCCAACTGAAGAGGCGTAGACTCCACTCAGATGTGCCCATGAGCTATTCATCTTGAGTACCAGGATGCCACTGCACAGGGCTCCTGGCCCCGCCCGGGAAGGTGGTCACATACCACTAGCATTTAAGAGGATTTGCACAAATTAGAAAAATGCAGACCAATTACACAAAGGTATTCCTTTCCCCCAGCTGACCCAGTCCTGGGCCAGAGTTCAGCTCAGGAAGCTGAGCAGGCCAGATCCAGCTGCTGCTTCTGTCCTTCCCCTGACAAGGCATCACTGTCCAGGCACAGCTGGCACAACTGACCTCTGCCACCCCTGTTCAGAGACCTCCCTGTGCTAGGAGGGGACCTTTAAGAAAGAAAAAAAGAAAGAAAGAAAACCTTATTGAGAAGAACTGAATTCATACAGAACAGTAAGTACCACACAGTTTATCAAGAAGGGAACAGTCATGGTCTAAACTTGGTATGGTTTGGGTGGTGATGACAGTCTTTCTGAGCTAGCTAATTAGAGCTGATCACCATCCAGGTCAACCCCCTCCCACCTGGTTCTCTCTCTTAGCCAAGACTTATTCTGTCCCAATCAAGTCTATCTCCCCCATTAATTCAGGTGCTGTCCCATCTAATGGAAGCATCTATGAACTGGAGGGAACATACCACTAGCAGGAGGGTAGAATTTTTCTTGGCAAGTGGGTGGGTGACCATCCCCTTCAGCATGTCTCTGTCACCCCATGACAGGCAATCCTGCTGAGATAGGACACTTCCTTCAAGCCTACACATTATCAAGAATCCAACCACCATCAGATTTTCTCATCAGAGCATGCTAGATCTCTTTCTGTTCCTCCTCTAAATGTTCTGGGAGCCCGTATAATCCCCTAGTTGAAAGGGCAAAGTCCAGCTGAGCTCAGTACCTCTCTTGCTCAGGGGTCATAGGTAGCAAGAGCTCCCAATCCTGGTGAGTGTCCTCTTCTGGGTGGCAAACTGTTAACTCTTCCTTGTACATGGCCGAGAGCAGAGAGAGGAAGCAAGCTTTCTTGTGGCTCTTTTGAAGCCACTATTCTCATTCTGGAGGGCTCCCTTCACCTGACATCATCAGATCCTAATTATCTCCAAAGGCCTCACCTCCCAGTACCACCACAAGCGGGGTAGGGAGTAGGGTTTCAACATCTGAACTATTGGGGGGGGGCATCACAAATATTCAGTCCATAAGACGGGGACATGCAGGAGTATTAACTATGGCAAGGTAGTTGTGATCTCTTCCTCCCTAGCACATTGCTTGACAAAGAGTAGGAGTTCAGAAAATGGCTATAAAGGCAAACCAAGTTAGTTTTGTCTGTAAGTAGTATGGTTCTACATCTACAAATTGAATAACATGTGTGATGTAGAGGCAGATCATATCTTGCAACCAATTTCCTCCACAACATATTAATCAATATTCTTAGCCAATAAGCGTTTTCCAGAAGAATGGGTTTTTATCACCACAAGCCACCAATGGTACAGAATTACTTAATTTTTACTAGAGGCTAGTAGAAGACGCTTTTGGTTTCCGACATGGGAAATACTAAAGAAAAACAAAACAAAACAAAAACAACAACAAAAAAACCCTTTCAAGGCACTCTGTGGTATAGAGCGAATTTCAAGAAATAGCCCAACAGGGTAAAGGTTGGGGGAAACCTGCCCTAATATTGACCCTAAGACTCACTTCCTGTAATTCATACAGTTCACAGACTTCTCTCTCCTGCATAAACACCTGCAGGACAGCTGCTACATGGAAGGCCTGCAGGGTTCCAGAAAAGGCTCATGGCTGCACAGCTATGGCTGGGTTTCTCATGCTGACAGGTCAGTGTACAAAAGCTGTGAGGCAGCAACGGCAGTCTGCTTTCTTTCCAGCTGTCTGGGGGAAAATGCTGACAGGTCTCGGTACCTCTCTGTCTTCATGCTGACTTGTGTGTGCTCTTGTAATGTCCTCACTTAGGACTCATTCTACTTCATCCCAAAAGAATAATGGAAATGAGGAACGAATCCAGACAACCTGCTAGTTCCAATTCAGGTGAACCCCTCTTAGTGAAGGCAGCCCTGAGTAAATTGTGAGGAGATTATCCACACCACAAAACACTTTCAGAACCCAGAAAAAAAAAAAAAAACTGGAAAGAAGTCTGAGAAATCTTCTGTGGGCCTCATCCTCTACTTTCATGGGTGAAGAAAACTTAGCCCACGGAGGGAAAATGACCAGGCCAGTGACCTTCTCATTCCTAATGCATACTTTTCAGAGAGGAAAGTTTTGCCACAGGTATTTCAAATTTTTTGGAACAATCAGCACGACTTTTATTTTGAAATATTTAACTTACACATTCCTGGGGAAGTACCCATATAGAGTGATGGACAAGGGCTCAAGAAACAGGGAGTGGATTTAAGTACAGTAGTACATTTAGATATGTAATTCTAACCCATAGAATAATGGATCCTATTCCACATCCAGATCCATTCTAGTACGTCCGATTTCCAACTTGTTACATATGATGACCAGAATCATCCAGACAGGCAGTTAATGAACATTCTTGGATTATATATTGACACAAATACATGTTTAAAACTTAACAAGAGGCAAACCATGGACAAAGTCAAGTTCACCTCATTTGCTCTTACCAACTTTTGTAGATACCCTCCTGGCTGCCTTCTTAAACCTCTCCAGTGTCACTTCTACACTTTCCACACCTTTTGATTTTTTGAGTAGTAGCTGTGTGAGCAACTAGGCGCACACACGCACGTGCACACGCACATGCACACGCACACATACAATGGTCCTAGGAACAAAAGCTGGCACAGCACATTAACTCAATTCATTAGGAAAGAAAATGCTTTTCTTTCCTTCTTTCTCTTTTTTAAACCTTAGTGCAGGCACCCTTCTTAGGGGCATGCTGTCAGTCTGGGCTTTTGTCTTGGCTGGCTCCAGATTTTTTAATGCATGCTGAAAATACCACTCATGCAAACTCACTCCGTGAAGGCCACTTTGGATCACTGCCACCTGCCCTCACTGTATTAAGAAGCATGGATCCATTGCTATTATGGAGCCTGAAGCAGAGCCAAGAAGAAATCTCAAAGGACCCTCTCCCTAGACATATGTGAGTAGAATAAAAATGAGACACAAATGATAGCATGAAGACCCCAGCACTCTTGTGGTGAAGAGAGGGGCTGTGTTGTGGACCAAAAGGATGTTCTGGGTTCTTAAGTGAGAACAGAGATTAAAACACGTTATCCTTTACATGTTAAGTTCCTTCAGGCCTATCATCAACAGGGTGGGTCTTTTCTGGTTTTGTTTTTTGTTTTTGTTGTTGTTGTTGTTGTTGTTGTTGTTATTTTTCCTGAGAATGAGAACTGAAATTCCTTAAAGCAAAGGCACACATTCAAGGCTGAGCAGACCCGAGCTAAGAGATGTCTCCATAACTTTCTGAATACCCAAGGGTCCCATCCTTCCCCAGATAACCGAGGATAACGAATATACTTATTTATACCGAAGTATTAGAGATTTAATGTGCGACTTCTCCAAATGGCATCTGTACTCCGTAAGTACGTGCTTCCCAGAGGTCCCGGGAGAGCAAATAATGTTTAACCTAGAAGAATATACAGAACTAGTGGTAGAATTCCAGAGCTTTTAAATCACCCTACACCCGAGACCATCTATTAATACAAGTATGGATCTAAACATATCCGTCTGATGAGGCGACAGGAGAAAAAGGGAGCATCATACATAATAAACCTGGAAGGGTGAGTCTTGATCCCGCTGTATTTTCTTCCTTCTTCTTTTACCAATCATTCTAGCCCTCATAATGGTTTCTGCAACTTCATGCCTCCAATTCCACTGCCCCTATGACGAAACCAGTTCTGAAGATTCAGCAAAGCATATCCCATGTTCTATTGGTAGAGATAAACTCAGTGCTGAGTTCAGTGCAAAATGAAATTAAGGGTCAAAAACAATGCCACGGGGGCGCCTGGGTGGCTCAGTGGGTTAAGCCTCTGCCTTCGGCTAAGGTCATGATCTCAGGGTCCTGGGATCGAGCCCCGTGTCCAGCTCTATGCTCAGCAGGAGCCAGCTTCCTCCTGTCTCTCTCTCTGCCTGCCTCTCTGCCTACTTGTGATCTCTGTCTGTCAAATAAATAAATAAAATCTTTAAAACAAACAAACAAACAATGCCATGGAACAGGGGGGAAAAAAGGCAAAAATTCAGGTGGAAATGTTGGGCCACACAAGAGCTGGCACGAATAGCACACGAAACTTCAAGAATCACTAATGTTTTAATGGGAAAGGACACTCAGCTAATGATGCATGATTGTTTTTTTCCCCCTTTTATTATGAGAGTAAGAAAAAAAAGAAAACCCATTTGGTTGTGTCAGGGTCAAAGGATTTAGCACATATTTGCTGACCAAATGCATCTCAGTGATTTTCTGTCATTCCTTCAAACTTCTGCGTTACTGCCTTTGACTACACCGTTCAGCTCCAGTGAGTCAGGATCATAGTGATTCTGCTTCTTCGTGGCCCCAGGGCCAGGAGGAGCGGTCCACCCCAGGGGCAAGCAGTCTGGGGTGGTGCCTGGCCTAGAGAAGACTTAAAAGCAATCATAAACCAACTGAAAAGTCAGTCTGCTTTCTATTAGCACCACAGCAAGCAGTTCTAAAAAAAGTCAGTAATAGGGGCACCTGGGTGGCTCAGTGGGTTAAAGCCTCTGCCTTCAGCTCAGGTCATGATCCCAGGGTCCTGGGATCAAGCCCTGCATTGGGCTCTCTGCTCAGCAGGGAGCCTGCTTCTCCCTCTCTCTCTGCCTGTCTTTCTGCCTACTTGTGATTTCTCTCTCTCTGTCAAATAAATAAAATCTTAAAAAAAAAAAAAAAATCAGTAATATACCGCTCTCCCCCAACCAAAAAAGATCTTTTGTTGGGCTAAGTTCTAAAGAACTGTAGCAATTGCTATTGGGTTTTAATAATATAAGCATAAACTTCAATTTAGCACATTTTTTATTGCTTCTCCTTTAATAAACATATTCTACATGGAAGCTAATTCAGAGAATCAATTCCACGCATTCATTCTGAGGGTAAGTACACAGTAAAGCTTGCCCTGGGCCCAAGCCTCCCGTATCTCTCTGGTACTACGTATTCTTACATACAAACAACTGATTCAAAATATATAATGATGGCATAGTTCATTGTAAAGACAAACAGAACTTGGTTTATTTCAATTCTGTCATGCTATGTGACTTCTTGGAGTTTTTTTGTTTGTTTGTTTTTTACTGTGTGTAAAATTTTCTGTTATTTATTGTGAAAGAGGATTTTTACGCATCTCTGCCAAAAATGTCCTTACGTTTAAGACTTTTCCTATTTCTTAAATATGTTGCTTCATGTGAAAGAAGCCTTTCAAAATTAAAATTAATAAAAAGGGTTCTTTGATCAGAGACCGATGTTTCATAGAAATGGGAAGAAAAACAAGTTTGACAAAGTCACTGACAAATTTGCAGAAGTTAATGACAAAAGCAGAAACTGTAGAATTACTGTTCATTATTGTGAAAGACCAAGAAGTAGGCATAGTTTCCATCTGTTTCTTCAAAAAATACGTTAATCAAATTAAAAGTATTATTCCAGAAGACTTTTCCTTTTATGGAATATGATATTTATTTTATTTTTAACTTTTTAATGATAGGATAGAACATTTCATAAAAAGGCATTACTTTTCTGGCCACTATTATTATTGGTTTCACTGTGTGATTATTGCCAAAAATAATTTGGTCCTATAGGAAGGGGGTGTTAGAAATGATCCGCTCTGGGAGTCAAATATTAGCGCCCTAATCTGTTGCCTCTTCTCTTTTGGAGCTCCCTGACTCTGCTTCTCATACAGCTCATCCCCTACCCCACCCACCCCTCCAAACAAGACCTGTTAGTCAAGTGTTAGAGAAGGTAGATTTGATTTACTTTAAATAGTTCATCTCTCCTCCGAAGTTGTTCTTCCATCGTTCTCCCACTTCTTCTTCTAGAGAAGGGACTTCGGTCACAAAATTAGAAGGGTTAAAAAGCATTCCTCGATCTCCACCCCCCACCCCATTAACTGTAGAGTAGAGATAAGCAAAGAATCTGCCTACCCACCTGCATATGAGGCTGGAGAGGGGGTGGGAGGGCAGAGAACTCAGCTAGTCTAAGTCTGCCTGGACTCTTGGGACCCTGGGTCAAGCCATAAGATCTCAGTGGCTTTCCTTTCTGGAGTGAGTCTGATAACCCAAATCGTAGCGCCTTCCTGATACCGCAAGAGTATTTGATCCTAAAATGCTGCATTAATTCGCACATCTCTCTGAGCTTCCACACCCGGACCCCCAGAGTCACCCTGAATCCCTCAGAGAGAAGGGAGTTTACATTTCGGTCCACACACACCTCCTCCTTCCAAACTCTGGTCAGCCTGATGTCCTGAACTCTGAAGAATCAACTCCAAGCAAGAGGGATGCTATTTCCCACCCAAAATTGAGCACACCATCATCATCACACTCCAGTTCTCAGAAGGGCTTGAAGTCATCCAAAGGAGATTCATTATGTTAGTAAGCTAAAATTTCCTTCATGTTGATAACAGGGAAAAGTTATGATATTTATTTTTCATTTTTACTTATGGAGTATAATGAATTCCACTGATAACCTATTTATGAAATCCACCAATCAAAGGAAATTATAAAGTTCACCATAGTAACAGCTCAGTGTCAGTCGCCTGAGTGAGAACCACACTGCATAGGACGCCCGGACCAATCACTGGGCAGAGTAATGTTACCATCTCATAGCAACCAAGAGATCTGCATGGCAACATCAGTTGCTATAGGAAAGAAAAATTAGAAACAATATTCTGCTAGGGAGAAATTAAAGTATTAACTGTTAAGTCATACTTGAGTCACGGTTGGAGGACCTATCCTAAAATATCCACCTAAACATAGCTCAGATAATACCTGTCCGATCCAAGAGTCCATGTGCTAGGAACCCCTCACCCACCACCAATTGGAACCCCCAGCATATGAAAGAGTGGGGACTATCCATAGAAAAGACCACTTCTGAGTAGGAAGAGAAAGAGTTCTTTAATACTAGGAGTAACGGGCAGATTTGGAGGGTAAATTGCACATAAATCATCACATTTAATTCTGTGAGGGAGGCAGGGCCGGTGTTATTATCACTAAATTCTCCATTTTCTCCCCCCATCCCAAATCTGGTTCCTCTCCCAGCCTTAACTATCTCACTGAATGGCAACACAACTCTTCCAGTTGCTCAGACTGAAAACCTCACAGGCCTTCTTGACTTTTTCCTATTTCTCACACTCAATCCAGTTCATCATCAAACCCTATTATTTCTACTTTCAAGAAATGTCCAGTATGTAACCAACTCCCAACCCACCTCCACAGCTATTCCCTGGATCCAAACCATTATCATCTTTTCCTCCTAACCCATGTTCCTGCTTCCTGGCCTTGCCCACCCGCAGTCTATTCTAAACACAGCAGCCAGAATGACTCTTCCAGAACACAAGTCCTAGTCTCACAACCCTCCAGTGATTTCCCATCCTCTCTAAAGCAAAAACCCAAGTTCTTACCATGGCCTACAAGACTGCACACAACTCAGCTCCCTCTTGTTCCCTTGACCCCATCTGCTGTCACTGTCTGCTTTGCTCACCTGCTCCAGTCATACTGGTCTTATGCTGCTCTTAGGACACGCCAGCCTCCCTCCTACCTCAGGACCTTTGAACTAGCTATTTCTTTGGTTTGGAACATTCTCCCCCCAGATAGCCTCATGGCTCACTCTCTGATTTCCTTCAAGTGTTCGCTCAAATGTCACCTTCTAAAGGAATCCTTTTCTAACTTCTTTTAAAACTGGACTCTTGGTACCCACACCATTAACCTACAACCCCTAACCCCCTTCTGCCAGCAGTGGACACCCAGAACAATGCCTGGCACTTAATAAGTACCTAACAAATATATCATTGTGAATGAAAGAAGCACTGTTTCACAGATAAAGTAACTGCCTCAAGAAGCTAAATGACTTACTCAGAGGCTCACAGCCAGAACGTATTAAAGTTCAGACTGAACTCAGATTTACCAATGACTCCCCAAACTGTGTTCTGCCCACTCTACCACATTTTGATTTCCTTTTTCAGATTTGGTACCCCTTTTAATAAGTTCCATGAATGCATTAATTCCCTGGGACAGGAAGAGAGACCACTGCACTGATGAGACATCTGTGGGCATGGCCACAACAGCAGGGGAGAGTGGGGGTGAGCTGGCCCAGAGCAGGAGTGATGCATAAGGGGCAACTGCAGGTGCATAAGGAAGTGTGGCTGAGATCATGTCAACTGGGCTAGGATACCCCACTGGTGATGACCTACCCTACCCTTTTGCTTGGTGATAGACCACTCAGCAATTCCTAACTCTTTGTCCACTCAGGTAGAAACAAAGATTTAAATGGAATTTCTAGTCTGTGAAATGTTTCACTTCTTGCTAGTTGGTTCTGAAATAGTCTCAGAGTTGTATTACGTATACATTGCATGACTGGTAGGAAAAAAAACCAACAACAACAAAAGAAAAATCCAATCACCAAATACATTTTTTGGTCCACACAATAGTTTTGGGCGTTTGTTTTTGGTTTTGTTTTTAAGCAGGAGTCACCTAATGTTATGGTATTATATGGAATAGTGTTTTGATTAAAACTATACTAAGAACTGTAGTGGTATGCCTACCATTTCCACCCTGATTCTGATAGCAGGTGATAAGTGCTGGAGTAGGATGACGGAGAAGGAGAAGGTAGAGGCTGCCCAGACACATAACAGGGAGAGGAATAAAGCTAAGGCAGGAATACGTTGCTTCCATGACCTGTACTGATGATCAAGAAATGCTGGTATAGACACAGACACCATCAATAGCCTTGTTGGGCACCTGCTGAATTAAAAATAGTGATAGCCCTTTCACCAGGACACTAGAACATGAAAGACAAAATCAGGGATGATAGTACCTAACCCTCCTTGAGCCCTGATGGTGTGGCAGGCATTTTGCTAGGTACTTTCATAGACTTTTACATATAAGATTCTCAGCAGAACCCTCAACAGGAGGAATTTTCCCCTCAGACCCCCCAGTATATAAAGTAACCTCAGAGAAATGAAATTATTTCCCAAGGTCATACAACTAGAAAATGACAGAGGTTACCCATTTGTTTCCAAAGTCTTTGTACTTAACTGTTACATTACACCCTCTCTCTTCAAAAAGATTAATTCATGGGATATAAATAAACATGGAAGACTCAAGGTGACATAAGGAGGTAGACATAAGGAATCATTAGCAACAACAACAACAACAACAAAACAACTTCAGTGAAAGTACCCATCCTTACAAGTTTCTATCTATGGAGAGCTGGGCTGGTATGTGGAGGCTGTGAAGGGGCCAGGTCTACAGTCCTGCTTCTCATCTCAAAATCAACACCAGCCTCCCTCCATTTCATGCCACAGATTTAGCTCAATATGGACAGAAAAGGAAATGCCAAAGCCATGCTCATAAAGGTTCATGTTGCTAAAGGTTGTCGAATACATATTGTTCTATAATCACTTCCTTGGTGACATAAAACTCCCAAATGAAATGCGTCATAACATCGTGAACCCGGGATGATGAGCTCTTTCCACACAGCGGGGGCATTAAGGGTGGACATGAAGAACAAATGGAATTTGGAGGCCTCGAATGTTCCACTGAAACTTCTGCCCTGGTGCGGAGGAAAGGACAGGTGTGTGTCGATGTGAAGACCCTTCTCTGCTGCCTCTCCTTCCTTCCAGTATTTATCCTCAGAAGCAGACTTCAACCTAACTAGGGAAAAATGAAAGACCTGTTACAGATTCCTGAATTTAAAAAAAGAAAGAAAGGAAGAAAGAAAAAATCTAGCCTAACTTTACAGAAAACATGAAGCCAACATGTTATAAGATCTGGCCTTCTGACTTACTTCAGGGTTGTTTCTACCCAGGTTAAACTTTCTGGCTTTTTAGCCTGAGAAGCAGATAAATTTCTCTACCTTCAAATGTGATTTTAACTGCATTACTTAATAACAAGGCCATCAGTTCATTTCTCTATTTTTTGAGCAGTGACAGCTCTCACATTTGCAGTGAAGGTACTCTTAACCCACACCGGACCTGAATGCCCTTAACATTCATTATTTGCACCAAACACCAGACACTCACATATTTGCAAATACTGTAGAAGACAGAGTGATCTCATGGAGAGGGCCCTGCAGTCTGACAGATGGGAGTTCCAGCTCCAGCTCTGAGATTGGCTCATTGAGAACTTTTTGGCAGATTACTTACCCCCTCTCCCCCACAGCTCTGTCATTTGGAGAGTGAATACAAAATACTTGACTTACAGAAGTTTTCGGTGAGGAGTAAATACTGGGGCAGGGCTGAGTCTAGTGCCTGGACATAGCAAATACTCAGTTATTACTTTAAAAGTAAAACAAATGGACCTAGAGATGCCTGACATGGGAATGAAGCTTTCTAACTGGATCTCTCAATCCTTGCTGAGCCCTAATTATGTCTGTACTGGTTTCTCAGGACTGAAGAGCAAGCAATCCCATGCTCGAAAAGGAGACAACTTATCGCCCCAAGTATTGAGATAAGTCGGCTATGTTTCCCTCAAAATTGAACGTCCGTTTTCTTGTCAGCATTCTCAAGGACAAAGCCTCTCAATATCATGTTATTAAATATGAGATTTAGGCTCAAGGCTTTTCTTTTGGTTGTTGCAGCCCTCTGCCTCATCTCACCAAAACTATGGTTAAGGGCAGCTGCATCTTTGATTCACTATCCACAGGTCTTCTGCGAGCCTGTGAGCCCCTAAAAGCTATCTGTATAATCATGGTGTAGATTTCAGGCTATAAATCCTATTTAAATGCACACGTCCAAACCCAAAGTGGGTGGGAATAGTCTTTTGACAGATGAAGTCTCAATCTTCATAAAACAGGGCTGTATGCTAGCCCCTCTCCCTTCTGACCATCGGGGTCAATGATTTGGCACAGCTCTCAGATGAGTTAGACGGATGCCCTCCAGCCAGCGGGGATTGAAAGACAAGAGTCTGCCCTGGGGTCCATGTGAGTTTATTGTTAGGCACTTGGGACAGATGTATGAAGCTGCTGGCCCTGTCCTTTGATCATTGTTGGAAGGTATAGCTGAGCATGAACTGTAGCAATAAGGGTTAGAGAAGGGGCAATGCTGACACGCAGCCCCAGCTCAGGCATTTGGTAGCCCGGCTGGGAAGCAGAAGCCCTGTTTATTTGCTGAAGGACTCAGTAAGCCCTGAGGGAAAAAGAATGAAAATGGGAACTTTGGAAATGAAGGGATCTTGGAGATGGAGTCAAAATCCCAGATGCCTGAATTCTGCCCAGGGGCCCTGGCTGACTGTTGGTGTGGAAGGATGCTTTCAGATAATACACAGGCTAATGCTACCCAAATATCCTCTGGGCAAACTCGAGGGCTCCTGTCTCATGTTCCCCAGGGAGAGGTCTATTAGGAAATTGAATAAGTCTATCTCCTCAGGACGCTAATGGAGGAATCGTTAGAGAGAACTCTCACCCTCAGAGCCGCAGATTAAATCTGCAGACAGAGCAGGAGTGGCCCCAGCGACAATGGCAAGGCAACTTGAATGCCTTCCCAGGAGAAGCTGCAAGACACCCTGCCCTTAGATGCAGGCCGGGGAGGACCATGCTTTGGAGCGCCCCATATGTCACAAACATGAAGAAAAAAAAGAAGAAAAAAGTGTTAAAGAGCACATGGGCTTTGTCATTCCGGGTCTGCGTCTCAGCTGTGGTGCTCTGAGACCCCACCCCTCCACATCTGCTTTCCTGACTGACTTTGTTCAGGCCGCCGGGGAAACATTACCCCGCATCCCTTGCCTTGCCTTGCCTCCAAATGCTGTCACAGATTATGGGTTTGGCTGCGGTGGACTTCAGAAATGAACGCTGCATCAGAAAGGGTGGGTGGGATCTGAGCAGCAAAAGCGCTGGGGTAAGAGAAGCAGAAGATGAACTGGCCCAGTCTTTCTCCTCAGCGTTAATGGGATAGCAGATTGCCTAACAAAGTGTTGTTTTGCAGTAGCTGCTGTAAGACAATTTTCTTGCTTTTTTTTTCTTAATGTTTTAATTTGTGGGTTGAAGAATGGCAGCTATTTTATAATTTGGTAGTTTGATTTAAAACATTTAAATAACTCTGTTGATGTGTTTGGCTGAGACTCCACAAATGTCAGGGGTCTGTCTGCGAGTGACCCAGGACCGGCCGCAGGACTGGAGTACCCCAGGCAGTTACCCCGCTGTCAGGCCTTCATTACCTTTATACCCGAGGCTCCTAGGTCTTCTCCCAGAGGGTGTAGCCCAAAAAAGTCACTATTACCAAATACTAAATCCCAAATCATCCTGTTTGGCAGGCATCCTCTAATATTGACGTGGATGCTGCCTGTTTGGCTCCTGCAACAGATCGACTGAGGGAACACGTTGAAGGACTGGCTTGTTTGAGTAGGAACATTTTTACATAGAACTTCCACTCTCCTCTCTTCTTGGGGAATGAAGGGAAGAGGATCTCCAACTTCCATCCCCACCAACTTGCTGTTGCTATCCAAGGGAGGAATGGCTGATTCAGTTGGTCAAACCTTGAATTTATTTTTTTTTAAAGATCTTATTTATTTATTTGACAGAGAGAGATCACAAGTAAGCAGAGAGGCAGGCAGAGAGAGGAGGAAGCAGGCTCCCGGCTGAGCAGAGAGCCCAATGCGGGGCTCGATCCCAGGACCCTAGGATCATGACCTGAGCCGAAAGCAGAGGCATTAACCCACTGAGCCACCCAGGCGCCCCAAACCTTGAATTTATTTTGCCATACTTTTCTGGATGGTGGGATGATTGGGTCTCATAATAGGAGAAACAGTGTCTGGCCTATGAGTTCAGTTCTTCCCACCCACTGCTATGGTAAGAAAACTAGAAAGGGGTTCTCACAAGGGGAAGAGGAACATTCTCCTTCCCTCTCTGTTCAGCTCTGATGGGTGAGTGAGAGGATGTTTGACCTATCCCAATGGCCAGGTTAGTGTAAACTGTGTCGTAGGTCTTGTCCTGTCCCTGAAGGCACCTGCGATTTCATGAAACCCAAGGCAGAGATTCAGGGTCAGAGAGAGGAGATCATAGATCCAACTCATACTTCCTACCACATTTTGCCAGAATTCCTGTTTTTGAAGGTGTATTAAACAAGGTAGGCTAAGAGGCTATAACTTAAGACCCACTAAATCAGAGAGAGTATGGAATCATCTCTCTTGTGTTTCAACCTAAGGTGACTGGCTCTGGTTCGGCAGACAACTCTGCTCCACACAGTCATTCTGGGTCCCCCATCTTCAACGTGTAGTTTCCAAGGCTGCTCACTTCTAGCTATCCAGAAGAAAGATGAGAGCAGTCCAGGGCCAGACAAGTGAGGTAGAAGTTGACCATATTGCTTTCTCCCACATTTCTCTGACAAGAAATCCTAATCAGCTCTACAGGAGGCTGAGAAATGGGAGCACAGATTTTGGTAGACAGCTAACATTCTCCACCACAGAGGAGTTAGTGAGCCTTGTAAGGAATGCACAGTCTGCACTTTCACTCAAAGGTGGACACCTTACAGGAATATACTAAAATGTTTGTTTGTGTAGTACTACCTCGGTAGTAGACAGGTAAGTTACTCATAAAAATACTCAAGCCCAAACCATCTTTTACCTATAAATTGTTACAGAATTCTCTGCATGTGTTTGCTCAATTACTTGAGCAGATTCAAAGATTTGGGGATAAAAATAAATACAGGTACTTCCTATAGGCCTCATGTAGGCTGTCATAAGATGGAAGACGGATAACCTACCACCCAAAGATTCTCAATTTAATACACCTTAATCAGTTTTACTGACCATTTCTAAAACTAATCAATGATTTTATGACCCATCTCTGGTAAAAAGTAAGCTGCAGCACCTTTTAATGAAGAGACACAGCCTAAAGGATGTATTAGTTTCACTCATTTAGGTTCTCTAAGCAATAATCCTAACTTCCTATATCGTTAACTTCTCTAGGTTAGACAATTAAAAAGTCACATACCTGGGACATTTAATTTTTGTTGCCGTCCCCCAGACCCCACAAAAAAAATTTGTGAGGTTTTTTAAGTTGTGCACTTGAGCTTGTTGAGGCACGATATTTTAAATACTATTTTGGATCAATTATTTTTTTTCATTAAACAGTAATTGAATAGTTTATCCTTTAAGTTACACATGATTTCTTACATAGGCATTCATGCAGTAAATTCCTTCTAAAATCCTAAGCTGGAAAATCTTCTATCTTCAAATGAATATAATGTATCATTTTTTTTTCCTTACAAGAACCATACAATTTACCCATTCCCCTGTTTGTTTTAGTTTCTAAGAAGATTAACATTAAATTTAACAATCAACTATAATAGCTGGTTACATTCTGGTGCCTGAAATCAATGTCCCAGATTGTTTTATGTTTCATAAACTTTTTTACTTTGGAATAATTTTAGATTTATAGAGAAGTTACAAAATAGTACAAATAGTTTCTAAATACCCTTCATCCAGTGTCCCCTAATAATAACATCTTACTTATTCTTCGTATATTTGTCAAAACTAAGAAATTAACATGGTGCAGTATTATTAACTCAGCCACACACTCTGTTTGGACATCACCAGTTTTTCCACTAATGTTCTTTTTCTGCTTGAGGATGCTATAGTGCGTTTAGCCCAGCCTGCGTTAATTGAAATATGGCATCCTGGCTGAAAATCACTCCTAAGAAATTTAATGACTAGGAACTAGAAAGTGTTTGTTTATTTAAAATTTGCAAAAGACTTCTTCTCAAAAAGAAAAAAAAAAAAAGTACATTAATTTATCCCTAGGGCAAACCATTACTTTGTTTGGGAGGAAAATATACTCACATACTTAGTTATACAAATATAAAGCAAGTACCCATACTATGTGTCTGTTGAAGCCTAAGGAACAAACTTAAATAACTTTAAATATGATACTAGCTGTCTGTTTTAAACATAAACTAAGAGGTCTATTATGAAATTTAGTTGGGTTAAAGCTATGTATATGCTGGCTTTGCACCTCTGTGAGAGATGGTCATAAGGAGAAGAATGAAATTTCCTTAAAATGAGAGAATGTTCCCACTGTCACTCATCCTGGGAGAAGACTGCTCTTGGGACAGAGAATTGGGAGGAAAGCCATCGATCTCAGGGATGAGGAGTCTTCCTTCTCTTTCAGACTTGGATTTCAAGTAGTAAAGACAAGCTCAAGGGATTCCCAGCGGCAGGCATTACTACGTGGAGTAGCACTTGCTACTTGGAGACAGATTGAGCTCCACCAGTCCCATGAAGCTGGATTTGGGTCTGCTGGGCTCTAAGAGAAGCAATCATTGAGATATCCACCAGTTTGTACTTCCCCTGTGCTAAACTTTCAAACAAGTTCTACCCAAAATTGCAGCTTAGTCTCAGCTGTGCTATGGGAAGTCAGGGGTCAGACTTGGAGTGGAGTGGCAAAGGGGAAATCAGTAACCTCTCTCCCAATGCTACAGGCAGTCTGACTAGAGAAAGAGTTGCAGGTTCTACATTTCTAAACACACATGACCTCTCATTCTCAGGACCCCTAAAAAATACCTGGACGTATTTGATGGGAGTTAACTTCCTGAGTGCCAGGCAGAGACTCAAAGTCATCATAAAGTGGGCATTAAGTATGAATTAATTTTGTGGTTCCAGATTACTAAGGTCTATATGTATATGTTATACTGGTATTTCTGCTCTGGTTCACTTTTTTTCCCCCCAAGATTTTATTAATTTATTTGAGAGAAGTGGGGGTGGGGGAGAGCACAAGCAAGGGCAGAGGAAGAGGGAGAAGCAGACTCCCCACTGAGCAGGGAGCCCAATGTAGGGCTCGAACCCAGGACCCCAAGATCATGACCTGAGCTGAAGGCAGTTGCTTGACTGAGTGAGCCACCCAGACACCCTGCTCTTGTTTACTTTAATTGCTTAAACTCATTTATTCATGCATTCAGACTTATGGAGCACCTACTCTGTGCTAGGCATAGTTCTGGACACTGAGAATGAAAGATAAAAAAAGGAAGACAAATCTGACTTCCTGATAAAGTCCCTACTCTCATGGAGGAAAATACATTGCAAGGTACATTGTGTGCTTTCTAAATCCTAAGGAGTGTAGAGAATTATTTATATTTTAATTGTTAAAAGCTACGATTTCATTTAGTTTTTTTTAAAGGTTTTATTTATTTATTTGACAGGTAGAGATCGCAGGTAGGCAGAGAGGCAGGCAGAGAGAGAGAGGAGGAAGCAGGTTCCCAGCTGAGCAGAGAGCCCAATGCAGGGATCGATCCCAGCACCCTGAGATCATGACCCGAGCTGAAGGCAGAGGCCTTAACCCACTCAGCCACCCAGGCGCCCCTACGATTTCATTTAGATATGGTTTGATACATGATAAAGAACTTTGATTTGGTCCTTAAAAATTAGAAGGATTTAGTAAATGTGGCTCATCAGGAAGGTTTGGGGAACACATCTTCAAACTAAAATAACTTTCTGAGAAGAGAAAGGGCTCTCTTAAGACTTCTGGCTCTCCTGTACCCTAAGCCCAGGGGTAACCATTGAGACTTCCTCTTGGCTTATGGCCAAAATCTAAATACTATCTAGGCCCCTCACATCTGAAAAGACAGAACAATGAAGTCCTTAGAAACAGAGTCTTTAGACATTTCTTTTGAAAAGATTACTAGAATAGAGCTTCTAAATCTTCTAATTGCCACTGCTGACGTAGTCTGTTATAAAAACACAATAGTGAATAGGCAAGGACCAGAAGATTCCAAATTGTCTAATATTGGAGAGATACCACAAATCATCTCTCTTAAAAAATATGGCTGTCAAAGCCTGTGATCCTGATTGCAAAGACATCTGTGACTAAATAATGCTGGTTATGGAAATTGCTAAAAAGTTATAAATAAAACGTTAAATAATACAGTACAGCTAATTCCCCAGGTGTTGTTTCTATTCTCAAGTAAGGATCTACATGAACCAAGTGACAGCATACAGCTTTCCTGTGGGTGTAAATCTCTAGCGATATTGTTCACTCACATTTGCTTATGTCCTTTTACTTGATCAGTAACATAACATCATTATTTCTTGTTTTGTTATTTCTTCTCTCCAATTCACATCAGTAGCCTGTTCTTATAAATAATTCAGCATCTGTCTGGGCATTTGTGGGCAATATTATCTTACATGATGTTATACAGGAAGTGGGAGGGCAGTAATGCTTAAATGTGGGGAAATAATGTTTCTTTCAATCGTTCATATTTGCAAAGTGGTTCTGTCACATCCTTTGCCTTTGAACTTACACTGAACTTTCTCTTCCAGAAAGTCTGGTTGCATGGATTCAAGCCTGCTGCAAAATTTGATATAACTGGAACTTGATAAGAAGGTTCAGTGCAGTCAAGTGATCAGAAGATAACTACAAAATGATCTACTCTACCTATAATTTCTGGTGAACTTGCATCTACTTAGATGTTTAAACAGGCTTCAAAGGAAGCACATCAGATCATCTATACACATTACGGGCAAACAGAACCCTTTTTGCCCTCACCAAAATAATAGTTATCAAATATTATTGAAGTATCAATTAATCTCACATAATATCAAAGGAATATGAAAGATTAAGAATATGAAGGATTCAGAACTTGGAATTTAATTTTTTCAAACAATTTGAGATATCACTTTTTAAATTTCCAGGGCAATTTTTATTTTTTTTTAAGAAATTTATTTATTTGTATTAAAGAAAAAGAGTGCACAAGCAGGGGGAGGGGCAGGAGAGGGATGGAGAATCCATGAGCAGGCTCCCCTCTGAACATGGAGCTGGTCATGGGGCTTGATCCCAGGATCCTGAGGTCATGACCTCAGCAGAAACCAAGATCAGCCCCTTAACCAACTGAGCCACCTAGGGGACCCTCCAGGCAATTGAGAGTCAGGTGTTCACATCTGAGGTTTATAGTTGAAACCTTGCTGGCTTACTTCTGACAAGACATCCTGCATATCCTTGGAGCTATTGGGAAGTTCACCATAACTGCAACAGACATTCATCTTCTGGTTTCGAAATACAACTGAGGAAAACAAACTTTGAAAACAGAATGGAGTCCGTTGAAACAGTTATATTTATACCTCTCTTGATTGCCAATGACTAAGCATATACCTTCTCTAAATTATGAAAACCTATAGGAATCCAGGTCAAGTGTTGACTCAGGGTCCTTTGTACGTGCTATTCCCTCTACTCAGAATGCTGTTTCCTTCCCATGCACTCTAACTTCTAATCTAATTTCAATTCACCCTTAGGCTCTTGGCTTCCCTGATAACCTCAGAAGAGGCTGAGAGCCCCAGTATATGCCCATATGCTCCTGTCTTTCTGTACTTTGTAGCACCATCATCTTGTTTTTAGTGGCTAATTGATGTCTGCTTCTCTCAGAAACATAAAGAAAACAGAACCAGATTTGTCTTATTCACCATTGACAAGCCATGTTCAAGGTAGTTGTTCAGAAAGGACTTGAATGGATAAATTGATGCTGTGCTCAGTGTTTTACATGTGAGGATGAACGGATGGATGAACGACCATCAAAAACAAAGACTCGGGGCACCTCGGTGGCTCAGTGGGTTAAGCCTCTGCCTTCAGCTCAGGTCATGATCTCAGGGTCCTGGGATCAAGCCCCACATCAGGCTCTCTACTCAGCGGGGAGCCTTCTTCTCCCTTTCTCTCTGCCTGCCTCTCTGCCTACTTGTGATCCCTCTCTTTGTCAAATAAATAAAATCTAAAAAAAAACACAAAAAATGAGCACTAAGAACATTAAAATCATCTGAACGAACAGTTGATCCCATCTTAAACAAGTTATGTATGAAAGTTTTTGTTTACATAAAATTTAGAAGAAATTTCAAAGTCCACTGTAATATGATTTACCTGATTTGCATATCAAGGAGAAATATATATATATATATGTGTGTGTGTGTGTGTGTGTGTGTGTGTGTGTGTGTAAACTGCCAAGATCAAAGCTTGGAGAAAACCACTCATGATAAAACAAGAGAGTGATAACAGTAGCCAGGGAAAAGAGGAGATAGGAGATAAGAAACCCAGACCAAATGTACATTTATTCACATTCCAAAAGAGGTATGTGACCCAAAAAGAACTGAAAACTAATACTGTCTATTTTGCAAACTACATCTTTCATTTAGTACATGTTGATCATCTTATTATGTCATTAAATGCTCCCCTGCAATATCTTTTCAAGTGACTACAAGAATTCTATTGTAGGCATGTACCATCATTTATTTACTTATTCTCCTAAAGTTGGACAACTTAAATGTTAGGTTAATTCCAGTTTATTTATCAATTTGTAGCTAAATCTTGGCACATATCCAATTATTTGCTTAGGACAAATTTAATATTTTGAAGGGACAAAAATATAAGGACCAATATTTCCAATTGTATTTAAGAAAAACATGAATTCACATATATTTTACCCAGGTTGGGTAAAATATCCTTATCATATCCTTCCTTTGATTCATAGAGCACAAAGCTTGACAACTATGACAGCTTCACAGTAATTAACATTTACATTTTTATCTACACACATTGCATTACTTTACTATTTCTTCATCTTGCCTCAATCAAAGCAACAAAATTTTAGTAATGTTAAATTGAAAAAAATCCTGAAGGTGCTATCTGGGATTGGCAGGACCTTGATCCTATGGTGCATTCCTGACAGTGAATATTTAACATACTTGTTATGATATTTCTTCTAACTGGAGTATTTTAAAATGAATGTAATTGGATGATCATCCTTAAAGCAATCATGGGTCTCTCTACTATGTGTCCAAGAAAAATATCTAGTTTTCTAGAATAATAAGATTTTTTTAAAATCATAACTGAATACTTTTGATTTCTTACCTTCTAAAAGGCAAACCAGGCCATTTGATGGCTTGTCTGATCCAAAGAGAACAGAGATTCTAAAATTAGTATAAAACCAGTCCTACTGTGACATCATAATGAATAGAATCACTGATTTCATAAATAATGGGACTCAGGGTCCATGGGAAAGTCAGCTGGGCTGACATTCCTGGAGTAACAAAAAGTTGCTAGAAATAGAAGATGAGGAGCCATGATGTTTCCATCTACAAGAAATCTCATTGAATAGGTTGTATTTCAGCAGTGAGCACTCTTCAAGGATAAAGAAGTACAGCTAATGAATTACTCTGTGTAGGATTGGTATTTGTGACATGGGGCCTTCTGTGATGCCAATTGTTACCTTGAAAAGCTTTTTTAAAAAAAGTAATCTCAATCTCAGAAAACACTAAGAGATCCTCCAACCACGAAATCTTCCTTGCCAGCTTTAACTTTTCAAGCCCACATTTGTCAGATGAATAAATGTAATGGATAAGATATGCTTGGATCCCTTATACTAAAGATTTGATAATTAAGGATCTTGGAAGGAAAAGCTGAACAGTCAAGAAGTTGTCCCAAAAGTTTTATCCCATTTTCATATTTCTAATGAAATTTGGTTTTCAGAGAGGATGCCTGAAGTAGAGAAGTGGCTTCAACAGCACTCTCATGGAGTCTTTTCGTTGTTGTTTGGTTGGTTGTGTGTTTGTTTTGCTTTTGCAAGTTCAGGTGTTTAACTGCTGCTGTTCTTCTAAAGGGGTTGTTTTTCTCCCTGTAGTCCACTGCATCACATCCCTGGATATCATCCTTTAAACAACACCTAGCATAAGCCAAATACTTTATGAAATGCGCACTACACAAACTTGATGACATGAAGCATTAAGACCCGTGGTGCCCTTTTGCTAGAGAGCTAAATTCCACTAAATCTTTTCAGCAGTTTGCTCCTGTCAACATGGCTGCTCATTCTTAGCACACACGATTTATGCATCTTTAACTATGGTACAGATTTGTTGAAGATGTCTCTTTATATCCATAAGATAACTAAGTATCTGAAACATTTGCTCATTAATTAATGCCAAAATAGTAGAGACTAAATCATCCCAGGTTTCCAGCCAAATGAAGATCCTTCCCTCTGGTAGATCACAAAAAAAAAAAAAAAAAAAAAGGCAAATGTACATTCATGTAACAATACCCATCAATTCCAGAACTGCTCACAACAGAGTCCCCCAGAAATGTTCCTACCAAAAGAACCTAATTGAAAATGTAAGAAAACAGGGCCTGGGGAGGAGGCCAAGGCAACGGAGGAGTAGGAAACCTGAATTTTTTCTGGTCCAAGGAATTCCACTAGATAGCTACCAAACCATTCAGAACACCTACCCTATGAACTCAACTGGAGAATGAAGAAAAGAATAGCAGAGACTCTATGAACAGAAAAGTGACCACTTTCTGTAAGGTAGGTGGTGCGGAGAAGTGAATCTGAGGCCATATAGGAGAAGAGAGATCATGGGGTTTGGGGGTGGGGTGGGGGAGGGAGTTTCCATCAGCTGGCTCCTGGCAAGTGATAGAGCAGAAGAACACAAAATCAGAACTTTTAGAAGTTTGATCTGCTGAAGAACATCACTCCAGTGGCTAAGTGGGGGGTGGGGTGGGGGAGTGGAACACTTGCTGGGACAGTGTGGTCTCAGGACTCTTGGTGTCACAGAAACATGAGGGAGCCTGAGTGTGGCAGAGCTCCCAGGTGTCAGAGCAGGGGAGCCGGTCACAAAAAGTGAGCCAAGGGGTGGGCTTTCAGCTCAGGGTTGCCATAAACCGGGATCCACCGCACAGGAGGGCCACTGCTCTTGGAGCAGGGGCCCAACAAATGGCAGAACTGGTGAGACTCATCTTTTTCTCCTGGGTGGAACAGCATGAGAATGCACTGTAGGAATCTGCTGGGCCTGGAGACTCCAAATGGGCCAAGCACTAGGGATTAAAAATGCTTTGTCACAGGCCTGGTGAGCACAGAGTGTCAGCTGGAGACCAGGGAGATAGGGGGGATTGACTGCTTTTCTCTGATGGTGCACTGAACTCTTAGGGCCTACCAGGTGGGCAGGAGATTGAGAGGCCGCCATTTTCATTCCTGTCCTCCAAAGCTGTACGGAAAGTGTTCAGGCAACAAAAGCTTCTGAGAATGAACCTGAGCAGATTGCTTAGCCTGGCCCCTGGCAACGGTGGTGCCATTTTGCTTGCGGCAAAGACATTTGAGAATCATGGCAAGAGGCCCCACCCTCAGAAGATCAGCAAAAACATAACCCCAAGACCAAGTTTACTGATCAATGAGAAGTGCACATCTCCATTGCTAGGAGAATAAAGCACATAGAACTCATGGTTTTTTTCCATGATTCTTTGGTCTTTCAACTTTAATTTTTAAAATTTTCTCTGAGGGTGCACTGAGAAGGGGGTCTTTTTTTTTTCTTTTTTCTTTTTTTTTTTTTTTGAGGTTTTTTTCCTTTTTCAGCCAGCTTTTTAATTCCTTTTTAAAATCTTTTTTAATTTTCATTTTTACAGTCATCTATCCATTCATTGTATTTAGCCTTATGTTTTATGTGTATATAAATTATTTCTTTAAAATTTTGGGATGCAGTTTCTTCTAACAAACAAAAATTTACCCCAAAACTAGTGAATGGCTCTTTTCTATTCATCAACTTGATCATATTCTTTTTTTTTCCTTTTCCCATCAGTTTTGGGTCTTTTCTGAATTGTTTAGTGTACATTTCTCTGGGATCGTAGTTACTCTTTTAACATTTTTTTCCCTTGTTCATCTATTCTTCTCTTGAGAAAATGACAAAATGGAAAAACTCACCTCAAAAAATAGAACAAGAGGTAGTAATGACTGCCAGGGACCTAATCAATACAGACATTACTAAGATGCTGGAACTAGAGTTCAGAATAATGATTCTAAAGATAAAAGATGGGTTTGAAAAAAAATAGAAGATATTAGAGAATCCCTTTTTTAGAGAAATAAAATCTAACCAAGTCCAAATCAAAAAGGCTATTAATGAGATGCAATAAAAAATGGAGGCTCTAACTGCTAGGATAAATGAGGCAGAAGAGATAATTAGTCATAAAAGGCCAAATGATGGAGAATAAAGAAACTGAGAAAAAGAGATGAATAAGTACTGGATCACAAGGGGAGAATTTGAGAAATAAGTAATATCATAAAGTGAAACAATATTAGAATAAGTGGGATCCCAGAAGAAGAAGAAAAAAGAGAAAGGGGCAGAAGGCATATTGGAGTAAATTAATATTGGAGCAAATTATAGTAGAGAACTTCCCTAATTTGGGGAAAGAAATCGGTCTCAAAATCCAGGAGGCTCAAAAAACCCCTCAAAAATCAATAAAAATAGGTCAACACCCTGACATCTAATAATAAAACTTACAAATCTCAGAGACAAAGAGAAAATCCTGAAAGCGTGTGGGACAAGAGGTCTGTAACCTCCAACAGTAGAAACATTAGATTGGCAGCAGACTTATCCACAGAGACCTGGCAGGCCAGAAAGGACTGTCATGATATATTCAAGGTACTAATTGAAAAAAATATAAATCCAAGAGTACTCTATCCAGCTGGGTGTCATTGAAAATAGAAGGAGAGACAAAAAGCTTCCAGGACAAACAGAAACTAAAAGAATTTGCAATCACCAAATCAATCTTACAAAAAATATTGAAAGGGGTCCTCTAAGCAAAGAGAGAGTGCAAAACTTACATAGACCAGAAAAGAACAGAGACAGTATACTGTAACAGTCACCTTGCAGGCAATACAATAGTACTAAATTCATATCTTTTAATAGTTACCTTGAATGTAAATGGACTAAATGCTTCAATCAAAAGATACAGGGTATCAGATTAGATTAAAAAAAAAAAAAAGCAAGACCCATCAATATACTTTCTGCAAGCGACTCATTTAAAACCCAAAGACATCTCCAGATTTAAAGTGAGGGGATGGAAAACAATTTATCATACTAACAGACATCAAAAGAAAGCTGGGATGCCAATCCTTATATCAGACAAATTAGATTTTAAACCAAAGACTGTAATAAGATATGAGAAAGGACACTATATCATCTGAAAAGGATCTATCCAACAAGAAGATCTAACAATTGTAAATATTTATGCCCCTAACACAAGCCAATTAATAACAAAATCAAAGAAACACGTCAACAATAATAGTAGGGGACTTTAACATCCCCCTAGATGAAACTGATAGATCATCTAAGCAGAAGATCAACAATGAAATAAGGGATTAAAATGACATACTGGACTAGATGGACTTTGCAGATATATTCAGAACATTCCATCCCAAAGCTACAGAATACACATTCTTCTCTACTGCACATGGAACATTCTCCAAAATAGATCACATCGTGGGTCACAAATCAGGTCTCAACCAGTACCAAAAGATTGGGATCATTCCCTACATATTTTCAGACCACAGTGCTTTGAAACTTGAACTCAATCACAAGAGGAAAGTTGGGAAGAACTCAAATACATGGAGGCTAAAGAGCATCCTACTAAAGAATGCATATGTCAACAAGGAAATTAAAGAAGAATTTTAAAAATTCATGGAAACAAATGAAAATGAAAACACAGCTGTTTAAGATCTGTTTAACACATCTTTAAGATGCAGCAAAGGCAGTCCTAAGAAGGAAGTATATAGCAATACAAGCCTTCCTCAAGATACAAGAAAGGGCTGAAATACACAGTCCAACCTTATACTAAAAGAGCTGGAGAAAGAACAGCAAATAAAGCTTAAGCCCAGCAGGAGAAGAGAAATAATAAAGATAAGAGCAAAAATCAATGAAATAGAAACTGAAAGAACAGTAGAACTGATCAATGAAACTAGGAGCTGGCTCTTTGAAAGAATTAATAAGATTGATAAACTCCTGTCCAGACTTATCAGAAAGAAAAGAGAAAGGACCCAAATTGTAAAGTCATGAATCAAAGGGGAGAGATCACAACCAATACCAAAACAAACAAACAAACACCTCCCAAAATTAGAAGAACATATTATGAGCAACTATATGCCAATAAATTAGGCAATCTAGAAGAAATAGATGCATTCCTAGAAACATATAAACTACCAATACTAAACTAGGAAGAAATAGAAAACCTGACAGACCCATAAGCAGCAAGGAAATTGAAGGAGTAATCAAAAAATCTCCCAACAAACACGAGCCCAAGGCCAGATGGCTTCCCAGAGGAATTCGACCAAACATTTAAAGAAGAATTAACACCTATTCTTCTGAAACTATTCCAAAAAATAGAAATGGAAAGAAAACTTCTATACTCATTTTATGAGGCCAGCATTACCATTAAAAGGATTATTCACCAAGATCAAGTGGGATTTATTTCTGGGTTGTGAGGTTGGTTCAATATCTGCAAATCAATCAATGTGATACACTACATGAATAAAAAAAAGGACAAGAACCATATGATCCTCTCAGTAGGTGCAGAAAAAGCACTTGACAAAAAAAGCATCCTTTCTTGATTAAAACTCTTCACAGTGTAGGAATAGAGGATACATACCTCAATATCATAAAAGCCATCTAAGAAAACCCACAGGGAATATCATTCTCAATGGGGAGAAACTGAGAGCTTTTCCCCTATGGTCAGGAACACAACAGGGATGTCCACTATCACCACTGCTGTTCAACTTAGGACTAGAAGTCCTAGCCTCAGCAATCGAACAACAAAAATAAATGAGACTTCCGAATCAGCAATGAAGTTGTCAAACTCTCATTCTTTGTAGGTGATATGATACTTTATGTGGAATACCCAAAAGACTCCACTCCAAAACTGCTAGAACTCATACAGGAATTCAGAAATGTGTCAGGATATAAAATGAATACATAGAAGTATGTATTTCTATACACCAACAATGAGACAGAAGATAGAGAAATTAAGGAGTCCATCCCATTTACAATTGCACCAAAAACCATAAGATACCTAGGAAAAAATCTGACCAAAGAGGTAAAGGATCTGTACTTAGAAAACTATAACATACTCATGAAAGAAACTGAGGCAGACACAAAGAAATGGAAAAATATTCCATGCTCATAGACTGAAAAAACAAATATTGTGAAAATGTCTCTGTTACCTAGAGCAATCTACACAATGTAATCTCTATCAAAATACCATCAACTTTTTTTTCCACAGAAATGGAATAATCCTAAAATTTGTATTGAACCAGAAATGATCCTGAGTAGCCAGAGGAATATTAAAAAAGAAAACCAGAGCTGGTGGTATCACAATTCCAGACTTACTCCATTACAAAGCTGTCATCATCAAGACAGTATGGTACTGGCCAAAAACAGACACACACACATCAATGGAACAGAATAGAGAACCCAGAAATGGACTCTATGGTCAACTAATCTTTGACAAAGCAAGAAAGAATATCCAATAGGAAAAAGACTTTCTCTTCAACAAATGGTGTTGGGAAAATTGGACATCCATATTCAGAAGAATGAAACAACCATTTTCTTATGCCATACACAATAATAAACTCAAAATGGATGAAAGACCTCAATGTGAGACTGGAATCCATCAAAATCCTTGAGGAGAACTCTGGCGGCAAACCCTTCAACCTTGGCCACAGCACTTTCTTCTAGACGTATTGTCAAAGGCAAGGGAAGCAAAGACAAAAATGAACTATTGGGACTTTAAGATCAAAAGCCTTTGCACAGCAAAGGAAATAGTCAACAAAACCAAAAGATAACTGACAGAATGGGAGTTATCAGATAAAGAGCTAGTATCCAAAATCTATAAAGAACTTAGCAAACTCAACACTCAAAGAACAGATAATCCAATCAAGAAATGGGCAGAAGGCATGAACAGACATTTCTGCAAAGAAGACATCCAGAATGCCAACAGACATATGAAAAAGTGCTCAACATCATTTGGTATAAGGGAAATAAAAATCAAAACCACAAGTCAGAATGGCTAAAATTAATGTCAGGAAATAACAGATGTTGGTGAAGATGCAGAGAAAGGGGAAACCTCCTGCCCTCTTGGTGGGAATGCAAGCTGGTACAGCCACTATGGAAAGCAGTATGGAGGTTCCTCAAAAAGTTGAAAATAGAACTACCCTATGACCCAGCAATTCCACTACTGGGTATTTACCCCAAAGATACAAATGAAGTAATATAAAATGGCACCTACACTGCAGTGATGACCACAATAGCTGCACTATGGGAAGAGCCCAGATGTCCACTGACAAATGAATGGATAAAGAAGATGTGAGATTATATATATATATAGGTAGATAGATATATAGATGGAATATTATGCAGTCATCCAAAAACCCGAAAACTTGCCATTTGCAACAACATGGATGGAACTAGAGGGTATTATGCTAAGTGAAATAAGTCAAACAGAAAAAGACAGTTATCATGTGATCACACTGATATGTGGAATTTGAGAAACAAGGCAGAGGATTATAGGGGAAGAGAGGAAAAAATGAAACAAGATGAAACCAGAGAGGGAGACAAACCATAAGGGTCTTAATCTCCAGAAATGGACTGAAGGTTGCTGGAATGGAGAGGGCTGGGAGGGATGGGGTGGCTGGGTGATGGACATTGGGGAGAGTATGTGTTGTGGTGAGCGCTGTGTATTGTGTAAGACTGATGAATCACAGACCTGTACCCCTGAAACAAATAATATATTATATGTTAATTTAAAAAAACAGGTAGGATACAAATTATTAAAGGCTAGGGAGATCTGGATCCATTGCAACAGTAATAAAGCTGTATTTCTGTACATTTAATTAAAAGAAGTAGAAAACAGGGTCAGTAGAATAAGGCCAAGTATCAATCTTTGGGTAGCTGGCTCTAGACAGGGTAAACTCCATCCCAAAGTTGTTTATAGCATACTGTTATATCTTGGGTTGAGACAGAGTCCAAGGAAGATTTGGCCTGGGGATCTCAGGCATTTTGTATTGCAGGCTCATGGATGCACTTGGCAGAGACCCCCCAAAGACCTGAAATTTCCACGGCCACTAGTGATATCATGGTGATATCATGATATCATGGTATCACTATTGTAAGACCCAAGGTTAGGTCTGGTGCCATGTTTGAAATAAAAAAGGGACAGTATGCTGCTCTGAGCTCATAATGCAGACTTGTATGAACCATGCCATGCTCTGACCCAGAAAAATGTGATCAGCTTAGCAGAAGAGGAAGAGGTCATTTTCCCTACTGGTTGAATTCCAACAGAATTTCCTAAAAGGCAAGAAGGAATCATGCTATGTTTCCCTGTAAATAAAGTAGAGTGGGAAAAAATGATTAAGTACTCAGGAGTGAGTTTTGGCACACAAAGAAATTTTAAAAACATGTAGATGGAGATATAGGCATTCTTAGAGGTGAAATAGAGTCTCACAGAGATGCAAAATGAAGGAGATGTTTAGAATAGAACATCCACAGTTCAGGAACACCATGCCTCTACTTGCTCTGTATATCACAGACACTCAAAAAATGCCTGGTGACTTGAATTAACATGCTTCGTAGTTCTAAAATGTAGTCCAAGGCCTAATTAGCTAGTCCATGCAAGCCCTCCAGAACAAAAGTCATTCTTAATGTACCTCCATTTTATATTTAGAGAATGAGAGACATGAAATGGTTAAGTGACATCTTCAGGTCACCCTATGATTTAGAGGCAGAGTCAAACAAGAGTCCAGATGCAAAAACACCCACCAGCTACCACAGAACTGGCCAGATACTAACAAGGCCAGTTGCTGAGGGGGCAGGAACTCTAAGATAAAAGGACTCTAAAGTCTAGACTCAGAGAATTTTTAGCTCCCTCGACAGATGAAAGAACTTGAAATTAACTCATCAAACTCTCCCAATGCTTGGCTCAGGAAATTGGAGCTTCCAAGTTCAAGTGAGAAGTTATTGAGGAAGAATTCTAAGATGGCACAAGAAAGACTAATTGACAAATGGCAAGGTCTCACAGAAAGGACATGAGCTCTGGAGGCAGACAGTCCTGGCTTGGAATCCAACTCTACCACTCACCACCCTTACAGCTGTGACCTGAAGCAATTTATCAACCTCTCCAAGACTCAGTCTCCTCTTCTATAAAACAAAAATTGTAATAACCATCTTACAGAGTTGATGTTGAAATTGAAGGTATTTTATAAGCTCCAAATATGAACACTAGTCCATGATAGGCACTCAAGACAAATCAATAAACAAAATGCAATTACAACACTGATTCCATTAAGAACAGCAGATCATTATACATTTAGAAGATGTGAGAAGGTTTCCACCAACCTGATGAAAGGAAACCTAAAGCCTAAAATAAGATACATGGACAGGGAGGCACTCAGTCTAAAGATCACAAGGATAATTTTTTCCATCTGAGAAAAATGCTATGCAGCAACTCATGAGCAGATGTCACCCTGGAGTGGTGCCCTTGACACAGAGCAGGCTGACTTTCATGATCTGTTCTCTCTCTTTCTCTTCCAGTTATGGTTTTAATATTTGATGTTCATCAGATACACCACATACTGCATGGTGGTATATCCATATGCCGTATAGATTGTGTTTCTTTATTAACTGAAGTATAGTTGAAAAAATGTCACCTTTCAGATTGTATTTTTAATACAGAGTCCCAAGATTGAGGAAAGATGTAATAAATGCTTAAATTTTCCCAAAGACTTAAAGAGTTTAATTACTTAATGTTGTATCCAATGGCAAGATTTGTGGCAGAATTGGCTACAAAAGTGGCCTTTGGGGATTCTCACCTCCCAACCAAAAATTACATTAAACCAAGATAGTGAGGTGCGTTTAGAATTTTATTTGGCAACATAATGGTGGATATTATCTATATCTCTGCATTAAAGGGAAACCATTTCCTTTCACATGGAACTGATTTCAAGAGGAGTTACATTTTTGAGAGAGAGATACTCAAGAGATCTGTACCTGGAAGCCTTTGAGACTACAGATATTAAATAGTATCAGTGTTGAAAGAACCTCAGTGGTCTGCTGAACGCCTTGAAATATGTACCAATTACACACTCAACTGCCCTCCAGGTGCCATCTAAAGATCTATGGTTGTACAGTGACCATTTAGAGTAATTGAAGAATTATCTCCAAAGAGCAATCACATTAACAACACAAAACAAAGCAAAACAAAACAAGATAGGGAAAACAATGTGATTCCCATTAAAAAGTTAAAAATCCTTGTAACTTTCTCACTTCTTTAGGCTGATATAAGTCAGAAGACTTCGGGTTAAGGTAAGCCAGGAGTATAAAATCCAGGGTAGGTTTTTAAATTAAATTTACCAATTTACAGTTTCCTTTAACATGATCAAAGCCAAAATTTTAGAGGGACATTTTCCCAATGATAACTTCTACAAATTCACCTTCTAAGACATTTTCATGTCTACTCAACAATTTTAAATTTAATTTAAATTAAATTGAGTTTCATATTTGTAAATTGTGATCAACAAACGAGTCTTAGTTTCCCAGATTTCCTGCTCAAAAACTGAATGCCCTACAGAGGTACTGTGAAGTCAGGGAAGTTTGTATGGGCTCTCCTTTGTCTTCCTCTGAATGTTGGAATTTCACTAAGTTCTGTCTTTTCATCTTTCACACTCTTCTTATCTTACTTTACAGACTCTCCCTGGGTGATCTTATCCACACTTCTCCCTACATGCTGATGACTTCAACTCTCCACCTACCTCTAGCTCAGCTCTCTCACTTGAGCTTCAGACTCCTAACCTCTAAATGTCTTCTGGACATCTCTGCTTGGATAGCCCATTCTCAAATTCATCATGCACATCATGAAGCTTTTCTTCTCCAAAAAACCCACCCCTCTTCCCACTTTTCTTATTTACCTTACTGATGTCAAGATCCATCTAAGCACTTAGGCCAGAATCCCAAACACAGTGCTATAAGAGCACAGAGGAGATTTAAAGTATACTAGCAATTTACTGAAGGGTAGGAAAGCAGGGAGGCATTCCAAGTGACATACTGTAACACCAAAATGAGAGAAAGCATGGCATGTGTGTTATTAGTTAGGATAGGATAGGCTCTGCTGAGATGACAAATAAACCCCGTAATCTCAATGATGCTTTATCTCATTTAAAAAAAAAAAAATCTGATGCCAATTAGTCAGTTTTCTTGCACCATAAACTCAGGGCTAGTCTGTTCTGTCTTGCAACCCACTGTCTTAGACTTCTGCACTTCCTGGATTATAGAGAAGAGCATGATGAACTCACACTTCCTTTTAGCTTCCTTGAACCAGAAGCGTCCTATCCCTTCTGTTCACTTTTCTCTTGTCAAGCATTTGATCATTGTCCCAACCCAACTGCAAAAGAAGCTGAGAAATATCTTCTCATCCGCCCAGAAAGATGAAATGAGGTAGCAAACATACCATCTCCACCATCATGTGTTTAGGAAACTATAAGAAGAGTGGCATTATCTGGAAATCAATGGGGATGATGAGTGTGGTATGTGTTGTGGGGAAAAGGTGCCTAGACAGTGCCTGGAGAGCCAGGAAAGTAGGTAAGGCCAAAGCCAGCAAAACTACCTAGAAGGCCTGAATGGGGTCAAGAGCCTGAGTGCCATGCTGAGGATAATGGTATTTTAAGGACGAGAATAGTACAAACACTATTTGTATTTGTACACAATGTAGTCAACAGAAAATCCTCAAGCTCAAACTTCCTGACCTGAGGCACCCAAAGTAAAGGGCCAGCTCCTGCTCCCAGGGCCAGCTAAGGTTCCTACTGCTTTAAGAATCAGTGGAGTCCAGACTGGACTGATCTGGGATTCAGTCTGAAAACAAACAAATGAAAAAGCTCCTGTGGTACTATGATCACTATCTCTGGACACTGCATGATTCTTCCATAAGGGCTTGGTCCCCACACTTCCCTGTTGCTACTCCCTTCTCAGCTGCATTGCAGCTCCCAAAGCAGGTTCACCTCCCTGTTCTCTCTGGGTTCAGTGACTTTCTTTTTTACTTTGGTGGATGTGGTTTCTTGCCCCCTTTGCTTCTGAGAAGGCTCCACCTCCAGTAGTATTTTCCCCAGCTGATTTCCACTCTGTTTTAAACTCAGCTGTTATCTGTCAGTCTTGTCTAGTCAAAAGACAAAATAAAAACAGTAACATTTACTGAGTCTTTAATATATGCCTGGCACTGTTCAAGCATTTTATATACATATGATACACACACAGACATACACATATATAAAAATACATATGATCACCATCAATTAATATATATTATATATAATTAATATACTATGTAATGTTATAATATCATATTATATATACATATGTCAATATACATGGTGTATGTAGATCATTTCATTCTCAAACCAAGGCCATGAGACAGATGGTATCACCTCCATTATGCAGATGAAGAAACTGAGGCAAAAGAAGTTAGTTAACTTTCTATGTTCGTGCAGATTTTAATTGATCAAACTGGAATTTTAATTCAGGATGCCTGGCTTTTCACCACTCTACTATGCTACTAACTAAAGGATGATGGAGAGGAGGGGAGATAGAAACAAGATGGCTTGATGATGCTAAAAATGAATGAATGAATGAATGAATGTGAGGAGCAGTTGTGACTAGCCTGAGAAGACAGAAGAAAGAGTCTCCATTGGAGAGAATTGCAAAGGAGGAGGTGCCACCAGAGGATAGAAAGCCTACAATTATTCACACAAGGGGTGTTTGTCTTCTTTAAAAGGGACAAACTCCTGAAGAGGATAATGCCTGAATTTTTATCAATGGAATTTCACATGCGTGGCAGGTGGGAGGCAGGGAGATTTGAGCCCCTCGAATTACAGCTCCTGGGCCCAGCTTCAGAAAAGTCCATTCGTCTTGGCAGAGCCCCTCCCACACACTCACAATGTGCGGTCTCGAGGCAGGACATCTCGTCAGCCCAGCACACAAAATGCGAACTGTTTCCCTGCGCGCAGCTGGCGCGCCCTTTCAGCTGGTCCCAGCTGCCTGGAGTAGCGCATGCAAAGGTACCACGCCCCCAGATGAATATTCAAGACTGCCTTGTGCTCCGAGTCTGGGGTATCAAAGCCTCTAAAAGGATTAGAAAGACCACGGGGCTCCCTGATAGGGAGTTGGATAGAAGGGGGTAGGTAGGCTTTGTTAGGATTTGCTTTTGAGGACTACAAAGAGGCGGGAACACTTGGAAACTGAAGCCCTCCGTTGCTAACCCAGGCGAGGTCAGGTTTATAAAGGGAGCTTGGTGCGCCTAGTAGTTTATCAAGTCTTTCAAAGTCCCTCCACACCGACAACAGCAACTACTGCTGTCTCATGGACAAGCTCCCTTTTTAGCCCTAGGAACCATGAAAACCAAGAGTAGGCTTTAGCTTTATGAAGTACTGTTTCACAACTCTTACCCAGGTAAAACTCTGTGTTAACAACACACGTCTCTCACAAAGGGTCCTGGTGCAGTTATGTTAATTTGTGCAATCTTATGATCTAATCTATGACTTCTGTATGGGTGTCAGTCTACGTCAGAGGCTAGAAACTTTTAATTAAGCTTTTAGAATATATTTACTCTTAGATCGAGCTGGGACATAGTTAGGGAGTTAACCATACCTATTAATACTTATATTTGGCTCTATTATTTTTATTAATGGAAAAATGTCCTAGCACAGATCATCTGAAAGAGTCGATGGTTCCCAAATGTCTTTCATTGACTTACAATACAAGGTAGACTTTTGGGGAAGTACATTCAGTCTTCTGTTGTTGTTAAGTCCCTTAGGAATTCACTTTAGAGTTCACTTGGGAGAAATCACAGGGAACTTCATTAAGTATACTTTTCCATTAATCCTTCCATTAAGAGAGAGAACTCTGCTTCTTACCTACAGATTGGAAGTGGAAGAAATAACATTACTGAGAGGAAACCAAAGAATAAGACAAAGGAATGTAGTGTGAAAGCACTTGGCTACTTTAAATGAGGACAGACTCCTCCCCCATCTCACTTCCATCCCAGAGAACTGAACACACATGCAGATGTAAGGGTACGACCACTGTGAGCAGCCATGAGAACTTTTGGGAAGTAGGATGGGGACCAACCTAAGGACGCAAACAAATGTCCCAGTAATTGTAGATTCTGGAAATTATAGACTGATCCATTTACCATTAATCCCTAGCAAAGTTCTATATTGGATAGCTAAGCAGGCAGCTAGTGAGCACTTAAAAAAGATGACCTCTAGGAACCAATAAGATTTTACCAGGAACTGGTTAAGCCAAAGTCTATTTCCTTTATATGTATTTTTTTTTTTTTGCCTTCCTTTGAACTTCTTTTAAAATTTAATTTAATTTTTTTTTCAGTATTCCAAGATTCATTGTTTATGCATCACACCCAGTGTTCCATGCAATACGCGCCCTCCTTAATACCCACTACCTGGCTCACCCAACCCTGCATCCCCTTCCACCCCAAAACCCTCAGTTTGTGTATTTTTAAAAATGAAGTGCTTGACTAATGCATGAGAATGCCAAAAACAAAGAACATCTTGACAAAAGGACATTCTATTTATCTTCCCCCACCTTTTTTTTTTTCCCCCAATATTGGAGTCAGGATTCAAAATGAGCAAACTGAGCATTTGGCAGCCAAAAGAAAGTAAACTCTAGAGCCAGAAAGAGTTGGGTTTGATTCTAGGTTCTGCATCTTCCTTATTCTATGACACTGGGCATCTCTGAGTCTCAGTTTTTGCAACTATAAAATGGGAATAGAATATGTACTTGACAGATAAGAAAGAAAATACAAACAGTATGCAACAGTGATACTTGAGAAAGGGCAGTTATTATTACGATATGTTGTACAATGTAAAAATTCAAATATAATAAATTCAGAAAAGAGAAGGACTAAATTGAGTGATTCATACAAAAATATTTTTTTAATTTACTGGAAGTTGAGTGTGAAATAACCAAGTAATATGTTTTAAGTGCAGACTGAAGCTTATTAATATAAGTATGTGCAAACCCAAAAGGAAGAGTCACTTGATCCCAGTTGGTTAGATCCTATCAAAAACTTTGCACTTTTCTAAGGAGGATACTTGAAAGGTAGGAAGGAGATGTTAAACAACATTTGGGATAGTGGAAGACCCAAAAACCACAATATCTGAAAAATAGTCAAAAGAAACAGTGGTGTTTATCTAGGAGAAGAGATTACATGAAAGCTATCTTCTGAGATTTGAAGAGCTATGATGTGCAATAGGGTATAACCTTGGTCTGCACAGCTCCAAATGGTGGAATTGGGACAAATGATTGGAAAATGGAATGAGACAGATTTTGGATTCAAAGTGAAAGTTGTTCAACAATGCAAGGAACATTCTTGAACAATAACAAGCTCATAATTACTGAAAGTATTCCTGCAGTGGGAAGAGCCAGGTCTCAAAGATAGTGTAAGAAGAGATTTTTGCACTGGTGAAGAGAGTGGCCTAGTTTTAGATTAGTTAGTAATACACCATATATAGGCCATCCTCCACCCAGCCATGGTAGACATAACTAATCAATGATAGCTTTTTTTTTTTTCCCCTGTTGAACAAACTCAGCCTGGCAATCTTTTTCCATGCATGCTCCAAGCTGTCACCACTAACTTAGTTTATCAAAATTGACAACCCACCTAACCCAGATGATCCCTTAGTCTTGAAGACCGAATAACTTAGAAATCTCCCCCATATTATAACTAAAATATGTCTGTAAACAAACTAGAAGGAGAGCCCCAGTTAAGTGCAAACATATTTTCATATATCTATGTATGTGTGTGTTTATGTCTGTAAATGTGCCTTTGTGTGTACGTATATGTGGGATAGATCATAGACGATTACACAAAACAGGAATCACGAGGGAAATAAGTCATTACCCACAAGAGCGCTTAAATAGTGAATCCCAATTGAACCACACAACCGTTGTTAATGGTACTGTTTTATGAATACCCATCCCTTTATTATACATAAAATTCAGCCCTTTTCTTACCCTCTCCTACCTCCTATAAAATTTCAAACTCACTTTGTGAGCTGTAACTTTTGGGACATTGATGACAAGTTGGTATAAAAAGAGAATTTGAAGGGTTGGTGGAGATAGGGCTGGGGTACTTAGTAAACCCTCAAGAAAAGAGGGGGGGATTTTATTATTAAGCAGAAGTAACCAAAGAGGTCAATAAGAAACTAAATTACAGTGTCCAGGGTTAGAGTGACCTGAGAGTCCAAGCTAGTGGGCAGCAGGAGCCTCTCAGATGGGGTAGTAGAAGACAGTGTTAGCTTCTATTTTCACTTCCCTAGCTAGCAATAAGGAGGAAGAAAGAATCCAGTCAATCTAACTTCCAGAAGAGGGACAAACGTGCAAAGACATTTAGTTAGAGTAAAGATAATCCTTTCAATAAATAGTGCTAGAAAAATTGGGTGTCTTATATACAAAGAATAAAGTACCTTGATCCATACCTTTCACCATATGAAAAAACTAACTCAGAATGAATCATAGACCTACCTATAAAACTTAAAACCCTAAAACTCTGTGAAGTTTTCTTTTTTAAAAAAGATTAAGCTATTTAAATTTTAAAAGTGAGTCTGTTTAAAGAAAAGTGGAGTAAATAAGAGTATCTACAGATGAAAAATAGAGTATCCACAGATGAATTGTAGATACGCAAAAACCCCTTTGCGATAGCCTCCTTGAGCTAGGGAGGATGTCATAGCCCCATCCAGGCAGGATGGTATTTAATACAGAAATCCAGTTTCAGGAGGAAAGTCAGCATGCAAACCAAGAAACTCTACCGGAACTCCTGTCATGTGTGCGTGGGAAAATCATGTTGGAAGAGGGTGAAAGGAAGCTGCTGTTTGCAGACGAGTGCTCCCCAACACCCAGATCTCAAGTGTAGGAGACAGGAACGTGAATCCCAGACTAGTCAACGCTTGTGTGGCTACTTTAGAGCAGCCTGGCCTGCCAAAGTGGGTTCTGGACAAGCCAGAACATGAAAAGTAGAATTACCAACACCTGCCACTAAGAGAGCTGAGAAAGGTAGGGGCAAGTTGTCTGCTGCTCATCTCATGTCATAAATTCTTAGTCGTGAAATTATGACACCAGTTATATCTTCCTTTATCAGGATCAAACTCCAGTGTGTCACTAATTATAAAACAGCTATGTAACAAGTATTATAACACACCAATTGATCTTCTAAGGAAGGAACAAACAAAGTATTCCTTCTTCACCCCTAAAATTCTTCTAAAAACAATATACATTGTAGGGCTTAAAAGCATTAACTATGGGGTGAAGTTATGTGGGTTTGAATTCCAGCCCGATCTTCTGTTCAACCTGGAAGCTCAGCCTGAGCTCTGACACTTTCTGAACCTTAGTGTCCTCTTCTGTGAAATGGGGATGACCAAATACAAAAACAAAACAAAACAAAAAACGCCTTCCAGAGGATCAAATGATAATTCACAGGAAGACGATTCTTTCATGTTACATTCGGCACATAGTAAGCACACAGACTTGTGGAGCCCAGAGCATCTGAAACCTCCTGCCTGCTGTATTCGCAGAGCAAGGCCCAGAGACATGGCTGACCTACCCAGTATCCCACTGCTACATGAAGGGCAGACTTGCCTTTCAAAACCTGAAGGGCTGTCATTTTTTACTTCAGTTTCCTTTCCTCTCTTGGTTCTTGAGATCATTTTCCTTGTGCCTCTTCTTCTCCCAGCCTTATAACAACTTGCACCATATTATACTCTGATTTCCCATGGCTTCGCTGTGACCCCACATTCTTTTAGCACTCCTACATTGTGAGAGCTGCACACCATCTGTCATTTGATGAGTGTGCAACAGTCCCTCAAGAGCTTAGTAAATGCCTTTTCTATGAAGCATCCTTCCATTTTAAGCATAATGCAATGTTATAATTTAACTTTCAAGATCCACTTGGGATAGAAGGGATGATAAGATGGGTCCATACATAAACATTCTACCCCCGGGGAACATGACTATAAATATACAGGGATGTGCCCTTCTTGAGCTAACAACAAATTACCTAATGATCTTCCATTTCCAAGCTTTTAAGAGCCCTTCTTTCAGAAAGAAAAGATAAGAGTGTATGGTTGCGACCTCATCTGTTCATATAATGGGCAAGGCTATTACTCCAAACTCATATAATGGGCAAGGCTATTACTCCAAACTCATATAATGGGCACAGGCTATTACTCCAAACTCCAAATTCTAGTCACACGAACTAATACAGGTGCAAATCTCCTTTGCCTTCCCATATTCTCCAAGTCTATAGGGTAAAGTCATAAACTACAGCAGGTTTTACTAATAACAGCTCACCAGAAGGACAAGCTATTTGGAAATTAGGTCACATCTTAGGGCTTTCTGCCAGACTCACACACAGGAATAGTAACATTATTGCCAGAAGTATCTTTGAACACAAAGAACAATGACAGATAATGTTGTTCTGCTGGGAAATGCTAAACTGGCTGGATTCTTACAGGGTCTCTTGGAGTCAAGTTTCCTGACAAAAATAAAGGGGTTGTGGGGAATGCTTTCAATGTTTGCCTTTCCAAAATAGACTACTTCTCTATCCAATTTCTCATTATATTTTATATTCCCTGTGCCTAAAAATGCCTGGCATGGAGCAGGGGATTAAAATGTACCGAATACAAGAAGGAACGATCTCTTTTCTTTCTCTTCCTCTTTTCCCCCATCCCCATATTGCCTCAGAGGAACACCTACGTAAGACAAGCTTTACCAGTGAAAAGTTAGGACTCTCCCTTTAGGTTCTGTTCATGAAATCTGTGGGACATTTGGTTAGGGCTTTGTATTATCAAGTGGCCTTTGAGTGCTCAGCACACCACCCTTGCCACACCACCTGTCCTTCCTACCTGGGAAAGTGGTAGAAGTGTAGAATCTCAAGCCTCACCCCAGACTCAAAGTCTGTGTGTTAATGCGGTCCACAAGGGACACTTGTGCACACATTCCGGTTTGAAAAGCACTAATATAAAGCCTACTTAAATGACGGATCCTCCAAATACACACTTCTTGCTTGTCTCTAGAAATGTATAGCCTCAGATTGCATTTCAAGTAGATAATTGTTTCCAGAAAGGAAAAAAAGACAAGGAGCCCATCATCCTTCCGGTGCTTGCAAACTGACAGCAGTCCTTGGATACATAGCGAGGGACAGAGCATCTGTTTCCGGGGACTAAAGCTCACAGTTGGCATAGGTGGGCAAGTGACATTCACTTCTGTACATCTCAGCGAGACTTTGAAACTAGCCAGGGCCTCTCATTCTTTTTCTTCTGTGCGTTACATAGAAATTGTTACCAAAGCATTTCAAAACTTAAAATTACAACGGATTGCCTGGTTGTCTATGAGAAGAATAAAGGTCTTGGAAGAAGGGGGCCACAAATTCCCATTCCAGAGGAAATGATTTAGAAGTTTTAATCTGTCAGTGATTAATTATTGTATGCATTGATTTCCGTGGCTTTTAGGGCTTTTAGCAGCAACAGGGGAAAGGCTAATTGTTCTAGAATGTGTGTGCACATGGAGCGTAGCCCCAGGGAACAAGGAGCTTGACCATTAGGCAAGAATGTGTTATAAACAAATTATAGGCAAAAATTCCTTCATGTGACAGAATCCTCAATTGCAGCAACTCTTTGGCATTTATAAGGCAGACAATACCAAGGATGGAACAAACGTTTAACAGCCATCAACTCTGCGTGTGGAATTGGACAGACGGATACACATGCAGCCTGATGCTTTAACCTTCACTTAAAATACTGCCAGCACATTGTTCAGTGAAATCCTCTCATCAGCGCAAACTTGGAAAACATGCTGTATTACTACTCTGTTCTCACACATAACTGATAAAGGATGAGAGAAAATACTGGAAGCATCTATGATACGTGTTCTGTTCTAAATAGAACTTCACCTTCCTCTGTTTGTTCATGGAGTTCCCACTGCCTACAAGCTGCCCCCATCCATCTCCATTGGTTCAAATTCTTCATATATTCCTCACAGAGCTCGTCTGTGGAACTTTCTCAGGGCTTGCAAATTGGAGTTCTCTTGCTTCCTCCATGTTCTCATCGCAAGTTATGTGGTCTTGGAACTCCTTCTACCTTACCTTATAGTTATTTGATGTGCTTTATCTCTGCTGCTACACTACGTAGTTCTTCAAGACTCGCCTTACTAATCTCTGTGGCTTTCCGTCCGGCACAGTGCTTGTTCCATGGTGTAGAGTCCCTCAGTAGTTATGGACTTGAACAAATGATGGTGTAATGAGTACTCACTATCTAGTATCCCATATCCCGTGTGACCACAGAGCAATCAATAAGGAAAGCAAATATTCCGGGAAAAGCAATGGGACTCCACTAGAGCCTTAATTCTCTTTTGTCAACTCGTCAGCAAATATTTAACTAGCACTTACTGGGTACCTTGAAAGAAGAAATTATGAAACAAGGAGGAGAGTTTACACAGACGAAATTTTCAGGGCAAATACAAGGCAAAGATATGAAGCAGGCAAAGCTTTCTGTCCTTCTCCCTCTGATTTCCTGCTGTCTTCCCTCTCTTGTCTCCTTTGCTACATCCTTGTAAGTGCATCTAGTGTAACTCTTATCACTCTACATTGTAATTCAGTCTGGAAATTAAGTTTAAATTTAGGCCATAGTTAAGGTTCATATATTATCTATTTCCCAGCAATGACCCAAGAACAAGACCTGAGTTCTTAGAAAACAGAGCTGAGAGAGAATCTGAAAAAGGTTGTGATCACTTAAGACTTTGGAGGAGAAGGGGCCAGATCCTTCTGCATCAGCACCCAGAAAACAGACGTAGCATTCAGTGAAAGGGAGGGGCATTCTCCCCATGTCTGCATGGATCATATACAATTGGATTGCAGTGAAACAAGGACTGAAGGGCTAACTATATTTTAGCATGCATCCATTCAATGTTCACATGTCTTAAGCTGCTAGTAGATGGTGCTGTTCTAGGCCCAAAGAATACAACATTGAATGAAATGAACATAGCTCTTGTCCTCTTGGAGCTTATTCCTGTTATGTGCTGACTAGAAGGTAGCGTCTATGGAAACATACATTCTTTTAAAATCTACCCCTAGGTGCCTGGATGGCTCAATTGGTTAAGCGTCTATTTTCAGCTCAGGTTATGATCCAGGGTCCTGGGATCAAGTCCCACATCGGGCTCCTTGCTCAGTGAGGAGCTTGCTTCTCCCTCTGCCTGCACTCCCCCTGCTTGTGCTCTCTTTCTCTGCCAAATAAGTAAGTAAACTCTTGAAAAAAAATAAAATAATCTACCCCCCTAAAAGGAGGGGCAGCTGTCTGAGCTTGAGAAGAAAATATGGTCTCAGTCACTCTCCTGGCCCATTTTCCTCCTGTCTTTTACTTCTAAGTTTGCTTAGTGGGTTAAACTAGACTCTTCCTTTTTGGAGCAGTTCAGACTGGAAAATCATAAGAATTCTCTACTCTGAGCTGTTCTCAAGACACTAGCTGCCAGTCAGGCTGCCTACTACAGGGAGGTATTCCCTGAAAATTTGTTTTCTAGAATTTTTTTGAAACCAATGTGAAAAGCTTTAAACCAGTATAACAAGTCATATTGTTTTCCTCCCCATTAAATGAAAGTTTGGAAGTCAAAGGGCAAGAGAAGAAAAATGCCAGACTCCTGGCATCCCTGAGTCTGGAAAGTGGTAGATGTCAACAGGCAGGAGGTGAAATGGGAAAGCATAAGTAGTCAGTGTGGGAGACCATGAGAAAAGCCTGGCAGGAGGCTAGGATCCCACGAATGTAAGCAGGGCAAAATCTGGGTTCTTTCTCTTAGGAGGATCCTATTTGTACGTATGGACTGGTGGAGCTTGGACAAATCTGGGTTACATTAATACTTATTTACTTACTTTGTCCCCTTTCAAACTACAAGAACATAGATAATAGGGACTTGATGCCTCCAGCACCTCGGAGAGTGATGGGTGCTTGTTAGGCATAGCTCAGTGCTTAATAATTATGTGAGAAAGGAGAGGGAAAAAGAAAATACTTAATGATTGCAAACATTTAAGATGGATCTGTTTGTTTGGTTTTTTTCAAATGGCAGAAATCCAGAGTAAGCCTGGTGACAATGCAATAAATCTCCATTAACAGCAGATATTACAATAAAGTGGGGGAGATTGGGGGAATTCCAAAGATACTTGGAGGCATTTTTGGAATATAACATCCAGTTACAACTGCATTTAACGAAACACATTGAGTGTCTGAGCAGCGGCTTGTGTGCTAAAATCTTTCTGCTACTTTGTAGTCACACCTCACATGTCAGGTGCTAGATTGTGTGTTATTGATCATAAGGCCTGAAGGAATTTTAAAAAAAAGAGCTCATTATCACAGAAAGTTTGCATCTATCCAGTTTTTAAAAGAATCAGTATCGCAATCTTGGCACTGACATACTGAACTTAAGAAATGAAGAACCAGGGGCACCCGGCCGGCTCAGTCAGTAAAGTGTGCAACTCTTGATCCTGGGGTTGTGAGTTCAAGCCCCATGCTGGGCGTGGAACCTACTTAAAATAAAATAAAATTTTAAAAAAATTAAAAAATAAAAAAAGAAATAGAGAATAGAAAGAAAGAAAGAACGAACGAACACAAAACTGATAAGCACCTCAATCAAAGATGAGGAAAATGATTAAAGGAGTACACAATGTAAAAATCTAAAAAGAATGGGGAGGATGCTTTTGTTTACAAATAACAGAAATGAACTCAGGCTGGTTTAAGTAATAAAGGGAACTTGATAGAACAATAATGGCAGATTGATAGCCAACCAATTCACCCTAGACTGCCATCTATGTGTTTGTGATTGGTTGGTGTTCATGCTGTACTTTTTGTAAAATATTTTGGCCACCAACTCTGGACACTGGAGTTCCTCACGGACTCCAAGGGCTAGATGTAGTCAGCTCTCAAAAATGGACTAGAACCTGTGAATCATACATGGTAATCTTGACAACAAGCAAGGGAAAACTTGCACTCAAACTGGCATATAACAGCAGCTGGCAAAGATAACCTGTAGGTTGGACACCTGCTGCACAGGAATGCTTGTGTGGTCACTCATATGTGTATTACGTAGAGCTGCTTTAAAGTTACAATGACAGAGTGGATTAGTTGCAACAAAGACTGCGTAGACTACAAATCTTAAAATATTTACTATCTGGCCCTTTAAGAAAAAGTTTGGTGACCACTAACTTCTATAATATTTATTTATTTGTTATTTGCTATTTATTGTCTAATATATTGATTCAGTCTGAGGTGGGCTTAAAATTGCCATCAAAGCCTGAGGCTTTTTGGAATTTTTTTGCTGCCATCTTCAGTATTTCCCTCATCCCAGGATGTCACCCTCATGGTGTTAAAAGACAGGACAATGGCAATTAGGACTATGTGCTTCCTTGTTTGTCCCCAGCAGAAAAAAGACTAACCGCCCCCCCCCATATACAATATAAATTTTTAATCAGATTGGGCCAACTCAGGATGCATGTGCATCACTGGATCAATACAGTTGCCAGAGGATTGCCGTACACATATTGTCTTAAACAAGAATGGGTGCACCCAGAGCATGATCAGCATTGCTTAGAAGAGGAAAAAGTGGAGAGTAGATGTTATGTAGGCAAACAACAGGCATTGGCCAACTATGGAGAGCTTAGGAATCTTCCCACCCCTCCACCTCTATATCTCTGTTTCCCTCTTTGACCCTGATTCACTGTTCTTTCTCATTAAGCCTGTTTCTTCTACTTCTCCCAAAACATGGTAGAAAATACAGCTGTCAATAGCTCAGATATTAAGTATTATGGTCTTATACCTAAAAGAAACAAATATCTATTCTCCATCTTATTTTTTAGTTCCTGGAGAAAGATTTTGATTGGCCCAGCCTATGTCAGAGGAGTATCTTTCAAGGTGAGAACATGTTCTGGAATTGGAAACTCTCAATAGAACCAAGTGGACAGTGGTAGAGAGAGGGTCAGGTCTGGAAAATAGTGTTAAAAGATGAGCCAATGGGTGTCTGCTAGAGTATGTTCATGTATGTCAGATTAAATAATCCAATACTAATTATAGGTGATTATATACATTAGGATTATTTTTAATTTTGAGAAAAACAGACCCCAAAGAGCAGTCATTGGAAACAGGATAGTTTCCCTTTCTTTCATACCAAGTGGCAAAAGTAGACAAGTTGGTATGGTGCATCTATCCACTTATCTGCTGTGTTGCCCTTGTCTTCATGATCAGGATGGATGGATGGAGGAAGGGATGGGGAAAGGCAAGAAGTATACAACAATTACCATTTAAGGAAAGCCCCAGAAGTTGCCATATAATACTTTCACCTAGTCCTTTGCAAGGGAAACTGGGAAGTAGCCCTTTTTTTTTCCTCCTGGACAGCTGAATGTCCAGTCTAAAAATCAGAGATTCTATTACTATGGAAGAAAGGAGAACACATATTAAGTGACAAAGAGTAGTGTGATCATAGTCTCTGCATAGTGATCATTCATTTTTAGAATACACAAGACTTTTGAGCTAAAAGGGTTTACTTTAAACTCAGAAAGAAAAAGAAACAGTCATAATTAGGGAATTTAAAGGAGAGTTTAATAATACAACTCCTGTCTCGTACTCCCATAATTGAAATTTAAATGCATTAAAGGAACAGAAAAACACACAAAACACAGCCATTGTTTGCTTATGCCATGTATGGCCTTCGAATAAAGACATTGCTGTGTTCTAGTGAAGAGCTGTCTTCTAGACTATGACAACCCATTCATGTCATTTTAGACAAAATTCTGTGGAATTCTGTAGCTGCTGTGGTATAAAAGGAGACAGACTAGCATTCCTTAAATTCAGCCTCGGACTTAGAAACATGAAATGCTGAAAAACTATTATTTAAGCCCAAGAACTTCTCCTTCTGTCTAAGCTATCAAACTGAAAATGTCCCTAATGACCAGGTGTATTTGCTGGTCATTAGACCAAACAAGAAAAATCCAAACAACAACAACAAAAATCTAGTCTCAGTTTTATTTGCTCCAGGGATAACTTGAAGGGCTACATCAAAGGATTTGTAACTTGCTTTTCAAATTCTGATTTGAAAGTGTAGGCTCATCAACCTACACTTTGCACTGCCAGTTTGCTATGGAAAGACGATTCAAACCATATTCTCCATGCTACCCCGTCACACCTTAATGGTGACTGTACGAACCTGACTCCGTCCATTTGGATATAGAAAAAATAGTAAAACTCAGGTCTTTTGCCTATGAATGAATGGAGAGTAGAGAAAGGGATTTCTTTTTTTTAGCACCTGGAAAGTTCCAGTAAAACCAAGCCTTGCTGCAGAGGGTGTGTCAGTGTTCAGGGCAACACCCTTCCTGCAGTCAGGGAGTACAAGAGCATGTACTCAAGTATTACTAGGTGACAAGAATAGAACATTATTCTGAGCAATAAAGTGTTATTCAAATTCTACCAAAGTACACAGATGCTGTAACACAGTAATTATTTTAAGAGTGTTTCATTTAGAAGTTATCTAACCTTTCTGGTTTCTAGTTTTTATGATATTTGTAATATAAATTAGCAACAAACCTGTGTCTCTCAAGCTTTTACATCAAACTTCAAACCTGATCTGCAATTTTATTGTAGTATCAGTGAACCATTTACTAGTGCTCACTCTGTTTCATAGTCTTAAGGCCAGCCTTAGCCCAGGTAATTTGCAGATGAAGGGTGGAGAAATAAAATCAATGAGTGCTGTTGTTTTCAAACAAGGCAGACTTGGACTTTGGATTGTCTCAGTCTCTCTGTGCTGCTCCTAGAGATCTGGGCAAAAAAGAAAGTCATAGAACAACTGATGTTTGCCAAGTATTGGGATTTCCGCCTCTTGATGTGAATCAACAAAATAATCAACCCAGTGTTGGTTATACTTAATTAACTCTTAGATCCTCTGCAAATTCACTTATTAATCCATTATTTTGGCAATAATTTTTTCAAGTACCTTCTATACCCAGCCCTGTGCTACACTGTGGGTATACACACAATGATCAGAAAGGGTCTCCATCTCAAAGGGTTCCCACTACCATCTGGTGACCCTGATATTCATTTCAGTCACAGGAATAATCAACATGTTTATAGAAAGTGATTAACAGAAAATATTTACAAATGATCATAACAACTAGATGGAATTACAAGTAATTTGTTAAATTGTCCAAACTTCCTATAATGTTATCCTATTCCTATAATGGTATTATATTCCTCTAGTGCTTTTAATAAAAAATACGTCAGAAATTTCAAACCCTGGTGTTAAAAATTGAGCGATGAATTTTGATCAAAGTTACTTTAAGTAATAGAGCTGCCACTGTAGATCAGTTGCTTTTTTAAAACAAAAATTAATTATGTAATCATAATAACATTCTAGCTATCATATGCATAACAATTATTACAGGAAATCCACTTAAGGGTTCACCGGAGTAGGGAAAAGTGCATGGGTGAAAACTAGAGAACAAAGTAGCTTTTACTGGTTTAGTCCTTCTGATGAAAAGAACGGTGAGATGGATGACCTTTTTTAACCTCTTTGCCAAGCATGTGTCACTTAGTAAGCACCCATGATGTCATTAGTTAAGCTTACCAGAAAACACTCTTGAGCAGCCTCAGAAATTTTGTCATTAGCACATGTAGTCCACCTTATAGTACCAAGAAAAGTTCTTCTCGAAATGTCTCAGAGAGGGAAGTATTCATATAAACACGTAACAGCTCTTGTGGTCATCAGACCTAGACCCATGGTGTCATTGGTTTTACCCACAAACCAACTTGCTGTCAGAATCCTGCCCACTTTCAGCTGAGGATGCAGGTCACATGAATCCAAGGCCCCTCACAGTGCTATGAATACCAGGAGGATGATCCAGACAGGGCTCTGAATATTATCCATTAAAGATGGTGTAGCATAGATACTGAGTTTTGACCAGGAAATCTGATGAATTCAACCCTTCAACTAAATGCCTTTCTGATGCCTTCAGAGCAAAAATACCCAGGTTATTTGAGTATTTAAAAGGAGGCTTTACCACAAAAGAAGGGATGGCAGGACAAGATGCTTATCAAGTTCTTCAAAAGCAACAGTTGAAGTGAACAAACTGTTGTGGGTGCTTTTACTATGTGAATTTACAAAGCTGTATGCTCATTTCTGGCATCAGGAAGTAAGAGATTAAAATCCCTTTTAAAATCACTGAATCAACACAGATATGATCTTTACAGATTTTTTTTTTCATTTCTGTCATTCCTATCTCTGAAGAGTTGAACTTTTATTCATTCAAAAATATTTACTGATTTCCTGTGGCATGGGAGGCAATGATCTGGTGCTTAGAATGCACTGGTGAAGAAAACAAACGGCTTCCTGTCCTTATGGAGATTACATTCTAAGTAGGAAGCAGAAAATAAACCATAAACACAGTAAGTAATTTCAATAGACATTAGAAAGGATACATGTTATTGAAAAGGTGACATTAGACCAGGGTAAGAGGCTCAGGAGTGCTGGGTATGGAGAAGGAAGGCAAATCCTGTTTAAATAGGTGGCAAGGTAAGCTCACTGAGAAGGCAACAACCAAGCAAATGTGTGAGGGTAAGGGAGAGGGCCCTGTGTCTGTTCAGGGAAAGCATTCCAGGCTGAGGGAATAAACATGTCCGGGTGTTTGAGGAACAGCAAGGAGACCCGTATGACTGGAGTGGAATGAGTGAAGGTAAAATTGGCAGGAGTTGAGGCCAGAGAAGTGATGGGGGAGCAGGTCTCCGAGGTTGCATAGACCTTTATAAAGATTTACATCTACTCTGAGTGAAATAGGACATCACTGTGAGGTTTTGAGCAGGGGTGTCACATGATCGGATATGCATTTTTGAGTGTCTCTCTGACGTAATTCTTGCAGCTAGGCTGTCGTAGAAGTGAGGGGTAAGGGTCGAAGCGGGAGGCTGGTTAGGAAGTGATTGCAATAATCCGAGAGAGGTGACAGTGGCTCAGACGAGGGAATTAGCAGTAGAGGTGGTGAAAAATGGTTGGATTCCAGATATATTGAAGTAGGAACCAACAAGATTTGGATGTGAGGAAAGAAAGAGAGTAGTCAAGGATGACTCTCAAGGGTTTGCTCTCAAGTAATTAGGGATAGGGTTGCCATCATCCGAGGGGGTGGAGCAGGCTTTAAAAGAAGAATGAGAGTTCCAGTTTAGACTTGTTAAGTTTCATACATTGAGTAGGCAATTGGATAAAGGTCTGGAGTTTAGGAGAGAAGTCTGAGCTGGAGATACACATTTGGCAGCTTATAGATAGATAATATTTAAGGCCATGAAACTGGGTAAAATCACCAAGGGAGTGAGCAAGGAAGAGAAGAAGCCCAAGGAGAAAGCCCGAGGCCCTTCAAGATTATAAAGTCAGAGAGAAGAAGAGGCACCAGCCAAGGAGACTGAAAAGGAATGCCTAGTGAGGAGGAGGAAAACCAAGAAAGGGTGTGTCCTGGAAGCCAACGGAAGACACTGTTTCAAAGAAGAGGGAGGAGTCAGCTCTGTCAAATGCTCCTGACATACACCTAAATTGTGGACCAAGAACTGACCTATGGGAAGTGTAGATCACTGGTATTTTTGGAGAGAGCAGTTTCAATGCAGTGTTCATGGGAGAAACACCTGTTTAGAGCGAGTTTAAGAGGTGATAAGAAGAGAGAAATTAGAGGCAGCAAATATAAATAACCCAGTAGAAAAATGTTGCTTAGAAGAGAACAAAGGAATGCGGCGATAGCCCCCATTTTTCTTAAATGTCTTCTTCACCTGTTAATATGAAAAACTACACAAGAAACAGCAAGTCTTGGTGAGGATGTGGAACAAAAGGAACCCTCTTGCATTGTTGGTGGGAATGCAAACTGGTGTGGCCACCACGGAAAACAGTATGGAGGTTCCTTAAAAAATAAAAACAGAGTCATCATATGATCCAGTGATTCCACTGCTGAGTATTTACTCAAAGAATATGAAAATGCTAATTTATGCACCCCTATATTTATCACAGCATTATTTACAATAGCCAAATTATAGAAGGAGCCCATGTGTCTATTGCTAGAAGAATGGCTAAAGAAGATATAGATATATACATATATCCATATCATATATATATATATATATATATATATATATATATAATGGAATATTACTCAGCCATAAAAAGGAACAAAATCTTGCCATTTGCAACAACATGGATAGATTTAGGGTGTAATCCCAAGTGAAATAAGTCAGTCAGAAAAAGACAAAAACCATATGATTTCACTCCTATGTAGAATTTAGGAAACAAAAAAACTGAACAAAATAAAAAAGAGACAAACAAAACAAACAAACAGAAAAAAAAAAACCCTCTTAACTATAGAGAGCAAACTGGTGGTTACCAGAGGGGAGGTGAGGGGGGGTATGGGAGAAATAGATGATGGGGATTAAGAGTGCACTAATTGTGATGAGCACTGAGTAATGCATAGAATTGCTGAATCATTATACTGTACACCTGAAACTAATATAACACCGTATGTTAACCAACTGAAATTTAAAACTTTTTAATAAATAAATAAATATTAAAAACATGAAAAATTAATAATTACCAAATCAATGCCCTATTGTTTTGTTTTGTTTTTTAGGCAGACAAATGTGTCCTAAATAGTTATTTACTATGGAGTTATTTAACAAACTATTAATACTGCGTTCTGTACAAGGTCGTTTCAGAGATTACAAAATTACCCTCACTATAAAAGATTCTTTATGCCAAAGAGACCTTCTCCGACTGATATATGTTTTGGTATTTCTTACTCCCATCCCTTCTCAAAATGCTACCATTCATCTCAAATGGAATACTGCAATGAAGCAGGAGGACAGCTACCTTTGCTACTTATACCTAGGACCTTGGCAAAGGGAAAAAGGAGTGAATTAATGTGCAGGCACTGTGGGTGTTGGAAAGACAGGGGAGAAATAATATCTCTGATGTCAGATCTAACTCTGGTAACCAATTTTGCTTGCAATATTGGTGTTTTGTTTTAATAACTAAGACTAACTTCAAACCCAAAGGGTTCTGTATGCATGCACATGTGCATGCATGAGTGTGTGTGTGTGTGTGTGTGTGTGTGTGTGTGTGTGTGTGTGTGTTTTAAAGGTTTCCTTTCTTTTGGAGGGATGGGAACAGGCAAGAACCCTTTGCCATTCTGCTCTTTTCCACATTCAAACTATTGTCACTGTCTAAACCATATTATGATTACCTAAGTCACACCCAATATTCTGAAACTCATTTTTAAAAACCTGATTTAATTTAGGGAGCTTTGAAAGCATCCTCAAAAAGAGAAGATAATATTGAATAGTGCATCCCCAATTATAGGTAAAAATCATCTCTAGTGAAGGGAATATTTTTATCTTATACCTTCTCACTAACATGAATCATTTCAACTCACCTAGCTATGTAAGGAGTTTCATTTTATAAAAATAATATTGAAATATTATTTACTATCTTAAGAGAAGAATTTATATCAAATGGCAATTTTTAAAACTTCTAATAACTACTCAAGTTTCAGAATCAAAGGTGTCCTAAAATACTATGAGGAGAGTATTGCTATCATTGCTGTGCTAATAGCTTTCCAGCTGGGTGACAGAAAGTAATAGCACTGGAGCCCACAGTGACTTTGATGACCTGCCAACGGTCAATGAAGGAGAAGGAACCCCCCACCTGAGTCCACCCGGCACAGCCCATGGTTTTTATCTAGGAGGCAGCGGCTCCCACAGTGGAGGGTCTGGAAAGACAGAACATCAGGAGGATAAAGGGCCTTGGACTCCCATGCAGCACAGATGCAGTGTGGGCCACTAGGACTCCAGGCAGTGGAAGCTCCAGTGCATGGCATGTTGCCGTGCTTAGGTCATGGTAACCTATAAGGTGAAGAAAATCCAGGACCAGCCAGTCTGGTGCACCTGCATCACGACAACAAATCCAGCGACTTGATGGATGTTGGGAGCAAGTATTTGGATGAGCACATAAAAAAAGTATTACTTCCAAGATCAAAAATATAAAGGGTTTTCTCCCTCATTTGTTGGGGAATGAGAAATTTTGCCTACAGGGTCACCAGGGATGGGAGCAGGAATCCCTTGAAAAGAACAGAACGTTTTATCTTTTAAGCAAAACTAAGAAATGACAAAATCAAGAATTGCAGCAAGTTTAAATAATACTTTAGTTGTCACTGGATGCTTGGCTCCATTATGCATTTTAAATCCCTAGAACTGGAAACAGAAGAAAGTGATGCTAAATCTTACATGAGGGCTAACACAAGATTTTTCTAGAGCCCAGATTTCATGTAATGAGAGTTTGTTTTGACACTATGGATCTCCCTTGACACACCAAGCCAGAGCCCTCTGAGCTACCAGATTGCTGTTGGTAGATGGGTAGCAATGGGCTGGCAGCTTCCCTTAACGTGCCTGTGGTCTGGTGCGGTTTGAAGAAGGATAGCTGTGTTTGTTGCCAACCTCCCATATTCCAGCAGTACCACCACACCATTTTTCATTGACCATGAAGCAACAGCCATGAGGTTATATCTAATGTGAAGAGAAAGAATATTTGGGTGGTATTTTTGTTTTGCTTGGTTTTATATTATCATTTAAGGGACTGAAATTAAGATGCAGAGCTAATGGAGGAGTGGTCAAGATTAAAGCTTTGAGAGGCTCCCGATGGACGTGCCTTTCTTTTTTTCTTTTTTTTTTTTTTATTATTATTATGTTCAGTTAGCCACTGGATAATACATCATTAGTTTTCGATGTAGTGTTCAATGACTCATTAGTTATGTATAACACCAGAGCACATCACAACATGTGCCCTCCTTAATACCCATCACCCTGTTACCCCTTACTCTTAGCCCCTCCCTCTGAGACCCTCAGTTGATTTCCCAGAGTCCATAGTCTCTCATGGTTCATCTCCCTCTCTGATTTCTCCACTTTCAGATTTCTCTCTCTTCCCAAGTAGACCTCTGTGCTATTGCTTATGTCCCACTTATGAGTAAAACCATATGATAATTATCTTTCTCTGCTTGACTTGCTTTACTTAGCATAACCCTCCACCCCATTTCTGTCCATGTTGACGCAAACGGTGGGTATTCATCCTTTCTGATGGTAGAAAAATATTCCATCGTATCTATGGACCGCATCTTCTTTATCCATTCTGGTTGTGCCTTTCTTGCTACTAAGGCATGGCTCAGCTTTTCTTGAGGTTCCTGCTCATCACATCTTTCAGCCTGGCCCCCACATGATACGTGAGGGGCACAAGTCACATGATTTGGAAAGCAGAGCCTCCCTCTCGCCAGCTGCCGTGATGGCCCCTGAGCCTGTCTTCTTCTGGGGTTCTGCAGGAGAATGGTAGGAAGGGCAGTGACACTTTGCCCTTGAAAAGAAAGGGGATTTGAATTATAATACGTATCAGTGTCTGGGAACACACAGTGTAAGTTGGATTCTTGGCTGCTTAATTAGGAAGAGTTGTAAAGTACTGAATTTGGGAAGACCTGGTTGTTTTGTTTTGTTTTTCCCAAGCAAATGGAACTAGAATCTAAATGTGGCAAGCATTGCTTATTTAGCCCCCTGAAATTGCAGAGCCCCTGCAAAGATGTCCTGGCAACAATGACCATAAGGAAGATATGGATCCCTCAGCTCAAAGGAGGGGCAGGATTCCCTTTATCAAACATCACTTCCTGTCAGGCCAGAGGCCTCTGGGCTTTGCCGTCATCCTTCCTCAGCACTTACATCATGCCGATTAGAATCTTGTTCTCTTTCTACTACCTATTACTTACAATAATAACATAGGCTGTATGTTTGATGTTTCAAGCCTATGCTATATTTCCCTAGTGATTAAAAAATAAATAAGGTTTACTACCTTCTCCTCCAATAAACCTAACTAGGAATCAGTCCAGTATTTGAATCCCAGCTCCCCAGTTTACTAGCTAGGTAGCTTTGGGCCAATTATTAAACAGCCAGGGTCATGGTTTCCTCACTGGTAAAAATGAATAGGAATCATTTTGCCAAACTTCATAGGTAAGGAGCGAGTCATTTAATGCAGATAAATCACTTGGTAACCAGTAAACTCCCAACCATTGGTGGCTCTCAGAGTTCACTATTTGGATGAAGAGGATATGGTTAGGAACCCACTTGGATAGATCTAGGACAGGAGGACCTGCAGCAAAGTATGCAGCGGTAAAGAGAGTCGATGCGGCAGGTGTGTCTCCTGTTCCTTGGGAACTCCCAGGAACTGTCACATCAGTTCTGGTGCTACCCCCAGTACCCTCACCTGTGCTAATAACTTCTTGGTAGAACTGAAAATACGTAGAGAACTTTGCGAGGAAGTCAACTTTGGCTAACTGTGACTAATTATCTATTCCCCTGAGAACCCCATACTGCAAAAACACACAGACACTGATCTGACTTCAAAGCAATCAAGAGTCAAAAGTTAGGGCAACTCTAGAACACTATTTTCCTTGGGCTAATGCAGAGTCAGAGATATTCTGGAACCTATCTTCAGGGTAATTATTTCTAAGAACTTTGATAAAGTGTACAAAGCTAGATTAGGAAGTAGCCACATGAAAGCAGTGGTTGGAGAGAAGAGTTCTCTAAGAGAAAGAACTAATTAATTGGTTTGACTGGATCTTCTTTTATATATTGATTCCTACTACTTTCTTGCTCAGCAGCTCCTTCCAGGTGAAGACAAAATGGTGAACATACAGCAAAAAGGCCTGGCAGGCCCACAGAGCTAAGCTAACAAACATCAATATTGCCCCCTAAAATATTTTCGCCCCTTTTTCTTGGGGAATGCTACTTCTCAGGGTCCTTCCCACTACTTTCCTGGTAATAGCACCTAAGAGAATATGAAACAAATCCCAAATCTGGATGAAATTTATAGCTGAAAGAATATAATCATAGGCTTTGGGGTGTCACAGAATTAGACCTCTCCTATACTAGCCCAGAAAATTGGCTAAGTTGCCTAACCTCTCAGAACCTTGGTTTGCTCATCTGTTAAATGAGTCTTTTTTTAAAAAAAATATTTAGTTAATTTATTTATTTGACAGAGAGAGAGATCACAAGTGGGCAGAGAGAGAGAGAGAGAGGAGGAAGCAGGCTCCCTGCCGAGCAGAGGACCCGATGTGGGACTTGATCCTAGGACCCTAAGATCATGATCTGAGCCAAAGGCAGAGGCTTAACCCACTGAGCCACCCAGGCACCCCTGTTAAATGAGTCTTAATAAGGTCTACTTCTCTAGGTTGTCACCAGAATCAAATGAGAAATGTATACAAAACCCCCAATACTGTACATGATACACAGAAAGCACTCAGGAAGTGGTAGGGCATTATCATTAAGTAAAAAGAGTAATATTCTTTAATGGCTTCTTTTAACATGAATGTTTCTATCCATCCCAAATACAGGAGAGCTATTCTAATAAAGCAATCGTTAATGGATTTTTGTGATTACGCTGTCCAGCCCCAGTTCCTGTGGAATGCTGAGTGTAATCAGTCTGAAGCCCTCAGCCAGGTCCCTGGGCCTGATCTTTAAATCTAGTACCACTATGGCAAAGAACTGGAGGAGCGGAGAACAGCACCACTGTATCAGATAGACCCCCACCCTTCCCTTTTTCCCTAAAGCCTGTCTGCCCCCTTCTCTTGATAACTCTTCAGTTCCCAGGGAGCAAAGACTCTTGGGAAACAGGAAGTAGCAAAAGGCCTGTGAGAAAATCCCCAGATGAAGATCAGTAATAATCTCTCCAGACAACAGTTTGGTCAGAGCAGGGAAATTCCCCACCAGCCCTCAAAAACAGTCCCTCAAGAAAGCTGAGGGAAGGTTAATTTGGGAAATCCCCTCAGAGGCAACAGAACAGAAACGGAAATCTGCCTCTTCAGAGAAATCTAAATGGAGTAAGACAATTAGTGGCTGCCTGGGGCACACTCTGTTTGAAGTCACACTGCTGCTCCTGCCTACCTTCCTCCTTTTCATCCTGATCCTAGGGTAACCCCGAAGGTTTCCAGTTGCCAGAGCCACTTGATACCCACTCTTCTCCAGGCTCCCAATGCAGGGGAATTAATGGCACAATTCTTAGCCTCTTGACATGAGCTGCTGCTAAGCCAGATTCACTTCCAGTTAGGACCTTCTATAAACCCTCCCTCCTTCACTCCTCCCCCTGCCGCATGGTAGTCTATCTAGCCACAGTTGTCATACTACAAGTTTCCCATCAGGTTTTACAGAGTTCTAATCTGAATGTGACCTCCGGGTCACATTTCTGAGCTGCTGCTAAGCTCCAGGAGGCAAGGAGAAATCCTTCCCACAGGGAAGAGGGGAAAAATCACATAAACCTTGTTCAATGAAGGTCTGAGAATGGAATATGCACTGCTGAGCTGTAGCAGAGAAAGTCTATAAAACTGTAAGAAGGGAACCTGGGGAGGGGGTGGGAGACTGCTGGCTCCATGACTCCCCCATTTCCATGTGCAGCTGAGGCCCAGGTCAACCAGGTCTTCACAAACCATTCCTTTCCCATAGGACTTCTATGCCGTGGTGTTTTTTTGTTGTTTTTTGTTGTTATTGTTGTTGTTGTTGTTGTTTTTGATCTGTGACTTAAAATGACAACTTTAGGAAGACGACAAAAATGAGATTTTAGTAAACAAGAGAGAAAAGTAGTCTTCGTGACAGCTGAAATTTCCTTTACTGTACTTACCCAAAATAGGTATCAAATTTTGGTAAAAAGGAGTTTTTAAGGGAGGAAAGTACTCTGGGTTTCAAGTCCTAGAAAATATTTTGCTCGACTAGAGTGGGTGCCCTTTTCCATAGTCAGAACCAATCACCGTGTGATTCACAATTACAGATTGTACTTTCATGTATTTTTTGACTCCTAGAGAACAACCTTGCCAAAAATCATTTTCCTGGTACCTTCAAACAAATATGGTTCTTACTCCAATTCATGTGGCTTTGTTAAGATTCTCTTTCTGAAAGTTGTAAACATTCTCAGCCACCTACTTTTCCCCAAGCTTAGAGTAAGCCAGAAAACTCCAGCCTCGGGTTTGCATGTTTCTAAGCAATTAGAATAATCTTTAAACTCATTCTGTATACACAAATAATAATTACAATAGTTACATTCAAATGACTATCAAAGTCTCCTACGCTTGCAAATTCTAGACAGATCATCAACATACCCTCAATAGGTATTATTCCATTTTTTATTTGAGAACCTAGGAGGTATTCAGTTCACAGTTCTAAAAAGACCAGGGAATATTTCTGATTTCAGGGGAAAATTTTCATGTGCTCTCAGCTCTACTGTAGTTATGAATGTGAAATCAATTAAATGATGATGCACACTGAAGGAAAAAAGAAAGAAAGATAGAAAGAAGGAGAAAGAAAGAAAAAAGCCCTTTAGTGCAGGCACAAATGTAACAGATTCCAACATGGGTCTGAGAGTAATAAATAAACTAATAAAAAAGGAAAGCATGGAACAACTTTGATGGAAGTAAGCTGTTTGCCTTTGCCCTGGAAAGTTTATAGTGTTTTAAACAATTGTAAACATGTCAGTATACATGGATACCGTTTCCATAGCAGCATAGCAACAGTTAAGAGTTTCTCCAAACATACCCAAAAGGAAACTAAAAATAGCTTGTCTTCAATATCAAAATACATACATATACATATTCAGACAACAACACAGAATGATGTGTAATTAGAAGTTCTGCGGACACCAACCTTTCACAAAAACCCAAGGCAGGTAGCTTTAAAAGCCAATGAGTTTTGTATCTTTAGAAATGGGGTGGAGACCGAGGAGTCCAAGGGAGGGAAAGGCACATGCCAGCTTGAATTCTAAGATCAGAGGCTCTTGACCCTAAATACCTCCAACCATCATTTTGTTGCTCCACGTATCCCTTGCAGCCAAGGGCCCTCATTCTCACATCCTGTTCACTTCAGTCTCGTACCAAAATTGGAGTTGAGGGTAAGATACATGTTCTTACTCCCATGTATTGCACTGTTCTCTCATCTTCTTAAGTGTTCTAGCCAACGTTCTCCATCCTCCTGATAGAGGGAGAATAGTAGTTGCAATTTTAAAAATAACATAAACCCAAATGCCATACTTTCCCAATGAACTTACCTCACCTGACACACAGTGACAGAAATAGTGATTCTGAAATCAAGACAGCATGTCAGTAGATTTGGGGCCTTCACTATTTGTGCTTTTTATTTATAGCCAAGTATTACAAGTAGTTCAAAAACGTCATCTAGAGGGAAATATTATTATATTTATATAATATATATATAATAATATACATAAGTAATATATATATTATATATATAACTTATCACTCAAACTTGGAAACTTTTTAGAGTGAAAGGGGGGGCTATTTATAATAACACTGGGGAAAGAGATGTACTTAAGATAGACCAGGCAGGTCCAGACGAACAATCACACAATGTCACATACAAGTATAAATATCTTGAGGGCAGGGATGATGTTTTAGTTACTTTTGTATCTTTAGCACTTACTACCATCCTTTAGGCCTAGAAAGAATTCAATAAATGATCATTAGATTAAGAAATTCTATAATTAAGGTATGGTTTTATAAAACATACACACTTTTAGAAATACTTACATGTAATACTACTGTAAACCATGAGCATTTTTTTTTTTTTTCAGTCCACAGACCATGTGCTGAGGTTAAATAAAATCCCACGGAGCGCTACGGGGTGAATCTTACTTCATCATCTAATCTCCTTGAAAGTAAAGAGGCTAAAAATGGAGACGCAAAATATATCTCTGAGTCACAAAGAAAATAATTCTATCAGTCTGGGGTGGTGTATGAAAGCACTAGAAATGGGTTGGAGTATGAAGGCAGATAAGAAGCAATTTCATAATCTCTACAATGATTATTATCCTGGCTTCATTTTCTCTGCCAGGAATGTTGGTCCCTGGGGAGAAATGCAGATCAAGTATTGGATGAGTACACTCCAGCCGGGAAGAATGCTATTTGTCTTTCATGAGGAGGAGTTGAGAAGAGTATTAGCCATTGATGAACTCCCAGGAGTGAAGGTAAGAGCCTCTTTACTTTCTGCCTAGATCTCCCAGCAGCACAAGGGAATGTCTTACGCAAGTCACTTTCCCATTTGATGGACTGCCAGTTCTTGGTTTATAAGCTGCATCAAAGGATTGCCATGGGAAGTCATCATTACATTCAAGAGAAGCACTTAGCAGTCCTCCTATGAGAAGCACTATAAATCTCCCTACCACTCCGTGGAGAGGCCACGGAGTTTGGGAGGTGGTGTGGCCTGTCGTTATCTAACTCTGGAGTCCTGCTGTTTGTTTGGGTTTGCAAGACATACCACCCTACAGGATGCTGCATCAACTTTCTGGGCCCCCATTTTTTCATCTTTTAAAGAAGGAAAATAATAATTGTACCTGCATGAAGGAGGTACTTTGTGAAGCTTAATGATATTCGTGTGAAACACCTAGAACATGAATGTGAGCTATTATTCTTAGCCAGCTCTGTATTTCTTTAGGTGTTAGGCAAGGGAAATATTGGAGACAAATTTTTAATTAAAGGCAAAAATTATGCTTTTATTTTTCCAATCCAAATCAACCTGAATGTGTATATCTAATGCCAAGAGGAACTGTCTAGCCGAGGCATCTCTTATACCCCTCCCCAGAATTTAATTGCTTGTCACTCTAACATCAAGGGGGCTTTACATTTATGATTATGATTATTATTAATTAAATGTCATTAGATTCGAGCCAGTTTGTGGGCTGAGCTGTAACTAGCCACTCCATTTCAGGGAAAGCTGAAAACCTGCACTAAAGAAATAATATCTCTTTTGAAATATCTAATTTAGAGGTTAGGAAAGCTCCAGAGAATTGAGGGGTTTTTTTCACAGAATTATGTAAGGTTTTATATTTAATGCATCTCTGATGTCTGAGCTGGGGGGAGGGGTGGGAAATAGGCCCTTTATAAATATCAAATCATGTTGTTATCTATGAAGAGTGTGCCAGTTGGTTACATAGAGCCAAATTCTGTTCAGTTTGATAATTACAGAATTTGACATTCGTAGAGGTTCTTTTTAAATTCTGGAAATAAGAAATTAAAAAACTCACTAAATTATGAAATGTTTCAACCCTATTTTCCTAATATAATCACCCCATGGGCTACACTGCCACAGGAAGTCTTTGGGACAGCTCCCGGTGTTTGGAAAGTCTAAACAACAGGGATTCAATTCATATAAAAGCCACCACAGTGTGGTTTTAAAACATGAAACACCTTATCCAAGGTTATAGTTAATTACTCCAAGGAAAGATATAGTTACTCATGCCCTACACAGAGTCTTCTGTCTCACAAATTCACACTGGTGTTCAAATAGAAGAAGGACAAGAACCAGCCCCCCCCCAAAAAAAAACAAAAACAAAAAAACAAAACCTGTTTAAGAATACCAAGGGAGAGGAGAATTGGCCACAACATCCATCTGTTTCTTTTGAGTAGTAGTAGTAATAATTCATTTACGTAGCTATATTGCCATTTCTTCCTTAGCCACATCAAGGGAAATCTAATTATTTCTCACAAAATAGGAGTTTCTAATGAATCTTTTATTATCTAACACATTTAACAAACAATAAAGGTCTACATAACACCTAGATTTTGTCTTTAGAAACCCTGTCTTCATGTCCAGCTTGAAATATTCCTGCCCTAATAAATGGAACAAGCATAGTAGAAAGAAAGTACTTGGGACAGGGAGTCAGAATTCTGTGACTTATAGCACGGACATGGGTGAGTCACTCAGTAATGAAATGCTGGATATTCACATAGTCTCAAAATATCACCCCATGAAGTACTTCTTCATTACAAAGGGGAAAGATGTTTATATAATGGACATCACTTAGCCTAATGGTCAAACTTCATCATCAGTAATGGGCAAACTGACATTATATGAGCTCATCTCATGCCCATAGCAGGTATCATGAATGGTTCTCAGCATGGTTTCCCATGAAGTCAGGTCAGAGCCTCACAATCTTTCTTGAGACTGATGGCATCCTTCTAGAGAAGGAATCTGAGACCCTAACATGGTGCTGATGTCATCCCACTTTGGCTTGAAATACTAAACACAGCATAAAGTAGTGCCACTTCTAACAGTCACATGGGCCTCCGAGACATCTCCCAGGTGGCTCTGAGATCCTTGGTAGAGGAAGGATTGTAGATCCCAGAGCCTTACAAATAGTACAGTGAAGATGGCTTTACTTACTGAAGAGAAAAGAAACTGTGCGTATGTTTATTTTTAAGCCAAAAGCAAAAAACAAACAAACAAAAAACCCCAAAGCCCAAAAACAACAACAAAAAAACCCACAAAAATAAGCCAAAAAAGTGAGCTGCCAAGTGAGACACAATCTATTCAGTATCACAGATTATTTGTGAGAACTGTTATTTTTTAGGTCACTTTGCTGATAAGGATCGCACTCCCATATCCTACAGAAAGATTGCTGTGGGAAAAGTGGGTTCTGCTCAGTCCATTCAGGTTTTTAAATTGTCCTCCAAAATTAAAGCTTAAAGCTTACTCATTTGAATACTCCCAGTGGTGGCAAGTGGACACCCTTTTAAGCCGAATTCCTGAGTAGATGTCCCTTTTCCCATCTAATAAGCTGGTTGCTTTTTGTTACTTCTCAGTTCAGCTCCTTATCTGTTTCTGTTACACCATTTATCCCAACTGGCAAGTATTTTTTACATTTGTTTGTCAGCATGTTGTTATGGGGGTGGTTTTGGTCTGTCTTTCCAATTACATCAGCTCCAACTGAGCAGGGTCCGTTTCTGCCTTATGCATCACTGATTCCTCAGCTTCTAACACACAGCCTGGCACACCGGGCAGTCAGTGGATTTTTTTTTTTTTTTTAATTTTATTTATTTATTTGACAGAGAGAAATCACAAGTAGGCGGAGAGGCAGGCAGAGAGAGAGGGAAGCAGGCCCTCTGCTGAGCAGAGAGCCCGATGCGGGACTCGATCCCAGGACCCTGAGATCATGACCTGAGCTGAAAGCAGCGGCTTAACCCACTGAGCCACCCAGGCGCCCCAGTCAGTGGATTTTTACTGAATAAATAAATCAATAGATGAATGAATAACTGAATAGATCTGATTTTTTTAATATCTCGAGTTACTTGGCATTAAGTCTATGGAGGAGAAAAAGAAGTAATCAACCTTCTGTGACATGGCTAAAAATTGAGATGAAACACTACATAGCTCTAAGTGATTCACAAACCCTACCCCTGCTTATAAAGGCAACTCTAAAATAAAAAGTTTCAAAATGCTTTGAGCAATGGTGTCTTTGTGAGAATAAGTATATGTCTCCCAATGTGACTCCGGGAAGGATAATACTAATTTGAATGTATAAATTGTGTCATTTTTTTTTAGTTGTGTCTGTTTTTAAAGCAAGTTTTATTCATTGCCTCAGAGTCCTGCATGCCCCAAATATCTTACATAACACATGGAGAGGAATGTTCTCACTATAACCCTTACTTTAGAAAACTCTCTGGTTGTCAGCTGAAGCCCATGAACAAAGTGTTCTTTCAGTGCTGAGCAAGACCACAGCTGAATAGCAGATCAGATTAACCAATGCCACCATAGCTGTAATGACATCCTTAGAAACACGAGAGTCCTCACTAAAAGAACAAAGATCAATATTTAGTTTCTTATATTCCTTCTGGGCGTTCCATCACATTTATGGCCTCCTGTTCTGCCACTTCCCTCATTTCAAACTCTATATTGCTCTTCTGGGAAAATGAAAAGGCCAGA